>NC_069375.1:20985000-22235000 GCF_021730395.1 Mercenaria mercenaria
TTTTTGCAAAGGGAATAATGACCAACATGTTATTTCTATTGAGGGAAGTTTGACCACTCTATCATTTTGCCTATGGAATAATGACAAGCATGTCAATTATACAGATGTAATTTTGACCACCCTATTATTTTGCCAGGGGAATTATGACAAGCATGTTAATTGTTTTGGGGGAATATTGAGCAACCTGTCATTTTTGCCATGGGAATCATGACCAGCATGTCAATTATACTAAGGGAAGTTTGACCACACAACCATTTTGCCAAGGGAATAATGACCACCATGTCAATTCTATTCAGTTAATTATTTTGACCACCCTATCATTTTAGCAAAGGAAATAATGACAGCATGTCAATTCTATTCAGAGAATTTTCACCACCCTATCATTTTGCCAAGGGAATTTTGACAAGCATGCTTATTCTATTCAGGGAATTTTGACCACCCTATCATTTTTGCTACGGGAATAATGACCATCATTTCGATTCTATAGAGGGAATTTCGACCACCCTATTATTTTCTCACTGAAATTATGACAAGCATGTTAGTTCTGTTTAGGAAATTTTGACAACGCTATCATTTTGCCAAGGGAATTGTAACAAACATGCTATTTCTAATGAGGGAATTTTGACCACCCTATCATTTTGACATGGGGAAAATAACCAGCATGTCGATTCTATTGAGGAAATTTTAACCACCCTATCATTTTGCAAAGGGAAGTATGACCAGCATGTCAATTCTATTGAGGAAATTTTGACCATCCTATTATTTTGCCAAGGGAATTATGACAATCTTGATAATTCTATTGAGGGAATGTTGACCACCCTATCATTTTGTCAAGGGAATTATGACAAGCATGTTAATTCCAATAAGGGAAGTTTGACCATCCTATCATTTTGTCTTGGGAATTATGACAAGCATGTTAATTCAATTCAGGGAATTTGACCACCCTATCATTTTTATCATTTTGCCAAGGGAATTATGAGAAACATGCTAATTCTACTGATGTAATTTGGAACACCCTATCATTATTCCAAGGGATATAAGACCATAAAACTAATTCTGTTTAGGGAGTTTTGACTATTTTTTTCAAGGGAATTGACCGCACTCTCATTTTACCAAGGGAATTAAGACAAGCCTGTTAATACTATTGAGGGAATTTTCACAATCCTATCATCTTACAAGGGAATTATAACAAGCATGCAACTTCTACTGAGGATATTTTGACGACCCTATCATTTTTCCAAGGGAATTATTACAAGAATGTTAATTCTGTTGAGAAAATTTTGACCACCCTTTCATTTTTACCAAGGGGTCATGATGAGAACGCTAATTCCATATTTTGACAGCCCTGTCATTTTGCCAGGGCAATAACAGTGCTCCCTCTCTACAACAACACCCTATGGGAGGCGGAAAATTTGGTTGTTGTTCGGAGGGATTTGTTGTAGACAGGTAAAATAAAGAATAATTAGCATATTTAGGAGTCAGTAGCAAGTGTTGTTGCAAGGAGGGTATCGTTGTTCACAAGGAGATTGTAGAGAGGGAGCACTGTAAATTGAGGTAATTCAAAATTTCACCATCCTATCATTTTGACAAGTGAATTATGACAAGCATGTTAATTCTATTGATGGAATTGTGACTACCCTGTCATTTTACCAAGACATATATGACAAGCATGTTAAGTCAATTGAGGGAATTTTGAACACCCTACCATTTTGCCAAGGGAATTAAGACCAGAATGTCAATTCTACATGTATTTAGAGAATTTTGACAGCCCTATTTTTTCTCAAGAGTACATTGGCCAGCATGTCAATTCTATTGAGAGAATTTTAAACATCTTATCATTTTGCCGAGGGAATTATGACAAGCATGTCAATTATACAGAGGTAATATTGATGACCCTATCATTTTGCAAATGGAATTATGACAAGCATGTTAGTTCTTTTGAGGAAATTTTGACAACCCTATCATTTTGACAAGGGAATTATGACCAGCATGTCAATTATACAGAGGTAATTTTGACCACCCTATCATTTTGCAAATGGAATTATGATAAGCATGTTAATTCTTTTGTGGGAATTTTGATCACCCTATCATTTTGCCAAGAGAATTATGACCAGCATGTCAATTATACAGAGGTAATTTTGACCACCCTATCTTTTTGCAGAGGGAATAATGACTAGCATTTCAATTCTGTTGAGGGAAATTTGACCACCCTATCATTTTTCCCAAGGGAATTATGACAAGCAAGTCAATTATATAGAGGTAATTTTGACCACCCTATTATTTTGCAAAGGGAATGATTATGACAAGCATTTTAATTATTTTGAGGGAATTTTTAGCAACCTGTCATTTTGCAAAGGGAATTATCACAAGCATGTTAATTCTATTTAGAGAATTTTGACCACCCTGTCATTTTGACATGGGGAAAATAACCAGCATGTCGATTCTATTGAGGAAATTTGACCACCCTTTCATTTTGCAAAAGGACTTACAACCAGCATGTCAATACTATTGAGGGAATTTTGACCACCCTATCAATTTGCCAAGGGAATAATGACGAGAATGCCAATGCTATTAAGTGAATTTTGACTATCCTATCATTTTGCCAAGGGAATTGTGACAAGCATATTAATTCCATTGAGGGAATTTTGACCACCCTATCATTTTGTCTTGGGAATTATGATAAGCACGTTAATTCAATTTAGGGAAAATTGACCACCCTATCATTTTGCCAAGGGAAATAGGTCAAACATGCTAATTCTATAGAGGGAAGTTTAACCACCCTATCATTTTGCAAATGGAATTATGACAAGCATGTTATTTCTTTTGAGAAAATTTTGACCGCCCTATCATTTTGCCAAAGGATTTACGACCAGCATGTCAATTATACAGAGGTAATTTTGACCACCCTATCATTTTGCAAATGGAATTATGACAAGCATATTAATTCTTTTGAGGGAATTTTGACCATCCTATTCATTTTTGCCAAGAGAATAATGACCAGCATGTCAATTCTATTGAGGGAATTTTGACCACCCTATTATTTTGCCAAGAGAATTATGACAAGCATGTTAATTTTTTGACAAAATTTTGAGCAACCTTTCATTTTGCAAAGGGAATTATCCCAAGCATGTTAATTCTATTTAGGGAATTTTGACCATCCTATCATTTTTGCAAGGCAATAATGACCAGCATGTTAATTCTACTGATGGAATTTTGACCACCCTATCATTTTGCCAAGGGAAAATGACCATCATTTCACTTCTATTGAGGGAATTTCGACCACCCTATAATTTTATCAATGGAATTATGACAAGCGTGTTAATTCTGTTGAGGAAATGTTGACCACCCTATCATTTTGCCAAAAGATTTATAAAAAAACATACAACTTCTGTTGAAGGACTTTGGACCACCCTATCATTTTGACATGGGAAAGATAACCACCATGTCGATTCTACTGAGGACATTTTGACCACCCTATTATTTTGCAAAGGGACTTCAATTCTATTGAGGGAATTTTGACCACCCTATCATTTTGCCAAGGGAATAATAACGAGAATGCCAATGCTATTAAGTGAATTTTGACCACCCTATCATTTCGTCAAGGGAATTATGACAAGCATGTTAATTCAACTGAGGGAAATTTGACCACCCTATCATTTTCCCAAGGGAATTATGACAAACATACTAATTCTATTGGGAAACGTTAAACACCCTATCATTTTCAAGGGAATTAAGACCAGAAATTTAATTCTGTTTAGGGAGTTTTTACTTTTTTTTATTTTCAAGGGAATTGACCACACTATCATTTTGCCAAGGGAATTAAGACAAGCATGTAAATTCTATTGAGGGAATTTTCACCATCATATCATTTTTACAAGGGAATTATAACAAGCATGCTACTTCTATTGACGGAATTTTGACCTCCCTATCATTTTGCCAAGGGAATTATGACAAACATATTAATTTCAACTTGATAATTTTTTAGGGACCACCTTATCATTTTGCAAAGGGAATTATTACAAGAATGTTAATTCTATTGAGAAAATTTTGACCACCCTATCATTTTACCAATGGAATCAAAACGATCATGCTAATTATATAGAAAGGATCTTGACCACCCTATCATTTTGCCTAGGGATTCATGACAATCATGTCAATTATACTGAAGTAATTATGACCTCCCTATAGTTTTTGCCCAGGAAATAACGATCAGCATGTCGATTGTATTGACAGAGTTTGACCACCCTATCATTTTGTCAAGGAAATTATGACAAACATATTAATTTCAACTTGATAATTTTTTAGGGACCACCTTATCATTTTGCCAAGGGAATTATTACAAGCATGTTAATTTTATTGAGGAAATTTTGACCACTCTATCATTTTTCCAAGGGAATTATGACAAGTATGTTAATTCTATTGTGGGAATTTGGACCACTCTATCATTTTGGTCATTTTGCCAAGGAAATTATGACAATCACGCTAATTCTATTGAGGATATTTTGACCACCCTATCATTTTGCAAATGGAATTATGACAAACAGGTCAATTATATCGAGGGAATTTTGACAACCCTATTATTTTGTCACTGGAATTATGATAAGCATGTTAATTCTATTTAGGGAATTTTGACCACCCTATCATTTTGCCGAGGGAATTATGACAAGTATGCTAATTCTACTGAGGGAATTTTGACAACCCTGTCATTTTGCCAGGGGAATTATGACAAGCATGATAATTGTACTGAGAGAAATTAAACCACCCCATCAGCATGTCAATCTATTGAGATAATTCTGACCACCCTATCATTTTGGTCATTTTGCCAAGGGAATTATAACAAGCATGCTTATTCTATTGATGGCATTTGACCATCATATCATTTTGCAAAGGGAATTATGATAAGCATGTCAATTATATCGAGGGAATTTAGATCACCCTATCATTTTGTCAAGGGAATTATGATAAGCATGCTAATTCTACATAGGGAATGTTTACAACCCTATCATTTTGTCGAGGGATTATGACAAGCATGTTAATTCTACTGAGGGAATTTTAAGCACCCTATCAGCAGGTCAGTCTACTGAGGGAATTTTGACCACCCTGCCATTTTTCCAAGGGAATTATGACAAGCAAGTTAATTCTATCGTGGAATTTTGACCACCCTATCATTTTTGTCATTTTGCCAAGGGAATTATGACAAGCATGCTAATTTCACTGAAGGAATTTTGAACACCCTATCATTTTGTCAAGGGAATCATGACAAGCATGTTAATTCTATTGAGGAAATTTTGAACATCCTATCATTTTGTCAAGGGAATTATGACAAGTATGATAATTTTATTGAGGGAATTTTGACCACCATATCAGCATTTCAATTCTATTGAAGGAATTATGACCACCCTATCATTTTGCCAAGGGGAATATGACCACCTTGTCAATCCTATTGATAGGATTAATGTTTCGTTTGTTATTAAAAGAAAAAGTTATATATATACAAAGCCTTTATTTGACATTAAAAGAAAACAGTTAAGGCAAAATTAATCCGAGTGTACTTCAAAATCCCATTGGTCAAACTCACTTGGCGCAAAAATGACCCAGTGGTCAAATGTACTTATAACAAGTGACCGAGTATTGCAGTGGCAATACAGGTCCCCTACCGGTGGAACACTTTGTCAGTGCTCGTCCCTTGTAGTTGTTGGTAATAGATAATGTTTGAGTAATTGCAGTATCTAGATTTCGGTAGGCGGATGGAAAGACAGATGGACGGAGGGCATTCCTATAGGTCCCTCCGGTGTTCCATCGGTAGGGGACTGAACATGTTTCAAGGCATCTAGTAGCTAAAAAACAAAACAAAATATTTCTACTTAAATTTCAAGAGCGACACATTTCTCACCATGGGGAACAGTTGTGTGCAGTAGTAAGATAATTGTTATTATTATTATTATTATTATTATTATTATTATTATTATTATACCAGATTTATAATCTATTAATGCACATAAAAGTTATGAAGCGGAAACAGTTTAACTTGACCTTCAATAGTTACCGTGACCTTTGATCTTTGACCGACAACCATGGGTCATGTGCGCGACACATAGTCTAATCATGGGGTACATTTCTATGTAGTCATTAAAGTTATGGAGCAGAAAGCTTTATACTTGACCTTCAATGATAAATTTGACCTTGGATCACGCAAGCAACAAGCAACACAGCATCTGGTTATGGGGAACACGTGTGTGTTAGTGTATATATAAATGCTTCAAAGCATTTAGGAGCTTAGGAACAAAAACCATTTTTACATAAATTTCAATAGTTACCTTGACCTTTGAACCCCGAGCATGGGGCATGTATGCAACAAATTGTCTGGTCACGAGGAACATTTGCTTGTAGTGCTTCAATGCATACAAAAGGAGGCCTCCGTGGCCGAGTGGTTAAGGTCGCTGACTTCAAATCACTTGCCCCTCATCCGTATGGGTTCGAGCCTCACTAGGGCCATTGAATTCTTCATGTTAGGAAGCCATTCAGCTGGCTTACGGAAGGTCGGTGGTTCTACCCAGGTGCCCGCTCGTGATGAAATAATGCAAGGACGGGCACCAGGGGTCTTCCTTCACCATCAAAGCTGGAAAGTCGCCATAAGACCTATAACTGTGTCCGTGCGACGTTAAACCCAACAAAATAAATAAATAATTCAATGCATATAAAAGTTATGGAGTGAAACAAAATTTTTACTTGACCTTAAACAGTGACCTTAACCTTTAACCGACTAGCATAGATCATGTGTTGACACATTGTCTCATTAAAGGGAACGTTTGTGTGTACCACTAAGATAATCCCTCAATGCATATTAAAGTTATGGAGCGTAACAATTATACTTGACCTTCAATAGTGACCTTGACCTATAACCTACAAGCATAAGTCATGAACGTGAATAATCTACATATTACCCTATATACATATACCAAGTGTTATGAACCTAGCTCGATTAGTTTTTGAGTAATTGCAGGATTTATATTAGCGGACGGTCAGACGGAGGACCAGACGGAGGGACAGACGGTTGGCAGTCCTATAGTCCCCTCCGGTTTACCGGTATGGGACTAATTTATTCAATTCATCTCATTTTATACTTTTTTCTATTCATATGAATCCTTCACTCTGCTGACAGTGTATCCTTTATTTTGGGACACGCGGTAGAACACGAAATGCCCCTCTTGATGCATTCAGTAATTGCACGAGGAACAGAAATTATTTGGTCACTGTACACAAAAGTTCTACTGTTTTTGGTCAATGTAACCTTGACCTTTGACCTACTGACCTCAATATTAACAGGGTCATCTGCTGGTTATGATCAACCTCCCTATTTAGTTTAATGATCCTAGACCCAAGCGTTCTCAAGTTATCAAGTTATCATCAGGAAACAGTGTAACTGTTCCGAGTAAATGTGACCTTGTCCTTTGGCCTACAGACCTCAAAATCAATAGAGGCCATCTGCTGGTCATGACCAACCTCCCTATCAACTTTCAACTGTTTAACTGTTCCGGATCACTGTGACCTTGACCTTTGACTTACTGACCTTAAAATCTACAGGGATCATTTTCTGATCATGATCAACCTCCCTCTCAAGTTTCGTGGTCCTATGCCAAAGCGTTCTCAAGTGATCGTCCGGAAACGGTTCAACTGTTCCGGGTCACTGTGACCTTGACCTTCTAGCTACTGATCCCAAAATCAATAGGGGTCATTTGCTGGTTATCACCATCCTCTATATCAAGTTTCATGATCCTAGGCACTAGCATTCTTGAGTTATCATCCGGAAACCGTTTAACTGTTCCGGGTCTTTATGACCTTGATCTTCTACCTACTGACCCCCAAAGGTCATCTGCTGGTCATGACCAACCTCCCTATTAACTTTCATGATCTTAGGCCCAAACGTTCTTGAGTTATCATCCGGAAACCATTCAACTGTTCCGGGTCACTGTGACCTTGACCTTTGATCTACTGATCTGAAAATCAATAGGGGTCATCCGCTGGTTATGACCAACCTCTCTGTCAACTTGCATGATCCTAGGCCCAAGCGTTCTTGAGTTATCATCAGGAAACGGATTGGTCCACATACAGACCGACCGACCAACCAACCTACCGACCGGCCGACATCAGCAAAACAATATACTCCTCCTTCTTCGAAGGGAAAACTAATAAGAAAATAGCCTAAAATATCAACCCCAATTTCATTTGGACATATTTGTCAATAAGAAGGTAAGATAATTTATAATGTATGATATCATAGGTGCTTGTCCAGTCTTTGTGCCCATATAGGGTCCCCTATAAAAAGTTAAAAACTACTGTTTTAATCCTAAAACGAAAAATTTTTTTTTACAATTCATAACTTTATCATGACATCACAGTGCATTAGTGGTTCTAACTGACCAATCAGAGAGCTGCATTTTCGAGTACCTGCCAGTTTCCACTTGGGTAAAACGAAGTATATTTTCAATGAACATAATTCTTTGACTTTGAAATAACTATCACACTATTTTAGAAATCAAATTATGATTTTTCACTGCACATGCCCCAGATGATGCTACAAACAACAAAACTTTGTAGTTTCATTGAAATATTATATCGATTTAATACCTTTATTTTAGTTAAAAGTTTTAGATTTTACACAGGGAGTCTATGATAAAGTCCGAGTAAAATGTAATCATTCCGCAATGTTTTGGACATGTTAAAATTATGAATATACTGATACTTTCAATATATCAGTTTATAGTAAAAAAAAGGTGTGTGTTTTTTTTTTTTTTTTTTTCGTTGTAGGATTAAAACAGTAGTTTTTAACCTTTTTATGGGGAACCCATATATGGCCACCAAGACTGGACAAGCACCTGTGTATGATATAGAGGATATTTGTTTGTTTGCAGTGGGATACGAAATATATCATCACCGATAAGGGAGACAATTGAATATTTTCAATGTCTCTGTTAGCCGCGGACTGTGTATTTTTACACAAAATATTTAAATGCAGTTTTTGTTTTTAAAAACAAAATGGCGTCGTGTTGATTTAATGAACCTAATCACCAATATTCGATATTAATGTGCCTAAGTGTCCATGGTAATTTAGCGGTTGTATCATATGTAACACGGTAGCTTAAATAAATCCGAATTTCGTCATGAAATGTTGGATTTATATGAACATTTATTCACGTAATAAACAGAAAATTCGTTGATCTTCACAAACTAGCATAAAATAAAAAGAAAATTTGTTTGTTTGCATCCGCCTTCGTGAAAATATTCAATTGTCTCCCTTATCGGTGATGATATATTTCGATATCTCACTGCAAACAAACAAATATCCTCTATATATCTCACTGCTATTTTCCAGTATTTCACCAATAAGCATAAAATAAATATGAATAATCTTGCCTATACATTTTGTTGTTTTTTGAGTTTTTTTTAAAAAGCTACAGGCAATGCTCCAGGGGCCGTGTTTATAAAGTAAAATAAATTTCTTACTTAGGCGTAAAAAAAAAATGTTTGTTTCCGGTATCCCGACCTGCCCTAAATTTTTGGCCCGACCCTAAATGTTTTTATGGCCTTGGAAAAAAAATCAACCTTTTAACAAAAAGTTGCAAAACTGCACTTTTTATGCTTTAAACATGGCCAGTGATGTTAGAAATCAACTTACTAAAGCTCTAAAGGCATAACCCCCTTATTTGTATTCATTTTTTGACACAAAAATAATTTCCAAAAAGTCTCCCTTAATAAAAAAAATCCCTCAAAAATGTTTTTTCCGACCTACCTACCCTAATGTTTTTTAGCATGTTACCGGAAACAAAGAATTTTTTTTAGGCCTTAAGTATACTTAAGTAAATAATCAATTTCTTATACTGAAAATGCTTTATGAATACGGCCCCAGACTTCTTAAATGATTATTGAAAACTGACAGGTACAGTATAACAAAACTCTTACCTTATCTGGTACTGCTCCTGTGTGTTGTGCTGTGTATAGCTGTTACAAGTCATACAATAAAATACACGAAGCTCGCTATGTTTTGTTTTTCTTCCGGAGTTACTGACCATGACGGACAGTTTGTCGTAGTCTTAATAGACAACACCGGATACGTCTTAACCTTATTTTTGGATAAGGTTATTCATCTCTTTGGGGGTTATTCAACTCTGTGCGAGTACTAATTGAATTAGCCGATTTTTTTATAAATGACTGGACATCAAAGTAGCTAAAGCTGTCAGATTTCCAATTTAACCAAAAGGTTTTTTGGTTTTAGTTTTTGTTGGGATTAACGTCGCATCGACACAGTTACAGATGATATGGCGACTTTCCAGCTTTAATGCTGGAGGAAGACCCCATGCGCCCCACCGTGCATTATTTCATCACGATGTAGAACCACTGACCTTCCGTAAGTCAGATGGATGGCTTTTTAACATGCAGAATTCAACGCCAATCCACATCGATGAAAGACTAGTGATTTGAAGTCAGCGACCTTAACCGCTCGGCCACGGAGGCCCCTCAGCGACCTTAACCCCTCGGCCACGGAGGCCCAAATTGAAACAAAGAGGTAGAAATATTTTACTAAAGTACAGTTTCCTCCTATTTCTTACTTTTTCTTTTTTCATATCAATTTACATTAGAAATCTAATTATTGCGTTTTAGTTTCATTTAAGACACAATCTATGATTGTCAAACCTATAGCAGTTCATTTTTGTTTGCTATATCAGTTACTGAATCATTTGCTATGTCATCTGAAAAACCTATTTGGTAGAGGATACGTTGGTGTATGGTCTGCAGTAATTATTTTTCTTGCAAACCGGACAGGCGTTACTATAACTGCCTCCCCACACCTATAGCGACCCGCGCTCTGAATACATATTGTTTATGTAAAAATATGTAAACAAATAATAATAATTTAATATTTGCTAAAATTGGACATTGAATTCCCCAAAATATGTGCATGTCCACTTTGTGTTCATGAAGTATTCGTTTAATTCAGTACGCAAGAAAATGTGACGAACGGAATGAAGGACGGACAACTCAACTCAAACACTATATTAGCCTCCCGCGTCTTCTACACAGGCTGGCGGGAGGGGTGGGGGCATATATAACGTATAACCTGACTTTTCAGCAGTTAGATTAAAACAAACATATACTAGGATTTGACTTTAAGCTATAGCGTTTGTTCAAAGTGTTTACTTTGCAATATATATTATTATAGCATGTCACGCGGTGTTTAAAAAGGTTAATGTCCTCTAAGAAAGAGTAACAGCAATAAAAAGTATGTCAGCTCATCTACATATTTACGGACTGGCAAGCGTATATACGATTTGCGCGTTTTATGTTACCTAAATAGTTTACAATCAGTTTAATCAAGTTCAAAGTTCAAATTCAGGTTTATTGGCAAACCTGCCTTCGGCCATTTACAAATATAAATATTACAAAGACATAAATCCTAAAATACAAACTTAATATCAAAATCATGTATACATACAAGGTTTTATAAAGAAACGGACATAATTGCGAGTGTATCTTATGGAACGCCATGACTGTCTTCTGATGTTGATTTAACACTTTATGCTGTACATACATCAATATATGAAGTGCCTCTACTTGTATGTGCAGTGCTTATATATGTATATGATGTGCTTAACACTGTACCATCTGTATTTGCGGTGATTTTAACTGTGTATATTGTTGTTTCAACTGTGTATGCGGTGCTTGTTATAGTATGTGCGGTCATTCCATCTGTATTTGTGGTCTTTTTAACATTATATCCAGTTCTTTCTACTGTATATGTGGTGCATTCAAATGTATATGTGGTGCTTTCAACTGTATGTACGGTTCGTTTAACTGTATATGCTGTACCTTTATATTCATATCCGGTGCTTTCAACTTTATATGCGGTGCAAATAACATTATGTGCAAACTACATTATGAGATCGGAATATCTATACGAAAGTTAACGAATATTTCCGAAAACATTCGACTGAGGTTATTTTCGCGTAAATAAGCCATACTTTTTTTGTTTTATTTCTTATTTAAATTTGTTTTATATCATTATTCAGATACGATCAGTAGACATTCATAAAGCAAAAATAAATGATTTACGTCCAGAAAATATAAAATATATATACATTGTATTGCAATTACCTCCCTTAATACGTAAAATTTACTTATTTTTCAAATTTTTCATTTTGTTTGATCTAACACTATTAATTCATTCATTCAGTTTTGCTGATTTAGTAATTGTTTGGTAATTAAATACAAAATTTTTTGAATATGTTTGTTTGCCACCGCTTATTTTTTAGCAGAGTTTTTCTGATCGCTCGATGTCCGGCGTCCGTCGTATGTCGTCTGTAGTCTGTCGTCTGTCGTCATTTAGCTTGTGTATGCGATAGAGGCTGTATTTTTCAGCTGAACTTCATGAAATTTGGTCAAAATGATTACCTTGATGAAATCTTGGCTGAGTTTGAAAACGGGTCATCTGGGGTCAAAAATTGTGTCACTAGGTCAAATCAAAGAAAATCCTTGTGTATGCGATAGAGGCTGTATTTTTCAATTAATCTTCATGAAATTTGGTTAGAATGATTACCTTGATAAAGTCTAGGCTAAGTTCGAAAAGGGGTCATCTGGGGTCAAAATGTAGGTCACTAGGTCAAATCAAAGGAAAAGCTTGTATATGCGATAGAGGCTGTATTTTTCAGTTGATCTTCCTGAAGTTAAGTCAAAATGTTAACCTTAATGAAATCTAAGCCGAGTTTGAAAATGGGTTATCCGGGGTCAAAAAATAGGTCACTAGGTCAAATCAAAGAAAAACATTGTGTATGCGATAGACGCAGTATTTTTCAATTGATCTTCATGAAATTTGGTCAGAATAATTTCATTGATGACATATGGGTCATCTGGGGTCAAAAATTAGGTCACTAGGTCAAATCAAAGAAAATGTTTGTGAATGTGATAGAGGCTATATTTTTCAATTGATCGTCCTGAAATTAAGTCAGAATGATTGCTTTGATGAAATCTAGGCCAAGTTAGAATATGGGTCATCTTGGGTCAAAAAGTAGGTCACTAGGTCAAATCAAAGAAAACCCTTCTGTATGCGATAGAGGCTGCATTTTCAAATTAATCTTCATGAAATTTGGTCAGAATGATTGCCTTGATGAAATCTAGGTCAAGTTTGAATAAGGGTCATCTGGGTTTTAAAAAAAAAAACAAGGTCATTAGGTCAAATCAAGGAAAACCTTATGTATGCAATAGGGGCTGCATTTTACACTGGATTTTCATAAAATTTGGTCTGAATGGTAGCCTTGATTAAATCTAGGTCAAGTTCGAATATGATAGTCAGGGGTCAAAAACTAAGTCACTAGGTCAAATCAAAGAAAAACCTTGTGTATGCGATAGAGGCTGTATTTTTCAATTGATCTTCATGAAATTTGATCAGAATGATAGCCTTGATAAAATCTAGGTCAAGTTCAAATATAGGTCATCTGGGGTCAAAAACTAGGTCACTAGGTCAAATCAAAGAAAATACTTATTTATACTCAAGATTATTTGCTCCAATTTTAATGATAATTGGTCAAAATATTTTTTTCCATAAAATCACTAGGTCAAACATGTTTACACTGTGTGTTATGGTGTATTTCTCAGGTGAGCGACCTAGGGCCATCTTGGTCCTCTTGTTTGTACATGGTATGTAGTATATATTCTCCTATAATAGGCCAAGTGTTCACATTTGAAACCTTATAATGATGCTCATTACCAGGTTTGATGGAGATCCATCAAGACTGTGCATGAGAAAAGTCATTCAAAGTTATTCCTATTTTTGACTCTAGCGGCCTCTAAAGTGTCCCCAATTGAATAAGATTGGTAATGGATCTTATAATGATGCTACAAATCAAGTTTGATAAAGATCCATCAAGTGATTCGTGTAAACAAGTCTTTTAAAGGTTTAAAACATATATATTTTTAGCTCTAGCAGCTCCTAGAAGGGGCCAAGCGCACCCAGTTGAACAAATTTGTTAGAGATAGTATAATAATACTACATTCCAAATTTGATAAAAATCCATTTAGCGGTTCATGAGAAGAAGTTGTTAAAAGATATTTTTAGTTTTAGCCCTAGTGGCCCCTAAAAGTGACCGACAGCCCCCATTTGAACAAATTGAAGAGGACCTTATAATGATGCTACAGACTACATTTGATGAAGCTAGGTCGTTAAAGGTATCTCTAATTTTAGCTCTAGTGGTCCCTAAAAGAGGCCATGTGCCCCCAAGTGAATAAGATTTTGAGAGGCCTTGATAATGGTGCTATAAACCAAGTCTGATGAAGTTTTATCCAGCGGTTTCTGAGAAGAATTTCTATTTTTTAGCTCCAGTGGCCCATAAATGGTACCAATCGCCCCATTTGTACGAATTTTGGAGAGGACTTTATAACGATACTAAAAACCAAGTTTGATGAAGATCCATTAAGCAGTTCATAAGAAATCGTTAAAAGCTAATTTTGATTATAGACCTAGTGGCCCCTAAAAGAGGCCGATTGTCCCAATTTGAACAAAATTGGGTGATGACTTTATAATGATGCTCCAGGCCTAGTTTGATGAAGATCCATCTATCGGTTCATGAAAAGAAGTCGTTCAAAGGTATTTCAAATTTTAGCTCTAGCGGCTCTTTAAAGGGTTAAAGTATCCCATTTGAATGAAATTTAGAGAGGACCTTATAACGGTGCTTTAAACCAAATTTGATGAAAATCCCACCGGCAGTTCATGAGAAGAAGTTGTTAAAGTTATTTTTCTATTTTTATTTCTGTCGGCCCCTAAAAAGGGCCAAGATGAACCATTTGATTACACTTGAAATATGTCCATGCAAGGATGCTACTGATCAAGTTTGCAGTAATTCTGATCAGTAGTTTCAAGGACGAAGATGTTGACGACGACAAAAAAAAACGCCGGACCATTCACCTGTACTAAAAACTCACCTTGTACAATGTTCAGATGAGCTAAAAATGGATTTTTTTCTTGACGAATGCCATTTAAGCAACTGGAAAATTGACAATTTCCTTCATGTGTCACAACTTTTGACTTTATACTTATATACTTTGCAAATAACATTTTAGCATTGTAGGACCACATTCGTAACAGATCGCATTTGTAACAGGTGTTACAAATGCGATCGCATATGTAACACGTGTTACAAATGAGATCGCATATGTAACAGAAATCAAGCACATTTGTAACAATTTTTGAGACAAATGTGATCGATGCCGATTTTTGATGTGACATCTAATCACATTTGTCACATGTCATTTTCAACCGGAAAAAATAACAAAAAAGTGCACGTTTACATCTGAAACACATTTGTAACATGTTTTAGCTTACTTGTTAGAAGTAACAAAGTAAGCTATTGTGATCATCCTTTGTACGTCGTCCGTCGTCCGACCATCCGTACATTCACATTTTTCTTGTGAATACGATAGAGACAACATTTATTATTTGATTTTGACAAAACTTGCACAGAACGTGTATATATCTATGATATCTCGGTTCCTTTCAAAAACCAGACATATCACGTTATTCGTCTTGAAGTTATGGCCCCAGAGATGGCAAAAAAATTATTGATTTTAGCCTTGTGAACGAGACAGAGACCACATTGTTTTGTTTATTTTTACTAAACTTGCACACAACTTATATATCTATATGTTGTCGGTTCCTTTCAAAAACAACCGTATTGCACCATTTTACTTGGAGTAACGGCCCTTGAATTGGCAAAAAACAAAAAACAAACAAAAAAAAACAAAAAAACCAACATGCTGATTTTATCCTTGTCAACACAATAAAGACTACATTTATTATTTAATTTTTATTAATCCCCCGCCACGAGTGGTAGGGGGTTATAGGAATGATCTCCGTCCGTCCTTCCATCTTCCGTCCTTCTGTTACATTTTGTGTCCGCTCTGTATCTCCTAAACCCCTTCTTGAAGGATTTTCTTGAAACTTGGGTCAAATGATCACCTAATCAAGACGATGTACAGAACCCATGAGTCGGCCATGTCGGTTCAAGGTCAAGGTCACAACTCATTGTCAAAGGTTTGAGCCTTCCATTTCGTGTCCGCTCTGTATCTCCTAAACCCATTGAAGAATAATCATGAAACTTGGGTCAAATGATCACCTCATCATGCAGAACCCATGTCGTCTCAAGGTCAATGTCACAACTCAAGGTCAAAGGTTTGAGCCTTCCATTTCTTGTCCTCTCTGTATCTCCTAAACCTCTTGAAGGATAATTATGAAACTTGGATTAAATGATCACCTCATCAAGACGATGTGTAGAACACATGAGTCAGCCATGTCGGCTCAAAATCAAGGTCACAACTCAAGATCAAAGTTTTAAGCCTTCCATTTCTTGCCGCTCCATATCTCCTAAACCCCTTGAAGGAATTTTATAAAACTTGGGTCAAATGATCACCTCATCAAGACGACGTGCAGAACTGATGAGTCAGCCATGCCGGCTCAAGGTCAAAGTCACAATTAGGGTCAAAGTTTTGAGCCTACCATTTTATGTCCACTCTGTATCTCCTAAACCCCTTGAAGGATTTATATTAAACTTGGGTCAAATGATCACCTCATCAAGAACTCATGAGTCAGCCATGTCAACTCAAGGTCAAGGTCACAACTCAAGGTCAAAGGTTTGAGCTCTGTATATCCTAAACCCCTTGAAAGATTTTCATGAAACTTGGGTCAAATGATCACCTCATCTAGACGATGTGCAGAATATGATTGGTCAGCCATGTCAGTTCAAGGTCAAGGTCACGGCTCAAGGTCAAAGGTTTACCCTTTCACTTTGCATACCAGTGGCGGGGAATTTAGCTGTCTTTCAGACTGCCTTGTTAAACTTATAAAGGATCTCACTTCCTTTAAAAACAGCCATATCGCGCCATTTGTCTCGGAATAATGGCTTAAATGGCAAAATTTGCTTATTTTAGTCTTGTGAACACAATAGAGACCATATTTATTATTTCATTTTGACCAAAGTTGTATAGAAGTTATATATCTATACCATGTCGGTTCCTTGCGAAAACCAGCTATATAACACCATTTTTCCTGGAGTTATGGCCCCTAAAATGACAAAATTTGCTGACTTAAGCATTGTAAACATGACATAGATCACATTTATTATTTGATTTTGACCAAACTTGCATTAAAATTATATATCATTAATATCTTGTTTTTTTTCCTCGAAGAGTAGCCACATCACTTTATTTGTCTTAGAGTTATGGCCCCTGAAATGGCAAAAAAACGCAGATTTAATAACATGTTTAGTGTAGTATTACTCATGTTAGCGATAGTGGGCCATGACTATCCTCTTGTTGATTAGAGGGATATTTCCGGTCAGGTTAATATCTTGGTATCTGGCAATTAAACGTGGAAAGAATACCGTTATCATGACTGGTCTGTCAATGCACTAAAACAAGATCAAGGCAGTCTCAACTAACATAGAAAGTCTTGTAAAGCTTGTTTCCGTAGAACACCGGTACATTTATGTATACTTTTAAATAGTGACTAGCTTGGCTATTCGAAGACTGCTCAATGTTACTGTTCTGATCCTGATGTCGTCGGCGTGCGCGGGATCGCTGCAAGATAGGTTTTTCGTTTTTGTTTTGTTTATCTTTGTCAATTCGCATTGCTTTGAACATCAAAATTTAAAAAAAGAAAAAAGAAAAAAATTATACTGAAGACAATAGATACATCAAATGAAATATGTGAAATATGTCCTAT
Organism: Mercenaria mercenaria; assembly: GCF_021730395.1. Lineage (NCBI taxonomy): Eukaryota > Metazoa > Mollusca > Bivalvia > Venerida > Veneridae > Mercenaria > Mercenaria mercenaria. The sequence goes on from NC_069375.1 coordinate 21,002,765, forward strand.
TCAAAACCCTGACGTGAACTTTATTGGATTATATTTACTAGGAGAATTCTTGCCTGGCCTGGTGTCTGCATTCGTATGGAAATACTCTTATTTTGTATCTCTATAGGAGCGGCACGAGTAACTCCATCGGTGAGGGTGGTGCAGTGGATAGTTTTGCAGATTACGAAACCGGCAGAGCCTGTTGAATTCCCAGTCAGGGCCGGAATTTCCAGAGCTATTGTGTCTCTTATCCACCCAGTTAAGACTTTACTTGTATCGGTGCGTTTTACCAGACCCGTAAACGATTGTATGAGTGTAAACTCGTATATGAGCCGGGGTATAATTTCAGTTAATATTAATGGGAGGAACTAACCATCGACTAGAGTGTCGGGGGATACACGTTGGAGATTGGGTGATAACTATTCGTATCTGTTGCGATTTTTGCCTATCGGTGCTGTTTCCAGCTGGGAAGTTGTCTGTTACTAACATAAAGATTCTGTTGTACTGATTTTAATATTTTTGACATTTTTATCATCATAATCATCATCATCATCATCATCAAAATCATCATCATCATCTTGGACTGGTCCGTTGTAGGATCAATGGTAAGATTAACTGCCCTAAACTGTATTTACCTAAATACTGTTGAAAACAGGCGCTCTGAATCCAACAAACAAACATAATATTCATCAAAACCATGCTACAGGGTGCCAAAATTTGACTCGTTTGCATTAATATGAGTAATATGATCACTACAGATTGTCAATTAATGGTGGTTATTTGTACCAAAGTATTTGGAAATCTGACTAAAGCGAGTTATGATCCGGACACAAACGTATATATTACAGGAAAAAACAAACAAATTTAAGTTCAAAGCTGTGACCTTGATCTTGGATATAGCAACCTGGATCATGATCGCAACAAACCTATCTATGCTGATCATTTGTACCAAATAATTTAAAAATCTAACAATGCATAGGCAAGTTATACCAAGGACAAGAACCTATATATAACTGCATGAACGCACAAACTCTGCTATTTCACGGCGGGATTATAATAAACGAAGGCCTATTTCCTTACAAGCGAGCTCAGTGGGGTGAGGGTAATTAAAAACTAAGGTGTATTTTCTCAAAATCTCATAGACATAAATTCGCAGCATGCACAAGGTCGTGCCCTCCTAGACTTAAGGCTAACGACTCCGCCCATGACAAGTTGTATATAATTTGTCCCAGGACATAGCATCTTCCTGTTTGTCACCCAACTTGAGACAGCTCTGGATAACGAAAGATAGCTACAAATGTATGTCGCCACCGGGTTCGAACCAGTGACCCGACCATGTGGGTCTACCTTTCAGCTAGTCGAGATAACGGTAGAACAAGCTGAATTTGTAATCATATTATAGTGGTAGTGGCAGTTGATGCAGAAATGATAATAAAAATTGAGCCAAGTCACGGGAAAATTGGCATTCGAACATTTCGTGAATTTCCGGAATCTCTATATTAAGGCTGACCTGTGCATTTATGCATCTGAATTAGGGTCAGGAAACTTCATATTCAGGTAGAATGAGTCTTCATTGAAATAACAGCGAACGGTGTGGGCTATGACCAGACTGCGTGGATGCACAGGCTGATCTGGGCCCACACTGGTTGCAAAGCCTCGAAAGTTCCCGAAGGCCCATTTTCTCATGATGCGGCTCAAATAATTTTATGACGTTATTGGCGTCGACGACGACGACGTTAACTTGTGATGGTGCTTATGGCAGTCATTTAATGATGTTGCGATGACAATCAGCTGATTGAACATTTGCAGTATAAAACTCAACATGATACATATGTGCTTCTATTGTCAACCCCCATGTTGGACAAACACATTCGTAACACATTTTACCTGTTACGAATGCGATCGCATACGTACGAAATCTGTTACAAATGCGATCTGTTACGAATCTGGTCCTACATAGCATTTTTCATTTATGTTGATGCCGCTAAAATACCACATAATTATATCGTATTGAATCATACTTTTTTTGGAAACTTTACTTAATAAGGAACCGTTCAATTTAAAATTTAAAATGACCTGGAGCTTTTCAGTGTTTGTAGGGCCTAGGTGGCAAAATAGTTATATAGACACGTGTATATGGGTATGGTGTGAAAATATAAATGGAAAATGCTAAAATGTTATTTGCACAATGTTTTAGAATATAAAGCCAAAAGTTGTGACACGTGGCGGAATGTGACACATGACGGAATGACGGAATGTGACACATGACGGAATGACTGAATGTGACACACACATGACGGAAATTCTCAGTTTTTCAGTAGCTTAATTTTATACATTGCAGTCTTTGTATTTTGCAGATGTGGATTCGATATCCGATCGAGCCGCATTTTTTCTGTATTTCATTCTATGAAATAATATTATGTGAATCCATATCTTCTCATGAGAGATAATATTAATGTCTGTTGTGTATTGTTATATCTTTAAAAAAAAAAAAGACCTATGACATATATGTACTAAATCATAAAATTTCCTTATTTCATATACATATTAAACAAACTTTCTTTCAAGTTTATTTTTATTTTCAATGATTTGAAATAGTTTGTGACCCATACATTTTGGCGGGTTGGAAGGGGGCGAGGGAGCACTTAGATTACTCTTGTCCGTACGTATGCCCGTCCAAAATTGTGTCTCCTGCATATCAAGTATTTTACCTAAAGTCATGAAACTTCATATAACTGTTAATCAGACTATAAAATTGTGTACATTTTGTTTGAGATTTCACTCAGACATACAGGAGTTACGACCCTTGCATAAAAGGACCTTACAGTTATTTCATAAAATATCTTAAAAGGTATTTGACGTAGGTCCATGAAACATTATAGGAATTTTATTCAGCATGTGAAGGTGTGTACCTAGGATCGGGATTTCACTTTGCCAGACCAGAGTTACGACCACTGACTTTGTCAAATAAAGGCTTAAAGGGCATAAAAGTTTGTGTAACATGTATTTGACTAAGGATTTGGCCTAGAATCATAACACATTATATATAGTCGTGTACCGGACGTTCTGCTTGGGATTTCAATTTGCCAGACTAAAGTTAAGGCCCTTGTCTAAGCCAAATTATGCATAAATGGCATAAAGGTTTGTGTCACATGTATCTCCAAAAGTATTTTACCCAGGGTTATTAAACCTTAAAGAAATAGTATACAGCATGTAAAGTTGTATCATTTTAAGTTGATTTTTCCCATGACGAGTACGGGAAAAATTTTGTATGCAATTGAGTGTAATACTACACTTTACTGAATTCCGCCTTTCCCTCTCACCTTAACATGTTCGAGCTGATAGCTCGGGTATTGATTTTAGTACATCTCTATATTTAGACTTTTTCTACGAAATCGCTATAATCGGTCATTACGGGTGAATGCTTGGTCACTCTGCACGAGATAGTATAAATGACCCTTTAAACCATTTTAAAGTTTCTGACGCAAATGGTGGTCAGTATATTTCTATTTTAATCTTAATCAATAACAATATAGGTTAAGGCGTTTTTCTACGAAAAGTAGATTTTGACATGGCTAATCGGTCACACAAGCAAACTGTGTAAATCAAAATATGTTAGGGTTGAAAGAAACAAATTTAATTCGTAAAATGGTATTTATGTTCCATGCTATGTTTGGTAGTCGTTACATATTAATGCTAAAACGGGCCAGGTGGGTCAGATTTCTAATTAAAGATATTTTTATGCTGATGAAGTTGACTGTAGTTTTGATTGCATTTTATGGCTTAGATTTGAAGATGAAGTATTTCGCCCCAAAATTCCAAATTGTATACACATATTTATCTGCCTGAATTATATATCTGTCTGTCTACCCACACCCAGCCTTCCACCCATACCAAAAAAGTTCTTCTAAAAAGTGTTATATGAAAGACTGAATCCGGACTAACGATTCCAGTGATTTTATCCCTAGCGACAAAACCCCGCCCATCCCCCCACACACACACACCCACTGTTGAAAACGCCTGACTAGGCGATATCGATTTTCTGTCTGGTTGAAATTTTCCAATAGAAACAAAGAAGGAAAATATCTTTGAACAAATATTGTTTTCATATGAATGAGCGCACAATATTTATTATACTATTGAAGTGTTCGTCAGTCTTTTCTCTTTACAAAGATACAAAAGATATTTATTTAAAATGAAGAATTAATGCTTCCATTGGCGATTAAAAACACTACTATCAGTCTCCTTTTACGGCATAAAGTTACTGAATAAAATAAGTAAAAACCTGTGATACATATCTTATTCTTTTCTCTGTAGTCGCTTTATTCATCTTTTGAGAATATTTATTATCCTATTGATGTATTCTACAGACGATAAATGTTTATATATGGTTTTGTTTTGAAATTATTTTAATGTCTTCTTGCTTCCCTAGACGTTTAAAAGTTGATGATTTTTGTAAAAATTCTTCATCTGCTCGTGCTCGTGGTATTTCCTAACGCGCGCGGAAACATACGAACTCTACCGAATATAAGCTGCGAGTTGTTTGTTACAACAGAATATTATTGTTAAAGCGGCATTTCTCCAGATCGTCGACAACAACAAAAAAATTTTATTTACATATCTTGAAAAATGCTATATTTCTTAATAAGCTTACAAACTTATTAATGAAATCTTATGTTACGGAAACAACTGAGAATTTGCTGTATTTACACTTTTACATAAAATCGAAAGCTTTTCACCTTGTTTAAGTCCGGTAACTGTCTCGATTATAAAAATCTATTTTGAAGTCGTTATTCAATACTCACTCTGTTCCGACTTTCCCTCTCACCTAACATGTGTCGCAGCTGATAGCTCGAATCTTGATTTTAGTACAAACTCTATTTGACTTTTCTACGAAATCGCTATAAATCGTCATTAACGGGTGAATGCTTGGTCACTCTGCGCGAGATAGTACAAATGACCTTTTAAAACCACTTTAAAATTTCTTACGTGAATGGTGGTCAGTATGTATCCATTTTAATCTTAATTAATAACAATATAGGGTAGGACGTTTTTCTACGAAAAGTAGATTTTGACACGGCTAATCGGCGGTCAAGGACAGAAGTGACATAATCAAAAAGATGAAGTAACATTCTAGATACATCAAATTAAATAAACAAATTCTGACGTAAATTACTAGTATCTATTAAAGTGATTGTCACAAGCCGACTACAGGTTTCTAACTGATTACTAAATGTATAAAACAGACTTTGATAAAACAGGCCAAAAAGAAGACAGTCGATCCAGAAAGCAGAAAATGTAACTAAATAGTCATGCCCAAAGTGATAATTTCACAGCACAAGAATAAAAGTAAACAAACATGTTACGTACCCAAAGATCAATTATTTCTAAAAGATAAACTACAATCAGAAGTACATTTTTATATTTCAACCAATAATTTGACTTCGTATACATTATTATGTACTATATGTAATGCGAACAGTTTCTCAACGGTTAAGCAATATGCAAATATATACTAGCAGTAACATGATGAAATATTTTTTTAGCTCATTGATAGGTTTTTAACAGCCACAAAAGACAAAATTATATTGTCATATAGTTAAATAATACGTGTGTCGAAAATTTTGATGTTTTCAAATCAAAATGCAAAGCTTTGCTTTTCTGACTGGCCCGTCCAATTCATTTTTAAATCAAAAATGTATTCCCCACCGGGGATTGAACCGCTACCCGACAAATTTTCTTATATTAGAACAGGTACCAGAGACATACACTACCGGTAAAGACATGGGTTCAGCTCATCGTCTTTATAAGATAGTCATTCCATCAAAGTTTTACTGAATCCAAAACTTAGACACTTGACCTTCACTTGTGACCTTGACGTGGGTGAGTACAACTGGAACGTATGTTCAGCAAATGAATATCCAATCTAAGTTTCATACATATCCTTAAATGGGTAAAGAAGATCATGAGCGGACACGAAAGGTGGGTACAATGACATCATGGCAGTTTCAGTTAAGACCTGTTGAAGAAGTTAAAATGACGGTCGCAGACCGGATCACTGATGTGTCTTGCCTTTAATGCATATATATTTCTTAAATATTGACGGGTCACTGCATGGCCAGTCTACAGCAAATAGTATAAAATACATAATTGAGCCGCGCCATGAGAAAACCAACATAGTGCATTTACGACCAGCATGGATCCAGACCAGCCTGCGCATCCGCGCAGTCTGGTCAGGATCCATGATGTTCGCTTTCAAAGCCTATTGCAACTAGAGAAACCATTAGCGACCAGCATGGATCCTGACCAGACTGCGCGGATGCGCAGTCTGGTCAGGATCCATTCTGGTCGCAAACGCACTATGTTGGTTTTCTGATGGCGCGGCTCATATTAAAACCAATTTCAAGACTTTGACGTCAGTGGTGGTCTATATATATATCTTTTATTTTAGTAAGCAAGTAATTCTTAATCCGATACTTACACACGAATAACAATATTAGGTTAAGACCATTTTCTAGTAAAAGCAGATTTTGATATAGCTTATAGGACGGGGATTAAAGTGTCAAGGCTTTCTGACGTAAACTCTTCTTCAAAGTGATTCATTAATATATTAATTAGACGATTTCACAAACGAAATGAATACAGCTGTTGTATAAAACTTGGTAGATATTACTGCAGAGTAATTAAAGTTGGCCTTTATTCAAAATCTAATACTGACCGAACACGGGGACAAAAAGCCAGTGGACCTGGCAGAAAAAAGTAATAAATACTCATGCCCCAATACCAAGGTAGTTAAACATTATGGTGCGAATTCCAGGACTGGGGCGAATGTATAATGTCCTCCTAAAGTGAACTGCACTGAAAAAAGTGTTGACTTTATCCTGATTATGGCAAATGCTTTTAGGTACTAAAAATAGCACGATATAGTATAATGGTATGATATTCGTTATAAGTAATATCCATTTGTAAAGTTTTTGACAAACAAATTACAAAAACAAATGTATTGTTATACCGTAAAAAGTCAGTGACCAGTGTGTCCGAAAATGAGGTGGGTGTTTTTTGCATCAAAAAGCAAATGTTTGAATTTCTAATTTGATGGGACAAAATACATGTCAACATATTTTAAAATGCTGACAATTCACTTTCGCGTCATCAGATCTAAACTTTGAGATGTCAGGGTCATAAAGACTGTGGCCAAAAGGTTCATTTTAAAGACACCTCTGAACAGAGACCACCTGGCTCTAAAGACCACATGTTTTGTTTCCCATTTTAACATTTATAGTGTATTTTAACCTGTGAATAAAGACCACCTCCAAATAAAGACCACATTTTGACTCTCTCCAGGGTGGTCTTTATAGACAGGTTTGACTGTACCTGTAACAGCGGCTGAACGGTTGACAACTAGCCTGTAGGAAGTCACACTGAATAACCGGCTATCCCGAAGCCCGATGGGCAAATAGCCCCGCTGGAAAAAATAAACCCGATATAAATGGGTAGGTTGATTTTTTTCATTTATTATATTATTAACAGGTAAACAATGTTTACAAATCAAATTGACAGTTCTGTTACAGAATAGGCATGGCGTACATTTTGAACTTTGGTCTGAAAACGATCGTTATGTTCTGAGAAATTCCCTAACAAAAATCCAAAGTTTTACGCCGATGTCTTTGTTTATGAACAATTGGTGAAAAGAAATAACCACTTGGTTTAACAGATGTATCTTTTTGGAGCATCTGTTTGAAATTCCCAGGTTCTACGCTCTTTCTAAAAAAAAAGCCGTCAAACTGGTATAGGAAGCAAAATATAGATGTTTAAAACGGCGGGTAGTGTTTGCAACATGCAGCCGTTTAAGTGAGATGCTGGCTCTCGAGAATACAGGTGTTTGCAAGTTTGTTAACAACTGCCTTGTATTCATTTTAGATGCCTTACCGTCTTGCTTCTTCAAGTATGTTTGGTAACTGTTAAATCAATCTCCATATTTTTGCAATTTCTTTCGTTTTTCATTTGTATATAGGTGAACACTTTTTTAAGGGGCGGGATGGGGGTGGGATGGGGTTAACGTTGCACCGGCACAAGCATAGGTCAGATGGTGACTTTATATAGGTGTACACAGTTAGTGTGCACGTTAATTTATAATCATGTAGGATCACATTGCCATGGTGAGTAACTCTGGCTAGCTCCATTCTTAGTACCCTACCGGTCATAAACCGGCCTGGGGGCTAAAGGTTTACTTGATTCAGTCCGTCCTTTCGTCTATCCGTATGCAATGTCTTGTCCGGGCTGTACTGTACGTCTACATGCACTGACCAAATTTCAAATAACTTCACACAAGCATTACTTTACCCATGGTACAAAGGTTTGCGATGCATCAAACCCAAATGACTTTCAATGCCAAGGTCACACTCGGGCTTCAGAATCTGTTACTGTGGGCGATATGTTTGGATTTTGTGTCCGGACGCATGTACCTAATTCCACACAATTTCATAGCTTTATAAAGCGATAATCCTTGTCCGGAGTATGACTTTGTTATTAATATATTTTACAAAAATGTTCACCAGAGTAAAGCGATTTGGCACATGCAAGACCCTGCTCCCTTGTTTGAACGTCAAGGTCGCACTTTGGAATCAAATCTCTAAGGAAAAGTCATACAGCAATACTTCGTGTCCGGAACACTGTAAGGTATGTTGAAATAAATGTATACAAATGTTTAAACAAAAATGGTTAACACAGCAAGACTCAAGAAACTCAAGGTTGCATTTTGGATTCAAATTTATGATAAAGACTAAGTGTGGTATAGCAGAACCTTAAATAGCATACCCACTCCTGATAAAAGTTCATAGTGTTTCTAGCACGGCATTAAGAACATTTGAGCCGCACCATGGGAAAACCAACATAGTGCATTTGCGACCAGCATGCTGTTCGCTAACGGTTTCTCTAATTGCAATAGGCTTTGAAAGCGAACAGCATGGATCTATGCTGGTCGCAAATGCACTATGTTGGTTTTCTCATGGTGCAGCTCATTTGTTCAAAACAACATCTGTAATATATACATTCACTGTATATTTTGGTATAGAAAGAAAAAAGAACGTTTATATTCAAAGCAACAGCATAGAACAATAATATCAAGCGTGACATTATCCTTGGGCCCTTCGCGCAATTGCATTCGTTAAAAAATCAAAATCGGCATAAGTCTTTGAATGACCGAAGCTTGGTATTCAATCGAAGCTTGGCTACCATCATTTGATCGAAGTGCGACCCGAGCCTCTATGTAAAAGTTGTCACAGATCGAGAAAATAGTGGAGCCACACCAGATCACGAACATTTGGCTTCAAAATACGCTTCCGATGCTCTACCGAAAAATACCAGGCCGCTAACACGTTCATTCCACAATTTTATAACATAGTTCAATACCGCTACATTGATTTTTCCTCGAATTTTAACTGGGGTACTGTAGAGCACATGGTAGACATGACCTTCTAGAACATATAGTCACGGCTCCACGCTGGGTGACAAAAGTCACAGGGAATCGGACACAGACAGAGTCTTGGACCAGGATCTTCGGATTACCATTGACTGTACCACCGCTTACACATTTTCTGTTTAGTTTTATAATGAAGCCCTGTAGGACCACATTCGTAACAGATCGCATTTGTAACAGGTGTTACAAATGCGATCGCATATGTAACACGTGTTACAAATGAGATCGCATACGTAACAAAAAATCAAGCACATATGTAACAATGTTTGTGACGAATGTGATCGATGCCGATTTTTGATGTGACATCTGATCACATTTGTCACATGTCATTTTCAATCGGAAAAATGAACAAAAAAGTGCAGTTTTACATCTGAAACACATTTGTAACATGTTTTAGCCCACTTGTACGAAGTGACAAAGTAAGCTATTGCGATCATCCGTCCGTTCATATTTTTCTTGCGAATATGACAGAGACAACATTTATCATTTGATTTTGACAAAACTTGCACAGAACTTAATATAGATCTATATCTCGGTTCCTTTCGAAAACCAGCCATATCACCTTATTCGTCTAGGAGTTATGGCCCCTGGAATGGAATAATTACTGATTTTAGCATTGTGAACCCGATTAAGACCACATGTTTTGTTATTTTGACTCAATATGCATACAACTTGTATATCTGTTCCTTTCAAAAACAACCGTATTTCACCATTTATTTGACTTCGAGTTACGGCCCCTGATTTGGTAAAATATGCTGCTTGTGAAAACAGTGGAGACTACATTTATTATTTGATTTTCATTAAACTTATATAGGATCTCACTTCCTTTTAAAACAGCCATATTGCGCCACTTATCTCGGAGTTATGGCTGAAATAGCAAAATTTGCTTATTTTAGTCTCGTGAACACAATAGAGGCCATATTTATTATTTCATTTTGACCAAACTTGTATAGAAGTTATATATCTACAACATCTCGGTTCCTTACGAAAACCAGCTATATAGAAACATTTTTGCTGGAGTTATGGCCCCTTAAATGACAAAATTTGCTGATTTTAGCATTGTGAACATGACAGAGATCACATTTATGATTGATTTTGACCAAGCTTGCATAGATATTATATATCGTAGGAATTATATATCTTTTTTTCTCGAAGAGTAGCCATATCACGCTATTTGTCTTAAGAATTATGACCCCTAAAATGGCAAAATCGCACATATAATAACATGTATAGTGTAGTATTACTCATGTGAGCGATAGTGGGCCATGACGACTCTCTAATTGGTTAGAGGGATTTTCCGGTTAGGTTAATATCTTGGTACTGGTTGGTTATCTGGCAATTAAACTTGGCAAGAATACCGAACGGTTATCATGACTGGTCTGTTCATAGTACTTCATGTACATGTCACTTATAAATTTCCCATATAGGTTTTGGTTTGTAAGATTTCATTTTTATTAAATGCATGAATACATGTATATGAATATGTATGATTAAAGGGGAAGATACACCACATGCAATCCCTGTTCAACTTTTATAATCGGCAATTCGCTGGTTGTATCACTTCAACAACAAATAAAGTGCACTCGAAAATCAAGATCAAGGCAGTCTCAACCAGCATAGAAAGTCTTGTTAAAGCTGAACACTGGGTATATATACATCTATGTATACTTAAAAATAGTGACTAGCTTGACTATTCGAGGACTGCTAATGGCTATTGTTCTGATCCCGGTGTCGTCGGTGTCCGCGGGTTCGCTGCAAGATAGGTTTTTCGTTTTCGTTTTGTTTATCTTTGTCAATTCGCATTGCTTTAAACAAAAATAAAAACTTAAACTGACGACAAATGAGATATGTCCAACTTAAAACCCTGACGTGAACTTTATTGGATTATATTTACTATAAGAGTTTTCTTGCCAGGCCTGGTGTCTGCATTCGTATGGAAACACTCTTATTTTGTATCTCTATAGGAACGGCACGAGTAACTCCACCGCTGAAGCTGGTGCAGTGGATAGTTTTGCAGATTACGAAACCGGCGGAACGGATTGAATTACTAGTCAGGGCCGGAATTTCTAGAGATATTGTGTCTCTCATCCACCCAGTTAATACCTTACGTGTATAGGTGCGTTTTATCAGACCTGTAAACAAACATATGAGTGTAAACTCGTATATGAGCCAGGGTATAATTTCAATTGAAATTAATGGGAAGAACTTACCATCGACTAGAGTGTCGAGGGACACACGTTCGAGACCGGGTGAAAACTACTCGTATCTGTTGCTATATTTGCCACTCAGTGCTGTTTCAAGCTGGGACGTTGTCGGTTACTAACATAAAGATACTGTTGTACTGATCTTAATATTACTGACATTTGTATCATCATTATCATCATCATCATAATAATAATAATAATCATCATCATCTTGGACTGGTCAGTTCTAGGATCAATGGTAAGATTAACTGCCCGAAACTGTATTACCTAAATACTGTTGAAAACAGGCGCTCTGAATCCAACAAACGAAGATAATAATCATCAAAACCATTCTACAGGGTCCCAAAATTTGAGACGTTTGCAGTAATAGGTGTAATATGATCACTACAGATTGTCAATAAATGGTGGTTATTTGTACCAAAGTATTTGGAAATCTGACTAAAGCGGGTTATGATCCGGGTACAAACATATTTATTACAACAAAATAACAAAACAAATCTAAGTTCAAAGCTGTGAACTTGATCTTGGATATATACATGTAGCAACAAGGATCATGATCTAAACACACCTTCATTTCTACCAAATAATTTGAAAATCTGACTATGAATGGGCAAGTTATACCAAGGACATGAACTTATATATATATAACTGCACGAACGCACAGCCTCCTCTATTTCCCGGCGGGATTATAATAAAAGAAGGTCTATTACATGTACCTCACAGACGGACTCAGTGGGGTGAGGGTAATTGGAAAATAAGGTGTATTTTCTTAAAATCCCATAGACATTAGTTCGCAGCACTTACGGCTAACGACTCCGTCCATGACAAGTTGTATATAATTTTTCCCGTGACATAGCAACTTCCTGTTTGTCAACCAACTTGAAACAGCTCTGGATAACGAAAGACAGGTACAAATGTATGTCGCCACCGGGTTCGAACCAGTGACCTGGGCATGTGGGTCTACATTTCAGCAAGTCGAGGTAACAGTAGAAGTAGCTGAAGTTGTAATCATATTAAAGTGGTAGTGGCTGTGGATGCAGAAATAATTATAAAAAATGAGCCACGTCAAGGAAAAATTGGCATTCGGACATTTTCGTGAATTTCCGGAAAGTCTATATTTAGGCTGACCTGTGCATTTATGCATCTGAATCAGGGTCAGAAAATTTCATCTTAAGGTAGAATAAGCCTTCTTTGAAATAACAGCGAACGATGTGGGCCATGATCAGACTGTGCGGATGTGCAGGCTGATCTGGGCCCACATTGGTTGCAAAGCCTCGAACATTCCCGAAGGCCCATTTTCTCATGATGCGGCTCAAATAATTTTATGGTGTCATTGACCTCGACGACGACGACGCTGACTTGTGATATGCTTATGGCAGTCATTTAATGATGTTGCGATGACAACCAACTCATTGAACATTTGCAGTATAAAACTCAACATGATACATATGTGCTTCTCATGTCAACCCCCATGTTGGACAAACACATTCGTAACACATTTTACCTGTTACGAATGTGATCGCATACGTACGAAATCTGTTACAAATGCGATCTGTTACAAATGTGGTCCTACAAAGCCCTGTGTCGTGACAAATTGAAAAACATCGTTTTCTCTAACACGTAGTATCAAAATTATAACGAGTTTATTTTGACCTATTTGTACGAGTTTCAAGCTTCTGTATATAATATAATGCAAATAAGTCGACGTTAAATAAATGGGTCATAAAAATATAAGCCAAACTAACTGCAAACAAGTCAACATTGTGTCATGAGACATAAATAAGTCGACCTTAAATAACTGGGTCATAAGCATGTAAACCAATCTAAGTGCAAACACGTCAACATTAAATGTCCATTATCTATGTCTATACTTTTCCGTATAAGGGTATCATTACGTGCTCAGTTTTTAAGTGGGTGTAAATGATACCCATTGTCCCATTAATTGAAAAGAGTATTTTACAAGGTGTTGGACGTGTTGCATGTACGGAATGTTAAGGAAGGGGAAAGTTCCTTTCCGATACAAAAAAAAAAACGGCGTAATACAATTAATATTCCAAATGAGAGCTATTTTTATTGATCAAGAACATTTAGAGCTGGTTTTTCTTTATGAAAGGACAAAGACCCTTAAACAAAAACGTTTTTTTTTTTTTTTTTTGGAGACGTACAATCGTATCCTGCTGTATAATGTTCAAACAGATATAACGAATTGCACTTAATTTGGATTTTCAAGTCTTTCTCCTTGCTTCAAACCTAACGGGGCATAACCTGCTAGCCTTGACTCACACATAGTCACATGACATGACTAGGCATTACCTGCTAGTTTTGACACACACATAGACACATGACGTAACGGGGCATGACCTTCTAGTCTTGACACACACACAGTATCATGAAGTAACGGGGCAGTACCTGCTAGTCTTGACACACACATAGACACATGACGTAACGGAGCATGACCTCCTAGTCTTGACACACACATAGTATCATGAAATAACGGGGCATGACCTGCTAGTTTTGACACACACATAGACACATGACGTAACGGGGCATGACCTCCTAGTCTTGACACACACACAGTATCATGAAATAACGGGGCATTACCTGCTAGTCTTGACACACACATAGACACATGACGTAACAGGGCATGACCTCCTAGTCTTGACACACACACAGTATCATGAAATAACGGGGCATTACCTGCTAGTCTTGACACACACATAGTATCATGAAATAACGGGACATGACCTGCTAGTTTTGACACACACATAGTCACATGGCATAACGGGGCATGACCTTCTAGTCTTCACACACACACAGTCACATTACATAACGGGACATTACCTGCTAGTCTTGACTCACACATAGTCACATGACATAACTGGGCATTACCTCCTAGTCTTTACTCACACATAGTCACTTGACATAACTAGGTATTACCTGCTAGTTTTGACACACGCATAGCCACGTGAAGTAACGGGGCATTACCTGCAAATCTTGACACACACATAGTGACATGGCGTAATGGGCTATTACCTGCTTATCTTGACACATAAACAGTCACATGTCATAGCGGGGTATTACCTGCTTATCTTGACACTCACATAGTCACTTGATGTAACAGGGCATTACGTGGTAGTCTTGACACACACATAGTCACATGCCATGATGGGGTATCGCCTACTAATCTCGACACGCACATAGTTAGATGACGTAATAGTGTATTAACTGCAAATATTGACACATAGTCACTTGACATAACGGAACAAACCTACTAACATTGACACACACATAGTCACATGACGTAACGGAGTATTATCTGCTAATATTGACACACTCAGTTACATGACGTAGCGGGGTATTATGTGCAAATCTTGACACATACATTCACTTGACGTAACGGGAAATTACCTGCTAATCTTGATATATACACAGTCACATGGCGTAATAGGGTATTATCTGCTAATCTTGTCACACTCATAGTCACATAACGTAACAGGGCATTACCGTCTAATCTTGACACATACAAAGTCACATGACGTAACGGCGCATTATCTGCTAATCTTGAAATACACAGTGACCCGACGTTACGGGGCATTAACTGGTTACCTCGATACATACACAGTCACATAGCGTTACGGGGCATTACTTGCTACTCTTGATACATACACAGTCAAATAGTGTTACGGAGCATTAGCTTAGTTACATGGCATTACGGAGAATTACCTGTTAATCTTGACATACACAGTTACATAGAGTAACGGGGTATTACTTGGGGTATTACTTGTTCATCTTGATACATACACAGTTAAATAGCGTTACGGAGAATTACCTGCTAATCTTGACATACACAGTTAAATAGAGTTACGGGGTATTACTTGCTCATCTTGATACATACACAGTAAAATTTATCACCGGAGAATTACCTGCTAGTCTTGACATACACAGTTACATAGCGTTACGGGGTATTACTTGCTCATCTTGATACATACACAGTTAAATAGAGTTACGGAGAATTACCTGCTAATCTTGACATACACAGTTACGTAGCGTTACGGGGCATTCCTTGTTCATCTTAATACAGACACAGTTAAATAGCGTTACAGAGAATTACCTGCTAGTCTTGACAGACACAGTTACATAGCGTTACGGGGTATTACTTGCTCATCTTAATACATACACAGTTACATAGCGTTACGGAGAACTACCTGCTAATCTTGACGTACACTGTCACATAGTTTTACGGGAGATTACCCGATAAATTAGCTTAGTCTTGACGTACACAGTCACATAGTGTAACGGGGCATTAACACGGTGTTACGGGGCATTAGCTGCTAACCCTTATATATATACAGTCACATAGCGGTATGGTGCATTATCTGCTAATCTTGACGTGCACAGTCACAAAGCGGTACGGGGCATTATCTGCTAATCTTGACATGATACATAGTCACATAGCGTTACGGGGCATTAACAGCTAATCTTGACATGATACATAGTCACGTAGCGTTACGGGGCATTAACTGCTATTCTTGACATGATACATAGTCACGCGGCGTTACGGGGCATTAACTGCTAATTCTGACATGATACATAGTCACGTAGTATTACGGGGGATTCTCTGCCAATCTTGACGTGCACAGTCACTTAACGTTACGGGGCATTAACTGCTAATCTTCACGTGCACAGTCACATAGCGGAACGGGGCACTATCTGCTAATCTTGACATGATACATAGTCACATAGCGTTACGGGGCATTTACTGCTAATCTTCACATGATACATAGTCACGTAGCGTTACGGGGCATTAACTGCTAATCTTGACATGATACATAGACACGCGGCGTTACGGGGCATTAACTGCTGATCTTGACATGATACATAGTCACGTAGCGTTACGGGGCATTAACTGCTAATCTTGACATGATACATAGTCAATTCTAATACTGGTTTTAACGGCTGCACACTTGACCACTAGAATTTTCCCATCATATTATATAACTTACAATCATTAATTAAAATTTGAAAAAAAAAATCCTGAAATTACAATAATACCATATACTTAGCGAGTTCACGATTATCTTTAAACATCTGGCTATTATGCGACCGTAGCCTTGTCACTAAAACGACACCGAAGTCTGGCTACTACTGTGCAACCGAAACCTGGCCAAAACCTAACACTGTTATGTTACTTGTGCCTGTCTACTTTCAGGCGGCCGATCGTTGCTGTTATGTGATCAAAGCCTGGGTAATACCTTTATGCGACAATTATGCTATTGTAGCCTGGCTGCTGTTACGCGACAAGAAAATGACTCCTAATTTGCGACTGGTTTAAGCTAGTTGATTAAAATTTGTCACAGGTTTCGATAAATGTGAGCCATAATAGGATACGTAATACCGTTCCGATGCCCTACCGACTGAGTTACAACGCCGCTTGATCATTTTCTCCCAAATTTCATAATAAAGTTCAATACCGTGATATACTCTCCCGCTAGGAGTTAATTTTGTAATATGAGGCTTATAGTCATGCAACAACTAAATTTGATGAAGATCCATCAAGCATTTCATTGCTTAGCACTACAAGGAGCCTAGTGCTCCCATTTGAGCAAATTTTGGAAAGGACCTAATAATGATGCTACAGACCATGTTTGATGTTGATCCATGAAGCCGGTTTTTGAGAAGAAATCATTTAAAGGCATTTTATGTTTACCTCTAGCGGCCCCTAAAAGGGCCAAGTGTCCCCATTTGAGCAAATATGGGATAGGACCTTATAAAGATGCTACCGACCATGTTTGATGAAGATCCACTGGGCACTTTATGCGATGTCGTTTCTACTCCGTCAGAAACAAAATGCCCCAATTAGAATTAATGTTGAAGACGTGGTTTGAATGTTGTTTTTTGTTGTTGTTTGTTGTTGTTTTTTTTTTGCTGTTAGTTTTTTGTTATTGTTGTTGTTATTTTTTGTTTTGTTTTGTTTTCTTTGGTGGGGGGGAGGGAGGTTACAAAAGGGTCATGATGGTCCTAGATCACTCACCCGAGTTTCAAAGACTGCTTAAACATTTTCATAGTTGGGTTTAAACGTCGCAAAATATAGGTCATGTGGCGACTTCCAGCTTTGATGGTTGAGGAAGACTACAGGTGCCCCTTCGTGCATTATTTCTTCACGGGCGGGCACCTGGTAACATGAAGAATTCAACACTCTGAGTGAGGCTCGCACCTACATCGGCGAGGGGCAAGTGGTTCCAAGTCAGCGACCTCAACCACTCTGCTACGGAGGCCCCCTCTCCCAAAATTGTGACGTCTAGATTTTTAAGTCAAATTTTTGACGACGGAAAATGGACAACGGCGGAAACGGTGACCACAATAGCTGACTTATAGAACATTGTGCTCATGTGAACTTACAATGACCACAAACTAAGTAAAGCCCCTGTGACCTTGATCTTGACGTTTGAGCCACTGATCCTAAAATCGATAGGGATCTTCTTCTGGTGGTATTCAGATTTTTTATTGAGATTGACAGCCGTAGCTATTATTCGTTACGACTGAAGTGTCCGGAAACCATTTTCAGTCTCCAGGTCACTGTGACATTGACCTTTGACCTATAATGACCCCAGAAATTGAAGGCATCTTCCTCAAGTGTCATTCTGAAAAGTTTGAAAGCTGCATCTATTATACCTTCCCGACTTATGGAAAATGAAAGTCAACGCCATTCCATAACAAGAGGCCCAAATCGTCCCAAGTCGCTCACTGCTTAAAACCATAACCATCTGACTTTGCTTCTACTGACTAGGTTTGGTGAAAATACTTTAAGCTGTTCATTAAAACAAACATTATATATAAAAAAACATTCTATATCTTGATGTCACGCACAAAAAAACGCATAGCCATCAGAAGAAATCATTTAAAGGTATTTCTATTCTTACTCTAGTGGTTCCTAAAGTACCCCACCCATTTGAAAAAAATTGACAAAATACCTTATAATAATGTTACAGACCAAGTTTGATGAAGATCCATCGAGTGGTTCATGAGAAGAAGTACTTTATAGGTATTTATATTTTAAGCTCTACTGGCCCGTATAAGTGGCCAAGTTCCCCCAACTGAACAAACATGGTAAAGGACCTTATAATGATGCTCCAGACAAGGTTTGATGAAGACCAGTCCAGGAGTTAGTTAAATGAATGTCTACTTTTAGCTCTAGCAGTCCCTAAATGTAGCAAACTGTCAGCAAATGAGCAAATTTGTAAAATGGCCTTTATAATGATGGAGGCTACGACTCAAGTTCGATGAAGATCCATCAAGCAGTTCATGAGAAGAAATCGTTTAAAGGCAATTCTAGTTTTAACTCTAGTGGCCGAGCACCCCCAATTGAGCAAATTTTGGAGGACTTTATAATGCTGCTACGGGCAAAGTTTGATGAAAATCCATTGAGCGGTTCTAGTCGAAAAAAGGGTATTTACTTATAGTCATAACGGCCTCTTTGGGACCAACTACCCCATTTGAATGAAATTAGGACATGACCTTTTAATGTTGCTAAAGGCCAAGTTTGATGAAGATCCATCAATCAGTTCATGAGAAGTCTGTTAAAGGTATATGTATTTCTACTTTCAGCTCTAGTGACCCCAGTTGAACAGTTCATGAGAAAATCATTTAAAGGCATTTCTAATTTTAGCTCTGGTAGCCCCTAAAAGGGGCCAATCGTCCCGATTTGAACAAAATGGGAGAGGACCTTATATTGATGCTACAAAACATGTTTGAAGATCTATATCCAGCAGTTCATGAGAATTACTTTTTAAAGGTATTTCTAACTTTATCTCTAGCGGCCCCTCAAAGTAACGATGCTACGGACGGAATTTTATGAAGATCCATCAAGCAGTTCCTGAGAAGAAGTTTTTTAAATTGTTTTCTATTTTTAGCTCTAGTGGACCCTTAAATGGGTCAAGTGCCCCCATTTGAGCAAATTTTGGAGATGCTACAAAACAAGTTTGATGAAGATCCATCTTGCGGTTCATGAGAACGAAAGTCGTTTAAACGTATTTCTAATTCTAGCTCTAGCGGCCCTTAAAAGGGGTCAAGTGCCCCCGATTGTAATAAAAGTGAGAGGACCTTATAGTGATGCTACAGACAAAGTTTGATGAAGATCCATCAAGCGATTCACGAGAAGTTCTTTGAGGGTTTTTCGATTCTTTGTTCTTGCGGCCCCTAAAAGGGGCCATTTTTAGGAGAACCGTTATGCCAGGAGATTACTGACCAGGTGTGGTGTTATTATGGCCAGTAGTTTAAGTGGAGAAGATGTTCAAGTAAGAATGCTGACCAAGGGACGATGGATGCCGGTGTAATGAAGTATTTCGACCCCCATAGAATAACGACCCCCCGGTCATTATTCTATAGAAAATGTGACTCCTTTCCTGTAAAATATTGACTCCCCTTATAAAAAACCGACTCCCTTTGAAAACTATAGAATAACGACCCACGGTCATTATTCTATAGAAAAACTGACCCCTCCAAGTAAAATACTGACTCCCTAAAGATGACTCCCTTCGAATCTCATAGAATAATGACCCCGGTTATTATTCTATAGAAAAAGTGACTCCTTCCATGTAAAATACTCACTGCCGAAATTACTACATTCGAACTCTCATACATTATCGATTCCCGGACATTATTCTATTTAAAAAAAGTTACTCTTTCCGTGTAAAACACCGGCTTCTTAAAAGATTTGCGACGATAATATCTATTAAAAAGTGATCCCCACCAAACCTAACGGACAATTTTACTAGATCTACAACTCTAATACCCTCCATTGCCAATAGTTAACATTTTGATTGTACTACTACTACTGGTGCCGCTACTTCTATTGCTATTACTACATGTATTTCTTCTTCTTCTACTACTACTATTACTACTACTACTACTACTACTACTACTACTACTACTACTACTACTACAACTGCTACTACTGATACTACTATACCTCCTTCCACTAATACGTCTTGTACATCTACCTCTTCTTCTCCTGCTGCTGTTGTTGATGTCACTTATTCCTCTGCTGCTGCTGCTGCCACTACCACTGCCACTACTACTACTACTACTTCTACTACTTTCTATTGTTGCCGCTACCGTACTTTACTGCCACTGCTAAGTATTGCAACTTCTATTAATACTAAGTTCTATGCTAGCAGTTTCTTGTGCAGTTTTCTTCTGAAGAATTACTTCATACCGAAGTTTGCAGGGATTATTGACACTGGTGTGTTTTGTGAACGCATTGTGAATTGATTTTTCCTGAAAAAAATGTATACACCAAGATACAGCGTCTAGAAATAGAATCCCTTTTCCCGTTGCGGACTGCTCTGATTTCTGTGTCAAGTGATGGTATCTGGGGCTAATTGTCAAGCGGAAGGACGGACGGACGGACTAGGGCAAATCTATATGCCCTCTCCCCCGAGTGGAGGCATAAAATGCAGCAATTAGGCCTTAGATACACGAGTTATCACTGAATTTGACCAAATGACCGGGGGTCGTTTTTTTATGGGAGTCAATATTCTTCGTGAGGTTCAGTTTACTTCACGCGGGGGAGTCATAGTACTATGATCTGGAGGTCATAATACTATGACCGGGGGGTCACTTTTTCTATAGAATAATGACCGGGGGTCATTATTTTATGGGGGTCGAAATACTTCATTACACCGGCCCATCCACCTATACTATAGCTGACCCTGAACAAAGTTCAGGTCAGCTAAAAAGGGTTGTATGGAGCAAGGGTCACAAAAAAAACTCGTTGTGTACAATGTTTTTAACAGTTTATTCCATTTAAAACCGGTGCTTACACCTGTACTTTTAAAAATATATTCTTTTCACATCATTTATACAATAAAAAATCATTCCATAAGGACAATAAGATACCTACAAGTGCAAGAACATAGTTTGCAATGATAAAAGTAACACTATCAGAATAACAACCTGTACGCCAACATTTGAGATTGGTTTTGGTTTTATTTGTCACACCAACACAATTATAGGGCATTTAAAAAGTGAAAACTAAAACTATGATAACCGTTTGATTCCAATTAAATATCGCATGCAACTAAATGTTAGCTGCATTCTTAATATAGTAAAACTGATAAGATTTATAAATATTTACAATAAAAATAGTTTATAATGTTTAAAACAATGACAAAATAGCCGAATACAAGGCAGAATGTAACAGATCATCACCTGTGGATCTCTACTAATATACAGTCACGAGATTTAAATTTCGCAAGTTCCCTACCACAAACGTTAACATATAGGTTTTGTGATTTCGTTTCACAGAAACTTGAATGGATAAGAAAGATTATATGCACTAACTTGATCAAGACAACTTTTTGAACTTTGACTTGAACTTTGTCAAGATATGCTATCTCAGCAGAATTGGAATAATAATGAGTACAATAAACACTATTTTAACAAAATTATTTATTAAAAAAATACGTAAGAATGTACACAAAACACCGCAAATATTCAATTTCAACTTCACAAGTCAGCTTGCTGAAAAACTAGTTATCTAAGTGTATTCATTTTACGAAACATTTGCTGGTGTGTTCCCTTTTAAAGTTCAAATTTCTCATAAAGTAGTTTAGATACGATAATATAGTTACAAATGAAAGCATAACATGCTGAGAAGACTCGAGATCAACTAGGATACTATTACTCTATAGAACCATTTGATTTTTAACAATTAACTTGGTATTTTTTCCGCAACTTTCATTTTAACCTCTGGTATAACGTTTACTCACACATTATGTAAAAATATACCTTCGTCATATATACAGCTGGCTACCACTATATATCATAATAAATATAGCTTTATTTGTTCAGTTTCCCTGTGTGGCGTATAGTAGTGCTGAGGTTCAAACTCTATATAAAACCATAAAAAAATTAAAATATTGCTGCTGCGCATGCCCAAGTTCACCGTGCATGTGCATAATTACCGCGCATGCGCGAATTACCAGGAAGTATCATAAGTCAAATCACTTATTCAGAACAGCTGTGCAAACAATAATTTCAGTCACTGCATATGGATCACAGTTTGATGACGGGCGTCGGTCTTCCAAATAGCCACAACCTTCGGCGGCAACCTGTCGTGGAATACGTATACTTGCTCCACGGTTAGCGACGCCAGCTGAGAAGTCCTCAATGCTCGAGGTCTCGTGCAGACCTGTCAAACGTCTCTTATTGTCCTCGCCTTGCTTCGGATCGTAAGCCTGAATATGTCTAGTGTGATGGTTACTCATTCTGTCTATCGCATCTTCTATTTCCCTGAAAAAAAAATCACGTATTCAGTATTAGTGTATGATGTACCCAGCAGGAAGCTGTGCTTTTAAATTGTCCCGTTCCATTGGCAATTTTTTACTTAAAAGTACTTTTACACGCACTTTTGATTTCTTAAAGTTGTTTCAGCAAGTGGGCATATGAAATTTTATTTTGGCATGTAATTGTTGTAAAACATATGTGCAATATAACTTACTTTATTCCACCTTTCTGTCTCATCTTCAGTGTACTGAAATTACAATGTGCGCCGGCACCATTCCAGTCACCTGGCATCGGTTTCGGGTCCATGGTAACAACAACACCAAAGTCTTCTGCCACACGTTCGAGAATGTATCTACCAATCCACAAATGATCGCCCATATCAATTCCTTCACAGGGTCCCACCTGGAACTCCCACTGAAAACAAAGTGAAAACTTGTCATTCCACTAAAATCTAAGTGAAAAATGATCATTGCACTAAAATTAAAAGGAAAACTTGTCATTTCAAGATTTGTTTGAAGTACTTCACTGTACTCTGGATTTATCATGTCATCATTAAAACAACTGCTTGATAAAGCCTGTCTGGATAAGCAGTCTTTCGCAGGTCAGGTCACTCAGGTCACTGACCTAAGAGAACACTTCACACTGTGTGAACCTATGATAAAGTCCAAGGACATCAGATTGTGAGAGCCCCGCCTAATTTATTGTGATGTACGACTCGGCTAAATATTGTCCGGAGCCTTGTCCCTTTTTGGACCGTTTCTAGCCTCGTCTGAGAAACCCTTTCTCAAAAGACAGTAACCCGTTATTCTCTATTTCTTACGAGTACTAGTTTTAGCTCCAGGCATACAATTCAAGAAATAACAGTTTGTACTAGGAATCAACCACACACATAATGGAGAAGCTGGCCTCCTAACTAAGCTTTTTCATACGGGACCCGACACCCTGAATACCTGAAAGCTTAAATTCCCGTCTAAGAGTGGTTTTCAGCCTTTGAAATAGATTAATGAAAATATTGTTATTCATTGAATTTAACCATGATTTCTAGTACAGAATGGGCTGCTATTTTTAGTTTACCTGAGCTGGCATTACTTCAGCGTTACACCCAGCAATCTTCACACCGGCATACAAACATGCTCTGTAGTGAGCTTCTACAATATCACGACCGTAGACTCTGTTAGCACCAACACCACAGTAGTAGGGACCTGTAACAAAAAAAAAAACATGTATACTGAGACATCTTTTACCGGTACTTTACAAAAAAGCAATATGTCATGTGTTATAGAATATCAGTCACGTGTACAAGAAGTGTACATGTATTCTCTTTTAGACAACACTGTATTCAAAACACATAGGGATTAGACCAATTTCTCAACTTTAAAATTTCAACAGTGATATGTACTCTTGAAATGATCACTCTCAATAAAAACGGTCTGAAGAATAGATTCAACGAGAATGTGCTTAAACAGATAATAAGCATGAGTAGGATAAAAACAGAAAAGGATAGATTTTAAATATCTCACCTTGTGGTCCTGGGAAACCGTTTTTGGGCCAGCCAAATGGATGACCATCAGGGGATAACAACGTGTATTCCTGTTCGATACCAAACCAAGGGATCGAGCTCTTAGCTTCGTCCATTACCTTCTTACATGAATGTCGTTTGTTGGTTTCTGAAAGATGAAAACAGTGTTTGTGTTTTAGTTGATTGGACAGATCGGGACTTGAAACTGATGCCATCAAAATTTTATACTGGTCTTTCATGTAATTACTCGGTCGTGTTTTCTAAAAGTCGATATGTATCATACATGATTTCCCAGACAGTACTTACTAAGATAAGCTTTAAGGTTGTCATTTAAAATATGAACTTTAAGCAGAAGGGTTTCGATTTAAACATATTAAATTGGTATAATGCTTAAAACTTTAGTATATGACATTACTTCATGTACAAATGAGCACAACAGAGTAACTACGGTTACTTCTATAAATGAATAATTTCGGTCTTGAGTGTTTAATGGAAAGCCCATAAAATAAATGAGCCGCGCCATGAGAAAACCAACAGTGCGTTTGCGACCAGCATGGATCCAGACCAGCCTGCGCATCCGCGCAGTCTGGTCAGGATCCATGCTGTTCGCTAACGGTTTCTCTAATTGCAACAGGCTTTGAAAGCGAACAGCATCGATCCTGACCAGACTGCGCGGATGCGCTGGCTGGCCTGGATCAATACTGGTCGCAAACGCACTATGTTTGTTTTCTCATGGCGCGGCTCAAATCCATATTGGTTCCGTTACATCACATACCTGCTGGTTCCTTGTTGTATTTATAGACTTCACACAAGACCAGCTTGTGTTCACCGCGTCTAAATGGATCCCTGAACAAAGCGACTGGATGAAGGTACATGTCAGAGTTTGAGCCCTCGGCTTGGTAGGTACTTGACCCGTCATAGTTCCATACAGGACACTCTAAAATATAAGACAAGGGTATGTTTGGCTGACCAAAAAACGAGGCAAACAGAAGGTCAAAGAGGGAAATGTTCCTGGTATCTTTCGTGACCAAACAGATTCGTGGAGAATTATTTAATTTTTTTCGCTTATCCTATCTGACTGTGCAATTTAACTCAAACTGACAGAGGTTAGTGTCGAGTTGAGTATTACATGTGAACGAGTTTTGTCTCACTTTTAGTGAAACCAAGATGAACTAAGCAGTTGGGGCGTGCCCTCACATCTGACCATAACTTTGTGTTTTTCATTTAAAGGTGGTCAATCACATTTAAACAACATTTAATGACATTTTTTACTTTTTGTATATTCTGGTAGAGAATTATTTAAGGAACAAAAAGACCGATTACATAGAGTTAGATTCCTATTTGAAGTGTATATTTTATTATTTTTATAAAATTTTGTAATTACTCCCCTTTAATACGAAAGTATATAAAAAGCTGGGTATTTCTTTTTATTTCGCTACAATGTCTAGTTTTACATTTGCATTTGATAGACAAATCAACTATTGAACAATCTGAACCAAAATGCAAGTTTAAAAGCTGTGTGTAGCTTCTGAATTCATTTATTTCCAATCTATCTTGGTTGCGCAACCAAGATAGGCAAAGGGAGATAATAATAATTTTTCAAACTTGCGTTTCTAGTGAATTCCATCTAAATACATAATTTTTAATGCAAATATTTTACAAATATATTACAATATGTCTAATATTTATACATTTCCTTAGGCAAAGTATGTTTATCAAATTTATACTTATGATAAAATAACTCTATCTTGGTTGGGCAACCCGGATAGGAAAATGAAATTTTAAAAATACCTCCAGTGAAAATCTAATTTGTATTAAGTGTTAAGTGAACATAAATGAGTGTAAATGATCAGATGCTGAAGTTTCGAACAAATCCGTTACATGGCCAAAATCTGATTATCCACCTTTAAGCATATACGTAATTCTAATTCCATGACTAGTACATTTTCTATTTTACAAAAAGAAATTTTAAACCCCTGTAAAAATGACATATATTTAAAGCTTAGCTGTCCTAGTTCGCGACACTACTGACCCTGACCGAATAAATGGTTTCGGTTAGCAGGTACAAAGTTTATATAACTACTGATTTATCGAGACTATTTATATCGCTGGCATAACTACGCTGATTAGGAGACAAAATGTGACCCTTTAACTACTTGTCATAGAACCTTGCACCGGATGTGCGTTATATTTAAGGTTTAACTTGTACACAGTAACTATTTCAGTATGTTCCTACATTCTGTACTAGTACCTGTTCTCCGCAAGTAACAATGACTTAAAACTGTAAAGCCGTCATAAATGGCCGCACCAGTAGACCGAACTCGCGACCTCTCGATTAATAACGTTTCCAGCTACCTACTGAGTAAGCCTAACAAGTTCATTTTAGGATTTAATAGCCTCATACTAAAATATGCAGGACCCTGTATACCGCGTTCTTGACTCTTTCGCTGTTGCCCCTTTGTTAAACAACCGAAACGCAATTACATTCAGATATATCTCTAAATATTATGAACCCGTTCCCGTGTGCAATTAACTTTCTCACTTTTTTCCAGGGGCATCGGTTAACTTTTTTTATCATTGAACAACGAACGGTGTTTTACTTTATCAAGAAAGTCTCATAGTCACCTTCGGCTTTCTTTGGAACGAAGTCCATGGTTTTACATTTACTTCTGATGCCCTGTCCAGTACCGTCGACCCATATGTATTCACACTGCACGTGTCCTTCAGGTGATTCTAGTGACAGATAGTGATTGAGGACGCTTTTGTCAAGCTTGCCCGAGTACTCTGGATTAGCCATTGTAGATCTGAAACATACAAAGGGAAACAATTTATAATAAGAACATTGTTCGCATTATGTATGGATTGTCTTTCTTCTACCGTAAAAAAATCAGTATTCTAAATATATGAAATATGAAATAAAAACTTTAACACCTGTTTGGATAACAGGCCCCGTGTTCACAAAACATTTTTCGGACTCAGCTGAGTTTGAGTTGGAAATTTTAATATCAATTTTATTAAAACTTCAAGGTTAAATTCCAACTGAGACTGGCCATCAATACTGAATAGCCACTTGAAAAGAGTTATTAACTTAAAATTTTGTTTTAAACAGGCTATTTAGATATAAATGACAAATAAAGTTTCATTATCAAACTCAGCTGAGACTGAAAATATTTTGTGAACACGGGGCCAGAAAAACAAGTGTTCAGACCCTATTAGTCGCCTCGAACGACCATCCAAGGATATGTCAGTGGTTTCAATTCTATTCATACTAAACTCTTGTTCCAGAACAAGCTGAGCTATTACAAAATATTTTTTTTTGGTTGGATTTAACGTCGCACCGACACATGATAGGTCATATGGAGACTTTCCAGCTTTAATGATGGAGGAAGACCCCAGGTGCCCCTCCGTGCATTATTTCATCACGAGCGGGCACCTGGGTAGAACCACCGACCTTCCGTAAGCCAGCTGGATGGCTTCCTCACATGAAGAATTCAAAGCCCCGAGTGAGGCTCGAACCCACATCGATGCGGGGCATGTGATTTGAAGTCAGCGACCTTAACCACTCGGCCACGGAGGCCCCCTGAGCTATTACAAAAGTTTAAAAGTTTCACATGTATTAATCGATATAATATTGCATCTCATGTATACATTTAGCTTAAATATTGGTGAAGGTAATATTACGATAAAAAATGAACATATTGCATCTTTTATCGGTTAACATCAAAGGCACTTCAAAATATAAACAAATAATGTTTCGACCGTAAAACTAAACTGGAAATACAATATTAAGAATTAAAGTACGTCACAATCTTAAGTTTATTATATGAATCAAGAAGTTCAAAAACTAGATCATGTGACATGATGTCGCTTGTAGAAAATAATGAAATTAGGTGAAAATAGTGATTGAGCTTTTTCAAATGCATGAGAGAAAAAGCTAAAAGACATACCCAATACAAAAAAAATCCAAGATTCTTTTTTATTTCCAATCTATCCACTGAAGTTAGCTCGCCTTGCTAGCTGAATATTTTATAATCTATACAAAGTCCGTTGCTTTATATAATATCTTATGTTACGTTATGTTATATAATATCTTCTTACCACAGTTAAAAAGGCGCCCTCGGGATGTTTTGGCAACTTGTGGTAAACAATGTTAAAACTACTCGGAACGTTTTGCAGTGTCAAATAGTAACACATGGTCACATTTTTCTTCACAATAAAAGCTATCACACTAACCTAATGTTATATATATATGCTCACGATTTTGCATTTTATGACACATTTTGGCGCCTCAATTCCTTTTGTTTTCTTTTTTAAATATAGAAAATAAAATGTTTTACAAAACAAGCTTTTTGGGAAAAAATGTTCATAATTTTGACACTTATATTTATCTGTTATCGTATATTTAACATTTGATTAAAAGCATAAATACAGACCTATTGAAATCCCACTGTTATAATATCTGGTTTGGAAAAATGCTTTGTATCGTGTCAGTTGTATTCTCTATTATTTGCCTAGAGTGTAATTTTGAAGAGCTGTAATGGCTGGGGAATTTAACACTGCATGTGTTCTATGAGAAAATCCGAGTGTATATCAAAATCCCCTTGATCAAAATCCCCTCCACTGAAAAATGACTGTGTGTTACAAAATCCCCTTCATACATTTGCAGGGGGTATCATAATCCCCTCTGTGATTAACATTATAGATATATAGATATTAGTGATCCAAATTATATTATGTTTGCTAAAGGCGTTGTATTTACGTGCTTTATGCAATAGACTTTTAAGTTGTATATAGTTGTATTTGAACTTGATGAAATAAGTAAAAATCACAGAGGGGATTATGATACCCCCTGCAAAAGTATGAAGGGGATTTTGTAACACCCTGTCATTTTTCAGTGAAGGGGATTTTGATTGTCTCCCGAAAATCCTTAAATAAAATCAAGGTTGGTTGTGATTTTACACGTTTGGCTTAAAATATTCAATGTTTATAATTAACTGTTAGGTACAGTCAAACCTGTGTTAAAGACCACCTCTGAACAGATACCACCTGGCTCTAAAGGCCACATGTTTTAATTGCCATTTTAACATTTACTGTGTATTTTAACCTGCGAATAAAAACCACCTCCCAATAAAGATCATATTTTGGCTCTCCCAAGGGTGGTCTTTATAGACAGGTTTGACTGTACATGTTTTCCGCAGTAAAATTACGGAACGAAATGTAGCCTGTTTTTGTTTTCAAAACATTTGCACCCGCCCCCCCCCCCCTAGCTTATCAATGAAACGGACACTCCCCGCCCCCCCCCCCCACCCCACTTCACCCTCCATATTTCTATCCTACATGCCTTTAGATGAAACTGCGTTTCGGCTTCGATCTGCAAAACATACCGTCATGTTTCATGAAGATAGCATTCTAGCAGTGAAAATGTGTGATTAAAGCATCCATTCTACACAAAAAAGTCGCAAAATGGAAAGATAAGATCTATTTATAACTACACTACATGAGCACATATTTTTGACCGAATTATTCGTTAACAGACAGACAGACAGACATCTTCAGATATCTTTTATGTAATATAAAGGTAAGAGCACTTTCATTTGTATACCTGATGTCGGCGTTAGAGTGTTTGCAATAGAGTCCGGTATTATAAACTCTGCCGAGGTCGATATGTTTCATGTACTGACCGGTCAATGTCAATGTGTAGGCCTATAGCTGTTTACGTCATTCCTGGCCAGTAAACTTTTCAACTATACAATGGCGAAAACATAAGCCTAAAAAACTACGTTCATTGTACTATTACATGCATTTGTATTAAAACCCTCACAAGGTTATCATACATGCTCACTCTTTCACGTTATGGAATTAATTTGGTCAGATGTTTGCAGATCCGCACGTGCAGCGCTCTGTGCGTGTTTAAGACTTTTGACAAAATGCAACTGCGTATAACGAAAACAAGAGGGCCATGATGGCCCTATATCGCTCACCTGAGTTAAGTTGCTTGCTTGAACAAATTTCTTTGCTAAAGCTTCAAAAACAAGGAAGTAGGTCAGTAGGTCATATTCATGGTCACTGAAAGTCAGTTTTAAGATAAGTGTGCAAAACTGTACATGTCATCCCAATTTCAAGGCTGTATCTTAAAAAAAAACAAGAAAGAAGGTCAGTAGGTCACATTCATGGTCACTGAAAGTCAGTTTTAAGATCGGTGTACAAAACTGTACATGTCATCCAAATTTCAAGGCTGTATCTTAAAAATCAAGAAAGTAGGTCAGTAGGTCACATTAATGGTCACTGAAAGTCAGTTTTAAGATAAGTGTATCCCAATTTCAAGGCTGTGTCTTAAAAAACAAGAAAGTAGGTCAGTAGGTCACATTCATGGTCACTGAAAGTCAGTTTAAAGATCGGTGTACAAAACTGTACATGTCATCCAAATTTCAAGGCTGTATCTTAAAAAACAAGAAAGTAGGTCAGTAGGTCAAGGTCATAGTCGGATGGGTGACCCTTATCACTTTGGGTCATCAGGTAAATATAATTAAACTGTCTAGGAAATATAATCAGATAATTTTTGCAGTATTTTTTCCTATATAACTCATATATCAAGTGACCCCTGGGGCGGGGCCTCTTTTCACCCCAGGGGCATAATTCGAACAATCTTGTTAGAGATCAACTAGGCAATGACACATACAAAATATCAAAGGCACAGGCCTTGAACTTTCAGGCAAGAAGATTTTTAAAGTTTTTTCCTATACAAGTCTATGTTAAATTTGGGACCCCCAGGGCAGCCTCTTTCACCCCAGGGGCATAATTTGAATAATTTTGGTAGTAGACCACTAGGCAATGCAACATACCAAATATCAAAAGCATAGGCCTTGCAGTTTCAGGCGAGAAGAGTTTTAAAGTTTTTTCCTATATATGTCTATGCAAAACTAGGGAACCCCGTGGCTGGACCTCTTTTCACCTCAGGGGAATAATTTGAACAGTCTTGGTAGAGGACCACAAGGCAATGCTACATACCAAATATCAAAAGTCTAGATCTTGTGGTTTCAGCCAAGAAGATTTTTAACAAATTTTCCTATACAAGTCTATACAAACCATGTGACGCCCCTGGGCGGGGCCATATTTCATCCTAGGGGGATCATTTAAACAATCTTGGTACACGCCCACAATATGATGCTACATACCAAATATCAAAGACCTAGGCCCTTTTGTTTTTGACAAGAAGATTTTCAAAGTTTTTCCCTATATAAGTCTATAGAAACAAAGTGACCCCCCAGGGCGGGGCCATATTATATCCTAGGGGGATAATTTGTATAATCTTTGCAGAGGCCCACTACATGATGCTTCATACTAAATATCAAAGCCCTAGGCCTTATGGTTTTGGACAAGAAGATTTTCAAAGTTGTTCCCTATATAAGTCTATATAAACTATGAATGGGCCACATTTGACCCTAGTGGGATAATCTGAACAATCTTGGTAGAGGCCCACTAGATGATGCTACATACCAAATATCAAAACACTACGCTTTGTGGTTTTGGACAAGAAGATTTTTAAAGTTTTTCCTTTTGTTTGCCATGACAACCAGAGTTCTATAAGGAATTCAATTCTTTGAACAGTTTTTTTTAAGAAGACCATCAAAGGATCATCCCTGTGAAATTTCATCGAAATTGATTTGGTGGTTTAGGAGGAGATGTTGTTTAAAAGAAAGTGTGGACGGACGCCGGCCGGACGGACGGACGGACGACGGACGCAGGACGGTGAGCGATCAATATAGCTCACTCTGAACCTTTGGCTCAGGTGAGCTAAAAATCATGTAATCACCTACGCACTAACCTCCAATCTACACCTGTTTTTTAACAAGGATATGACTTACCAATATCAGACCATTGCCATGCATTTTAATTTTATCTCTGTGAAATTGATAAAAATGTGTTAAATATCTTTGCCCCGATTTAGTAGTCAAATAAGGTATGTATAGCAGACTGATTTTGTTGTAACCCTGCATGTTTTAGCGTCAAAGGACCATACTTGTTTCGGCTTTTTTCCCTCTACAAAACTAGGGAACAATAATAAAAGTCCTCCCCGTCCAAAACACCAACTTAAGATACTTTACACGCTGATGGATTCAGGGGTGGCCTTGCACGAGTACCATCGATTCCGACCAAGCGGAAGAGAGTGCGACTTTGAACTGAGAACAATTGCTAGACCTGACATCGGATCAAACAATGGTCAAATAAAAATTTAAGAAACACACATACAACGCTTCGTGGTTTTGGGGATGGGATGGGGCTAGGTCTGTGAGATAAAGGGGACAAAGGTTTATTAGACGAGTTCGTACGGTCAGAGTAAATGATTATAAATACCGAAAGTTACTTTGTGACATATATCAAAGTATGGTTCATTTATTGTACAATACACGTCAGTTTTTGGGAAACCAGGGGAATTAAGGAATGATTTCCAAGTACTTATTCACACCTGTTTAATGACTATATAAATTATTTGTTCTCGTTATTGGAAAACTATTTTTATCCTTCTGTAACCACAGGCAATCGGCGTGTGACTTTGACCACTTATGAATGCTGGACCCCCCACCCTGTTCTCTACAACCCAAATCCCAAACATAATAACAGAAAAACACATTTCCAAAAAAAAAAAAAATGCTATATAAAAAAAATAAAGGTATGGTACTTTACGGCCAAACATCAAGGAAAAAATGGAATGGCCTCAGTAACGATCTCACTGCGTACACAATTTTCGGTCGATTTTTGAAAATCTGGTCTTAATCAACGCATAAAGCATAAATCTTAACGGTAAACATGCACTTTGGTCTCAAGGCTGCATCATTTTAATGCAGCGAGACGCTATTCTTTGACAAAATCATCTCGTACACGATGTGACCTAGCCCGTATATTTCTCGGGCCAATAGACAAGTCAATGGCAGCCACCTATTCCCTTCGTTATTTCCAAGCACAATCGTGGTCAGCCTTTAGAAACATAAATAATTAGTCGCTTACCTATAATTTCTTCGTCCAGTTTCCGTCAATAACGATGCATCCAGTCAATTTCCCAACGCTGTATTTCTCTCAAAACATCAGCTGCCATGTTTATACCAGCTCACGTGGAGAACACACCTCCAGAATCGACCAATCGCAAAAAGGCTACGTAGTAAAAACCAGTTCCGGGTCGCCGTATAAACATGGCAGCTGATGTTTTGAAAGAAATTTCCCAACGCTGGATGCATCGTTATTAACGGAAACTGGACGAAGTAATTATAGGTAAGCGACTAATTAATTATGTTTCTAAAGGCTGGCCACGATTGTGCTTGGAAATAACGAAGGGAATAGGTGGCTGCCATTGACTTGTCTATTGGCCCGAGAAATATACGGGTTAGGTCACATCGTGTACGAGATGATTTTGTCAAAGAATAGCGTCTCGCTGCATCAAAATGATGCAGCCTTGAGACCAAAGTGCATGTTTACCGTTAAGATTTATGCTTTATGCGTTGATTAAGACCATATTTTCAAAAATCGACCGAAAATTGTGTACGCAGTGAGATCGTTACTGAGGCCATTCCATTTTTTCCTTAATGTTTGGCCGTAAAGTACCATACCTTTATTTTTTTTATATATAGAATTTTTTTTTTTTTTTTTGGAAATGTGTTTTTCTGTTATTATGTTTGGGATCTGGGTTGTAGAGAACAGGGTGGGGGGTCCAGCATTCATAAGTGGTCAAAGTCACACGCCGATTGCCTGTGTCTGTAACCATATCCGTCAAGGCAAAACAGACGTACGTAGTTTTGTTTGTTTATGAAATGTTTACTATAACCACAGAGTTACAACATGTTTACTATAACCACTTCTACAAGAAGGCATGTACTGACCTCCTGAAATCACTGACCGTAATAAAGTCGCTGAAGGTGTATATCTTCAACACCTCAAAGGTATTTTCAACCCTAATATGAATCCAAAGCACTCGACATTCCGATACAGAAACATCCGTATAAAGTATATAATAATATATTCAAACAGAGGATTTCTGAATTTCCGTTCAAGAATTAACTTATTCCCTGCAAGTAACTGTCAACTTCGAAAATGGTTCAGAGCTAATAAAATCGAAAGTCTTCAAGGCTTCAAGCATAAAGTAATTTGTAAAATTGCTACGGAGAACATTCCTCTTGCCTCGGGATCGAACTCGCGACCTATTATAATTGCAAATAAATCACCCGAAATGGGCCATTGGCTAACACTATACTGGCCAAACTGCACCAGCTAATACATGTATGTGAGCTGGAATTAATTATACATGTTCATGCTGAATCAGGTAATATATTGAAACTACAGAAAAAAGATATAAGTAAAACTAACTAAAATTAAATTCATCTTGAATCGTGTACATAATTCTTATTACGGTGTGATAATTTCATCCTAATTAAGACGTTATCTGGATGAAATATTTAAAGTTAGATATCCAAAAACTGTGGTATCAGGCTATCAGTGTGCTGAATACACACCAAAGAACGTTATCTGCCTCTTAAGGGATGTGTATTTACATGAATTCCGTAATTACGTACAGAAAATACAGCTCAGTATAACCCGGTCACATGACACAATTGTCAAGTATGTATCTCCAAAATTGAAAAAATGTAGATTGCCTTTTGACCCTGGCAGTCCATCACGAAAACTATGTGATATGGCAAATTGACAGTAACAACGTTCAAGAGTGTCATTCGTCTTTCTATTAAAATAGTTTCCAAAATAACTATTTTACTGTGTAAAAGTTTCATAGATTTCTATAGTTATGCAGCAGAAGTAGGCCGCCAGACGTTACTGTACTATGTCGGCAAGTTCGTAGGAACTGCTTATTTCATTTTTCTTATCACGCAGCAGAAGTAGCATGCACTGTTCTCGCGTCAACTGTAAACTTAAGCTATAAAACAGAACGTTTGAAAAGAATTTGTGCAACAATCTGAAGCATCGAGAAAGCAATATTAAAAGGTACATGTACTAAACTTAACAGTGGTATTGTCACACATACACCAGCCAAATGGGTACCCTTTTAGACATAGCCTGGATAAGCCTGTTAGGCGTCTGGATTTAATGTATTTCATCCATGTTGTGTGAATAAGGCTCAGACTGCTAGGAAATCAGTGTGTCTCCATGTACGAGGATATTACAGACATTTTACCTACTGCATCAAGATGAGATGATAATCGGACCAAGGCGTGTCCTGCAATTTCTATCGATTCAAGTTGAAGTTTACCCATCATTTGTACAAACATCTACGTCTATAAGGCGTAAAAAATGTTTCCGATATCCCGACCTACCCTAATTTTTTGGTCCGACCCTAAATGTTTTTATGGCCTTTTTTCAACTTTTAAACAAAAAGTTGCCAAACTGCACTTTTATGCTTTAAACATGGTCAGTGATGTTAGAAATCAACTTACTGATGATCTAAAGGCATAACCCCCTTATTTGTATTCATTTTTTCGAAACAGAAGTAATTTCCGAAAAGTCTCACTTAATAAAAAAAATCCCCAAAAAAAATTTCCGACCTGCCAATTTAGGCCTAACAATGCCATGCCCCCTACTATGTACTAACCATCAAACTCCATTAACTTAACTCACATTTGACCAACTATAGATACAAATGTGAAATCTTGCCCGCATTAACAATCAAGGCGTAAGGTGGGGTGGGGGGTGGTAAGGGGTTCCTTCATCTCCCCTCACCCTAAACTTTAAGGGCAGTTGGGGAAAGCATATGCTTTGCCCCTCCCCATCCCCACCCCTCCTTTTTTTTTAAATCTGAATACCTGCTAAAAGCCTGTTTGAGGGGGCATTTTTATGTTTTATAAAATTGCGTTTTGTTTTTGTTTTGTTTTGTTTTTATTAGCCTAATGGTGTTTGTTGTTGTTCCAATTTTTTATAGTGGAATATGCGTCTCTTTGCAGTGATGGCAACAAGAGGGAGGGCAAAAGCCATCCCATTGATCAGCCAAGCGATAAAAGGTAGCCTACGCAAGTTTATACCTTTTTATATATATATATAGTAACGATATGATGCAATGCATGCGCACGTATGATGCAATACATGTAAATATTGCCAATACGCGAAAGCTTTCATGCAGTATTTTTCCGTTGAAAATCAGGTCAGTTAACGTTATTGATCTTCAAACAGCTGGTGTTGTCGTGATTATAATGTAAACAAGAGAAAACTCCGATAACCTTGATAATTCTGTCAGACTGAATTCTATCTATATCTTTACTACTGTAAATTTCAGTATAAACTGGAAACCATAGTTATAGATCTAAATAAATCGTAGTCAAATCACTAGTCTGTGTTCTTTTTCACTGGTAATTTGACTATTCTGAGAGTAGAATCTAGTCCTAAATTTTATACGTTGTTATCAGGTCGGAGACATCCCCTGGATTGAGAGACATTCTCTCGATCTAAACATTGTCTCTCGTTCGAAAGACAAAATGTCTTTCGATCGAAAGACTCAAATTAGCTTAAGCAATGAAAGTCATTGAAAGAGTAATTAAAACTCTCTTTTTAGAATGCGCAAATTTATTTCAAATACAGAAAATTATCTTTCTTATATCAAATTTTCAAAAGCAAAATTATTTTGGGAATTTGGTTTAAGCATTATAATGCTTAAGCAAACTTCTATGGCAATGTGTTTCTTGTAAAGTTTACTTGAAATAACATATTGCTTCAATGAATAAATAATGCGACTGTAATGAAATGATTGTTTTAATAATGATATCATGTATTTTCAACACTTAAGCTAAATACAGTCTTTCGATCGAAAGACATTTTGTCTTTCAAACGAGAGACAGTGTTTAGATCTAGAGACTGTCTCTCAATCCAGGGGAAGTCTCAGACCTGGTTATATAGTCCTCTCACTCAATTTGAATTTTAAATATGTTGCAGTTTTGTACTTTGGTAATACGGACGGGCAGTTTTAACACAGGGTACTAGACCTTCCGTCAGGATCTCTACCCTTACATTGGAAGAAGAAGAAGATTATTAATTCGCAAACAAGAGATGTAGTAATATATTTACTGGCGGCTAAAATTTGATGCTACTAGAGCGTCACAAAATCTAGGTCATTTGTATTGTATTTACACCTAGTCAGCTGATTTTTCCCACGACTCTTGATACGATCTATTTGCTTGTTTATATTTTATAATTAACAAGTACTCACGTAAAAAATGTCCCTTTCACTCGTCTTTACTTTTACACTTTATTCACTATTCCGTATTGATACGTAAGGATCCTGTTTTCACTACTGATCAGCTGTATCATGAGTGATCTATATATAGGGCTGTTCACGTGACACGCGATAACGGCGTGCAATGAATAATAAGGCTAGACTAGAATAGTGTTCACCTAAACAACGGAAAAGAACCAAATGTAAGACAAAATATCTAGTAGATTCTAATTGCTTCCGTGTTTTATTGTGACGCGATTTTAATTTGAAAAGGGTTTTGTCATTGACAAAGGTAAATCGATATACTATCTATCCGCTCCAACGAATATAAAAGTAATAGAAACTTGTGAGCGGCATAAACAGGTTTTCCATGCGCCTAACGTCATGTTGGGTATTTTTAGCTCAAATGAGGTCATCCATCCCTCAATTTCACGTGCATAAAATTGCCTATTTCAACTAAACTTCACAGAAATGTCTTTTCAAATCAAGCTAGATCATCTGCCGAATTCTGCTTGTCATTGCAACCGATTATGCGTTGCTTTAAAATTTTGACATGATTTCGCAGAGATGTCCTCTGATGGCCTTCTAACTGAAAAACATGTCCGCCGCTCCCTATACGACTTTGAAAATCTTCCCTGAAACTTCTGTGCCGATTTTCAAAATAATTTCACAGCAATGTACCCTTTACCAAATTCCTTTCGTTAAAAATAGCTGCTAGGCATGGCAATGTGGAAACTTTAAAATGACGGAAAAGATGTAAATTTTCTCAGAGGATTTACCGGTAAGCACTTTTACCTATTGATTACGCCGTTTCGGCTCTACAGTTTCTAAGTTTCAATTTGCTTTTTATTTCAAGTTCGTAGGTAAAGGAATAAAAAAAAGTTACTGAAGAAAAAAACGCTGAAAAATCTATTGTTTACATACGTCGCCAGGCAGTTTCTCTTTCTTTTTATGTGAGTTTTCCTACTATTAAAGGTATCTACTCCGTACCTTGCCAATTGGTAGTGTGAGCGAAACATGGGACGTTTTCCCTTCTGCAATAATTACTTAATGGTCAAAAATATGGGTTTAACCCTCCCCCCCCCCCCCCCCACCACCACCACCCCAAACTGGACAGTATACTGATCCTTGTGTAATCTTGGTTTGTTAAAAAGGATGCATGGCTTTTTTCTCTTTTAAAATATTCTTTCAGACATAATATCAGATGTTTTCCTATGTTTTCCTTGAGAAATCTGACATTTTCCAAAATTGTTCAAGCTAGCGATCTCGGGTCATCATGACCCTGCTGTTTATTTTTAAACTACAAGGTATATAATGAAATTTTATTGACAGTCAGCTATGAACAAGGTCATTAAAATTAAAATGATCTTACCTCTATATTTATACACTTTGCAACCATATATAATGTACGGTGTTCCGTTAGGGCCATCGTGGTTTCGTGCTGTCGACCTACTGAGGGTGAAATCGTGAAAATACGACGCATTGACGCAAAAAGACGATGTGATAAAGCGAAAACACGACGCGAAAAATATCGCGTTTTCGCGCTATTAATATCGTGATTTCGCGCCCTCGATCTCCTATCGAGTTTTCGCCTTTGCGGCCAGTAGGGCGAAAATGCGAAAACACAATATTAAAAGCGCAGAAACGCGAAAACACGATCGGAGGTCGAGGGCGAAAACGTGAAAACACGATATTAATAGCGCGAAAATTACAAAAGTGTATGCTCACCACATTTTAGGGTGAAGTGCTTCCTTTTCACCCGCCCTTGGTTCGACTATAATTTACATACTCATGCCCCTTTTAACTAAGAAAAGAGTCGTGTTCAGGTCCGCATTTTAACACTACAATAGTCATTGCATTGAATAAAGAGTGCGTAGGCCAATAACTGCATCTCCTTCATGCATTTTGTCAGAATAACAGAATAATGACCCTTTTTAAATTAGAAAGTTAGAGTTTCTGTTTTAAAATGTTAAAAAACGCTAACTTTTTATACTTTTTTATAATAAGTAGATGAGTAAGAAGACCCTGAACCAATAACGTTTGCGTGCATGTTTAGCTCGACTATTTGAAGAATTAGGAGGGCTTTTGTACTCGCCCTGAAATCGGCGTTGGCATGGCCGTCCATCCCCGCATTACACCCCATTTCCTACTTCCTGCCCAATATCCAATGTAGTTCTTGTTTCAAACTTCAAATGTTGTTCCGAGTTTGAATGTCCAATGTCGTTCTGGGTTTGAATGTCCAATATCGTTCTCTATTCCAATGTCCCGGTGAATATCGAACTTCTGGCCACCTTTGCACACTTAAATTTAGAAACCTTTTCTTTTGTTATTTATTGAGTCGTGACTATGGTTCTAGCTGTCGTTCAACTTGTTTTTTGTTTTGTTTTTTGTTTGTTTAAGTCTCAAAAAAGTAAGGAAAAGGTAAGCTAATCTGTGATTTTACTTACATGTAGATGAATTCAATGATTGTTGAAGCGTGACAAAATTGATATACTATAGTATGGCTTTATGTACATGTTGTGGAG
Source organism: Mercenaria mercenaria (assembly GCF_021730395.1). NCBI lineage: Eukaryota > Metazoa > Mollusca > Bivalvia > Venerida > Veneridae > Mercenaria > Mercenaria mercenaria. The sequence goes on from NC_069375.1 coordinate 21,042,957, forward strand.
ACAGACGATGAGCTGTAATGCGTATATATTAAAAAAAATGTTCTATTCTGTTCTACTTTGCTCTATTTCATTCGCTATAACGTTACATTCTCTGAGGTTGATATAAGGGTTTGAAAAGAAAAACTTCGATAATTTTACAAAGCAAAAATTGATTGCATAATAACACTTTTGTGGCTAATGACTTGAGAATTAATTAAATATGACTATGTATTTGCTATTAATGTACCGACAAATCCATTTGTATTAAGACGATTATTGCAATATATAGATTTTTACTAAAGAAAGATTATTAACTTCTTAGAAAGCCGTTGTTTTTTTTTTGTTCTCAGTAAAGACGGGATTAAAATCACAGTTGTACAAGATAAAAGCTATAATTGCGGCTACCTCAGTTTTATTTATATTCAGGGCTAAAGAAAAAGAAAACCACTAAAAATACTTTGCGTTTGGGTTTTGTCTATAAAACTTAGAGATCTCTCGTCTAGCTGTAACTTTCTTTTTGTTCAAATGCTCTGATTAGCAACAAATGCTGTGGTTGGAAACAAAAGTGGTATGTATGTATATCCTAAAACAATCCATACATAAGATACATTATACGGGGGCAGTTTTAACCTATAACAATCCATACATTAGATACAAAATACGGGGGAAGTTTTGACCTATAACAATCCATACATTAGAAAATTGTACGGGGGCAGTTTTGACCTATAACAATCCATACATTAGATACATTATACGGGGGCAGTTTTGACCTATAACAATCCATACATAAGATACAATATACGGGGGCAGTTTTGGCTTATAACAATCCATACATAAGATACAAAATACGGGGGCAGTTTTGGCTTATAACAATACATACATAAGATACAATATACGGGGGCAGTTTTGACCTATAACAATCCATACATAAGATACCATATACGGGGACAGTTTTGGCTTATAACAATCCATACATAAGATACAAAATACGGGGGCAGTTTTGGCTTATAACAATTCATACATAAGATACAAAATACGGGGGCAGTTTTGGCCTTTAACAATCCATACATAAGATACAAAATACGGGGGCAGTTTTGGCTTATAACAATCCATACATAAGATACAAAATACGGGGGCAGTTTTGGCTTATAACAATCCATACATAAGATACAATATACGGGGGCAGTTTTGACATATAACAATCCGTACATTGTATACAACAAACCAAGAGCAGTTATAGCATCAAACAATACATACATTGTATACAACAAAAGGGTTAGCTAGTGTCCTATACCAGGCCGAAGGCTCCTGTGCTAGACCGAAGGCTGATGTGCCCGATCGAGGGCAGCTGTGCCAGACCGAGGACTACTGTGCCAGACCGGGGGCGAGGTCTTCTAAGTCAGCCCGAGGGCTCTCTAGCCAGACTAAGGGCTGCTGTGCCGAACCGAGAGCTGCTGTACCAGACCGGGGGTTCCTGTACCAGACCGAGGGCTCCTGGGACAGACTGAGGACTCCTGTGCCAGACCAAGGACTCATGTGCAAGACCGAGCGCTGCTATGCGGGACTCAGGTCAGCTGTACCAGAACGACGGATCTTGTACCGCTCCTATGACAGAAAGAGGGCTCCTGTGCCAGACCGAGGCCTGCCGCGCCAGACCAGGGACTGCTGTGCCAGACCGAGGGCTACCTTGCCAGACCGCGGGTTCCTATTACAGTCCGAGGCTGCTGTGCCAGACCAAGAGCTCTTGTGTCAGACCGAGGGCTGTTGTTCCGGGCCGAGGGCTCTTGGACCAGACCGAAGGCTCTTGTTCCAGACCAAGGGCTCCTGTGCCAGACAGAGGGCTGCTGTGCCAGAGCAAGGGCTGCTGTGCCAGACCGCGGGATTCTGTCCAAACCGAGGGCTCCTGTGCCAGACCGAGGGAGCTTGTCCAAACCGAAGGCTCCTGTGACAGACTGGGGATCCTGTGCTAGACAAAGGGCTGCTGTGCGAGACTAAGTGTTGCTGTGCCAGACCGAGACTGTTGTGCCAGACCGAGGGGTCCTGTGACAGCAGACTTAGGGCCCCTGTGCCGGACCGAGGGCTGCTATGCCGGACTCAGGGCTGCTTTGCCGGACGCATGGCTGCTGTACCAGACCGATAGATCCTGTACTGTTCTGAGGGCTCCTGTGACAGAAACAGAGCTCCTGTGCCAGACCAAAGGCTGCCGTGCCAGACCGAGGGCTACTGTGCCAGAGCGCGGATTCATGTTCCGTTCCAGTCCGAAGCTGCTGTCTCATGTGTCAGACCGAGGGCTGCTGTTCCAGACCGAGGGTTCCTGTATCAGATCGAAGGCTATTGTGCCAGACCGATGGCTGCTGTGACAGAGCAAGGCTGCTGTGCCAAACCGAGGCATCTTTTCCAAAACCGAGGGCTGCTGTGCCAGACCGAGGGATCTGGTCCAAACCGAGGACTCATATGCCAGACCGAGGGCTACTGTGACAAAACAATAGCTCCGGACCGAGGGCTCCTGTGTCGGACCGACGGCTTCTGTGCCAGACAGAGGGCTGCTGAACCAGACCAAAGGCTCCTGTGACAGACTGAGTGCTCCTGTGCCAGACTGAAGGCTACTGTGCCGGACCAATGACTGCTATGCCAGACCGAAGGCGGTCCGGGGTCTCTTGTGACAGACAGAGGAGAGGACTCCTATGACTGACCGAGGACTCCTATGCCAAACCAAAGGCTCCTGTGCCACATCGTGGGCTCCTGTCTCAGACTCAAAGCTTCTTTGCCAGACCAAGGGCTGCTGTACCAGACCGAGGGTTCCTATACCGGACCGAGGACTCCTGTGCCAGACAAAGGGCTGTCTTGCCGAACTTAAAGCGGCTGTACGAGAACGAGGGTTCATGTACCGGACCGAAGGCTTCTTTGCCAGACAGAGGGCTGCTTTATCAGACCGAGGGCTCCTGTGACAGACTGGGGGCTCTTGTGCCACACCAATTGCCCCTGTGCTGAACCGAGGGCTGCTGTGCCGGACCGAGCGCTTCTTTGCCAGACAGAGGGCTGCTGTAACAGACCGAGGTTCCTGTGACATACTGAGGGCTCCTGTACCAGACCAATTGCCACTGTGCTGAATCGAGGGCTGCTGTGCTGGACCGAAGGCTGCTGTACTAGGCCAAAGGCGCATGTGCCACAACGAGGGCTCCTGTGCCAGACCAAGGGCACCTGTGTCAAACCGGGGGCTCCTGTGTCAAACCGACGGTTCCTGTATCAGACCGAGGGCTCCTGTACCAGACCGAAGGCTTAAACTTAGATATGATGTAAAAAGTGAAACCAGCAACTGATCAAACCTGTTTCGATCGTTTTTTGTCCTCACTATTGCTGCATAGCCTTTTAGGGTTTTATTTTTCGGGGGGGTGGGGGTGGGGGGTAAGTTATATAGAATCAGTAGGGGAAAAAACACTTTAAAATTTACATTTGAAATTATTTCACTTTTTTATATGGGATTAGATGTCAAAGCCTGTTTAAAGTTAGATTCTAGTAAGAGGGAGGTTGATCTATATATTAGACTAGTTGTTAACAATGTATTATAGGTTGTGAGTACAAGTATTATAGTTTTACTGTACATGTATAACATCATTTTTTTATATTGTACTTGCTTTAAATGGTATAAAACTTTATTTTTGCTAGAGATATTTGCACGATATTATTGCTATGAATGTGTATTTTTTATGGGTTTTATCATAAAAAAATTATCATGATAAATTTATATCTTATCTTATCTTGTATAAATATAGAGGGCATGAACATTTCAACATAACGTTTTACAGAACAGACAAATAAATGGGGAAATTATGAAATTCGGACGATAATTTTTGAAGGTCACAAGATAAATTATGTCAAAATCCCACCACTGAAACATTCGTAACTACATAAGGAAATAATCATGATAGCGTAGAGGTGGGTAGGGATACAATTGTTTTACAGACTTAAAAATGCTGCTGGACATAGCCTGGTTTAGGTTCGGTATCAGTTGACTTATTTCGAATTCGTGCGCGTGTCTTACATAAGGTGAAGCTTCCATTCTTATTGACAGAGAGTCTGTGATTCTACCTGCACGCCGTCTGAAATAACACATGAACCATTGCTGGAAAGTTGGACCTAAATTGTGTCAAGCTCACTTAAAACGTAATACAACAAAGACATAATCATGATCAAAGATTATAGAACTTTAGATAGTTATAAATCTTCGACAGGACAGCTGAAATTAATTTGTATTTTGGGACTGAAGGTTAAGGGAGAAAGTACAAACAATGCGATGCTGACGCTGCAGTGACATCACATACTGATCATTGGTAACTGAATCACTGAACTTAATGGCGGACTCTTTCATCTAAATTGTATATAAGTTGTTATTTCCTTTCCGGGGGCGAATGACATGAATCGGCTAAGTAGTAATTGAAATCTTGAAAAACAAATTGTGCTGCTATTTACAGTATTTAAGAACATTAAAGCTTGCTATCACCGCTTGTGTTAATGATGGGATTTTAACAAAACGTTCTCATTTTGAAAGGATCACTTTTTTTATTGCTTTCACAAAATATTCTGCGAACAGGAAATAAAGAGTGAGTTTCTTGGCCCCTAATAAGAAAATGAATAAGGAACCAGCCTACACATCATTTTAGTACCTTGATGCCGATGATCTGTGATCATCCAACTTGGTTAAAACAACAGGATCATACCGTTCAGCCGTGCATAATAAATATTCTCGTAGGTAATGGATATGTCTTCTGCATAGACTTATTTTGGGAAAGACATTTTTTTCAGTTTACTTTACTGTCGTAACAGGCAACAATATAATCCAATTAAAATGCAAATCGTCAAAACAATAATGCCTATGGAATTTATTAACGAAATATTTATATGGAACCTTGCATTCTGCTTCATTATAGGTAGCAATCCTCAAAAACAACCTTACCTTTTTATAATAGTATTACATTCAATTTTACAAACTAACTACGTTTATGTAATTTCATGCTCGTATCAGTAATTAACCATTTTGTATACCGCACGCCAACATCTTCCTGCACAAAGTTATCGCATCTCAGTGTCAATTAAATTTTATTTGCTTGAGAAACTTGTCATTCTTTTTACAAAAAATATTTTATCTTGATGCAGGTTACAACTTTTGTGCACTTGAAATTTGTGCATAACGGGCAGAATTTCTACCCAAAAAATATTCAATACAGATCAGACCACGACAGGCATTTGCCGTTGGTGTGAAAAAAATTCTATGATGCATGCGAAATATTGTATGCAAGTTTCTGTGTTGCATTTTTATTTATCCGAGAACAACATAAGAATATTGGTAACATTCTGTAAACCAGTCATTTAAATATGTTCAGCAGTCATACAGACGGTCACGTGATTCTATTAGACTTCAAGTGGTATTTACGCAATAATTTCTGTTCATCCTTTGCTCTGGGTTTTTTTTTATGATTACACACTTGTGAGGTGCTGTTGCACGCTCTGTCCAGACATACTAGTATACACCGCAGACAGAATGAGAGGGGAGTTTAGTATATATCAGAGAGCTCGTCTTCTTGACAGAATGGGCGAGGAGTTCAGCATACACCACAGAGCTCGTCGGTCGTCTTGACGGAATAAGCAAGGAGTTTAGCATACACCACAGAGCTCGTCTTCCTGACAGAATGAGCAAGGAGTACACCACAGAGCTCGTCGTCTTGACAGAATGAGCGAGGAGTACATCACAGAGCTCGTCGTCTTGACAGAATGAGCGAGGAGTACACCACAGAGCTCGTCGTCTTGACAGAATGAGCGAGGAGTACATCACAGAGCTCGTCGTCTTGACAGAATGAGCGAGGAGTACATCACAGAGCTCGTCGTCTTGACAGAATGAGCAAGGAGTACACCACAGAGCTCGTCGTCTTGACAGAATGAGAAGGAGTACACCACAGAGCTCGTCGTCTTGACAGAATGAGAAGGAGTACACCACAGAGCTCGTCGTCATGACAGAATGAGCGAGGAGTTTAGTAAACACTACAGAGCTCACCTTCCTGACAGAAATGGGCGGGAAGTTTAGTATACACCACAGAGCTCGTCGTTTTGACAGAATTAGCGAGGAGTTTAGTATACCGTGGCACCACAGAGAGTTCGTCCTCCTGCCAGGAATGGGCGAGGAGTTCAGCAGACACCAAAGAGCTCGTCGTCTTGACAGAGTGAGCGAGGAGTTTAATATACACCACGGAGAGCTCGTCGTTTTGACAGAATGAGCAAAGAGTTTAGTATACATCGCACAGCTCATCTTCTTGACAGAATTGTTGAGAAGTTTAGCATACACCACAGAGCTCGTCTTCCAGGCAGAATGGGCGAGTAGTTCAGCATACACCATAGAGCTCGTCTTCCAGGCAGAAAGGGCGAGTAGTTCAGCATACACCATAGAGCTCGTCTTCCAGGCAGAATGGGCGAGTAGTTCAGCATACACCATAGAGCTCGTCTTCCAGGCAAAATGGGCGAGTAGTTCAGCATACACCACAGAGCTCGTCTTCCAGGCAGAATGGGCGAGTAGTTCAGCATACACCATAGAGCTCGTCTTCCAGGCAGAATGGGCGAGTAGTTCAGCATACACCACAGAGCTCGTCTTCCAGGCAGAATGGGCGAGTAGTTCAGCATACACCATAAAGCTCGTCGTCTTGACAGATTGAGCGATGAGTTTAGTATACATAAATGTTAAAGACCTCCCCCACATCCCCAACCCCTTCATGATCGCATTTATGAAAAGGCTATGCAGTTGACCCGACCGACATATTTGGTAAGACAATCACCGGCTGAACATTGTTGACTGGTAAGTGACAGAAGGTTCAAATTGGATCGTTTACGTTAAGATGACAGTAATTTCTGCCAAAATGACGCATGAATACTTGATTATTGATCATAATACACTTCAGGGCGAACACTTCCATTCTATTTGTGCATACGAAGTTATTTCCTTTAGCTGTCAATATACGGTGTCATGCTTGATATATTGAATGTTAACTTAAACACAGCTATAAAGTTGCTCGAATTGAGAAAACATAATTTTCTTTCTAAGTTTAGGAATTTAAAAATAAAAGCACGACTTTCGTTAATACAAGGATAAAATTCGTAGAAAGTAGAACGCCATTGTCCCAGAGGTGCATCACACTGTATGATTAACGGGTTTCTTATATGAGCAATAATCATCAGATGCAGATAGAATTTAATTTCAAGTACTGAATTATAATAAAGGCTGCCCCTGTGCCTTACACTAGCCACTAGACTATTAATAAAGTATTTGTCACAAAATTTCAGATTTTATTTAAATTTATGTTATATTGACAAATGCCAAGTGATTCTAATATTATCATGTTATAATATTGGACCTAGGATATAGACTGGCTATATTCATAGTTTTAAAACTAAAATTTAATAACATATATATCATAATCAAGGTGCTAGTCTACCTGCCCCTCTATTGGCAGGTCAAGTTTTTATGTAGGCCTAAACAGAAATCGCTTTCGGCAGATTATGGAACTTGTCGAACTGCTGAAGTTGGCATCTAAATATTCTAGCGTTATCGAAAATCCTTTTTATGATAGCAAGCATTCGTATATTGTTTACGATATTGGTCCGCCGTTCAGCCGACAGTAACTTGGAGTAACTTTTTAAGGTTTAGCAGTATATCACAAAACAACAGATTTTTTTACGATGAACAGCATCTTCACACAAACTATCTGTCCATACTGTTTTACTGTTTGTCCCACAGAGTTGGATACTTAAAGATCTTAAGAGTTGTCCCCTTTAATAGAATGCATTGTAAAGAAAATGTAAACAATTGTCAAACGATGTTACCTATTTAGTAAAGTTTAACACTCGCACCATGTTGCAAATGCATCAAAACGAAGACGTGAAACAGCTTTAAAATGGTGAGTTTAAAGGCGCGAACTGTCAAGTGTGGCCTTCATGCAGTCCTTTCGAATTATACATTATCAGTAATTGACAATGTTGTGAATAATATAAATTTATACCTGTAATTTTCAAGTAACAATGCTTCTTCTATGATTTGATGACGTTCGAACTTTTTTCTCTGAAACCTGGACCTATACCTTAAACTTGTTATCGGACCAGTATTGAAACCAGATATAGGGGAGATCGTGTTTGTATACAACTCTGTTGTATTTTCTATTTTTAGAACTGATACGACAAAGGTCGGTTGGGCAGGCGCCGAGCGTCCATGTTTTTTTTGTAAACAGTGATGTTTTTCTGATATGGGCCAGGCCCGTGTGCAGGATTTTTTTGCTGGGGGGCCAACCTGGGGTGGGTTCGGGAGGGGTATCCTCTCCCGATTGCGAAATTTTTTTAATATGGCACATGAATAGATGCATTTTCCTGCTACCTGAAACACCTTTAAGGATGCATGAATGTATCATATATTTAAGGAAAAGTCTACTTTTTAATCATTTCATCGAGCCTTTTTCAGTGTATGTATGGTTGTACAGTCACAGTGTATGGACTTATTTTTCCGTATGATACCCAGTTGAAAAAAATGTTGAAGTTTTAAGATGATTATTAAGAAGACTAGCTCCTAGACTATGATATTTTTTTCCCATTTTTATGATTTCATGTAGTGAACTGAGCCAGTCTATATACTATGTCCAATATTACAATTTTAACATCAGTCCTCTTAGAAAATCTCTAGAATAGACTGACTTTTGTCTCTATGAACATAAAAAAGAAAAAAAAAATCATAGAAATGTCGTAATTATCAGTCTAGTGGCTAGTCTAATTATTAAGGGTATCCTATTTGCAAAATGGCCAAATGTTTTTAGATTTCCAACAAAACAAACGAAATATTATGACAATTACTATTTACATCGTAGATTTCAAATGACAATGAACTCTTAACTGTACCAAAGATCTATAAAAATAAATAGATGTGTATTTTATACTTCTTTGACTGTACAAACTATAACATCACAGCACATATTAAGTGACATTTTTATGTATAAAACCCCTCATAAGTAACGAGTTTTAGATGCGTTTTGTGAGATTTACTGAGAAACTACTTTTAAAACTATGAGAGTTTTTAAGTAAGGTTACTGGGCCCAAAAGAGTAAAATTGATTACAGTAGTTTCAAATTCATAATTGTTGTAAAATAAAAAGATCAATTTAATAAATTTGGGGAATGTGCCTTAATGTAGAAACAAAATACAACCATCATAATGTTTCAATTTTCAGATTCATTTTAAGATTTACTTAACAAAACCAACAATGTTCTGATCATTTTATAACACTTCCAAAGAGTAAAAAAACATAATAGTTTCTCCACTACCCAATCAAGTACCGATCAAGCGATCAATGAAGCATGCACAGATAAACTTTTACCTGTGACATGCCTTGGGCTAATTTCCACTACCGGACACGGTTTTATGGCTCTTTAGCCTGTGTATTGCTGTCAAATCAAGCCAGTTGCGCTGGTGTATAAATTTATTAATTGAGGGGCCCATAGTAATAAAAATCGTAACTCGGCAGCCAGCTGGGGGGGGGGGGGCCGGGCCCCCTGGCCCCCCACCTGGACACGTGCCTGTGGGCCTGATATATATTTTTTGCTGGGATTGTCGCTCCGCCAAGAAATCGAGTAGCAATATGTAATACAGTTTTGAAAAATATTTGTTTTCTGTCGTCGTAAATCCCTCGTATCTTCAGACATAAAGGATGCATGTATAATTTCAATGTTCTGTATCAATAACGCTAGTAATCAGTTAGTTTTTGCTATGTTCATATACCGTTATATACATGTTCCCATTTACATACACTTTTATGATACTGAATATTTGTCTAATTATACAACATTCTTGAGAAATTCAAACTCGGGGCCATTGAAAACAATAATCGTTTTCGATTAGTAACAGTTACTACAATCAAATCAAATCAAAGTTATTTGTGTGTGTTTGTGGGGGGTGGGGGATTCAGTACCAGTACAAACCTGTTCTCCGCAAGTAACTGCCAACTTCCCCACATGAATTATCAGAGGTGTAGGACGAGTGATTTCAGACACAGTGTCTTTTATCAAATCGTCACGGAGAACACACGCCCCGCCCGGGGATCGAACTCGTGGTATGTAGACCAACGCTCTCCCTACTGAGCTAAGCGGGTGGGCTAGAAAGTTTTGGTATTTTACAAAATGTAATATAGATGTTAGTATGAAAACTCACCAGTCATCATTTTAAAGATATTTCTTGTTTACCTTAACCATGTCTTTCACCCTGCAAGTTTATCTCTGTATAGTTTGAGAGTTCAATTTATATATTCGTCTGCCGATTAAGTCAGCATTATTTTCGTTGCCCACTACTGTATTGAATAAAATTACCTAAATAACGGACCGTTCCGGCCATTATTAAAAGTACAAAAAACATCGCTGACCTTAAAACCGAACTTTTACAGAGAACATTTGTGATTGTGTCAACAAGTTATTTACCGTGCATTCGGTAAACAGATTTAAATTTTGATTATGACAAATTTGATAGTTAAGAGAACAAAAACGATACGTCATACAGTCTGAGTTGCATAAAACATGTTGCTCATCCATCATACAAAACATTTACATTTTCTTCTATTAAATACACAAGATATAGTACTTTGTTTTTTTAACAATTTCCGCCTATATATAGTTCCATTTCGGTCAGCGATGTTTTTGTACTTAAAATAATGAAATGGTCCTTTATTTAGGTACTGTTATTCAGTGAGAAGCAAAGATAATAACATTTTTATTACAAACATATCTACACGTATAAATGTAATGTAAATATTATCATGTTGTTCAATAGCCTGAATAAGATTGACAAAACTGATCTGAATAAAAGAATTAATGTAACGCCACACATTAAATTATACCACGCACACGATCCCGATATTTAATTCAGCTGTCAGTGTATGGAAAAATATTGACGTTTCCGGTTCAGTTGTACAGTTCGATTACTAGGTCATACACGTGTTTACACGTTTTCAACCCAAAATTTCTCTACTTACAAAATGACCTTTCTAATTTTTGATTATGTTTTGTTTTAGCTTGAGCTCATGTTTTTCATATACTAGAAACACTAAAATATGGAAGCCGGAGTTAAGGTTACAAAACGCAATCTTTACAAACATGATGTTTACGAAAACGAACTATACTTCAGGCGTCATGCAGTGTATGGAAAAATGTTGACGTTTCCGGTTCAGTTGTACAGTTCGATTACTAGGTCATACGTGTTTACGCGTTTTCAAACCAAAATTTCTCTACTTGGAAAATGACCTTTCTAATTTTTGATTATGTTTTGTTTTAGCTTGAACTCATGTTTTTCATATACTAGAAACACTAAAATATGGAAGCCGGAGTTAAGGTTACAAAACGCAATCTTTAATGTTTACAAACTTGATGTTTACAAAAAAAATACGGAATAACAACGAGTATGTAATAACAGGAGTAATGTAATATTTCAATTTATGTTGTCCAGTTAAACCTTCATACGAAATACTGAAATACTGATTCCTGCCGGGCAAGACTGAGAACTCGGGTTTAATAGATCGGGGTTAGACCGTATTTGTTAATTTTTACTACTTTTAAATAAAACAGGATGTATTGCGTTTTCCTTCTTTGTTTTGATTGGCTTAAAACTCGCGTGATTATATAATTGCAGGTGTGCACCTATTAATAGAAAAATCTTTAATTTGGATTGGGCGAGATAATCAAGGAAGAATATTTACCAAATAAAAAACGAAACACTGGATATGAATTGAAAATATGAATTTGATGTGTATTTAATCTTGTAAATTTCGTATTTACTTCCTGTTAAAGTTATAAACATAAGAATATTTGGATTTTTTCTGCTCTCTAAAGCTACACCCGGACCTCGCTTTACATGGTATTAATGCGGCACTGACCTCACTATGTCGCGAGCCAGGAAAAAAAACTTTATGGAGGAAATTGCACTAAATCCATACAAATATTGTTGTTTTTGTGTAAGTTAAGCACATCAATGGCGGTGTTTAACTGAAATAGTAGTAAGTGATATAAGTAGGTAACTGTGGTCGTTGGCCAAATGATCCAAATTCAGTAGGTGCTATATCGACCACAAACCATCATTCTATGCAGTTTGAAGGCCGCAGTTGATGAGAAACAATTTTATAGTTTCCTTTCCATTGTTACAATAATTATTTCTGTACAAAGTTTGAGGCCCATAGACCCAGTCATACTGAAGCAGTTTTAGGTATCAACGTCTCTGCGGCATTGCCCTTTACCCTACTGACTCTAAATACAAAAGATATTCTCTCAAGGCACAATGCAGTGGTTCCATAAAGTTTGATTTTCAGCGTAATATTACACAAAAACCAACCAGATATATTTTCAGGTAAAGGGATACAGTGATATATCAACTGAAGTTTAATTATTATATACAACATATATCAAACAAAATGGAATTGTATTCACAAGCGTTTATCAGTAGTAAGTAAAATGTAATGGATCTGTTGCTTACGGCACAGAAGACCGTCCACGCTTGCCAGAATTTGGTTTGCTATTTATTTGTCCATGTCCTTGACTTTTCATACTTCCAACACTATGTAAACTGCCAATTTCCCCTTTCGGTGTAGATCTATTTCGGGACCATCCAGAAATCTCCGATCTGTCGGTTAACTTTGGTGTTTTCAACTCTATTCCCAAATCATGTCTGTATTTCTTAAGTCGTCCTTTATGCTCTTGCAATGAGTCAGCGGTTTTTCCTGTCATCAGATTTCGCGTCTTCAATCTTTCTATTTCAGCGTTTGCTTTACGAAGTTTATGTTCTAAAGTTTGAATGGTAAACTGGTACTTTTCGTCCTGTTTACGTAACTGGTTTGCCTGGTGAACGTTCACATTTTTAGTTGCATGACTTATTCCAAGTTTAACTTTGTATTGATGTATTTGAGCATCAAAGTTCGCCTTTTCATGTCTTAAAGCTTTATTCTGTCTCTCAAAATCTTCCCTGCTTGCTCGCTCTGCCTGAAAAAAAGATATTTCCAAAATAATTGTCTTATATTAGGTTATATCTCTTTATTGAATTTGCTGAATCATTCCTAAATATTCTTCTCAAGAAACACACAGATATAAATTGAAATAATGTGCATTTTCAGGCTGTGCCTTGTAAGATCTTTTGTCACTATACACAGATAATTGGCAACTTTATATTAAAAGCGAAAGGAAACGTGAAAAACAGAGCAAAGCTGCTTAGAATTAATTCATGCTCATTGGATTATTATTTTCCGATTGGTTATAACTGTAGCCTTTACTCTCATATTTAGCCTCTAGATTCCGCTACTTGCTATAGTATTTCGAGATCTCTAGTTACCCGTACTGTTACTAGTATTTGAACATTTTAGTCCCCTACAAGTGGAAAACCAGTTTCGGGGTCTATAGGATTGCGCTTTTCCGTCCGTCCGTCATTCCGTCCGTCCGTCTGTCCGCAATTTCGTGTCCGGTCCATAACTCTGTCATTCATCAAGGGATCTAAATATTGCTTGCGACTTGTCATGTGCAAAACACGGACCCCTAGCTCAAAAGTCAAGATCACACTTGGATGCCAAAGGTCAATAGGACCTTTTTCCTGTCTGGTCTGTAACTCGACAATCCATGGAAGGATTTTGATATTACTTAGCAAAAATGTACCCCATAATAAGACAATGTGTCATGCAAAACTTTCAAACCTCTAACATTAAGGTCAAGGGCACACTTGGCAGTCAAATGTTAACATGGTATGAACAGGGTCTAGTCCGTGTTTGGTCCATAACTCTGTCATACATCAAGGGATTTTGATATTATTTGACACAAATGTTCAATGGTTTGTTATAAGCAATCAACACCTGTAGATTGTTGTGTCATAACATACTGTATGCATAATACAATAATGTTTACTAGAATATATCATTGGCAGTTATCAGATCATTATGTAATACTGCGGTAGAGACAATTAGTTGCCTTCTAGTATTCATTCACTTGTTTCTTCTGTTTCAGAGCTGGGTTCATCATTTACATATATACATGTATGTATTTGTCATTCTTCACAATCGTGTTTAATTTTACAATCTACTTGCACTGTCTTAATCAGATTTGTTATACGACGTCTACCCGTCCGTCTGTTTATCGGTCGCTTTGTCCGTACGTGTGGAATGGTTTCCGCACCGTTTACGTCATTGTTGTAGAAGACCAGTTTATTTTTGAAAAGAAGGTTTTATTGCCATTCTATAGTCGTACTGCTAAGTTACTTTCTATCATCGTTATGGCCATTTCAGTAATTTCTACGTCAGTTTAGCTCTGTAGCCATCTTGCTCATTGATGATACCTTAATAAATTATAAATAATAATTAGTTTCTGCCGCTTTCAGAGCATTTTCTTGCTTCTATGAGATTCCATTTTTCACCTGTCTTACCTGACTGGTCATTTCAGCCATTTCTAGAGCGGTTTCAAGATTTGCTACTACCATTCTACATCTATTTATTTCAACTGCCATCATTCTGTTTTCTTCTTCTTTCCGTTCTATTATTCGCTGGTCTTCTTCTCTCAAATTCTAGAATATATGTAGGTGTCTCCGCATTAAACAGGAACATCGGGCAAAGCCATGCTTTTTGTGAAACAACTTTGAGATTTCGTTTTGGTCACTGTTTCCCAGCTTTCCTCATTTGAGCCGCGCCATGAGAAAACCAACATAGTGCATTTGCGACCAGCATGGATCTAGACTAGCCTGTGCACCCGCGCAATCTGGTCAGGATCCATGCTGTTCGCTAGCGGTTTCTCTAATTGCAATAGGCTTTAAAAGCGAACAGCATGGATCCTGACCAGTCTGGTCGCAAACGTACTATGTTGGTTTTCTCATGCTGCGGCTCATTTATCTTTTTAAAAAATATCTCGATATATAAACTTCTTAAACAGGAAAAAATCATTTATCAATTTTACAATGACTAGTGTCCATTTTATTTGACAACTAACATTTACGGACCTCCACGGCAGAGTGACGGTCGACTTAAAAACAAACAAACAGAGCAAAATTATAGTGCATGGCTAGTTCAAAAGTCAATTTGTTACCCTGTTGCTATATTTATTGTAAGCTAAAATCTACGCAATGATGATTATGCAACTCTTGTCGGTAATGATTAACCGTCTGCATTGCGTAATTTATAGGATATTTAAAATAAAACCGGGCATGTCTGTGTATTCAAGGTTGATTTCTGTTTTACGGGAGGTTATTAGCTGCATCTTTAAGTTTTCATTATGACTTATTGCAACTTCATGCATAATTCGAAAGGTAAATAGATTGTTCAATCATCATATGATGGTGTAACCTTGACTGTGTAACAAGTCATGTATCAATATCAGTTTTTTTTAAACAGTTGTTTTGGTTTGTTTGTTTTGTTGGTTAAACGCTCCGCCGGCACAATTTGGGTCATATATGACAAGATCTCCAGCGTTTTAACGGTGGATGAAGATCCCATCTCGGTGCATTGTTACGGACACGGGCAGCTTGGTAGGAATCACCGACCTTCTGTTAACTTCACGGCTTTCTCATATGAAGAATTCTACGCTTCAAGTCAGGCTTCAGGGGAAGGGTAATTGATCCAAGTCGGCGGCTTTAACCATTCAGCCACCATTCAGCCACAGAGGCCCCTTTTACAAATGGCAGTAACGATATATTTTCTCATAAATACGAAAAATCTGTATGTTATAAAATACGACTTTTTATATTACATTAAATCTTTACAGTACTGCGTGACTATAACACAGTAACAATCGTTTATACATATTTCATACGCTATTCCAGTTTTCTTTTATTGTTAACTTTAAGTACTGCAGAGAATTCAACGAAGTGTTTAAATTTCTATATAAAGCTGGAGGCAAACCCCTGTAAAAGATATATTTATAAAGAGTCTTTTACAAAGATCAACAAAAGTTATTGCCACACATTTCATTCTCTTGCAGCTAATTTAAGTAAAAGTTACTGATAAAGATTATATATTAAATATATAAGTATATATTATTCATAGACTGCCTGTCGTCATTTAAAATAAACGTTTTCTTTTGGGCTTTAGTGTTACGCCGCCCTTAATTACCTACTAGCTTACTCACTAGCTTATTCGCACACTTAGCCTTTACCCTGCTAAATTTCTAAAATGGACTGGTCCGTCATTCAATTTGGGCAGTACCACTTACTATTCAAAGGGGTGTTCACTGAAAATTTATTGACTGAATAGCGAGCAATGCAGACCATGATCAGCCTGCATGGATGTGCAGGCTGATCTTGGTCTGCGCTGGTCGCAATGGCAGAATCACCTGCCGCCAGCAGTCTAAAGTTTAAAGGATGTGGTGGTCAAGTGGTTAAGTTGTAGGCCGTTAAACCCGGAGGGTGTGCGTCCGAGCACCACTGGGGTCACGACCATGCTCTCCCATTTGATATAGTTTCACAGGAAGCGGATTTGAGAGTGATTCAATCACAAATTAGTATAAACTATAACTTTAATGTTGCTGTATATTCTAACTGGTATCTGATATCAGAAACATGTTACTAAGATTTCACTTATAAATATTCGTTATTTCATACTTGTTTTGATTCATCCACAAAAAAGAAAAAGAAACATTACATATCAACAGTTTTATAGTTCTGTCGTTTATGTAAACAAGTTTGGTACATTAAACTTTTTGATTTGTTATCTGTTGTATATTAACAAATGAATGATTTTTACTCCTTTTGATCACGCGTTATTTTATTACACATTTTGAAGTATTTTGCCTCTGGCATGTAACCTTTTAAATTAGAACTAAACGGCTTGTAAAACTGTAAAAGTCTGGGCCGCTGCAAGTAAATTATAAAGAAAAAATGTGCCACCCTGTTTCGTTTATTTCCTCATCCTATGACGACAATGAATAAGTCTTAAATACAAAGAAAAATAGTTCCCCAAATTAGTCATTTTTAACCAAACTCTGTAGAAATATTATTAACACCTGGGTGTATTACCAACATTTTACGGTTGAATGATTGCTTGCGGACTTATGACCCTTTATTGCTGTGGCTATTATTGTTCAAAGGATCAATACCGATCATTTTAGTGCATATTATTGTTTTCCAGCAGTAGCATTTAGTTAATATCTAGGCCTGCATATCATTGCCATATAGTTTTATTGAATTCGATAACCTATATATTGACCCTAAAATAAATTTAATCCTGTCTAGAGAAAATCCTAACTTTGTTTTTCTAAAATATTTTGTAAGGTGGATATCAAACAAACAAATTACAAAGAACGACGCCATTTTCATGGGCCTACAGTATAACCTTTTAAAATGATGCCAAATGCGGATATGATAAAAAGCACCATTGAAAGATGTCCGTTATTCTTTCAAATGTCGAAATTTCGTATCTTTAGCTTGTTCTTCTAGTCGTATGTGGTAGACGATGAACAAATATAGAAAAAATATGCATCTTTTTACCATATGAATTTTCTTTGAAATGAACATATGTATTTTTTCAGTTACGGTCTTACATATCATCACACACGTACCTCTAGTTTCTCGATCTTGTTTTTCAGTTTCTTTGATAGTTTATTGTCTGTATCCAATTTTTTCTGAACCTGTAATAGAGAACTTACATGACTTACACTACACGAGTTTCTCGTGGTTGAAAGACATAGATTTTAATTTAATGAGAGGCTTCATAAAAGTGACAAGGATTAAACACAGTACAAGTACACCATAAGAATCTTCTTTCAAACCAAATGCATGTATGATCGTTGTCTTATAAATGCCGCATTTCCCTTGATCCAGGATAAAAGAA
The DNA here is from genome assembly GCF_021730395.1 of Mercenaria mercenaria. NCBI lineage: Eukaryota > Metazoa > Mollusca > Bivalvia > Venerida > Veneridae > Mercenaria > Mercenaria mercenaria. Next base: position 21,060,787 of record NC_069375.1, read on the forward strand.
TGAGTGTATTATAAAAGGGCAACAGTTATTTTTTCCCATTCTGTGTGCATGGGACTGAGTTGGGTTAGAATTATATCTATTAAAATGAAATACAGACAAAATCCCCCTGCTAAATGTGCCAAAACTCCTGTCTTTGATTTTCTTCAAACATATCCTAATTTTCCATTCACTCCTTTTTAAAATTGGATAATACTTACCTTAAAATTGTTAATTTCAATTTATAGTGTTATTTTCTTTATTCATTAAGCTTTGATCTAACAAAATTAAAGGGCATTCGTTAACACTACCTCTTCACTTCCATCTGGGTTCTGGGGATGCTTCAGCCTCTCCCTGTCTACATTGGCTGCTGCTAATCGCTCTTCCAACCTACCACAATACATAATAACTATCTATAGTAGTAATAGAGGAGATATTTAATGGGGAAAAAATCAGTGACATTTCGTATCATACAAAAAAAAAACTTCCCACGAAAATCGTTTTAATTATCTCCCTTATTGACTTTTTTTGTTTTGTTTTTCTTTTTGTTGGCATCATACTGTCAGTATCTTTTTGGTAAACACTCCTTTTTACAGTTAATTAATGGTACTGTCCAAATTGAAAGATGGACAAGTTCATTATAGAAATTTAGCAGGGCAAGGGTTAAAGACTTAATGCAGTCCTGATCATGACACATAAAACACTAAAACCATGAAAATAAAGTACATTCGTTATGAACAACGGACGCTTGCACTTTAACCTGAAAAAAAATAACAGGTTCATAGTCAATGTCACATGTTTTTGACATATGTAAGCGGCTTCCTTAAAATGACATTTTATTTGTTTGTTTATGTAAAAATGGTTCGTTTTATTGCTACTATACACACATTTGAAATTTTATAATCATAGTTATTTCAATTTAACCTTGGCCATTTTGGAGATAGTCGCCTAGTTGATACCAAAATTTTGAAAATATATACATGTATTAAGTGAACCTAAATTGTTTACTCAAATAATATGCGTATGAAGAATAAAATGAATTTTGAAAAAAAAAAACACTTATATGATGGTAATTGTATTTATCATAAACCGTTCGTAATAAAGCGAAATTTAAAAAATGTTACTAATTACAAATTCTTTCATCTGGTGCATATTCACATCACTTAAAAGCAATCTTTTTTGTTAAAATTACACCCATCACTGTCGTATAGATCAGCCTTCATGTTAACTTAAAAAAAATTCGGTAATCATTTATCAGCATTTCAATCTAAAACTGCTGATTTCATGGTCTAGTTAAAAACCGCATGTCTGAACTTTTTGTTGCAAATTACAGACAATTTCGTTTTTCAGTTTTTAATGAACAACCTGTTTCAGAAGATAAATATAATAGAGAATGTGATCTTTTTATGTATATTTCATAGTAAAAACAAAGGGTTCAAAAACTATATGGACAACTACACGGAATCCCAACATCTGTAGACAAACATATTTATAGTTCGTCTTGAAATATCTAGAGAATAACTTTACGACATGGTATGGGGTTTACCTTGCAACTAGAGAATACCTAAATTACGATAGCTTATAAACACACCTGACAACTAGAGAATAACTTTGCGACAGGTCATGGTGTTTACCTTACAGCTAGAGAATATCTTTACGACACGTTATGGCGTTAACATACAACTAGAGAATAACTATTCGACATGTCATGGTTTTAACCTTACAGCTAGAGAATAACTTTGCGACAGGTCATGGTGTTTACCTAAAGGTTAAAGGTCAGTAATTCAAATCCTTCTTTGTTTCATATAAAAAACGACAAGTTCAGGTCGTCTTTACGTATCTTTAGAGAACATCACTTTTTCCTACACCTATTTTTCACGGAAGTTCTATCATAAATTAACGAAAAAATGAAAAGAAACTAAGGGGTTATTTAGTTCCTAGTGAAATGCCAGTCAGTTGTGGTCTGCTACCCTAAAAATGGCGCATATTTGCTCTCGTCCGCGCAATAAACACCTACTTCCGGTTTCGATCTGCAAAACTTGCCATGTGGGGTGTATGAACATGAAAACCGTCTCATTTCATGCAGAATGTATTCTAGTAGTGAAAAATGGTGATTAAAGCACTCGTTCTACACGAATTTGCGCAAAAAATGGGAAAATTAGGATCTATTTATTATGGACTTCTTTCGACTACACCACGGAAGCACATTTTCGACCGAATTACTGACCTTAGAGAATTACTTTACGACACGTTATGGCGGTAACCTCACAACTAGAGAACATCTTTACGACACGTTATGGCATTAACCTTACAACTAGAGAATAACTTTGCGACAGGTCATGGTGTTTACCTTACAGCTAGAGAATAACTTTGCGACAGGTCATGGTGTTTACCATACAGCTAGAGAATAACTTTAGGACACGTTTGATTTTAACCTTACAACTAGAGAATAACTTTGCGATAGGTCATGGTGTTTACCTTACAGCTAGAGAATAACTTTACAACACGTTATGACGTTTACCTTACAGCTAGAGAATAACTTTACAACACGTTATAACGTTTACCTTACAGCTAGAGAATAACTTTACAACACGTTTTGACGGTAACCTTACAGCTAGAGAGTATCTTTACGACACGTTATGGCGGTAACCTTACAACTAGAGAATATCTTTACGACACGTTATGACATTAACCTTACAACTAGAGAATAACTTTGCGACAGGTCATGGTGTTTACCTTACAGCTAGAGAATAACTTTGTGACAGGTCATGGTGTTTACCATACAGCTAGAGAATAACTTTAGGACACGTTTGGGTTTAACCTTACAACTAGAGAATAACTTTGCGATAGGTCATGGTGTTTACCTTACAGCTAGAGAATAACTTTACAACACGTTATGACGTTTACCTTACAGCTAGAGAATAACTTTACAACACGTTATGACGGTAACCTTACAGATAGAGAGTATCTTTACGACACGTTATGGCGGTAACCTTACAACTAGAGAATATCTTTACGACACGTTATGACATTAACCTTACAACTAGAGAATAACTTTGCGACAGGTCATGGTGTTTACCTTACAGCTAGAGAATAACTTTGTGACAGGTCATGGTGTTTACCATACAGCTAGAGAATAACTTTAGGACACGTTTGGTTTTAACCTTACAACTAGAGAATAACTTTGCGATAGGTCATGGTGTTTACCTTACAGCTAGAGAATAACTTTACAACACGTTATGACGTTTACCTTACAGCTAGAGAATAACTTTACAACACGTTATGACGTTTACCTTACAGCTAGAGAATAAATTTGCGACAGGTCATGGTGTTTGCCTTACAACTAGAGAATAACTTTATGACACGTTATGGTGTTAACCTTATAGCTAGAGAATATCTTTACGACACGTTATGGCATTAACCTTACAACTAGAGAATAACTTTGCGACAGGTCATGGTGTTTACCTTACAGCTAGACAATAATTTTACGACACGTCATGGTGTTAACCTTACAACTAGAGAATAACTTTCGACATGTCATGGTGTTTACCTTACAGCTAGAGAATGAGAATGACTTTGCGACAGGCCATGGTGTTTACCTTACAGCTGGAGAAGAACGTTACGACACGTGATTGTGTTAACCTTACAACTAGAGAATAACTTTTCGACATGTCATGGTGTTTACCTTACAGCTAGAGAATGACTTTGCGACAGGCCATGGTGTTTACCTTACAGCTAGAGAATATCTTTACGACACGTTATTGTGTTAACCTTACAGCTAGAGAATAACTTTGCGACAGGTCATTGTGTTTACCTTACAGCTAGAGAATAACTTTGCGACAGGTCATTGTGTTTACCTTACAGCTAGAGAATAACTTTAGAACACGTTATGGCGTTAACCTTACAACTAAAGAATAACTTTGCGACATGTCATGGTGTTTACTTTACAGCTAGAGAATAACTTTACGACACGTCGTGGCGTTTACCTTACAGCTAGAGGATATCTTTACGCTACGTTATGGCGTTAACCTTACAGCTAGAGAATAATTTTACGACAGGTCATGGTGTTTACCTTACAGCTAGAGAATAACTTTGCGACAGGTCATGGTGTTTACCTTACAGCTAGAGAATAACTTTAGAACACGTTATGGCGTTAACCTTACAACTAAAGAATAACTTTACGACATGTCATGGTGTTTACCTTACAGCTAGAGAATAACTTTACGACACGTTATGGCGTTAACCTTACAGCTAGAGAATATCTTTACGACACGTGATGGCATTAACCTTACAACTAGAGAATAACTTTGCGACAGGTCATGGTGTTTACCTTACAGCTAGACAATAATTTTACGACACGTTATGGTGTTAACCTTACAAATAGAGAATAACTTTTCGAGATGTCATGGTGTTTACCTTACAGCTAAAGAATGACTTTGCGACAGGCCATGGTGTTTACCTTACAGCTGGAGAATAACGTTACGAGACGTTATTATGTTAACCTTATAACTAGAGAATAACTTTTCGACATATCATGGTGTTTACCTTACAGCTAGAGAATGACTTTGCGACAGGCCATGGTGTTTACCTTACAGCTGGAGAATAACTTAAGGACATGTTATGGTGTTAGCCTTACCACTAGAGAACAACTTTTCGACATGTCATGGTGTTTACCTTACAATTTCGACATTTCATGGTGTTTACCTTACAATTTCGACATGTCATGGTGTTAACCTTACAACCAGGGAATACCTTTACGATATCTTATAAACACACCTAATAGCTAGAGAATAACTTTGCGGCAGGTCACGGTGTTTACCTTACATCTAAAGAATAACTTTACGACATGTTATGGTGTTAACCTTACAACTAGAGAATAACTTTTGGACATGTCGTGGTGTTAACCTTACAATTTCGACATGTCATGGTGTTTACCTTACAGCTAGTGAATAACTTTTCGTCATGTTATGGTGTTTACCTTGCATGATGGTGTTAATCTTGCAGCTTGGAAATAACCTTAGCACATGTTATAGTGTTTACGTTGCAGTTAGATAATAACTTTTCGACATGTTATGGTGTTTACCTTACAGCTACAGAATAACTTTTCGACATGGCATAGTGTTTACCTTACAGCTAGAGAATAACGTTTCGGCATGTTGTGGTGTTTACCTTGCATGATGGTGTTAACCCTGCAGCTTGGAAATAACATTAGCACATGTTATAATGTTGACCTTGCTGCTAGAGAATAACTTTTCGACATGTCATGGTGCTTACCATGCAGCTAAAGAATAACTTTACGATATGTTATGATGTTCACCTTTACCTTACAGCTAGAGAATAAATTTACGACATGTCATGGTGTTTACCTTGCAGCTAGAGAATAAATTTACGACGTGTCATGGTGTTTACCTTGCAGCTAGAGAATAACTTTATGACACGTCATGGTGTTTGCCTTGCAGCTAGAAAATATCTTTACGACATGTCGTGGGGTTTACCTTACAGCTAGAGAATAACTTTAAGACATGTCATAATGCTTACCTTACTGCTAGAAAATAAATTTACGACATTGCATGGTGTTTACCTTGCAGCTAAAGAATAACTTTATTACACGTCATGGTTTTTACCTTACAGCTAGAGAATAAATTTAGGACACGTCACGGTGTTTACCTTGCAGCTAGAGAATATCTTTACGATATGTCATGGTATTTACCTTGCAGCTAGAGAATAACTTTACGACATGTCATAATGCTTACCTTACAGCTAGAAAATAAATTTACGACATGTCATGGTGTTTACCTTGCAGCTAGAGAATAACTTTACGACATGTCATGGTGTTTAACTTACAGCTTATGGTGCAGTGATTGAGTGTTTACCTTTCAGCAAGACAATAACCTTGCGACCTATTACGATCTAGTAATTGAGTGTTTGCCTTGCAGCTAATGAATAACTTTATGATCGAGCGTTTACCTAACATTATAAAAAAACTTCACGATGCAGTAATTGAGCGATTGCTAGAAAATAAACTTCACGATACAGTAATTGAGCGTTTACCTTGACACTAGAAAAAAACTTCACGATGCAGTAATTGAGCGCTTACCTTAACGCTAGAAAAAACTTCACGATGCAGTAATTGAGCGTTTACCTTGACGCTAGAAAAAACTTAACGATGCAGTAATTGAGCGTTTACCTTGACGCTAGAAAAAAAACCTTCACTATGCAGTAATTGAGCGTTTACTTAACGCTAGAAAAAAACTTCACAATGCAGTAATTTAGCGTTTACTTTGACGCTAGAAAAAAAACTGCACGATGCACTTATCGAGCGTTCAACTTGACGCTAGAAAAAAACTTCACGATGCAGTAATTTAGCGTTAACCTTGACGCTAGAAAAAGACTTCACGATGCAGTAATTGAGCGTTTACCTTGACGCTAGAAAAAAACTTCACGATGCAGTAATTGAGCGTTTACTTTGACGCTAGAAAAAAAAACTTCACGATGCAGTAATTGAGCATTTACTTTGACGCTAGAAAAAGAAAGCACGATGCAGTAATTGGGCGTTTACAAATGGGGAGGACTGTTTATAATGTTGGCATAACTTTAAGTCCATTCCAATTGCTGTTCTTTTCATTTCAATATATGATTATTTATTTTGTATGTTTATGTATATATGTAGAAATGAAAATTATCTGCAATAAAATATGAGTAAACTTAAAACTAAGCGTTTACTTTGACACTAGAAAAAACAAACTTCACGATGCAGTAATTGAGCATTTACTTTGACGCTAGAAAAAAAACTTCACGACGCAGTAATTGAGCGTTTACCTTGACGCTAGAAAAAAAAACTTCACGATGCAGTAATTGAGCGTTTACTCTGACGCTAAAAAAACTTCACGATGCAGTAATTGAGCGTTTACTTTGACGCTAAAAAAACTTCACGATGCAGTAATTGAGCGACTACCTTGCAATCTGAATTTGGTTTTCCTGATGGTTCTTTCGTAATTCTTCAGTTTCGTGTTTCCCGACATTGTAATTAGCATTTGCCACGCCAAGTTTTACCCGGAGTGCGCTCATTTTATTCTTCAGTTCTTTACTCTCTTTTTCTACTGCCTTCAGTTTCTTCTCGACGATTTTACGACCATCTTGCTCATTTCTAAGTTCTCTCTTTGCATTTTCAGCTTCCACTTTCGAAACGTTTATTCTTTCTTCAAGCTTTTGTACCTGTAACATAAACTTGTGTGTATACATAAACTGTCATAAAGTGGTCAAAACAAGAAAAATGCCTAATATACATGTTGATAATACGGACATTTCAGTTTCTGTTACATTATTTGATTTTTGTGACCAGACTGTACTGCAGATGTAAATGTACATAACTTAAGATGTTCCCACAGTTTAGTGACTTTTTTATATACATGTTTATGAATTAATGACTTGCCTTTTTACGATCATAAAGTTTGAGATAATTGGCCTTTCATCTTACCCATAACATGCCATTCACTAGTAGTTATTATTACATGATTATGATTTGAAATCCGCCACGGGTGAACTGTAGAAGTCAATTAACCTTTTTTACTCATTTTATTGCAAGTTTCAGTTCAAATGAACATGTGGTATGAAAAGTAGAAAATGAATAAGATGAAGTTTTGATTTGAAAACATAGTTAAACTTCTTGTACTTCAAAGTTCATTAACTGTTTTGGCCTTTGATAAATGCATGTGCTTACAGCTCAGCCATTGAAGCAGTGAATAAAAGATTGTAAAGATATGCTGTTTGCATATAAATTATACTGAATTTTATGTAAATTTAAATAGACAAAAATAAACCTCACCGAATTAATTTTATTTAGATGCTTAATATGGGAAATTGACTTTTATGCACAACTTAATTTTAATGGCTACACTTAATTGTCATACGGGTTTGAAAAAAAATCGCCGAATGAGTAATTTTTTTTTTTCAGTTTTAGGCTATTACAACCCAGGTGCCTCTCCTGGCAAGGGAAAACGCCTGGCTATAACTGCCGGCCTGCACTGGCCCCATGGTCACTAAACAATTTCAGTCTCGGCTGAATTTGATAATGAATTTAGGCCGACATCTAAATTGCATGGCAATCTGACTAAAGTACTTGATCTTCTAAACGAAGATCTGAGAACGACCCATTCACATTCGTCTTCTGTATATTTTGGATTTCCAATATTGCTATTTTTATTTTCGCAAATCTATTTTTGTTTGAACCAACCAGACAACTTGTTCGAATGTCAAAGAGTAAGAAAAATTTGCAGTTAATCCAGGGCTCGAACCCGGGACCTCTCATTTACAAAGCAAGTGCCCTACCGACTGAGCTAACCGGCTATCTGACACATTTCAACATAAAAATTGTTGATATCAAAACCCACGGCTTTTAAAGCTTGCAGGATATTGTAAGGTAGCTTTTGATTGGCTAGCGGAAGGGTTGTCAGAACGAGGCCATGAATAGCTCGTTATCAGATCCTATGCGTAGCGTAATAGGAGATGTACTTTAGTCAGATTGAATTGCATGGTTAAAGTGAAATGTTAAGTTTATGACTATTTTCAAGTGACTATTCAGTACTGATTGTCAGTCTCATCTGGAATTTAATCTTGAAGTTCTAGTACAAGTTGCAATTTAAATTTCAATCTCAAACTCAATTGAGACCAAAAGCTCGTACTCGTCAAAAAGTTTTTTTAACATTTAAAGGGAAACAATTCAATAAGATGTTTACCATATACTTCAGTCGGATTATCTCCCTTTCCCTTTCATCGACTCTCTCATGTTCGACTAGCCGTCCATCGTTCGGCATCCGAACTTTGCTCTGTCTGTCTCAAAGATCGTAAAGCACACATTTTAACACATTCTAAATATTGTATCATAGTCTAATTGTGAGTCGTCACGTTAAATAATCGTTAAATAGATAGGACAATCTTTATTTTGATACTTTCCAAGACATAACACAAATAACGTATAAGAGTGGCAAAAATGTTGTTCCGCAAGAAGGCATCATTTAACGTGGTGACACACAAATATCCAAATATCTATAATATATATAGGAATGAAAATTAATGAACTTTAAGCTAGAGCAGTTTGGAAAAGATAACTTGTTCATCGAATGTAAAACATTAGTTCGAACACGTAACAGAAATGTTCAACAATCTTACAGACAACATATTTTCTAAATAAATACGTATGTAACCAACTGAACAGAACAGAATTTTTCTCAGAGAAATATTGAGCAGCACCATGAGAAAACCAACATAGTACATTTGCGACCAGCATGGATCCATACTAGCCTGCGCATCCGCGCAGTCTGGTCAGGACCAGTGCTGTTCGATAACAGTTTCTCTAATTGCAAAAGGCTTTGAAAGCGAATAGCATGGATCCAGACCAGACTGCGCGGATTCGCAGGCTGGTCTGGATTCATGCTGGTCGCAAATGTATTATGTTGGTTTTCTCATTGTGCGGCTCAATTTAGCTTACTAATATATACCTGTATGCCGACTCCAACTCAATCATTTTCTGAACAAGCATGTTTCCTTTCCTCCCCGGGGTACTCATCTTCCAAGTGTGAGATAAGTATCGGCTGCTTCAAGTGATGTCTCAATTGAAATTTTGTTCTAGAATATAACATTGCTAAGTTTAAGCGCGTAATACAAAATTACATATATTTCGAACGTGAGCTTGCTCGCAGGTCCACGGCCGGCCCAGAATAAAATGTAGTTCTGTTGTTGTGGCGGGAACGAAAGATAAATTAACGAACATAAAAACAAACAGCGGAATGCCCTTCTGTCGTTTTGGTGGGGATGAAAGGAGAAACAAGACATCGACACAATGAAAAACAAAGCAGCAAAATGTCAGTCTGCTGTTGTATTGGCGGCAAGAACAATTCGACACAACGGGAAAAACGAAACATTTTGTTCTGTCGTTGTGACGGGGCGAAAAACAAGACCAACAAACAAACACAGCAAAATGTCGTTCTGAGGTTAAAAGAAATAGACATTAAAAATGTCGCTCTGTACAGCTTTGACGAGGGAGAAAAAAAATAAGACAACATTACAATGGAAAAAAAAATCAGCAAAATCTGTTTCGTGTAAGAACTACCAAAATACCAAAAAGAGTAAAATATCGTTATATCTTTGTTGCGGGAACAACGGAACGACACGACGAAAAAGTCACTACAGTGTCTATCTAATCTATTAATGTAACAAAATAAATAAAAGCAAAATAGAGGAGGGGGGGGGGGATCAGGATTTTTTTCAGATAAGTAGCTTTAAACAACTACTAAAATAGTTTTGTTGTATAGAATCATTAGGATGTAAGAATATTTAAGAAACGGATAAATTAGTAATTTCCTTTTCGTAAAATTTCCTAAATGAATTGATAAAGCTCACCTTGATCATCCGGACGCCATAATGTCATATATTACAAACCAGCTTTAAATAACACGTGACTGTTTTCGCATATAATATGTATTATTACCATGTATTTTGTCTAAAGTTGTTTCATAAAAGTTCATTGGTGTGAAATGAAGCGGTGTCCTTTTCCTTTTGTTTTTACTCAATCTATAATAATATTAATCAATACAATAAGTACGTTACATGTATCTTTTTTCCATTTAGAACTTGACGATTTTTTATGTCTTTAAAAGGGTAGTGTCATTATGCTGTAGTATGCTTATGGTAAGAAGCCCGTTCACCATAGTTTACTTAACTTGACAAGTATAATAATGAGCAGACGGAATTAACCTTTAGTTACCTGTCTAAAATAGATTGGTCTATCATTCATTTTGGGCAATAACATTTATTATTCGAAGTGATGTTCACTGAAAATTCACTGACTGAATAGTGAATGTGCGGACCACGGCAGGCTGATCTTGGTCTGTACTGGTCGCAAAGGCAGAATCACTTTCCACCATCAGACTAAAGGTTAAGAAAATGGATGTCTAGTTTGTTTAGCGGTAACACCTTGTTCTGAACAAATAATCCCCACCCACACAAGAAACAAGAACAGAAAACCAGTGGCTTCAAACCATTCGTTAACTTGTTTGTCTCCCAGAGATCGAACTTTCGGCAAAGAAAACACAGTGCAAACGACAATAATAAATAAAAACAAAATACTAACGCAATAAACATACTACAGTAACTTCACATGTTGCGTAAGTGTATCAGTTCCAAAGAATTTCATATACACCATATACACATCCATAGGTATAATCCTCCAGAAATGTCAAGGGCGTTAGAAGGGGCAAACTATTTTAGCAAAATATCAAACGTGTCTAACACTGAGAACAATGGACAGCCGAACATTAAACTCTCTTCTAAAAAAAAGACTTCTGTTCATATTTACAGAGCAATTTAAACAAGAAATATCTTTAAAAATGATGGTCGGCGAATTGTAATAAGGAAAGAAGTTTATGAATTTTTCATCTAACATTCATCTTTCATCTAACATTTTGCAAAACTAAACACCGCACTTTAACAATTTAAATGGTTCTCTTTTAATTTTTCGCAAAGGTTTCGTAGGGTTGCAATTTTGTTTCGTTTATCCTTAGACGAATAATTACAGCAGTAGTTTGATGAAGATTCATGAAGCGGTTCATGAGAATAGGTCATTAAACGTGTTTATATTTTTAGCTAAATTGGTCCCTACCCCCATTTGTAACAAAATAGCAGGAGACCTTACGATATTGTTACACATCGAGTTTAATAAAAATCCATTACATTTTAGTGGTTAATGCGAAGAAAGGCATATCTACTTTTAGCTATAGTGGTCCCTAATAGGGCCCAAGTTCCTATATAAATTAATTTGGAAGAGGACCTTATAATGATGCTCCAGACCAAGATCCACCAAGCTGTTCATGAGACGCTGTATAAAGGCATTTCTAGTTTTAGCTCTAGCAGCCCCTAAAAGGGGTTAAATGTCCCAGCTGAACAAAGTTGGCTGCGGGCCTAATAAAGATGCTACAAATCAAGTTTGATTAGAATACATGAGAAAAAACCAATTAAAGGATTTTTTTATTTATTATTTTTATTTATTTCTAAAATAGGCCAACTGATCCCGCTTTAACAAATGCATATTCGCTATTCATGAATTTTTGGACAATGACGTCACACCTATAAAAAAGTGAAGGTCAAGCAAAACATACAATTGTAATTATTTCAATATTTCTGTTTCATAAGCAAACATTGACCGTAGTCATATCACATAGATAAACTGTATGCAGCGTACCTTCATTTTCGTGTAATGAGATTCAGTCATTATATAGCATAATTATAATTAAAACAGATTTCAACTGAGTTCAATTTTGCATACCATACTAAAGAAAGATATTCATATATAATTATATCAGTTAAATAATTTATAACAAATATTCAAAGCAAACAAGTACTCATTTTTATATGCAAATTGAATAAGTCACAAAAGCAAGAAACTTTTTCATATACAGACGACAATTGTAACAAGGAAAATCTTTTAAAAGCACTTCTTACATTAAAGGACTCTTATCACACCTTATTCATGTGATACGCAGACCGTATTCAGCTCTTTCTTTAATTTGATATATGTTGGTATCTGACAGGTTTTTATCATATTTATTAAACTTACTTATCATTTTGAGATATATCAATATTCTTGCTAAATATACTGAGCCAAAGTTAGCTTTAAAACTGTGAACAGCGTCGTTTAGGATAAACGCTTTGTCTACATTTCACTCAGCGTAGCACAATCAACAGAGTGAAAGAAATTGACACTCTCGTCCAATCAGGCAGAGTGTTGCATAAATCTTCCATTCTGATAAATTATCTTTAATGCGTTATCAAGTAGTTTGATTTGCTAACTGAAGTCACGTGACATAGGTAACGAAAACGAATTTAGACGGCGTCGCCGAAAAATATATGCCCATATTTTGTTGTTATAGCATTTAAGATAAGAAGACTGCATGGAGTATTCACAGGACACACTATAAGAGTAAACTATACAGGCAGTGAGGTGTCATCTGTCATAATTCTCAACAGTGCGAAGACCGATAACAGGCAAACGTTTGTTTTACTCAAAATTCAAAAGCGTTGCATTTTCTGTTTAGTCGTTAGAAAACACGCTTTTTAAATATTGAGAAGAAAGATACTTTTATAGGAAATAAGATACGTGAATAATTTGAATTACCCCAACCCCACAACACAAAATCCCCAACACCCCAAATTTCAACCACCCCAAATCTCCACCACCCCAACCCCAAATCCCCAACACCCCAAATCCCTACAACCCCAAATCCCCACCACCCCAAAACCAAACAACCCCATATCCCAACCACCCCAAATCCCCATAACCCTAAATCCCCACCACTCCAAATCCGAACAAAGAAAATGAAGCAGTAAACAGTCAGTATGAGTCGCTTCGCGAACACTTCATTACCAAAGTTCATATAGTAAGTTGATGTTCTTGTTGAATCAGTTTGTTTTGGATGACTCTGGGATCCGCGTTCGCGAAAGATTTGAAGTCTGAAACTTGGACTTCAGAAGTTAATCAGAACGATAAAACTTAAATTTTACAACGATTTAAAAGGGGTAAAATTTTGCTGAGCTGTCCATAGATCTGTGCTAGTTTAACAATGACAGAACAAAATGAAGATTTAGTATTTTTTATAAATCTTTAGCTTAATACGTTGATATGTATGGACATTGTTCTCATAACACCATTTTCATTCAAAAACATATTTACATTATTGTATTGTTTATTGAATGTGAATAATTCACTTCAAAAAGATTGGACAGGGAATGTAAACAGGTTGACAGACTTTGAAATTACATATATGTTTAATCCTTTTATTATCAACTGCTAGATCAGAATTTTGTTACAGCATATTTATATAAGCGATTCAAACGTATTTATGGATATTTACAATGTTAAAAGAATGAACAGAACATCTTTACATGTACACATTTTTAACAAACTATTCGTGTTGTTTCTACATTCATTGATAATGGTGTCAGGAACAAAATGATTTTTTGATGAAAAGAAACATCACTTTTTTCATGTACCGTTTCCTTTCAGCTTTGCTTTAGGTGGTGGTACAAACTGGACAGATTTTTTTCTGTCCTCTTTTCCAACATTTGTCTGTTTTGTCACAGTCGCTTGTCGTTCTCTTCGAGAGAGTGACCCTTTGTTCTTTTGTGGTAATGATGCATTGCTTGACCTGTCTGTGTCTCCACCTTTCGCCCTGGACCTTTCTGGTTCTGACAATCTTGATCGGTTAGTCAATGTTCCTTGCTCCGGTTGACTTTTCTTTACCTTTGTCGCGAATTTAACGGGGCCAGGTCCACTTTGTGCCATGCTTACTGTCTCCTGGTCACCTTTTTGGGCTCTTTTTGTGTATTTATTTATAGACATCGCTGTCTTACTCATTTTATGTTGGTTCTTTAGTATATCTAAGTCCCCCATTGCCACTTTAAGTTTCCTTTCAAACTGATTTAGCTGTTTTGTTAAGTCTTTTTCACGTGTTTTCATATCACCCATCACTTTTACATTAACATTCTTTCCGGACGTTTTTACACCAAGTTTCACTCTAGCTTCCTTTAGTCTTTGTTCATAAGTTTTTCTGTCGGCTTTGAGTAGTTTATACCCTTGCACCATCTCTTCCTTCAGTCTTCGTTCTTCCTCTTCTTGCTGGAAGACTTCTATCCTTTCATTTTCACACATAGATAACATATCCTTTGTCTTCGCCAGCTCTTTTTCTAATGCTTTAATTTCTCCATCTTTAGCTTTTGCCGTTTCAATGTCCTGTTCAAGACTAGTTCTTTCATTTTCAGCCTCCACTTTCAACTTCTTGATTTCTTTTTTGTCATTAATGATATGTTTCCGAATGCTCATGTTACTCTCTGGGTTTGCAGGATCTCTCATTCTGTCTAAATCAGTACTTAACGCTGACAGTCTCTCCTCTAATCGAGCTACTAGAACCTGTGATTCATTCAGGTTTGTGCTCAGTGTTTCCTTTTCATCGTTACTTTTGTTCAGACTTGCATTGGACATTCCCAGTTTCACTTTGAGTGAATCTATTTTCTGGCGTAGAGAATCCCTGTCTTTTATAGCTTCATCAATCTTTTTCTCCAAATTTTTATTGACTGATTTAGCTTTACCAATATCATGTTTAGCACCTTCAAGCTCATAAAGAGTTGATCTTATTTTCTCGTCTAGGTTTAACATGCTCTGATCAACATGTGGTGATTTGTCTATATCGGAATAGTTTGGTGGCGGTTCCATTTTGTGGTCTATCACTTCCGGATATCGTGACACTTTAGCCATTGTCGCATTTATTCACCGAGACCACTGTCTTAGCCCACCAGCAGAAACGATCTGAAACAGTAACCAAGTTGTAGTTTTCTTCACTTAAATGAAAAAAAAACAACAACATTTCTTGCGTCAGTATATTTTAGTAAAAGACTAAAATACTTAAAAAGAAACAATTTCGATATCAGCAGATCACAGATCGAAAGCGAAACGACCACAACAGAATCAAAACGTTTAAAACTGAGAGACGATTCCGTTAACAAAAACCACGAAGATTGCAATATGTACTGGTAATTTAACCGTTTCTGAAGCATTATTGTATCATGAAAAGTCAAATAGCTTCTTTATATTTAAACACTTTTACATATGAAAAAGTACTCACATAGTATCACAATAATTGTCTTCTATCTTTATAAATATTTAAATTTCACCATTAAAGTCCATATTTTAAATGTCTACTTGATCGGAGATCTTGTTACTTGCTTGGTTCGGTAAGTGATCATTTTAATTGTTCTAAATAACTGAATGGAAATGAAATGGTTAAATGATTATTTTAAGCGAAATATCTGCTATAGAATTTTATATTGTTTAATTGTATAAAAAAAATCGGATCGTGTCATTTCAACTATTTTCTTTGTGACATTATTTTTTTCAATTATGGAATGAGGTAAGGTACTTTATGTGTCTACTTTATCATAAATTATCATTCAGTTGGTTATTGAGAATAAGTAATAAAAAAGCAATTTGGTTGATATTTAACAAATAATCAGAACTTCGAGTGGTTTATCGTCTGATTTACCACGGTTCTGAGTTCAGGTGCGTAGGAATTGAACCACGAGGGCGTTAGCCCGAGTGGTTAAATACTGAAGCATCTGAACGATGAACCGTGGTAAATTAGACAATAAATCACAAGAAGGCCTTGATTGTTTTCATTCTGACATGGTCATTGATATATTTTAATAAATATTATGCTGGGCTTCATTTACGCGAGGAGTAATGTATCGGACGTCATGCGGCAATTTGACGTCATAATTGACAGAGATTGGTTTTCTTCTTTGTTTAACTGGAAATCAAATCGAGCCATGATAGAATAGATAATATATAAACATCTTATTTCTATTTCATTACGTTTACGTACATTTCTCTAACATGTGCTGCGACATACTCTCACAAGCAGTTACGGTTGTGAATCTGTGACGGCAACATCTTTGTACAGTAGCCGTCTGTATCAACGGGTACAAATTTTCTCTTAACTGCACAAGCGAACAGTAATTGTTACAATCAAAGTCAATGTTGTGACAAATGTGGCAGAACTTTTAAAGTACATATCTTTAAACTTGTCGTAAACTGTGTTACATAGAAGTTTATTTAGAAGTTTTCAAAACATTTACCACAGTATTAATTGCGACATTTACAGAGTAACTGTAACAGCTACCGGCAGCAGACACAGTATCGACACAAGCGTTTGTCCACAGTGACTTATACTGGTAACGGCGATTTAGCAGACAGTGTTGTCACTTATGGTTCATACCAGTGTTTAGAACTTAAATATCGTTCGAATAAAACTATAAATGCATTCAAAGTAGATCTACAAAAGTACACTTTATCTTATTAAAAAATTACACGTTTTCTGTTTACAAGCTTTTCTTATTCTGGTTGTTTATTTCGTAACCAGCTTGTCGTCAGTGTTTCAAAGATGCAAAATGACCCCGCATGGGAGCATAGTGACCACAACAATGTGCAGTTAGAGAATCTGCAAAAACATACGGTGCTGATTCCCCAAAAATCTGTTTCCACTTACGAGAGCGCCCAGACAGACGGATCTAAGCGTTCTACGGAAGAAGAGGAATTGCGGTCACTTTCAACAACACCACGCTATTCACACGAAGACCTAGGTATTGCTCTTTGGTCTGTTTATTTCTTGCAGAACACGTAAAAGACCTATAGTCCGGCCCGTGTGACCTGAATTTGAGCGTTGTATTTTTTGTTTCGTCCGCAAAATTTATCCTGATTGCTGATCTCAACATATTTTTAGTTTTAGTGAGAAGAGTGTAAATTTTATAAGCCCGCCTTTATCTGTTTCACTAGTACACTATCCATAATATAACATGATATGATGGAATATTTCAGGAAGAATAGTCTCCCCGCCTCACTCCTCTGAGTTCTCGTCTGGTGAAGCAGACGAACACTTTGACGATACGATTTCAACGCAGCAAGTTCACCTCAAATCTAGAACAACCCAGTACACCCATCCACACACACAGCTAGTGTCTGACAGAGATTCTCTACTGTCGTACAAAACAGATAAAACACAGTCCAACGCCGTGTCGGAGAAAGCGTGGGCAAACCAGTCTAACGTCGTCTCGGAGAAAGCGTGGGCAAACCAGTCTAACGTCGTGTCGGAGAAAGCGTGGGCAAACCAGTCTAACGTCGTGTCGGAGAAAGCGTGGGCAAACCAGTCTAACGTCGTGTCGGAGAAAGCGTGGGTAAACCAGTCTAACGTCGTCTCGGAGAAAGCGTGGGCAAACCAGTCTAACGTCGCCTCGGAGAAAGCGTGGGCAAAATCAGCGGAACAGCCTTACAAGACAACGTTTGCTTTCCCTGAGAAAGAGACATCTACTTCAGGACAGGGGCGGCATATCAAAGAATTGCCACGTAACACTCAGGCGTCATCAACGGTGACAGCACCGGAACTGCCGTCTTTAAAGGTAAATGCCTTTAGCAATTATGTTTCGTTCCAGTAAAAATGCGGAAAACAATAAAGAATGTTTGATTCTGCTTTAAGGCTAATGTGCTGAGGTAAATCTAAGTGTTTAATGCGTACAACATTTAAAGTACAAACCGTTGGAGGAGGCATATAAGTATCGGTATCTGCCCATTTCTGAGAGGAAATGATTTTGTAATGATTAATAGGGGTGTGGAGAGACTATAATAAATATCTCCTTATTCTCTATACCGACTGCATGACTACAAAGTTTCAGATACGTTGATCAAATATCGAAACAGTATTCACCCAGTCCAGTTAAGATTTCAAAACTTGATTGATTTCCAGGTACGAAAGGAATATCAACACAAACCGAATCATACAGACCACGACTTTAAGAAGCCAAATAAATTACCAGGAGTAACCGGGTACAATCAACTCCCTGTTTCGGTGCGGACCGACTACAGAAGACTTCGAGCCGCAGAGTTGATGCAAATGTCAAATACTGATGCTAACCTTACTGATATAATTATGGATGCTGAAAACATGCAGAGAGATCTAGCAAATGAACATGACCATAGGTAGACCTATGTTACGTTAGTCTCAGATTCGGCCATTTTATCACTTATTTCATGCATGTTTATCTCAGTGTGTTTGTATGAGGTTTAAAATTTCCATTCTAACGTTTAGTTCATATCTTTTAAAGAACACTTTAAGAATGATACTTGGAAATTTTGGAGATAAGGCGCATTTTTGCCTTGCTTACCAAACAAAGATAACAACTGACGCCAGCACGGTTTATGGACCTTAGATTGTTTATTTTCAGGACGCTGCTAGAGACCAAGGTCCAGGCAATCAAGGGCATAACTTGATAAATAGTAGATATTTACGTCTTTGATACAATTGGCAATGAACTGTAGTCACTTTATGATAAATTGTTTGATTAATTTTCAGGAGGCTGTTGGAGAACCAGCTACAGGATATCGACGAAGAAAGAAAGGAACTCAACACAAAACTGGCCACTCTAAGAGTCAAACTTGGTTAGTATTGTCAAACAGGGTCGTGGGTTCGAGCCCCACTGGGGTCACGACCATGACTTCTCATATGACACCAGTACTGGTTTTTCCAGGAAGCAGACTCGAGAGTGGTTTAAATAAGCTTTAAGCTTTCATCACAATCGAGCTAAAAAGAATTAATATAAACTAAACTAAACAAAATTTCATTATTTTTTTCTTTTAACGCGCAATTATTTGGTAAAAGTGCTTCGAATCGTCGTCGGCATTCAATTGATTTGGCCATTAATTCCGGGTCTCTTAAAACTATGACGAACTAAAGCATTGAATTCCAACTACATATTCCGCTTTATGTTTTTGTATCAGGGGTTGCGAACTCGAACTTCAATGTGAGTAAGAACGAATGTGACAAGATGAGGAAAAAGTATCAGGAGACACAGATACAGAAGGTGGGTAAGAAAGAATGTTGGTATTGAGGCAAACAGTAACTGGAAACACATATATTTACGGAGGTAAGAAGGAATGTTGGTATTGAGGCAAACAGTAACTGGAAACACATATATTTACGGAGGTAAGAAGGAATGTAGATGATGATTGGGAAAATATATCAGGTGAGATATATACCGAAAAACGGTAATTTAAAGTAAAAATTGTAGCTATTGAGAAGTATTCGGATACACACATAAAGAAGGTGAGTAAAACTGAATGCAGCCATTGAGGTCCTCGGTACCACAAGACGTAATATTATATGGTTAGAAAGAATGTAGCTGTTGCAAAAACAATACATGGAAACTAAAACATACACGGTAGAAGGGAATAGCGAATGTAGACATTGAGGTAAAATACCAGGAGATATACATATACAGAAGCTTTGTGCTTTTGTGAAGTATCAGGGGACACATAATATCTTAATGAAGGTTTCGTGAGAATGAATGTAGCTATTGGCGAAAACGGTACAAGAAGAGAAAACAGAAGGTTGGTAAGAATGAATGTAGCTATTGTCGAAAACAGTACAAGGAGAGAAATACACAGAAGGTTGGTAAGAATGAATGTAGCTATTGGCGAAAACAGTACAAGGAGAGAAAACAGAAGGTTGGTGAGAATGAATGTAGCTGTTGGCGAAAACAGTACACGGAGAGAAATACACAGAAGGTTGGTAAGAATGAATGTAGCTGTTGGCGAAAACAGCACATGGAGAGAAAAACACAGAAGGTTGGTAAGAATGAATGTAGCTATTGGCGAAAACAGCACAAGGAGAGAAAACAGAAGGTTGGTGAGAATGAATGTAGCTGTTGGCGAAAACAGTACAAGGAGAGAAATACACAGAAGGTTGGTAAGAATGAATGTAGCTATTGGCGAAAACAGCACATGGAGAGAAAAACACAGAAGGTTGGTAAGAATGAATGTAGCTATTGGTGACAACAATACAGTAAAAGAAAACATAGAAGGTTGGTAAGAAAAAGTGTAGTTATTGACGAAAACAATAGATCTACAAATAGACAATGATACAGAAGGTTGGTAAGAAACAATGTAGGTATTTTGATATGAAAAGTGTTCAGAATGAGTGAGGATATAGCTATTGAGTAAATACACAACAGCTGAATAAGAAGGAATGTTACAGTAGCTGTTCAGGAAAACGTATAAAGAGACAAAGATACAGAAAGGTGGGTAATCATAAATGTAGCTATTCAAACAAACTTTACCAACAGACACATGAATGTGTATGAGAACGAATAAAGCTACTGAGGAAAATTTAGACAGGATGTACATTGCAAGATTGGGTTTACTGTGAGAACTGGTATGCCATCAGTCAGAACAATTAAAAAACGAGCATGTTTAAAAGAGTAAGTAAGGCGATTTGTAAAAGTTTGAAGACGAACGCAAGAAAAGTTTCGACGCATTTAATGAATCAGTTATGTCCTCTGTGTTACTTGACGTGCCCCTATCTTCACATATAATTACAAAAATGTAACGCGTTCTAAACTGATTATTATACAGAGACCAATGTTGTCCCTTTTTCATAATTATGTAATAGACTGCGTGCTGAAGTAGGGGAAGACAGCAAGACCTTCTCACCTCTCCTTTAATTTTTTGTACACATTAGGCACGTTTGGAAGAGCGGATTGAAACAGGCACCAAGGAATTAGAGAAACTGAAAGACCCGAACAACCCGGACAGTAATGTCAACTTGAAGAAGGTTGTCCTTAATGACAGGTCAGTCTCTGCTTCTGTTTTTGGAGTTTTATTTTAAGTGTAGTGTTTCGAGAGAAAAAAATAAGAGTACATTTACGAAAGGCATTAAATGTTGAAGTAGTTATTGTCAAATTATGGCGGGTGGGTGGAATCAAACCGTCACTTAAATGCACTTAGTCTTGTACAGCATGAATTTGTGAGCGGTCTGTTTTGCGTTGTATGTCTCTTGTTACGTTTTTTTACTGTGACCAGTCCTTCCAGGGATCATATCTTATTTCTTTATTTTTGAAATTAGACAAAAGTAGAATGTTTCAGCCATTATGACGAAATATCTTCAAAATTCAGGGCAAAGAACTTTAATATATGTAGGATGAACACGTTTATAAAACGCACGTTTTTAACTGTTTAATTGTGGAAAAGAGACATGATTACTTTCATTACTTTAAAATTCAAGATTCTTACACGAAAACGTACATGTATGTGTACCTCTCACCATGTCTACATTGTACTTTGGTTCTATAACGCCATGTTTTCTGATTGCAGAAAAGAAATACGTCGGTTGCGGACGGAACTGGAAGGTGTCCGATCGGAGAGGTCGGAGGTACAAAAACAGATTCAAGACAAAGACGAAAAAATCAAAATGCTCAATATCTATATTGGAGAGGGTAGGATTCTATATGTCTGACGTCAAAATGCTTATATTTACATTGGAGTGGATACGAGTTTATTTTTCTAACATTAGAATGATTAATATTTAAACTTGATGGTGTCAGATTTTATACTTTTCTCATCGAAATCTCAATATTTTTGTTTGAAACGGTAGAATCTATGTTGGAGAGGGTATGATCTTATATTTCTGACATCAGAATGCTCAATGAGGAAGAGGTTGATATAAATTAAGCATCTCAGATGAAACTATTGTTGAAAGAGTCACTTGCTGGTTAGACGGAAATTAAGGCGATAAGGATTCTTTCTTAAATAATTAACTTTGGACTGCTATTGCATGTACTTTTTGGGACTTTAATTTCATTTAGGGGCTTCCGTGGACGAGTGGTTAGGTCGCTTGCCCCTCACCGATGTGGGTTCGAGCCTCACTCAGGGCGTTGAATTCTTCACATGAGGAAACCATCCAGATAGCTTTCGGAAGGTCGGTGGTTCTACCCAGGTGCCCGCTCGTGATGAAATACTGCACGGAGGGGTACCTGGTGTCTTCCTCCACCATCAAAGCATGACCGATAACTGTGTCGGTGCGACGTTAAACCCAACAAAATAAATAAATAAATAAATAAATAAATAAATTTCATTTTTATTTGATTTGCGGTCCGTATCCAACTCCATACACGTAAAGTTGACCATGATCGATTTGTAACTCAAACAAACCACTGACGTGAATAAGGACAGTGCATCAGGTACAAGCGTAACAGTGACTTTTCTGATCGTATTGTAGCCAAAGACAAACTTGATGAGTGTCACAGAGATTATGAAATAGCACAGATAAGTGTTACAGGAGAAAAAAAGAAACGTGAGGAAGTTGAAGAGAAATACAACGAATTGATGAAAGACAAGAAGGCGTTTGATGAGAAAATGGATGCGATAAATGAGCAACTGGATATAGCAATATCCGGAACTAGTGGCATACAGAAACATACAGAAAAATACAGAGACAATGAACAGGTTCTCGTTGATAAGGTAAGCATGTTAAATCATACTAGCTTTCCTTTTTTTATTGAACTCGCCTTCATAAATATAGAAGTTATTGATATAGCTGAACGCTACACTTACTGATTTGCTTGTGTTTGACGGAACAGGTGGTGGACAATTCACTGCATGTCGTTATTTGTTTGGTTGTTATTTTCACGGTCTGTTTGTGCGTTTTTGTGTAATGGTCAATAATCTATTCATCTTTACCCTGGAGTTTGTTTTAAAGAAGCTGCGTTATTGCAACCTGGCTTTTCCTAATGGGTCTCTTTCCTTGTTTTGGTAGTGTCAGGTTCCGTAGATTGTTTTTCGCTCCAAGAGTTAAGGGACAGGATTGCCAAACCAAAACATCACGTGACAAGGCACGCATCTCTGTTATAGAAGTCCGCAGTAGCTTGTAATATTTTTGTCATTAAAGCAATAATTGACAGGTGATGCCAATTTCATTTCTTGAAATCTATTTTGTTGGTGATGAAAACTTAAACAAAGTCTACTTTCGTTATTACAAATGTCACTTCCTATAGACGCATGTTTGCTCGCATTACATTTTTCCAGATCGATGTTGTAGAAAAGAAACTTAGGGACGCGCTCACAGCTATAGAACAGCAGAAGAACCGGAACATGCCGTTTAGAACTGCAACATCCATAAAACACCATCAGTACAGGATGACAACTTCCGGTTGGGTGACGGACACTACACCGCACGTTATTGTCACGACGACCGCTAACGGAAGCATCGCATCCTCAGGTCAATAGTTTATACTAGACGTTTGTTTTTGGTTTGTTTTGGGTTTAACGCCATTTTTCAACCGTGTTTCGGTTATGTTAAGGCGGGCAGTTAACCTAACCAGTGTTCCTGGATTCTGTGCTAGTACATACTTGTTTCATCAAGCAAATGCAAACTCTCACACATGAATGAATTAGAGGTGGAAGACGGATGATTTCAGACACAATGTCTTTTATCGTCACAGAAAACATACGCCTCGTCCGTGGATCGAACTCTGATCCCGCGATCCGTAGACCTGCGCTCTCCGTATTAAGCGGATGGGCTAATACTACATATACTATTGTGAGGTCCTACAAGTTATATTTATCACTCTTCAACACCGCATTCCTGGTGTTTAAATATCAAACAATGGTTTGAAGTATTTTTAAAAATTGCAGAGCGCTAAAAATGGGAGCTGTTGGTACCATTGTCCACGTCTTTGGTCAGGGAGCGAACCCATGAACTCCGATTAACGGAGCGGACCCCAACTTGTCATGAACGCGCTGTTTACCGTCTGTTTCATAGAAAATCTAGCAGCAAAAGTATCGTAGCCATAGTAATGCTGCATATATCTCAGTAACTGCTGGTAACAGATGATGGCAATATAAATTCAAACATTATAAACGTGCCCAAATAAAAGAACTGATGCCTGAATTTGAAATAAAGCATCATGACATTAATTTTTTTTATAAGAACTGCGAACACGGGCAAATAACATAAAGAAATAAATTAAAAATACTACTAAGTTAGATCTAACGAATTGTTAAAGTTAATTTGATGGTGGAATAATATACGTTTAATGACCGGGTGTGAATAGTATACAAAATGCAACAACAGTCAACAAACTTTCTACTTTTGTATTCAGGATTTCTCGGAAAGACAGTTGTTTCAACAAAACCTGCGAAATCTCTACCTGCCGGGAAAGCGATGTCCAAAACAACTCCAAGAAGCCAAGGCGGCTCCCTACCATCTAAAAGATGACAGACTTCCATATTCTGGCTACACTTATTTATAGACTGACTACAGCTTAAGAACATCTATACTTCGGTCTTTGAGTAGTGGACAAAGTTCATGGACCGAATATTTATCTTTCTGTTATGTGACTTGTTTAAAAGAAATATATTATACAAATAAAATGGACACGCGTTTCCCTCCTCCACCCCCCAACCTACCCTCGACAAAACAAGGCCGGATTTATCTGCGCCTGGCTGTGCTTTTTTTTTGGATGGGGTACAGTAAATTAAAAACAAAAGCAAACAGTGAAAACTGTAACTTATTTCCCAGCCT
Source organism: Mercenaria mercenaria (assembly GCF_021730395.1). Lineage (NCBI taxonomy): Eukaryota > Metazoa > Mollusca > Bivalvia > Venerida > Veneridae > Mercenaria > Mercenaria mercenaria. The sequence goes on from NC_069375.1 coordinate 21,085,713, forward strand.
GTTAGTCAGTTTATGAGTTAAATATTATACCATTATTTTCATCAAATTGAGTTTATCTTTGACCTAATGGCGTCGTCTTAACCCCAGATAACCCAGTTTCAGACATAACTAGATCTAATAAAGGTTAAAGCTCTGAATTTGTAAACAAGGTCTTTTAGCTCCGATCTGTTTATTTACATTTCGACCAAAGATGACCCAGTTTCAAACTGCCAAAATATTTACAACTTTCATGTAGAGAAGGTAGAAAATGTGAGCTCTCGGGTGTTACGAATGTTTTTATGCTTTAACCATATAAACACGTTTTGCTAGTAACCCAATTTTAAAAAGGACTTAGAATTCATAAAGACAAACACGCTGAACAGATTAGAGACACAATTTAGACTGATCGGGCTAGATCAGGTAGAAAACATGGCATCCGAGCGGCGTTTCAGTTAAAACTGGAAACTGGGGTTGTTTACATTATTCTGTAGAAATGCTTACATGCCTTGCTCAACTTGTCAGATGTGCAAATATTATTCAAGGTACTTTTGTTTGCCAGCAAGACTTTTGAGATCTGTACTTTGGTAAACAGATTCCTGAATTTTGACAGCTGTATTTTAGTCTGCAATTTGCATGTAGCAAAAGTATCCTAGAGGCATACAATTACACATGCTTAAAGTACTCTCAACCATAACCTGCAGGTTTTCTGGTACCAGGCACTTTGAGATCATACATCTAAGTTTGGAGATCAGGCACTTTGAGACCATACAATGTCATCTAAGTTTGGAGACCAGGCACTTTGAGATCATACATCTAAGTTTGGAGACCAGGCACTTTGAGATCATACAATGTCATCTAAGTTTGGAGACCAGGCACTTTGAGACCATACAATGTCATCTAAGTTTGGAGACCAGGCACTTTGAGACCATACAATGTCATCTAAGTTTGGAGACCAGGCACTTCGGAGATCATACATCTAAGTTTGGAGACCAGGCACTTTGAGACCATACAATGTCATCTAAGTTTGGAGACCAGGCACTTTGAGATCATACAATGTCATCTAAGTTTGGAGACCAGGCACTTTGAGACCATACAATGTCATCTAAGTTTGGAGACCAGGCACTTTGAGACCATACAATGTCATCTAAGTTTGGAGACCAGGCACTTTGAGATCATACATCTAAGTTTGGAGACCAGGCACTTTGAGATCATACAATGTCATCTAAGTTTGGAGACCAGGCACTTTGAGATCATACATCTAAGTTTGGAGACCAGGCACTTTGAGACCATACAATGTCATCTAAGTTTGGAGACCAGGCACTTTGAGATCATACATCTAAGTTTGGAGATCAGGCACTTTGAGATCATACAATGTCATCTAAGTTTGGAGACCAGGCACTTTGAGACCATACAATGTCATCTAAGTTTGGAGACCAGGCACTTTGAGATCATACATCTAAGTTTGGAGACCAGGCACTTTGAGACCATACAATGTCATCTAAGTTTGGAGACCAGGCACTTCGGAGATCATACATCTAAGTTTTGAAACCAGACTCAAAATGCTACATTACTATTGGTTAATTCTGAGTTTGTACAATGCCAGGATTGCATCTCCATTTTCTAACCCAAGTCCTCAAGACATTGGTCTGTTTCTCCAAGAATAATGGAAATTTTGTTTGTATTGGATTGATGGGGCTGTAGCTATCTTTTACCTCAGAATATAAGATACTGGAATTCATGTTTATACAAAACAAACAATAGGTTAATGAAACTTATTTAATTCATCGATAAATTGGAAACATTCAATAACTTTGACATAAAAAATATACAATTAACAAAGCTCAATCATTGAATCAGGATGTAAATATATTTCATTTCCAACATTAAAGTCTAGTGGACCATCACACTGAAAAGAACCATCCATCAGAATTCATCTTAACTCATGATTGTTTGCAACTTCTTTATATCTTATTCTTTATGATAAGATAATCATTATCTCTGTGTATTTCAGGTTTCTCGAGCCGAAAACTGAAATAAATGGCCAGAAATATATACAAAAATATGACATAAATAAACTCTAGATGCACATTTCCAAGAAACATATCTATGCAAGTTCAAGTGACAGTACACCTAGAGGTGTGGTTCCAGATTGCATTGACCTTATTATAGAACTTTTTTGCAACTACATTTCTATATTAATATACATGTGATTTGCTTTTGGTTCAACTCAATTGCAACAAAATTCCAGTTACAATCTAATCTGCTCAGTGTGAATAGGCCATGTTACATCTATACTAACTAGTAACTGACAATGTCCCAACATGAAGATAGCTTTTTAGCTGTTAAAAATGATACAATATACATTAATTTTTAGGTACTTTTACTGGTCATGCTTTAAAAATGTAATTATTTAGGTGAAAAGTCTACAAAACGATATTTTGGCATGTGTTCTATACACTAAAGGGAATTTGGCAATGATCAATTACAGACTATAACTGAGCCGCGCCGTGAGAAAACCAACATAGCATCCGCTCAGTCTGGTCAGGATCCATGCTGTTCGCTTTCAAAGCCTCTTGCAATTAGAGAAATCGTTAGCGAACAGCAGGGATCCTGACCAGACTGCGCAGGCTGGTCTGAATCCATGCTGGTCGCAAAGCCACTATGTTGGTTTTCTCACGGCGCGGCTCAAATATTCCTGCCATCAAGGTATTTGTAAGCATTCGGCTCCAAACTGGATGGAAACTGTACAAGTTGAGTCCATTTAAGACAGAATGTACAGACCTAGTTGTAATATTTCAATGTACAAAATGGGCCAAAACTCAAGAAAAAAAGAATCAGCCATGAAAATTCCAACAATATGTGCATGTCTACTTCATGACTATGATGTATACTAAGTTTCACAGTGTAATGGGCCGACAGTTCAAACAGTATATGCATCCCAGGTCTACGACACAAAGGGCATACAAACATAATCTAGATTGTGCCGGTTACCTTACATTGATATAAACAACTAACTAATTATAAATATTGGTTAAAAGTTTTACATCAACAATACATATATCATTGAAAGCAAAACTAAATAGAACATTACAATGTAACATTGTTTTAAAGTTTCATTCTCTTATGACATCTTCTAGGACATTACAGGATTCTTTATTTTAAATAGCAACATCTATCTTTGATATAACTGGTAATTAATTTTGAGAAAAACAAAATTTCAATGCGAGAAGAATGTCTGCAATTCATGTATATGCACACAAAGTTCTTGTTTACAGAATGACTAATGTCAATCAAGAATGATACAAATGGGTTACACATGCAGGTTGATCTCTTTAAATAACTTATTTTAGCGTCCTAGAGACTAAAGTAATTCCAACACTACACTACAATGGAGTACATCCACATATATAAAACCCTATGTATTGAATTTTCATGATTTCTCTCTTATATATCAATGTTTAACATGTTCTTTATTATCTATACTGAATCACCCAAATGAGCCGTGCCATGAGAAAACCAACATAGTGGGTATGCGACCAGCATGGATCCAGACCAGCCTGCGCATCTGCGCAGTCTGGTCAGGCTCTATGCTGTTCGCTTCTAAAGCCTATTGGAATTGGAGAAACTATTAGCGAACAGCATGGATCCTGACCAGACTGCGCGGATGCGCAGGCTGGTCTGGATCCATGCTGGTCGCATACCCACCATGTTGGTTTTCCCCATGGCACGGCTCAAATATTCCATTTAACCAATATGAATTACATCTGCTGTTCTAGCTAACCCTCCATTATTAAATATACTAAAATCCCTCCTACGTATGTTCTGACAAAAGGAACACTAAGCAAAAATAAAACAAGACTCTGATTCATGAATTCACTTTCTTAGAATTTCGGACTTGCTAAACTTTTGATATCCAATCTCTACACAGTAAAAGTAATGCCAACTGAAATCTGACATTATTTCATACTTCAAAATTACCCTGGCAAGATTTTACCGAGATTCATCCCATAATCTAGCACTCTGAATACATGTGGGTTATTATATTTGCAAGCAAATGTTTACTTCTTGATAATATTTATACAATTAAATTAAAGGTTTATGCATTAAACAAAATATTTCAAAGAAAATTTCAATCAATAAGAAAAAATAAAAAAATTCAATCACAAAAATATCTCCCGATGATAAATGACCACTACATGTAATGGAGAAAGTACGATGACTGGAAGAGCTTTTTAAAACTTGCCATGATTTTGTCATATTATTTACAATTCAGGAATATATCAGAAAGCCCATATACATGTCATTATAAAAAACAAGGGAAAGAAATCCAAACAGTCCCTGTATAATTAAATCCCTGATTTATCTCCCTTTACCATCTGTGTATCTCGGAGGAATGTTTACAAAGCGATATATATTTACATTCCTTATAAAAATGAATGAAATTGAGCAGAGAACAACGAGAAAATAAATTCATCTTATTCTGTTGTAAAAAAAAAACTTAACAGACATGCCCTATGGCTATTACAAAAACTGTTTAAATAATGTTGATAAATGTAGAATATCCCTACATACTGGTAAAATGCCTCTTCACAATGACATGACTTGTTACCTAAAACATTCAAGATAGTCAAACAAACATTCTACTCTTGTTGCATGAAAATAAAAAATGAAAAAAAAAAAAATCTATAAGCACATTAAATGAAATCTTCACCCTTGCAACATCTTTTCAAAAAAGATGCTTTCCTGATATTTTATTTCCAGGTTATATCTAACCATATTCAACTTAATCATGTGATTTCATGGTGTAACATATATTTACATAAGCATTTACAATGTACATGCACAAACTTAACATGCTATCTAATAAAATCACAATTATGAACCGAACAAGATGCTGGAAAAATACATTTTCCAGGAAACTTCTGTCACCTTATGACCTTGACCTTGAAGATAGTTAAATGAATACTGTGCACCACCAAAAACAATATTGTGATTATACTAAAGTGGTTATCACTACTGATATGAAAAATTTCAGTCTTGGTGCCACTTTGACCATGACGTTTTTTGTTTTGTTTTGGGTTTAATGCCGTTTTTCAACAGCACTTCAGTTATGTAACAGTGGGAAGTTAACCTAACCAGTGTTCCTGGATTCTGTACCAGTAAAAATCTATTCCCCGCAAGTAACTGCCAACTTCCCTACATAAATCAGAGGTGGAGGATGAATGATTTCAGACACAATGTCTTCTATCAAATTGTAATGGAAAACATACGTCTCGCCCAGGGACCGAACTCAAAACTCCGCAATTCGTCGATCTGTGCTCTCCCTAAGCGTGCAGTTCTGACCATGACCTGATGCACCACCAAACTGCACCTTGACCTTTGACCTAATGACAATAAAAGTAATCTACTGACCCTAGACAAAAATCAAATAAAGACTGACAGCCATAACTCAGTGTTCAGAAGTTACTGACCAAAATCCTTCTCAATCACAGAGCCACAATGACCTTGATCTGATGCCTGTCCCCCATATGCACTTTGACCTTGATCTATGAACAACAACACAAAAGCAATTGGTGCCACCTACTGACCTCAGGCAATTATGAAGCTTGAGATATTCTCCAGTTACTGATCAGAAACCAAATGGTCAACAGACTGGCTGACAGACCAATATCTGCAAAACAATATCTCCCCTCTTCTTGAAAGTGTATGAAAGTCTTAGATTTCAATTTTAACATCATTTAGGCAAACATATTAAGGACCAAATCTGTACAAATATTGGATGCAAAAATCACAATATCTATAGACATCAATATTTCTGTACAGAGCCGGGTTAATTTAGATATATGAAAAACAATTGAATGAGATCAACATCACACAGGGAAAACATATTTATGCACGACTACACCGACAAACTTAGGAAAATCATTCTTGATAAGAAAACTTCCAGCTGACAAACAACATTGCCCCTCTCTAAAACTGAATGAATGTTACGAGACAATTTTGTTGGTGTTCATCATCAAACACCTGACATATCAAGCCTTGGCTATGAGTTTGTGTTTACTTCAGACTGCTTCAAGTCCCCATTAGTTTCTGCACCTTGTTTTTGCTTTTGTCCCTTTTCTGCCAAGATCACCGTTTCTTTTTTGTTTCTGTTTACATCGCCACCTTCCATGTGAATGTTCCCGTTCTGGTTGATGTCCTCACTTCCTGTGCTGTATCCACCATTTTGATTTTCTTCCGTACTTTCTTCCTCCTCTTCTGGCATATCATTACACCAATATTCACTTCTACGTAAGTCCAGGAATTCCATTGAGTTTAAGAACTTCTTACCATTGAATCCTCCAATAGCAAAGAGTCTATCGTTAAGGACAGCAACTCCGCAGTTGGCCCTGTGTGTGCTCAAGGTTGGTCCAACAGACCATGTGTGAGTCTCTGGGTCATATATTTCAGTGGAATTCAGTGCAGATGTACCATCATTACCTCCAACCACATAAATTTTTCCTGTAAAAATGCAACAGCCATATTAACTCCAGCAGAATCTAGTCTAAATGGTAGGCAGACAAAACAGCAACAAGAGCACCGCCTTGCGGGTGCTGACGCTCATCTGATTTTTTTTTTATAATAGAAATATTGTCCTACCCATGATTTTCTAAGTCTAAAAAGGGCCATCACTCTTGCAAAAAGCAGGATAGAGTTATGTTTCTTGATGTACAGTGTCCACTTATGATGGTGAAAAACTGTTGCAAGTTTTAAAGCAATAGCTTTGATAGTTTATGAGAAAAGTTGACTTAAACATAATATTCAACCAAGAAAATGATTTTTCTAAGTCCAAAAGGGGCAATAATTATTGCAAAAAGCAGGATGGAGTTATGTTGCTTGCTGTACAGGGTCAGCTTATGATGGTGAACAAGAGTTGCAAGTTTTAAAGCAATAGCTTTGATAGTTTAAGAGAAAAAGTTGACCTAAACATAAAACTTAACCAAGAAATCTGATATTTTCTAAGTCCAAAAGGGGCCATAAATCTTGCAAAAAGCAGGATGGAGTTATGTTTCTTGCTGTACAGGGTCAGCTTATGATGGTGAACAAGTGTTGCAAGTTTTAAAGGAATAGCTTTGATAGTTTAGGATAAAAGCTGACCTAAACATAAAACTTAACCAAGAAAACTGATTTTCTAAGTCCAAAAGGGGCAATAATTCTTGCAAAAAGCAAGATGGAGTTATGTTTCTTGATTTACAGGGTCTGCTTATGATGGTGAACAAGTATTCCATGTTTCAAAGCAAAAGCTTTGATAGTTTAGGAGAAAAGTTGACCTAAACATAAAACTTAACCAAGAAATCTGATATTTTCTAAGTACAAAAGGGGCCATAAATCTTGCAAAAAGCAAGATGGAGTTATGTTTCTTGCTATACAGGGTCAGCTTATGATGGCGAACAAGTATTCCAAGTTTCAAAGCAATAGCTTTGATAGTTTAGGAGAAAAGCTGACCTAAACATAAAACTTAACCAGGCAACGCCGACGCCGACGCCGACGCCGACGCCGACAACCGCTCAAGTGATGACAATAACTCATCATTTTTTTTCAAAAAATCAGATGAGCTAAAAATGACCTTAAAGTGTTCGCCTGAGTTTCACAGCTGGCTTGAACAATTTGGTAGAGACTAACTAGAGAAACTATTTTGAAATCAAGCCACCAGACTCTGACGAAGATTACAGTGCAGCCCTTGGCCCAACTCTTTGTGGCCATCTTTTTAACATAGTGGAAATGATCTGACGGAACTTGCGGGAAGATATTTTCTGTATACAATAAAGAGAAAGCAAGCCTATAGCCCTGATGGCCATGTTTTTAACAAATCAAATGGCTTGAAGGAATTTGGTAGAGGGGTCACCCATGGAATATTGCAGTAAATTATATGAGCTGCCTCATGAGAAAACCAACATGATAGTGCATTTGCGACCAGCATGGATCCAGACCAGCCTGAGCATCCGCACAGTCTGGTCAGGATCCATATTGTTCGCTTTCAAAGCCTATTTCAAATACAGAAACCGTTAGCGAACAGCATGGATCCTGACCAGACTACGTGGATGTGCAGGCTGGTCTGGATCCATGCTGGTCGCAAAAGCACTATGTTGCTTTTCTCATGGTGTGGCTCAATTTACTGCTTACAACTGAGGCATTAAGAAATTTAGGTAAAAACAATGCAACAGTTACTGTACAGTAAATCATGCTCATAAACTTAATCAAAGAAGACCTACCTTTGTAAACATCAACCCCTGCACCTCTCCTGGCAATGTTGAGGTGTGACATAATGGACCATTCATTCGTCTGTGGATCATATACCTCAACCTCATTCAAGCATTTCCACCCATTTGTACCCCCTATAGCGTATATCTTGTTTCTAAATACAGTCACCGCAACTTGAAATCGCTCTGGAATGAACAACTTTTATTGTATTTACATGATCTTGTTTGTTTGTATGAAAAGCATAACATCACAATTTGACACAAACTGTTTCAGCTTAGCAACAAGAAGGTCAAATACCAGTTAATTTACTCAGTATTCCTTTATTCTGTATCAGTGCTAACTTCAGTTAGTTCTCAATTAGTAAGTGACAACTTCTCCACAGGAATCAGAGGTGGAGGACGAGACATATAGTATGTTATATTGTTGCCATTTAAAACTTCTCATCCAGGCTTTAAACATACAACTATTAGTCTTGCATTCAACCCCCACTCCCCCAACCTTCCTGTGCGAAGTAAAGACCTGTTTTACAACTGTAAAATGCCAGTTAAATTCAAATATTTCAGACATGCAGACTGAGGCACTGAAACAGTGACTTCAATATATCTCCTCATAAACTTCATTTAAGTGGGGTATAGTAGTAAGTAAGTAAGTATGAAATTGATCAAAAAGAAAACTGCAAGCTTACGTAATCGCATTGGAGAAATGCTTTTCCACTCTTTGGTTTCCAAGTCGAGCATCTCACATGAAGACACTGTTGACTGGCCGATACAACCACCGAGAACATATAGCTTGCCTTGGAAAATAGCAATACCTGCACGAATAAACCGTTCGTATAATACAAAAATAATGTTGGTCTTTTCTTTAACATAACAACAAAATGCGATGTGTATTTATCAGTGAAAACAAGTAAGATTGATCAAAAACTGCAAGACATGGTACATAGGATATCAAAGGTGTCTTTTTTGTCTGTCTTCCGTTGAAAAACTTTTGCTTATTTCAACACAGCCAGGTGAGCTAAAAACATTAGTTTAATGACTTTTAATTTGTTTTTCTTCTTAACTTAATACAATGAAATCCTGAATTAACTCTAAACTCACATTTTTACAGAAAAATATCAAGTCATGAAAATTGTTTTTATTCAAGATTATTTAAAGTATACATTCTAAATCTGTAAAGTTCATAAATATTCTTTTAAACAACCCGTTTTGAAAATGTGATATTTGTTGAATTTTCTGTGTATGTTTACTACAAGATATTGTCTCCAAAAGTGCCTCCATTTGAAAATGCAATGTCTGCTTGGGCAACTTTGGTATTTGGTAACTTTTACCTGGAGAAGGTTTCCCCCTTGGAGCCTCGGCCACAATCTGCCACTTGTTTTCTGACGGATCATAGCATTCCACTGTTTTCATATCATGGTTCCCACTGGATCCCCCGCATGCATAGATCTTCCCCTCATACAAAGCAGTACTGAAGCGCCCTCTAGCAGACTTCATTTCACCAAGGAGTGACCACTGGTTAGTTTCAAAGTCGTAAACTTCAGTAGACTTCAGGCACTCTCCCCGATCATAGCCTCCTGAAAAATTGATCATTCACCATTCAGAAAGGACGTACTGCAATTAGGATGAAAATGTTCATCAAAATTTAAAGAATAAGTAGCAGAATAGGTCATTTCACTTTACCCCACTATAATGTGTTGCCACCTGAACAGCAAATTTAGAAATGTAAACTTAACCCTTACCCCGCTAAATTTCTATAATGAACTTGTCCATCTTTCAATTTCGATACTACCATTAGCTGTTAAAAGGGGTGCTTACCAAAAGATATTGACTGAATGGGGAACAGTGCAGATCATGATCAGACTGCATGGATGTGCAGGCTGATCATGATCTACACTGGTCATAAAGGCAGAATTAATCGTGTCTAGCATGATAAGGGTTAAATGAGTCGCTCAACTTACAGACAAGAGCAATTACTTCTGGTGGCAAAAAAGAAAATTCAGTACAATACTTCAAATGAAACAGAAGCCAGACATCTGCTGATTTTTAATGAAGCTGATGAAATCCCTCACACTGTTTTCACAGTGAGAGCAAGAAGCAAGCAATTTTAATCTGTACACATATATTCTCTTTTTGTAATGGATATAATATCTATAACTAACCACACGCAAACAACCTCCCATCAAGAGCTTTAAGACCAAATGCACAACGATTGGTTGACATCCCCTTCAATGCTTCTTTGTCATCGTCCCTGTAAGATAAAAAAATCTGCAGTCTCAAGAATGAACGTTATTGGATCCTAAATCCTGATGAACTTTATTTCTGCATAGTTAACTCTTTATCATTCAACATGAAGGGGTTGATAACAATGTTTCATGGCGATCTATTAATGGTACATCATCATTAGTATTTAGAATAAGATGTTGCCATCTTATGTGTTCCTCTCGAAACATGCCACTAGCATTTAAGGGAACTTCAATATACATTTTCCTATTAACATTTCATTCAAAGTGCCTTCTTTTGTGTTTAGCTAAAATGTTTTTTGATATTTCTAAAACATTTTGATATTTTAAAGAAAAAAAATTTCATGTTCACAAAATAATTGTTGAAAAGAGATTTGATGAAATTCTAAATCAATTTCTAATGAGCAACAAGCTGGTAATTGGTTCATACAGTGGTTAATTAAGCCGTATTGGGAAGATTTTCATGACTAGTACATTTTCAAGAAATCTAATTAAGAAACTAAAGTAATTAGATATAAATGTCATGTACTTCCATGTTAACGCTGCAAAAACTCTAACCATAACAAAGTAACATGACTTGCATGGATTGAATTACACAAGTAATATATAAATTACGGACAACTGCTCTTTAACTGCACAGTACAATCATTAATTGTGCAATATCAAAAGATCTTCATTCCTTAATTACTATACATGTGTCCTAGATAGAAACTGATAAAAGGAAGAGCTCAATTAACTTTTGGGTCAGAACTGAAGTCTTTTATTTTTGAGTTTAATACCATTTATCACATGTTTGACGTCGCAGGAGTGTAATAAAGCCATTACATAAAAATGATAATACACTAGTGTACTAAACCTTTGATGTCGACGTTGTTTAAAGTATAGGAGACGTTGGTCAAATGGACTTGTTTTTTAATAGCTAAAGAAAAAAGAATTTTTGATGTTTCGGCAGGAAAAACTAAGATGTGATAAAAGGAATGTTACATTTGGGACTTTCCACATTGGATTTATTCAACTTGTTGAATAAAATGGATAAAAGGCTCGGCTCGGCCTCGCATTTTATTCAACTTGTTTAATAAATTCAATGTGAAAAGACACTTGTGTAATATTCTCTATATACAATCCAATACATAAGTTAACAAATTCTATGCACATAGAATAAATGAGGGATTTCTTGAAAGTTATCTGTACCTTTTAGTCTGATCTTTTGTAACATGTTTTCTTTAAATATCAGTCGTAATGCTCTAGTTCATAATGAACGTGCAGTGAATAGGTTAAACTTGACATCTAGAAGGTTTAACTGATAGCTGGTGTCTCATCATAACCCATTTGTTTTGTTTTTTAAATCAGAAAGTCCTGTCTTAATAAGCTCTCACTTACAGTGATATTGTGACAAGTTAGTAGGTTATAGTCTCTCTTTTTTTCGTTCCTTTTTTTCATGCCCTAACCATGCAAAATAAAGTGGAGACTGAGATCAATACATGCTATATGTTATGTCTACTACTTCCTATTTGTTTATTACATAATTATGTGAAAACTCCTTGCTGGTCATTCTTTAAATCTACAAATGAGCCGTGCCACGAGAAAACCAACATAGTGGGTTGGCGACCAGCATGGATCCAGACCAGCCTGTGCATCCGCGCAGTCTGGTCAGGATCCATGCTGTTCGCTAACATTTGCCCTATTTGCTATAGGCTCTGAAAGCAAACAGCATGGATCCTGACCAGACTATGCGGATGCGCAGGCTGGTCTGGATCCATGCTGGTCGCAAAGCCACTCTGTTGGTTTTCTCATGGCGTGGCTCATTTTATACAGAAACTTCTTTAATATACGTGTATATGTAAATGTTGACAGTGCAATGAAAATTTCTACCTTTGGCAACACACCAAAAGTAATCTTTACCAGTATACATTTCAGGGTCGACTAATGAACATGATAAATACAGACAGAAATCTGATGCGGTCATCTGATACACACTTTGACAGTATTACTGATCATAAGCTATCTGCTGTGTAAATCAACACGTAAGATTATGCTCATATATCATTGCAAATTTTAGACAGTTATTGAAAACATGCACTCATATCCTTTATGCAATAACATTTCAGGGCAATTACACCAAGAACAGTCAATGCAGACAGGCCACATGACTCCTTTTAGCATAAAAGGCAAAGCAAATGACTCCATTTGCATAAACAATACTACTAGAAACACTGAGTAACATTTCAAACCCATTTCAAGACATTATTTAGAATTATTTAACAAGTCAAACATTTCAATGTGCTTCCGCTTTAATAGATTTACTCATGGGTTGCCATTAATACATGAAATAAATTTCATTTCTGTATGCTGATTCCAGCCTTTATTCTATGTTATCCAGAAAAATGATGTTACGCCATTACTTCTTGTTTGTTAAACATGCAGAACTACGTTAAATCAATGATGGGGATAATGATAATGGAGGGGATTTTGATAAATAGGATTCGTTATTTTCTCCATATCTGTTTAACTGCAACAGTTGGTGTTATACAAATACCACTTGCACCCCTTTTTTCAGTGGAAGTATTTAGATCAAGAGGATTTTTATTTTCCTCCACTGCTTTTAAACTGATAAAATTTCTAACAAGCAATAGAAGTGAATGAAGGTTATGAACAATAACGCACCTATCAAACAGACTGTTACTGCTACTACTGTTATGTACCGGTGAACCGGGATCTTCATTCCCGCTGCCAGCCGACACTGCTGGTCGGTAATGTACCGATATTGTCGTCAAGTTGCCGTTCAACATTGCTATCACCATGTAGGATCGATCTGTAATATAGTGTGTAAAGTAGTTCATAGGTACATTCACAAGAAATGATTGGCTTACTAAACAGTACAATAAATAATCTCTACATCTGTAATAAATCTTAATGAATGATATTCTTTTAGCATTGGTGTAGTATCATTTCAACAGTTCATTTAATATTTCAATTATGGTGTGGTTGTCAATAAACTCACTCAGTGTTAGTTACTGAATTCCATACCAACTACCAACTTGTTCTCGACAAGGAAAATGAGAACTTCATCACATGAATAACATGTAGAGGCTGCCAGTAGTCATTCCTGACATATGGTCAGCCTGATTCCAGACTTATTTTTAGTTAGATTAAGGCCATGTCACGGTTCTGATTACAGACACATTGTTAGCCTGATTCAAGACACATTGTTGGACTGATTCAAGGCACATTGTCCGCCTGATTTCAACACACATTTTTTTTGTTGGCTTGATTCCATACACTCTGTCTACCTCAATATGTCACAAAGAATATTCTCCATGTCTGAGGATTGAACAAAAAAATCCTTAAATAAGTTATGTGCTCTCTCTTGTCTGGAGGAAATCCTTTCCGAACAAAAATGTATAACAGTAGTCGAAAGAAACAATTCTATTACAGAACATCATATACAGCAGTTTTAGTTCTTAACCTACAGCAAGAGTAGTCTACCTTTACCAGAAATGGGAAAAATCGTAAAACAAACTTGTTTTGAAGTTGGAAAATTGTCCAAACCTTTGTATAACACAACCCTAAAATTTGGGGGTGGTCCTCATTCCTCAAAAATCTGATATTACACATGGGTATCTGCAGTAACTGAAATATAGACTGTACTCACCTTTAGTTTTATAGGAAGCTACTATAGACCATTCCTGTTCATGAACAGGTCGTTTGGGTTCAATACTGAACTTCATGTAATTTGGTGTGCCAGTTGCTTCTGGGGATACATTTGTCACCTCTTTCTTTTCAATTCTACCACTCTAAAATAAAGGAAAATTTTGAGGTTGAGATAACATACCAGTATTCAATTGAAAATACAAAGCTAAACTACAAGTGATATGTGTACATTTTGTAAATTATTATAACAAGCATTTGTTAACCTTTAGCTCGCTAAATTTCTAAAATGGACTGGTCATTTAATTTGGGTAGTACCATTTATTAACCAAAGGGGTGTTCAATGAAAATTTAGTAACTGAATAGCGAACAATGCAGACCATGATCAGCCTGCACAAACACACGTTCATGCAGGCTGATCTTGGTCTGCACTGGTCGCAAAGGCAGAATCACTTGCAGCTAGCAGGCCAAATATCAAAGTGTGAACTATGCATAAATGGAATGTAGGACGTTTTGGCCAGCGGACGTTTTGGCCCGGACGTTTCGGCCTGGCCTAGGATGTTTTGGCCAGGCATTTTTGGGGGTAGGACGTTTTGGCCAAAAATAAGTTGTGGTTCTATATTGTGCAAAATATGGTCTGGAGATTATTCTAAAGAATGTTATAGTATAAGCGAACAAATTAAACTGATAATAAAACATACTCATGGTATTTTATTTTTATTTTTTATAATCTTTTTATATGTATACATATAAACATATACACACTGTATGTGTTTGTGTATGTGAAAATATTTGCCATTTACGAGTGTAGGACAAAATCCCCTGCGGACAAAACCCCCATCGCTCATTTTTGCATAGGTGGACAAAACCCCCTTCATGTTTTTTACAAGGAGGACAAAACCCCCTTCACTGAATTTTACGAGGAGGACAAAACCCCCTTCTCACTTTTTTCGAGGAGGACAAAACCCCCTTCGTGTTTTTTTATAAGGAGGACAAAACCCCCGTAATCCTAGAATCAAAAGGGCTAATAATATATGATAATATATAAATTTAATAAAATAATAATAAATCGAAGTATCTAAGAGTTATTTAACAATTAACTTTAAATAATGAACAGTTTAATGAGAAAAACAAACAATTAACATACTAACAGGTCAGTTAAATAAGAGATATTTAGCACTTTTTTTTTCAACAAACTATAATTATTGTACATATATAGTCTGATTAATTTCAAGGTTATTATGGAACAAACAGTAATAATTGTGTATAATAGAATAAGTACATCAATTATCTATATTATAAACATTAATTATAATTATCTTCAAGACATCTCTTTCTATTAATAAAATGATAATTTTTAAAGTGTATTATTATATTGTTTGCCCTTTTGATCCTAGGATGAAAGGGGTTTTGTCCTCCTTATAGAAAACGCGAAAGGGGTTTTGTCCTTCTTGTAAAAAATGTGAAGGGGGTTTTGTCCTCCTTGTAAAATTCAGCGAAGGGGGTTTTGTCCTCCTTGTAAAAAAACATGAAGGGGATTTTGTCCACCTATGCAAAAATGAGCAAAGGGGATTTTGTCCGCAGGGGATTTTGTCAGGATCCCGCCATTTACAACAAACCAAAAGAGTTATGAAAATAAATTTTATTCACGATTACTTTTTAAAAAAGAATGATCAATTATACTGTAACATTTGATAACATATTAATGTCCAGATTCACAATTTGCATATTATGGAAATAATTTTTTTTTGGCCAAAACATCCTACCTGAAAAATTTTGGCCATATTATGGAAATAATTTTTTTTGGGCCAAAACATCCTACCTGAAAAATTTTCTTGGCCAAAATGTCCTAGGCCAAAAGATCCTAGGCCAAAACGTCTGGGCCAAAACGTCCGTCCTCCGCATAAATGTAACATGTTTTGAAAGGCTATCAGATTTAACAAGTCAGTTATCATAAGCATTTAAATCTTTGGTAAAAATGTGCCTCTCAATTACCTCTTTAAGTCTTTGTTTTTTGTTTACTTGTTTAGAGTTTAATGCCATTTTTCAACAGTATATTAGTTAGTAACAGCAGGCATTTAACCTAACCAGTGTTTGTGGATTCTGTAACAGTACAATCTTTCTCACTTGAATCAGAGTAGGAGTACAAATGATTTCAGACACAATGCATTTTATCAAATCGTCAATGAGAACATTTGCCTCACCCGAGGAGCGAATTCACTACCCTGCGATCCATAGACCTGTGCTCTTCCTATTGAGCTAAGCAGGCAGGCTGATCCTCTTGGAGAGTCAGTTTGTAGTCCTGTCCTTACCTGTTTACGCCGTGTCAGTTTCTTATAGTCCTGTACCACTTCATTATCCTGTATCACCTCATCATCCACCTCATCACAGTCAGTTAACGAGTTGTCCGAATTCAGGTATAACACAATCATCTGTAATTATACAAGTTTAATAATACATAAAAATACAAAAATTATACTTTCACATTATATAACATGTTATATACAATAACTGGAATATGGAGTAGTTCTGCTGGGGTATCATTCCCCATGCTGGACAAAATGGGTGAAAAAAAATCAGTGGACAATATTCTCTCCCTTTTTTATATTATTAACATGTAATTCATTTCATACACATCTCTTTTTACAAGTAATCTTCAAACTTGAAGTCTGTCCATAGGACATGTAAGCCACGGTGACGTGGTGTGTTTTCGATAATCAGTGGCATTTTGATAATCATAGTACAGTTAGTCAGATTATAGAGTGAACCTTAAGCTAGAATAGTGAGTCTTGCAAGGGGAGTGTATATCAAAATCCCCTTGATCAAAATCCCCTCCACTGAAAAATGATTGGGTGTTACAAAATCCCCTTCATACTTTTGCAGGGGATATCATAATCCCCTCTGTGATTTTCATTATAGATATATAGATATCAGTGCTCCAAATTAAATTATGTTTGCTAAAGTCATTGTATTTACGTGCTTTATGCAATAGACTTCTAAATTGTGTATAGTTGTATTTGAACTTGATGAAATAAGTAAAAATCACAGAGGGATATGAGTCGTGTTATAGCGGGAGTGAATACCCATATCCTGAACATTTTGTCCTTACTTGAAATTGTCATAAAAAATCGTCCTGAAAAAATCCACACACACATTCATCAGAATTTTTTTACATTTCAGTATCAACATCTGTTTTTAAACCTTACACATGAAAACAATGTTTACACCAAGGATTTTGTCCACTCTTTCAAAATTTAGCAGGAGGGATATGGACAACACCTTCCCCCCCTCCCCCCCCCCCCCCCCCCCCCCCCCCACCGCGCCAGTCCTCTTATCCCCTCACAAACCAATACAAAATCCCCCTTGCTCAATTTGACCAAAGTGGACAAAGTTCCCTATTTCATTTTTTCCTATTATATCCAAATATGGCCTGTTTTTTCATGTTATAATATCTGCAGAATCCCAATGGATTGGTTGGTGCCCGAGCCCAGTAGGACGAGGGTACCAACATTTCCTGAGGAATTCTAAAGATGTTTTTACATGAAAAGAAAATGTGCTAATGCTATTTTACCATATAATGCGAAAAAAAACTAATAAATGATTATATTGTTCCTCTTCATCACTGAATTTTCATTGAATGCGTAGGAATGTCTGTGTTGTTTTTCCACACTGATGTCATTTCCTTTTGAATTAGGAAGTGGCTATTCTTACGGTCCCGCAGGTGTCTATTCTCTCCTGTACACATTATGAAAAGTCCGCAGATGGTTACTGATTTCCCCCAGTATAACAGAACTTTGTTACATTTTATTGCTTACCTTTTTGACATAAACAAACAATTTTAAAACAACGAATTTATCGTAGTGTAAAATATTTATTTAACTGAAATTTTCAAATAAACCCCCCCCCCCCCCATTGAAATTTGTCTTCTAAATGAATCGGAAAATGATTGTTGATAAATACATATGTCATTAATATTAAAACACTTAAAATATTGACCAAGTGTTGTCAAGTAAGGGCCTTGCAAGTAAACCAGTTAGAGAATTATTGATCTATGTTTCGTGTATTACATGCAAAATTTTCACTCAGTACAAATCTCTTACCACTCTAAACATATTTGTCACACATGTCATTTCTGAAATCGTTTGAAAATAAAAAAAAAAACAGTTGATTGACTTCAGTACAATGTATTATAATACAAAACTGCCATAGGAATAGACATCTGCGGGCTTTTCACTATTCTTACGGGAGAGCCGTAAGAATAGCCTGCGAGACTATTCCTACAGGACCGTAAGAATAGCCACTTCCTTTGAATTATCTATTTTGGGGCCGTAATATGTTTACGCTTTGCCAAGGAACGCACATATATAAAAATGTATTTTAACAGCATGTGAGTGCGAGAATCTCTCTGATAACACACATTTTCATTAGAATTGATAATTATCATCTCAAAAATAGTAATTTTCCATTTCTGTTCATCTTCGTTTAATTTTTAATGTTTTACATCAAAATCAAAGGGCTGATTTACAGTAGGACTATCTGTCACATGCCTTTCACAATATCATATATCGTATTGTCTAACAGCTGCTACAGGCTATTGTAACTTTTTGTAGGATGAAGAATTTGCGTATTTTAATCAAGCAATTGAAATCAACTACGGCATGAAACTATTTCATGAAAAGTTCCTGTTATATCCCTGTCATGATATCAATTTCTTTGACTGTAAATCAATGATATAGGCACTTTGAGATATAGAGCCTGTTATTTCCTGGATGTATGAAAAGTTTTATGTTAAAATCACTCTTTATCACACAGTATTACTTTAAGGCACTTAATTGGACTTAACACCAGCTGTAAGAAAGTAATTCATAGGCAAATGTAAACAGCAAGCATTTTGACACTATTTGCTGATCCTTAAATGTGTTTATTTTACACTTATGTACCTAACAATATACATGTTTCTATTACTAATTTACAACTTTTATAAGAATTAATATTTATTTCATTCATGATTTTTAATAAACTTTTTTTTTATCAAATCTAACTAAAAGAATGAATCAGATAATAAAATAACAGTGACTGCTTATATGATAAAAAGGTCTTCAATCATATAGATCAAGCTTTGCACTAAAAATGAAAAAAGAAACTCAAAACCATTCCAATCAAGCCTGCCAAATTTGACCTATGTCGACACAATATAGGGAAAATAGAATGAGGACAAATGTCCTCTAATTTTAGGATTTCATTGAATAAACATGAATTCCAAAAAATATGTATCAACATAAAATGAAAAATAACAATCTTTAAGGGGCTAAGTTACCATTTTTAAATGGAATGAAGTGAATATTAGAACATATTTTGAAAAAAAAAAAAAAGGTTCGAAAAAAAATTTTCAGACAGGAATTTGTCTGCCTGGGTCAATGGAGATTTTGTCATTGAAGGACAGTGGTCTCAATAATTATTTTCATCACTTACAATTCTTTTGTATGCAATTTTCACATGTTTTATGTATTTCTTTTTCTGAATATCACAGAAATGTTAGGAAAATCATCAAGTTGCCATATGCTGTTTTTGTAAGTTCTCCACATATGGAAATAGATATATAAATTCTAGAACAAACTAAGGGGGTTCTAGATCAAGATTGTAGATAATGATAACTGATCTTTGTATATAATGTCCTAAGTGTTACCAGATCAACATGTGTTACGATGTTTTCTATTAACTTATAAAACAAATATTTTAAAACAACAATCTTATAATTTATGATTTTTCATTAATTTCATAAATTTATGAAGTTTATTCTACAAAAAAAACCTAAAGTTCGATCCTCCTTTCCCGTTACAGTTTTTTCCCCATAACTTTTTTGTTACAATATCAAAGGTGATAACACGATTTTTTTACAATTTTAAAAATGTCTTAATGAGTTAGTAAATTATCCACCAAAAAATGATTTTGATAGGGTATTTCAGCTAAATAATCTTTTTTGAAAAGTTTGATTTGGCCAATGCACTTTCATTGAAAAATACAATTTTGAGTTTATTTGTAAACAGACTATTACTAAACTTTCAGAATATCCTAGTAAGCAAGCAACAATTTTTTCAGTGTTTTCAAAATTTCTAAAAATCTTTTGAAATTGTAATCTTTACAGATTTGAACAATGAGAAAAATATATTTTTGACCTTAAAATTGACTTTTTTTTAAATTACCTTTATCTTAAGATTTTATAAAGTCCTACTACAATGCATGAAAACCTTTAGAATGATTATAGTTCAAATTTGGTTCTTGTAAAATCAACCTGAAGTTTGTGCAAAAAGACTCTGTTAAAAATTTAGGCAGATGAGAAAGTAGTAATTTCATATTTTGGACAAGATTTTAATGAGATGAAAAGGGTATGAGTGGTGTGTGTGTGTGTGTGTGTGTGGCGGGGGGAGGGGGTCTGCAAATAACCTCCTTTCCAATTGCTTAATATTAAAATTTAGACACTCATTAAGGTAAATAATATATTCGGAAATTCTGAAAAACCATAAAAAAACTACCTTTACTGCATAAATTAGGTGAACTTTTTTTTAATATAAACGTCAAACTTGCATAAAACTGTTCAAAAAGTTCCACTGATTTCTAGGCAATCTAATAAATGTGTTTGTTAAAAATAAAGTACTTTGATAATTTGTTGAAAATTATATTTTTTGAAGGCCTTTGATCTAGATTTACTAAAACAGTATCCAGATTTAGTAAACAAGAACAGAAAACAATGTCTCTGAGCACTTTAAATAATTAACACATTTAATTCCAGACAGGTTATTTTAATATTGTTCAATGTTACATAAACATATTATAGAATTTCAGGTCAAATATTTCACTCTAAATGGTGAATAAAAAGCTGAAATTTTATTGCTTGTGGTGACTGTCTAAAATGTATATATGTCTGTATTTAAAATCAGCCTGAAAATCTATAGCAGAATAAACATCATTATGTCTTGAAAGATGGAAGAAAACCATGCTCTTTTAGTTTCATTATTTGAAATCATGAAGTTTAAATAATTAAAGGGCAGTCCAATTCAATTTGATATTTTTTAAACATTTAATTTAAAATTTCTTTCTTCTAAAAAATCTATTTTTCCCTGTAAATGTAAGTGAATGGACAATTTTGCTTTATCTCAAAAATATTTTTTGCTATCATTTGATGATTGATAATTGGGGACATACTTCCTCAATAAAAACCAGAAACTTGCAAATTGGACACCTACAGTGTGATCCTAATCCAGAAAAGGACCCCTAATGTGTCATACAGATCCTGCAAATAACCCATTCCCTAATCCCTTTTCCACACCATCATGTAAATCCAGTGTCCCCAACCAGGGGCTAATTAATGAGGTGTCATAAAAATAAACATCCTGTTCCTATATTCCTAATATGCAAGGTACCATGTGATCATATGCTTATTTGCATAAGGGGGATGACATTTAATCATGACTAAATTCTGATTGGTTATTCAGAAACTGCTAGAAGAAATGATTCTGACCCTGAAATGAATAAAAAGAGCAGTTTTTTCTTATTTTTCACACAGATTCATTGGATTCTTAAAGACATAGGAATGAGAAATAATTACTACTGGATTTAAAGTCTCTTTTCAATTACAGTCAACAATCTGTAATAATGAATAAACTTTGCACAGAGTAATGGATTGGACAGGATGGAAGGATAGCACACTCAGATGACATTGTCTCGGGGACCACACTTGCATGCTTTCCATTTGATATAAACAATGGAATGTCTGCAAGTATGCTCTTCTGGATGATACTACACAACAAAATCTACGATGGACCTACTCTCTGTACAGGATTTATAACATATATGTTGTATATTATTTATCTATTTATTATATTTTCACAAATTCTAAGTTAAAAAACATTTTGTTTCTGATTTATTACGAAAATACTAGTATTTTTCTGGTTTATTAATATACAACTGTGCATTTTTACCTTTATAAATATAAACATATCTAACTTCAAATGTTTATGGTTATTATGATGCACAGTATTTTCCCCAACAGATTTGAACCTTGTTATGGCCACACTTCTACATTATTCCATGTATGTATCATCATGGAATGTGTGGAAGTATGCTCATAACACAGGGGCATCAACAAATAGCCGGGCATCACATGCACAAATGATTGCTGTCCTAGTTTCAAAATACTATCAACTATTAACCAGGAAATACTTCTATAGGTCTAATTTTCAAACCGCAATTAATACAGTTCAATATTATGCATCATGGGATGGCTTTTCACTAAAGTGCAAATTTTGTTGAATAGTTTTGAATACTGATCTACCTAAAATATTACTATATTCCAGTAGTTGATTTATTTGCTTATGAATATTTTATTCAAAGTTTCACTTGGAAGCATGTTACGCAACTACACTTACAATTAAATATAAATTTTAATGTAAAAAGGCACACCTTATTCTACCGAAATATGAAAATCTCTATCAGTTTATTCTGTCTCACCATGACTTTCTGATGAATACGAAATTTCCAGAGCAAGAGGCAGGGAGGAAGGATTAAATATCTGATGTTATGGCCACACTTCTACGCTATTCCATGTATATGACATCATGGAATGTGTGGAAGTATGCTCATAATACAGGTACATCTACGGGAGGAAAATGTCAGCAACTTCAAGTCAGCCTGTACAGCCTTGGAATTTTTCAAATCAAATATACAGGTCATTACACATTCAAGCCCCAAGTGTCCGTTATCTGATAGCATTAAAATTCTGGCCTGTCTGTCCTTTATAATCTATTAAAGTAGATCTGCAAGTTTCTACATTGCAGAATTTTATTAAACCATTAGCATCACTTTATCTGAAGGGAATGAAGATAGCAGCCTGTGCTTGATTTTTTACAGACTATTTTGCTCTTGAAATATTGGACCCTGCATAAAGCTTAACATTTAGAACAAAATTTATTTGTCTGTATTTTTGCTGTGTGCAAACTGGAAATTGGAATTTCATTCTAATACAAAAATGAAAACTCTGATATTTGACTTCATGTCAACAAATTTAGTGCAATACATACCTCTACTACATTTGGTATAATACTTTAAAACGTGCCTTCAGTTAAATTTATTAAACTGTAGACATGTAGAATAGCTCATTAAAATATGCACATTCTTTAATTATTCTGCAGGCTGTGTTACTTCCTGTATTTAAACACTGTTACCCGCTGATGTCACACTGTCTTACTATATTTGGCAAATACATGCGTCTTGAAAAGAGCTTTCCTATTTCATCTTCTTGCTTACATAAAATACACAGAAGATTGTAAATAAAATATAGCAGTAACATATCTCAACAATACAAACTGGTTTTATGCCACATGTATAATTAACTCTGGCTACACTGTGGTGGAATTATTACAGAAACATATAACCTCATCTTATTGTTTCCATATGTTAATAAAATCTGTAAGAAGATCCTTTGGAAGCATAGAATGCAACCAAGCAAAATAACAGCAGACACTCGGCCCTGCTATATTTTCTTTCTTAAATAAAAATTCCATTTTCATTTTCAAACACTGAAAATCTACTACTTCAAAGCCTCAATTCATCCGTTTTATTTCACAATATCTCAATGAAATTTACAGCAACCCTTTGTTTCACAACAATTTGTGATTTAACCAGTCCTACCCAGTACAAGGCAACTAATTTTTTCACTAAAGTACATTAAAAAAAAAACAACCTTACCCCTCATCTATTAATACATGAATTTAAACTGTATTGAGGCTTTCATGTTACAGATGACAAATTTAAATATGTTTCAAAATACTGACTCAATCATTAAATTTATCTAGGTTACAAGCTTTTCAGGTAAAGAAAGTCTAGATATCAAAGACAGTTGTGTGAAGTCTGAAAGCATTCATTCTGGCTCAGCAGTTAACATACCAAACTTTAACATCAGATCAACAAGTCCCTTGGGGTATACGACACCTGTTTGCAAGCGGAATGGGATTGGGCAGAAATAACTGGCACTAAAAACAAAAATTACTTTACAGGGGAGTGGGCGCTTGTCAAACGGAATACACATACAGAAAGTGGCATATTATCATGTGTAAATTTTAAAAGCCGTAGCTATTATACTTTATGACTTAAATCTGGAAACCATTTTCATGCTTCAGATCACTGTGGCCCTGACCTTTGACCCTGAGCACAATAGGGATTCTCCTCAAGCGTTGCAGAGTCATCTTGTAATAGTTTTTGAGAAACCTGCTTACAGGCAAAATTGTTTTGAGAATGATGCTGAAGGGTGTAAACAAAAGCGCCATTACTTGAAACATTTCAAATTTGTCCTTTATTTCTAGAGGACCAATAAGCTACTTACATCTTCTGTCAATGGTTCCAATTTGTTTTTGCAAGTAGCAATCTTGTCCTTTAACCAATGTAAAACCTGTGGCAGGATCTCGTCATTACTGGCACGATTTACCTGATGCTCGTCAGGAGCTGAAAAAATCACCTATTTCATGTATTAAAGGTCACAAGAAATGTGTGAAACAAGATAATAAATTTGAGCTGCACCATGAGAAAACCAACATAGTGGCTTTGCTACCAGCATGGATCCAGACCAGCCTGCATATCCGTGCAGTCTGGTCAGGATTCATGCTGTTCGCTAACGGTTTCGCTAACTGCAATAGGCTTTGAAAGCGAACAGCATGGATCCTGACCAGACTGCGCAGGCTGGTCTAGATCCATGCTGGTCGCAAAGCCACTATGTTGGTTTTCTCATGGCGCGGCTCATATACTTATGATTTAAATCTGGTTCACACAGTCTATACATGTGAAACGATCAATAACATCTGCTGAACTTCTAGTCATTAAACAATCTGACTTGCCAATATATTTACAAGAAATAAGAGATATTAAATTTTCTTTTAACCTTCTTGTAAGAATTTTACAATTTTCTTCTATCTTAACCCTTACCAGGTAAATTTCTATAATGAACTTGTCCATCTTTCATTTTGGACAGTACTATTAACTGTCAAAAGGGGTGCTTACCAAAAAGATACTGAACGAATGGCGAACAGTGCAGATCTTGATCAGACTGCACGGATGTGCAGGCTGATCATAATTGACACTGGTTGCAAAAACAGAATCGCGTTTTTTATTTCGAATCAAGCTGAATAGTGCGAAATTAACTGAATTGGAATGAAATTTTGTGATTTTGGCTGAATCAGCTGTTTTCTGTGGATATGAGTTCACTGATTTTTCTGTTATGAAAATAAAAAAAATGGGAATTATACCTGCTAGTTGAGTCTTTAATTTCATGGATTGACACAACCACAAAATGCACGAAAATTAGACCACCAGGTTATAATGATTTCAAGGTATATTGAATTTCTTGGAAACAATTTCTTGGCAAGACAAATCAATACAACAATCAACATTTATCATAATTAAAGAAACCGCAGCTGCCCGAACTAGTTCAGCACAGTACAGATAATGTAAATTTGTTTCCAAGTAAAATAATGAATTGTCAGACAACAACGGTATAAAGTTATTCCTGTCCACACCTCATTTATGTAAAGAAGTTGTAAGTTAGGTTAGCACTGGAACAATTGTTAACAATTTGTTGAAACCCATTTACAAGTAACTAAATATTCAAGGAGGCAAAGTATCCATGGAGACACAAAGGGCCATAACCAGTAATCACATCAAACCTTACCAACAATTTCCAGTGAAATCCTGCTCAACCCATAAAACTTCTTACTGTTGGTTACCTCCCTTATATTACTACATATGTACTGATCTACTTGGTCCCTAAACCCAGCATCTGCCACAAACATACGGATTCCTGAAAACAAAAAAATTATACTCCCAAATAGTGATCCTTTATCAATGAAAAAACTTTATTTCAACAATAGAGAAAGTTCGAAAATTAATGGAATAACAGTTTCACATTTACTTTTGAAAATAAAGGTTTGTTACAAACTGTAGTAAAAGTCCTTAAAAGTTACGATTACTGTGCCCATTCACTCCTTCCTGGAAATCAAACCAGTATTCAAGCCAAAGTAAGGGCATGTTAAGGCAGTACTATGATTTTCATCATGTTTCATACCCAGAACCTCCATATTAGGGAGCCTGGCGCTCTACCCATACATGAACACGCAATAAGAGCTCAGAACCAACTCTGTATCTCTGGTTTTATGTCTCATTAGATCAAACATCATCAAGGCTTCTGAGAGAGTCCATAAATCAATTTGAGCCGCGCCATGAGAAAACCAACATAGTGGCTTTGCGACCAGCATGGATCCAGACCAGCCTGCGCATCCGCGCAGTCTGGTCAGGATCCATGCTGTTCGCTAACGGTTTCTCTAATTGTAATAGGCTTTGAAAGCGAACAGCATGGAGCCTGACCAGACTGTGCGGATGCGCAGGCTGGTCTGGATCCATGCTGGTCGCAAAGCCACTATGTTGGTTTTCCCATGGCATGGCTCATTTATACTATCAAGTATAAAACAGTACATCAAATATAGTGCAAAATATTTGAAAATAACATACATTTTAAACATCAAAAGTCATTTGACAATGCATTTTAAGAATGTATATAAATAATGTACATTTTCAAAAATCAATCTTCATTTGAAAATGCATTTTAATCACATGAAAAATTCATTTAAATAAAACAACCAGGTACAAGAATGTATTAATAAAACAATTTGACAGTAAAATTACAATATATCTCTTTAACAGAGATAGGTAAAATGAAAGAAATAAATAGAAATGTTTTTTTTGGGGGTGTAATAAAACAAAACATGTTTGTTATTAGTTAAGGCAGTCACATATATTCCACATTTTTCCTTCTGATATTTAAATAAAAACCTGGTGTAGACGTGAAATCCCCAAAACGAGGGCATAATCTGTAAAAAAAGAAATCATCGTCGAATATCCCCAGTTGCTATGGCAACAACATTTAAAATATTACAAGAACATTTTTCTTAAAAAACAGTTTTGAATTAAATTTATGCATAATAAAATTTTACGCAACACAAGATTTAATGGGTGCTTTCAATTTTCTGAAGCAATTTTGCAAAATGTTTTAGAAATTTTCAAAGGCACAAAGACGTAAATTCTGTATGCATATCATTCTGCACATCTTTAAACGAAAACTTCAAAAGACTAGAGAGAAAGTAAAATAATGTAAACAGATCTATATCTGAATATCATTACAGACTTCTCAATTCATCAGAGTTTTATGCAACCTGACACGATCTCGACACTTCTAGTGGATTTTATTCATATTAGGTTGTTTTTTCTTATAAAGTACAGATGACTCAAGATAGTTCAATATTCATTTGTGTACTAGACATCATTCTGTGAAAGCACTACATCAAACTTGTACTGGCAAATAAATCTTAACCCTTTCCTTCCATTAAACAAGTGGGGTCTTTTTTTTTACGTCTGGCTGTAATTTATCTATTTTTGTGTATCATATTCTTGCTTTAACCTTTACCCTGCTAAATTTCTATAATGGACTGGTCCATCATTCAATTTGGGCAGTACCATACAAAATTTACTAACTGAACAGCAAACAGTGCAGACCATGATCAGACTGCACAGACGTGCTGGCTGATCTTGGTCTGCACTGGTTGCAAAAGCATACTGTAAAAGCAGAAATTTTGTGCGAGGGTTTAATTTTCGCTATATACCTGAGGCCCTACATCTCGTGAAAATTAATCCTCGCGTAAATATTCACCATTAGTATAATTCTAATTAAAGCAGGATACCATTTTTACAATTTCGCGAATATTAAACCTCGCAAACATACATAAAATTTCAAATTCGAAGAACTTTGACCCCAGGAAAATATGTGCGTTTACAGTAATCTCTTGCAGCAAGCAGGCTAAAGTCTAACCTGAACAAAAGAATATCTTGAGGAAAAAAAAAAAAAAAAAAAAAAAAAGAAAAAAAAGAGTATATGTATCCAAAGATTTGGGACATTTATTTTTGTTCACTAACAAATCGCTTACCGGGTAGTTTGTAATTCCCTTTAATGATTTTTCCCCTCAGAGATACTTCAATCAAAATGACAAATAATTTCTCATCCTGTGCGCCCTTTGAATCAAATGCTTTTTCAAGCTGTTACAACTGCTACCAAATGTTATAGCATTTTACTTTTAATATTTTTTGTTTTGCGCATAGACTTCTCATGTAAATTTTGAAGTTATGGAAGGTAGAGGGGTAAGAAATGTTTTATACAGACATTGATGATAAATATTGTTTGCACTGTGAAATAAATCACTTACCTTGTTTGAAGTATCAGCTACATGCACTATACATGCTGAATGTAAGCATCAAGATGCTATAATATAGCCACCCACCTGACAACATTTAGTACTCCATTCCTTTATCAAACTGTGCCTTACATTTTGGTTCTCATTTAATTTAGACAAATTGAATTATTTTATTCAAATTCAATTCAATTTTTTTCAGAGTAAAACGTATTATCTGGATATTTAATTCTTCAAGTAAAAAGTAAAACATGTCCATTTTTTTTTCTTTGACTCTATCTTCGTAGATGCACAAACAAGATTGCTCCATTAAGCAATTTTTTTTACAGATTGCAGGGTTGATACACCTCTCGTTCTCACAAGAATCTTAAATCTGATGGTGTCAATATTTTTGAAAGGGAGGTTTTGTCCGGACACAATTTAAAACAACAACAAACTGCAATCTGAAGTCTTTTACAGTGTATTAACTTTTAATAAATTTAAATTGTTACAAACCTATTCTACCAGGGTGTTAGAAGTGGTGATCTTATGACTTGATTAATCTTGTTTTATAGGTACAAATGTTAAGCTATACTTACCAAAGACACACACACATGAGCAACGTGGATTCAACTCAAAATGTTTGAACATGCAAATCTAAAATGCACTTGTGCATCATTTTTTCAAATCTATGCAAAACCTATCTTATGACCTGAACTTATAAATTTAAGTAAAGCAAGTTCATTCAAATATAATAATAAAACAGCTTTAACTATTTTGCAAACAAAGTAGTTCAGTGTTTTTTATTGCGTTTTTCAATTTTGTATTTTCTGTTTAATATTGATGACTTTACGTGAACAACTGGACTTATCCTTACCCTTTCAATATTTTTAAGCTGATTTGCATATTCATCTTCCCACTTCATCATCACATGATCAAATCCAGCCAATGAGAATGATTCTGAAGTTCCTGAATGACTGCCTGTAAACCATGTAGCTAGGAGGTTCAAAGGTCAAACATAAAAGGAAGGTTAACTCTGTTGGAAAAACAGAGGATGATGGGATACCTAGACAATTGTCAGGGGTGAGGCAAGAGGTCAGGTACTGTGCACATGCTGTGGTTGCAGAATGTATTCGAAGATCTTGGGACAATCTATACACTGCCTTCACTTGGTCATCTGGAACTTGCAGTCTGAAAAATAACACAATGTATACAGTAGTAAAACATTGATCCTCAGAGGTACAACTCATTTAAATAGGTCAACCATGTTGCTGTACTTATAAAATAGACTGGTCCGGTTTATAGGCTGGTCAGGGCTATGATATGTATTGTATTTTGCCATCGAAATATTTCTATCAAATGCTTCTTCCCCTTCTGTTTGGATCCGTCCATGTTTACAAACACATATAAACACAGTATATAGAAAGTGGGTGGGGACCACACTGTCCAAAAAATCTTATTCATTCAAGTCTCTTACACAAACCAAATTCTGTGAGATGTCTCAAACCGAGTTAAAAAGAAATATTGCGGTAATTTGTTCACTAATGTGCTTTCACTGAAAAACTTTTTGATACATATTTTGATATTTGTAAAGTGGGAGAGGGAGCATCCAATACATACAATGAAAACTAGATGTGTATCCATATGACACAGGACTGGTGTCCCCCCTGTCACTGTAACTTATGACATTGTGAATTTTTTAAGATATATGCAACACAAACTTTTAAGCACTTCATGTGTATTTTCACTAACAGAAGAACTATAACTCTGGTCTTAACTGAGTAAAATCCCAAAGAGAACACCAGGTGCACAACTTCACATGCTATATAACAATCATATCATGTTTTATGACTCTAGGTCAAGGACATTTTGAGATACATGGGACACAAACTGTTATTTTTAACTAAGTCATTGGACATAACTCTGGTTCTGCAGTGAAAAAAAAAAGACTAAAAAATATTCAGATGGTTTCATGACTAGGTGAAATATTTTAAAGATATATGCAACACAAACTATTATGTACTTCATATATTTTTTTCACCGATTCAATTACCACAATTCTGGTCTGGTTGAGTGGATGCAGACAAATCACACGCTCCAGTTATAGCACAGAACAGGTGAACAACTTCACATGCTATATAACAATCCCATAATGTTTTATGACTCTGAGTCAAATACTTTTTGAAACACATGCAACACAAGAGCACCGCCTTGCAGTGCAGATGCTCATCTGATTTTTTTTGTCTCTGTATAATAGAAATATTGTCCTACCCATGATTTTCTAAGTCCAAAAGGGGCCATAATTCTTGCAAAAGCAGAGTCAGCTTTTAATGGCAAATAACTGCTCCAAGTTTTAATGCAAAAGCTTTGACTATTAAGGAGAAAAGTTGACCTAAACGCAAAACTTAACCAAGAAATCTGATATTTTTTTTAAGTCCAAAAGGGACCATAATTCTTGCACAAGGATGAAGTTATGTTTCTTGCTGTACAGAGCCAGCTACTGAAGGTGAACAAATGTTGCAAGTTTTAAAGCAATAGCTTTGATAGTTTAAGAGAAACGTTGACCTAAACATAAAACTTAACCAAGAAATCTGATATTTTTCTAAGTCCAAAAGGGGCCAATTCTTGCAAAAAGCAGGATGGAGTTATGTTTCTTGCTGTACAGAGTAAGCTACTGATGGTTTAAAGTTTAAAAGCAATAGCTTTGATTGTTTTGGAGAAAAGCTGACCTGAACATAAAACTTAACCAGGCAACACCAACGCCCATCAAGTGATGACAATAACTCATCTTTTTTTTTTTAAAATTAGATGAGCTAACACTTGTATCCACTTTATGTATATTTCTGACTATCAAGGGCCATAACTCTGACTGATAGAAACCTGTAGCAAAATCCGAGGTGCGCAACTTCACACGCTGAATAACATTCCTAAAATGTTCCATGACTCTAGGTCAAATACTTTTTGAGATATGTGCAGCACAAACTTTGGCTATTTATATGAATATTTTGACACCAGGTGAACCACAACTTTCTGTGCTGTATAAGAATCCTGTGAGGTTTGATGAATTTTAAATACTTTTTAAGAAATGTACGACACATATTTGGATGGATGGACAAGGGCAACTCTTAGTGCATTTAAAAAAAAATTTGTGGGAGCACAATTTTTTTTACTGAGGTATAATACTGCTTTTCATTTCTGTTTTTACCTTTTCATACTTGCTGTACATTTTCTAAACTGTGAGACCTTAGCTTTTACGGAAAAACTGCCTTGATATATCTAATGAGAATTACCACCAGTTTCCAATCAGCACTTCGATTATTTAGAGATTGAAGACAGGAAGATACTTTGATCTTTATAACAATGTTGTATATATATACCTGTGTACAATAATATTTACAAATTATGTCCTGGCATTCATTAGCAGCTGTGACCTGGAACTCTGACAAAAATGATCAATATGCATCATACTGGCTCTTGTATATCTGACTGTTCACTGATTATTGGTGATTGTTCACTGATTAGTCATCTATCTCATTGTATTTGTGTATAATCAAAATCAATATAGAAGAATGACATAATTTCTTCCTACAGATGTAGGAAGAGAAGTTGACATAAATCAAAAGAACATAGCGCTCGCTGATAAGCAAATGTGATCAACAGGTAACACCTGCCAACTCAAAAACTTTTAGAAAGTTATTAGATGTTAAGGCATGTATTTAAGCTCCAGTGGTATATTTCAAAGTTCTTCAAGACTTACCACACATACAAAACATACCTGACAACTGACCTTGAACTATGACCTTCACTCGAGATGATGTTGAAATTCATGTTCTGTATATCATCTTGAAAAGGCGAATATTTGACCAAAATTTCAAGAAAAGCTTCCCGAGACTTTTTGTGATATAAACTGGGCATGGAATATTCATTAAAATACTGAGTCTGGAATTATATAGATTGGACAAGAAGGTTTGACCTTAAGCTACTGTTACCTTGAACCTTGACTGGCATGCTTGGAACAAAGTTACTGCATCCCCTAAGATGCAGTGAACACTTGACCTTCTAGTAGGTTTAATGAAAATCATTATTGTCCGTTAAATAGATATAGATAATACGTGACCACACATGGAATTGTTAAAGACAAGCAACAGATAAATGGACATTATCAACAGAATACTCAATCCCTCCACTGTTGCACAGAATGTATGGATAATACATGTTTTTTTTGTGTATAAACGTCTGCAGAAGCCCACAGGATTGTGCGTGACCGAGGCCGAAGGTCAAGGTCACAAACATATCCAAAGGGCTTCTGCAGACGTTAATACACAAAACAAACATGTATTGTCGCTATTCTTGCATAAAAAAAATTTCACGACAATTTATGTATTGATTCTATATGTGATGACTTGATTATTCCGGTACATTTTTTATTTACCATTCCTGTTGTTCTTGGAAACAGTAAACATGTTTAAAATATCACTATCCAGGGCCCGGAAATAAACAACACTATCAAAAGCACATCCTGAAGGTTTTTAAGCAATTTTTTTTATCTCTCATTATTACAAACATAAAACAAGAGCTGTCCGTAAGACAGCCAAGCTCGACTATTCGAAATATTGTCCCAGAGGCAGGAAAATATTACCCAAAAAGGTTAAATATCGAAAGAGTTTTAAGTTCAAAAGGGGGAATAATTTGACCAAAATGCATATCAGTTATGGGACTTGCTGCTATCAACTAGTTTTATAACCCCTAAGGCACATGTGAAGTTTCAATTCAATATCTGCATTAGTTTTGGAGATAGAAACTCGCATGTAAAACTTTAACCAGAATTTTCAAAGTCCAAAAGGGGGCATAATTTGCCCAAAATACATACCAGAGTTATGGAACTTGATCCAGTAAGGTTAGTAATTGATCTTGAAAAAGAAAAAATAAGTTTCAAATCTATATGCCTTTTAGTAATAGCTGTATGCATGTACTTGCACGCTAAACTTTAACCAGAATTTGCTAAGTCCAAAAGGGGGCATAATTTGGCCAAAATGAAGGTCAGAGTTATCGGACTTGCTGCTATCAACTAGTTTTAAAACCCCGAAGACACATGTGAAGTTTGAAACCAATATCTGCATTAGTTCTGGAGATAATAACTTTCATGTAAAACTTTAACCAAAATTTTCTAAGTCTAAAAGGGGGCATAATTTGCTCAAAATACATGTCAGAGTTATGGGTCTTGACCCAGTGAGGTTGGTAATTGATCCAGAAAAAGAAAAAATAAGTTTCAAATCTATATGCCTTTTAGAAATAGCTGTATGTACTTGCACGCAAAACTTTAATCAGAATTTTCTAAGTCCAAAAGGGGGCATAATTTGGCCAAAATGAAAGTCAGAGTTATGGGACTTGCTGCTATCAACTAGTTTTATAACCCCGAAGACACATGTGAAGTTTCAAATCAATATCTGCATTAGTTTTGGAGATAATAACTTGCATGTAAAACTTTAACCAGAATTTTCTAAGTCCAAAAGGGGGCATAATTTGCTCAAAATACATGTCAGAGTTATGGGTCTTGACCCAGTGAGGTTGGTAATTGATCTAGAAAAAGAAAAAATAAGTTTCAAATCTATATGCCTTTTAGAAATAGCTGTATGTACTTGCACGCAAAACTTTAATCAGAATTTTCTAAGTCCAAAAGGGGGCATAATTTGGCCAAAATGAAAGTCAGAGTTATGGGACTTGCTGCTATCAACTAGTTTTATAACCCCGAAGACACATGTGAAGTTTCAAATCAATATCTGCATTAGTTTTGGAGATAGTAACTTGCATGTAAAACTTTAACCAAAATTTTCTAAGTCCAAAAGGGGGCATAATTTGCTCAAAATACATGTCAGAGTTATGGGACTTGACCCAGAGAGGTTGGTAATTGACCTAGAAAAAGAAAAAATAAGTTTCAAAGCTATATGCCTTTAATTGATGGCTGTATGTACTTGCATGCAAAAACTTAACCAAGGTGTGACGCCGACGCCGACGCCGACGCCAGGGTGAGTAGAATAGCTAGACTATTCTTTGAATAGTCGAGCTAAAAATCAGGTATTAACAGCACGTGAATTGCCTTGTTTGCACACAATTTTTCTCACGTTAATACATGGGCGGATCCAGTGAAAAAAAGTAGTTTTTATGCAAGAATGATTAAAATAAAACAAAAAATACAATATAAAGGATAACAATTTAACTTTTTTGTTTCCAGCCAAGTCATTAGATCTGTTTCTCAAAGTGGTTTTTGTTGCATTGTCAACTTACCACTCTTGAACTATACTTCAGATGAAAGATACCACAACAAGATATTGTTTTTTGCATAAACATGTATGACCTCAGCTATCTCAGTATTTGATCTGAACACAATTGACAAGGGTGGCACTCATTCAATTTAAGTCAAACTATCAAGTGCTGTAAGTCTTTCAATAAACCAGACTGCTAAGGTCTAATTTGTTCAAGGACTTTAACAAACCAAAATAGAAAGTAACAATGCAGCTACTTGAGATACAATTTATAAGATATATTACAGACTAGGAAGTTGTTTTTGTACTATATTTGTTTATACGACAGGGTGTTATAAATAACATGAAGTCAATATTTTGATGAAAAATCATCCAACCTGAACATGCCCACAGTAAGCTCAATATGGTTTAATACCAATTACACTGTGAAATTTCACACACACACACACGCACGCACACACACACAAACACAAAGGCCTATCAGAGGCAAGTTAGTACACGATTTTGTGTGCTGTGACCTTGACATTTGACCTTAAAAAAACAGGAGTCATCTACTGACTAAAGACAACAATCCCATGAAGGGTTACAGCCAAAGTACTCTTCAATTACTGAGCTAAAACCATTTTCAGTTTAGAGGTCACTGGGACCTTGACCTCTAACCTACTGATCCCCAAAACAGTAGGGTCATCTGCTGATCACAGGCAATGAACCTATGAAGTGTGGTAACTGCAGGCCAAAGAACTCCTTTAGTTATTGAGCAGAAATAATTTTCGGTCTAAAGGCCACAGTGTGCTCAGGTATGCTTAATAGGGAAAACACCTGAAAATATCTGAGACAGTTACGGTTTATCAAGTTACATTGATATTCTTCAGTGGAGCTGAAGTTCTCATTTAAATTACTGGTATGAACTAGATGTGTGTCCACAGGAGCTTCCACTCTGTCACTGTATATGGTTTCATGCTCTTGGTGAAATACTAGAAGTTGCTTTTGTAGAAAAGTGCATGTCTCCCCCCAAAGCATAGTAGTAACCGGCAAGAAGTCAATAGAGGACAGGAGCGAAAGTGAAACAGAAACTTATGGTTAGCTGCAATTGGGATCATCTACTCAGCATGTCCAATCATCTCAAGATGTTTCAACCTTCTTGGTCTAGTGGTTCTCAAGTTATATGAATTGGAAATGGTTTTCCATGTTCTGACCCTTGTGACCTTGACCTTTAATCCAGTGACCCCAAAATCAATAGGAGTCATCTACTCCGCATATCCAAACATCCTATGAAGTTTAAACATTCTGGGTCAAGTGGTTCTCAAGTTATAGATTGGAAATAGTTCTTCATGTTCAGGCTCCTGCGACTTTGACCTTTGCTCTAGTGAACGCAAAAGCGATAGAGGTCATCTACTCTGTAAGTATTATCACGCTATGAAGTGTGAAGGTTCTGGGTCAAATGGTTCTCAAGTTATTGACCTGAAATGGTTTTCTATGTTCAGGTCCCTGTGACCTTGACCTTTGATTAAGTGATCCAAAAATCACTAGGGGTCATCTAATGTGCATGTCCGATCATCCTACGAAGTTTCAACATTTTGGGTCAAATGGTTCTCAAGTTATTGATCAGAAACTGTTTTCCATGTTCAGGCCCCTGTGACCTTAACCTTTGATCAATAATCCCAAAAACAATAGGGGTCATCTACTTCAAAAGCTCTATCATCTTATGAAGTTTGGAATTCCTAAGTCAAATGGTTCTCCAGTTATTGATCAAAAATGAAGAGTGACGGACAAATGGCCCCTGTGGCATTGACCTTTAATCCAGTGGCCCCAAAAAGTTTAGAGGTCATCTACTCTGTAAGTCCGATCACCCTATGAAGTTTTACGGTTCTGGGTCAAATGGTTCTCAAATTACTGATCAGAAATGGTTTTACATGTTCTGGCCCCTGTGACACTGAACTTTAATAGAGTGACCCCGAAATCAATAGGGGTTGTCTACTCTGCATGTCCAATCATCCCATGAAGTTTCTGGGTCAAGTGGTTCTCAAGTTATTGATTGGAAATGGTTTTCCGTGTTAAGTTCCCTGTGACCTTGACCTTAAATAGAGTGACCCAAAAATGAATAGTGGTCATTTACTCTGCATTTGCAATCACCCTATGAAGTTTAAACATTATGGGTCAAGTGGCTCTCAAGTTATTGATCTGAAATGGTTTTCCATGTTCGGGCCTCTGTGACCTTGACCTTTGATGGAGTGACCCCAAAAATGTAAGGGATGGTCTTTCCCGTAAACTCTACCAATCTATGAAGTTTGAAGGTTCTAGGGCAAATAGTTCTCCAGTTATTATCGGAAATGAAGTGTGACTGACGGATGGATGGACAGGGCAAAAACAATATGTCTCTCCAGCAGGAGCATTAAGTAGATATGTTATGGTACCAGTATACTAATGATTTTCATTGTAGGCAAGAAACTCAGCTATGATGTTTTACATTATCATATATTTAAAATGAGAAATTACACTGTACATACTGTGGTAAATGAGGCTTGGGACCATATTTTTCTCTCATAAAACAGATTGGTAAATGGAATTGTGATTAAACATTTGCCTTACAAAATCAGATTCTTGACAAAAGCATTTTTTGAGAAGTAGCATGTGTTAACTTTTCAAAGTGTATTTCAGGGCAGTGATTTTTTTTGCCCTTTTGGGAAAATGTCCGGTACCGGATAAATTGGGAAAAACAGCGGGGTTTTTACTCTGATTGGGAATTTTATAGTTCATTAATAACATCATTTAGAATGTTTCTTCCTTCAATTCCATGTAAATAGCATTAAACAAACTGTTTAAATGGTTAAATCATGTTGAATGTCAATGTAACTAAGTTTTCCTTCTGCAATCATCAAAATGCAAACTTAATTTGGTAATATTGGGAATTTTTGGATGATAATTGGGAAAAAAGATTGCATTTTTCAATTGGGAAAAGGTCCTTTGAGGGGTACTTTATAAAGAAGGAAAAAAATCGCTGTTTTAGGGTTCAAACCTATAATTTTGCTTTGACAGTTCCCCACTTTGAATAGTGGATGAAGACGCTGTGTACCTATCTAGGAATTACAGGTGAGTTCTTCGGTAGAACCATCGACCTACAAGTCAGTCGGATAGCTTTCTTACATAATGACCCCAGCTTTTCAATCAACAGAGGCAAAGTGATTCAAAATTATAAGAGAATAAATCATGAATCAAGTCGGCCCATATAAAGTCCATTCACCATAGGACATTTCAAGGGTTTCTAACTTTAAATTTTGTATATCTGATACATTTTGATCCACAAGCTGGGATACATAATTTTTCTATTATGTAACCATCTAACTCAATGGCAGTACAGAAAAGAAGCATTAAGTTAAAAATCATGTTTTCCTTTAAAGCCTTAACAAAACTTTTTTTAAAGATACATACTTGCCGGTGTAAATAAAGTCGAGAAGGTATTTGAATTCTTCCCAACGTACATCTTTCAGCTTGAATATGGCTTGATTCCTGTCATCTTCCACACCTTTTTCGAACATCTTAAAGAAAAACGTGCTTGCTGAACCAAGTACGGCACGGTGTATACACGTCTCATGGTCACCGACAATCAACTTAGCATCGCAGAACTGGTCCCGTTTATGCATCTTATACAGCTGGGACAGTATGTTCGTAGTGTGCGACTCATCGTCATACTCTAGTTGTTGTTGTTCGATAATTTCTGACTCCGACTCAGTCCTCTCCATATTTCTCTGCTTCATTTAGATGGATGATAAATTTACAAACCAAGCGAGATGTCAAAGTTTCATACTAGCAGATAGGCCACCTGAAAAATATAAGTCATGCTTGATAATTACTTTGCTTTGTTTGCTAAAATGACTGTAGTGACATTTCCAATCAATGTACGCATTATGTAACAGCAGTTTTACAATTTTTGTTATATTTCGTAATTTTACCATTTTTGTTATATTTCAAAATACTACATAACTGTTATGACAGTAGCTGTCTCTCCACCTGGAAGTCAAACTTCCTATTAAACACTTTCTCTAACTGAGCTAACTTTACAAAAACAACTCTGATACATCTGATGTTTTAAATAATTTCTTAAAAATTTTATTAGACACATCCATAGAAATTTCAACTATTCATGAAACACTACAACTGATAAGACTACAGAAAATGTTTTTAACTTATTCCTGAACTTATACAATATCTGCTGAATATAATTAACCTTTAGCCTGCTGGCAGCAAGTGATTCTGTCTTTGTGGCCAGTGCAGACCAAGATCAGCCTGCACGGACATGGTCTTCACTGAGTAAATTTTCAGTCTACATCCCTTTGATTAAAACATGGTATTGCCCAAATTGATCGATAGACTAGTTAGCAGGCTAAAGGTTAATCCCCTCTGCATGGTAAATTTTCCGACCAAACAGTGAAACACATGATATTTATTTATTGAAAGTTCAAAATAACATTTAACAACAGTATTTTAGATACCTAACTGAGGTCAGAAAACCTGCCTTAACATATTATTGTAGATAAAAATCAACACTTTACCAAAATTTTAATATCCATCTAGCATTGTGTAAATTTGAACTTAATCGCAGCACCAGTTCATAAATAAAATCATATTCTTATCCGGATGGTTTATTTTATGATCTCTAAAAAATTACGGATGGCTTATTTTATGTCTAAATTTTTTTAAAAACACTGTCCTGAAATTTTAATATCCATCTATCAGCATGTAGACACGTACATTATTTTAAGATGCGTAAATACTATCCTCATTTACATATTCAATTCATAATCACTATTTCATATTCTGTCCTGGAAGTCGCTCACACAAACTGTCTTTAACTAGATCATTTCTAAGGCAACTGGAATAAACATCCTGGAAGTTACCAGTTCAGGAGTATTTTGAAATTACTGACATTATCTGTCTAAGGTTTTGCCAGGAGCACATGGTTTAATAATCAGGAACGACATATAAAAATGTCTGGTTCCAAACAGATTATTTCGCACGTAAGTCTTCTACTTCGACCCAGATTGTATCCTAACTTATCATTTTGTAAGTAACATATTAATTAGCTTCTTTAAGTCTAAGTGTGTCAAGCTAAAACAGTATTGAACAAATGAGCATGGGACATGTCTTTTTAAAAAACAAAATCTCACCATTATTTATAATAAAGGTCCATAACTCTGAGAAATATTTCTTCAGCCCCTTTTTATGATTATGTTCTTTTATTTAACACAGCTCAATTTCTTTCCTAGATTTAAGCAAAGAAGACTAAAACTGTGTGTTATCATGTACCACATGCACAGTTTTTAAGTCACCTCGCTCGGGGATTAAACTGACAATACCGTGATCTGTAGATCTGCAATCTCCCTACTGAGCTATGTGGGTTGAAGTTCAGGTGCATATTATTATACATGTCATTTACATCTAACTCTAAACAATGATTTCATGACTTACAGACATGTTAGAAAAAAAATGTCACCCAGTATTCTATGACTTACAGACATGTTAGAAAAAAATGTCACCATCATTCTGAAGGAGCACAATTACAAGCAACTGCTGGAATACCATCAAGTCCAGGTATTCTGAGCATCTGGCAGACTGAAGTATTTTTGTAGTTAGTCTCTCAATGTTATGGTATACAGAAACTATTATGACAGCAATGGTATGCCAGTATGTTGTTTAACAGTCTACAAGGCACCTTCGGTATGTCTAAGCCAAGTCAATAACAGCGTGAACTAATTGTGTAACCTATTGCATCATCTAATATTTACCATCTTGTAAATATCAATGCTTTATGCCATTTCATAAACTAGAAACAACTGTTGATAATTGGACATAATTTAAATGGCTTGGGATTTCCAAATTCCACAAAACAACAACAACAACAATCTACCAAATAACAGTAATGTATTCTGGACAACGAAAGGATTCACACCTTGCAATCAGTTTTATTAATTAAATTTTATCATTTTATCATTGCATGACACAGCAATGGTAATTCAAAAGGTTGAGAAACTAGAATGTGTCTGTAGGACACAGGGTGTGCCCTCACTGGTATATTTGTCCCAAATAAGGGGCAATAATTCAAGTGTTTGCAGTCTTAAGGAGGTATAGCCTCAACAAACATTTTATATAAAGGATTCATTACTCTAGGCCATACACTTTTTGAGCTATGAGCATCACAAACAAAAAATCCACTATTTTGGCTATTTCAAGGGCCGTAAGTAACTCTGTTATTAGCGCTAAAATCTCAAAAAGATCACGTGCAAAGCAACATCAAGATGAAATACTTTTTGAGCTAGGCGTGTACAAGGTGAAAATGTGCATTTTTGACTATTTCAGGGGTCATAACTCTGGAAATAGGGGGCAGAGCCAGACGGAAAAATAGGACGTGCACATGTTCATATCATGATTAAGACTCAAGCAAGGTTTCATCAATTTATATAAAATACTTTTTGAACTAGGCGAATCACAAACTTTTTCCAGACGGAAGGATGCATGCACGCACACACGTACCTACACACAGACAAGACCAAATCTATATGCCCCCACCACTCATAGTGTAAGTGTAGATACAAAGACAGAAAAATTTGGCAAACAAACACTATCTATATGAACAGTCTACCTGTCCATAACATGTTCTACCTGTCCATTACATGTTCTACTGTGTTGTCCTGTATGACTGGTAAACTTAAAATGCCATTAGTAAAGAAGTAAAAATAAACAATTGCTGAAAACTATGTTCCACATAGTTATGTGAAATTATATTACAAATGGCGCACCAAAACAATGATATTGAAAATAATGAGGTTTCAAAGGGGCTGAACTGTCTGAAAAAGTAACCCCTTTGTACTGTCCTTTTACGAAATTCAATGAATATCTCACTAAACTGACAATTGTTTTGTAGAATAACATATATGCTTCTTGATGTTGTTCAATTTTTATGTGAAACAAGCTTTTCTTTCTATGATTTGGTGTTCTTTGAATTTGTTCTCAAAATATGGGGCTAACTGTTAACAGAAGAAAATGTTAGTCAACATTCTGTCCTTTTTATTCAACAGTGATGACCTCTTTGTAGCCTAATAGAAAAATAGCCAATCAATACTTCTCCTAGCAAAAAAGTAATTATTCTCTCTAAGGCTTTATATTAAATCAGGTCTCTTTTTCTATATCATGTCACAAAGAAATACTGGACATCTTGGGAATTTATTTATTTGGGTTTTACGGCGCACCAACACAGTTTAGGTTATATGGCGCCAAAGAGGACTACAAATTTTGGTTTCACATCTCATTTACATCGAAATAAAAACATGAGGTATGGAATCAAAATTTGCATACCTGCTGGAATCACAGAGTTACTGCAAAACCAAGTGTTAAGACCCTATTAGTCACCTCTTATGGTCATGCAAGGGTAAAGCAGTGGTTCCAATTCTTTTCATACACAGATCGTCCCAGAACCACATGGGGCGGACATCTTGGGGAACTCATTGTACTTACAACATACAATGTCTCCCCATACACTTAATTTTGATAGGGCATTGTTAACAAGAGGGTCGTGATGACCCTGAATCCCTCACCTGAGTAATATTGCCTACATGTCTTCAATAACAAGAAAATAGGCCAGAAGGTAAAATAAAGCAAAGAGTTAGTATTGAAATCTGTGAACATGGTCCAAATATCAATGCTGATGCTAAAATATCCATAAAGTAGGTGCTATGTTGTCTTTGAATAATTATGGAGTTCACCAAAATAGCTAATTTCTAGCCTTTCAGGGGCCCAAAATACTCTGGAATCCATTAAGGAATATGGCTGGTTCAAGAAAGGAACCGAGATCTTATGGTGATACAAGTTTGCAAGTTTGGTTAAAATCAAATCACAAATGAAACCACTATTGAGCAATAGAAAATTTTTGCCCTTTCTGGGGCTCATGGTGAGATATGGCTGGTTCAAGAAAGGAACCAAGATCTTATGGTGATATAACAGTGCAAGTTTGGTTAAAATCCAATCATAAATGAAACAGCTATTGTGCAGACAAGACCAAAATAGCCCATTTCTGACCCTTTCAGGGGTCATAACTCTAGAATCCATAACGGAATATGGCTGGTTCAAGAAAAAAACCACGATCAGTTGTGTGCAAGTTTGGTTAAAATCAAATCTTAAATGAAACCACTATTGTGCAGACAAGACCAAAATAACCAATTTTTGCCCTT
This sequence comes from Mercenaria mercenaria, assembly GCF_021730395.1. Taxonomy (NCBI): domain Eukaryota; kingdom Metazoa; phylum Mollusca; class Bivalvia; order Venerida; family Veneridae; genus Mercenaria; species Mercenaria mercenaria. The sequence continues at coordinate 21,128,566 of NC_069375.1, forward strand.
TCAGGGGCTGTAACTCTGGAACTCATGGTGAGATATGGCTGGTTCAAGAAAGGAACTAAGATCTTATGGTGATACAAGTGTGCAAGTTTGGTTAAAATCCAATCATAAATGAAACTGCTTTTGTGCAGACAAGGCCAAAATTGCCAATTTCTGACCCTTTCTGGCTTTGTAACTCTAGAATCCATAATGGAATATGGCTGTTTCAAGAAAAGAACCGAAATCTTATGGTGATACAAGTTGTGTGCAAGTTTGGTTAAAATCAAATCTTAAATGAAACCACTATCGTGCAGACAAGACCAAAATAGCCAATTTCTGCCCTTTCAGGGGCTGTAACTGGGATATGGCTGGTTCAAGAAAGGAACCAAGATCTTATGCTGATACAAATGTACAAGTCTGATTAAAATCCAATCATAAATGAAACTGCTATTGTGCAGACAAGACCAAAATAGCCAATTCTGGAATGGAATATGGCTGGTTCAAGAAAAAGAGTCCAGAAGTTCTATCCATTTATCAGTGTCTCAAATAGATACCAAAAGATGACTATTTATCTGCTTTTCACGATCGGGTAAAAAGATTACAAAAATGTGTTTTGGTAAAGGGGGAATACTTTGAAGATTTGTAATGAAAATAATTTTGATAGCAAAAACGTAGCACTTAAGAAATCTGAACCAAATGACAGAACTTTCTGCAGTTTTATACATTTCAAGTAAATATCTAAAGACGAAATATTTTAGTGAAAGATGGACATTAAATAATCTTTAACCTTTAAGCCTGCTGAATTTCAAAAATGGACTGGTCCATCATTCAATTTGGGAAATACCATTTATTATCTGAAGGGTAGTTCGCTGAAAATTTACTGACTGAATAGCGAACAGTGAAGACCATGATCAATCTGCACATGCACTGGTCGCAAAGGCAAAATCTCTTGCCGCCAGCAGGCTAAAGGTTATTCTAATATGCTTTTCTCTGTTAAAACACTCTTGCGCTACAATGATGTCACATTAACATGCGGTGATGTCAATGTTTTTGTGGCGACCAAGGAAGAGCGCTACTACATTTTATCTACTGTTTTAGATTAAGGGCATATTAGAATTGAAATAATTCATAGCAAAACTGTGTTTTAACACTATTTATACACTCAGGCAGTAATACGTCGTACAAATAATTTCGCTCGGGCTGTGCCCTCATGAAATTATTACGCCTGACTTATAACCGCCCATCGTGCATAAATAGTGTCAAAACACACTTTTGCTATAAATTTTTCTTAAATAAATCTAGTGTAAATTTTAATCAGATATACAGAAGGTAAATCCATAAACTGGCCAGCACAGAAATATGAAACATATCTTACAGTTTGTCACCAAACATTTTATGCTTTCAAACATTTATACAAAAGGCATTTACAGCAAATCAAATAAATATCTAAATACCTATTGAACAGTTAATTCAACATGTCAATTCTATCTCCAACCTGGAAATCATACAAATAAACTAAAATAATCTATATAAAACCTTACCTATTTGTTCAGTTAATCTCATCTGTTTGTAAATCACTACCTATATAGTATATATATTGTTTTTCCCAATAATCTCTTAAAGCCAACTGCACAAAATGATATATATACTTATGCAAATGTACAGTAGTATGAATTAATTGACCTAAATACAAACATTAACAACTTGCAAGTTAAAATGACTATTGTGTACCAGCGAGATAAAAATATTCCAATACTTGCAAAGGCAAAAACGTGAGAGTGTGGCACATGATAATTCTATTGCGACTATATCTCGGGTCATTTTGAACTCGTAATGACCTCATAGTTAAGGTCAACATTTTTAAATATACCAAACATAGGTATTAGAAAATAAGTTTTTGTCAATGGGAAGTATATGAAGACACTTACATATTCCCCTATAAGCAGTACAAAATGCATGAGAGACATAAACTGATAAGTAATGGCATGCTCGTCAATAGTTAAAACTATTGCCTGAGGCCCAAATGACTGAGGGCCAATAATTTTGGCTACTGGTCATTCAATATGTGTTTCCTATTACATGACATCAGAAATTTAATAATGATTGCTATTTAGCCGACTATTCCCTGTGAAAAAGTGACTTACATTGCATAGGTTCCTTAACTCTACATTTTTACAAAATTATGCCCCTTTTTCAACTTAGCATTTTTTTGTAAAGTTTCTGCTGGTATCTCAGTCCCCACTAAGTCCTTACTACTGGGAATGGATTGAAACTACACACATTTGTCCACTGTGATGATTTGACATGCACTGTACAGGACCCATAACTCTGTTTTGCATTTTTACAAAATTATGCCCCTTTTTTACTTATATATTAATTATGTATATTTCACCAGATCTCAATAATTATTTGGGTCGGTAACATTGCTGCTTGTTCTATGTTATTTATAATAATATAAATTATTTTACAACAAAACCTATCTACTGTCAAAACTGACCTACGAGTGCTGATTGTTACTTACTAGATTCCTTGCAACGTTTATGCTGCCTGCATTACAACTGCCAGGCATTATTCTAGGTGTTATGCCATTACTTGCAATTAATCAAATGTAGGAAACTACCTTAATCAGAATATTAAATACATAGAACTGAATAGTATGGAATATATTTTAGCCTATGTTTTTATTGGCAGTCCTCTACTTCAGGAATATATTTTAGCCTATGTTTTTACTGGCAGTCCTCTACTTCAGGCAAGTACATAATGTCCTCAGCCCAGTATCAAGGTCAGTTTGAGATCACTTAAAGGTCCATTACTAAGGGAAAGTGAGTTGGCAATTTTTTTCATAGCCAGTGCATAGACTTCTGCAAGACACTAAATAATGAAGATTGGCAGGTCAAAATTTACAGAAGGTCTTTGGAACTCAAAGAAATGTATGTGTATTATGTTGAAATTTCAATGAATCGACAGAATGACCCCCCAGGTCTTTTTAACTTTCTTCATACTTCATAGAAAAATAATTGTACATATACTGCGATTTATTTCGAATTTCTACATACCAACTTTCATTTTCCAATAAAATGAAATAGTTTCTGTGCTTTTTAAAAGAAATTAAAATGTTCACTTCCCTTAGTATTGGACCTTTAAATATTAACATTATATTATGGTTACCAATGCATTATATTATGGTTACCAATGTTTTTTACCCTGTTTATCTAAACACTTAAAGTATGCCCTGCTAAATCATTTGTATTACTTTTTGTTATGAAAAAAAAAAAAAAAAAAAAAAAAAAAAACAGCAAAAAAATTCAAGGTTTCACAATGCCTTTAATATCCTTTTTTGAACTGTGTCAAAAGATATCAGTTCAAAAGCGGGTTTATCCATGCACCAGATAATCCAAATACATAGTCAATGAAATGTAACTGTACATAAAAACTTAGTGCATAACATAATCTTCATAGCATTAACGGACAAAATCACCTTTTAATGCTTCAAGGAGGGATTAACTGCACACATTTGAATCTATGGTATAACATTGAAACCAATTACGAAAATTGATAAGTATAGACATGTGTATTTAAAGAATCAATTAATACTCCAGAGGAAATAAATATTCATAATCTTTAAAAAAACAAGAGCTGTCTCCATAGGATGACATATGCCCCCGATGGCACTTTGAATGAGTAGTTATGGCCGATGTTAGAGTTTAGGACCTTTGACCTACGGAGCTGGGTCTTGCGCGCGACACGTCGTCTTACTGTGTCACACATTCATGCGTAGTTATTTTAAAATCCATGCATGAATGACAAAGATATGGACCGGACACACCCATCAATGCACTATCATGAAAAATGACCTTTAACGTCTAAGTGTGACCTTGATCTTTGAGCTACGGACCTGGGTCTTGCGCGCGACACGTCGTCTTACTGTGGTACACATTCATGCCAAGTTATTTGAAAATCCATCCATGGTTGACAAAGATATGGACCGGACACGCCCATCAATGCACTATCCTTTAAAGTCTAAGTGTGACCTTGACCTTTGAGCTACGGACCTAGGTCTTGCGCGCGACACGTCGTCTTACTGTGGTACACATTCACGCCAAGTTATTTGAAAATCCATCCATCGATGACAAAGATATGGACCGGACACGCCCATCAATGCACTATCCTTTAATGTCTAATTGTGACCTTGACCTTTGAGGTACGGACCTGGGTCTTGCGCGCGACACGTCGTCTTACTGTGGTACACATTCATGCCAAGTTATTTGAAAATCCATCCATCGATGACAAAGATATGGACCGGACACGAAAATTGCGGACAGACTGACAGACTGACAGACCGACAGACGGTTCAAAAACTATATGCCTCCCTTCGGGGGCATAAAAAGACTTCATCACAATTTTGGTAACTAAAGTTATTTTCACAGTAAACTGTTTTTTTTTTTTTTTCAACTGCTTCAGCAATGTAAGTATTGGATGTTTCAACCCCTTTAATGTCTGTTTTCCTCATACAAGCTACATTTTCCCACATTTTTATAGTGTTATAAGTGTAATTAAGCCCACCTAGTTACCTCAGTTGGTAGTGCAGGTAAGATACAATCAAGAGGCCAAAGGTCTACTGGTAACTACCACAACAGCTGTAGAGTCTCTATGATGGCTGGCCAGAGGCATGCCTAAGGTGATATTTGTATGACATATTGTCAAGTTACTTATGGAGAACAAGCTAATAACAAGCTAAAAACTTACATTCTCACAGAATAATCATCCAAATACTGTTGAAAAAGTGTTTTTTTACCTAAACACAACAAGATTCTATATTTTTTACCATTGAATAAGCCACTGACCTACAGGTTTAAGTATTACAGGATAAATCACTGGATCATTGAACACTAGGTCAATGTTCTTAACAATAGTTGGCTTCCATTTATTCACTGTCTAGGTCAAAATGAGAAAAAGCAAACCTTAAAATATCTGCAGACAAATAACAGAATTATACCCTTGAACACCATTTGCTGCAATATCAGCAAACAACTTTTACCCTTTTGAAAGGTCATGCTACTAGTTAATCCATCTGTTTTTTTAATCAATAAGAAAATGTCCTAATGAGACAAATATAAAATATATTGTAGATCAATTAATTCTCAGAAAGCCTAAAAGCATACTATGTATCAAACACTATGTTTTCTTCACACATAAACATGTTCAGGTCAAACACAATGCGATCAAGTTACATTATCTTGAGAATTTTTCATTGCTGAATTTTGATGACAAAAATGGCTTACCATTATCTAATAAAAGGACACTTTTACTAACTAATGTGCATGTAAAATGATGTATAACGAGACAGAAGTTTGACAATTAATAATTACTAGCATGGTGTTGTAAATTTCCAAAACTACTGTAATTAATGTCATTGCCTTAAAGTTAAAACTGCAAAGTTAATTCTTTGGTCGGAACTGATACATTAGATTTTCAACATCATTACATTGTATCAATCATCACACACTTTTTGTTCTGACTAAATGACATGAACATCTCCTAAAACAATTAGCTGGATACACATAATATAGACAAGTGCAAATCCACGATGATACCAGTACAAGATCAAATAGTGATATTTCTAACCTCAAGAAATGTTTGAAGAACCAAACTTAACTCATTATTTTTGTTGATAGATCTATTAATATCAAAAAGCTCATTCAATTCTGTAAAATTTCTAAATCATTTCTTGATATTTTTTTCCTAGTTACAACAAAAGAACAGATTTATTTTTGTAAATCAAAATGTTGTTTCCTGCTCAAAGTGTATTCATGAATCAACAATGTCAAAACATGCTGTGTGCAGGAAATGAAATATTTCACATAAATACATGTATGTCAAAATCTGTTTTGTTTATAGCTGAATTTTACAACAGGTCCCTCTAGAAGCTAATATAATCTCACATTAGTTACAACAGATACAGACTGTTGATTCTCATCTAGATGTTATTTCACACTACTCAGGGCTTGCATCTCACAGAATCAATGACACTGAATACGTAAACTCCTGTTGAAGGTCTTCCAATGTGAGAAGTATTAGACCAGTAGTTTATACTTAAAACTAGGAGTGAGGGCCGAGGGACGCCCGATTCAAAGTTAGTAAAGGTAACCAATCAGCCAAGAAGCCCGCCACGCTCATTAAGAAAGAAAGGAAAAATAATTGACATTCATTGTAACACTTAATCTCCTAGAAATGTCTCTCCTAGAAAGAAGTGATTATTACCCTCAGCAATTCAGTTACTGGATGAAGAATTCTGAGTATAACAAGCAAATTCGATGAATTGGTATCCCCCGCCGAAAGGGTTTGTGGTGAGGAATGGCAAAAAGATATATCCGGCAAAAAGTGAAAGGATGTTAATAAGAAGCAAACAAGTGAATGAAGTATTGCCATGCAATACAAAGTCCCCTACTGGAAGGCACCTAATTTTCTCTACTGCAGTATAACATAATGAACTGATATCTGTCAATGATGTATAAACAATATTGTACTACATATACAATATGTTATAACAACACACTTGGATTAAAATGTGCATATATAAAAACCCACAGTTGTTTTCATATTGAATTTTTTTGACTGATTATAAAAATGTTATCATGTAAGTAACAACAAAGGGAAATTAATCTTTAAAAAAAAAAAAAAAAAAAAAAAAAAAAAAAAAAATCTATATAATATAAGTCCACAAGAAACTCTTTACCAGGTAGAGATAGGTCAAAATACACCTAAAAATTGGATGTAACATGCATGCTGTACCACAGAAAAGTGGTCTCGATTTTTCTCTACCGCCAGTAATAAAAAAGTTACAATAAAATCTATTAAAGGGAATTCCGATAGTTTTTTATGCGCATCTTTCTGCGCAGCCGACACTTTCTATGGAAAATTAAACTGAAGTCAACATTTGTTGAAACATGTTACAGACAGTCTTAAATATGAGGAATCTTGAATGAAATAACATTTTTGATAAGTTTTATCAGTAATCAGATGTTGATACTGGTTAATGTTGTATTGACAAGTATCATGCCTGACAGGTATCTAGCAATTTTTGTGGTTGTGTTTTCACATCGCATTTTAGTACAAAGACAGTGTTTTTCATATAATGTAAGATATTTGACTTAGTACTGATAAGACAATATCACCTTTCAGATTATTTAGTATTCAATAATAGAAAGAATTAAGAACTTTTAAAACTTTTTTTAACTTCTAGCAGACATACATGTAATCAATTTGGCCAGGTTCGCGCCATTTTCCGTCCGAACAGGTGTTGTATTCTAGCGGTCTTAACATAAAAATTAGCCTGGTGACCCATACATTTTTAGCCATTTTTATGCTCACAATACAATTATCTATACACAAGAAAAACAGGAAAAAATTCTATGAAAGAGTTTTTTCAAAATTTAAAAAAATATTCTTCACTATGGGTATTTTTCACTGAAAAAAGTTCACAAAAGTAAATATGAAACAATATTTTTTTTTCATTTTTACCCATTATTGTAAGGACAGAGTATTACAAATATGACTATGATATCAAATAAGTATATAATAAAATCTGTAAAAAGAAAAAAACCTTATTGTGCTGTCTTGATGTATATTTTGCTTGGTATTTATAAAAAAGCAGAAAATTATGAAAATGTTGAAAAATCGCTAGCTGTTTCAGCAACAGTGGGTGTGTTCAAAACAATTTTTCACAAAAACAAGCCTGGTGACCTATTGTTTTTATTTGTTCATTGTTTTCAGCACAAATTTTCCTATCATATATGTAAATTTAAAAAATTTCTATGAAAGGAAAAAAACTATAGGAATTCTCTTTAATAGTAACAACAAAGGGACGTAATTCTAAAAACAAGGGTGCCTCATGGTGGTGAACATTTGTTCCAAGTTCCATCAAAATCCCTCCATGCATGAAGAAGAAATGTTCCGTACAAAGTCATTCTTGAATCTGACCTTTGACCTCTAAATATGACCTTGACCTTAGACCTAGGGACCTGGTTCTTGCGCATGACATGTTGTCTCATCCAGGGGAATATTTGTGTCAACTGATATCTAAATCCTGCTTTGCATGACAAAGTTATAGACCGGACAGGAAAAAAATCCTCTTGACCTTTGATCTCAAAGTGTGACCTTGACCTTTAAGCTAGGGTACTGGGTGTTGCGCATGACACGTCGTCTCATCATGGGAAACATTTGTGCCAAGTAATATTAAAATCCCTTCATGGATGGCACAGTTATGGATGGGACAGGAAAAAAACTCTGTTGACCTTTGACCCCCAATTGTGACCTTGACCTTTGAGCTAGGGGTCCGGGATTTGCGCATGACACATCGTCTCATCATGGGGAACACTTGTGCTAAGTGATATTAAAATCCCTTAATGAATGTCAGAGTTATGGATCGGACACGAAACAGACCCTGTTCATGCTATGTTAACATTTGACTGCTTAGTGTGACCTTGACCTTTGAGCTAGGGGTCTGAAAGTTGTGCATGACACATCGTCTTATTATGAGGTACATTTCTGCCAAGTAATATTAAAATTCCCTTCATAGATGGGAGAGTTATGGACCGGACAGGAAAAAAGCCTTGTTGACCTTTGACCTCCAATTGTGACCTTGACCTTTAAGCTAGGGGTCCAGGTTTTGCGCATGACACGTCATCTCCTCATGGGGAACATTTGTGCCAAGTAATATTAAAATCTCTTCATGGATGGGAGAGTTATGGACCAGACAGGAAAAAAACTCTGTTGACCTTTGACCCCAATTGTGACCTTGACCTTTGAGCTAGGGGTCCGGGATTTGCGCATGACACGTCGTCTCATCATGGGGAACACTTGTGCTAAGTGATATTAAAATCCCTTAATGAATGTCAGAGTTATGGACCGGACACGAAACAGACCCTGTTCATGCTATGTTAACATTTGACTGCTTAGTGTGACCTTGACCTTTGAGCTAGGGGTCTGAAAGTTGTGCATGACACATCGTCTTATTATGAGGTACATTTCTGCCAAGTAATATTAAAATCCCTTCATAGATGGGAGAGTTATGGACCGGACAGGAAAAAAAGCCTTGTTGACCTTTGACCTCCAATTGTGACCTTGACCTTTAAGCTAGGGGTCCAGGTTTTGCGCATGACACGTCATCTCCTCATGGGGAACATTTGTGCCAAGTAATATTAAAATCTCTTCATGGATGGGAGAGTTATGGACCGGACAGGAAAAAAGCCCTGTTGACCTTTGACCTCCAATTGTGACCTTGACCTTTGAGCTAGGGGTCCGGGATTTGCGCATGACACATCATCTCATCATGGGGAACATTTGTGCCAAGTAATACTAAAATCCCTTCAAGGATGGGAGAGTTGTGGACCGGACAGGAAAAAAGCCCTGTTGACCTTTGACCTCCAATTGTGACCTTGACCTTTGAGCTAGGGGTCCGGGTTTTGCGCATGACACGTCGTCTCATCATGGGGAACATTTGTGCCAAGTAATATTAAAATCCCTTCATGGATGACAGAGTTATGGACCGGACACGAAATTGCGGACGGATGGACGGACGGACTGGCGGACAGACGGACGGACGGATGGACGAACGGAATGACGGAAAAGTGCATTCCTATAGTCCCCGAAACTGGTTTTCAACCAGTAGGGGACTAATAATTTCATTAGTCAAAATCAATTTAACAGAAAATAAATGTTTAATTAAAGAGTATATAATAAATGTATGATACTTTGATCCTGACTAAAGAATTAATTTTGAATGGGATATGCTTACTGTAATAAGCTTAGCTTTTAAAATTAAATGCAGTTAATTGAAATATGAGCTTGAAGTTTAACTGGAACGAAATATTGTCTTCCAGTGGTTTGGCACCAGGTGTTGCTGTTTAACATGTACATTTGAACTTAGAAGGACAGTTTCATTAAGAGAACACAGGTAAGATATCTTGAACATGGCTGAGGGCAAGGTTTGTGCAGTCACAACTTAACATGTTGAAGGTTTGAACATTTTAAAAAAAAAAAAAAAAAAGGAATGGAAATATATATATGTATATATACATATATGTATATATTTATTTTTTTAGGGGGTGGGGGTGCAGGGGAACGGGAGAGGAAACAAAATTTCACATGCTGATTATAAATATTGATTGAAAATTAAACATGAAAAAAAAAAGGGTAAAAGGGTGAAGTTGGTGGGGGGGGGGGGGGAGAGGATGCATGATCAGTGGTGGGCATGACTGGGTGGAGGAGTGAGGTGGGGGAATGGTACAACTTGGAAGGTTTGAAAAAAATCTAAAATAAGAAATGGGGGGGGGGGGGGGGGGGGGGGGGGGTGGGGGGGGGGAGGTGGTGTGACCAAGGCAAGTGGGTGACCAGGTGTGGGTGCACAACTTCAAATGTTTATAATAAATGTTCATATAAAAGAATGAAAGAAATTTAATGAAATTCTGCCAAATGGTAAGTTTGTTATGTACAAATAAATTATGTGGATTTTTAGACAATTAAAGGGCAATAACTCTGAAGTTACAAAAGAAATCCGTACAAAACTGTCTGTGCACAACCACATTATAGTGCTCTAAATTCTGTTAAAGTTTCATAGTTCTAGGTAAAATATATCAAAAGTTACGATGCAGAAATTGCCATATCTATAGATCTATAGTACCCTATATAGTTAACACTTGAAATTTCTAAGGGCCATAACTCTGGTGTTACTTGGGCAATCTGTCTGAAACTTGATGGGCCCCATAACCTCATAGTGGTGAACATGTATATGAAGTTTGTTTGAAAAAAATCTAAAATAAGGAATTTTTTTTTTTTTTTGGGGGGGGGGGGGGGGGTGTCAGGGGGAGGTGTGTGATCAAGGTAAGGGGGTGACCAGGTGTGGGTACACAACTTCACATGTTTACAATAAATGTTCATGGAAAAGAATGAAAGAAATTTAATGAAATTCTACCAAATGGTAAGTTTGTTATGTACAAATATGTGGATTTTTATACAATTAAAGGGCCATAACTCTTAATTTACAAAATAAATCCAAATGAAATTGTGTGTACACAACCACATTATGGTGATCTAAATTCTGTTTAAGTTTCATAGTTCTAAGTCAAATATATCAAAAGTTATGATGCAGAAATTGCCATATTTATAGTACCCTATATAGTTAATACTAAAAACTTCTAAGGGCCATAACTCTGGTATTACTTAGGCAATTTGACTGAAACTTGACTAGCCGCAAGAACTCATAGTGGTGAACATGTATATGACGTTTTAAATAAATATTCCCAACCATTTCCTAGATATGGCTCCGGACGGACGGACGGAAAGATGGAAGGACGGACGGATGGAAAGACGGATGGAAGGACGGACGGACGGACAACGCCAAAACTATATCCCTCCGACTTTCGTCAGGGGATAAAAAGAGACAGATACTCACTGTAAAGAAGATGGAAGAGGGTGATTTGCATCAGCAGGTCACACTGAAAAAAAGAAAAGAATAAATATTAAATATTTTTACAAGGATACAAGACAGTTTCCAATCTCAAATGTTTAGCTGAACTTCATAATGTTTTTCTACTGCTATAATAATGTTATAATGTAATCTAAATGTTATCTTTACCACAGTCATAAAACCGTAAACAGAGAAACATTTTGTTTGTAGCAGTATTAACTTTCAAGGTTTCTTTACAAGTTAATGTTAAAAAACAACAACAACAAAAACAGTAACTGTATACAGAAAACCTACAAATGTAATGGTTGACAAGTTAAACAAATCCAAAACAAAACTACAGAATACAAAATTTTATTTTTATTTAATCCAAGGCACTGATTCTAGTATCATTCTACTGACACTTTTTAAAAAATATTCAGTGTACATTATTACATGTTTGTCAAGTCTAAGAAAAATCTAATTATTCAAGTAAAAATACAGCTACACTGTCAAAAGTGAAAATCTAAGTATGCTTAAAATGATGTTGATTTGGAGACAGACAAGCAAACAGCCAAAAAAAAAAAAAAAACTCTGATGGATTCATAATTCCAGAAACTATATCAGCCTCCTACAAGCTATTATCACCAAAACATCTGAGAAACACAGGGAACAGCATCCTAATTATCCACTATATTACAAGCCCATTTCTCATTCATAACTATCATCAGAGTCTGTAATACTTAAGAGAAAACAGGAAATACAAGTAGATACTGTAATATCTCTAATGAATGCCTACTACATTGATGTTACACGGTAAAGTAGGTAGTACCGTAAAATCTCAAAATAAAGTCAACCATTATGTTACATTGAAAAAATGGTACCATAAAGACTTTTAAAAAAGCCTACCAGTACAATGCTACAAGGACAAAGTGGTTATTATAACATCATAAAATAATGCCCACTACCACCAATACAGAGGACACTGTCATACCTTAAAAACAAGAGAACTGCCTACAGGTGCCATCGCTCGTCTGCAAGAGCTGGTCAGTATGTAAGAGTTATAGTTCAGATTTTCTAAGTACAAAAAGGGCCATAATTCTGACAAAATGCATAATAATCAGAGTTATGGTTCTTGGCCTACAATTTTTAGTCCCCTAATTATGATAAACAAGTGTGCAAAGTTTCAAAGCTGTAGCTCTTATAGTTTTTGAGAAAAAGCGGGCATAAACAAAAATTTTAACCAAAGAAACACAAATTTTGTAAATACAAAAAGGGCCATAATTTCGACAAAATGCATTTCACAGTAATAGTTCTTGGCCTATTAAGTCATTTAATGATGATAAACATTAAGTGTGCAAAGTTTAAAAGCTGTAGCTCTTATGGTTTTTGAGAAAAGGTGGACAGTAACAAAAATTTTAACCAATGTCGAAACCAATGATCAAGTGACGACATTACCTCATAGATTTTTTCTTAAAATCAGACAAGCTAATAATGTCTACTACTATGATGTTACACCGATGAAATGGATACAAAACATCTTAAAACTAGAAAATGCTTTTGTAAAAAAGCGCATGTCTCCCCCAATGCAAAGTCCTATAGGCAAGAAGTCAATAGGGGTCAGGAGCGAAAGTCAAAGAGACACTGATGGTTGGCTGCAATAGGGATCATCTACTTGGCATGTCCAGTCATCCCTCTAAATTTCAACACTCGTGGCCTAGTGGTTCTCAAGTCACTGTTCAGGCTCCTGTGACCTTTGATCAAGTGACCTCAAAAAAATAGGGGTCATCTACTCTGCATGTCCAATCATCCTATTAAGTTTCAACATTGTAGGTCAAGTGGTTCTCAAGTTATTTCCAAAAAATGATTTTACATGAACAGGCCACTGTGACCTTGACATTTAATAGACTGACCCCAAAATCAATAGGGGTCATCTACTATGCATGTTCAATCATCCTATGAAGTTTCAACATTCTGGGTCGAGTGGTTCTCAAGTTATTGATCAGAACTGGTTAACAATGTTCAGGCCCCTGAGACCTTGACCTTTAACGGAGTGACCCCAAAAACAATAAGGGTCATTTACTCTGCATGAACAATCATCCTATGAAGTTTCAACATTATGGGTCGAGAGGTTCTCAAGTTATTGACTGGAAATGGTTTTCCATGTTCAGGCCCCTGTGGCCTTGACCTTTAACAGAGTGACCCCAAAATCGTTAGGGGTCATCTACTCTTTATGATCAATCATCCTATTAAGTTTCAACATTCTGGGTCAAGTGGTTCTCAAGTTACTGACCGGAAATGGTTTTCAATGTTCAGGTCCCTGTGACCTTGACCTTTAATGGAGTGACCCCAAAATCGATAGGGGTCATCTTCTTTGCATGTACAATCATCCTATGAAGTTTCAACATTCTGGGTCAAGTGGTTCTCTAGTTATTGATCAGAAATGGTTTTCAATGTTCAGGCCCCTGTGACCTTGACCTTTGACAGAGTGATCCCATAATCAATAAGGGTCATCTACTCTTTATGACCAATCATCCTATCAAGTTTCAACATTCTGGGTCAGGTGGTTCTCAAGTTATTGATCGGAAATGGTTTTAAATGTTCAGGCCCCTGTGACCTTGACCTTTGACAGAGTGACCCCAAAATGAATAGGGGTCATCTACTCTTCATGACCAATCATCCTATGAAGTTTCAACATTCTGGGTCAAGTGGTTCTCTAGTTATTGATCCGAAATGGTTTTCAATGTTCAGGCCCCTGTGACCTTGACCTTTGACGGAGTGACCCCAAAATCAATAGGGGTCATCTACTCTTCATGACCAATCATCCTATGAAGTTTCAACATTCTGGGTCAAGTGGTTCTCTAGTTATTGATCGGAAATGGTTTTCAATGATCAGGCCCCTGTGACCTTGACCTTTGACAGAGTGATCCCAAAATCAATAGGGGTCATCTACTCTTCATGACCAATCATCCTATGAAGTTTCAACATTCTGGATCAAGTGGTTCTCTAGTTATTGATCGGAAATGGTTTTCAATGTTCTGGCCCCTGTGACCTTGACCTTTGACGGAGTGACCCCAAAATCAATAGGGGTCATCTACTCTTCATGACCAATCATCCTATGAAGTTTCAACATTCTGGGTCAAGTGGTTCTCTAGTTATTGATCCGAAATGGTTTTCAATGTTCAGGCCCCTGTGACCTTGACCTTTGACGGAGTGACCCCAAAATCAATAGGGGTCATCTACTCTTCATGACCAATCATCCTATGAAGTTTCAACATTCTGGGTCAAGTGGTTCTCTAGATATTGATCGGAAATGGTTTTCAATGTTCAGGCCCCTGTGACCTTGACCTTTGAAGGAGTGACCCCAAAAACAATAGGGGTCGTCTACTCCAGCAGCCCTACAACCCTATGAAGTTTGAAGGTTCTAGGTCAAATGGTTCTCCAGTTATTGCTCGGAAATGAAGTGTGACGGACGGACGGACGGACGGAAGGACGGACGGACGGACAGATGGACGGACAGGGCAAAAACAATATGTCTCCTGGGGGAGACATAATGAGCCGTGCAATGAGAAAACCAACATAGTGCATTTGCGACCAGCATGGATCCAGACCAGCCTGCGCATCCACGCAGTCTGGTCAGGATCCATGCTGTTTGCTAACAGTTTCTCTAATTGCGATAGGCTTTGAAAGCAAACAGTATGGATCCTGACCAGACTGCGCGGATGCGCAGGCTGGTCTGGATCCATGCTGGTCACAAACACACTATGTTGGTTTTCTCATGGCGCGGCTCAAATGATGTTACAAGGATAATTCTGACTTAAAACTAAAATTCTGACAAAAATAGAGTCATGCATATCATCACAAAGGTTTCCCCAAGATCTACATTACGATTACACAAAAAGAACATTTTAACCTTATATAAAAATCAAATGAGTATTTTGTCATTCAGTTATGTTCTAGCAGTTTGAGTTGAAAAGATAGAAACATTGCATTACAGTCGATATTCTCAAAATAAAGTTTTGACCTGATAGACTGAAGCTAGCATTTATCAACATGACCTTAGTATATACTTGACTGGTGCACATTTGATATTTCCCTTTTTGCACTTATTTCTGGGATGTACAATTTCACTTTGAAGTGGTACACATAATTCATGAGACATTACAAATATCATGGATATATCATGCAACAAACTTGTGAACAGTTAAATTTTCCACTCATAGTTGTAACTGAATTTTGCTTATCAACTGTAAAGAGGTGAAAAATTGTGCACGAAAATCCTTAAATATTAAGTTACAGGTTCAATAAGAAATGAACACTGTCACTTCTGATATAATTTGAAAGAAAAGAAATCTTATGGTGAGTATGACCTGCTTTTTCATAGTCTTAAAATTTAAGGCAGATGTTTTTAACAACCAAACCTGATTCTTAATAAAATGGTATTTTCAGGCACCTACCTTAATCTAACAAACACATTTTAAATGCACTTTTGCTCTACTTAAGTTCCTCTTACATAAAATGTTTGTGCTAAAAACATTTAATTTCATGCATCATATAACATAAAAGTGTCTGAGAGAACTGCAGTAGTACTGAAGTGTTTCACTTCAATCTAAACAGAGAATAGGCATTTCCAATATCTTAGTTACAAAAATGCTAATGACGGAAAGTCGGTGGTTCCACCCAGGTTCCCGCCTGTGATGAAATAATGCATGGAGGGGCACATGGGGTCTTCCTCCACCATCAAAGCTGGAAAGTCGCCATATGACCTATAATTGTGTCAGTGTAACGTTAAAGGCAACAAAACAAAACAAAACAAAAATTCTAACGCTGTGATTTGGTTGTTAGCCAGTCATTTTAATGGAATATGTATGGTCCATAATTAAATTAGATGGCATAATTATAAATTACAACATTTTGATTACATAAGACATCACTATAAGCTTTTATGTTTAATGTAGTTGCATCTCACTGTGCAAGCTATATATCTATGAAAGGATTTGTAATTTTTGTAGTAATCTGTAAAGAATAATTCTGAATTACTTGAGAAAACTTTGGATGTAGAAATAACTGTTAAGAAATGTAGGCTGCAAGAAATGTATTACCCTATTTCATGAAAATAATTAACCAAGCTCTAAATATTTATTTTGCCAGAACAGACAAGTATGTAGATCAACTAGAAGATGCTTTTGTAGAAAAGCGCATCTCTCCCCCAATGCATAGTCGTATAGGCAAGAAGTCAATACTAAGGGGACAGGAACGAAAGTCAAAGAGACACTGATGGTTGGCTGCAATAGGGATCATCTACTTGACATGTCCAATCATCCCACAAAGTTTTAACATTCTGGGCCTAGTGGTTCTCAAGTTATGAACTAGAAACAGTTCTCCATGTTCAGACCCGTGACATTGACCTTTGATCGAGTGACCCCAAAATCAGTAGGGGTCATCCTCTCTGCATGTCAAATCATCCTATTAAGTTTCACATTCTGGGTCAAGTGGTTTTCAAGTTACTGACCAGAAATGGTTTTCCATGTTCAGGCCCCTGATACCTTGACCTTTAATACAGTGACCCCAAAATCAATAGGGGTCATCTACTCAGCGTCTCCAATCATCCTATTAAGTTTCAACATTCTGGGTCAAGTGGTTCTCCAGTTACTGATCGGAAATGGTTTTCCATGTTCAGGCCCCTGTGACCTTGACCTTCAACAGAGTGACCCCAAAATCTAGAGGGGACATCTACTCTGCATGACCAATCATCCTGTGAAGTTTCAACATTCTGGGTAAAGTGGTTCTCAAGTTATTGATCGGAAATGGTTTTTCATGTTCAGGCCCATGTGACCTTTGATGGAGTGATCCCATAAACAATAGGGGTCCTCTATTCCATAAGCCCTGCCACCACATGAAGTTTGAAGGTTCTAGGTCAAATGGTTCTCCATTTATTGATCGGAAATGAAGTGTGACGGACAAACGAAAGGACGGACGGACAGATGAAAGGACGGATGGACAGGGCTCCCCTAGTGGGCGAGGGGAGACATAAATACATTTATCTCTCCAAGTTAAAAAAATTGCATGAGCTTGCACATAATAATCGCAGCAGACATATATTCCTTGATGGAATAGAAACATCTAAATAGTAAGTCAGTCTTTATATACTGTTTACTTAGAGCACATGCACATCACTTTTTTTGACACCAAAAGGACCCTATACTACTTTAACAAGAGGACCATGATGGTCCTGAATCGCTCACCTGTTCCCACATGACCCAGTTTTGAGTATGATGACGTTTTTTTCTTTTATTTGACATAGTGACCTAGTTTTTGAGCTCATGTGACCCAGTTTTGAACTTGACCTAGATATCATCAAGATAAAAATTCTGACCAATTTTCATGAAGATCCACTGAAAAATATGGCCTCTAGAGAGGTCAAACGATTTTTCTAATTTTAGACCTACTGACCTAGTTTTTGGACCGCAGTTGACCCAGTTTCAAACTTGACCTAGATATCATCAAGATGAACATTCAGACCAAGTTTCATATAGATCCCAAGAAAAGTATGGCCTCTAGAGAGGTCACAAGGTTTTTTTTATTATTTGACCTACTGACCTAGTTTTTGAGGGCACGTGACCCAGTTTCAAATTTGACCTAGATATCATCAAGGTGAACATTCTGACCAATTTTCATGAAGATCCATTCAAGGGTATGGCCTCTAGAGAGGTCACAAGGTTTTTCTATTTTAAGACCTACTGACCTAGTTTTTGATCACAGTTGATCCAGTTTCAAACTTGACCTATATATCATCAAGATAAACATTCAGACCAACTTTCATACAGTTCCCATGAAAAATATGACCTCTAAAGAGGTCACAAGGCTTTTTCATTATTTGACCTACTGACCTACTTTTTGATGACACGTGACCCACTTTCGAACTTGACCTAGATATCATCAAGATGAACATTCTGACCAATTTTTATGAAGATCCATTCACAAGTATGGCCTCTAGAGAGGTCACAAGGTTTTTCTATTTTTAGACCTACTGACTTAGTTTTTGACCGCACGTGACCCAGTTTCAAACTTGACCTAGATATCATCAAGATGAACATTCAGACCAACTTTCATACAGATCCCATGAAAAATATGGCTTTTAGAGAGGTCACAAGGTTTTTCTATTATTTGACCTACTGACCTAGGTTTTGACGGCATGTGACCCAGCTTCGAACTTGACCTAGATATCACCAAGATGAACATTCTGACCAACTTTCATGAAGATCTTGTGAAATATATGGCCTCTAGAGAGGTCACAAGGTTTTTCTATTTTTAGACCTACTGACCTAGTTTTTGACGGCACGTGACCCAGTTTTCAACTTGACCTAGATATCATCAAGGTGAACATTCTGACCAATTTTCATAAAGACCCCATGAAAAATGTGCCCTCTAGAGTGGTCACAAGCAAAAGTTTACGGACGGACGGACGGACACACAGATGACAGACACTGCGCGATCACAAAAGCTCACCTTGTCACAGGTGAGCTCAAAAGTAGTACAGGGGTCCTTTTAAGGTCAAAAATGCGCAAAAAATCTGAGCATTTTTTGGTAATTCAAGGGCCATAATTCCAAAGTGCCTGGGCCGATTTGGCTAGTTATCGAACTTGGCCGAGCACTTATTGGCAAACACATTTTGTTCAAGTTTGGTGCAGATCGGATGAGAAATGTTCGACTTAAGAGTGCAGACAAGCTTTGTGACAGACAGACAGACACACAGACAGAAGTAAATCAATATGTCTCCCACACCACTGTGTGGTGGGAGACATAATAAACTAAGTAAGGTAGATTTAAAGATCTTAAACACTGCATTTCTAATTAATGTCCTTATTGCATAAATGCCCTCTGTTATTGAGTGAAGTTTAAGCAAAACCCCTTCAATAGTTATGGATTTGTGCTCTAGACAAGTGCAGAGTAAATTAAAATTTAAATAAAAGGAGGTAATTATATAAGAGCTGTCCATAAGACAACACACTTGATAATTTTAACAGTATCCAAGTCAAACAAGGGTCATAACTCAACAAGACTTTTGTAACCGAGTTATTTTATTACAATTTATTACAAATTAAAATTCTGTAACAGCATCTGTAATGTTCACTTTGAACAACCAAACTTTCTAAGTCAAATAAGGGTCAAAATTTTAATCTTAACAAGGAGTTCTCTAACATGGTTATGAATGTCCATTGGATGAGAATGATGTCTTGTGTGAAGTTTCAGTATAACAGATGCAGTTGTAACTGAGATACAATTTGATAGCTGAACACAAAACTTTAACCAAACTTTCTATGTTAGAAAAAATGAATCAAATTCAACCAAAAGTTACCTAACTTCGCTATAGCAGCAGGTCTGATGACCACGAGTTGTTACTGAGACACAGCTTGATAGTTAGCTGCATGTTAACTTTATTAAAACTTTTTAAGTGGAGAACTGTAGTGTTTGACAAGTATATGGAAGTGCAACAGGCCATCAAACCTACCCTTTTCTTATGTACATTTTAATACCGTGGATTTCATGGGATCACATATATTTAATGACTTATGTCCAATCTTAGCCTTTTTTGTTACACACAATGTCACATATTCACTGTTCCTTTTCATTTACCCACATTGCTGAACACTTGTTATGCACAGGTGCAAGTAACATAACCTAGGATACTGTATTACAGTATGGGTCTATGAGCCATATACACGTACACTTAAATACAGTCTGACCAAAGTACATCTCCGATTACGCTACGCTTAGGATCTGACAACGAGCTACTGATAGCCTCGTTCTGACGACCCTTCCGCTTGCCAATCAAAAGCTAACTTACAACATTCTGCAAGCTTTAAAAAGCCTTGGTTTTTGATATCTACAATTTTTATGTCGAAAGATGTCAGATAGCCGGTTAGCTCAGTCGGTAGAGCACTTGCTCTGTAAGCGAGAGGTCCCTGGTTCGAGCACTGGATTGACTGCAAATTTTTCTTACTCTTTGACATTCGAACAAGTTGTTTGATTGGTTCAAATAAAAATAGATTTGCGAAAATAAAAATAGCAATATTGGAAATCCAAAATATACAGAAGATGAATGTGAATGGGTCGTTCTCAGATCTTCGTTTAGAAGATCAAGTACTTTAGTCAGATTGACTTAAATATTGCTCTGTGTCTGTACTAGTAGAGGATGAATTTCGCGCCCTGTGGCTGCTTTTGCTATAAGTAGAGCACCTTTGAACCTGTTTATCATGAAAAGGGTGCTGTATAAATAGGGTATAATAATAATCTTTCAGAAAAATTTTACTCCAAATAATAGGACGTTTCTGGACACCTGGATAACTTTTGACTGTCGCTGTCCCAACACGTCTCGTGGTAGCGGAAAAATGTGCAGCCCAATATAGGACTCAAACCTGTGACCTTCTGCTTGCAAGTCAGATGCTCTACCAACTGAGCTAATTCGGACAATCGATATCATAGACTAATTATATACATTATATACACACTGCTACACACAATTCATTTTGTGTTTTGTTTCTGCAATTTATTAAATCGGCAGTCTGCTGTGTCAGGGTATTATCTCCTCACACCTGTCACATCGGATTTTCGAAGATTTAAGCCTCTTATTTCAAATTATGAGTCAACCCATTTAAAGTTTCTACATGAAGATTAATTAATGTTTAATTTATTGAAGCGAGTAAGTCTGACAAGTATTTTATGACTTTTTAGAATTTTTTAATGTGTTCATTTTCCTAACAGTATCAGTAAAATGTAGGTATAGAATGACAACTGAACTATTCTCGATATTGACATTATAGTATAAATCCCGTTTTCCGGTATTAGCCACCAATAAACGCCCCTTCCCGTTTTTACGGTGAGAGGGGTATCGGCCATTATGCTATATAGCGGTAGTGTTTAAGATTATCCTTTTTTCACGGTTTAAACAAAGAAAATGAATAAAAAAGTATTGCAGATTATCATAAACTAGAGCTATCACTAAAGGTGATGAATGTACCCCCCGCATGCACTGACACAGTACATTGTAATTTGACACACACAAGATTGCATAATTATGTTTGACTGTATGTATATAGACTGTATGTATACAGTATAGTAACAAAAAACAAAGTCCCATAACTATACAGAATATTTATCTAAAAGAACGTAACATGCACCATGCACAAATTGGGTTGGTACTGATCACTTTTGTGAAGTTTCATTTAATTGTGTTCAAGGGTTCGGAAGATAGGCGCGCACAAGACTGCATATGCAGACTGTATGTACATAGTATATTAACAAGAAACAAAGTCCCATAACTGCAATTTTTGTTGTTGAAAGAACCTAACATGCCCCATGCACAACTACTGTTGTTACTGATCACTTGTGTGAAGTTTCATTAAATTGTGTCAAGGGGATGAGGAGAGATGGTGCGCACAAGATTGTGTCTATGTATATAGTAAAGTAACAAAAACAGTCCCGTAACTGCAAATTTTTTTTCTGAAAGAACCTAACATGCCCCATGCACAACTACTGTTGTTACTAATCACTTGTGTGAAGTTTCATTAAACTGTGCCAAGGGGATGAGGAGAGATGGTGTGCACAAGATTGTGTATATGTATATAGTATAGTAACAAAAAACAAAGTCCCGTAACACTGCAATTTTTTTTCTGAAAGAACCTAACATGCCCCATGCACAACTACTGTTGTTACTGATCACTTGTGTGAAGTTTCATTAAATTGTGTCAGCCCGTACGAAAATATTAACCAGATTTTGCCTTAAATAAGCAGGAAACCGCCTAAAAAATCTGTCTAACAAAGATTTTCCTGCTAAAATAAGACAGACATGGAATCCTGCTAAGTTTACCAGTATTCCGCCTAAGGGCTTAGGCGGAAAAGTTTGGCTGACAATGAATTTCATGATTTTTGAATAAAATAGCACCAGTTTTGGCGGAAAAATGATAGTTTGTATAGTTTGAAATTCTGGACCATGTGGAGCACAGTAGATTTATGTGAATAGCATAATAGTATCAGCTACAGTAAGTGCCTTTATATATATAAAATACACAAGGCATGAAATCAAAAGTAAAATGTGATATTTTTTTCCATTTATTTGATTCATATAATTTTAAACAGATGCAGACTTATTTTTGTCATCAGTTTTCATGACTTAATCCTTTTACATGTAAATGTTTTGATCAGTACTTGATCCCCATGTTTCTTATTTTGTCAAATATGTATTTTCCTTAAATAATTATAAAAATGAAATTCAAAATTACAGTTAAAGCTATAAATTGTTACAACACTGAAATTTTGATATACATGTAGCATTGTACTTTGTATTTTTTAGATTCTTACAATTTAACCAAATGGCAGACTTTATTCTTGTTAAGAATTTCTTAAGGCGGATTTTTTTTCCTGCTAATAAATTCTCTAGGCGGAGATTTAAGGCAGATTTTTTTCCTGCTAAATATTGGCTAGGTGGATTTTTTAATTAACTGGTTTCCGCCTTAGAAAATTTGCATATTTCGCTACGTATTCCTGCTTATATTTGGAATCCGTGCTATATTAACCTGAATTGCATTTTAAGCGGAATCCATCTACAACTTAGGCAGTTTTCTCAGATTTTTCTGGGCGTAAGTTTTCGTATGGGAAGGGGATGAGGAGAGATGGTGTGCACAAGATTGTGTCTACGGACAGACAGACGGCTGGACAGACAGACAAACCTGAAACCAGTATACCCCCCTTACAACTTCGTTGTCGGGGGGTACAAATACTGTTATTAAAATGTAGCAAAAATATCCTCAAAGTTTACTTTATTTTTGAAATTTTATCTTTTATTCTACACTGCCACTTCCGTGGCTCGATACCGATGGTGTGAAATTATTCGCGTTTTTCAAGGTTAACAAATTATTTTTGCAAAGATTTTGTTGCCGAGGTCGTAAAATAGTACTTTCATTGTGAGAAAGTAAGACCTTTCCTAAATCCTTATCTTCTGGCAAAAATAATCGCTTATATTGTACATGGTCTTTACATCTGTCCGTAAAAGCACTAGACAAGCTTACTGTGGCTGAGTGGCTGCTTTTTAATTTCTGACTTTTGCAGCCACTGCAGTTACAGTTTGACCGTCACAATATAAAACAAACTGTATACGTCGGATTAGTTGACTAGTAAAAGCACAAACATCTCTGAGCATAACTTTTCAGACATTCTCATACCTGTATTAAACATATATTTTAACAGAATGAAACATTCCCACTGTACAGTTAAAATCAGTCTATTACTGCACTGTATATAGTGCCACTACGAGTCGAAAGTACTTTGAAGTACGAATATAATCGAGGACGAATCAAAAGTAAACAACAAAGTGGGTAAATTATGTTCATTTCAAGCAAGTTGTTATGAACAAAAACGCTATGTCAGCAGCTGATTTAACCGTTTATCAATTTTCTAATGTACCACGTGCACCACACCTATTCAAAACGTTTACCTATTGTGTCCTCTGGCAGTAATTTCTTGTTTTCAGTCGTACTTGTTTATTTCACATCGGCACGTTTCTCTGCACCTATGACGTCACTGCATATATTGAAGGATAGCACATGACAGCATTTTACCTAAAAGGATAGTTCTATAAAGAGATTTGTCCAGTCATTAGAAATAATTCTTAATTATTCTCTCTTTAAGGATATTATAGAGCATATTTATTTGATTTAGATTTTGTCATTGCTTTATAACACGATATATCGGTAATTATTTTAGTTGTCACTAAGAAATGAATGGTCTGGGGGCCTTTCTCTGAGGCCCTCTGGTTTAGGTCACAGGTTTCAAATCACTTGTCACAAACTTGACTATCCTCTGTTGGGATGTAGAATACTTTCATGTGAAGAAGCAATTCAGCTGGCTTACAGAAGATTTGTTATTTTAACCAGAAAGACACTTGTCTGGTGTGTCCCAAGGGTCTGCCCTTGGACCTCTCCTCTGTCTAAGCTGTATATTTGATTCAAGCCTAACTCTTTGCTGATAACACAACTAATTGCAATAAATTAGAACATGATTTTGACACCCTACAGATATGGGGAAATAAATTGGAAATGAACTTAATTTAAAGTAAACCAAATGTATATATTTGGTTGTCAGACTATTCCCCCACAAGACAATTCCCCCTCAAGACAATTCCCCCCAAGACAGTTCACTCCCTGACAATTCCCCCCACAATGTTATGTAAGGGTGACAGTTCCCCCCATATTATAATATGATTAAAGGGTTGTAAATTTTATTTAATACTGAAAATATATTCATATTGATAACAAATCAGATATATGTCATAACTTTATTTTTACTTTTCTTTTACAGTTCAGGTTATGTAAAAAATATAGACATAATAAAAATTGTTCATATTAATAACAAATCAGATATAAGGTCATACTTTTATATTTACTTTTTTACCATTCATGAGAAAACATCATGATAAATGTAAAAAAAAAAGTTAAAAAAGAATATATATTGAAAACAAATTAGATCTATTATTATATTTTCACTACTTTTACTAAAAA
Source organism: Mercenaria mercenaria (assembly GCF_021730395.1). Taxonomy (NCBI): domain Eukaryota; kingdom Metazoa; phylum Mollusca; class Bivalvia; order Venerida; family Veneridae; genus Mercenaria; species Mercenaria mercenaria. The sequence continues at coordinate 21,153,541 of NC_069375.1, forward strand.
CAGAAAGATATGACTGAAGAGTTGTAAAATTGTATGTTAAAAAAGAATATATTGAAAACAAATTAGGTCTATTATGATTATATTTTCACTACTTTTGCTAAAAATCAGAAAGATATGATTGAAGAGTTGTAAAATTTTATGTTAAAAAAATTATATTGAAAACAAATTAGATCTATTATGATTATATTTTCACTACTTTTACTACTTTTATTAAAAAGACAACATAGACATGACAGATGATTAAAACAAATTCTAAAAAAGTTATCAATATTTACATGACATGACTCTAATTTAAAAATCAAATATGTTACATGACACAACAAACACAAATGTGGCACCCTGAAGATAAAAATAAAGTTTATCAATATGTACATGACATGACACAAACACAAATATAAAACACACTATCTTACATGACACAACAAACACAAATGTGGCACCCTGAAACTATTCAACTGTCTCAACATTTCTAAAAAAAAATTATCAATATTTACATGACATGACAATTAAAAAATAAGAAAAATCAACAATAACACGTGTAGCGTTTGTTCATAGATAATTATTAACTTCCAACGTTTCGGCGTTAAGCCTTCCTCAGGGAAGAATAACAATAAAAACAACGGACGTGACGTCGTTAAACAACATCGCGTAAAAAGGCAGTAAAATGTATACAAAGTTTAGATCTACATTATTTACAATGTTAAATAAATTAAAAATAACGTTCCTTTAAACGGATTTAACAAACATACCGAGTAAATTGTCGGATAGTGTTTATATAAAATTTCCTATACTTATGTATATAAGTATAAGTTTGCAGCTCGCCCACGGAGAACATTTCAAAATATCTTGATTATATACTCAAACCGCACATGATAAACTTACCGTCTTATATTAAAGACACAATTGACTTTATTGAAAAGATTAAAAGTTTCAAATTCAAGAGTAAGGCTACTTATTTAGTGACACTAGGTGTTTCTTCTCTATACACAAACATACCGCACAGCGACGGAATAGACGCATGTAAATATTTTTTGGACGAGCATTGCCATGGAAGATTGAAAAGTGACGATATCGCAAAACTCATTAAACTTGTTCTGCAAAATAATTATTTCAAATTTGATGAAGATTTTTATCTCCAAAAAATGGGTACTGCGATGGGCAGCTCAATGGCACCATCATACGCATCGTTATTTATGGGAAAATTTGAACAAGACTTCCTTAGAAATCGAGATCTACAACCGACACTTTGGCTGCGTTTCCTGGATGATATTTTTATGGTGTGGGATCATTCCTTGGAAGAACTAGAACTTTTCATCAGAGAGTTAAACAGTTTTCATCCTGACATAAAGTTTACGCATACTATTTCACAAGATTCGCTCTCGTTTCTAGATGTAAATATATCCAAGGGAAAGAATTTATGTGTCGAAACTAACATATATGTGAAAGAAACTAATAACCACCAGTACTTGGACTATACATCATGTCATCCCAAACAATGTAAGAACGGTATTCCGTATAGTCAAGCAAAACGCTATAGACGTATAATATCAGATGATGACAAGTTCAAACATTCGTTATCACAGCTTCGTGAATTCTTCGTTGACAGAGGTTACCCACATGATGTGTTAGACCGTGCCTTCCAAAAAGTAGTCAATATATCTCAGCAAGATGCTTTACAGACTCAAGTTGGGGACAAAAATAGTGTAATTCCTTTTACTATTGTGTATGATCCAGCGCTTCCACGTATTGGTAACACTATCAATAAATACTGGAGTATTTTGAACCTATCAAAAAGCTTTACAACTAAATCCGTTTATGAGAACTGTAAACCTATTGTTGCCTATAGACGTCCGAAAAATTTACAAGACTATTTGATAAGTTCAGAGTTCAATAAGCAAAGTGATAAACTTTACCTCTCACAGAGATGTAATGGTAGCCAATGTTCGCATTGTACCAATATCGAAACAGGTTCAGAATTTACCAGTCAAATGACTGGTCAATCATACAGTTTACATCATAACGTAAACTGTAAAAGTAACTGTGTAATTTATTTGATTACTTGCAAAAAATGTGACAAACGGTATGTGGGACAAACTAAGTAACCTGTATCAAAACGCATGAACAGTCACCGATTTGATATTACGGTAATAGTTTTACTGACCCTACTTTTTCCTCAATGGTTGCATCACATTTCAATTTACGAGATCATTGCTTAAAGGACTTTTCTTTTATGCCTATTGATGTTGTAAGAAATGACATTGATCGTCTCTGCAAAGAAACAGTGTGGATACATAAACTGAAAACGCTCTATCCAGATGGTTTAAATTCTAAAGTTTTATTTGATATTAATTGACCAATTAACTAATTGTATTGATCTACATATATAGATATGTAATGCCGAGTATATCGTTGTTTTTTCCTATTTCTGTTTTTTATGACAATTAAAACAAATTCTAAACTATTCAACTGTCTCAACATTTCATAATGCACTATTTTGAACAGATTTTTCGTATTCATCACTCAACTTGCGGTCCATATATCTTTCCACATTCCTTCAGCAAATCACCAGTTTCAATGTTTTTGGCTGAATACTCCTCCCATACATTTTGAATTTTGTTCTCAATTGTCTTTGACACTGGTCTTATCCTACGGGTAGAAACACCTTGACGAACATTGAAAATCTGGTTTCATTAAATGTAACATACAAACTATATATATATATAAACAAGAGCACCCTACTGGTATGACAGTGTCACGAACGACAAGAAAAAGAAGAAGAAGAGCACCGCCTTGTGGGTGCAGACACTCATCTGATTTTTTGTCTCTGTATAATAGATTTGCTAAGTCCAATAGGGGCCATAATTCTTGCAAAAAGCCATGTCGAGTTACGGTACTTGCTGTGCACAGTCAGCTTTTAATGGTGAATAACTGCTTCAAGTTTTAAAGCAATAGGTTTGACCGTTAAGGAGAAAAGCTGACCTAAACACAAAACTTAACCAAGAAATCTGATATTTTCTAAGTCAAAAAGGACCGTCTATAATTCTTGCAAAAAGTGGGATGGTGTTATGCTTCTTGTTGTACAGAGTCAGCTTTTGATGGTGAACAAGTGGTGCAAGTTTTAAAGCAATAGCTTTGATAGTTTAGGAGAAAAGCTGACCTTAACATAAAACTTAACCAAGAAATCTGATATTTTCTAAGTCCAAAAGGGGCCATAATTCTTGCAAAACGTAGGATGGAGTTATGTTTCTTGTTGTAGAGTCAGCTTTTGATGGTGAACAAATGTTGCAAGTTTAAAAGCAATAGTTTTGATAGTTTTGGAGAAAAACTGTCACCTAAACATAAAACTTAACCAAGAAATCTGACATTTCCTAAGTCCAAAAGGGGCCATAATTCTTGCAAAAAGCAGGATGGAGTTATATTTCTTGCTGTACAGAGTCAGCTTTTGATGATAAACAAGTGGTGCAAGTTTTAAAGCAATAGCTTTGATAGTTTAGGGGAAAAGCTGACCTAAACATAAAACTTAACCAGGCAACGCAGACACAGACACGGATGCCGATCAAGTGATGACAGTAACTCATCATTTTTTTTTCCTCAAAATAATCAAATGAGTAAAAACAAAAAGGTTAAAGAAACAACTTACAAAACTCTTGTCAGGCATCAGGTATTGTCTAGATCTAGCGAAGATTCATCTTCAGTCTGGTCATCCTACACTGAACTCAATACCAAGGAAATAGAAATGTTCTGCTCAACACGGGGCTAGAGGGCGTGGACGGTAGCATGCATTTCCACTACCGTCCATGAACAGGCTCAATCACACCGAGCCTGCAACATTTTCGTGTTCGTGGTGTTGAGCGACCAGTGTGGAGTTTCCAATTTTTCTATTTTATAAAGAAAGGCAATCAGATAGGTACATACCTAATTTAAGAACTATTTTACATATGGCAGTGTCTTAGATCTGCAAAATTTTCTAGGTGTAAGATCATAATTTGGAGAACAGATGAACTGATACAAAATTAATAATGTTTTACAAGTTGTCCATTCGCTAGTAGCTATTCCTGTCCCAAACCCAGGAGAATGACTCATCAAACACACACACACCCTGGTCTGTATACACTTTAATCCATTCAGTTTCCAGTTATCATAAATTTTCCATTTTTATCTCGATTATAAGTATACATATAGAAAGCTATCTTACCTGACAGACAATGGGGCCAGAGTCCTTCCACGTCCGCACCTTGGTTAAACTTTTAAGGCACTTTCTGTTTATCTCTGTATAACTACTTAATTGAATTGCTTCAAACTTTAAATACTTATTCCTTATCATCACCTACATCAAATGGCTTATGGGTCATAACTCTCAAACCAATATTTCATGAATCATCCAACCTTTTTAACTTAGCTTATTTCCAGTTAAAGTTTTGGCGCACTTTTGCTCTATCTCAGTTACTGCTAAATTGATTTGATTCAAACTTAAAACAGTTGTTCCACATCATATGACACAAGGTCCATATTTTACTCTGGCAGTATTTTGCAGGAATTATGCCCTCTTTTCACTTAGAAATTTAGTTTGATTTTGATGCATTTTCACTATATATATATCTCTTATTAAAGAAGGTATTTGATTGAAACTCAAAATAATTGTCCCACATCATCACCCACCATCATTTTTACACAATTACTTTGGCACCAATAATCTATTTATTAATTTATTATCACCCTTTTTACTTATTATTTCAGGTTTAAGTTTTAATGCACTTTCACTCTATCTCTGTTATTACCAAAAGGATTTGATTCAAACTTAAAATAGTTGTAACACATCATGATCATCACCTGCATTTATGACACAAGGGCCATAACTGTTGCACAAATATTTCATGAATTATGCCCTGTTTACTTAGATTTTCAGGTTAATTTTGGTGCACTTTCACTATTTGTTTGTTATTACTTAATGAATTTGATTCAAACTTAAAATAATTCTTCTACATCATTGTCCTCATCACATGACACAAGGTCCCTGTAACTCTGGTGCAAATATTTCATGATTATGTCCCCTTTTAAGAATATCTGTTTAAGTTTGATGCTTTTTCAGTATATCGCATTTGTTTGTGAATGGATTTAATTCAAACTTAAAACGATTGTTGCACATCCTATGACACAAGCTCTAATATGCCCCTTTTTTCCTTACAATTTCAGGTTAAAGTTGTGGTATATTTTATTACTAGTAAGATTTGATTAAAACTGAAATTATTGTTCCACATTAGTAGCCACATGATGTGACATATGGTGCATTACTTACGCAGAAATTTTCCATGAATTATGTCCCTTTTATACTTACTTAGTGTTTTGATACAATTTATCTCTGTTAAAGTACTCAATACATTTGAGACAGACTTGCTATTATCCAATATCTTCATCCACATTAGAGTCATTAAACACTTCAGTGACAACTCCAGCTTCCTCAGATGTTCCAAGTTTCACAATCCAGCATCGAAATAGTCAAGCGTGCTGTTCCTGTGACAGCCGTTGTTTTCCAAGTACCGGTACTCACGTCTCATAGAGCAACCTACCATATGAAATTGTTCTCCTGCCCAAACTTTTCAAGCTGCAGTAGGCCAACATACATGCATTATTAGTTGTAGCAAATTGTGTGTAATTAACCCGTGATTTTACAACTCTAGCCTGTATATCTAACACTTTTCACTTTGACATCTCACTGGCAGTACTTTTGTAAGCATCTTTCTCTTGCACTGACTGCGCGTCTGTTAATAATACCAGAATATGGAGTTTTTAACAATAATTTAAGATAGAGATACATGAGAATTGTTAACTTAACACATATGCCCCAAAAGATGGCCTTTCGGAGGTAACTGTATGAGAAAAAGCATGCTGTGAATGGGGTCATCAGTTCATTCTACTACGACGATATCATACTACGAAGTTTGATGGACATTCTAAGCTCATTGAGCTATATGTCCTGGAACTATTTTCAGTCTATAGGTCAATGTCACTTTGGCATCTGACTTCCTGACAACCACAACTATAGGGGTCATCGAACTGACCATAGTACAGCCTCACTGGTAGTGTCTGCTCTGAGTGCTTTATGGTTAGAGTTTCAATCTCTAACCATGTCTAGATTTCTTGACTGGCACTCAGTATTTCAAAGAGTTATGTTGTGCCGGGAGGTTACAAAATAAGCCCCAAGGTAACTTGGTTATCTTACAAAATTTGACTACTGTAAACCAGAACATTCCAATTGTCAATCTGAAAGTATTTCGAGTTGAAGCACCAGGCACCAGTACTCTAACATCTCATCTTTAAAACCTTGGTTGAGGTGAGCTGTAAATGCGAACAAGTCACTTTAACAGCCCTGTCTCCTTGTAGATAATGGAGGGGGAATTTCATAAACAAAGGGACATACTAGAATGAAACAAGAAATATTAGTAACCAATGATTGCTCCACAAAATTTGCATATTAAAAGAACACAAATGGAATTTACTGACGTTTAAATGGCAATATCTCATTGAAAACTCATTCTAACCGATAATGAAGAAAATAAGCGCACCTCCTCTTGAGATTGAAACGTCCTATGAATTTTTGCTGAAATCCAGCCAGTAGTTGCTGAGAAATACTCCTGACTATGATGGTGCTTACTAATGTTGAATAATCAAAGGGCAATAAATTAGTTAAAACTCATCTAACCGAAACAAGAAGATAATATGCGCATCTCCTCTTGATAGTAGCTTCCTATAAAGTGTGGCTTAATTCCAACCAGTGGTTGCTGAGAAATACTCCGGACAAGAAATATACATTAGTATACCATTGTTGAATAATCAAAGGGCAGTAATTCAGTGAAAAATCATCCGGCCGGAACACGAAGATTATAGGTACATCTCCTCTTGAAATGTTAGTAAAGCTTCCTATGAAGTATGGCTAAAGTCCAACCAGTGGTTGCTGAGAAATACTGCGGACAAGAATAGTACTATAGTATACGATTGTTGAATAATCAAAGGGCAAAATCATCAGATTGAAACATGAAGACAATATGTGCATCTTCTCTTGATAAAGAAGCTGCCTATGAAATTTTGCTAAATTCCAACAAATTGTTGCTGAGAAATACTCCAGACAAGAAATGCAGGAAGAATGGATGTACAAAGTGGCAACTATATGCTCCCTGAAGGGAAGCATAACAAAGAAGAGAGACTGTTTGCATTAATAGTTGTTTATTAACATTTAGGCAAAAAATTATGACAGCGACAGAACAGCACACTTATGCAAGTCCAGTAAGTTAAACTTTTTATGCTCATTTTATCTTTTAACGTTTTCATAACATGGTAAATGCAAAATGAAACATATACCTTCAGAACAATGCCATAAACGTTAGTAAATATCTGTCAATAAAAAATTAAAAGTTACATTGTACTACGTTTTAACCGTGTGTTAGTATGTAACAAAATCATTGTATATGATAATCCCTGATATTGTGATTGAATGGAAGTAATATATCTCTATCAGTGATGTTCTCTTGAATTATATCATTGTACAGATGTGTATTATAATATCACTTGGACTCCGTCCTTGTGATATTTTCCTTCCCATCTGCACCCTGAACAATGATTTCATTCAAAAAATCTTGTTTCCTAATTAACAGAGATATTATAAATTTTATCAGGGCTTACACATTTATACTACATTATATATAAAAGTTGTGAAATATTTCTGCTACAGAACATGTGCATATTTTTCAATCCACAAGCTAGTCACCTCTAACCATCCTTAAATGGTATAATACCCCAAGACACGTCGCCTCGATGCATTTCAGCTTCTGTGTTGAGATACACTTATTAAACAGCAATTTGTTAGCTGATTGATTCATGTATGTGTATAAGTATTGTGCTAAAACTTTTGTTGTGTAACACTTGTAGGTTGTAACAGCTACAGTCGAACAAAATTTTATCGAAATCTGATCTGGCTCAACAAAAAATTTCAGTCTGAAGTCTACATTATAGGTCCAGATTGTAAGTAAACATAGGCAATATATTTAGCAAATATCAAAACCCCTGTAACAAATACATTTTTAACCTATAATTATACAAAGTCCCAAACAAATATTACTTACTGTCCTAATAAAAAGATCTAGAACAACACAATCATGTTTGGAAAAGAATAACCTAAATTTTTACCCTATATTTGTCCTATACCAGTTTGTCTTGTTGGGTTTGATGATTATGTCACCTAAATGTCCTCATACATTAACACAATTTCAGGCTTTGTAATTACTGGGCGGTATATTATATAAAAAAAAATAAACAAAAATAACTAGTTATGTTTGGTTTACTGCTGTAATTATCAAATTTCTTTCTTTAATGTAAACACCAATCTTTTTTATTACAGCAAATTATTTTTAATTGCAATATAAAATTACAAAAAAGCTGATACCTCCATCATTTTTCATTAAATGTCTATAAATCGGAGTCCTGAGAGGACTGGATTAGGCAGGTTTTGGTTAAACAAAATCACTTTCTGTCAATAGGTTTGTGCCTAAACGCTACTTGTTGACAGCTGGGGTGAGGCAGACAATAACTTAAGAAAAATTTGGTCTATGAACATTATTTTACCAAAGTTGGATAGATTTTAAAAAAATTGCTTTTATGCTAATGAAGATGGATCTATTGACTTAAATACCTATTTGGACTTGGTGACTAATGGAGACAAAAATCAAACGTTTTTGTTTTTTTTTAATTTGGAGTAGTTAAATGTCTATGACCAAATATGGGGGTTGAAACTGCCTCGTTGTACATAGCTCTTTACAATGGATAATAGCCCATCAAAATGGACTCTTAATGGGAACTTCAAAACTACTTGAGATGGTTAAAAAACTATCAAAAGCTGTTTCTCCAACCCTTTTAAAGAATGGTAATATTTTCATCGAGAATATAAAAAGAAACTGACAAAATTCCTGTCATGGATAGGTGCACCAAATACTGGTGTTCTTAGCTCTGCCTTAACTATAGACAAGACATAACATTTAAAATAATTCAAACATGTTTGAATTCTATTTATATTCGAACAATCTAATCATAGACTTTTAACAAGTTTTATGCATGATCAAAAAAGAAACAGTAGCACTATAACCAACAAAAAATCAAACCCCAATAAATTAACAATGTAACAAGACCAAATAAGTTTCAGCAAAATGCTAATTAAGATTGGATTTTTAATTCAGAAATTGACATAGCTGACTAAATACCTCCCATGAAAGTCAATCATTTGAAACCAGTCAACAGTACGGACTATTTAACCCTTACCCTGCTATACTTCTAAAATGGACTGGTCCAATATTCAATTTGGGCAGCATCACTTACTATTTGAAGGGGTGTTCACTGAAAATTTACTGACTGAATAGCGAACAGTGCAGACCATGATAAGCCTGCATTTTATCATTTTTCAGTGCCATATATACATTCTATGCCGAACTTGGTGGAAATGAACATGATGAAAAATTTCCCCTAAACTGTGAGCGATTAGCTTTAAATGTGGCTGCCACATCTTTTGTTATGAACATTAAAATGTCTATTGTTGCAAAATCTTATTTTTGATAATTGTTTTCACATAAATATGCCAAAGGTTTCAATAATGATAAACATAAAATGAAATATAGAATCAACTATTTATGATTACCTCCCTTTATGGTTCAAACTGTATAATGTTCATGTGTAATACTGCAAGTAGTGCTTGCAGTAGTGCTTTTCTAACCATTTAATTATGCATAAATCTATTTGGATAGCTGCTCTATCTGTTTTTAACATAAAATTAAAAACATTATGGAACTTGAATTGCTACTTAATTACAAATTAACAAAAAATAAGAAAAATAACATATTCCATGAGTAAAACTGACTTTCAATACAACATCATCTCCAAACTGTAAAAGAGCCTCACCATGAGAAAACCAACATAGTGCATTTGCAACCAGCACGGATCCAGACCAGCCTGCGCATCTGTACAGTCGGGTCAGGATCCATGCTGTTCGCTTTCAAACGCTATTGCAATTAGTGAAACCGTTTGCAAAAAGCATGGATCCTGACCAAACTGCGCGGATGCGCAAGCTGGTCTGTATCCATGCTGGTCGCAAATGCATTATGTTGGTTTTCTCATGGTGTGGCTCATTATTAAGCTTATTTATAAATTCTTTGCATCATCAAGTTGTACAATGCTGTTAAGTTCACACATGTAATGTAACATTAAAGAAAAAATTTCCACAACTGAATTATCCCAATGATCTTTACTGACACCTGTCACAGTAAGTAAATTGCTCTGCAAGCTTATTAGGTCTAAACACTGGATTTTATGAAAAACACTGCTCAGTTTGTCTTAGAGCTTGCATTTGTTGCATCAGAGTTAGGTACAGATGCACCCTGATTTAGTACAGATGTACCCTGATTTAGTACAGATGTACTCTGATTCAGTAAACTAGCACCTGTTTGATCTTTTGCAGAGTCTGTATTTACGGATGGCTGACTTGGATTTAAAATCTGTAGTGGTTGGTCAAAATTGAGCATTGGAAGTGAAACTGCCCCTTGTTGCCCTGCACCAGATGCATCTATCTTTTTTCCATTTGGCAATGTGATTTTACCTTCATCATCTGGATAGAAGGGTACACATGCAACCTGTTGGGTACCCCCAATTGTTACAGGCACTGCTATTATCAAAGGTTTACGTCCTTCTGGACCATTTGATATCTGCTGATTCTCATTCTGTGACAGGACATTCTGTGACTGGACATTCTGTGACTGGAGCTTTTGCGACTGGACCATCTCAGTTTCAGGAGTAACATCTATTGCACATTGTTTATCATTTATATCAGCAGAACTGTTCTTTATATCCTTTTGTTCCTGTGTAATACCCTGATTCTGAGTTGTAACCGAGTTAAGATTTTTGTCAAAAGCTTTAGTTAACATGCCTTTACCTTTCTGTAAGCTTTGTTTAAGCCCGGATGTTACGACTTCACTAACAGGCATTTCTGTTTCTTTACGACTTGTTTTTTCTGCTTTATTAAGATTATTAACACTGTTTTGTGCAGTCACAGTTCCATTGTAATTATTTATATTTGCAGTATAATCTTCATCATCTGAATCAAGAGGTTCAGTTTTGATCTGTACATATGAAGGTAAAGCAGCATCCTTTTCTGCTTCTACTGGAGCAGCTTCTTTTTCCGCTTCTGCTGGGGCAGCTTCTGCTTCCTTCAGCTGTTTCAGAATACGACCCAACTTTGGACCCCTCTTATCAAATTCTCCCTCTTCTCGCTTCTTTTTCTTTACAGCTAACTCCTGGGCAAACTTTGATCTGAAAATCTGTTTCACTGGTTTCTCCACTTTGGGCTTTTTTGGAGGTTTTAATGTTTTCTCTGGGATTGGTTCATTCAGGATAGGTATCTCTGGTATCTGAGAGGCAATCTTGCTCATTTTGTCAGGGATCAGTGTTCTCACAAAATTGTACTGTGTTTTTCTCTTGGTACTCTGTGTTTTCTTCTGCAATAAAAGAAATCATTTTACTGTCCGGCAATTAAGGATTGTAGACAATTCAAATATTACATTTTTCCAAAGCACTGCAAAGATTATATTGCAAATGCAGTAATATAAACTTAAAGTGGAGTGCCCCCGCTGTTTCTCACACTATCAAACATCAGTCTCATTTTGTTTTTACTTTTCATGTACAATTGCTATCAAAAGTTATTAGAGTACTTCAGAAATTTGAAAAGAATCGTTAGATGTGCCTTAAAAAACACTAACATTTTGTCACACCGTCATTAAAATTTATAATTTCACTGGGTTGTAGCTTGTTGTTAATGTTATAAATTGTCCATTACTCTCATTGTCCTTTCATAATAGAAACTTTATTTCAAAATATTGGATTATAAATTGAAACCTGATAATAAAACAGAACGTTTTCTTAAACTGTATGATTATTAACTAATCTCATGAAAGCGTTTTCAAAATATGCTTTCTGATGTTGCAAGAGCATAAAATGAAAAAAAAAAAACAAGTGACCAAGTATTACAGTGGTAATACAGAAGTCCCCTACTGGTGGAAAACTTCCATGAATGGAAACAATTTTACTTGACCTTCAATAGTGACCTTGACCTTTGACCGACAACCTTGGGTCATATGCGTGACACATAGTCTAATCATGTGGAACATTTCTGCGTAGTAATAAAAAAATCCTTCAATGCAATAAAAAGTTACGGTGTAGAAACAAATTTTTACTTGACTTTAAACAGTGGTCTTGACCTTTAACCGACAAGCATAGACCATGTGTTGACACATTGTCTAATCATTGGGAACATGTGTGTATCACTAAGATAATCCACCAATGCACATAAAAAAAAAGTTATGGAGCAGAATCCATTTTTACATTACCTTCTATAGTGACCTTGACCGCAAGCCATGCACATGCATAATATACATATTGCCCTCTATTCACATACCAAGTTTTATGAAACTAGCTTGAATACTCTACGAGTAATTGCAGGATCCAGATTTGCAGACAGACAGAACGATGGATGGATAGAGGACATTCCTATAGCCCCACCAATAGGGGACTAACAAAGGAAATGTGGATTTTGAAACTATCTTGTTTTAACTTTTCGGATCAAGCATAAAATGAAAAAAAACAAAAAAACTTGTATGCAAATTTACACCATGTACCTTATATACAATAAGAATCTTTCACTGGTTGAAGGCACAGATGGAAATATCTGGCTCGAGGGTAACTGTTTGGGTGGTAACAATCTACCAAGTTATCTTGAAACCTTGTCCCCCATGAATGTTAATGATTTTATAGTATTCAGGATGTTCTATGAATCTCATAACAAACTGAGTTAACATTGTAATTCTTTTTTAAATCTGTAGTTTTATATCCTTGAAATTTTTGACAGAAAAGTGTTGCAAAAGTTGAGAACAGACATCTACAACAGTATTTAGCCAGTAATGAAATCCCATCTTCCAGTTAAGATAACAAAACAATTTGGTAGAAACTTTTTCATGTTTATATCCTGATATTTGGAGGGATTTTATTAACTGATATGCTTGGTCTCTTCATGTTGCTGGTATACCTTTGGAGGTGACAGTTCATAATCTTGTTCCAGTTTAACAACCAAATTAGGACTGTCTGCGGCTCGTCGAGATTTCCGTACAGGACTTTTGTCCGTAAAACATTTAGTTTTAGATCCTGGTGGTCTTCCTCGCTTCCTTTTTGGTAATACTTCTGGAAAAAAAAAAAAAGAGAGCAAATTTCTTTATGAACTTGTAAAGACAAAGGGAGGTAACTGCTACACAGGATTAAGAAGTCTCCTGAATGCCAAAAAAAATCTCAAGTCAAGACTGTTTAGCTGACTGAAGGTAAACAAGAATAATGTCAACACTGTATGACTTATGCCCCCTGAAAATGTATGACACAATAAAATATAAAGTAAAAAAAAAATGACTGGCAAACTAAAAGAAAAATAAGTCTATATGCAGAGCTCCAGATAAGCTGCGTATTTGCGTATTTACGCAATTAAAATTGCAGAAAACCCAATTGAATTCATACAGTGTGCGTACTGAAACGCAATTAAAATTCCTAATACCAAATTCGTAAAAAATAGCTTGCGTATCGCATTTTCCTTATAACTAGAATGGGTACGAGACTTTAACGCTAGATTTGACTGACTGGTTATATGTTACTGCAGAACAGGTTGCAATTTATCGGAAAAATAACGGGACCATTCAGTCGGCTGATCGGTGTTATTTGGACGCTTTGTAAACAATTTTACGCCGATAAAATGTAAGAGGTTGCAGGAAAAAACATTGTTGCAGCACAAACAAACAAATTAGTGGGATATTTTGCTGTTCAACAATGACAGTTATCTGTTTGTGACGATGTAGTGTCACCAATATTGGATGGCATCTTTTGGGAGAATGCATATTGCGGTGACCACATCGTTCAGGATATTGTGGATGAACTGATCTCAGACTGCATTAAAAGTGAAAAAGAAAACAACAGTATGAAACATTCATTACAATTTTAAATACATTTTTGTATTAAACATTGAAGGGCGCCATTAAAATACTTAGTCAGTCCTGTTTAATGATATATACCATGTATACTGTAAGCAAAAAAATACTCAATTGTTAGTGCGAGATTGGTAAAATACCCAGTTGGTTTTCGCAAATACCCAATTGGTTTTAGCAAATACCCAATTACTTCTGAAAAGGCTGGGTAATGATATTATTTTTACCCAATTCAAATTTCCAATACCCAATTCAGACAAAAAATGATGGGTAAATACCCAATTGCACCAAAAGCTTATCTGGAGCTCTGTATATGTATACTTCATTTTTGATGATGAATGCCAAGTTCCATTTGTGAAGGAAACTGTAGGAGTTAAGCATATAAAGTTCAGGGATAACGGAAATATGGATAAATCCAAAGAAGAGGCATAAATCAAAAAGTTAAAATCAGACATGAAAGTTCTGTGGATATTGCCAAGTCCACTTCATGCTGATGGAGTACACCAAGTTTCATATGAACTGAATGAAAACTTTTAAGTGTTGAGTACACAAGACAGTGTAATGGATGAAGGGACACATTGACAGATGAATGGACGGATGGATGGGTGGAATGACAGACACAGTTCAATCACTACCGGCACATGGCTCCCTGGTCTCCCAACACATGGGGCATTAAAAACTTGCAACAAAATGATTACGGCGACAAAATACCTGATAATTGAGGATTTATCCCAATTATTACAATCACCTTCATGCACAAATATTTGAAAATATCAATTGTGGACTGAAGGTCAGAGATCAGTCTCAAAACTGAGATATCTGATTGGCTGTTTCCTAGTACAATGTTGAAACTACAGTTCCAATGCTGTTCTTCAAATTAACATTTGTAATATCAAAGCATAATATTTTAATACAATTTTGTACAAATATTCACCTGTCTTCACTACAGCATCTGTCATGCCAAAATCATCAGGAGGGAAATCTACCTGGCAACCTTCTGAAGAGTTCATCACAGGTGCTGCTGTCTCACTGCTGGGAAAAATATCAACAACCATTAGTGAGTTCACACATATTTTATTTAAGCTTAATTGTGAAAAGACAACAAAGAAACCTGTACCAGTTCTTTCAAGGAAACAGGGCTTCACATTAACCAGTGTTCTACACCAGGCATGTTAAAGAAACAAATCTGCCTTTTCAAAAACAGTTAGACTAATATAGCCAGATATGCCTGTATCAAAATTTTCTCCTACGTGTTTTTTTTCTGGGGTTTTTGTATTGCTCTGTCCCTCTGATCCGACTGCTCTGTATCTGCTCTAGTAGAGGATGAATTGGCACTCTTCACTGGCTGCCATTATTCATGTAAATAGGCTTTGAATGTTTTTATCATGAAAGCTATATACTAGTAAATATGGCATAATATATAATAAAGCATAATCATTTAAATCATTTCAAGTGAGTTGCTTGGGAAAAGCCAATGGAACAGTGAATTAAAGCAATAAATATAGCTGAATTGAAGCAATTCAAATGTACACTAGTCAGATCTGTGTGGAACTAAATACCAAAAACAGCAAACTGTTACAGATTAAGCATCTTCAGTAATGTTATTTCAACATGTGTCAGACAAAGAAAGGACTCAGTCAAACTGGACAACATACCTTGCATTTAGTTCAGTATCATTAGTACTGTGTACAGGTAAACTAGCTGTAGATATGTTATCAGCGCTATTTTCCTCCGTCTCTGTCTCAGTTGCAGATCGGATAATGGATGCAGTTGACTCTGCAGTCGCTGCAGCATCTGACACAGGAGTGGTCAGTTCACCTTCTAGCCGCCGTCTTTTGAATTCCTGCATCTTCTCGTACAAACCTGAAATGTGAAATCATTCCATTTATCTTTCCTATCACAATACCATATATGAGCCGCACCATAAGAAAACCAACATAGTGCATTTGCGACCAGCATGGATCCAGACCAGCCTGCGCATCTGCGCAGTCTAATCAGCATCCATGCTGGTCGCAAATGCTCTATGTTGGTTTTCACATGGCGCGGCTCATATGTTATTTCGTTACTTCTGCCTCTCCAAAATATCTGATTTTGAAGTGTAATAAAGAAGCCATCAACTGTGAAATAATTGCTATTCATAAGAAAGTTATCACCATGGATTTCATGGTTCTAGGAAACTTAATCCAGCCAAAAAATCATTTAATATATAATTTAATCTCCAAGAAGTCACACCCTTTTAAAATTTTGAAATGCTACATTTGTGAATTCCAAACTGTATCCCTGTTCGTCTACAACATGGTTCGCTTAATTTTAAGCGGCTGTGATAAAATATAGCAGTTTCAGAATTAAAATTTTTAATAAACAACAAAACAACAAATGAACTGAAACAAGAAGCTGCGTTCAATAAACACCTAAACACCCCTGGTGGCATCCTTGTCGATACAAAGCAACCCAAGTCCAAAATGAGGTCAAGTTCAAGGTCAAACTGAGGTCAGGTGATGTCTGAAGACGAGAAATGGTCACAGGTTACATCTGCGTTAGTATCAAGTCATTCTAGTAAGGGGTATTGATGCTAGACGAAACAGTCCCATTTGGTTAACATCAGTAGATGTCGGGGGCATAAAAGTACTTCAATTTCAGTAGCATAAATTCGCAAGGGCTATTTCATTAATCACGTAAAATAGCCAGTGTTTCAGGCTAGCATGTTTCTTAACCTTTACCCTGCTAAATTTCTATGATAAATTGTCTTCTTTTCAATTTAGATAGTACCATTAACTGTTAAAAGGGGTGCTTACCAAAAATATACTGACTGAATGGCGAATAGTGTAGATCTTGATCAGATTGCATGGATGTGCAGGCTGATCATAATCTACACTAGTCGCAAAGGCAGAATCAATTGTGTCCAGCAGGGTAAGGGTGAAGATACAGGACATTAGCAACATACCAAGTCTCTTCAGAATTTTTGTCCTCTCTTTATCTTTTAAACCTTGTTTCCTTTTCTCTGAGAAGTGACGATATTTCTTTGTTGGTAAATGTCTGAAGAAAAGGGCAATTACAACATATTTAAATTAACTTAAAACTGTTACTGTCAAACCAAGACTTCTCATATGACACCAGTACTGGTTTTTCCAGGAAGCGGACTCGAGAGTGGTTCCAATAAGCTAGAAGCGTTCATAACAATAAAGCTAAAACAAATTAGTATAAACTAAACTAAGAGCATTTCTAAACACATTATTTTACTACTCAAACTGTACAACAAAATGAAACAACATTATGTTTGAAAACAGCAACTTTCCAATAAAACTTTCCAACCTTTTTAATATAACAGTGGATAAATTAACTTTTTTTTTCAACTGTTTTCGCTTCCTTTAAAAGCCTCTTTATGTTCAGAATATTAAAGTTGGGCTTTTAAAATATATAAAGTAAACTTTAAAACTCATATATGCAAAAGCAGAATGTCTATTGGCAGCTATACCTTTTCTTTTTGCCTCTTTCTTTCTCATATTCCTCCATGATTTTATCTACAAGTTTCTCAACAGCTTGTTCTTCAGAAAGACCTTCCATGTCTTCCTCAGTGACACTCTCTGCTTGAACGACAGCTTCATCACTTGGTTCTGCATTCACTTGTCCTTCCTTGAGCTTTGACTGTTCTGTCAAGGCCTGCAGACTTAGAGGTATCGGCTTGCCTTTAGGCGGCTGAATTGTTGCCAATAAAGCTGGCCATGTAAAAACTGAGTGAAACCTTGCCTGCAAAACATAAACAACCTTGTATTAATACTTCTTTGCGTGTTTGGGCACAGTAAATACCATACTTCTATATTAATATATGAGCTGTATGGAAGGTTTAATTAATCAAGTAAGTGTTCTTGGATTCTTGACCAATATATACCTCTTCTTTGACAGAATCTCACAGTTACAAAGCAGGCCCATTTGAGGGCTATGTTGGCGCTACATTTCTCCCAACAATAAATGGTCAACTGCAAACTTTAAAAGATTTCTTGTACAAATTTATGGAACTTTTTTTGTAAAATTTAAGGAGGGTAGCCATTAAGTTGCTACAAATCAAATAACATTACAACATCAACATTTGCAAAGGTAAGTTTAATTATAAGCTATCTACAAACCAAGTTTGGCCATCTACCAGTACAAACCAAGTTTGGCCATCTACAAACCAAGTTTGGTGACTCTGTAATAAGTGAAATAAAATACCAGTATGCTGATTTTTTTTTTTCTATTTTAAGTTTTGGTAGCTGTATGTGTGTATGGAATGGAACTATTCAAGCAAATTTTAGACCAATCATACATGGAAACTACAAGCAAAGTTATTTATGAGAAGTTCATACTGGTTTTCTGTTCTTAAGTTCTGATTAATCCTCAGTGCTGTGCAGCAGAACCATTTTGACAAAGCTGAGAGAGGTCCATGAAAGGATGCTACTGACCAAAGTTGGTGAACTTCATCAAGCTGTTTATGAGAAGTAATTTCAGAGTCTTTTACTTTTAGCTTAGGCAGTCCATGTGAAAGGAATGCAAATATGTAAGCAAGAGCACTGCTGTGTGGAGCAAAATTCACCCAAACCAATGTGCTTTTCAAATTTCAGGAATGACATGACATTTAAACATGAGCACCACCTACGGGTGCCATCACTCCTCTGCAAGTGCTGGACAATATGTAAGATAAGAGTTATAGTTCAGATTTTCTAACTGTATAAAGATGCCATAATTTTGACAAAATGCAGGTTAGAGTTATGGTTCTCAAACTATATTGTCCCTTAATGATGATAAACAAGTGTTCAAAGAGTTTCAAAGCTGTAGCTCTTACAGGTTTAGAGGAAAGGTGACCTAAACAAAAACTTTAACCAATAAACTAAAACTCTCTAAGTACAAAACGGGTCATAATTCTGACAAAATGCATATCAGAGTTATGGGTCTTGGCCTACATGGTCCCCTAATGATGATAAACATGTGTGCAAAGTTTCAAAGCTGTAGCTCATTTATGTATACACTGATCTCAACATAGGCTGCTTAACATATGACTGCATCGACACCATATTGGTGTTTACACTATTCTTATACTACCTGAAGTTTCTGGTAGTCTGTTGTTCTTCTCACTCTGTCTAACTGCTTTTTGCACACCACGTGTGTTAATTCAGATTTTCCTTTCTTTTCTTTTTCTCGTCTTCTGGCAGCATTCTGAAATGTAACAAGAGTTTACAGATTCATTTCTTGGACATAATGAAAAGCAGAAACATAAGAGATTCTGACCTCCATATTATATGAGTCGCACCGTGAGGAAACCAACATAGTGCGTTTGCGACCTACATGGATCCAGACCAGCCTGCGCATCCACGCAGTCTGGTCAGGATCCATGCTGTTTGCTAAAGGTTTCTCTAATTGCAACAGGCCTTGAAAGTGAACAGCATGGATCCTGACAAGACTGCGCAGATGCGCAGGCTGGTCTGGATCCATGCTGGTCGCAAACGCACTATGTTGGTTTTCTCGGCGCAACTCAATTTTAATGTTTCATTTTCATCCATATTGAACTAAAGGCCATTCCTGCATAAAAACACATTTTGGATTAACAAAGAAAAAAAACCTACATTAACAACGAAATTAATGAGCCATTAATGCACATTTTAACTGAAGCCCCATAACAAGGTTGAATTGTTAACAAATAAAATTTTCAAGAACTGTAGTTGTGAATTAGAAGGCACATCTATCTTATTTGAGCCATGCCATGAGAAAACCAACATAGTGGCTTTGCGACCAGCATGGATCCAGACCAGCCTGCGCATTTGCGCAGTCTGGTCAGGATCCATGCTGTCTGCTTTCAGAGCCTATAGCAATTTGAGAAACTGTTAGCGAACAGCATGAATCCTGACCAGACTGCATGGATGCGCAGGCTGGTCTGGATCCATGCAATCTGACTAAAGTACTTGATCTTCTAAACGAAGATCTGAAAACGACCCATTCACATTCGTCTTCTGTATATTTTGGATTTCCAGTATTGCTATTTTTATTTTATCCAATCAGACGACTTGTTCGAATGTCAAAGAGTAAGAAAAATGTGCAGTTATTTCAGGGCTCGAACCCGGGACCCCTCGCTTACAAAGCAAGTGGCCTACCGACTGAGCTAACCGGCTATCTGATACATTATGACATAAGAATTGTAAATATCAAAAGTCAAAGCTACAGGTAGATTTGCAAGATGTTGTAAGTTAGGCTCTGATTGGCTAGCGAAAGGGTCGTCAGAACGAGGCAATGAATAGGTCGTTCTCAGATCCTATGCGTAGCGTAATAGGATATGTACTTTAGTCAGATTGGGATCCATGCTGGTCGCCATTCCACTATGTTGGTTTTCTCATGGCATGGCTCATTTCATGATTTAGATGAATAAAGATTGTTGACTGAATCATCCCCCATAGAATAAACTTAAAATTTTAACTTGAAAATGAAAATAATAGATACTGTAGTTCATCCCCAGCTAAGAACACAGCTACTTAATACAAACAGTGTCACCAGATCAAAAGGCGTCAACAAGTTTAACATCTCTCTTTAAAGAGAACAATGAAACTGGATATGAAAACAACTCAATAACATATCAATTTTATGTAACAACAGCAACATATTTTGTATGTTAAGACCAGGCTTTAAGACAGTCTGAAGAATTCTGATGTTACTGCATGAAAAGAGGTGTTTTAATGTACAAGCCTGTATCTAAACTTCCTTTTACGAATTAAAGCAAAAACTGAGTAGTAGTTTCAGACTAACCTCTGTTTTACCAATGGCATTTAAGACCCCCATCAGAGGATTGGGTCCTCTCTGTTTCAATCGATACAGTTTTTCCTTCAAGTCTTCAGGATTAAAGTACATTCCAGCCTCATCTATCAGGTACCTATGTTCCAACAACAGTGACCTCATCCCTAGTATATTTGTTTTATTTGGTGGAATATATGGTAACGATTTATTGTAACCGAAAGTAAGGCTGCCCTGACTATCTTCCTCATCAGCCCCACTCTCATCAACAGACATGTTTTCATCACTTTCATCATCCTCAATTTTTAACTCATCACGAAGTTCTAGCAAGTAGTCAGATACTTCGCTTATCTCAGAGTTCATGTTAGCTTCTGTTCTAGCTGCTTCTTGTATCTCTGTCTTCTGTCGTCGGGTTTTCGCTCTTTTCAAATTTGCCTTCTCTGTTGCTTTGAGGAGAGCCATAGCTGAAACTTTCCTTTTTCCCTTTTTAGCCTTGAAGAACGCTTTCTTAGAGTCCAAATCCAGTGTCTATGTAATATACAATGGTAAAAAAATTGTTTTTAATTGTTGAAATACTACAAAATTGTTTCAATTCATTGACATAATTTTTTTTCGTTTTAGCTAAAATGCTTATTTCATCAGAATTTTAACAGATTTATATACATAAAACTACATGTCCTTAGACTGAGAGTATCATGTAAAGCCGCAAAAAAAGTAGACGTGACATGTAGTTTTCTCTTTTGCATAACCTTTAAAGGGGTACTATTCCAGATTTTTTTTTCAATTATTTTTTCCCTCTTAAAAAAGAAACTACCGTATTTTACCTAAGTCTTGGGACAGCATAAAATAATTATTTTTTTCACTGTCCCAAGACTTATTTCCCGAAAAATAATTATTTTGAAAAGTGTCCCAAAAATATGGACACAATAATCGTCATCGGGTAACATCCCCCACCCACCCGTGTTGAAAGCGGGAAAAAAACAACGATTATCGGTAATTATTCTGTTGATAAACAAAGTAATTGGCCTTGTTTTCGTCATCAATTAACACCCCCTCAAAGAGCTAAAAGAAGTGTGTCGGTATCATGACATTAGAAGTGGAGATCAAAGCGGTATAGTTTCCCCGAGATTTTCATGGCATTGCGTCATGTTTTCGCGCCATGTTGCACATCACTGTTTGATCGTACCGCCTCGGTTCTTAAGTGCTGAGAAGTAGATCTAGTGTTGTAACAATCAATAAAAAAAGCTTCTTTTTAATTTGTTAAAGCGAATGTGCAATATCCCGTATAAACTGACAGGTAAACGTGTCAAACTATAATAGCGAATATCTTACCTCTGTGACCTATTTGCCCTCAAGGAAATTACAAAATGGTTTCAGAAGAATATCTTATTATAAGGTGTCGTGACAAAAAATACATGTACATGTACAAAGATTCATTCAAAACTTATTAAAAATACGCAACAACATCATTATTGTTTTTGTTTTTTAACCGCATTTTCTATTTACGTTCACGAGTTCACGTAACAGAAATCTGTTTGCCAAAAATCGTTTTACTTCATATTTTTAAATTGCTGCCGCCTTTTCATTATTTAAGATTTTTCTATTCTGTTTTTTGTACTTTCTGGTCAAAAGTCTGAATTTTATGCCCATAGTTTGTATCATTTATTTACTTTTAGAAAGAAATAAGTATTTAGGATCGCGCTGTTTGAAATTTTGCAAGTAATTTTATGAAAATTCGACCGTTTTTATAGAATTTTGCCAACATTTCTGTCTATACCTTTTTAAAATCGTTATAAAATTCAAACTATATTACTTCTCAATCGGTGTTGAAAATCTGAAGCGATAAAATAAAAAAATGAATGCATGACGCGCGTTTTTTGTATACGTGTCGATGAACAAAAGTAACGGCGTTGTAAGTTAGACATTACGATAGGTCGCACGTGCTCGTGGCATGGAAAATTACCGGCATGGCGTTTTGATATCTGTACGATTCGCGGGTAAATTCCAGTCAGTGGTAAATAAAAATAAACAAATAACGGAAAATGGACTTCCTGGCTGCAGCAAAAAAAAAAATACAACACTTTACTAGTAGAAACACGACACGAAAATGTTAAAAAAAAATAGTCTTTGGTTCTTATAATTGTTTCATATTTTGATCGATACAACACCATACAATGTATAATAACGGTATTTGGGTTACATCTTGAATCAGTACGAACCTTAGTCCCAACACTTAGGGACGAAAAATACGCTCAGAAAATACATGTCCAAAAACTTAGGGTCAAGAAAAATAATTATTTTTCCACATTTTAGGGGTGTCCCAAGATTTAGGGTGTCCCAAGACTTAGGTGAAATACGGTATGCTCATCCGAAATGAAACTCCAGGTATGCAGCTTCGCACTTTTTTATGTATACATGTACTTTCTTCAAATACCATCTGGTCTGGCTAAGTGAAATCCTTAACAAAACCCTAGATGCACAACTTCAAAATGCTGAATTACAATCCTTCAATGTTTCATAACTCTAGGTCAAATAGTTCTTGACATATATGTAACACAAACTTTTAGACTAAGTCAATGGCAATAACCTTGTTCTGGCTTAGTGAAATCACAAAAAAAATCCCCATGTGCAAAACTTCACCTTACTTCCTGTAAGGTTTCATCACTAGGTCAAATAGTTCCTGAGATACATGTGAACCAAACCTTTACGCCCTTAAAGCCAAGGACTAACTTAAGGTCTGTCAGAATGAAATCCTAAACCAAGCTTCGGGTTTACAACTTCACATGCTAAATTACACTCAGACAATGTTTCATGACTCTAGGTCTAATACTTTTTTTTTATAAAAACATGACACAAATTTTTGGACACTTCATGAATATTTTGAATGAAAAAGGGCTTAACTCTGGTCTGGCTGAATAATCACAAACAAAAGCTCAGGTTAAATGCTGTATAACAATCCTATGTTCAAATACCTTTTGAGATGCAATCAACACAAACTTTTAGATCCTTTATGCATATTTTTGAATGTCAAGGGTCATAACTCTAGTCTTACTGAGTGAAATCCCAAACAATACCCCAGGTACACAACTTCACATACTTAATAACAGTCCTATGATATGGTGGCTCTAGGTCAAATACTTTTTGAGATATGCATCACACAAATTTGAAAGGACAGACATCTGGATGGACAAGGGTGAACCTAAGTGGTCCCCCTCATCCAAAAAAGGTATGTCGGAGAACAGCAATGCTCGACTATTCAACAGCCTTGTGTGAAGTTTCAATTCATTCCCGCAAGTGGTTACCGAGATACCAGCTTACATACAAAAACTTAACCAAATTGGGATGCGGATGCGAATGCAGACGTGGACGCATAGGTGAGTTCAGTAGTTCTACCTATTCTTTGAATAGTCAAACTAAACAATGTTGGGAGGGTATAAGAACATTCTAGCATAAAACTGTTGTTTTTGTTGTTTTCTGGGGGTGCTGTTTTACCAGGAAAGCAAACACACACCTTTTTACATATGCATAACATCTGGCAAAGCATGTATGTATTACGTTTACGATTAATTAACGATTAATAGGAAATGACATCAACAAAATTAAACAATGCCGACAATCCCGCACATTTCATCAACATTTAGTGGCACTGATGGACAATAAATTCATTTGATGTAGCATTTTAAACGTTTTAGGGTAAAATAGCATTAACCAATATTTGCTTTTATTATATACCTATATAAATTATGTAAAAGAAAATGACCTTTATTTCACAATTAAATATGAACAGGCAGAAAATAATTCTGTATTGTACCTTTTGTACTGTATGCTGCCAGACTACTTTTATTAATATGCATGACCTGACACAGTTCTATAAATAGCACACATAAAAACTTCACTTAGTTCCATTTTAATATTGATAAACATTGAAGATTTCGTTCAATAGCAAAACAACAAACAAAAAGGTACAGTATATAATAAAAGGGTATTTATAATAGTAGCTAGATCTGGGATTTTGTATTCAGCTCTCGTGGATTTTGCAAGGTTGGATCACACTCAGCGCCTGCGCACCTTGAGATCCAATCTGGCAAAAATCCACTCGAGTCGAATACAGCATCCCAGATCAAGCTACTTGTTATAATAACCCTATTCATGTTATAACATTAATCCCTTTGGATGTTGCAGATGTTTATAACATGAAAAAAAAATGCATTATCCCTACATTTATGTAGTCTGAAAAATACATACATGTATATGTATAAAAGTACATACTGCATTAATCACTAAATACATACTTTGTGTTAACAGAAAGAATTTTCAAACTTATTACATATTAATTCCTATTTTCAATTTTGAAAGCCCATGTTAAAACAAGGAAAGCCAAACTTGATTGTACCTTCATCAACAATACAAGAGATTTTCTGTTTAATCTTCTCTCCTCCTCAAAACCTTTGTACTTCATCAATACATGTTTCGGATCTGTAAAACACAAACAGCAAAATAAGAATTACAGGCAAACTCTATTTGATTGATGAAGTCTATATGACCACTCAATGCTGCTTCCTGGGAAAACCAATGAAATGTGAGGTGCAGTTGTCCACTCATAACATTTACGGTTATACTGTGGAATTATCAGTTTCCATGGGAGACTAATTTTCTAGATTTCATGGTTGAGACAATCCATGATATTTAATCCTAACAAACATGCAACATTTCCAATAATTTTATCTGCAAAATATGATATGCACAATTTGTATCCCCTCAAAATAGCCATTTTAATCCAAAACCACATAACTTTGTGCCCATAAAATTAAATGATTTTACAGAAATAATTTGTTGAACATGTTTTGAAACGATTATGAAGAACAATAATACGTACACATCAAAAACTGCTTTCTCCTTCCACGTCCTTTATTCAATTCCTTAGGATCCATTTTGCTTTGAACAAGACGTTTAATCTGGGCCTTAATAGCATGATGTTTTCTGACATCTAACTTCCAAGCTTGAGCATGGGCAATCTGTTTCTCAGAGCGTGGACGTTTCTGTAATAAACAATATATGAGCCGTGCCATGGGAAAACCAACATAGTGGCTTTGCGACCAGCATGGGTCCTGACCAGACTGCGCGGATGCGCAGGCTTCGCTTTCAAAGCCTATTGGAATTAGAGAAACTGTTAGCGAACAGCATGGATCCTGACCAGACTGCGCAGATGCGCAGGCTGGTCTGGATCCATGCTGGTCGCAAAGCCACTATGTTGGTTTTCCCATGGCGCGGCTCATATGTACACACTACTTTTCTAAACAAAAACACTAGATTAGACAAGTAAGTTTCTCAACTGCTGTTTTCATTCAATAATTCAATAACAACATTTTTAAAACTTCTATGATGTAGACGATGATGATGAACAACTATTTCTTGTTTGAATCAAATCCATTCAGTAATAACTGCTAAAGAGCAAAACCGCATCAAAACTTTAACCTGAAATTCTAATTAGAAAGGGGGCATAATTCATGAGATAAAATAAGAGTGTTACGGCTCTTGTTTTATATCATGAGAGTGATGCCAAACATCTATTCTAAGTTTGAAGCTAATCTGTTAAAGTAGAAACAGTCATAAAATGAATGTGGTATCAAAATTTAAACCCAGCTGTGGACATAGATGCTGACCATGTGTAGAGTAGGACAGCTCTCCATACTCTTTGAATAGCCGAGCTAAAATCTGTTCTCAGAAACTTTCATTCAGGTGCTGCAATTAGATACATATGCCTTATACTGTTGGGACTTAGAATTGGTTGAAAAAACCTCTTCAATTTAACACAGATGGTCTCTGGGAACATATTTTACATACCTAAATGTCTTTTATGACACATATATGAATACAGAGCTACCTACTATAACAGCTTTCTACATTTGTCCTATTATTTTGTTACTACATAAAATATTTTGCTTTTGTATTTCGCTGAGAGCACAAAACTTACCAAGCAAGAGGACACAAACTCAATCACCTGGCACACTACTTTTTTTATATAAAAACCTCTTTGATCTAGTATGGAATCCAGAAACAGGAAGAGATTTACTTTTGCTATATTTGCGAAAATACAATATACATGAAATTAAGTACACAAGAAAGTGCTGTTACTGTTATAACTAATACTACAAATGTTACAAACTGGCCATACATTGTGAATATTAATTTTATTGTAATTTTTAAAATGGCAACTTAGCACTTGGAAAATATCTGATCTGAAAGTACCTCAACTAAACAAATATTACAAACCTCTTTCGGCTTCTCTTCTTCCTCTTGTTCTAATTCAAATTCCGAGCTCTCCTCATCTTCTGGCTCTTCCTCCTCACTTTCCGCCACTTCCCACGGCTCCATGTTATAACGCTTTGGGTTCTTTGGAGGTCTCCCATGATCTATAATACAACAATATCAGATCTTTGTTTAAATTTCATGGGTTTGCACTTATCAACATCATTTTATAAATCAAAACTGTAAATGCAGTTACCATAATCAGTGCTCCAAACAACCAATACTGACTAACTCTCCATTTGAATCAAAGTTGGAGAAAGAATAACTTCAGATAAATTTTCTTCTGACACATTCACATGGAACACTGTCTTACAATGAGATCTAACTCACCCTAGAAATTGTGACACTGAACTTTGTAGCCTACTAAGAACAGCTTTCACTGTTAACAGAATACGTATTGCTTTACCAAATTATAAGACAACATGAAATATGGCTCAAACCAAATTGCCGAGCAGACAGAATAACAAAACATATTTCAACCTCTCAAACATTATGTCTAAGGCTTTGGCATATAAAACAAAAAAAAGTATCTGTAAAACCAATGGATGCTCTCCAAAACTGCACATAAAAAGAACAAATTTTAGAGTGGAATTCACACACTGGGCACATATGATATAGTTTACTAATGTTGAATTATCAAATGGCAATGTCTCATTGAAAAAAATCATTCCACTGGAACAGGAAGAAAATATATGCATCTCCTCATGAGAGTGAAGCCACATAAGAATTTTTGCACAATTTTAGCCAGTGGTTGAAGAGAAAATATATACTCCTGACTATGATGGCAATATAGTTTACAAAATGTTGAATAATTAAGGGGCAATAATGGAACATGAAGATAATATGCACATCTTCTCTTAGGAGTGAAGTTTCCTATGAATTCCAGTCAGTGATAGCTGTGGAATAATCTGGACAAGAAATGATACTAGTAGTATACTACTGTTAAATAATCGAAGGGTAATAACTCTGGTAAAAAATCATCAAAATGAACATGAAGATAATATGCACATCTCCTCTTGACGATGAACCTACCTATCAAGAATGGCTATATTCCAACCAGTGGTTGCTGAGGAATGCTATGGACAAGCATTGTACTACAGTATAATACAACTGAATAATCAAAGGGCAATAACTCAATGAAAATTCATCTGACTGATGCATGAAGATAATATGTGCATCTTCTTATGATATCAAAGCTTTTTATGAGGTTTCACTAAATTTTAACCAGTGGTTGCTGAGAGATACCCCAGACAAGAATAATCAAAGGGCAACTAGAGATGCTTTTGAGAAAAGTGCATGTCTCCACAACTGCCTAATCATCTAAACAGTAAGTCAGTCTTTATATACAGTTTACTTAGAGCACATGTGTGCATGCACTTTTTTGACACCAAAAGGACCCCTATATAGGCACCAGTTTGAGGGCAAAAATGCAAAAGTGTTTTTTGGTAATTCAATGGCCATAATTCCGAAGTGCCTAGGCAGATTTGGCAAGTTATCGAACTTTGTTGAGCACTTACTGGTAAACACATTTTGTTCAAGTTTAATGAAGATCGGATGAGAAATGTTCGACTTAAGAGTGCGGACAAGTTTTGTGACAGAAAGACTGACAGACAGACACAGACTGGTGTAAATCAATACAGTCGAGTGCACTTAATACGAACTCGCATGAAACGAATTTTCGGATTAAACGAACAAAGTCCGAATTCCCCGGCCGAGTCCTTCTGTTTTCTTTGTAAAATTATTTCGGTAATAGCGAACTCGCTTGATACGAATAATCGGTAGATACGAAAACATTTTGGAGGTCCCAATAAGCTTAAATATTATACTTTTCCATCTTTTGATAAGAATTATTTTTAGAAGTCGTGGCCGTTATAAAATGTGTTGAAAATAATAATATGGTCAAGCTTGTGCCGTGTGGCAATTGGACAATGGAGTAGTTCACACTTATTCACAAACAAACACTCGATCCTTTGTGTATCATGTCAATATAAAACAATTTAATCAATTGACAGGTCAAGATTTAAAGAGGTGTAAATAATTTTAAACACATTATTGACGTTCTAGTGTCGATACAGGTAGGAAGTGTCTTACAAAATATACAAACTTTTATACCTCTTAGAATGATTGTTATAAAGTACAAGCTTCAATGTTGGCGGTGGATGTAATTTGGCGCTTTTGACCTCGACCGCCCATTAAAATTTAAATTAATACAGTTTTACCTGTTTAAGTATGACTTTTCTTGAGTAATTTCAATGCTATCTGAATAAGTTAACTTAATCAGTTTAAAACTATTAACCACTTTCATATATCGGAATCTATTCACCGATGATACCGGTGATACTGCCCAGATTGCTCGGACAAATTATCTGGTCATACATTCATTAATACGAATTTCGTTTGATACGAACATATTTCTTAGGTCCCGATGAGTTCGTATAAAGCGAGTTTGACTGTATGTCTTCCACACCACTGTGTAGTGGGAGACATAATACTAAGTGAAAAATCATCTGACTACAACACGGAGACAATATGTGCACCTCCTCTTGATAATGAAGCTTCCTGTGAAGTTTCGCTGAATTCCATCCAGTAGTTTCTGAGAAATTATCCCGACAAGAATGTGGAATGGACAGACTGATGAGGCAGGGACTATATGCTTTCCCTTCGGAGAGAGCATAAAAATTAACCTTTGTTGAGCAACACATAAAGCAGCAAGGAAACTACTGGTCTTATACACGGAATGACATATGTAGGAAAATTTGAAAGGAGGCCAATTTAAGTAATTTAAGTAATGTCTTCTTACCTTTTATGCATTTGGAAATATTGAGCAATTCTCGTACTGAGAGGTTACAAGGATTTTTCCCTCCAAAAGCTGCATTTATCATACGTCTTTTTTCTTCCTCCTGAAAAATAGTTTTCAGTCAATTCAATAAGTAAGACGATGTTCATTTCTTGAATAAAAACTTTATAGATTAAATCTTGTATCCCCAAATGTGTGCAAGTTCTGTAACAGAGATGTTGTAGAAACAGTACTAGAGATCAATCAATGACACAAATAATAATCCTGCCTATCTATAGGTCTGTATGACCAATTAATAAAAAAAACAAAACAATAAACAATCCAGTTTTAACTCAGGATTACATATATATATCCATTTCCGGCCTTTTTTTCAATTATTTTGCTCGTACTTTTCATGTCTGATCTATTCATAACCTTTCCTTTGTACCAAATTACAGGAAATTCTACAGTTTAGAGAATTCTTATCAGTAGTCACACCTTGATAAAAGGCATACTCAGATATTTTTCAAAGGCATAAAATTGAGTCGTTCCATGAGAAAACCAACATAGTGGGTTTGCGACCAGCATGGATCCAGACCAGCCTGCGCATCCGCGCAGTCTGGTCAGGATCCATGCTGTTCGCTAACAGTTTCTCCAATTCCAATAGGCTTTAAAAGTGAACAGCATGGAGCCTGACCAGACTGCGCGGATGCGCAGGCTGGTCTTGATCCATGCTGGTCACAAACCCACTATGTTGGTTTTCTCATGACACGGCTCAAATCTAGGATTTATCTATACTAAACTAGTGGTGGTTTTGAGAAAAGCACATGTCTCCCACAACTATGTAATCATCTGAATATTAATAGTAAGTCTGTTTTTGTATACTGTTTGTGGCCTATTGGTATTCACATGTTGGGAGTAACCGGTCTACAATGCTGTATTGGTAGTGGTTAAGTCACTGAACACTGTATGACTATATATGAAGTCGTGCAAACAAATTAGGAGGCATTGTTTGATCACTTATATGAACAAGAAACTCTCATTGTCTTACTTTGTCCAAACTGAAAACGAAATACATTTCAAAAGTGAAATGTCCATGTGTTTTTCTTATCTGGCATATGCAAGTAAGGATAGCAAAATAATGAACGTTGTGCAATTATGTTGTCAAGGTAAGAAAAAATCAATCTCTTTAATGAAGCATGTCTGTATAATACACCAAACATTGATTCCACAATAAATCAAAGTGCTTTAATTTTTCATCCACTATTCCACCTGTATGTCCCTTTAACAAGAGGGCTATGTAGGCCCTGTATCGCTCACCTGACCTATTGACCTAAAGATCATCAAGATAGTTTCATTAAGATATGGTCATAAATGCAGCCTCTAAAGTTTTAACTAACTTTTCCTTTGATTTGACCCATAGACCTAGTTTTTGACCCCACATGACCCAGATTCAACACTGACTTAAAGATCATCAAGATTAACATTCTGACTAAGTTTCATGAAGATATAGTCATAAATGTGGCCTCTAGAGTGTTAACAAGCTTTTCCTTTGATTTGACCCGGTAACCTAGATTTTGACCCCATCGGACCCTGATTTGATCTTGACCTATAGATCATCAAGATTAACATTCTAACCAAGTTTCATCAGATCTGGTCATAAATGTGGCCTCTAGAGTGTTAACTAGCTTTTCCTTTGATTTGACCTTGTGACCTTGTTTTTGACCCTACATGACCCAGATTCAAACTGGACTTTGAGATCATCATGAGTAACATTCCGACCAAGATTCATGAAGATACAGTCATAAATGTGGCCTCTACAGTGTTAACAAGCTTTTCCTTTGATTTGACCTGGTGACCTAGTTCTTGACCCCAGATGACCCAATATCGAACTTGTCCAAGGTTTATTGAGGGTAACATTCTGACCAAGTTTCATTAAGATTGGGCCAAAATTGTGACCTCTAGAGTGTTAACAAGCTTTTCCTTTGATCTGACCCGGTGACTTAGTTTTTGACCCCAGATGACCCAAAATCGAACTCGTCCAAATTTTATTGAGGGTAACATTCTGACCAAGTTTCATTACGATTGAGCCAAAATTGTAACCTCTAGAGTGTTAACAAGCTGTTCCTTTGATTTGACCTGGTGACCTAGTTTTTCATCCCAGATAACCCAATATTGAACTCGTCCAAGATTTTATTGAGGGTAACATTCTGACCAATTTTCTTAAGATTAGGCCAAAATTGTTACCTCTAGCGTGTTAACAGTCAAATTGTTGACGACGACAGACGGATGGACGTTTGACGGACACAGGGCTATCACAAAAGCTCACCTTGAGCACTTTGTGCTCAGGTGAGCTAAAAACGCAATATGAAACAGCTTTGTAAATTTTGGAACTAAGTAAATCGTTTTAAGTATTATCATTTTTGTTTTAAATATACCTATCTTTTCATTTTCACAAAATAATCACTCTAAGGACTCTAATTTCTTCTCTTATGGCATAACTACATCCATGGAAAAACTCTGCTGTAAGCTTCAATGAGAAACTTTATATTCAAGACAGCACATGTGTTGAATATGCCATTTAAGAAAGCCACACAAATGAATGTCACCTGACTAGATTGGAAATTAATTTGATCTAAAATGCTTACATTTCCCTTTTTAATATTTTTAGAGATCTGGTCATAAAGGTTAAGGTCAGTAGGGCTACTCTCTGAGGTCTCATCCTGTAGCTTGGTCTGTATGTTCCTGATATAGGCATCAATCTGTGTCGCTACAACATCCTGTAGCTTGTCCTGTTTCTTCCACAAAGCTTGTCCAACATTCATTTTTTGTCTTCTGATTGGAGGGGGTCGAGGTACCACTAAGTTACCTGCAAAGTGTAAAAGATATTAATACTAGATGGAAGGTAACTACACATATATTGAAACACACATCATTATATGGTTGTCAATAGTAAAAGCTGAGTTTAATCTCATAAAATCTCTTAAACCGTAGAAATATCTGTGCATCAGAAATACCAAAACAGCATAATCAGCTCTTACAACCTTCATTATAGCAATACCAATGTGCACAATTCCACGAAGAAGTTGCATAATATGACATTCCACTTTAATAAATATGTACCTGCATGCTTAAAAATAATTTCATTATCTTCATCCTTAATGAAAATAGTCTAAAATATGAAAAATTGTAAATTATTCCATTACTGACAAGGGCAACATCAAGCATGACCATTGCCACTGCAGAGGCAAATGTTTTTTGTACAAAGTGGCCAAAAAGAAGAAATATATTTTGAAATAATAAATTGCATGCATATTAGTTAGAGAAGATAGAGTGTTATCAAGAACTACTATGTTCAATATGCATGTAATAGTTCTGATTTATATACACCGCAGTTCCTTAACTGTTTTTCACCACCCTCATTAAATAATAATAATAATTTCTTTCAAAAGTTTCATGTAAATTTACTGAAGTGAGATAATTTAACAAGAGGACCATGATGGTCCTGAATCGCTCACCTGTCCCCACATGACCCAGTTCTGAACTGAGTATGACGTCATTTTTTCTATTATTTGACATAGTGACCTAGTTTTTGAGCTCATGTGACCCAGTTTTAAACTTGACCTAGATATCATCAAGATAAAAATTCTGACCAATTTTCATGAAGATCCATTGAAAAAAAGTTTTGGAGATATGCTCTTCGATGAAAGTCTAATGGATACATGGACTGACCCATGAACACACAGAGACCATCAAAATATCCCAACTGCCTTTCAGCAGGACAATAATATACATGTTTCAGTATTGAACCTTTTTGTTTTAGATCTTCTACTTATAAAACACACTGCTGTATTAGCCCAGGGCCGCTTAAATGCTAAATTTCAAATACAGTTGAATATCGTTACCTCGATATCGGTTAGCTCGATACTCCGGTTAGCACGATGTGTTTCAGTCGGTCCCGATTTTTTCCTATTTACCTTAATGTAATTATTTATCATTACCTCGATATGAATAGCTCGATATTTTGTTTAGCTCGATGAGATTTTTCAGTCCCGTCAATTTACCTGTACTGTTTTTACACCTGGATTCGTCGATATCACAGCTTGTCAAAATATCCATGTTATTTGTAAGGTGTGAAAATCAACCTATTGTTGTCCGGCGATGTATTAATCATATTCAAGTTAGTTTGTATGTATGCTTTGTTTGTTATTTAATCTTTAATCCAATTTAAATGTCAGGAAGTCTGCATTTAATTCCCAATAATTAGTATCATAAAACACCGTGCAAGCAGGAAAGCTGTTTTCAAATATAACAACTAATTTAGATGAAATATTTTCTGCTTGACGGAGTAAAATCTGCCATTTAGGACTGAGTAACAATATTTAACTGGCAAAGTTTCGTTATTTAAACACAGTCAAAATGACTACTCAACTAGGAACGTTACCGCTGTATTCAGACTTGTTTAGGGAAGGAATAAAAATAATAACGTTTAAATGTATATTTTGAAAAATTATTTGTAAATAAAATTAAAATCGTATTTATGTTTTATATTATTTCTTTCCCCTTTCAAGCCCTCTGAAAAAGCATTGGATATAATTACAATATATACGTCCGACACAAGTACAAAGTTGTCCCAGATAGTCGATATCGTTACGTCGAACTTCGGATACGTCGATGCAATTTTTACAGTCCCTTGAATATCGAGGTAACAGTATTCGACTGTATTTTGATTTATTAATGAGAAAGAATATCATTCTATATACAAATGTATGTATAATATTGCATTCTGTCTGCTTTTATTGAGAAGTGAAATAAACCCAACATGAAACATGGTTATAAAACTGAGTTTTCCACCTGTCTCACATCTAAAGTGTGTGAAAGACTGTGAGCTAAATCTTGAAATTGACCAATGCCATTGCAGCAACCTCAGACCTATCTCCAGACTTATTTTTATAACCTTGCACTCAAGATTGTGTTCTGCACCCTTGGATAGATACTAGCGGAAAAAAGAAACTGTGCATGGGTATAATATGCTATAACTTAGGAGGTATATAAGAAATCGCAAAAAAAATTTCAACAGGGTTTTATCTGACCTTTATTTAACACCAGCTCAGTTGATATGGTTATTGCATCAGCAAATGACCGAGAGGGATACACAGCTTACCTGTGTAAAGTTTCAAGCTTTAATTTATACAAGAGGGCCAAGATGGCCCTAGGTCGCTCACCTAAGAAACACACCATAACAGTGTAAAACATGTTTGACCTAGTGATTTCATGGAAACAAATATTCTGACCAATTTTCATTAAGACTGGACCAAAAAATTGGTCTCTTGCGATAAAACAAGCATTTTCTTAGATATGACCTAGTTTTTGACCCTAGATGACCCATGTTCAAACTCGACCTAGATTTTATCAAGGCAATCATTCTGACCAAAGTTCATGAAGATCAGTTGAAAAATACAGCCTCTATCACATACACAAGTTTTTTCTTTGATTTGACCAAGTGACCTAGTTTTTGACCTCAGATGACCCATATTCAAATTCGACCTAGATTTCATCAAGGCAATCATTCTGACCAAATTTCATAAAAATCAATTGAAAAAAACAGTCTCTATCGCATACACAAGATTTTTCTTTAATTTGACCTAGTGACCTAGTTTTTGACCTCAGATAACCCATATTCAACCTCGACCTAGATTTCATCAAGGCAATCACTCTGACCAAATTTCATGAAGATCAATTGAAAAATACATCCTCTATTGCATACACAATGTTTTTCTTCGATTTGACCTAGTGACCTAGTTTTTGACCCCAGATGAACCTTTTTCGATCTCTGCCTAGATTTTATCAAGGTAATCATTCTGGCTAAATTTCATGAAGATCAGTTGAAAAATACAGCCTCTATTGCATACACAACGTTTTTCTTTGATTTGACCTAGTGACCTAGTTTTTGAACCAAGATGACCCATTTTCGAAGTTGGTCTAAATTTCATAAAAGTAATCATTCTGACCAAAATTCATGAAGATCAATTGAAAAATACAGCCTCTAGCTCATACACAAGGTTTTTCCTTGATCTGACCTAGTGACCTAGTTTTTGACCCGAGATGACCCATTTTCGAACTCTGCCTAGATTTCATCAAGGTAATCATTCTGACCAAAATTCATGAAGATCAATTGAAAAATACCGCCTCTATCACATACACAAGGTTTTTCTTTGATTTGGCCTAGTGACCTAGTTTTTGATCTGAGATGACCCATTTTCAAACTCGGCCTAGATTTCATCAAGGCATTCATTCTGACCAATATTCATTAAGATCAATTGAAAAATACAGCCTCTAGCGCATACACAAGGTTTTTCTTTGATCTGACCTAGTGACCTAGTTTTTGACCCGTGATGACCCATTTTCGAACTCGGCCTAGATTTCATCAAGGTTATCATTCTGACCAATATTCATGAAGAATAATTGAAAAATACAGCCTCTATCGCATACACAAGGTTTTTCTTTGATTTGACCTAGTGACCTAGTTTTTGACCCGAGATGACCCATTTTCGAACTCTGCTTAGATTTCATCAAGGTTATCATTCTGACCAATATTCATGAAGATTAATTGAAAAATATCGCCTCTATCGCATACACAAGGTTTTTCTTTGATTTGACCTAGTGACCTAGTTTTTGACCCGAGATGACTGATTTTCGAACTCGGCCTAGATTTCATCAAGGCAATCATTCTGACCAATATACATGAAGATCAATTGAAAAATACAGCCTCTATCGCATACACAAGGTTTTTCTTTGATTTGACCTAGTGACCTAGTTTTTGATCCGAGATGACCCATTTTCGAACTCGGCCTAGATTTCATCAAGGTTATCATTCTGACCAATATTCATGAAGATCAATTGAAAAATACAGCCTCTATCGCATACACAAGGTTTTTCTTTGATTTGACCTAGTGACCTAGTTTTTGACCCGAGATGACCCATTTTCGAACTCAGCCTAGATTTCATCAAGGTTATCATTCTGACCAATATTCATGAAGATTAATTGAAAAATACAGCCTCTATCGCATACACAAGCTAAATGTTGACAGACAGACGACAGACAGACGACAGACAGACGACAGACGACGGACGCCGGACATCGAGCGATCAGAAAAACTCACCTGAGCATTGCTCAGGTGAGCTAAAAACTGAGCGATACATGAACATTTTACACATGCACAGTTTCTTTTTTCCGCTAGTATATTACCTAGCTCTCTGTCAGCTATTTGCTTGTAATAATCATATGCCTGTATATTGTATAAGACGAGAAATGCATCCAAACTATCCTGCATCTCTCTTAATGATCTGGTTTTTCCTTTATCTTCTTCTTCTTCTTCTTCCTCAACATCTTCTTCTTCTTTGATGTCATCATTGTCATCATCATTATTATCATCATCAGAGTCTTTAGCATCACGACCTAGAACAACAATTTTTATGCTAAATATTATGATTACATACTTTGGTAACTACTGAAATTATTTCATGGAAGATTATTCACACAGTAGTGAGAAATTGCTAATATCTGTGAGGGACTAATTCTTATGGGTTTCACCAATCATCTTACTTAAAACATAATTTCTTTTTTAAAATAGTTGGAAAACTGGTATATTTATGCCAATGTATTTGAGTATTCACCAATGCATAAAAAAAGTTACAGACCATAAAGTTTCCAAAGACATACACTGAAAAGTAACCCTTAATGAATATAGATTTTCTATTCAGTCATAAAGAGAAAAGTAGCCTTGCATACTGGTGACCATGTTTCTTCAAATCAACAGGGCCTGTCGAAATTTAGTGGAGAGTCAAGCAATGATCATTACTGTGAAATTATTTGCAAGCTAGGCCAGCTGTGTCAGGTGAGAAGATTACTGAAGTTTTAAATAAAGCTATTATGAGAAAAGTAAACGCTTACAATCAAAATAGCAGGAAAGAATTTGGCAAAAGTACACCTTAGGAATATCGCTGTAAATTATTTTGAATTCTGGCCAGTTTTTACCTGAGATTTTATAACGCTTTTCCTCTTGGTTGCCATGGCAACCAGAAGTCTGGTCCAAAGGAAGCTTAAGGAACAAACCAAAGGAACACTCATGGTAACTTTGGTTGCAATCTATATAGTAGTTTAGCATTGACCTTCTATAAAGAAGATGACGAATGGTTGATGGGACTTTCAACAATCTTAACGGCTAAAAATGAGCACTCTGTTCTCCTGTGAACTATCAAGTGTAAATACAGGTAGTTTCTTACCTCCTATTTCTTTCAATTTTTCAATTTCTGTCTTATGTCTTCTTCTAACATGAGGTGTTTCTCCTTTCCTAGGATGTCCTGGTTTACCCCAACGAAGCTTTAACCCTGACTTTGGAACAATCTTAAACAAGAAGCAAAAGGAAGAATGGTAAAATATTAGGCAAAATGAAAGAGCCAAGCCAACACTCGACATATTATTATTCCTGAATGACTTATGTACCTTGCTGTAATCTGACTACAGAGCTCCCATTGACAGCTATGTTTAATTATTTGTTTTATCCCTAGCCTGCTGGCGGCAAGCAATTCTGCCTTTGCCACTGCAAACCATGATCAGCCTGCACATCCCTGCAGTCTGATCATGGTTTGCAGTGTTTGCTATTCAGTCAGTAAATTTTCAGTAAAAAATCCTTCAAATAATTAATGGAACTGACAAAGTTAAATGATAGACCAGTTCATTTAAGAAATTTAGCAGGCTAAAGGTTAAAGTCTTTAACACAATTTTTGATATCATCTCAATGATATGCAGACATGCTGCTGGGCTTAAAGTACACAGTCTGGTTGAAAAATGTCACTCTGATAGTTTTACTATTTTTTATTTTGTTATATAAAAAGCCCTAAAAGTAAGAAAAGATTTTGTTTGTTTGTTTGTTTTGGGTTTAACGCCATTTTTGAACAGTATTTCAGTCATGTAACGGCGGGCAGTTAACCTAACCAGTGTTCCTGGATTCTGTACCAGTACAAACCTGTTCTCCGCAAGTATCTGCCAACTTCCCCACATGAATTATCAGAGGTGGAGGACTAATGATTTCAGACACAATGTCGTTTATCAAATAGTCACGGAGAACATACCCCCCGCCCGAGGATCGAACTCCCGACCCCGCGATCCGTAGGCCAACGCTCTTACCTACTGAGCTAAGCGGGCGAGCTAAGAAAAGATTAATAAAGGAATAAAAAAAAAATCTCATGATAAATACAGGTATACCTTTTTAAATGGAATGAAGTGGAAATTAGTATATACAATTGTAGTGGGGAGTTCGCCCGCTTTGCATTACATGAAGCCTGGCTACATTCTTTTTACATGCTTAAGTTGAATTGTTTCAGGTATACACACACAATTATCAACAATGAATATCAAACATACATAAGCATTGTGTCACTCAGTTTCCTTTAATGAAAATCATGTAAGTGAGAAGAAGTTTAAAAGTTTTTCATACCGCGCCACTTCCAAACTTGAAGGCTGGATGTTTCAGCTGTTTCTGTACCTTCTTCTACAATACAAAACAATTGTAACTATAGACAATACTTAATATAACACTTGTGATACTCAATAACTCTAAGTATGCTGTGACATCTTACAACCCAGCATTCATATAATATTCATGGGGGATTATTTTTTGTGTGTGGATTTTGCACTTGAGTAAATCCATGAAATTAAATGCCCACAAATTAGTAAAATTCCAAGTAACAAGTAAAGGTTGAAATCTACAAATTCATATCTCCAAGAAAAGCTGTTTTTGCCAAAATGGCAAAACTTAGTGCCAACAAAATCAGATGATATCACAGTATTTCAAACAACAGGCATGTCTCTTGATTTCTGTCCAATTTTTAACAAGAGGGTCATGACGGCCCTATATTGCTCATCTGATAAACTTGGCCTTGGAATAATCAATAAACATTCTGACCAAGTTTCACGAAGATAGGGTCATAAATGTGGCCTCTAGAGTGTTAACAAGCTTTTCCTTTGATTTGAGTGGTGACCTAGTTTTTGACCCCACATAACCCAGTTTCAAACATGGCACAGGAATCATCAAGATAAACATTCTTGCCAAGTTTCATGAAGATAGGTTCATAAATATGGCCTCTTGAGTGCTAAATAGCTTTTCCTTTGATCTGAGCAAGTGACCTGGTTTTTGACCCCACATGACCCAGTTCTGAACTTGGCCTGGGAACCATCAAGAAAAACATTCTGACCAAGTTTTATGAACATAGGGTCATAAATGTGGCTTCTAAGATGATAACAAGTTTTTCCTTTCATTTGACCTGGTGGCCTTGTTTTTGACCCCACATGTTCCAGTTTCTATCATGGCCTAGAGATCTTCAGGATAAACATTCTGTGCAAGTTTGTATCAAATCAAAGCATAAATGAAACCTCTATACAGCTGAAAGGCCCAAAACAGAACATTATGTCCCTTTCAGGGGCAGTAACTCTAGAACCCATAATGAAAATTTCTAGTTGGTTTTTGAAAGGAACCAAGATCTTATTGTCACTTAAGTTGTATATAAGTGTGGTTAAAATCTAATGTAAAATGTCACTTCTATCGTGTTCACAAGGTAAAAATTAACAAATATTGGCTCTTTCAGGGGTCAATCAGGGGCCATAACTCCCAGAACCTATGATTGGATCTGACAGATTCATCATGGAATCCAAGATCTATTGTTGTTCAAGATATTTTGCAAGTAAGTATCAAATCAAAACCATAAATGAAGTCTCAATATGGCTGCAAAATCCAAAATAGTAAATTTTGGCCCTTTAAAGGGTCATAACTCTGGAACCCATAATGGAATCTGGCCACTTTTCAAATGGAACCGAGATAATTCCTAAAATATTGGATTTAAGGCCAATATGTAATACCATGTGGGTGATGATGAAGAAGAACTATTTTATGTTTGAAGCAAATAAATAATTGCAGAGGTAGTAAAAGTGCATCACAACAGGACCTGTCTGCTGATGCATGAACAAGCAGGACAGCTCTCCATAGATCTGCTATTGTGGTTCTAAAATGACATTAACTATGTTTGCTTTTTTTTTTTACAAACTTCATTAATAATAATTATAATATAATGATAATAATAATGACTTTATTTATTGAGGCAACACTATTAGGCATGCCCAATCTTCCAAGTGGGCCTCAAAATTATGTACTATATTTACAATAGATTTCAAATACAAATTTGACAATAGCATGATTACAACATTCTAAGCATATGTTATGTTGTTCACTTTCCAGTTTGTTAAATAGGATCTTTTGAACTGCTCAAGACTGTTAGAATTTTTTACTTCAAGAGGTAATGTGTTCCAGATTTTTGGTCCCGAGTATTCAAGGGATTTTCTGTACAGTTCTAAGTTTGGTTTAGGTACTTCAAGACATTTATTTGATTCTGATCTTAAATTAATGTAAGGATGATGTACAAATTTAAATTTACTTTGAAGATAGGATGGACTAAGATTGTTAATTGATTTA
Organism: Mercenaria mercenaria; assembly: GCF_021730395.1. NCBI lineage: Eukaryota > Metazoa > Mollusca > Bivalvia > Venerida > Veneridae > Mercenaria > Mercenaria mercenaria. Next base: position 21,194,955 of record NC_069375.1, read on the forward strand.
AAGACTAAAATTGCTTTCATATAATGCAGTCGTTCATTGAATTTCATCCAGTTCAGCTCTTTAAACAAATCTTCAGATCGAAAATCAAAACATTTATCAAGGATGATTCGAGCTGCTCTTTTTGAAATTTTGTAATTTTTTCCATTGAATCCCTGTTGCAATTACCCCAAATCGTGCAGCAATAATCCAAGTGGGGTAAAATATAAGCATTAAAGAAAAGTTTTCTCTGGGGAATATCTAGGTAGCATTTTATTGAAATATAAAAACTAGTAATATTTAAATAGTACATTTCCTACCATAAAATTCTGAAATTCTATAACACTTTATAGTCATAAATGTTTAACATACACTTTGAGAGTAGAAACCCTCAGATAATTGCTGCCATTTCATCAGACGTTTATATCTAACCAAGAGCATATTATCATTCCGTCCTTCAAATTCCATCGCAATTCTTGTCCAATTTGCTGTCATAAAAAAGAGAAAAAATTACATACAATAACAGATTTTCTCATTTTTGTGTTGGATTAACCACAAAAAAATAATTTCATGGATATGAAATCTTATGCTTTTTTGGTGAAAACAGGTACTTTATGGGGATATTACTGTAAAAGCAGAAATTTTCGCGAGGGTTTAATTTTCCCTATGTTTGCATGGCCCTACATCCCATGAAAAATTCATCCATGCGAAAATAAATCACCATTAGTATAGTTTAAATCCAAGTATGATACCATATTATTACAATTTCGTGAATATAAAACCTTGCAAATTTCAAATTCGTGAAATTTTGACCCAGTGAAAATATATGCTTTTACAGTAATTTGTGGATTTTAAGATATGAAGATAAAATGTATGGTAATTTTTTAACAATATTTCAGTTACAACACAGTGGTCATATGTACATATCTATCTGCCAATATCGTCAAACTCTTTTCAGGGACATACTTTTCTACATGTCAAAAAATCAAAGAACCATTCATGTATTACTACAAAATGATACAAATCTTGTTTTCTTCTGACAAGCAATCTGATTTGGCCAGATTTCCTTGTATCAGTTAAAATTTCTGAAGATTTTATCAAAATATTTAGAACAATGTTCGAGATATGACTCTGGAAAGACAAAAAATGGACTAATAAACTCTGTAATACAGTATACTGTGAAATCATTAATATTTGTGGGGGACTCATTTTCGTGGATTTCGTGGTTGAGTCAATCCAAGAAATTCATCCAAACGAACACGTAAAATTCCCATTCATTTTATGTTGAAAAGTTTAACTCCACGAATTCATATCCCCACGAAATTGCAGTTTTGAACAAAACCTGGAAATTTCATGCCAGACATTAAATGATTTTACAGTATATCTAAGAACAAAGGACCACGAACCTTGTAATGGCAGTACTTAACCATGGACATTTCAAACAGGATGTATCTCTAACATCTTTAACACTGGGGCATAACCTTTAACCTGCTAGCAGCAAGTGATTCAGCCTTTGCGACCAGGCTGATCATTGTCTGCACTGTTCGCTATTCAGTCTGTATATTTTCAGTGAACACCCCTTCGAATAATAAATGGTATTGCCCAAATTGAATGATAGACTAGTCCATTTTAGAAATTTAGCAGGCTAAGGGATAAAAATCAAGGAAAAGATAAATCAAACAGTAGGTAGAGAAAACTTACATCCATGAATCTGATGTAACTGTAATAATTTCTTATCATCTTCATACGTCCATGGCTTAAACAGAACATCTCCACTTAATCGATAGACAAATCTGTAATGAAAGTAGAAAATTAAATCTTACTTGTCTATCAAGACCATGCTTGGTGCTCGGGACAGCTAAAACATTGTCTCATCTTCATTTGCAGGTGGACTATATTTAATGAAGGAAAGAACTAGTGGCCTTTAAGAGCAAGGCCGTCTCTCTATAGGGAGTTTTTAATTAATTTTGAGACCTTGTGAAATATACCATAAAATAAAATTTTGATAAAAGTTTCATAAACAAGAGGGTCATGATGACCCTGAATCGCTCACCTGAGTAATATGAGCCACATGTTTAAAATGGCAAACTGATCATAAAATATTAGAAAGTAGGTCAGTAGGTCACATTCATGGTCACTGAGAGTCAGTTTTAAGATTGGTGTGCAAAACTGTACATGTCATCAAAATTTCAAGGCTTATCTTAAAAAACAAGAAAGTAGGTCAAGGTCACAGTCTAGTGACCCCTAAGCACTTGGGGTCATCAGTCAAAATTATAATCAAGCAGTCTAGGAAATATGATCCAATAATTTTTTAAGTATTTATTCCTATATAACTCATATAACTAGTGACCCCCAGGGCGGGGCCTCTTTTCACCTCAAAGGCATAATTTGAACAATCTTGTTAGAGATCCACTAGGCAAGGCAACATATCAAATATCAAAAGCCTATGCCTTGAAGTTACAGGCAAGAAGATTTTTAAAGTTTTTTTCCTATAAAAGTCTATGTAAAACATGAGACCCCACTCCCGGGTCAGGGCCTCTTTTCACCCTAGGGGCATAATTTGAACAATTTTGGTAAAGGACCACAAGGCATTGCAACATACCAAATATCAAAAGCCTAGGCCTTGCAGTTTCAGACAAGAAGATTTTTAAAGTTTTTTTCTGTATAAGTCTATGTAAAACTGGAGACGCCCCTCCCCCAGGCAGGGCCTCTTTTCACCCAGGGTTAAATTTTGAACAATTTTGGTAGAGGACCACAAGGCAATGCTACATACCAAATATCAAAGGCCTAGGTCTTGTTGTTTTAGACAAGAGATTTTTAAAGTTTTTTCCTATATAAAACTATGTCAAACTTGTGACACCCGGGGCGGGGCCTCTTTTCACCCCAGGGGCACAATTTGAATAATCTTACTAGAGGACCATTAGATGATGTTACACGCCATATATTAAGGCTCTATGCCTTGCGGTTTTGGACAAGAAGATTTTTAAAGTTTTTCCTTTCGGTTGCCATGGCAACCAGAGTTCTGCATGGAATTCAATTCTTTGAATATTTTTGAAAGGGGGCCACCCAAGGATCATTCCTGTGAAGTTTGGTGTAATTTTGCCCAGTGCTTTTCAAGAAGAAGATTTTTTTAGAAAATGTTGACGGACGGATGACGCACAACTGACGACGGACATTGAGCGGTCACAAAAGCTCACCATGAGCCTTTGGCTCAGGTGAGCTAAAAAGGTAACAGAGCAATGATGACCCTATACTGCTCAGGAGAGATTCATGACTCAAACGGGAATAAGTGAGCTATTACTAAAAATATTCATAGCCCCAGATGCTGCTTTGATACAGGGAAGTAAAACATTGTGATCTTGACCTTTGACCTTCAAGTCTGACCTTAACCATGGACCTAGATATCTTGGTTGTACACTCTGCAGGTCATCTTGATGAGGGTAACAACTGATGGTAATTTCATGAAAATCCTTCTTATGGGTAAGAAGATATGGAGCTGACATAAATCTAAGCTACTTTAACTTTGATCTTAAAGTGTGAACTTGACTTGGACCTTATCACCTGGGGTTTTCATTCTGCATGACATCTGGATAAGATTAGCAACTGATGCTAATTCTATGAAAATTCTTTCAGTGGTCAAGAAGATACGGAGTGAACACATAATTTAAGCTATTTGATATTTGATCATTTAGTGTGACCTTGACCTTGAACTAAGTAACCTGGGTCAGATGCTCTACAAGTTGTCACGAAGAATTAAACAATAGATGCTTGTTTCATGAAAATCTTTAAAGTGATTTAGATGATATAAAACGAGACAGAAAGTTGGGCTATTTGACCTTTGACAGCCAATTGTTGGACACAAAGGTTTCAGATAACTCACTGAAACGGTAATCATTTGATATATAGATAAAATCTGTTTATTTTAGAATAAGATTGAAATATCTTACATAAGGTTCGAGAGTGTAATAATATATCTGACCTTACATGCAGAACAAAGATATTTTCTTTTTATTTTATTTTTAAAAAAATGCTTTTAGGTATCTTTTTTACTGAGGAATTATATGATATATTTCACCCTAATATCTGAACAGTTCACTGAATAAAATATAACATATTGTTACCGTATAAAATAGGTCATATAAGTGTATATACCTTTCTCTACATTGTATAGCTGACCTAGTTGGTACTAGTTCCTTTATTTTATTCCAGTCTGCCACACCACCATGTATATGAATGGCATTCACCAGTTGCTGAAACATAAATAACATACATATATAGCATTGTCATTTTTTAACCCTTATATTACACTGCAAATTTTGAACATATAGTTTTTCAGATACTGTTGTTTAAACTCTATAGTTTTACCTTAATGTTAATTACTGAACAACCTTAATTTAACTCTCTGATTAGTAAATAGACTATATTTATTGCATCATATATTGTGCAATGCCCACATTGAGAAATTCACATGTATACTCCAAGCAAATAGATTAAGCCTGCTGGTCAAATAAAAGTCATCAGAAACCCCTTGTCACAATGTAAAACAAATTGGACAAATCATAAAAACTGTCTGGGCCTAAGACTAAAGCCAGCATCCAGACAGTCTACCAAACAAATTAGGATGCTATTGAGTAGTCTGATTGAGGTCTGAAATTACTATTTTTATGACATTTTAACTATGACCAGACAGCCTTCAAGCTATATCTTCTGTATAGAAGCTTGGCAAAATCATAGACACAAAAAAGAACAAGACTGGACTTAGTGGCCAAACTTTGTGATATACATCTGGATATATTCTCAAAAATAAATATACTTAAAATTTGGATACAATTGCATAGAATAATATTGTTACTCTGATAACTGTTAGACTCGTTATATATTGTTAGCAAAACTTAGTGACAGATTTTAAAATAAGATATAAACTAGAGATGCTTTTGAGAAAGGCGCATGTCTCCCACAAGTGCCCCTCTGAAAAATGTTAGTTTCTCTAGATGTTTTAAACGGGTGGATCCAATTAGATAGTCTGGATGAGTGGATCCAATCAGTAATTCAAGGGCCATAAATCAAAAGTGCCTGGCCGGATTTGGCTAGTTGGGTAAGGTCTTATGGCCAAACACATTTTGTTCAAGTTTGGTGAAGATCGGATGAGAAATGTTCGACTTAGAAAGCGGACAAGAGTAAACAGACGGATTTTTTTGGAAATTCAAGGGCCGTAACTCTAAAATGCCTGGACCGATTTGGCTAGTTATCAAACTTGGCCAAGGTCTCATGGTCAAACACATTTTGTTCAAGTTTGGTGAAGATCGGATGAGAAATGTTCTATTAAGAGTGCGGACATGAGTAAAAAGGCCAATTTTTCGATAATTCAAGGGCCGTAACTCCAAAATGCCTGGACCGATTTGGCTAGTTATCAAACTTGGCCGAGGTCTCATGGTCAAACACATTTTGTGTAAGTTTGGTGAAGATTGGATGAGAAATATTCGAATTAGAGAGCGGACAAGAGTAAAAAGACCGATTTTTGGTAATTCAAGGGCCATAACTCCAAGACGCCTGGACCAATTTGGCTAGTTATCGAACTTGGCCGAGGTCTTATGGTCAAACACATTTTGTTCAAGTTTGGTGAAAATCGGATGAGAAATGTTCAACTTAGAGTGTGGACAAGCTTTGTGACAGACACACAGACACAGACACACAGACAGACTGGAGTAAATCAATATGTCTTCCACACCACTGAGTGGTGGGAGACATAATAATTCCCCGTTGGTGTGTTGTGTTCTGTGGTGAATCAAGACTTAGTGACACTCTATTAAACAACCATACCCCAGCGCTGTTATACTTACCCTGCTACATTTCTATAATGAACTTTTAATTCTTTCAATTTGGACAGTACCATTCTGTCAAAAGGGGTGATTACAGAAAAGATACTGACTGAATGGCGAACAGTGCAGGTCATGATCAGTCTGCATAGATGTGCAGGCTGATCATGATCTGCGCCAGCCACAAAGGCATAATCAAAGTATAAACTTCAGCTTTACAAGCCTGTCTTCACTTGGTATAAAAGTACTACTGTGGGATACCAGTACAGATTGGGATCACAACTCCACCCCTTATGTTGTTTTTTAACTGTTTAAAATTCAGAATACAAGCTATAAATACAACTAGAATGAAACAACTCTCCTTGTATGAGGCATGAAAATGAGCAACTAGACAGAAATACTGGGTAAGCCCACCACTGGTATCATATTCATAGTAAAAGCTACTGTGAAGGTTATTTTCAATAACCACTGCAATGGTATATTTTTATTAATAAAGACATCTTGACTTCTAGATTATAAGCTGAGTCTCAAAGTATAGAGAAAAGGGCAACACATTTATGAGTCATTATTTACATTACTTTTAAATAAAATCATCCAGTTGCTTTTTTTTTCACTGAAATCAGTACAATTCCCTGCCTCTAATCTCCTCTTATTGAAACATAGATTAATTCTCCTAGACAAGCACATTCACTCAATTTAGAACAAGGATGGATTGGTTGGAGTGGGACATGAAGGGATGGGATGGAGTTGGGACAAGGATGGAAGGGATGGAGTTGGGACAGAGATTGATTTGGAGCAGGAAAGGATGGGATGGAGTATGAGCAGGGATGGACAGGATGGAGTTAGGACACATGGATGGGTTGGAGTCAGAGCTGTAAAGAATGGGATGGCGTTAAAGCAGGGATAAACAGGACAAAGTGGGGACAGGGAAGGACAAGATGGAGGTGGGACAGGGATGGATGAAATGGAGCTGGGACAAGGATGGGAAGGATGGAGTTGGGACAGGGATGGAAGGGATGCAGTTGTAGCAGGGAATGATATAACTGAATTTGGACAGACTTTGACTTTGTTTCACTCACTAGATCCTCTTCCTTTGACCATCTGCCACAAGTTCTGTTTGGATCTATTTTATTCCATCTTGAGTGACACTGCTCAGGACTTCTACGATCTATGTAATAGGCAACTGTAAAAAAAGGAACAAATAAATAATCTTTTCTTCAATTAATTATCTTTATATTTTGTAATGAGAATATAGACAGTATTAAAATTTCAATACATCATGCCAGAAAAGAAAATCTGTTCCAAACACAGAGTTTAATTTTCTGATTGCATATTACACACTATGATATGTAAATAAAACCACTTATTGAATAACGTATGTCTCTAGGTGCATATTAAACTATGAGAAAAATGCAAACATAACTATAACAAAAGCTGTTTGTTAAACAAATATGCCCCCGAAGATGACCTATAAGAGGCAAGCGAGTATGTAATTTTGTAGGTTGTGACCTTGACCTTTGGCTAAAGTGTCCTTTCAGTAGTAAGCAGAAACAATTTTCAGTATAGACACCACTGTGACTTTGACCTTTGTTCTTCTGACCCCCAAAACAACAGGGGTCATAAACTGACCACAGGCAATCAATCTATGTGGAAACTATTTTCAGTTTCAAGATGACTGTTGAGCCTTTCAATGTTATACCTACTAGGTCATTTAATCTTGTAGGAAAAGCTTGTTTGACCTATACGTATTTGCACAGTTTTTCTTTGATCTGATGTTGGGAGGTACATCATCAATTTCTTTCATCTTCAGTAAAATAAATTTTGTTGAGTATTACCAATCAACATATCCTTATTTACAGAAAATACTTTATAAAATGGATATATTTTCTGGCATATACTTAGGATTATCATAAATCAGTTTAATGGAGGACAAAACTAATGAGGATCATGAAAAATAGTATTCACTATATCCAATTACATAACGTATATTTTTGCAATTTTAGGACCTGAAAATGTCCCAAATGACCGCGGCTTTGCAACAACTGAGTATATCCGAAGATTTTTATATGAAATGAAGGCCGAAAATCCTAGACTTTTTGAGTGTTCAGTATATCCAGCATTTCCTTATTACAGAGTTTGCTATATTTGAGTTTTGCTGTATAATAATCCCTATTTTAACAACATCTACAAATTCCAGACAAGATTTTCTACTTACCCTGGAACCACTTTACTCTGCCTAAACCATATGTACATGTCTCAACAACTTCTTTCAGTAATTCATCTTCTTCCTCAGTCCATTCACTAGGATCATAAAAATACAAAATGATATTATATTCCCTGAAAATCTTTAATTCAGCAATACACAGCAATGTATTTACTATAAAACTAACCAAATAAATACTGAAGCACAAACTGTATATCTGTTAAAACAAGTGAATGAAGTATTGGCATGCAATACAAAGTCCCATACTGGAAGGCACCTAATTTTCTCTACTGCAGTATAACATAATGAACTGATATCTGTCAATGATGTATAAACAATATTGTACTATATATACAATATGTTATAACAAAACACTTGGATTAAAATTTGCATACATAAAAACCTACAGTTGTTTTCATATTGATTTTTTTTGGCCAATTATAGAGAAGTTATCATATAAGTTATTTATAGTAACAACAAAGGAAAATTTAAAAAAAAATCTATTATAAATCCACACAAAACTCTTTACCAGGTAGAGATAGGTCAAAATATATCTAAAAATTCAATTTAACATGTAACATGAATGTTGTACCACAGAAAAGTGGTATAGATTTTTCCCTACGGCCAGTAATAAAAAAGTAACAATATAATCTATTTATAGTAACAATGAAGGGAGGTAATTCTTAAAATAAGGGTGCCTCATGGCAATGAACATTATTGCAAAGTTACATCAAAATCCCTTTATGCATTAATAAGAAATGCTCTGGACAAAGTCATTCTTAAATTTAACCTTTGACCTCTAAGTATGACCTTGACCTTAGACTAGGGACCTGGTTCTTGTGCTTGACAATCTGTCTCATGGTGGTGAATATTTGTGCCAAGTTTCATCAAAGTCCCTCCATGCATGAAGAAGAAATGCTCCGGACAAAGTCATTTTTGTATCTGACCTTTAGCCTCTAAGTGTGACCTTGACCTTAGACCTAGGGCCTGGGTTTTGCGCACGACATGTTGTCTCATCCAGGGGAATATTTGTGCCAACTGATATTTAAATCTGGTCTTGCATGACAAAGTTATAGACCGGACAGGAAAAAATCCTATTGACCTTTAATCTCTAAGTGTGACCTTGACCTTTAAGCTAGGGTTCTGGGTGTTATGCATGACACGTTGTGTCATCACGGGGAACATTTATGCCAAGTAATATTGTAATCCCTTGATGGATGACAGAGTTCTGGACCTGACAGGAAAAAACCCCTATTGACGTTTGACCTTTGAGCTAGGGGTCTTGGTTTTGCGCACGATATGTTGTCTCATCATGCGGAACATTTGTGCCAAGTGATATTATTAAAATCCCTTCATGGATGGCAGAGTTATGGACCGGACAAGAAACAAGAGGGTCATGATGACCCTGGATCGCTCACCAGAGTAATATGAGCTACAAGTTTCAAATGTCAAACTGATGATTTTTAGAATTTTTTTGGAAAATTTTCCGATGTAAAATCAAGTAACCCCTGGGGTGGGGCCAATTTTACCCCGAGGGGTCATGATTTGAACAAAGTTTGTAGAAGTCTAATAGGGCTGGGTCAATTTGACCTTGGGGGGGGGGGGGGGGGGGGGGGGGGGTCAAGATTTGAAGAAATTTTGTAGAGGTCCACTAGGCAATGCTACATGTCAAATATCTAAGCTCTAGGCCTTCTGGTTTATTTTAAGAAAATTTTGAAGATTTTTCTATGTACAATCAAGTAACCCCATGGGGCGGGGTCAATTTGACCCCGGGGGTCATGATTTGAAGAAATTTTGTAGAAGTCTTCTAGGCAATGCTACATGTCAAATATCTAAGATCTAGGCCTTTTGGGTTTTTTTTAGAAAATTTTTGAAGATTTTCCTATGTAAAATCAAGTGACCCCTGGGGCGGGGTCAATTTTGACCCTGGGGGTCATGATTTGAAAAAATGTTGTAGAGGTCCACTAGGCAATGCTACAAGTGAAATGTCTAAGCTCTAGGCCTTCTGGTTTATTTTAAGAAAATTTTTGAAGATTTTCATATGTAAAATCAAGTGACCCCCAGGGCGGGGTCAATTTTGACCCAGGGGTCATGATTTGAACAATTTTAGTAGAAATCTACTAGGCAATGCTACATTTCAAATATCTAAGCTCTAGGGCTTCTGCTTTTTGAGAAGAAGATTTTTTAAGATTTTCCTATGTAAAATCAAGTGACCCCTGGGGCGGGGTCAATTTTGACCCCGTGGTCATGATTTGAACAACTTTAGTAGAGGTCCGCTAGGCAATGCTACATGTCAAATATCTAAGGTCTAGGGCTTCTGGTTTTCGAGAAGAAGATTTTTTAAGATTTTTTTATGTAAAATCAAGTGACCCCTGGGGCGGGGTCAATTTTGACCCCGTGGTCATGATTTGAACAAAATTGGTAGAGGTCCACTAGGCAATGCTTCACACCAAATATCTAAGCTCTAGAGCTCCTGGTTTTTGAGAAGAAGATTTTTAAAGTTTTTCCTTTTGGTTGCCATGGCAATCAGAGTTCTGCATAGAATTCAATTCTTTGAATAATTTTTAAAGAAGACCATCCAAGGAACATCCCTGTGAAGTTTCATCAAAATTGGCCTGTTGGTTTAGGAGGAGATGTTGTTTAAAGGAATGTGTGGACAGGCGGACGGACGGACGCCGGACGGTGAGCGATCACAATACCTCACCCTGAGCACTTTGTGCTCAGGTGAGCTAAAAAGCCCTGCTGACCTTTGACCCCCAATTGTGACCTTGACCTTTGAGCCAGGGGTCTGGGTTTTGCACACAACATGTCATCTGATCATGGAGAACATTTGTGCCAAGTGATATTAAAGTCCCTTATTGAATGACAGAGTTATGGACTGGACACAAAACAGACCCTGTTCATGTCATGGTAACATTTGACTGCTAAGTGTGATCTTGACCTTTGAGCTAGGGGTCTGAAAGTTGTGCATGACATATCGTCTTATTATGAGGTACATTTGTGCCAAGTAATATTAAAATCCCTTCATGGATGGAAGAATTATGGACCAGACAGGAAAAAAGCCCTGTTGACCATTGACCTCCAATTGTGACCTTGACCTTTCAGCTAGGGGCCCGGGTCTTGCGCATGACATGTTGTATCATCATGGGGAACATCTGTGCCAAGTGATATTAAAATCCCTTATTGAATGACAGAGTTATGGACCGGACACAAAACAGACCCTGTTCACGCCATGTTAATATTTGACTGCTAAGTGTGACCTTGACCTTTGAGCTAGGGGTCTGAAAGTTGTGCTAGACACATCGTCTTTTTATGAGGTACAATTGAGCCAAGTAATATTAAAATCCCTTCATGGATGAGAGAGTTATGGACCGGACAGGAAAAAAGCCCTGTTGACTTTTGACCTCCAATTGTGACCTTGATCTTTGAGCTAGGGGTCCGGATCTTGCGCACGACACGTCGTCTTATCATGGGGAACATTTCTGCCAAGTAATATTAAAATCCCTTCATGGATGACAGAGTTATGGACTGGACACAAAATTGCGGACAGACGGACTGAAGGAATGACAGAAAAGCGCATTCCTATAGTCCCCGAAACTGGTTTTCAACCAATAGGGGACTAATAAAATGTTGTAATTGCTTGACATGACTTCTGCAAGTTTGCCAGTGGGAAACCTAGTAAAGGCTTCATGTAAAACATCTTACTTCTACGCCTTGCACTTTTTGAGACTTTCAATGTTAAGGTCTATGCACAAATGCAGACTCCTGTAGCAGCACAAAATTTGTTGAAATCATGTAAATGGGTTGTGAGATGTATTTCTGTGAGAGATGGACAGACAGAAAGGAAAAAGTCATCTCGAACATATTCTATAAAGGAGTAACACTTAATTATGCTTAACCTAAAATCATACTAACTGGTTCAAAAAGGAGTTTTGGAGACAAGTTTGCATTGCACTTTTCCATTACTACCATATTTATTGAAAGAAAGTTTGAGCACTCACCTGTTATCATATACAATATTATGTTGTTGGTAGTGCTGAAGACACTGGAATGGTGTTCTGTTAGACTGAAATAAATAAAAGCAACTTATTTAGAAAGTATTGGTAAATCAAAATATTTGTCCTTAACTCCTATTTTCAGAAATAATTTTCTTGAAATATTCACATTACAAAACCAAAAGATTTGTTTGTTTTGTTGGATTTAATGTCACACCGACACATGATAGGTCATATGGCGACTTTCCAGCTTTAATGGTGGAGGAAGACCCCAGGTGCCCCTCCGTGCATTATTTCATCACGAGCAGGCACCTGGGTAGAACCACCGGCCTTCTGTAAGCCAGCTAGATGGCTTCCTCACATGAAGAATTCAACGCCCCGAGTGAGGCTCGAACAAAACCAAAAGAAGCATAAACTCTGATATAACTAGAATGTGTCTGTAGGACACAGGGTGTGCCCCCCCCCACTGGTACATTTGTCACAAATAAGGGGCAATAATTCAAATGTTAGCAGTCTTAATGGGGTATAGCCTCAACAAACATTTTATGAAAAGGATTCCTTATTCTAGGCCATATACTTTTTGAGCTATAAGCATCACAAACAAAAAAATCCACTATTTTGGCTATTTCAAGGGCCATAACTCTGTAATTAGCATTAAGATTCTCAAGAAGAATGCCAAGTGTGCAGGGTCACATCATGATAAAGACTCAAGCAAGGTTTCATGAATCTACATCAAATACTTTTTGAGCTGCGCAGATAATTAGGTAAAAATGTGCATTTTTTACCATTTCAGGGGCCATAACTTCAAAAATAGGGGGTGGAGCCAGCCAAAAAAATAAGAGATGTGCAAGTTTATTTCATGATAAAGCAACTTCTCATCCATTTATATTAAATGCTTTTTGAGCTAGGTGTGACACAAGGTGAAAATGTGCATTTTTGACTATTTCAGGGGCCATAACTCTGAAAATAGGGGGCGGACACAAATGAAAAGTATGAGGTGCACAAGTTTATATCATGATTAAGACCTATGCAAGGTTTCATGAATCTATATCAAATACTTTTTAAGCTAGTCCTGTCACAAGGTGAAAATGTGCATTTTTGACTATTTCAGGGGCGATAACTCTGAAAATAGGGGACAGACTTAGACGAAAAATAGGAGATGCGCAAGTTCATTTCATGATAAAGATTCATGCAAGGTTTTATCAATTTATATGACATACTTTTTGAGCTAGACGTGTCACAAGGTGAAAATGTGCATTTTTGACTATTTCAGGGGCCATAACTCTAAAAATAGGGGGCGGAGCCAGACAAAAAATAGGAGGTGCGCAAGTTCACATCATGATTAAGACTCATGCAAGGTTTCATGAATCCATATCAAATACTTTTTGAGCTAGGCGTGTCACAAGGTGAAAATGTGCATTTTTGACTATTTCAAGGGCCATAACTCTGATATAGGGGGCGGACCCAAATGAACTAGAGCTATCACTAAAGGTGATGAATGTACCCCCCGCATGCACTGACACAGTACATTGCAATTTGACGCACACAAGATTGCATAATTATGTGGACTGTATGTATATAGACTGTATGTATACAGTATAGTAACAAAAAACAAAGTCCCATAACTATGCAGAATATTTATCTAAAAGAATCTAACATGCACCATGCACAACTAGGGTTGGTACTGATCACTTGTGTGAAGTTTCATTAAATTGTGTGCAAGGGTTTGGTAGATTAGGCATGCACAAGATTGCATAATTATGCAGACTGTATGTACATAGTATGTTAACAAGAAACAAAGTCCCATAACTCTGCAATTTTTGTCGCTGAAAGAACCTAACATGCCCCATGCACAACTACTGTTGTTACTGATCACTTGTGTGAAGTTTCATTAAATTGTGTCAAGAGGATGAGGAGAGATGGTGCGCACAAGATTGTGTCTATGTATATAGTATAGTAACAAAAAAACAAAGTCCCACAACTCTGCAAATTTTTTTTCTGAAAGAACCTAACATGCCCCATGCACAACTACTGTTGTTACTGATCACTTGTGTGAAGTTTCATTAAATTGTGTCAAGGGGATGAGGAGAGATGGTGCGCACAAGATTGTGTCTATGTATATATAGTATAGTAACAAAAAAACAAAGTCCCATAACTCTGCAATTTTTTTTTCTAAAAGAACCTAACATGCCCCATGCACAACTACTGTTGGTACTGATCACTTGTGTGAAGTTTCATTAAATTCTGTCAAGGGGATGAGGAGAGATGATGCGCACAAGATTGTGTCTATGTATATAGTATAGTAAGAAAAAAACAAAGTCCCATAACTCTGCAAATGTTTTTTCTAAAAGAACCTAACATGCCCCATGCACAACTACTGTTGGTACTGATCACTTGTGTGAAGTTTCATTAAATTCTGTCAAGGGGATAAGGAGAGATGGTGCGCACAAGATTGCGTCTATGGACAGACGGCCAGACGGACAGACAGACAGACAACCTGAAACCAGTATACCCCCCCTTACAACTTTGTTGTCGGGGGGTATAAAAACAGGAGGTGCGCAAGTTCACATCATAATTAAGACTCATGCAAGGTTTCATGAATCTATATCAAATACTTTTTAAGCTAGGCGTGTCACAAGGTGAAAATGTGCATTTTTGACTATTTCAGGGGCCACAACTCTTAAAATTGGGGGCGGACCCAAATGAAAAATAGGAGGTGCGCAAGTTCATATCATGATTAAGACTCATGCAAGGTTTCATGAATCTATATCAAATACTTTTTGAGCTAGGCATGTCACAAGGTGAAAATGTGCATTTTTGACTATTTCAGGGGCCATAACTCTAAAAATAGCGAGCGGAGCCAGATGAAAAATAGGAGGTGCGCAAGATCACATCATGATTAAGACTCATGCAAGGTTTCATGAATCTATATGAAATACTTCTTGAGCTAGGCGTGTCACAAGGTTAAAATGTGCGCCTACCACTGAGCCATTTTTGAATGTTCCAAATTTCAAGACATCAAGGTCAAATTTCATATCAGTACAAAACACTGTGCATGTGGTCCAAATTTGAAAGCTGTGGCTTGAGAAATGTGAAAGTAGGTCACTAGATCAATTTCAAGGTCAAAGTTCATTTCAGTAGACAGAACTATGCATGTGCTTCAAATTTGGAGGCTGTAGCTTGAGAAATGTGAAAGTAGGTAATAGGTAAAATTCAATGTCAAATTTCAATTCAGAACACAAAAATATGCATGCAGTCAAAATTTGAAGCTGTAGCTTCAGAAATGTGAAAGTAGGTCACTAGGTCAAAATCAAGGTCAAATTTCATTTCGGTACACAAAACTATGCATGGGGTTCAAATTTGAAGGCTTAGCTTGAGAAATGTGAAAGTATGTCACTAGGTCAAAATCAAGGTCAAATTTTATTTCGGTACACAAAACTATGCATGGGGTCCAAATTTGAAGCTGTACCTTCAGAAATGTGGAAGTAGGTCACGAGGTCAATCTCAAGATCAAAGTTCATTTCAGTACAAAAAACTATGCACATGGTTCAAATTTGAAGGCTGTAGCTTGAGAAATGTGAAAGTAGGTCACTAGGTCAAAATCCAGGTCAAATTTTATTTCAGAACACAAAACTAAGCATGTGGTCCAAATTTGAAGTATGAAGCTTCAACAATGTGAAAGTAGGTCACTAGCAATAACAAGGTCAAAGTTTGTTTCGGTACGAAGGCTGTAGCTACAGAAATGTGAAAGTAGGTCACTCGGTCAAGATCAAGGTCAACTCATGTCAAGCTTCATCTTGCCACTCAAAACTATACATGTGGTCCAAATTTGAATGATGTAGGTTATGGACATGAAGATTCTAATTTTTTTGCCTATACAAGTCTTTATGAACCATGTGACCCCCGGGGCGGGGCCATATTTGACCCTAGAGAAATAATTTGAACAAACTTGGTAGAGAACCACTAGATGTTGCTACATTACAAATAAATATCAAAGCCCTAATCTTTGTGGTTTGGTCAAGAAGATTTTCAAAGTTTTTCCATATATGAGTCTATATAAACCATGTGGCCCCCAGGGTGGGGCCATATTTGACCCTAGGGGAGTAATTTGAATAATCTTAGTAGAGGACCACTAGATGATGTCATATACAAACTAGATTTCGCTACATACCAAATATCAAAGTCCTAGGCCCTGTGGTTTTGGACAAAAAGATCAGAAACCGTTTAACTGTTCCTGGCCAATGTGACCTTGATCTTTGACCTAATGACCTCAAAATCAATAGGGGTCATCTGCTGGTCATGACCAACCTCACTATCAATTTTCCTGATACTAGGCCCAAGGGTTCTTGAGTTATTGCCTGGAAACCATTTTCCTGTTCCTGGTCACTGTGTCCTTGACCTTTGACATACTGATCTCAAACTCAATAGGGATCATCTGCTGGTCATGACCAACCTCCCTATAAATTTTCATGACCCTAGGCCTAAGCGTTCTTGAGTTATCATCCGGAAACCGTTTAACTATTCAGGGTCACTGTGACCTTGACCTTTGACATACAGACCTCAAAATTAATAGGGGTCATCTGCTGGTGATGACCAACCTCCCTATCAACTTTCATGATCCTAGGCCCAAGCGTTCTTGAGTCATCATCCGGAAACGGATTGGTCTACATTCCGACTGACCGACATCTGCAAAACAAAATACTCCCCCTTATTCGAAGGGGGGCATAACAAGAGCTCATAGAACACAAAATGCCCCCCTTGATGCATTCAGTAATTGCACAAGGAACAGAAATTATTTTGTCACTGTACACAGAAGTTCTACTGTTCTGGGTCAAAGCAACCTTGACCTATTGACCTCAAAATCAATATGGGTTATCTGCTGGTCATGATCAACCTCCCTATTAAGTTTCGTGATCCTAGGCCCAAGCATTTCTGAGTTATCATCTGGAAACCATTTAACTGTTCCTGGTCACTGTGACTTTGACCTTTGGCCTCAAAATCAATAGGGGTCATCTGCTGGTCATGACCAACCTCCCTATCACATTTCATGATCCTAGGCCCAAGCATTCTTGAGTTAGCATCCAGAAACCATTTAACTGTCCCATGTCACTGTGACCTTGACATTTGACCTACTGATCTCAAAATTGATAGGGGTCATCTGCTGCTCATGACCAACCTCCCTATTAATTTTCATGGTCCTAGGCCCAAGTGTTCTTGAGTCATCATCCGGAAATGGATTAGTCTACCGATCCATCCAACAAACCGACATCTGCAAAACAATATACCACTCTTTCTTCGAAGGGGGCCATAATAAAAATTAACTGGTAGTCATGTAAGATACATTCTAATTTTACAATGCCAAGATATAATACCCCTAATTCTTCGGCAATTTTACTCCAATTTCTCATCTCATATTTGATTGCCAATCTGTTCAAGTCCTCTTCTTCAGCAGGTGTCCATTTATCACGATTAATTTCTGGCCGTAAAACTGTGTTCCACATACTCTCACATTCTGTTACAGAGAATTTATTGCCAAACTGAAACAGATAATTTTTGATGAACTAATTTGTACTGCAGAACAGATATGAGAATTTTAAATTTAAAACATGTCTACGGCTTTCACATTTTAAAGTTATTTGATACATGTAGACATAAAATTCATAATATATCAGAATATGACTTCATTGCAACCAATAAAAGTTGTTAGGCTGAAAAACAGGGATTGTCTTACTTATTATTTACCACTTCATCCATTTTTTTTCAAATTGAGCGGCTCAAGCTGTATCACTGAACTTTTATTATCAAGTTAACTTCTGAATTAAAGTACTTTTCCGTGTTAACATGCTAAAAATGGCTCATAAAGTTTCAAAATCAGGATGTGCCCTGCTGCTTTTCAACTGTTTCTAGACAGAAAACAGTATAGTCTATACAAATCATCATGTACCAGAGAATATTTACTCACAGTTATAACAGCTATCTTTAGGAAATCAATTTTCTTGTTGTCACAACTCTTCAACAATTCATCTGCTGGTGTCTCTCTGAAAACAAACTTTTATTGATGACTAACCCTTACCCTGCTAAATTTCTATAATGAATTGGTCCATCTTTCAATTTGGACAGTACCATTAATTTCTAAAAGGTATGCTTACCAAAAAGATACCGACTGAATGGCAAACAGTGCAGATCTTGATTAGCCTGCACATCCATGCAGTCTGATTGAAATCTACACTGTTCGCAAAGGCAGAATCAACTGCATCAAGCATGATAAGGGTTAAATTTTCTTGTTCAACTGCTGGTTTTATATAGGCTAAACACCAATTTTTCAGTTTTTTAAGTTACTTAGCAAATGTCAATATCAATCTGTTCTGTCAGGCAGATCACAACTTCCTTCCATAAATTATTGCAGGAATTACTTATTGTTTTTGTTTCTTAAGGCAGGGCTCTCGCGAGTGGGCGACTTGAGCAAAATAGGCGCTCTAGAACTTCAAACTTCGCTAAAATCTAACCTCAAAGCGAAATGCAAGTCGCCCGATTTTCTTTGATTTCCGCACTCGCTAATTACTGCTACCCGGACTGTTGACAATTTGCACGGTGTCATAACGAGTTGAATACACAAACACACGCCGGTAGCATAATTTAAGCTCCGCCTACTTCAGGTACTTGCGAGATTGTCCCGAGAAGTGTGAAAGCGAATCAAATTATCCAATACACCAGAGTCGATTGTGTTCAGCCAATTAGCGCCGCGTTTACGTCTTTGACACTTCGCGTTTAACTGTCAACATGTTCGAGTGCAAAAAACAATGTTTTATAAAGAAACTGCTGATTAACCATGCGATTAGTTGGAATATGGTACACAATTATTTGTTCTATGATAAAAGAACGACATGTAATGTATTAACGGCGCAGTATTAACTACGTTAAATTGACTTCCATCGATGAATTTGAATATGTATTTCTAGTTTACACAATTTACTTTCAGTTTGTTTTGTTTGAGTGAGAAACTGATATTCCTCGGTGAATGACTCGGTGTTAATAATAAAAACTTCATACAAGATATAACCAAAATTCGACGGGTTACATTTACAGAATCGGCTTGAATTTTGAAAACAACTTTTTTCAGAATTTTGTAACGAAACAATAACCACTGTATGGGAAATGATCTAACTTTAGAAGAAAATGAATGGTCACATCAATGTTTTTTTATCAAGAAACAAGAAAATTACAGCCACCTTTCGAATCACTCAACATCATTGCGGTAGGAAAAGTCTTCCCACTTCTCCCTAAAGTCTCCCCACTTCTCCCTAAATCAGCTTGTGGGAGAAGTGACTTCTCCCAAAAAATTGGACCTAGCTAGACCCCTGTTAAGGCTGTATATAAATGTAATTTGTCAGTCTTTTTTTAGTATTTTCAGTTAATAATCAATCCTACATAAGGAGTGAAACAATTTTTACTGTTGCCCTCTGTGATGAACAGTTTCATTAGCAGCAGAGATTCCACTAGAAAAAGGCATATATATATATACTGTGAAATCATTTAAATCCGCTGGCATGAAATTTCGCGCAAACGTGAAAAAGGACTGTTT
Source organism: Mercenaria mercenaria (assembly GCF_021730395.1). Lineage (NCBI taxonomy): Eukaryota > Metazoa > Mollusca > Bivalvia > Venerida > Veneridae > Mercenaria > Mercenaria mercenaria. The sequence goes on from NC_069375.1 coordinate 21,214,527, forward strand.
AATAATAATAATAATAGTGTGGTCTTAAATTCGCGCATCGGTTCTAGCGCGAAATATGCGAAAATTCGTCCTATGCGAATAAATTATGGTGAACATTTACGCGAATAAAAATGATTCACAGTATAGAGTAATTGTCACTTACTGTTTTTGTTTAATATCTTGCTGTATTTTCTCTATTCTAGCCTTAGTTTCTTGTATCTCCTCTGTATTCTTACATCTTCCTAACTTTTCCATCTCCACTTCCTGTCTACAAAATAAAAAGCACTCAAGTGCTACACTACTGTAAAATAATAAACTTCTGCTATCCTAAGATAATTGTTTGTTATACTATGACACGTCAAACGGTCCTTCAAGAGTTCTTTTTTTTATCTCCAAAGGTTACAGAGGGGGCGAGGGTTCAACAACATTGAACAAGAGCTGTCACTATTGGTGACAAATGCCCCCGAAGCATGCCCAAGAATGATACAGCTGTATGTGTAAAAATTCACACATCATTTCGTGACCTTGACCTAAGAGATCCTGGTCATAAGTCATAAGAGTTATGAACCAGACAAGAAAAACCTTTGACTTCTCAGTGTGACCTTGACCTTGGAGCTAGGGGTCTGGGTCTTGTGCATGACACCTCAACTCATTATAGGGAACATTTATGCCAAGTAATTTCAAAATCCCTTCATCGATGGCAGAGTTGTAGACCGTACAAGCAACAGACCCTGTTAACCTTTAACCTCTAAGTGTGACCTTGACCTTAGAGCTATGGGTCTGGATTTTGTGCATGACATGTCGTCTCATTAGGAGGCATTTTATGCCAAGAAATTTCAAAATCCCTTGATGAATGGCAGAGTTATGGACCGGACACGAAACAGACGCTGTTAACCTTTGACTTCTAAGTGTGACCTTGACCTTAGAGGTAGGGGACTGGATCTTGCGCATGACATGACGTCTCATTATGGTAAACATTTATGCCAAGTTATTTGAAAATCCCTTCATGGATGGCAGAGCTATGGACTGGACACGAAACAGAACATGATAACCTTTGACCTCTAATTGTGACCTTGACCTTGGAGCTACGGGTCTTGGTCTTGCGCATGACACGTCGTTTCATTATGGTGAACATTTATGCCAAGTAATTTCAAAATCCCTTGATGGATGAAAGAGTTACAGCCCGGACAAGAATTAACTGGACGCACGGACGCAAGCACACACGGACGGACAGTAAGATTTTAATATGCCCACCTTCGGGGGCATAAAAAGTTGGTCAGAACACAGTTAATTATCAATCAGTTAAGACATTCTAGTAGAAGGCCCTGAATTTTTGTCAGAAAATACGTACAAGCACATATTTTGGACATTTCATCAGGTAAGTTTGTTAACAATGCAGACATCACTCACTTGTTCAGTAGGGGTCTAACTGCCTGTTCCAGTGCATCCAGCTTTACGGCATCCATCAACATCTTCCTCTGCTTCTTGCTCCCTAAATAACAACACAATGTTACATCAGTTCTACTGGTGTTTATTAAAACTCTTCTTAGCATGACCACAATATTACTGCACAAAACAGTTCCTGCCTACACACAATTTTAGTTTAAAGCAAAAACTTTTTTCTCTGTTTTTAGTAACAGCAACCTTGACCTTGAGTAAACTGGTCCCCAGATGCAATCCCAACCTTGTCAGAATCTTACTATAAGCTACCTATATGCCAAGTTTTATTGCAATATCTCAAACTAAACCTTTTAGTTTTTGAATGGAAATGAAAAACTTGACACTGCCTTTAAAGCCATCCACCAGCCCACTAACACATAATAACTGTTAACATCAATTTATTTACCTTGTTTTCAACTTCAAGAAACTCAATTTAAAATATACAGAAACATTTTGTTCATGTATATTAACCTGTAACACACCGAAATATCTATATTTTATAACACAACTTAAATACAGGAAAACGGTTGCAGTTTTCCTATGTATTAAACTTTTACAGACACATTGTGCATGTCAGCAATGACGAAATTCCACCTTGATTCCAAGTTCGTAATCTATGGCTTTTTATAAGTTCAAGTGTACATGGAGCAGTATATTCAGTAATGACTGTAATTTCTGAGACGTAGCTTACAGATAGTTTTGGGTTTCACATGCTGTTTTTCTTCATTCATCTGTTCCTTCTGTTTGACATCATCATTGTATGGTGGAACCTGAAATAAACAATGGAATCTGAGAATACACAAGAATTTATAACCAATGGATTCTAAAAATAAAGTATGAAATCTGAGAGTAAACACGGGAAACAGGAATCTGAAAATTACTACCAGACTCTGAAACACTGGAATCTGAGAAAAAAACATTGGAATCTGAGAGTGCACAATGAAATCTGAGAGTAAACACGGGAAACAGGAATCTGAAAATTACTACCAGACTCTGAAACACTGGAATCTGAGAAAAAAAACATTGAAATCTGAGAGTGCACAATGAAATCTGAGAGTAAACACTGGAAACAGGAATCTGAAAATTACTACCAGACTCTGAAACACTGGAATCTGAGAAAAAAACATTGGAATCTGAGAGTGCACAATGAAATCTAAGAGTAAACACTGAAAACAGGAATCTGAGAATTACTACCAGACTCTGAAACACTGGAATCTGAGAAAACAAGAGCTGTCTCCATAGGATGACACATGCCCCCGATGGCACTTTGAATGAATAGTTATGGCCGATGTTAGAGTTTAGGACCTTTGACCTACGGACCTGGGTCTTGCGCGCGACACGTCGTCTTACTGTGGTACACATTCATGCCCGATAATTTTAAAATCAATGCATGAATGACAAAGATATGGACCGGACACGCCCATCAATGCACTATCATGAAATATGACCTTTAACGTCTAAGTGTGACCTTGACCTTTGAGCTACGGACCTGGGTCTTGCGTGCGACACGTCGTCTTACTGTGGTACACATTCATGCCAAGTTATTTGAAAATCCATCGATGGATGACAAAGATGTGGACCGGACACGAATGCACTATCATGAAAAATGACCTTTAACGTCTAAGTGTGACCTTGACCTTTGAGCTACAGACCTGGGTCTTTCGCGCGACACGTCGTCTTACTGTGGTACACATTCATGCCAAGTTATTTGAAAATCCATCCATGGATGACAAAGATATGGACCGGACACGAATGCACATCATGAAAAATGACCTTTAACGTCTAAGTGTGACCTTGACCTTTGAGCTACGGACCTGGGTCTTTCGCGCGACACGTCATCTTACTGTGGTACACATTCATGCCAAGTTATTTGAAAATCCATCCATCGATGACAAAGATATGGACCGGACACAAAAAATTGCGGACACACCGACAGACTGACAGACCGACAGACGGTTCAAAAACTATATGCCTCCCTTCGGGGGCATAAAAACATTGGAATCTGAGAGTGCACAATGGAATCTAAGAGTAAACACTGGAATCTCATATTATCTGAGAGTAAACATTAGAGTCTTAAAGTGAACTGTGGAATCTGACAGTAAATATCGGAATCTGAGCCAATAAATGGAATGTGAGAATAAACATAGGAATCTTATAATCAACATGAGAAAACTTTGGAGAGTAAACAATAGAATCTGAGTATATTAAACAACAGGTTGAACTAGTATACATCCATAAATTGGTAGAACTCTGAAAATAAATAAACTTAATACTTATAAACAGACAATGGTGTACCATTGGCCTTCATTTACAGAAAAGTCAAATTATCAGTAGGAAACAAATGTAAGAACTCAGTACCATTAAAAGAGCAACAAAAATGACTAAGCCAGGGGAACATAATTTTATATATGACACACATAAAGACAAAAACTGTTACTTAATTAACTGGTATGACTGAGTTTTGAGATCTTTTTGTTTCTTTGCAAATCAATTAGTTAATAAGTTAGCTATTTAAAGAAATAAAGGACATTGGACAATATCCAAGTAAGTGAGAGCATTTATTACCTGTCCATCTTTATCTTTGAAATATGGCATATGTCTACAATCTAAATCATAGAATTCTTTGTTTGTCTGTTTGTCTGTCTTCTTAACTTTCTCATCCACATTCTCCTCGAGTTCTTTCTGTGTAATACAACATTTCATAAATATAATAGAATGTCATACCATATCAAACATACTACTTAACCAGCCAGTAATATAACAGGGTTATCATAACAGTACCTTAGTCTGCAATGTTGTATTTGGCTTGAGCGATTTTTATCTGGTCGGGATCCCACAAGGTGCATGTGCCGAGTTTGATTTGACCTGTCAAAATCCATGAAAGCTGAGTGCATCACTGCAGATCAAGGCACTGATAATATGACCCTTTCATTATATACATATACCTATTAGAGCACAGTGATATGCATGAATTGTCTCAATTCTTCTCTTGACCAGTGATTGGTTTCTGTTATACCCAGTTAAGACTATAGCAGAAAATGTTTATCTAAAAAAAATTAGTTTGTAAAATGTAGCAATTATTTCTCTTCAGCCTAAGTAAATATGCTCAGCCTCCATCTGTATACATAATATAGACATATAACAAACAAAACCCCACCAAAATTCCATGATTTGTATCTTAGCCATCAGCTCAGTTGAGCTAGAAATTAACTAATCATTTCTTGAATTTTGAGTGTGTATGTATGTAAGTTTATTTATAGTCACCACCTGTTATCCATATGTTAGTAATGTTACTAGGAGGATAGTGCAAGATACAAAAGACGTTCCAATTTCAGAAGCTTTCCTAGTTCTTGAACTTGCCAGGTGTAAAGCACCCATACACAGGACTCTTATGTTGGTAATTTTTAGTTGGTGGAGCGGGGGCTCGAAATCACGACGCCTGGTTTTGTAGTCGCACAGTTTTACCACTGAACCACTGCGTCCGCTCTTAATTTTGAGTTCCCAATAGCAAGCAATTTTTACAAGATAGCCAGGTAATAACTCGATACCTGTCTATTCCTGTTTTCCATCAGTGATATTTCTATCTGTCTAAGAGTATCTAACAACACCTCCTGGTAGGCCCTGTTCATGGCAAGACATGTCTCAGCTGTGATTGTGTTAGGATCAAACCTAAAGACAGCATCATCAGCATCTGTGCACACTGATGTTGTGGGCTGCAAAAACAAATATATGTATTAAATATTCACTTTAAATAAATATATATCTAAATAGACAGTACATTTGTAAAAATACCAAAATAAAAGACGAGTTGTATTGAAATCTCGAAATATGCATTAAATGGCAAATAATAGTAAAGTATGTACCCACTTTCTATCTTAACTTTTATTACCGGTCCTAATCTTAATCCAACTTCAATATTTCAAAATTTCTATACATTAATAGTTTTAATATTTTGATACTCACAAATGATGAGGCTGTAACATCACTACTAGTGCTTGGTCTTGATGCATTACTGTAATATTCTTCTTCTGCAAAAAAAAGTTGTACACAATTTCAAAACAGAATGTTGCCCAGTTGCTATGAGGTAGCCTTATACATTGTACATGTTTTTGGCTCATCAAAATGGATTATTCAATATTCATAATTTGATATTTTATAATTAATTTTATAATTACAGTTCCCTAACTCCATCCCCCCACCCCCTCCCCAACCTGAGTCTAAGGTCACAGACTTGAGTTTAAGGATCATAGGTCAAAGTATTTTGAAGCTTATGGCAGCCAGGAAACCAAATTGTTAACAGACAGACTGAAAACCAGTACCGTCACATAATACATCCATCTGACTACCAAGCATCACTAAGAATTTATTTATTTATTTGGGTTTTATGGCGCACCAACACGGTATAGGTTATATGGCACCAAACAGGACTACAAATTTTGGTTCCACATCTCATTTATATAGAAATAAAAACATGAGGTATGGAATCAAAATTTGCACACCTGCTGGACTCACAGGGTTACTGCAAAACCAACCTATTAGTCGCCTCTTACGATCATGCAAGAGTAAGGCAGTGGTTCCAATTCTTTTCATACACAGATCGTCCCAGAACCACATGGGGCGGCATCACTAAGAAAAGGATTTTGTGATGAAAGTGTTCTTTTCTACCAATGGTACAAACTTTGACTTTTGAGTCTTTGACCAAGTGACCTTAAATTATTAAGAGTGGGTAATGTCAAGGCCTTCTCAAGATGTAAGATAGAAATTTTCTTGTACAGATATCTGTACTTCCAGCAGGGATTTCATTAAGGACTGGTGATTGGAGAGGTGGTAGAGGACACAGGCCAGACTTCGCCATGCTATATTGGTCTGGAACCCTTGGTCCTATGACCTCAAAATCAACAGAAGTCATCCACAGTTTATGAGTCATGTTCCAGCAGTGTTTGTTTCCAGTACCAGTGAATAGTGGCAGGGCCAGTTAGGAGGGGAAAATTATATGTCATCACAACTAAAATTGGGGGTAAATGGAAAAAAAAAATCTGATAGGAATTTTCATCAAAAACAGGAAAAACATACTTTTTGGGAAGAGAAATGGTGCAAAATTTCAATGAGGATTGAAGGTTAAGGCATCTCAAATCATTCACAATGACATTGACCTTTGGCCCACTTACCTCAACATTATTTGTGGTCACAAGGCAATTTTGAGGATCATACTATTAGGTCAATGGTAACTTAAGAAATCCAATGGAAAATGCTTTTCATAGTAAGTCACAGTGATCTTGATCCTTAACTGGAAAATCATCATTGAATAATTTGCAGGGCATACTTTGGAGCATCATCAGAAATGAGAGTTCCAATTTAAGTCATCTTCTATAGAAATGCAATATGCCTGCCAATGTAAGTATCATAGGTCAATGCGAAGCACAGTGCTATTATAATGTAAAGGATGACTATAGGCATACTGGACTACGTCACACATCACATCTAGATATCTTGAGTTACTGAAATGCTACAGAGTCTTAAATGATGCAGATTAGATTTCTGGTGCATAACTTGGAAATCCTGCCCTTATTACTAATGAATGTTTGTTCTTCCCTACGTCTACTCTACAGTCCAGTGGGGGAGTGTTTCACCTGGTATTCTTTTCTTCCCAACCCTTGTGCAGTTCAATTTTGCCTTACCATATTAACATGAATATATATTCCATTCCCTTTTATTTGGCCCAACTTTTACTTCTACTAATAATTTTGGGACTTGATTCTCAAAAAGTGTCTAGGTCCCTAAAAAGTGTTTTACAATATAGGCAGACAGACAGATAATATAAAGAAAAATGCCATAAATCTATTATAAAACAACAACAAATCTAAAATAAAAAAACAACCTTATATAGCAAAAGCTACAGGAAAGATAATTTTTGTAAACCCTTGATTCAGGATGTCATAAAAGGTGTCCACAAAAAGACTGAAATGTGTACACAACTTCACATGTTACTTTACATGTTGAAAATAAATGTTCATGGGAAAAAAATGAAAGAAGTTTAATGAAATTCAACCCAATTCACAAGTAATCAAGCAGAAAGACCATATTTATAGTACCCTATATAGTTAACACTAGAAAATACTAAGGGCCATAACTCTGGTGCTTAACTTGGGCAATCTGACTGAAACTAGATGGGCTGCATTTCCCTATAGTGGTGTACATGTATATGAAGTTTAAGTCAAATATTCTAAACCACTTCCTAGATATGGCTCAGGACTAAAGGAAAGAAGGACAAAAGGACAACGCCAAAACTGTATCTCTCTGCCTTTGGTTGGTGGCGGTCATCAGGCATAAAAAAAAATTGTTTGTTTCCGGTATCCCGACCTACCCTAAATTTTTGGCCCGACCCTAGATGTTTTTATGGCCTTGAAGAGTTTTTTTTCAACTTTTTAACAAAAAGTTACAAAACTGCACTTTTTATGCTTTAAACATGGCCAGTGATGTTAGAAATCAACTTTCTGATGCTCTAAAGGCATAACCCCCTTATTTGTATCCATTTTTTGACACAAAAATAATTTCCGAAAAGTCTCCCTTAATAAAAAAAAATTCCAAAAAAAAGCTTTTTTCCGACCTACCTACCCTAATTTTTTTGAGCATGTTACCGGAAACAAAGAATTTTTTTTTAGGCCCCATTACCTTAAATGTTTTGAATCAAATTTGATGTCAGCTAAAATTCATCATCAATATATTTTTCCAAAACATTTGAAAAAGTAAACTACATATTTCATAAACAAAACATGAAAAAACTTAAAGAAAATTAAACAGTTGCAGAATTATTTCATTCTAGAATAATTTAAGTTACCTCCCTTGCCAAATTGACAATTTTCCAGGTCTCTCTCCCTTGTTTTGTCAAGCAATATCTGACAAAAATGCTGCTGAAGTAAATGACACCTGATAAATAAGGAAAAAGTAAGATTACATAAATCATCATATAACATAGAAATATACCGTTATTCTCTAAAACTCTTAATTCTCCATCACTATCGCCCTCCTCTTCACCCTCCTCATCTTGCAAAATTATTTTCAAGCGTTCGATGTCTTCGTCAAGATCGTCGTGATCCATATTTATGTTTCTTTGTAGATTAAATCTTTCTCTATCCTACAAACAAGGTCTTATTTTTCAGAATGTTCGCAATGAATTACTAATTATGATTTTCCATGTGACTTTCTTCCCGCATCAAAATACCGGAAGTTATTTAGCGTCCATATTCAGGCTGTGTCCATTCTGAAGTAGGATGTTTGCGTTACTATTTTGATACAGTTGCTATTATGATCCATTTAACTCATGATAACAGAAAAGTGTGATAAAGCTTTTTATATCGTATTTAAATAAAGTGTAGTGCAATAATGAAAGTTTTAATTTCTTATCGGTAAATTTTGTCCTCGTCATTTATGTGTTTTATCCCAACTTACCCTGTACATAATAGCCGTGTCCAAAATCTTTAATAACGAAGATTGGAATTGTAAAACATATGGTTCGCAGCAGTGGAAGTAACGATGTAAATGTCCAGTTTGATTATGTCATTGGATTCTTACATATCCCCTCTTGTATGCTTTAAGATATTTAACACTCGTTACTTGTTAGCTGCATTTTTCTTATCTCGAGTTTCGCACCATTAATTTTCGAACCATTACAAGTTCGTTCCAATTTCCATTATTCTGGAATAAAATAGATTGAGATCTGTAAATAATTTAGAAATGTACTAATTTTATGCAAATAACTCAGAGTGAAAGGATCACTGAAACTTATGATCATAGTACTAACTGTTGAGGACATCACAGCTCGGAAAAATTGCAAAACAAGAAGGGGAAGGCTATGGTCCAGTATACGGACCTTTAGACCTGGAGTCTAGAGGTCTAGTTACCAGATCCCTAGACAACCCATGTAGGGCTGAGAGGTGCAGTAATCAATTTTAATAATGAATGCTGAAAATGTTTTTATAATTTCCATAGAGGAAACTTTCATTTATCTGTCAAAAGGTGGTGGTAGTGTTTTAAATACATTGTATGTGACCAGAAACAGGATTTATAATCCTTTAAGCATAAGAAAAACATGATTGTGAAGTTGATAAGTTATTAAGTGCAAGTAGCTGATTTTTGGTAGTACCAAGCCTGGGTGTGCATGTGCGAAGCGGGTTCCATTAAGATCAGTTTTTACTTAGTTATGGCCCTTTATTATTTTAATTATTCTTTGTAATTATGTATACGGAAAAATTTGTCTGCGCTGTTTCACAGTCCTTATAGGCCAGACTTTTATCATATCTAGCTTGTAATTATCATTGTTACCAAGTCAAGTTGTGCATGTGCAAAGCACATTCTGTTTGAATGATTTTTCACACCAGTACTGTCTGGTCAATAACTGTGCCATTTATTAAGGGAACTCTGCCATTTATCAAGGGATTTGAAAATAATTTGACACAAATGATAACCATATTGAGAAGCTGTGTCATGCTTATGACCCGGGGTCTCTTGGGTCAAGGTCAAGAAATGATGTGTGATTTTTTTTTGCGCAGGCAGCTAGCATTCTTGGGCATGCTTAGGGGGCACAATAGTGACAGCTCTTGTTTCTTCACATATGTATATGGATAGAATTTTTCCGCACTATTTCTCAGTCATTGTATGCCAGACGTTTATCAAACCTTAAAAAATTGTTATTATTATCATCGGTACCAAGTGTAGTTATGCATGTGCCATCGGTACCAAGTGTAGTTATCATGTGCAAAGCAATTCCATTAGAATGATCTTTCACAAAGTAAAATATGGCCCTTTATTTGTTTCAAATATGAATAGAGTTACATTGGAAAAAACTTCAATAATTTTCTAACATATTTCATATGCTGTTAAGTATAACTAGTTGATGACGCTTAGTGATTACATGGTCCCATGACCTTGACCTACTTTCTTCTTTTTAGCTCACCTGAGATGAGCTTTTGTGTTTGCTGACCGTCCATCGTCTGGCCGACGTCTGACCACATTTTCCTTTAAACAACATCTCCTAAACCACCAGTTCAATTTTGATGAAACTTCACAGGAATGATCCTTGGATGGCTCCCTTTCAAAATTGTTCAAAGAATTGAATACCACACAGAACTCTGGTTGTCATGGCATCCGAAAGGAAAATCTTCTTGTCCAGAACCGCAAGGTGTAGTGCCTTGATATTTAGCCTGTAACATCATATAATGGTCCTCTATGAAGATTGTTCAAATTGTGCTCCTGGGGTGAAAAGAGGCCCCATGCTGGGGATCCCAAATTTTACATAGACATATAGGAAAAAAATCTTTAAAAATCTTCTTGTCTGAAGCCATAAGACCTAGGCCTTTGATATTTGGTATGTAGCATTGCCTTGTGGTCCTCTACCAAATTGTTCAAATTATTACCCTGGGGTGAAAAGAGGCCCTGCCCTTGGGGTCCCAAGTTTTACATCATGTATGTTGACTTATATAGGAAATTTTTTAAAAAATCTTCTTGTCTGAAAGTTCAAGACCTAGGCCTTTGATATTTGGTATGTAGCATTGCCTAGTGGATCTCTAACAAGATTGTTCAAATTATGCCCCTGGGGTGAAAAGAGGCCCTGCCCCAGGGGTCACTTGTTATATGAGTTATATTATAGGAAAAAGTACTTCAAAAATTATCAGATCATATTTCCTAAACTGTTACATTATAATTACCTGATGACCCAAAGTTATTAGTTGTCACCTGGTTGTTAACTTGACCTACTTCTTTGTTTTCAAATATACAGCCGTGAAATTTGGATGACATGTACTGTTTTTCACATCAATCTCAAAATTGACTTTCAGTGACCATAAATGTGACCTACTGACCTACCTTCTTAACACTTCAGTATCAGTTTGACATTTGAAACATGTAGTTTTATTACTCAGGTGAGCGATCCAGGGTCATCATGACCCTCTTGTTTAAGATATTGCCATAAGATTTAGACCACATGTACAGTTTTGAACACAAATCTCAAAACTGACTTTCAGTGACCATGATTTTGACCTACTGACCTACTTTCTTCTTTTTAAGGTATAGTGCATTTTAATCGACTGGTTGGGTGGGGTTTCGTGACGGTCCACTGCATTATTGTGCAGGATATGTAGTATATTCGGCAACTTGATTTCTTATTCACTGGCCATCTACCTTACACTGTAACCACTGTAGCTCTACCTATTTTACTTGTTTTTTTTTAGATTACCATTTTTTTGCATAAGCCAGAGATTAACTCCGCCCCGCCAGGTCGAATAAAACGCAGTATACAGCAGTGAAATTTGGAGATCTTGATATACAGTTTTGCACAACATTTTTTTGTGCATCTGTGTACATTTTCTCCCTGTACAATATACAAATGCAATGGATCATATTTTCAATACTCCTGTTCCTCTGACAATAAGCTGCTGTCACCTTAGTGATAAGTCTTGTTGTTATATATGTAGCTTTGATTTTTTTATGTAACTTAAATTCTGCACATTGAAAGCAAAAATCTACGTCTTATTCTTACCAATATTTCACTTGTTGTGATGGAACTCCCTCCACAAAAAAAAGTGAAAAAAAAAATGAATTTAAATGTTGAACACTACAATTTCATAATATTATTACTTTTCTAAAGTCATAATGTTTTTCTAAGACCTTCAGCCTTTCAGCTTTGAAGACAAAATATGTTGGGTTTTTTTTGTTTGATAAATCAACTTTTTTAGAATCTTGATGAATTTCTATAGACCCAAAAACGTTCCCTGTGCACCTTTTCAGTAGTTAAGCATGAGATTTCTTTTACTTTTTAAATAAAAAGTTTTTTAACTTTATTTTATTGGAATGGCAGTTACATTGGATACAAAAACAGCTTTCAGCTTCATATATAAAGGACTGTAAAACATTTACAAAGCCTAAAGTAATGTCACCTGTGCACCTTTCTTTACATTCATCAATTTTTCAGCATTATTGTAATATGTGGTGGAATTCTTAGAAAATGATGTGACAGTGGACTGCTTAAAATGTAGCATTAATTGTCGCTTATATTTCAGATTTAATTATGGCAAGTAATGTGGTAGATGTGAAACAGATAGATGTGAAGTCAGGTCTGTTGTCATTGTCACCAGAGGTTTTCTCCTTGCTAGAGTCCCAGGAGACACAAGTCTGTGAGGGAATTAAAACATTGATCCAAGAAAACCTCTCCTCGAGTAAGTATAGTCACTGTGGTTTCAGTCATACTTTTAGAAATACATATAACCTGTACATGTGTGAACGGAATGTTATTAAAAAAAAAAAAAGCAGCATTTCCATTAAATTTCGGAAATAAACTTTGATTTTGCAATTTTCACAAAAGGAAAAATTCATTTTTGTCGAGCCCGCTAGCGGAAGCGAAGACATAGTTGTCCAAAAGGCTGTTCGGTGTATGTGTGTGCGTCCGTCCGGATTTGTTTGTCCAGACCATAACTTTGACATGCATGGAGCAATCTCGTTTATATTTGGCATGAATGTTAACCTCAGTGAGACGGAGTGTCATGCGCAAACCGCAGATTCCTATCTCAAAGGTCAAGGTCACACTTGGAGGTCAAAGGTTAAATTCAGACGGGCTCGACATGTTGCCCGTGGGCATCTAGTTTACCATAAATAGGATATTATTCAAGATATTTGAAATTTTTTGAAAGTTAATTCTTCTAAACTATCAACTTTAATAATTTACTGATTTGTGACTCGATATTTTATAGATGTTGCAACCTGTTTAAAAATTTTGACACTGTACAATGTTGTGATATATATTTGATGCATTTCAATCACTCCTTTAGTTGATAGACAAATGAATAAAATCTTTTGTAAGACTATTTGTTTAAGGAAGTATGGTTTGTACCTAGCCTGATGTTACAGTATTTGTCACTTTATTAGCTCGGCTGTTCGAAGAATAAGTAGAGCTGTCCTACTCACCAGGAGGTTGGTGTCACCTTGGTTAAGTTTTTCGTACCAGTCCACATATTGACAAAGCCTTTTGAGATAAAGCTTTGAAACTTTCAATACTTGTGTACCATCACCAGTTTTAGGCAAGAGTACATTACTCCATCAAGGATTTTGGCTGAATTATGGCCCCTTTTAACTCTGTGAACAATTCTGGCTGAATTATGGCCCTTTTTGGACTTGGAAATTGGTACAATTTTTCGTACAAGTCCAAGTTTTGTCAAAATTATTTGACATGCGGCTTTGAAACTTTGAACACTTGTTTAACTTTATCATCACGATTTCCATCTATAGGCAAGAGTACATAACTCTGTCAACTATTTTGGCTGAATTATGACACTTTTTGAACTTTGAAGTTGGTTCAGTTTTCGTACAAGTCTATGTTTTGTTAAAACTTTGAACACTTGTTTATCATCATGATCTCCATCTGTAGGCAAGAGTACATAACTGTCTAGTATTTTGGCTGTATTATGGCCCTTTTTGGACATGGAAATCAGTTAAATTTTTCATACCAGTCCATATTTTGCCTAACAAGTTTGTCATATGCGTTTGAAACTTTGACCACTTGTTTACCATCATAGTCTACATATATAGGCAAGACAAGGACTTTAGCTCAGTTATGGCCCTTTTTTGACATAGAAATTGAATAAGTCTCACATACCATTCCATATTTTGTCTAAACTGTTTGATATATGGCTTTGAAACTTTGAACACTTGCTTACCATCATGGTCACACATTGCCATACAGTGCAAGACTTATATCCAAATCCACAAATACAGGTACATTGTTTGTCTTATCAGTTTTTCTTCTTTTGTCTGAAAATCTCTGGTTATATTTTGACTCCATACTTCCATCCATTATTCGAATGGTCGAGCGCGCTGTCAAAAGACAGCTCTTGTTTTACCCCCGACAACAAAGTTGTAAGGGTGGGTATACTGGTTTCAGGTTGTCTGTCTGTCTGTCTGTCCGTAGACGCAATCTTGTGCGCACCATATCTCCTTATCCCCTTGACACAGTTTAATGAAACTTCACACAAGTGATCAGTAACAACAGTAGTTGTGCATGGGGCATGTTAGGTTCTTTTAGAAAAAAAATTTGCAGAGTTATGGGACTTTGTTTTTTTGTTACTATACTATATACTTAGACACAATCTTGTGCGCACCATCTCTCCTCATCCCCTTGACACAATTTAATGAAACTTCACACAAGTGATTAGTACCAACAGTAGTTGTGCATGGGGCATGTTAGGTTCTTATAGAAAAAAAATTTGCAGAGTTATGGGACTTCGTTTTTTTGTTACTATACTATATACATAGACACAATCTTGTGTGCACCATCTCTCCTCATCCCCTTGACACAGTTTAATGAAACTTCACACAAGTGATCAGTAACAACAGTAGTTGTGCATGGGGCATGTTAGGTTCTTTCAGAAAAATTTTTTGCAGAGTTATGGGACTTTGTTTTTTTGTTACTATACTATATACATAGACACAATCTTGTGCGCACCATCTCTCCTCATCCCCTTGACACAATTTAATGAAACTTCACACAAGTGATCAGTAACAACAGTAGTTGTGCATGGGGCATGTTAGGTTCTTTCAGCGACAAAAATTGCAGTTATGGGACTTTGTTTCTTGTTAACATATTATGTACATACAGTCTGCATATGCAATCTTGTGCGTGCCTAATCTACCAAACCCTTGCACACAATTTAATGAAACTTCATGCAAGTGATCAGTACCAACCCTAGTTGTGCATGGTGCATGTTACATTCTTTTAGATAAATATTCTGCATAGTTATGGGACTTTGTTTTTTGTTACTATACTGTATACATACAGTCTATATACATGCAGTCCACATAATTATGCAATCTTGTGTGCATCAAATTGCAATGTACTGTGTCAGTGCATGCGGGGGGGTACATTCATCATCCTTAGTGATAGCTCTAGTTTTTTTCGTACCAGTTCATATTTTGTTTCAACTGTTTGACATATGGTTTTGAAACTTTTATCACTTGTTATTATAAAAGTCTCTATCTGTATGCAAGAGTACATAACTCTGTGAACAATTCTGGCTGAATTATGGCCCTTTTTGGGCTTGGAAATTGGTTCAGATTTCGTACAAGTCCATGTTTAGTAAAAACTAATTGACAATGTCACATGTGGCTTTAAAACTTTGAACACTTGTTTATTATATTAGTCTCTACCTGTAGGCAAGAGTACATAACTATGTGAAGTATTTTGGCTGAGTTTTTGCCCTTTTTGGACTTGGAAATTGGTTCAGATTTCGTACAAGTACATGTTTTGTCAAAACTTTTTTGACATGTGGCATTGAAGCTTTGAACAATCGTCATGATCTTCATTGGTAGGCAAGAGTACATAACTCAAGTATTTTGGCTGAATTATGGCCCTTCTCTAAATATCTCTGGTAATATTTTGTACCCATACTTCCATCAATTATTCGAATAGTGGAACACGCTGTCAACAGACAGCTCTTGTTCTTTTAAGTGTAACACTATCTGTCATTGTTCTTTTAGCTAAATAAGCATGGCCAGTACACAGTCTGGTGTTACACTATTTGTCATTGTTCTTTCGGCTAAGGATGCATGGCTGGTACACAGTCTGGTGTAACACTTTTTACCTCTACTATTCAAAGAATAGTCTAGCTATTCTACTTACCCCGGCGCCGGCGTCACACTTTGGTTAAAGTTTTGCATGCAAGTACATATGGCTATTATTTAAAAGCATATAGCTTTGAAACTTATTTTTTCTTTTTCTAGGTCAATTACCAACCTCACTGGGTCAAGCCCATAACTCTGACATGTATTTTGGCCAAATTATGCCCCTTTTGGACTTAGAAAATCCTGGTTAAAGTTTTGAATGCAAGTTTCTATTTCCAAAACTAAGGAAGATATTGAATTGAAACTTTACAATCATGTGTCTTCGAGGTCATAAAGCTAGGTGATAGCATCAAGAACCATAACTCTGACATGCATTTTGGCCAAATTATGCCCTCTTTTGGACTTAGAAAATTCTGGTTTAAGTTTTGCGTGCAAGTACATATAGCTATCATTTAAAGGCATATAGCTTTGAAACTTTTTTTTTTTTTTTAGGTCAATTACCAACCTCACTGGGTCAAGTCCCATAACTCTGACATGTGTGGTGCTCAAATATGCCCCCTTTTGGACTTAGAAAATCCTGGTTAAAGTTTTACATGCAAGTAACTATATCCAAAACTAATACAGATAATGAATTGAAACTTCACATGTGTCTTCGGGGTCATAAAACTAGGTGATAGCATCAAGAGCCATAACTCTGATATGCATTTTGGCCAAATTATGCCCCCTTTGGACTTAGAAAATTCTGGTTAAAGTTTTACATGCAGGTTATTATCTCCAAAACTCATGCAGATATTGAATTGAAACTTCACAAGTGTCTTCGGGGGCATAAAACTAGGTGATAGCATCAAGAGCCATAACTCTGAAATGCATTTTGACCAAATTATGCCCCCTTTTGGACTTAGAAATTCTTGGTTAAAGTTTTGCATTCAAGTACATATAGCTACTACTTAAAGGCATATAGCTCTGTAACTTATTTTTTTCTTTTCTAGGTCAATTACCAACTTCACTGGGTCAAGTCCAATAACTCTGACATGTATTTTTTGGCAAATTATGCCTCCTTCTGGACTTAGAAAATCCTGGTTAAAGTTTTGCATGAAAGTTACTGTCTCCAAATCAAATGCGGATATTGAATTGAAACTTTACTGTATCTTCAGGGTTATAAAACTAGGTTACAGCATCAACTCCCATAACTCTGACATGAATTTTGGCCAAGTTATGTCCCCAGTGAACTTAAAACTTCTGGTTGAAGTTTTGCATGCAGTTTACTATCTCCAAAACTAATGCAGATACTGGATTGAAATTCTATAGATACTCTAACTTTAAGGGTAATATTCCTGCTTCTGGGACAACAATTTGAATAGTCAAGCATTTGCTGTCTTATGGACAGCACTTGTTTTCATTGCTCTTTCAGCCAAGTAAGCATAGCTGGTACACAGTCTGGTGTTACACTATTTGTCATTGTTCTTTTAGCTAAGGAAGCATGGCTTGTACATAGTATGGTGTTACACTATTTGTCATTGCTCTTTAAGCTGAGGATGCATGGCTGGTACACAGTCTGGTGTAACACTATTTGTCATTGCTCTTTCAGCTAAGGAAGCATGGCTGGTACACAGTCTGGTGTTCACTATTTGTCATTGCTCTTTCAGCTAAGGAAGCGTAGCTGGTACACAGTCTGGTGTTACACTATTTGTCATTGCTCTTTCAGCTAAGGAAGGGTGGGTGGTACATAGTCTAGTGTAACACTATTTGTCATTGCTCTTTAAGCTAAGGAAGCATGGCTGGTACACAGTCTAATGTAACACTATTTGTCATTGCTCTTTCTGCTAAGGAAGCATGGCTGGTACACAGTCTGGTGTTACACTGTTTGTCATCGCTATTTCAGCTAAGGATGCACGGCTGGTACACAGTCTGGTGTTACACTGTTTGTCATTGCTCTTTCAGCTAAGGAAGCACGGCTGGTGCACAGTCTGATGTAACACTATTTGTCATTGCTCTTTCAGCTAAGGAAACACGGCTGGTGCACAGTCTGGTGTTACACTATTTGTCATTGCTGTTTAAGCTAAGGATGCATGGCTGGTACACAGTCTGGTGTAACACTGTTTGTCATTGCTGTTTAAGCTAAGGATGCATGGCTAGTACACAGGCTGGTGTTACACTATTTGTCATTGCTGTTTAAGTTAAGAAAGTATGGCTGGTACACAGTCTGGTGCTAAGGAAGCATGGTTGGTACACAGTCTGGTGTAACACTATTTGTCATTATTCTTTCAGCTAAGGAAGCATGGCTGGTACACAGTCTGGTGTAACACTATTTGTCATTGCTCTTTCAGCTAAGGAAGCATGGCTGGTACACAGTCTGGTGTAACACTATTTGTCATTGTTCTTTAAGCTAAGGAAGCATAGCTGGTACACAGTCTGGTGTAACACTATTTGTTATTGCTGTTTCAGCTAAGGAAGCATGGCTGGTACACAGTCTGGTGTAACACTATTTGTCATTGTTCTTTCAGCTAAGGAAGCATGGCTGGTACACAGTCTGGTGTAACACTATTTGTCATTGCTCTTTCAGCTAAGGAAGCATGGCTGGTACACAGTCTGGTGTAACACTATTTGTCATTGCTCTTTCAGCTAAGGAAGCATGGCTGGTACACAGTCTGGTGTAACACTATTTGTCATTACTGTATAAGCTAAGGAAGCATAGCTGGTACACAGTCTGGTGTAGCACTATTTGTCATTGCTCTTTCAGCTAAGAAAGCATGGCTGGTACACAGTCTGGTGTAACACTATTTGTCATTGCTCTCTTCTCAGCTAAGGAAGCATGGCTGGTACACAGTCTGGTGTAACACTATTTGTCATTGCTCTTTCAGCTAAGAAGAGCATGGCTGGTACACAGTTGGTGTAACACTATTTGTCTTGCTCTTTCAGCTAAGGAAGCATGGCTGGTACACAGTCTGGTGTAACACTATTTGTCATTGCTCTTTCAGCTAAGGAAGCATGGCTGGTACACAGTCTGGTGTAACACTATTTGTCATTGCTCTTTCAGCTAAGGAAGCATGGCTGGTACACAGTCTGGTGTAACACTGTTTGTCATTACTGTATAAGCTAAGGAAGCATGGCTGGTACACAGTCTGGTGTAACACTATTTGTCATTACTGTATAAGCTAAGGAAGCACGGCTGGTACACAGTCTGGTGTTGCACTATTTGTCATTACTGTATAAGCTAAGGAAACACGGCTGGTACACAGTCTGGTGTTACACTATTTGTCATTACTGTATAAGCTAAGGAAGCACGGCTGGTACACAGTCTGGTGTAACACTGTTTGTCATTACTGTATAAGCTAAGGAAGCACGGCTGGTACACAGTCTGGTGTAACAGTATTTGTCATTGCTGTATAAGCTAAGGAAACACGGCTGGTACCTAGTCTGGTGTAACACTGTTTGTCATTACTGTATAAGCTAAGGAAGCATGGCTGGTACACAGTCTGGTGTAACACTATTTGTCATTGCTCTTTCAGCTAAGGAAGCATGGCTGGTGCACAGTCTGGTGTAACACTATTTGTCATTGCTGTTTCAGCTAAGGAAGCATGGCTGGTACACAGTCTGGTGTAACACTATTTGTCATTACTGTATAAGCTAAGGAAGCATGGCTGGTGCACAGTCTGGTGTTACACTATTTGTCATTGCTCTTTCAGCTAAGGAAGCATGACTGGTACACAGTCTGGTGTAACACTATTTGTCATTGCTCTTTCAGCTAAGGAAGCATGGCTGGTGCACAGTCTGGTGTTACACTATTTGTCATTACTGTATAAGCTAAGGAAGCATGGCTGGTACACAGTCTGGTGTTACACTATTTGTCATTGCTGTTTCAGCTAAGGAAGCATGGCTGGTACACAGTCTGGTGTTACACTATTTGTCATTACTGTATAAGCTAAGGAAGCATGGCTGGTACACAGTCTGGTGTTACACTATTTGTCATTGCTGTTTAAGCTAAGGAAGCATGGCTGGTACACAGTCTGGTGTAACACTATTTGTCATTGCTGTTTCAGCTAAGGAAGCATGGCTGGTACACAGTCTGGTAGACTACTATTACCTGACCCAGTCTTACAGTGTTGTTGGTATTTTGTGTTTGGTCCAGGAACCTCAAGATAAGGTAAATCAAAATCATCATTATGCCCCCCTTCAAAGAAGGAGGGGTATATTGTTTTGCAGATGTCAGTCGGTCGGTCTGTCAGTCGGTACATAGACCAATCTGGTTCCGGATGATAACTCAAGAACGCTTGGGCCTAGGATCATGAAAGTTGATAGCGAGGTTTGTGATCATGACCAGCAGATGACCCCTATTGATTTTGAGGTCAGTAGGTCAAAGATCAAGGTCACAGTGACCGGGAACAGTTTAAAGGTTTCTGGATGATAACTCAAGAATGCTTTGGCCTAGGATCGTGAAAGTTGATAGGGAGGTTGGTTATCTCCAGCAGATGACCCCTATTTATTTTGAGATCAGTAGGTCAAAGTTCAAGGTCGCAGTGACCAGGAACAGTAAAACGGTTTCCGGACGATAACTCAAGAACGCTTGGGCCTAGGATCAGGAAAATTGATAGGGAGGTTGGTCATGATCAGCAGATGACCCCTATTGATTTTGAGATCATTAGAGCAAAGTTCAAGGTCACATTGGCCAGGAAAAGTTAAACGGTTTCCGGATGATAACTCACAAACGCTTGGGCCAAGAATCATGAAAGTTGATAGAGATGTTAATCATGACCAGCAGATGACCCCTATAGATTTTGAGGTCAGTAGGTCAAAGGTCAAGGTTACATTGACCCGGAACAGTTAACCCCTTTCCGGACAATAACTTGAGAACGCTTGGGCCTAGGATCACAAAACTTAATAGGGAGGTTGATCATGACCAGCAGATGACCCCTGTTGATTTTGAGGTCAGTAGGTCAAAGGTCAAGGTCACTTTGAACCAGAACAGTAGAATCTTTGTTTACAGTGAGCAAATAATTTCTGTTTCTTGTGCAATTACTGAATGCATCAAGTGGGGCATTTCGTGTTCTACGAGCTCTTGTTTATTTTGAATTTAAGTTGTCATATCCACTAAAGTGAGCTAAAAAAGTCTATTATGAACAAAACCAATGATTTCTTGAGCTGAAAAAGTCTTTCAGAAAACTAAGTTTACAGTTGTTGAAATATGCATTCAAGTTTTATCAGCATATCTTTTGTGGCATTTCAGTTTTACTTGGCTTGGCTTTGATATACATGTACAGGAAATAAATCAGTTTGAATGTAATTATGTGAAGACTTTGGTGTGTTTTTGTACCACCCAACAACAAGTTGTAAGGGGGGGTATACTGGTTTCAGGTTGTCTGTCTGTCCGTCCATCTGTCTGTCCATAGACAGAATCTTGTTCGCACCAACTCTCCTCATCCCCTTGACACAATTTAATGAAACTTCACAAAAGTGATCTGTAATAACAGTAGTTGTGCATGGGGCAGGTTCTTTCAGAAAATAATTCTGCAGAGTAATGGGACTTTGTTTTTTGTTACTATACTGTATATATACAGTCTATATACATACAGTCTACATAATTATGCAATCTTGTGTGTGTCAAATTGCAATATACTACATGTTAGTGCATGCAGTGTGTGTGTGTGGGGGGGGGGGGGGGTGGAGGTACATTCATCACCTTTAGTGATAGCTCTAGTTTCAGTCAGTTTTGATTTCAGTACCATGTATTTGACTTTGGATAGATTTCTCAGTTCAGAAAGTGTAATAATATGCAGTGAAATTGTTCAGTTTTCTGGGCATGAAATGTCAAGGTAACAGTTTTGGTCAAAATGTTTTAATCATTGGGATATAAATTACTGGATTTCAACATTTTGAAGGTAACTGGAATAGGAAAATTATTTGTCAGAAAAATTAGTAAATCATGAATATTAATTTGATTTCATAGTGGGATGAATAGTAATGTAGTAATGATTTTACAGTGTACTGAGAAATGATTAATTTTTGTGGTGGACTTATTTTTTGTGGTTAAACAATTCAAAATATTATATCCCAACAGACAAGTAATACACTTACTTATTTTATGTTTGAAATTTTAAAACGGTTACCATGAATGCTTATCCCTAAGAAATAGCCGTTTTGGCCTAAACCATAGAATTGAATGTCCACAAAATGTAATCATTTGACAGTATCTGAAAACTGCTGCAACTTGCTGTTGCCAGATGTTGTTATATTATGTGTTGTTTTGTGTGTTGATTTCAGAATTTGCTAGAAAAGTTACATGATGGTATCAAGTCACAGGAACACCAGCTTGATGCTTTACAACTTCTCCTTCACATTGTATGTAAGCAACCTTCCTGGATTAACAAGATTGTCGGCCAGTCTGTTCTCAAGGTCATCATTAAGTGTCTCAAGGTTAGTATACTGGAAAATAAAAAATCATAGGGATTTATTGCTTGCTTTAATTGCCAGCTTTCTATGTCTGTAAAAATAAATACTAAAGTCTTAATGTATTTACATGTCTCACAAGTTTTTGTGTCCAAATTTGTGTCATGTACATGTCAAAAAGTAGTTCACCTGGAGTCATCAAACCTCTCAGGATTGTTATTCAGCATGTGAAGTTGTTCACCTGGTGTTTGATTGGGATATTATACTGCAAGACCAAGCTTATGACCCTTGACTTAGTATAAAATATGCCTATAGTGACCAAAGTGGGGACACCAATGTCCTATGGACACACATCTAGTTTTGATTTATGTTAATATCTGTATAAGTTACGTTAAGTTCTTCAAATACCTCATATCATTTTTTATTTTCAGTACATTTTTAATACTGGTCTTTCCGACTGATATTTTCAACCTGGCACACTTAGATAGTCACAGCCAGTTTTCATGATCATGTTCATGTTATATGAGACAAAAATATTTTTTGGTATTTTGATTAAAATAGGCTTTTATTCTGATGATATATTTTCGGTTGATAGGCAGAGACAAGTATTCCAGTACTGATGACAGCAGTTACCATAGTAACAGTCCTCTTACCCTCTATACCTACAAGTGTTGGACCTTACCTACCAGACATCTTTGAAATATTCAACAAACTAGCTTCATACACTGTCAAGAAACCACGTATGTATATAGTCTATCCATTGATACCCCTGCATGATTGGCTTTAAAAAATGATGTGCATCTGTTTTGTTTTAATATGTAAAAGAGCAAAATTTTATTAAATTTTATTATAGCATAAATATATTCATTTTACAGGATTACTACCTCATTCAATGGATCTGCATGTATCTTGCAGCTTTACAGGAAGCAGCTGATTTCTATATAGAAGAGAAAGTGTCTTTAGATAATGATGTCTGACAAAAACCTTGCCGCTAATAGGTCAGAATGTCATAATGCATAAGTTATAACTTACGTTTTAAAAAATTATGTATTTTGTGGTATTATAAAAATGCTTTTGTATGTCTATTTTCACAAATGTTTCTGGTCATGTCACAATGCCATTTCTAAGCTAAGTTAAGGGGACACAAAATATATTGACTATTGTGACATGGAATACATGTGTTAATTGTGAATACTTTGTTTTCAGCTGGAAACACACCAGATATATTTTACCTACATCTGCAGATAGCTGTGTACGCTCTGTTCCACCGCCTGTATGGCATGTTCCCATACACTTTCCTTGCTTATCTCAGACAGTATTATACCAAGAAGGAAAATATTGCAGTGTTTGATGAGGTCATTAAGGTAAGTTCTTGGTTTTGTGCTCCATAAAAATCAGAGGCCACTTCTGTCAATCTTGCAGTGAATTTCTCTTTCTTAGTCATGTTGACTTGTTTAAAACTGTAACAGGTTATTACATATTTGTGGAGATACACAATCACAAAATACATTTTTAAAATGCCAGTTATTTAGGATTTTCCTTGTGGTCCTACAGCTAAATTTTGTTTGCACTTGTGTTTTGTGGCCATGTTTGAATCTAATTGAATATGCCTTCAGTATTTTTGCAACATGATAAAAAGATTAAAAGCTGTATTATCTACTTTAAATTTATGATTACCAAAGAGTGAATACTTTTAAAGTAGTAGTAAACTGTTTTAAAAAGTAAAACATTTTTGCCACTGGTTATAGTAAGGATTTCTCATTTCAAAATGATTTTACAGTGTCTGTAGATTGATAGCAGTATTGATAATGGATCTCCTTAATGATATTTATGCATCCCTTTGAAGAAGAGGGGGATCCTAATTGTTTTGCTCATTGTTGGTTGGTCCGTCAGTTCATAGACAATTTGGTTTGTAATCAATATCTAGAAAAGGCTTGGTCTTACAGTAATTAATGTTCAAAGGATGACTGTCTGCAGTCAGTAGATAACCTTTATTATTTTAGGGGTCAGTAGGTGAAATGTCAAGGCCACACTGATTTTATTACTGAATGCTTCAGGCTCCACACTTCATTGGATTATTGACTGTGGTCATTAGGTGACCCCGATGTGTTAGGGGTCAGTAGGTCAGGATCACAGCGTACAAAGTTATGTATATAGTTGCTTCCAACTGACCATCATGGAGGGCATATGTGTTGTACAAACATAACTTGTTACTAAGTGAGCAGCTTGCCAGATAAAAGTAAAGTTGTATTTTCTTCAAAGACCAGCTGCAAAACTGTTGTCTATCATATTGCAAGATATAAAAAAGAGAAAGATATACAGCATCCAGGATTTAAGTAAAATACTGCCACATTTAATGGGATATCAATATTTGAGGCTGTATGTCTCCTAATTCTTTGTGGCACACCTTTTGTTCATTACATATAGAGTAGATGCTCCATGGTGTTTATAACAAATTAAGATGTCACCATTTATAACTTCATTCTTTTAAAAATACCTGAAATTTTACTTGATCCATATTGTCAAAATGTAAAGAAAAATATATGTGCCTCTATTAAATTAGATCATGTATATCTAGTTCCTACATGACTTTTATAAACGTTTTAGTGGATAAATATCTTATATATTCAGTGTATGTTGGAGAGAGTAAGACTGCATCCACTGTTGATAACTGGCAGCAGGGATCAAGAAACCTCCACACAAAGGTAATTACAATTGTTTAATTCTTCAGGTGTAGGTACATTAAACACCACATATTTCATTGCAAGTACTAAATTCTTCAAGTCTAGTTACATTGCCTTACACATGTTATATCCTTCATGTCTAGGTATTTGAAACACCTCATATTGCATTGCTAAGGTTAGATAGGTTATTGAAACACCCCACATTTGATTACCAGAACATAATAACAGTTATGATGCTCCTGTGAAGTGAGACTAAACTACATGACAGCTTCAGAAAATCTATTATCTCACAATTTTTTGTTGAACAAACTCCCATATTACTTATTAATATAGCAGGATCACTGCTATTTCTTTGTTCTGCATAAATTAAAATATGATGTATGTACTGTGATATAGGTACATCCATGTCCACGTGGTTAGTGTAGCTCATAGATATTTGCCTCCTGCAGTCAAGGCTTTCAAGCTATGGAAGAGATGTAGAGTTTTTTTTCATCTCAGGAAGCCATAAACCTGACTTATGGAAGGTCAATGGTTCTACCCAGGCGTCAGTGCCTGGCCTTGCCCGAAATAAAGCTTAGATGGGCTCTTGGGGTCTTCATCCTTCATATATGGATGGCGAGTTGCCATGTAAGTTAAATTTAACAGTTTCTGTAATGTATGAAGGTGGCGACATATGGAGACCCACGATGTTGTTGTAGAATGTAACAAGATGTCCCTGGATCCTGTGGAAGGTACATGGGAGGAGCTACATTGTCCAATCGTAGCTTCAAGATACTTGAGTGACAGGCCAGCAACCAATCAGGAGAGACAAAGACATACAGTACCTCCACTTACATGTATGTTTTGATTTTTCAATTAGAGTAGCCTGCAGCTGCTGATTTTATGCTTGTTTTGGTTCATTCACTGTTGTAAAATTTATGTGTATCTAATTTTTGACTGACATTTTGACTTTTATTTGATGAGACCGTTAGTAATTTTCAGTATAAACATGTACTGGTAGATGTAGAGCCAAAGTTGTAAAGATGGCTTGGGCCTGTATTCATCAAGTCTAAAAATTATTCAAAGGCTTTAAAAATTATTTTTTTCATTTTGCTGCATCAGAAATTAGCATCGATTATGTTAAAGCTTGGCACGAATGTGTATTCTACTGCTACAGGCAGTAGAGCAAGAGTTTGTCAGTATAGATTTTGCTCTAGGCAAAGTTATGGTCAATTTGAATATTTCCCATTCTTATGTCTAAGGTTCAGAGTGTGAACATTAATGAATATTGGCCCAGCATTATATGTGTTCCATCTGTTGAAAGACATTGTCATAATATATAAAGGTGGTTCATAGGATTTTGCCTTGAAAATGGATTTGATCAAAACATTGACATCTGATCATTTACACTTACTTATGACCACTAAGTAGGCATAGGAGATAGAGATCAATATAATTGCACCTTTACTAATCCTACCAGGTGTTCTGTATTACAAAAGTGCTTCTATTGTGACATTTTGATACAAGCAAAACTGTATTATCTGCAGTATTAATTACTTACTGGTATTTCATTTTATTATTGGCTTGTTAAAAGTTAATTTTTTACCATATTTAAGTTGACAGAATCATAGGAACCATGTTTGAGTGGTAAATCAAACACAAATGATTAAATCCTAAATGTTTTTGTTGTGTAAAAAAGTATAATATTGTGTCTAAAACAGTTTTCATTTTCCACTCAGTTGTGTAATTGCAAGGGAAGTAAACTAAAAGATATCTCTGCTTATAAGTACTAGCCCAAGGCAAGTGTTGTCATTCTTTGTGGATCACAACTTTAAATTAAAAATTAAAACTTCTGTTATTGATATTAACAAAACTATCATAAACTTCACATTTGTGAAATCATTTTTGGTTATTAGCTCATCTGATTTTTTGAAAAAAAATGATGAGTTATTGTCATCACTTGAGCGGTTGTCGGCGTCGGCGTCTGTGTCGGCGTTGCTTGGTTAAGTTTTATGTTTAGGTCAGCTTTTCTCCTAAACTATCAAAGCTATTGCTTTGAAACTTGGAATACTTGTTCACCATCATAAGCTGACCCTGTATAGCAAGAAACATAACTCCATCTTGCTTTTTGCAAGATTTATGGCCCCTTTTGTACTTAGAAAATATCAGATTTCTTGGTTAAGTTTTATGTTTAGGTCAACTTTTCTCCTAAACTATCAAAGCTTTTGCTTTGAAACTTGGAATACTTGTTCACCATCATAAGCAGACCCTGTACATCAAGAAACATAACTCCATCTTGCTTTTTGCAAGAATTATTGCCCCTTTTGGACTTAGAAAATCAGTTTTCTTGGTTAAGTTTTATGTTTGGGTCAGCTTTTATCCTAAACTATCAAAACTATTCCTTTAAAACTTGCAACACTTGTTCACCATCATAAGGTGACCCTGTACAGCAAGAAACATAACTCCATCCTGCTTTTTGCAAGATTTATGGCCCCTTTTGGACTTAGAAAATATCAGATTTCTTGGTTAAGTTTTATGCTTAGGTCAACTGTTTCTCTTAAACCATCAAAGCTATTGCTTTAAAACTTGCAACACTTGTTCACCATCATAAGCTGACCTGGTACAGCAAGCAACATAACTCCATCCTGCATTTTGCAATAATTATTGCCCCTTTTGGACTTAGAAAAATCATTTTCTTGGTTGAATATTATGTTTAAGTCAACTTTTCTCATAAACTATCAAAGCTATTGCTTTAAAACTTGCAACAGTTTTTCACCATCATAAGTGGACACTGTACATCAAGAAACATAACTCTATCCTGCTTTTTGCAAGAATGATGGCCCTTTTTAGACTTAGAAAATCATGGGTAGGACAATATTGCTATTATACAAAAAAAATCAGATGAGGGTCAGCACCCGCAAGGCGGTGCTCTTGTTTCAAGGACTTGGAAATAAATTTCTAGACTTTATTTAATGTATAATTATCATTGAAAATTTTAGGGTCTATCTCTACACTAAGCACTTAATATATGTTAGATTTTCACTGGAGGTATTTTTAGGGATCTAACTGCATGTAATGGGTCTTTTTGTTCCTTAAATGAATGTCCAACAGAATGTAGGAAGTGAAAAATGTCATCAAAGGTTGCTTAAATGTGAAACAGACTTATGAGGTTGTGACTAATCTGGATTATTTGATGCATTCTACCAAATTAAAAAGCATTCTTCAAATGGTAAGGTATACCATGTTGTTGCATTTGGATCTTTATTCAGTAAATGCAACAACACAGACAAAATAATCAACATTTTTGTTTGTAGTGCCTTCAGTATCTGTGGCAACATTGGCCCATCACGAGACCAGTCAAGGAATTCAAGCACAGGACACATTTTGGAGCCCATCAGAAGTTATTGGGCTGTCAACCCCACCAGCAACCCCAGCCGTTAGCAGTCTGGAAACATCCACAGGGAGTGTTACAACACAATATGGTAATTTGTACATTTTATGAAAATTCGGTGCTGTTAACTCAACATATTATACATTTTATTGAATGGCTTGCTATCAGTCATCAAAACTATTGTTTGAGATCAGAGGGCCAATAGTTCTGATTAAGTGACTATTGACTGGCAAGTATTTTATTACATGACATCAGAAATAAGTTTTCATAATTTTTTTTCTTTAATAACTGACTTAAGCCCAGCAAAATTTAGTGTTTAACTATATGCCAGTCATTGGTACAACATTTTGACTGATTATTTACATTAGGAGTCATGTTGAAAATTCTTTAGATTAGCCATAGATATATGGACAAACTCGAGCCTTAAATACTTTAGGCCAGTCGGTAGCATAAACAATTGACTGGCAGTTTTTATAAGGAGTCATATAATATTTGTTAAATCATAAAATGAAACTGGCCTTAAACACTCATAAGAATGTAGAGTAAATCTAAACCTTTTGATAAACAACTGAGATCATGTTTATCAATAAAGATACTTTTCTTTTCACTTTGTTTAACCCTTAGCCTGCTAAATTTCTATAATGGACTAGTCCATCATTCAATTTGGGCAATACCATTTATTATTCGAAGGGGTGTTTACTGAAAATTTACTGACTGAATAGCGAACAGTGCAGACCATGATCAGACTGCACGGATGTGCAGGCTGATCTTGGTCTGCACTGGTCGCAAAGGCAGAATTACTGCCGCCAGCAGGCAAAGGGTTAAGGGTAATACATGATTTCACACAAAAAAGCTAGTAAAGATTCACTTGTTCATATTTTCTCCTTTTCTTCTGTTAAGCTAGACTGGATTCACAAAATCAACTATATTTTTGTTAAATTGCTGTTTTGATACAGAATGTTTTTACAAACAGAAATTCAATTTACATCGGATTTTGTAATGCTTCTCTTGTCATCTAGATTGGTATTATTTGTTCACAGTGAGTCCAGCAGTAATCCTGAATGCAGGAACACCAATGAACACCCCAAGAGAGACCCCACCCATCAGTGAAGAACATGATAGGGTATATATCTTACATGCCATCATTTACTGAACATTTCAACTCAACTTTATCCATTCAGTTATTAATTTATGTTGTGCTTACATATTGAGAATCTTTAAATTTGTGAAAATACAGAATTTAGACAGAAGATGAACTTTTGTAAGTTTTGCTCGACTATTCACAGAATAGTCCGAGCTATTCTACTCACCCTGGTGTCAGCGTCAGCGTCCCACCTTGGTCAAAGTTTTGCATGCAAGAACATATAGCCATCATTTAAAGGCATATAGCTTTGAAACTCCTTTTTCCTTTTTTCTAGGTCAATTACCAACCTCACTCAGTCAAGTCCCATAACTCTGACATGTATTTTGGCCAAATTATGTCCCCTTTTGGACTTAAAGTTTTGCATGCCTGTTTATATCTCCAAAACAAATGCATATATTGAATTGAAACCTCACTTTTGTCTTTAGGGTTATAAAACTAGGTGATAGCATCAAGTTCCTTAACTCTGACATGCATTCTGGCCAAATTACTCCCCGTTTTGAACTTCTGGTTGAAGTTTTGCTTGCATATTACTGGTACTATCTCAAAAAATAATGCAAATATTGAATTAAAACTTCACACGTTTCGTCAGGTTTAAAAAAAACTAGATGATAGCATCAAGTCCTGTAACTCTGACATATAGTTTGCCAATTATGTCCCCTTTTGGACTTATATTTTTAGCATTTAGGGAAATTTTGCTGCATCCTGGACAACAATTCGAGTAGTCGAGCATTGGCTGTCTTACGGACAGCTCGTGTTATGTAACCAAGGGTGAATAATATATTGTACATCATTTAGATTTTAAAACATGTTTTTATGCATACCTTAACTGTTCTGCAAGAGCAAAAGTTGATAATAGAGAAGGTAATTAAATTTAATAACATTTCTTAAATTATTTCAGAAATATTTCCCTATCTGTGCTGTATTTGATTTGGTAGTAATCTCTGTCCTTTTTATGGAAGAATGAATACTTCAGAGCGTCAATAATGGCTATTTTTGCATTGTATGAAAAATTCGATTGTATATAACTTTATATAATTTGCACTGCTTTTATTAGCTCACCTGTCACAAAGTGACAAGGTGAGCTTTTGTGATCGCGCGGTGTCCGTCGTCCGTGCGTCAGTGCGTCCGTGCGTCCGTAAACTTTTGCTTGTGACCACTCTAGAGGTCACATTTTTCATGGGATCTTTATGAAAGTTGGTCAGAATGTTCATCTTGATGATATCTAGGTCAAGTTCGAAACTGGGTCACGTACCATCAAAAACTAGGTCAGTAGGTCTAAAAATAGAAAAACCTTGTGACCTCTCTAGAGGCCATATATTTCACAAGATCTTCATGAAAACTGGTCAGAATGTTCACCTTGATAATATCTAGGTCAAGTTCGAAACTGGGTCACGTGCCTTCAAAAACTAGGTCAGTAGGTCTAAAAATAGAAAAACCTTGTGACCTCTCTAGAGGCCATATATTTCACAAGATCTTCATGAAAATTGGTCAGAACGTTCACCTTGATGATATCTAGGTCAAGTTCGAAACTGGGTCACGTGCCTTCAAAAACTAGGTCAGTAGGTCAAATAGTAGAAAAACCTTGTGACTGCTCTAAAGGCCATATTTTTCATGGGATCTGTATGAAAGTTGGTCTGAATGTTCATCTTGATGATATCTAGGTCAAGTTCGAAACTGGGTAACGTGCGGTCAAAAACTAGGTCAGTAGGTCTAAAAATAGAAAAACCTTGTGACCTCTCTAGAGGCCATATATTTCATGAGATCTTATTGGTCAGAATGTTCATCTTGATGATATCTAGGTCAAGTTCGAAAGTGGGTCACGTGCCATCAAAAACTAGGTCAGTAGGTCAAATAATAGAAAAACCTTGTGACCTCTCTAGAGGCCATATTTTTCATGGGATCTGTATGAAAGTTGGTCTGAATGTTTATCTTGATGATATCTAGGTCAAGTTCGAAACTGGATTACGTGCGGTCAAAAACTAGGTCAGTAGGTCTAAAAATAGAAAAACCTTGTGACCTCTCTAGAGGCCATATATTTCATGAGATCTTCATGAAATTTGGTCAGAATGTTCATCTTGATAATATCTAGGTCAAGTTCGAAAGTGGTTCACGTGCCTTCAAAAACTAGGTCAGTAGGTCAAATAATAGAAAAACCTTGTGACCTCTCTAAAGGCCATATTTTTCATGGGATCTGTATGAAAATTGGTCTGAATGTTCATCTTGATGATATCTAGGTCACATTCGAAACTGGGTCAACTGCGGTCAAAAACTAGGTCAGTAGGTCTAAAAATAGAAAAACCTTGTGACCTCTCTAGAGGCCATACTTGTGAATGGATCTTCATGAAAATTGGCCAGAATGTTCACCTTGATGATATCTAGGTCAAGTTTGAAACTGGGTCACGTGCCTTAAAAAACTAGGTCAGTAGGTCAAATAATAAAAAAAACCTTGTGACCTCTCTAGAGGCCATACTTTTCATGGGATCTGTATGAAAGTTGGTCTGAATGTTCATCTTGATGATATCTAGGTCAAGTTTGAAACTGGGTCAACTGCGGTAAAAAACTAGGTCAGTAGGTCTAAAATTATTAAAATCTTTTGACCTCTCTAGAGGCCATATTTTTCAATAGATCTTCATGAAAATTGATCTGAATGTTCACCTTGATGATATCTAGGTCAGTTTCGAAACCGGGTCACGTGCGGTCAAAAACTAGGCCAGTAGGTATAAAAATAGAAAAAACCTTGTGACCTCTCTAGAGGCCATATTTTTCACGAGATCTTCAAATTCACTTGAAAATTAGTGAGAATGTTCACCTTGATGATATCTAGGTAAAGTTCAAACCAGGTCAATAGGTCAAATAATAGAAAAACCTTGTTACCTCTCTAGAGACCATATTTTTCAATGGATCTTCATGAAAATTGGTCAGAATTTTTATCTTGATAATACCTAGGTCAAGTTCAAAACTAG
The DNA here is from genome assembly GCF_021730395.1 of Mercenaria mercenaria. Lineage (NCBI taxonomy): Eukaryota > Metazoa > Mollusca > Bivalvia > Venerida > Veneridae > Mercenaria > Mercenaria mercenaria. The sequence goes on from NC_069375.1 coordinate 21,247,095, forward strand.
GTCACTATGTCAAATAATAGAAAAAACGACGTCATACTCAAAACTGGGTCATGTGGGAAGAGGTGAGCGATTCAGGACCATCATGGTCCTCTTGTTGTGACTTCTTCGAATAACACTGAGTTACACTAAAAACCAGTTTTGTTTCATTGTAGCATGTTGGCCGTACAAGTAGCCGAGGTACTGCGCCACTCAAGCCTGTTGATCCTAAAAGACTGAGTTCAGAGTTTCCTTTATCCCAGACAGTACCCCTGTTGACCCCTTCAAGTCACGCCTCGAGCGTGCCTCCCTCACCTCTGAAGGCTGAGTTCACTAACACACCACCACTTGGAGTTAAGACACTTCCTGTCATCAATGCTGCCAGGGAACTACAGTTTGATCATGATCACCTGGAAGACAAATCTGTAGGTCACATGACCAAAATAAACCAATCACAGGTTGAGTTTTCTAAACATGTTGTAAAGCCAGAGCCCTTTGAGATAAGACCCCCAAGGAAAATTTCTGAAGGTCAGATGAGTACAGACAGACAGAACACACCCAACAGAAGTGGGTCAGCTACCATGTTTGAAGACAGTCTTAAAGGTACAAGCAAAAACATTGGTTACATTCATAAAAGATAAAGAAAAACAGAGTGTAGAAATGTCAAAATATGCCTAACTGAAGGCATAAATATAGCACATTGATCATTTTCATTATGAGTACGAGCAAAATATAAATAGACTATAGGCAAATGATTAGTTCTTTAGATAAGACTTTCAAATGGTAAGAAAGTTAAATGCTATGAAGAAAACTGCACATTTTGTAGTTATATTGGCTGTATGTAATGTTTTTAAGCATTGAAGTATCAATATTCATCCATTAACAGTTTACATTGAAACCTCTAAAGGGCAAACAATTCTCTACAAAGGAAGATAATATTTTTCATTTTTCATAAAGTTCTGAACAGATTAAATATTAAATGGCAGCAGCATCGTTACAACAAACACTAATCTTCCCAGCATGGTTCACTATAGAGAGGTAATGTTTTTAGCTCACCTGTCACATAGTGACAAGGTGAGCTTTTGTGATCGCGCAGCGTCCGGCGTCCGTCGTGCATGCGTGCGTGCGTAAACTTTTGCTTGTGACCACTCTAGAGGTCACATTTTTCATGGGATCTTTATGCAAGTTGGTGAGAATGTTCATCTTGATGATATCTAGGTCAAGTTCGAAACTGGGTCACATGCGATCAAAAACTAGGTCAGTAGGTCAAATAATAGAAAATCCTTGTGACCTCTCTAGAGGCCATATTTTTCAATGGATCTTCATGAAAATTGGTCAGAATGTTCACCTTGATAATATCTAGGTCAAGTTTGAAACTGGGTCAACTGTGGTCAAAAACTAGGTCAGTAGGTCAAATAATAGAAAATCCTTGTGACCTCTCTAGAGGTCATATTTTTCATGGGATCTGCATGAAAATTTGTCAGAATTTTTATCTTTATGATATCTAGGCCAAGTTCGAAACTGGGTCACGTCCGATCCAAAATTAGGTCAGTAGGTCAAATAATAGAAAAACCTTGTGACCTCTCTAGTGGTCATATTTTTCATGGGATCTGCATGAAAATTGGCCAGAATGTTCATCTTGATGATATCTAGGTCAAGTTAGAAACTTGGTCACGTCCGATCCAAAACTAGGTCAGTAGGTCAAATAATAGAAAAACCTTGTGACCTCTGTAGAGGCCATATTTATTATGGGATCTGCATGAAAATTGGTCAGAACGTTCATCTTGATGATATCTAGGTCAAGTTCGAAACTGGGTCATGTCCGGTCCAAAACTAGGTCAGTAGGTCTAAAAATAGAAAATCCTTGTGACCTCCCTAGAGGCCATATTTTTCAATGGATCTTCATGAAAATTGGTCAGAGTGTTCACCTTGATGACATCTAAGTCGTGTTTGAAACTGGGTCACGTGCGGTCCAAAACTAGGTCATTAGGTCAGATAATAGAAAAACCTTATGACCTCTGTAGAGGTCATATTTTTCATGGGATCTGCATGAAAATTGGTCAGAGTGTTCATCTTGATGATATCTAGATTTAGTTCGAAACTGGGTTACGTGCGATCAAAAACTAGGTCAGTAGATCAGATAATAGAAAAACCTTGTGACCTCTGTAGAGGCCATATTTTTCATGGGATCTGCATGAAAGTTGGTCTGAATGTTCATCTTGATGATATCTAGGTCAAGATTGAAACTGGATCAACTGCGTTCAAAAACTAGGTCACTAGGTCTAAACATAGAAAAACCTTGTGACCTCTCTAGAGGCCATATTTTTCAGTGGATTTTCATGAAAATTGGTGAGAATGTTCACCTTGATGATATCTAGGTCAAGTTCAGAACTAGTTCACATGAGCTCTAAAACTAGGTCACTATGTCAAATAATAGAAAAACCGACGTCATACTCAGTTCATGTGGGGACAGGTGAGCGATTCAGGACCATCATGGTCCTCTTGTTGTTGATGTACCTTACCTGTGGCAGGTATATTGTCAGCAGCTAATTTTTTATCTTCTTTTTAGAGAGTAGCCAAGAAGCAGGGGAGAGCACTGAGAAAGTAAGAACTAGATCAGATAGGTCAGCAGCTGTTAAGACAGATACTGTATCCGTAGATACAATCTCACAGGTGATTGAGGAGTTAGAAAGTCAACCTAGTCATGATGGTAAGTCATGCAGGGAAACCTTGCTTCATTTAATTGTGTTGTTTGAGAAAAGTAGATGCATTGTTTCACCCATACTTTCCATTACAAGGTTTTTCCTTGATTTATTTTTAGCTCACCTGTCACAAAGTGACAAGGTGAGCTTTTGTGATCGCGTGGCGTCTGTCGTCCGTCCGTGCGTAAACTTTTGCTTGTGACCACTATAGAGGTCACATTTTTCATGGAATCTTTATGAAAGTTGGTCAGAATGTTCATCTTGATGATATCTAGGTCAAGTTCGAAACTGGGTCACGTGGGATCAAAAACTAGGTCAGTAGGTCTAAAAATAGAAAAACCTTGTGACCTCTCTAGAGGACATATTTTTCATGAGATCTTCATGTATATTGGTCAGAATGTTCACCTTGATGATATCTAGGTCAAGTTCGAAACTGGGTCACGTGCCTTCAAAAACTAGGTCAGTAGGTCTAAAAATAGAAAAACCTTGTAACCTCTCTAGAGGCCATATTTTTCATGAGATCTTCATGAATATTGGTCAGAATGTTCACCTTGATGATATCTAGGTCAAGTTCGAAACTGTCACGCGTGATCAAAACTAGGTCAGTAGGTCTAAAAATAGAAAAACCTTATGACTTCTCTAGAGGCCATATTTTTCACGAGATCTTCATGAAAATTGGTGAGAATGTTGACGTTGATGATATCTAGGTCAAGTTCGAAACTGGGTCACGTGGGGTCAAAAACTAGATCAGTAGATCTAGAAATAGAAAAACCTTGTGACCTCTCTAGAGGCCATATTTTTCATGATATCTTCATGAATATTGGTCAGAATGTTCACCTTGATGATATCTAGGTCAAGTTCAAAACTGGGTTACGTGGGTCAAAAACTAGGTCAAAGTAGGTCATAAAATAGAAAAACCTTGTGACCTCTCTGGAGGCCATATTTCTCAACGGATCTTCATGAAAATTGGTCAGAATGTTCATCTTGATGATATCTAGGTCAAGTTTGAAACTGGGTCATGTGCCATCAAAAACTAGGTCAGTAGGTCTAAAAATAGAAAAACTTTGTGACCTCTCTAGAGGCCATATTTTTCATGGGATCTTTATGAAAATTGGTCAGAATGTTCATCTTGATAATATCTAGGTCAAGTCGAAACTGGGTCACGTGCGGTCAATACTAGGTCAGTAGATCTAAAAATAGAAAAACATTGTGACCTCTTTAGAGGCCATATTTTTCAAGAGATCTTCATGAAAATTGGTCAGAATGTTCACCTTGATGATATCTAGGTCAAGTTTGAAACTGGTCACGTGGGTTCAAAAACTAGGTCAGTAGGTCTAAAAATAGAAAACCTTGTGACCTCTCTAGAGGCCATATTTCTCATGGATCTTCATGAAAATTAGTCAGAATGTTCACCTGATGATATCTAGGTCAAGTTTGAAACTGGGTCACGTGTGGTCAAAAACTAGGTCAGTAGGTCTGAAAATAGAAAACTTTGTGACCTATCTACAGGCCATATTTTTCATGGATCTTTATGAAAATTGGTCAGAATGTTCACCTTGATGAATCTAGGTCAAGTTCGAAACTGGTTGACATGCGGTCAAAACTAGGTCAGTAGGTCTAAAAATGAAGATAAAACCTTGTGATGTCTCTAGAGGCCATATTTCTCAACGATCTTCATGAAAATTGGCGAGAAAGTTCAGCTTGATGATATCTAGGTCAAGTTCGTAACTGGGTCATGTGCGGTCAAAAACTAGGTCAGTAGGTCGAAAAATAGAAAAACCTTGTAACCTCTCTAGAGGCCATATTTTTCACCATATCTTCATGAAAATTGGTGAGAATGTTCACCTTGATATCTAGGTCAATTTTAAAAGTGGGTCATGTGCCTTCAAAAACTAGGTCATTAGGTCAAATAATAGAAAAACCTTGTGACCTCTCTAGAGGTCATATTTTTCAATGGATCTTCATGAAAATTGGTCAGAATTTTTTATCTTGATGATATCTAGGTCACATGTGCTCAAAAACTAGGTCACTATGTCAAATAATAGAAATAACGACGTCATACTCAGTTCAACACTGGGTCATGTGGGGATAGGTGAGCGATTCAGGACCATCATGGTCCTCTTGTTGAATTTATGACAATACCATTGATATTATACATCATTCTAGAGAAATCCGAGCCTTTTAAGTTTTCAAATGATCTTGTTTAGTTTTGAATTTATCATCAAAACCTGATTCAAATGGGGTATTTTCCATTGTAAATTTCAGCCTTTTGCTTTTTTAGACCAGTTTGAACTATTTGTGAGTGGATTGTAAAACATTCAGGATATTTCAGTCTGCATAAAAACAACATTTCTATGTATAAAGTTTGTATTTTTATGCCCCCGAAGGGAGGCATATAGTTTTTGAACTGTCAGTCTGTCTGTCTGTCAGTCTGTCCGCAATTTTCGTGTCCGGTCCATATCTTTGTCATCGATGGATGGATGGATTTTCAAATAACTTGGCATGAATGTGTACCACAATAAGACAACGTGTTGCGCGCAAGACCCAGGTTCGTAGCTCAAAGGTCAAGGTCACACTTAGACGTTAAAGGATAGTGCATTGATGGGCGTGTCCGGTCCATATCTTTGTCGTCCATGGATGGATTTTCAAATAACTTGGCATGAATGTGTACCACAGTAAGACGATGTGTCGCGCGCAAGACCCAGGTCCGTAGTTCAAAGGCCAAGGTCACACTTAGACGTTAAAGGATAGTGCATTTATGGGCGTGTCCGGTCCATATCTTTGTCATCCATGGATGGATTTTCAAATAACTTGGCATGAATGTGTACCACAGTAAGACAATGTGTCTTGCGCAAGACCCAGGTCCGTAGCTCAAAGGTCAAGGTCACAGACTTTAAAGGGTAGTGCATTGATGGGCGTGTCCAGTCCATATCTTTGTCATCCATGAATGGATTTTCAAGTAACTACGCATAAATGTGTGGCACAATAAGATGATGTGTCGTGCGCAAGACCTAGGTCTGTAGCTCAAAGGTCAAGGTCTCACTTAGACGTTAAAGGTCATATTTCATGATAGTGCATTGTTGGACGTGTCCGGTCCATATCTTTGTCATTCATGCATGGATTTTTAAATAACTACGCATGAATGTGTGACACAGTAAGACGACGTGTCGCGCGCAAGACCCAGCTCCGTAGGTCAAAGGTCCTAAACTCTAACATCGGCCATAACTATTCATTCAAAGTGCCATCGGGGGTATGTGTCATCCTATGGAGACAGCTCTTGTTTCTCTTCATATTGAGCCTTTGCTGGACTTTTACAATTGGGAAAATACATTTTTGGCCATAAAATTGATATTATTAAAAATATTTTGAAAATTAGAAAAGATCCTACTATCATTATCAGATACCTTTAGAATGATGTACAGTTTATATCTATATCTTGCAAAATAGAGCCACAGTTCATAAAAATCCCAGTTACAGATTAGCTAGTGCAAACAGTAGGTTAAAATTCTGCTGTTGTCATGACTGTACTATCACATCACTCTAGCACTTTCTTTACTGTCTTATACGCTGTGTAAAGATACATTGTATACTTATAGCCAATCTGCCAGCTGCCTGAGTCCATGGTCACTATTATTCAAATTATAGATTTCCTCATTTTGGACCTGGCCCATTGTTAAGGCATAAGTCCAAGTGAGTGAACACAATTTTCAGATATATCTATGCATGTTTATGTTTTAGTCTCACAGAGTTTATTACTGGAGTAAAAAGTTTAGAAGTAAGAATTACTGAATTTATTAAAACCTTTTTCAGAGGACAGTGATGATGAAGTGTCAGAATTAACTTCAAGTTCAAGGTCACATGGAGGTCATTCAGCAATGCTTACGTCAGAGTCAGTGAAGAAATTCATGAAGAACGTCAATCGCATTCGATTTAATAGTCTCACTGCAACAAACAGCATCGAGCCAGAACAAAGCAAAGGATTTAGTTCAAAAAGGTCAAGGTCATGCCCTCAGTTTCCAAAAATAGAAGCAACAATGGAAGAAGATGAAGAATTGATTTCAAGATCAGCTTCTGTGACCTGCCAAGATATGGCCATGGAAGATGTACAGTTTAATACAAATGTAGGTGAAAGTCATTCAGAAGATAAGAAGGAGCCGACCCCTGTGTCTGCACCACAACCAAGTGACAATATGTGTGACATTTCAATATCAAGCACAGGTAGCACAGTTACAGTTAACAAAAAGCATGAGCCGGTTACCATGCCAACAACACAGCCCTGTGATGAGACAGTTTCAAAATGTCCAGTGTATTCTGGGAAACCAAGCAGTTCAGAAAGTAAAGGTGAAGTGGATGACTTGATGCATATCTTGAAGCAAGTATTAAATATGCCGTCTGCTACAAATTGTGCTAAATGTCAAGGTCAAATAGATGGATCGCAGACAGGTATATAAATTCTTTATATTTTTGTTTTCCGTTTTTTTTTTCTTTTAATTACAACAAATGATAGAAAAGGTGCCAGAATAATATTTTTCAGTGTCTTTTGTGAAGATGGTGCTGTAAAATACATGTTTTTAAAAAAATATCTTGTACTTCAGTAGTGCATATATGTACAAACATCCTTCTTATCTGGCCTTTTCTAAAAAAATTCCAGATTGATATTTTAGTTTTTTCAGAGCATCTGTCCAACTTTCTGCCTTTAGTCATAAAAAAAAACCTACGTGTTTTAACATTTATATTCTTGTATATACTCAAAAAAGTTGATTCCCAGTTTTTACTGATAATTAAATTTTATGCTGTGAAATCAGGCTCCCGAATCGATATTTAGCCGTTTTACAGCGAGACTCTTGAGACGCTCCCTCAAAGATTTACGCGATATAGTTACTTCTTTATCTCGCTGAAGTTGTTTGAGCGAGTCAGACTTTGTTTACAAAATGGCGATGAAACATATAAAAAAAGTTTGACATTAGAACATGCCTGTTAAGGCACTGAATGCTCGATTAGGGAAAAGTCGCTAGAATTGGGATCGGCATAATTACTTATTCTGGTGACCGTTTTTCAGCGACTTAAACAAAAATATGGCGGCATTTAACAGGAAACGACGAAGTAAACATAAATTAAAGATGCAGTCAATAATCGAATAAATGTCAATGAACAATTAGTACACAAAAATATAAATATCATAAACCTCAGTGTGTAAAATAGTTCAAATGGAACATTTATATTTTACGCTCCGCTTTATTTTCTTGCCAGATCATGAGCTTAAATTTGTTTTATCAACATTATACGAATGATGCAAATTATTTGAAATTTATATTTTATCAATATGCAATTAAAAAATAGTATTTAATCATTTTCCACTCCTGCCTTAAAAGAGGCCAATCCGATATTCATATACTTTAATTGGAAACATATATGAAACCAGCGTCATCCTGCTAAGTGAGACTGTTTTAAGAGACTCCCTGTCATATGTGACCCTTTTCTCTGCTTCCCAAAGTCGGTCTCTTAAAACAGTCTCGACTGTATTATGCCCCCCTTCGAAGGAGGTGTATATTGTTTTGCAGATGTCGGTATGTAGACCAATCCGTTTCTGGATGATAACTCAAGAACTCTTGGGCCTAGACTCATGATAGTTGATAACCAGCAGATGACCCCTATTGATTTTGAGATCAGTAGGTCAAAGGTCAAGGTCACAGTTACCCAGAACACATAAACGGTTTCCGGATGATAACTCAAGAACACTTGGGCCTAGGATCATGAAAGTTGATAGTGAGGTTAGTCATGACCAGCAGGTGACCCCTGAGATCAGTAGGTCAAAGGTCAAGGTCACAGTGACATGGAACAGTTAAACCGTTTCCAGACGATAACTCAAGAATGCTTTGGCCTAGGATCATGAAAGTTGATAGGAAGGTTAATCATGACCAGCAGATGACCCCTATTGATTTTGAGGCCAGTAGGTTAAAGGTCAAGGTCACAGTGACCCGGAACATTTAAATGATTTCCGGATGATAACTCGAGAACGCTTGGGCCTAGGATCACCAAAGTTGATAGGAAAGTTTATCATGACCAGCAGATGCATCCTATTGATTTTGAGGTTAGTAGGTCAAAGGTCAAGGTCACAGTGACCTGGAACAGTTAAACCGTTTCTTGACGATAACTTGAGAATGCTTGGGCCTAGGATCACAAAACTTGATAGGGAAGTTGATCATGATCAGCAGATGAGCCCTATTGCTTTTGAGGTCAGTGGGTCAAAGGTCAAGGTCACAGTGACCCGGAACAGTTAAGCGGTTTCCAGACGATAACTCAAGAACGCTTGAGCCTAGGTTCATGAAAATTAATAGGGAGGTTTGTCCTGACCAGAAGCTGACCCCTTTTGATTTTAAGACCAGAGGTCAAGGACACAGTGACCCAGAACAGTTCAGACGTTTCCGGACGATAACTTGAGAATGCTTGGACCTAGGATCTTGAAAGCATTTCGTGTTCTACGAGCTCTTGTTAAACCTTAGGCTTTATAAAATGTTATTGAGTCGCAGACTCATAACTGTTTTTATTTCTGTATTTCTCTCCTTATTTATATAGAAAATTTTAGTGTCAAAAAGTTTTGATGTTTGGTAATAATCGATTGAAACACTCAGGTTTTCATTCCATGATTTCATATTAAGACAAATCTATGCATTTTTAGCTCACCTGAGCAATGCTCAGGTGAGTTTTTCTGATCGCTCGATGTCCGGCGTCCATCGTCCGTCGTCTGTCGTCTGTCAACATTGAGCTTGTGTATGCGATAGAGGCTGTATTTTTCAATTAATCTTCATGAATATTGGTCAGAATGATAACCTTGATGAAATCTAGGCCGAGTTCGAAAATGGGTCATCTCGGGTCAAAAACTAGGTCACTAGGTCAAATCAAAGAAAAACCTTGTGTATGCGATAGAGGCTGTATTTTTCATTTAATCTTCATGAATATTGGTCAGAATGATAACTTTCATGAAATTCAGGGCAGATTTCGAAAATGGGTCATCTCGGGTCAAAAACTAGGTCACAAGGTCAAATCAAAGAAAAACCTTGTGTATGCGATAGAGGCTGTATTTTTCAATTAATCTTCATGAATATTGGTCAGAATGATAACCTTGATGAAATCTAAGCCGAGTTCGAAAATGGGTCATCTCGGGTCAAAAACTAGGTCACTAGGTCAAATCAAAGAGAAACCTTGTGTATGCGATAGAGGCTGTATTTTTCAATTCTTCTTCATGAATATTGGTCAGAATGATAACCTTGATGAAATCTAGGTCGAGTTCGAAAATGGGTCATCTCGGATCAAAAACTAGGTCACTAGGTCAAATCAAAGAAAAACCTTGTGTATGCAATAGAGGCTGTATTTTTTAATTGATCTTCATGAATTTTGGTCAGAATGATTGCCTTGATGAAATCTAGGCCGAGTTCGAAAATGGGTCATCTCGGATCAAAAACTAGGTCACTAGGTCAAATCAAAGAAAAACCTTGTGTATGCGATAGAGGCTGTATTTTTCAATTGATCTTCATGAATTTTGGTCAGAATGATTACCTTAATAAATTCTAGGCCGAGTTCGAAAATGGGTCATCTGGGATCAAAAACTAGGTCACTAGGTCATATCACGTAAAAACCTTGTGTATGCGATAGAGGCTGTATTTTTCAATTGATCTTCATGAATTTTGGTCAGAATGATTACCTTGATGAAATTTAGACCAAGTTCGAAAATAGGTCATCTTGGGTCAAAAACTAGGTCACTAGGTCAAATCAAAGAAAAACCTTGTGTATGCAGTAGAGGCTGTATTTTTCAACTGATCTTCATGAAATTTAGCCAGATTGATTACCTTGATGAAATATAGGCGGTGTTCGAAAATGGGTCATCTCGGGTCAAAAACTAGGTCACTAGATCAAATCGAAGAAAAACATTGTGTATGCAATAGAGGATGTATTTTTCAATTGATCTGTATGAAATTTGGTCAGAATGATTGTCTTGATGAAATCTAGGTCGATTTTGAATATGGGTTATCTGAGGTCAAAAACTAGGTCACTAGGTCAAATTAAAGAAAAATCTTGTGTATGCGATAGAGACTGTTTTTTTCAATTGATTTTTATGAAATTTGGTCAGGTTGATTGCCTTAATGAAATCTAGGTCGAATTTGAATATGGGTCATCTGAGGTCAAAAACTAGGTCACTTGGTCAAATCAAAGAAAAAACTTCTGTATGTGATAGAGGCTGTATTTTTCAGTTGATCTTCATGAATTTTGGACATAATGCTTGCCTTGATAAAATCTAGGTCGAGTTTGAACATGGGTCATCTAGGGTCAAAAACTAGGTCATATCTAAGATAAAGCTTGTTTTATCGAAAGAGACCAATTTTTTGGTCCAATCTTAATGAAAATTGGTCAGAATATTTGTTTCCTTGAAATCACTAGGTCAAACATGTTTTACACTGTTATGGAGTGTTTCTTAGGTGAGCGACCTAGGGCCATCTTGGCCCTCTTGTTTTTTTCTTTTCTACATTTTAGGTCCAACAAAGCCGTTTTTCAGTACATTTTCTCCACCAGAATTGTTAGATCGTCACATCAGACTGGGAAAGGATATTCATGCTAAGGAACTGAGTAAACTTCCAATACCTTCTACACAGGAAGTAAACTGGACTCATTTTGGAGGTAAAGAAATTGTAATTTGAAATCAGTGGTAAAAAAATCTACATGCATACATTTAGATATAAATTCTTCAGTGTTGTTTCTACATCAAGTGTGACCAGGTGCACACATAGCTCATGCTGTTGCTGATTTTTAACTGCTGTATGGTAACTTTCTACAGTAGGGTGGTACTTCTGCCCATGTTGTGGCTTTGTTCAGTGACAAATAAATCTACCAAAATTTCCAATGATGTATAATAAAGCTCCTTTTGCTACTGTTAAAAGTCATAGAGGCGATATTACAAAATAACCATGTTAACACTTGGGCTTCATTGAGCCTTCCAAGTTTCTTTTTGGACTAACTGATCCAGTCTATTGTTGATCTTGTGGGGTTATGTCACCTTGACACATATAATTCATAAATGCTTGCCTTTAGACCAGGTCAGTTTTTATAGACCCAAACTTGTGTTTCTTCACAACCAGTTAAGTTACAAGATATTTTCGACAGGAATGCCTACTGCTGATGAGGTAGTTCATTGAAGTTTGATTGTGTTACTAATATTGATGTATGATATATTTATAAGAATGCTTACAACCAATGAGGTCAGTTTCCAGAAAGAGATTAGACTGTGCAATTTCATAACCAGTTGATTTATGAGATACTGTTTTACAGGAATGCCTACAACTGATGAGGACTATATATTCGTTTCCACTCAATAGCTGGAGATTCATTTTACATATAATCTTCAAACTTAATTGGGTGGAAGGGCTTATGAAGTAGATGACCCCTATTGTTTTGGGGGTCACTCCATCAAAGGTCAAGGTCACAGGGGCCTGAACATGGAAAACCATTTCTGATCAATACCTGGAGAACCACTTGACCCAGAAATGTCAAAACTTCATAGGATGATTGGTCATGCAGAGTAGATGACCCCTATTGATTTTGGGGACACTGTTAAACGTCAAGGACACAGGGGTCTGAACATGGAAATCCATTTCAGATCAATAACTTGAAACGCACTTGACCCAGAATGTTGAAACTTCATAGGGTGATTGGACAAGCAGAGTAGGTGACCCCTATTGATTTTGGGGTCACTCTATTAAAGTTCAAGGTCACAGCAGACAGAACATGGAAATCCATTTTCGGTCAATAACTTGAGAACCATTTGACTTAGAACCTTCAAACTTCATAAGGTGATAAGACTTACAGAGTAGATGACCCCTCTTTTTTGTTGGGTCACTCCATCAAAGGTCAAGGTCATAGGGGCCTGAACATGGAAATCCCTTTCTGATCAGTTAACTTCAGAACCACTTGACCCTGAATGTTGTAACTTCATAGGTTGATTAAACATGTAGAATAGATGACCCCTATTGCTTTTTGGGTCACTTGATCAAAAGTCAAGGTCAAAAAGACCAGAACATGGAAAACAGTTTCTGATCAATAACTTGAGAACCACTTGACCCAGAATGTTGAAATTTAATAGGATGATTGGACATGCAGAGTAGATGACCCCTACTGATCTTGGGGGGTCACTTGATTAAAGGTCAAGGTGACAGAAAACCATTTCCAGTTCATAACTTGAGAACCACTAAGCTCAGAATGTTGAAACTTAGTGGGATGATTGGACATGCCAAGTAGATGATCCCTATTGCAGCCAACCATCAGTGTCTCTTTGATTTTCGCCCCTGTCCCCTGTTGACTTCTTGCTGACTTTGTATTTGGGGAGACATGCGCTTTTCTACAAAAGCATCTTCTAGTTTGTCATTTTATGATCAGTTGATTTACAAGAAATCATTTTACAGGAATGCCTACAGCTGATCAGGTCAGCATTCAAAGAGGTTGAATTATGTCAGCAGTACTAAATTTTATGTTATACTGTGATATATTGTTTTATAGGTATGCCTCCAGCAGATGAGGTCAGTATTCTGAGGGGTCAGCTTATGTTACTGCACAACCAGTTGATGTATGAGCGGCATAAGAGAGATCAACATGCAAAGAGGAACAGACGTCTTCTTAGAAAAATTGCCCATACCAAAACACTGGAAGAACAGAATAACTCTATGGTAAGCTAGTAGTATAAACTTACTTACTTCAAGTTGATTTGTTCTGAGTGGTTTTTACAGCTAATATTTCTTGCTGAAGTTTTTCTTAGTATTTAAGGTATTAGGTCACTAATAGTAATGTTTACTAAATGGCCTTTGCTTGGTATATTCTGAAAGGTAACCGTGTTTTGCACTATTTTGCAGTTTTTAAACAACTTTTACCGTGCAGTATTTTTATAAATTTTGTTTAACTTATGGTATCTCCTCGAGCTCAAGTAGAAACAAATTTCAAAGTGATAGCCACTGTCCAAAACGTTTGCAGAGAACTCATTTTACCATCAATTTTAATAAAAGAAACATCAAACTATTGATAAACAATTATAAAACACAAAATAAAAATGTCAGTATCATTTTTTCTTTGGTGTCTCAAGTAAACGGATTTAATGAGATAGAATTCATACTTCAACATTGAAAAAATAGGTCGAATGCTGTGTTTCTGTTTTGATTTTTGCTCACTCCATTTAAAAATAACCTTAGGGCAGACGTAAAACCTGCCTAAATTTCTTTCACAATATATAATCTAAGAGTGAAAGCAAAATAGAGAACTTTCACCGCATGTAACTCAATATTTTTAAAGATGTGTAACTCTTCCCCTTCTGTTTAAAGGTCCAATACTACGGAAAGTGAACATTTTAATTTCTTTTAAAAAGCACAGAAACTATTTCATTTTATTGGAAAATGAAAGTTGGTATGTAGAAATTCGAAATAAATTGCAGTATATGTACAATTATTTTTCTATGAAGTATGAAGAAAGTTAAAAAGACCTGGTGGGTCATTCTGTCGATTCATTGACATTTCAACATAATACACATACATTTCTTTGAGTTCCAAAGACCTTCTGTAAATTTTGACCTGCCAATCTTCATTATTTAGTGTCTTGCAGAAGTCTATGTACTGGCTAATAAAAAATTTTACCAACTCACTTTCCCTTAGTAATGGACCTTTAAGTAGTAAATTCACTTTGAACACCAAGAAATCGCTTAGAAGATTAATTTTTTTTTCCCATTTTTGTACAAGAAATCAATAATAAGTCTTGATAGAGGTCAAAACTTACTAGAAAAAAAAGGAAAATAAGGGAAAAAAAATTGGTCCCAGTAGGGTTTGAACCTACGCCCCCTAAGAATTGCAGTAAAAGTAGGTTTATAGTAAGAATTAAATACTCTTCAAAAAGGAGGTTCTCTATTAGTGATCTAATACCTTAACACAAAAGAATTTATCCCTTCATTTCATCTGTGTGTTTTTTTCATCATCTGTAAAAAGAACTCGAGTTGATAACAATGATGTTCTACTGGATCATGTAAGAAAATCGTAATTTTAACTATGTTGGCATTTCAAACCTTCAAAAGTCACATATAACTTTAATGCTTCTGTCTACAATCTTAATGTTTTCCTCTTTCTGATAAATTATAAATATAGTATAAAATTACACATGTTATTGTAATATGTGAATTGAATAATTTATTGTTTTCTTGAATGTGAACATTGCTTTCAAACAACAAAAGTGTTTCAAAAGTGTCAACTTTTTTAAGAACTGTGACTGCATGTATTTGCCAAATATTAGGGAATTCTGGAAACTGATGTCAGATTCCACTCCTTGTATAAAATCAGTGTAAGACCAGTCTTAGAACATTACATTGCCAGTTAGTTGAAAGTTAAATACACTATTGTTGATGTATGTATATTTGACAGGGAGAGCAGTTGAAGCAGAATGAGATGATGATCCGGGATTTACAGGTGTCATTGAAACTGTTACAAGAAGAAAATCGTAAGCTGAAGAGTAGTAAAGATAGTGAGGAGTACGAAAAGCTTGTACAGCTAAGGTTTGTGTTTTCTAAAGTATTCAGATGTTTTTGTTGTGTTTACTCTCCGTGTCAGAACAGTTTCTCTGAATATAGCTTTTAGATCTCTTTGTGAAACCCTGCATCAAAATTTTGAGCTATCTGACTCGCTCGTTCGTCCGTGTCTGCATCACAAATTGGTTAAGTTTTTGTGTGTAAGCTGGTATCTTGGTAACCACATATGGGAATGAATCGAAACTTCCCACACTTATTCACTGTTACAAAGTGACGTACACTGCACAGATTTCTTATCTCTAAATTGTTTTGTTTAATAAACAATAAAAACATGTAATCAAAATGCAGTGTGATTTAACAAATAATCAGGGCTTTCGAGTTGTTTATCGTCTGATTTACCACGGTTCAGAGTTCAGATGCGTAGGAATTGAACCACGAGGGCGTTAGCCCGAGTGGTTAAATACTGAAGCATCTGAACGATGAACCGTGGTAAATTAGACGATGAATCACAAGAAGGCCTTGATTGTTTTCATTCTAACATGCTCATTGATATATTTTAATAAAAATTATACTGGACTTCATTTACGTGAGGAATAATGTATCGGACGTCATGTGGCAATCTGACGTCATAATGCTCTCTTGCCGGTCTGCGCATCAACCGTTGTTCTTCTTTGTTTAACTGGAAATCAAATCGAGCCATGTGAGAATATAGATTATACAACTGCAAATTGTTTGGTAGAACATCAGTGGTGTAGATACATATAGCATTAATAAATCTTAGGATTAAAACTTTGCTCTAAGCTTAGCACTTTTGAAGTCTGATATTTAGTCATAGTAGACTACACTCTTCTTTTTTTAGAGCTATTAAAGTTTAAACACAAGTTATTTAATTACTTTAAACTGTAAAAACTGATTTGTTTAGAATTTCTCCTGTTTCTGTATCAGTTTTAGTTCAAAATAGGAAATTGTACATGTATCGACGGACAATTCTATAAAATATGTGTTTGTTGCATATTGATAAAGGTCTAGTTTTAAGTTAGAAATTGCTGATAATGCTGACAGTGACAGCAGTTTGATAATGCTTTCACTGATTAACAAGAATTAAACTTGTGCTGTTATTAATAGATAATACACAGCACTGAGGCTCATTCAGTATAGTAACTGAGCAAGTTATACTGAACAAAGATGGACATAGAGACAACCACTATACACTATGTTAGAATAAAATCATATTTGGAAAATGGTATAATATTCAATATTACAGGTCGTGCTTGCAAGAGAATGAAGACTTGAAGAATGTGAAGAAAGAGTTCAACATGCTTCTAGTCAGACAGAGAGAAGAACAAGATAACTTAAATAAGGTATATACTATTACAGCGCTTATAATCTCTTGACAAATAAACTACAGTAATTGTTTTTTCCGTTTGTCCTGGACCACAAATTTTAACGTACTTTCCAGTTTTGATTTGCACTAGTACTTCTTTAAACAGTCCTGTGTATGATGCACAGAAAATGTCACCCTATCTTCAAAGTAAAATTCTTTAGATCTGAAAGTATTGAAAAAATATTGTCTGGAACCTGACTTCATTATACTTATACCTGCTTTGTTTAAATGTGCCATAAGAGTTTAACACAAATGCGGCAGGAAGTGTTGTACAGTGACCCAGATCCTTTTCTGAGGGTCGTGGTAACAAGGAATCAAAATAGCAATAGATACTATAACACATATAGGTGACCCATTGGTCTAGTGGTAACATGCTTGACTGTCAATCCAGAGGTCCAGGGTTCGAATCCTGATCCAGGCACTGGAAATTTCTGAGATGCTCTTGAGTGTCTCCCACCTAACTAAGAGGCCAGTACAGGAAATACAGCTTCACGTGTATCCGTGCTTCACACTGGGCACTTTAAAGAATCAGACTGTCTATTCGCAAAGAGCTAGGCTAAGTTAGCCGGACAGGCCCTTATCTAAAAAGGATTTCTCTCTCTCTGTTCTGTGGGCTTTGTCTCACTCTGTCCGCTGGTCAGATCACTCTTTGGCTGTACTAGTAGAGAATGAATTGGGCACCCTGGGTGGCTGCCTCTGCTCTATGTAAAGTGCCTTTGAACGTATTTATTTTGAAAAGGGCGCTTTATTGATTTGGTATTATATATATGCATTTTATTACTGTTTGCTCAGACAGTTTGGGTGTTGTTTGCAATGTTTATTTTTTAAAATACTAGAAAATTAAAGAATTTAAAAAGTAAGACATTAAAGGTTGGCTTAAAACTTTTCCTGAACTTTTTACAACATCATTTACAAAGAGTTCTTTATTTCAACTGTTCTTCAGTATAGACTGTTCTTCCAGTAAATCTGTACAATGAATGTAGGTTGAAAAATCATATTAATTCCTGTTACTCATGTCATAATTGGTAACCAGTCAAATTTGAGGTGGACAGTTTACTACAGAAAGCAGACTGGTATGTTGCCATAATTTGTCATCTTGTTTCATGTTGTGGGAATTTTCCTTGAAAGATATATGTTTAAACACAATTAGGGAATTTATCAGCTCCATCGCTAATTTTACACTATACAGTGGATCTCTGAGGCTGTGAAGTTATGGTCACTGGCTTTGGTTCACTTGTCCCTTACTGCTGTCAGTTCAACATCTTGCTTGTGATATAGGATTGTTTCATGTGAAGAAGCCATCCAGCTGGTTTGCGGTTCAACCCAGGTGTGAAATACAGTTGGGAGGGGCACCTGGTCTTCCTCCACCATTAAAAGCTGGGAAGTTGCCATATGATATATTATTGTGTCTGTGTGATGTTAAACCCAGCAAAAGAAAAGAGGTAGTGTGCACAAAGGTTATACTGTCAATTATTGTGTTATTTCAGAGACTTATGGCTACAGAGGCCAAACTGTTTAACACAGAGAAGGAGTTGGAGAAAATGAGAGATGTAGCCAGTCTTAATACCAAACTTAAAGACCAGGTGATAATTTTATTTTCTCTTCCTACGGTAATGCTTTTTTAACTACTTGTAAAAGGTAACTGCATTTTATACTGTAAGGAATTTGTAAATAGAAATTGACTTGTTTTCCTACCATTATTGTCATATTCCTGTAACTAAATTGAGAAAAATTCCCAGTTTACCTGTTTTTTTTTCTTCAGTGATAAAAAAGTATTGATTATTGCTATTTTTGAAAGTCTGACAAAAATTAAAAAAGCTTATAAGTTATAGTAATTAGCTCCTGCAATTATACTGTAGTATACATATACAAAACAGATATTTGTAATATTTCTGAAACCTTGTTATGCTTCTTTTATTCTTGCAGTTTAAACTTATCATCCTCAGATTTAGGGGTTTATGGGGTCCGGATGGCTTGGTGGTTATGGTAGCTGACTTCAGCTCACTTCCTTTTAACTACAGTGGGTTTGAAACTCTGCATTAAAATTAGAAATAGCCACCAAGCTGGAATACTTTAATTGAGGACTTACTTTGCAAATATTTTTTCTACAAATTTTGTGAATTACAAGTGCTTCTTGGGGCCTCCGTGGCCGAGTGGTTAAGGTCTCTGACTTCAAATAACTTGGCCCTCATTGATGTGGGTTCGAGCCTTACTTGGGGGTGAGGGCGTTGAATTCTTCATGTGAGGAAGCCATCCAGCTGGCTTATGGAATGTTGATGGTTCTACCCAGGTGCCCGACGAAATAATGTATGGAAGGGCACCTGCGGTCTTCCTCCACCATCAATACTGGAAAGTCGCCATATGACCTATAATTGTGTCGGTGTGATGTTAAACCTAACAAAATAAAATAAATACAAGTGCTTCTTTGAAAGAACTCAGAAATACATGTTTTGCTGTCTAATCAATAGACTATGTGTGATGTGTTGCCTTTATTAAAAATATGTAAATCTGGATGTGTTAAACACTTCATTTTTGTCATCTTATTGTGTTTGGTTTATATGTTTTTACTTCTTTGTTACCAGGTGCTGCAGTTCCAGAAGGAGGTGCTGCTCATGGGGGAATTACAACAGAAATGTAATGATAAACTGCTAGCCAACAAAGCATCTAGAGCCACTAGGCTTGAACACGAACATGCCAAGGCAGTGTTACATAAACAATTAGAAGGTTTGTTTTTTAAAACATAGTTGTATCTAGATGTTAGTTGTAATAGGTACGTTAAGTCTATTGCTGAAAGTTAAATTTGTGATAAGTAAAATATAAGCCAGTTTGTCTAGGCTACAGTTTACTTAGAACACTTACTAGATAATACTTTAACTGTTACAGAAGACAGGAAGTGTAACAATGGAAGGGAATCATATCACACTTTGTTTAAAGCCACTTCATCTCTGCCCATTTGAGCCACTTCATCTCTTAGCTATAACTTGTAAATTATTTAGCCTGGCTGCTTAGCTCAATAGGGAGAGCACATATCAACCGATCACTGGGCTGTGAGTCCGATTTCCAAATGATGATATGATTACAGACATTGTGTCTGGAGTCAGGTGGAGAAGTTGGCAGTTACTTGCAGAGAAGAGGGTAGTACTGGTACAGAATCTGGGAACACTGGTTAGGTTTACTGCCAGCTGTTATTTAATTGAAATACTGTTGAAAAACAGATCTAAACACAGAACAAACAAAGAAATAATTCAAATCACTTGAAGAGCAAGTGAAAAGTGTATCAGTGAACTTAGAAGGAGCATAATAAAACATTCTGATATGCTTGTCACTTGTTAAAACACGCGTACGCTAGAATGACGTGAGGTTAACATGCGGTGACGTCAGAGTTTTTGTTGCGACCAAGAAAGAGCGCTACTATATTTTATCTACTGTTTTAGATTAAAGGCATACTGTAGAATCTGGTAAATAAGCGCATATTCGAATATAAGCGCATATCAAAAGTAAGCGCATACGGCCTTACTGTTATTCCATATGGGATAATAAGCGCATGTCATGCCCTTACCATAATTTTGTCTTGAAAGTAGGCGCATATCCAATTACTGGTAAACAAACAACAGATGCAGCAAAAAGACGTAATTAACGATATTATACCGTGATAATTGTTTATCACAAATACAGGTGACAAGTGTTCTTACCTGTTGAATAGCCGATGGGTATTAAAAGATTTTAACATCTGTTGTCTGATAAAATGGTAATTGTTTACGATAATCATGCTTTTTGAATAGAAATTGTTTTCAGTAAATGGAAGTGAAAGTTTGAATACCAGAAAAGTTGTTTGCGTTGTCATAACAGATTGTCATTCTTTTCTAAATCTGTGAAAAGGATATAGATAAAATGCTACAATCTAAGTGTTGAACAATTATTGAATGGTCCAAGAGATTGAACATTATTTGCAAATTATGTAGTTCATTATGCTTTCATTATGTATAAATACTGTAGGCCTATGCAATAAAAGGAAGTAGTTCACTGCGCACGTCCATGGCCATGTTTTACTTTCGTTTTCTCAACCAAGGTAAGCACTGTCAATATTCCTAATACTTATATCAAAAATAGGCGCACACAGCTTTTCTATAAGCGCATATCATATATAAGCGCATAGTTTTGGCTTAAAGATGTTTTTCACAATTATTTCTAGCGGACAGAATTTTTTGTAACTTTGCATATTTATAGATTGATGTATGACGAGTTAAAATAAAAAATAAAAATGATAGGTACCCGTGCTTCCTAAATTTTCAATATTTAAAGTTTATTAAGAACACCAAATCGGTACTTTTGTCTGAAAAAACAATACATACATGTCATAATAAAACTACTGAAAACAACTATTTATTCAAAGTTTCACTCTGATGTTACTGTTTATGCATCACAATTAATGCAACCACTATAATTATGTATAAAATGTCAACATATAGATATATTAACTCAGAAAAATTACCCTTGACAGATGTCGAAAGTATCTGAAACTGAGAAAAACACGAAGTATATCTTAATGATATGAAAAATCTAGCGGACAGAATTTTACCAAATTTTATATTATGTAAGCTAGAACTAAGACAAAAAAATCTAAACCAAAAAAATAATATCAGCCCGTGCTTGTTTTCAAGAAAAATAAAAAAAATATTCACTCCACCCACAAAAGTATTTTTTCATTACCCCACCCACTTAAAAATTATGAACATTTTTTTTTCTTACAAAACAAATTGCACAATGTTATTATCAGTTTCTTAACCAATTTTCTTACTCGCATGCGGAATAATGCTCCTTTAAGGTTGCATGCCTCTAGGTCAAATACTTTTGAGATATGTGCTAAATGTACACAAGCTTTCACATGCCATTTACGTATATATTTGACCACGTCAAGAGACATAAATCCGTTTTTACTGAGTCAGACCTCAAATAAAAGCACTGGCGGACAACTTCGCATGCTGCATTTAATTCTTGTGTGGTTTCATGACTCTTGGCGCATATACTTTTGAGGTACATGCAACACAAATGTTTAGACCCTTTATGTACAATTTGACTGTCAAGGGCCATAACTCTAGTCTTACTACATGAAATGCGGGATGGGGCACAAAAAGTATAACAACATTTTTAGGAAGTCACATTTGAACTTGAAGGAGATAGATCTACGTTAAGATTTTCTGGAATTTTATTTGACTTTGAGTCGGCTGCATCATTACTGGACGAAATAGTTTACTTTTAAATTGGCTGTCCACAATGTATTTGATTCGAGCACTTCCTACGACTACTCCAATAAAACACCATCACTTTTAAAGGTAAAATATTGATGCACGACCTATATTGTCAGTACATACGATATTTTTGCGCGAGTGCGCTGCATATTCGACAATTATACACTTTCCGTGGCGAATCCTGAACTTTACAGTGGTTATCGCTTGCTGCGCGATTGAGCTGCACACAAAATATTGTGATGAACTCCTTTAAGTATAAGCGCATATCAAAAATAGGCGCATAAAAGTGTCACTAAAATTATTATAAGCGTATACGCTTATTTACCAGATTTTACAGTATTAGAATTGAAATAATGTAATGATTGAAAAAGTACGTCGTACAAATAATTTCACTCGGGCTGCGCCCTCGTGGTTTTGGCTGGAGTGATTTCATCATTGATCTCTTATATACATTGACAAATATTGTATTTATGACATAATAATGTGAAAATGCAATTAATTGCTAAACTTGAATTCAAGGTATATACATGGAAACAAAGATTCATATTTTACTAGGTACTACACACTGTGATTATTTTAGTTGCAATTCATTGACTTACCATAATATGTTAATGTCCAGATAAGGAAAGAGCAATGTGGTCAAAATAGCTGACATTTCATTATATGGAAACTATTTGAGTGGCTAAAGTATATCTTTTTTTTTTTTGAGTCAGACTTTCATATTTTTTTCTAGCCAGTTTTTATGCCCCCGAAGGGAGGCATATAGTTTTTTAACCGTCTGTCCGTCTGTCGGTCTGTCAGTCTGTCCGCAATTTTCGTGTCGGTCCATATCTTTGTCATCAATGGATGGATTTTCAAATAACTTGGCATGAATGTGTACCACAGTAAGACTACGTGTCGCGTGCAAGACCCAGGTCCGTAGCTCAAAGGTCAAGGTCACACTTAGACATTAAAGGATAGTGCATTGATGGGTGTGTCCGGTCCGTATCTTTGTCATCGATGGATGGATTTTCTAATAACTTGGCGTGAATGTGTACCACAGTAAGACGATGTGTCGCGCGCAAGACCCAGGTCCGTAGCTCAAAGGTCAAGGTCACACTTAGACATTAAAGGATAGTGCATTGATGGGCGTGTCCGGTCCATATCTTTGTCATCGATGGATAGATTTTCAAATAACTTGGCATGAATGTGTACCACAGTAAGACGACGTGTCGCGCGCAAGACCCAGGTCCGTAGCTCAAAGGTCAAGGTCACACTTAGACTTTAAAGGATAGTGCATTGATGGGCGTGTCCGGTCCATATCTTTGTCAACCATGGATGGATTTTCAAATAACTTGGCATGAATGTGTACCACAGTAAGACGACGTGTCGCGCGCAAGACCCAGATCTGTAGCTCAAAGGTCAAGGTCACACTTAGATGTTAAAGGTCATTTTTCATGATAGTGCATTGATGGGGGTGTCCAGTCCATATCTTTGTCATTCATGCATGGATTTTAAAATAACTACACATGAATGTGTGACACAGTAAGACGACGTGTCGCGCGCAAGACCCAGCTCTGTAGGTCAAAGGTCCTAAACTCTAACATAGGCCATAACTACTCATTCAAAGTGCCATCGGGGGCATATGTCATCCTATGGAGACAGCTCTTGTTTTTTGGTCCTTTGGGATCATGGAGTTCATTCAATTAATGTGTAATAGAGTTCCTCTTCTGCTGGTGCTAGGGGGCGTGAGAGGTTTTGCACATTTCATTACCTCTCACTAACAAACTCAATCAAACTGAGTCTGCTATTATTCTGCTTGGTTGCATTCTTTTTCTTCGAAAGAATATTTTTACAGATTTTTTCAATGTGTCAAATGCTGTTTCTAAAAATGATTATAGCCAAATGTTCCCTATTCTCCTTTAAAACATTTGATATTTTGATATACATGTACATGTAATGTCACTTTACAGGACCAGTATGAGTTGGACATTAACCTTTAGCCTGCTAAATTTCTAAAATGGACTGATCCATCATTCAATTTGGGATGTACCACTTGTTCATCAAAGGGGTGTTCACTGAAACTTTACTGACTGAATAGTGAACAGTGCAGACCATGAGCAGCCTGCACATCTGTGCAGGCTGATTATGGTCTGCACTGGTCGCAAAGGCAGAATCACAAACCGCCAGCAGGCTAAAGGTTAATGTTGACATTGTTCATTTTCAGAGAAAACCAGGGAATTAGCTGATAAGACATTACTTCTAGAGGGCTGCCAGCATCAACTTAAAGAGCAGCATGATTTGCTCTCTAACAGAGAAACTGCACTTTCAGAGTTGAAATTAACAGTTGAGAAAATAAAGACTAGCCATGAGGATGAGTTGAAGGTACATACATGTACATCACTCAGCGATTTTTTTGGTCACTTTGGGAAAAGATCCAGTACCGACAGAATTGGGAAAAATCGCAACATTTTCTCTCAATTTGGGAATTTTTGGTGTTGTTTGGTTTTTGTAATCAATAGTAATAAATGCACCAGGCAGGTCTGTACTGGTCATAAAATTGCAAGGAATCATTATTTTTTGCAAAATCAAGATCTGTTTTGCATACAAATCAATAAAATATCAAACCACTTATTTGTGACTAAACAATTTGACCGTTTTTCTTTGCCTTTTGGGAATTTTTTTATGGGAATTGGGAATTTTTTTCATTTTTTGAATTGGGAAAAGGTCCTTTTTCGGGTACTTTATAATGAAGGAAAAAAATCGCTGTCACTTTGTACATCAGTTGTTTAAACAAGTTTGACTGATGTCACATTTGGTATCTTTTTACCCAGTGCTTGTGCAATAATGAATTTGTTAATGCTAATACTTTATGCGATTACTGGTAACTGATTTAAACAGTCCAGTAATTATTGTTTTTGGTATTTATTAACCCACACATTTAACAACAGTGATGCCTTCGTACATAGATAGGTTTAGTTGTTCTCAGAAATATAGGTTTAGATGTTCTCAAGTGTAATACTCTACACAGCAATTCTTATGCATATTTGAGAGAGAGCCTTTCCTGTAAATTGATTGTAGGAAATAATGCATGACACTGAGTGGTATATATATTAAAGTTTATTACATTATTATAACCAGTTGACCATATCACTGTTTTAATCAATATGATGTGTAATTTTTACAGCACTACAAAATTTCATAATGACCACTAACATACTTTAATTATGCCCCCCTTCAAAGAAGGAGGGGTAAATTGTTTTGCAGATGTCTGTCGGTCAGTCGGTATGTAGACCAATCCGTTTCTGGATGATAACTCAAGAACGCTTGGGCCTAGGTACATGAAAGTTCATAGGAGGGTTGGTCATAACCAGCAGATGACCCCTATTGATTTTGAGATCAACAGGTCAAAGTTCAAGGTCACAGGGACCCAGAACAGTTAAACGGTTTCCAGATGATAACTCAAAAACGCTTTGGCTTAGGATCATGAAAGTTGATAGGATGCTTGGTCTTGACCAGCAGATGACCCCAATTGATTTTGAGATCAGTAGGTCAAAGGTCAAGGTCACAGTGACCCAGAACAGTTAAACGGTTTCCGGATAATAACTCAAGAATGCTTGGGCCTTGTATCATGAAAATTGATAGGGAGGTTGGCCATGATCAGCAGATGAACCCTAGCGATTTTGAGGTCAGTAGGTCAAAGGTCAAGGTCACAGTGACCAGGAACAGTTAAGCGGTTTCCAGATGATAACTCGAAATGCTTAGGCCTAGGACAATGAAAGTTGATAGGGAGGTTGGTCATGACCAGCAGATGACCCCTATTGATTTTTAGGTCAGTATGCCGAAGGTCAAGAACACAGTGACCAGGATTAGTAAAACTGTTTCCGGATGATAATTCAAGAATGCTATGGCCTAGGATCACGAAACTTAATGGGGAGGTTTATCATGACCAGCAGATGTTCCCTATCGATTTTGAAGTCAATAGGTCAAAGGTCAAGGTCACTTTGACCAAGAATAGTTGAACTTTTGTGCACAGTGACCAAATAATTTATGCACCTTGTGCAATTACTGAATGCATCAGGGGGGTGGGGGGGTAGTCAGGAAGAGGCAACTATAAATTGTTTTAATCACATTTATTGCTTATATGGACAGAAGTACTGGTCTATGGATAAATAAATAAAATATATGCAAAAAAAGTTGAAAATATAAACTTTATCTGAAGAATGTGGAAAATTCAGCCCTGAAGTTGAGCTATTTTATCAGTGAAGTTATTTAATCTTTTTCTATAAAATGTTGTAGTTTTGGTCAAAACATCTCTTAGTTTTGGACATAAAGTAGTTGATTTTCAACATTTATTTTGTCTTTAAGTGTGTACAGGACAAGCATCTGGCAGCAACACATGTAAACCAGGCGTTAGAATCACATATCCTTCAGTTGTATATGGAAATAGAAGAGGTTAAAGCTAAACTGAAAGGTAAGATTGATGCAATAAACTTGAATACTCTAGTAACCACAGTAAGAAACTGGTACCAAGATACCAAGTTTTTATAGTTTTAGAAGGATACCTGACTACCTTCTCAACTACTACTTCCCTTGAATTTCTTAGCACAAAGTTTATTAGCAGAAGAAATGTTTTCAAACCAACAAAAACTGACACTTGTTTGGTAGTTCAGTTGTTTTGGGAAATGTCTTATACCCACAAGTACTAGCTACTTGCAGGCTATATAGGGGTCACACAAGTCATTCGGTAGGTAATTTCTTCTCTGAGGCATGATGCATGTCTCTTCTAATGGAATTTCAAGTCAAAGGTCAAATACCATATATACCCATGTATAATGCGCAGTTTTTTAGCTCACCTGAGCCAAAGGCTCATATTGAGCTTTTGTGACCACTCAATGTCCGTCGTGCGGCGTGCGGCTGTCAACAATTTGTAAAAAAATCTTTTTCTTGAAAACCACTGGGTAGAATTACACCAAACTTCACAGGAATGATCCTTGGGTGGCCCCCTTTCAAAATTATTCAAAGAATTGAATTCCATGCAGAACTCTGGTTGCCATGGCAACCAAAAAGGAAAAACTTTAAAAATCTTCTTGTCCAAAACTGCAGGGCCTAGGGCTTTGATATCTGGTGTGTAGCATCATCTAGTGGTCCTGTACCAAAATTGTTCAAATTATCCCCCTAGGGTCAAATTTGGCCCCTCCCCGGGGGTCACATGGTTTATATAGACTTATATAGGGAAAACTTTGAAAATCTTCTTGTACAAAACCACATGGCCTAGGGCTTCGATATTTGGTATGTAGCATCATCTAGTGGTCCTCTACCAAGATGGTTCAAAGTATCCCCCTAGAGTCAAATATGGCCCTGCCCTGGGGGTCCCAAGCTTTACATAGACTTATATAGGAAAAAAAGTTTAAAAATCTTCTTCTCTGAAACCACAACACTTAGACCTTTGATATTTGGTTTGTAGCATTGTCTTATGGTCCTCAACCAAAAATATTCAAATTGTACCCCTAGGGTGAAAAGAGGCCTTGCCCAGGGGGTCCCAAGTTTTATATGGACTTATATAGGAAAAAACTTTAAAAATCTTCTTGTCTGAAACCATATGACCTAGGCTTTTGATATTTAGTATGATGCATCGTCCAGTAGTCCTCTACCAAAATTGTTCAAATTATGCCCCTGGGATTAAAAGAGGCCCTGCCCTGGGGTCACTTAGTTATTATGTGAGTTGTATAGGAAAAAATACTTTAAAAAATCATCTGATCCTATTTCCAAGACTGTTTAATTATAATTACCTGATGACCCCAAGTAATATGATGTCACTTGACTGTGACCTTGACCTACTGACCTACTTTCCTGTTTTTTAAAATACAGCCTTGAAGTCTTGATGACGTACACAGTTTTGCACATCAATCATAAAACTGAATTTCATTGACCATGAATGTGACCTACTGACTTTCTTAATATTTTATTATCAGTTTGACATTTGAAACATGTAGCTCATATTACTCAGGTGAGCGATCCAGGGTCATCATGACCCTCTTGTTTACCCTTGGGACCACCCCCGAATCGTGGGTGCGCATTATATACAGATATAGACAATTTTCCAACTTCAGAACAAATTTTGTTTCTGATTTTTGCCATTTTGGTAAAGGGAAACTACTGTTCGCGCTTACTGTCTACGCTAAAATCTAAGATTGACGTTATATATTCGTAAAAGATCAAGTAGTTTATTTTTCTTTCAAACAAAATTTATTTCATATAAATTTAAAAGTATTTCGATGAAAGAAATATTAAAAATCACAAATATTATGATACTAATAAAAAATCGAGTATTATATTTTACCGAGATCAAACTGTGAAACAACAAAATTGACACAAGGTGACAAGCTAATTGCCGATTATTACTGGCTATTTTATCGTAATAACACATTTTGTTATTGGTTTGAATTGAGAAGCTCATGTCATTTTAAAAGATACCATTCCGAAATATTGAAACAGTTTATATTTATTCAAAATATTTAATTAAAGAAAGAAAAAACAACAAATATAACGATATTTTACCAGTTAATTATTTTCGAGAAAACAAAAATCGTTAGTACTGTGAGACCGATGCTGCTCTCCGCCATGGAGGTAGAATATTTTACCGGTGCAAACTCTAATTTCGTTTTCCATCCACCTCAAACTTGACCAAAAATGGTTTTTTCCTCAGGTTTTTGGGCTAAAATCTGGGGTGCGCTTTATACACTGGTGCACATTATATGTGGGTATCTACGGTAGCTTTATTTCATGCTGTTCCCTGTATCTTCTAAATTATAAAACTAGCATCAATTGTTTACCTCATAAAGATGACATGCAACAGCATTTTACCTTTCTTTTGGTAAAATTTGTGTCTTAGGTTATTTATTATGCCCCCCTTCGAAGAAGGAGGGGTAAATTTTTTTGCAGATGTCGGTATGTCTGTCGGTCGGTCGGTATGTAGACCAATCCATTTCGGGATGATAACTCAAGAACACTTGGGCCTAGGATCATGAAAGTTGATAGGGATATTGGTCATAACCAGCAGATGACCCTATTGATTTTGAGATCAGTAGGTCAAAGGTCAAGGTCACAGTGACCTAGAACAGTTAAATGGTTTCCGGATGATAACTCAAGAATGCTTAAGCCTAGGATCATGAAGATTGACAGGATGGTTGGTCATGACCAGCAGATGACCCCTATTGATTTTGAGATCAATAGGTCAAAGGTCAAGGTCACAGTGACACGGAACAGTTAAACGCTTTCCGGATGATAACTCGAGAATGCTGTAGCCTAGGATCATGAAAGTTGACAGGGAGATTGGTCATGTCCAGCAGATGACCGCTATTGATTTTAAGGTCAGTAGGTCATAGGTCAAGGTCACAGTGATCCTGAACAGTTAAACAGTTTCTGAATGATAACTCAAGAATGCTTGGGCCTAGGATCATGAAAATTGATGGGGAGGTTGATCATGACCAGTAGGTGATCCTTATAAATTTTGAGGTCAGTAGGTCAAAGGTCAAGGTCACAGTGACCCAGAACAGTTATATGGTTTCCGGACGGTAACTTGAGAATGCTTGGGCCTAGGATAATGAAACTTGATTGGGAGGTTCATCATGATCAGCAGATGACCCTTATTGATGTTGAGTTCAGTAGGTCTAAGGTCAAGATCACAGTGACCTAGAACAGTTAAACAGTTTCTGGATGATAACTCAAGAACACTTGGGTCTAGGATCATGAAACTTAATAGGGAGGTTGATCATGACCGGCAGATGACCTCTAATTATATTAAGGTCAATAGATCAAAGGTCAAGGTCACATTTACCCAGAACAGTAGAACTTTTGTATACAATGACCAAATAATTTCTGTTCCTTGTGCAATTACTGAATGCATCAAGGGGGGCATTTTGTGTTCTATGAGCTCTTGTTAGCTTTGTAGTTGCTCTACTTAAGATATTTGATTTAAAACTTAAACGAAAATAATTTCAGGTGGTGTGAGAACATCTGTTGCTATGGATGCCGCCACTTCCCAAGATGACAAAGGTGGAGATAGTGTTCAAGAGTTCCGAGAGCGTACTTCCTCTGACCCACTCCAGCAAAGTCCCACGCTGAAAAAGAAGACCCTGACTAGAATGACCAGCTTGCCTGTTGGTGGTGGCCTTGGTCTTGGATTGTCTTCTGCATCTGACCTTCACACCCAGAGGTCACCAAACATAAATCAGGGGTCACAAGCTCCAAAACAAACAGTAGTTGTGGAAGAGGAAGATTATGAACTGATAGATCCACGAGGCAATGTGGATGACTTTGATGAAAGGCATACAGGAAGTGAGACTACATCTGTGTCATCAAGAGATTCCAACCTGTTTCCCGGGCAACGGAACTTACTGTTTACAGACAGTGAGGATAATCGTAGTGCTTCCAATAGAAGCAGTAACATGGGAGACAGTGGAGTCTGCTGACTGTGACTGACAGTTTATCTGCAGTGTTTATCTGTTACACTGATGGACCATAGTGGAACATATTGTGCTTGTAAATTGAAAATTCATCTGCAGTGTTCTTTACACTGATAGACTATAGTGGGACATACTGTGGTTATAGAATGGAAGTTGTTCTGCAATGTTAAGTTGTTACACTGATAGACAGACACTGATGGAACTCATTGTGATTAAAGAAAGAGAGTTTATCAGCATGTTTATCTGTTACACTGAAAGTTTATAGTGGAACATATTGTGATTATGTGATGAGAGTTCATCTGCAATAATACAATGTTACACTGATAGACTATAGTGGTACATTTTTATATGCCAGTTTTGAAAAGATGGATGTATTATGTGATGGTGTGTATGTCTGTCCATCCATCCTTTATAAATTGTGTCCTTAGCATAACTTTATACCCATTGAAGGTATTGGCTTAAACATGGCATATAGGTAGATGGCAAAGAGACAGTGTACTGGTTCTGTAGGTCAGAGTCACAAATTGAGCTCAAGGTTAAAACTGGCCATCATATTTTGTGTTCAGAGCGTAACTTACTAACAATTCAAGGTATTGACTTAAAACATGATGAGAGGTTGTGCAGAGAACATGAAGCTGATCTTTAGATTTGACTTCAAAAGGTCACAGTTTGTGTTCAAAAGGTCAAATCTGTCTGTCATATTAAGCATTCAGAGCATAACTTATTACCCATTCAAGGTTTTGAATTCAAACTTGGGATGTAGGTAAGTGGTGATGAGACAATGTGCATGAAGCAGAGTGGTTGTGGTAGGTCAAAGGTCAAGCTCATATTTTTGTCTTTAAATTTTGCTTTAATCCTCTTTTGATATAACACTTCGGGCATATATTTCCCCGCTTAGCTGAGCTATGTTTGATTATAGAATGAGAGTTCATCTGCAATGTTAAGCTTTAAAACTGATTACCTTTGATGGAACATTTAGTGATTGTAGAATGAGAGTTCATCTGCAGTGTTCATCTGTTACACTGGTAGACTGGTGGAACACATTGTAATTAAAAAATGAGAGTTCTTCAATGTTAAGCTAATAGGCTATAGTGCTACATATTGTGTTTTGAGAGATGAGAGTTTATCTGCATTGTTAATCTGTTACACTGAAAAATTCTGATGGAACACATTATGATTATAGAATGAGTGTTCATCTACAATGTTCTTCTGTTACACTAATAGAATGTGGTGGAACACATTGTAATTATAGAATGAGAGTTATTCTGCAATGTTTAAGTTTTTAAAGCATTGTTAAACTGTTACACTGATTTTTTTTTTAATATTGTGATGATTTTGTAAATTAATTGATCATATTTGGAATCTGGCATTTTTGAAACTGAATAAATGCCATCGAGAGAGGCAACAAGTCTAAAATTTGAATTCTTATATACAGTTAAATCGTTACTGAACATCATCACCTCAGTGCAAAAAGTGGGTAACTCCATTTACTTAAAGAAGGACTTACTCGCTTTTTGCGCTAAGATGACAACATATTGGTGTTTTAGCTCACCTGAACTTTGTTCGGGATGAGCTATTAGTATAGGTGGATGGTTCATTGTCCTGTGACAACATTTTTACTTAAACATCTTCTTCTCTGAAACTACTGGCTAGATTTACACCAAACTTGGTCAGTAACATCTTTGCATGAACCTCTATCAAGTTTTTACAAATGGTTCACTTTGAACTCTTTAAGGGACCGCCAGAGCTAAAAATAGAAAAACCTGTAAGCAATTTTTTGTCATGACATGCTAGATGGATTTTCATCCAAATTTGCCTGTTGTATCATAATATGGTCCTATCAAAAGTTTGTTCAAGCAGGGGCACATGGCCTCTTGTAGGGGCCACTAGAGCTAAAAATAGAAATATTGTGAAACAACTAATTCTCATGAACCACATGATAGATATTCATCAAACTTGATTTATAACATCATTATAAGGTTCCACCAAATTTTGTTCAAATAGGGACAGTCTACTACTCCAGTCCCTGGGGACCTCCCGTGTGCAAAAAAGTCTACCGGCTAATTTTTATATCAATGTTTAGATAAATGTCTGAAGTGTCAGAAAATTTTGGGTGGAGTTGCCGCATCATGGTACGTTTCTAGAAATCCAAGATGGCGTCCAAGATGGCCGCCAAAATTATGAAAAAGCACTATCTATCATTTTTTAGTAATAATTTTATGAAAATTCGAATAGTTTTTAATCTTGATGTTCACAAAATATAGCAAACACATTTTGCCACCCATGTAAGTCAATTTCTTTCAATTATTTGTACACTTATTTAAAAAATCAAAAAATGATCATCAAAATAATGCGAAAACATGACTAAAAAACTGATGCTGCTGTGTATTTTCACTTCTCGTATTTATAGTTTCGGTGATATTTACACATTTTTAGTTTAAGATGTAAATATCCTTAGTTTTAGGTACATTGATATCATTTTTATAGTATATGGATGCCTGACTCTTGCTCTTTTATCATTTTAGTGGGTGGGGTAAATGGAAGGTAATCCCAGATTTGCTTCAATTACTGATAGTTTTATGATATTTTCCCAATGTTTCTTGAAAATATATGGTACTTATATGATGTTTGCCTTGATGTGATGCAGGTATAATCTTAACATATACATCTTTGCTTTGAAATTCGACCATGTTTCATCGTTGCCAGGGTAACATCTTGAAGAAAATAAGAGAAAAGTGTCAATATATGTTGTTTTGGTGGGTTTTCTTTTTTAGCTCACCTGTCACAAAGTGACAAGGTGAGCTTTTGTGATCGCGCGGTGTCCGTCGTCCGTCCGTGCGTCCGTGCGTCCGTGCGTGCGTCCGTAAACTTTTGCTTGTGACCACTCTAGAGGTCACATTTTTCATGGGATCTTTATGAAAGTTGGTCAGAATGTTTATCTTGATGATATCTAGGTCAAGTTCGAAACTGGGTCACGTGCCTTCAAAAACTAGGTCAGTAGGTCTAAAAATAGAAAAACCTTGTGACCTCTCTAGAGGCCATATTTTTTATGGGATCTGTATGAAAATTGGTCTGAATGTTCATCTTGATGAAATCTAGGTCAAGTTCGAAACTGGGTCACGTGCCTTCAAAAACTAGGTCAGTAGGTCAAATAATAGAAAAACCTTGCTAACTCTCTAAAGGCCATATTTTTCATGGGATCTGTATGAAAATTGGTCTGAATGTTCATCTTGATGATATCTAGGTCAAGTTCGAAACAGGGTCATGTGCGGTCAAAAACTAGGTCAGTAGGTCTAAAAATAGAAAAGCCTTGTGACCTCTCTAGAGGCCATACTTGTGAATGGATCTCCATAAAAATTGGTCAGAATGTTCACCTTGATGATATCTAGGTCAAATTTGAAACTGGGTCACGTGCCTTAAAAAAACTAGGTCAGTAGGTCAAATAATAAAAAAACCTTGTGACCTCTCTAGAGGCCATACTTTTCATGGATCTGTATGAAAGTTGGTCTAAATGTTCATCTTGATGATATCTAGGTCATGTTTGAAACTGGGTCAACTGCGGTCAAAAACTAGGTCAGTAGGTCTAAAATTATTAAAATCTTTTGACTTCTCTAGAGGCCATATTTTTCAATGGATCTTCATGAAAATTGATCTGAATTTTCACCTTGATGATATCTAGGTCAGTTTCGAAACTGGGTCACGTGCGGTCAAAATCTAGGCCAGTAGGTATAAAAATTGAAAAACCTTGTGACCTCTCTAGAGGCCATATTTTTCATGAGATCTTCATGAAAATTAGTGAGAATGTTCACCTTGATGATATCTAGGTAAAGTTCAAAACAGGGTCACATACCTTCGAAAACTAGGTCAATAGGTCAAATAATAGAAAAACCTTGTGACCTCTCTAGAGACCATATTTTTCAATGGATCTTCATGAAAATTGGTCAGAATTTTTATCTTGATAATATCTAGGTCAAGTTCAAAACTGGGTCATATGAGCTCAAAAACTAGGTCACTATGTCAAATAATAGAAAAAACGACGTCATACTCAAAACTGGGTCATGTGGGAAGAGGTGAGCGATTCAGGACCATCATGGTCCTCTTGTTTTTCTTTTTTTTTCTTTTCACAAAATAACCAACCAGTAATCTATATTTTTATCTAATGCTAGTACCTAACAATTCAAACTAAGAACAGCAGAAATTTATATTTCGAAAAATGTGTATTAATACTCGGATATTTGAAATTTTAGATAATAGGCCGGGGTTACTCTTATTGTTGTTATTCTGATGAGCTTTGTATTATGAAAAAAGTTATGTTAAATAAGTTCTATATGTTATCAAATTATATTTAACAACAATATCTTACAGAATTAGTCGAAAAACAAATCTTCAAAAGTGTACCAGTACTCGGATGATCAAAAAGTTTGGATAACATTTAAACATTTCCTCATATTTAGTGACTCGAAGTTGATATAAAAACACTTAAATAACAAGTACATTGTTTAAATTTGTGGTACCATAGATTAAAGCGTAAGATTTATTGATAACTCATGCCAAAAAAAGGGGAGGAGTATAATTAAATTGTAAAATATTAATTTTATTAAAAATTCCATTTCTTGAAATTTCCCCTTCACAATAACATAGAATCCAGAATTGACACATCCTGCTAAAATATAGAAAATCCTTTTTGTATAGTACTCTTTTGCAATTTGTAATTATCGATTTTTAATCTGTTGTATTGCTCGACGACTTTTGATAATGTCAAAATACATGTATATGTAAATAACATATTTTATGTGAGGATTGTGTGTAACAGTAATGCAGAAAAAGTAGAAAACGACAGGTCGCCCAACACGACATAAACGAAAATGCTGCAGGCTCAGTCTAATTCAAAAACCATTAATACATTTTCCTTTTAACATTTATTTAATTTCTCTAGAAGGTTCCTCATTGTAGACATTTCAGTGTTGTTATATATTCTAGTCCTTATTAGCCCCTTACTGATTGAAAACCAGTTTCGGGGACTACAAGAATATCCTTTGCCGTCCGGCATTCCGGCATTCTGTTATCTGTCCTTCCGTCCGCAATTTCGTGTCTGGTCCATACCATTCATAAATGGATTTTAATATTACTTGGCACAAATGTTCCCCATTATGAGACGACGTCTCTTGTGCAAAACACGCGGACCCTTGGCTGAAAGGTCAAAATCACACTTGTAAGGCAAAGACAAAAAGGTTTTTTTTTCCTGTCCAGTTTGTAACTCAACAATCTTTAAAGGGATTTTGATATTACTTGGCACAAATATTCACCACCATGAGTGTCATGCGCAAGAACCAGGTCCCTAGTCTGAGGCCAATGTCACACTTAGAGGCCAATGGTCAAATTTAATTTCATATTTCATATTGGCTGAATGTAACACCTTTCGTAGGAAAGTTGTTTTCCCTTGTATGTCATGATTTCTGTGCAAAAATCTAGACGATCAAACGGGAACTTGGGAGTCAAAAATATACATCATTTTAAAACGAAAACGATGTCGGTCAATCTATTTCGATTGTTCATTAAGAAGTTGTCGTAGGGTCACACAAATGGAAGTAAATCTTAAAACAAGAGCTGTCTGTAAGACAGCGCGTTCCACTATTCGGGGATTTGACAGTAAGATGAATATATGTCTCAATAACAGACCTCTACTTTAAAAGAAATGTACACCAAGGGGCATAATTCTGTCAAGAACACAAATAAGAGTTATTGGGATTGTTACCACACATGCAGATGATGATGGTAAAGACATATTTTGAGTTTAAGTCATTATCTTATATAATACCAAAGTTATGACAAGAAAACGAAGTTTGTTAAAAAATCTAAGTATGAAAGGCGCATAATTTGGTCAAAAATACAAATCAAGAATTATGGGGATTGTAACCACATATGCAGATGATGATGATAAAGATACATATAAAG
Source organism: Mercenaria mercenaria (assembly GCF_021730395.1). NCBI lineage: Eukaryota > Metazoa > Mollusca > Bivalvia > Venerida > Veneridae > Mercenaria > Mercenaria mercenaria. Next base: position 21,283,352 of record NC_069375.1, read on the forward strand.
TTTCAAGTCTTTATCTTATAATGCATAAAAGTTATATCCAGAAAGCGAAGATTGCGAAACAAATCTTAAAGTACAAAAGGGGCATAATTCTGTCAAAAATACAGTTAGAGTAATGGGGTTTGTAACCCCACATGCAGATGATAATCATAAAGAAATATATTTAATTTCAAATCACTACCTTTTAGAGTACCAAAGATATGTCTATAAACGAAGCTTTCGGAAACATTTAACATGAAAAAAATTCCCAGTAAAACAACTTTGTGACCTTGACCTTGGGTATAATGGGCTCAGCCCCTACACATACTTTATTTTTTATATTGGACAATATTTGTATGAAGTTACAGTAAGATATAAGAATAAGTAACAAAGATATGACAGAAAATGAAAGGTTGTCGAAAATCTTTAACCTTAAAAATAAACTAAGTATAACTCCTTGGTGACCTTGACCATTGGTATAATGGGCTCAGTCCCTACACATACTTTATTTGTATACTTGACAATGTTCATGTGATGTTACAGTAAGATATAAGCAACAGTAACGAAGATATGACAGAAAAACAAAGGTTGCCAACAAATTTTAACCAAGAAAGGTCACGCCGCGGCCGACGTCAACGCCGGGGCGAGTATAATAGCCCCCAGATTCTCCGAATAGTAGAGCTAAAAATCTATATGATATAGGTCCACACTTTATCAGGTTGAGATAGGCACAAACACCTAAAATTGGATATAACATGCATGCTGTACCACAAAAAAGTGGTCCCGATTTTTCCCTTCGGCCAGTATTAAAAAAAGTTACAATATAAGCTATTCATTGTAAAACAAAGGGAAGTAATTTTTAAAACAAGTGTGCCTCATTGTAGTGAACATCTTTTTTTCTGATTTAACGTCGCACCGACACATGATAGATCATATGGCGACATTCCAGCTTTAACGGTGGAGGAAGACCCCAGGTGCCCTTCCGTGCATTATTTACCAACCTTCCATAAGCTAGCTGGATGGCTTCCTCACATGAAGAATTCAAAGCCCTGAGATCTCTCCATGCATGAAGAAGAAATGTTCCGGACAAAGTCATTCTTGAATTTGATCATTAAATAATTGGCCTCTAAGTGTGACATTGACCTTAGACTTGGGACCTGGTTCTTGCGCATGACACTCATGGTTAAAATCCCTTCAATGATTCTTGAATTACAGACTCGGCAGGAAAAAGGCCCTTTTGGTCTTTGACTTTCAAGTGTGATCTTGTCCTTTTAGCTAAGGACAAGCGGGTTTTGTACATGGCAAGTCGTCTTATCATGGGGAACATTTGTGCCAAGTAATATTAAAATCTCTTAATGAATGGCAGAGTTATGACACGAAATTGCGGACGGACGGACTGAATGACAGAATGCCGGAATGACGGACGGAAAAGCACATTCCTGTAGTCCCCGAAACGGGTTTTCAACCAGTAAGGGACTATAAAGGACCATAATACATAACAACACTGAAATGTCTACAATAAGGAACCTTATAGAGAAATCAAATAAATGTTAAAAGGAAAAAGTATTTATGGTTTTTGAATCAAACTGAGCCTGCAGCATTTTCGTTTAAGTCGTGTACGTTGGGTGACCTGTAGTTTTCTACTTTTTCTGTATTACTGTTACAAACAATTCTCACATAGAATATTTTATTTTTATTTTGTTAATTATTACAAATTCTCGAGCAATTACAAATTGCATAAAAGTACTATACAAAAAGGATTTTCTATATTTTAGCATGATAGTTTGTGGCAATTCTGGATTCTATGTTATTGTGAAGCGGAATTTTCAAGAAATGGAATTTTAAATACAATTAATATTTTACAATCAAATTATACTCCTTCCCTTTTTTGGCATGAGCTATCAATACATGTTATGCTTTAATCTATGGTATCCCAAATCTAAATAATGTACTTGTTATTTAAGTGTTTTTATATCAACTTCGAGTCACTAAATATGAGGTACTGTTTAAATGTTAACTAAACTTTTTGATCATCCGAGTAGTTGTACACTTTTGAAGAGGAAGTTTTGTTTTTACTAATTCTATAAGATTTTGTTGTGAAATATAATTTGATAAGATAAAGAACTTACTTAACATAACTTTTTTCATAATACAAGGCTCATCAGAATAACAACGATAACAATAACCCCGGCCTATTATCTAAAATTTCAAATACCCGAGTACTAATACACTTTTTTTAAAAATATAAATTTCTTCTTCTCTTAGCTTGAATTTTTAGGTACTGGCAATGGAAAAAAATAGAGATTACTGGTTGATTATTTGTGAAAAAAAAAATCAACACCAAAACAACAAATATTGAAACGTTTTCTCTTATTTTCTCCAAGATGTTACCATGGCAACGGTGATACATGGTCGAATTTAAAATCATAGATATATATGTTAAGATTACACCTGCATCAGATCAAGGCAAACATCATATAAATACCATATATTTTCAAGAAACATTGGGAAAATGTCATAAAACTATCAGTAATTGAAGCACATCTGGGATTACCTTCCATTTACCCCACCCACTAAAATGATAACAGAGCAAGAGTTAGGCATCCATATACTATAAAAATGATATCAATGTACATAAAACTAATGATATTAACACCTTAAACTAAAAAAGTGTAAAATTTCACCGAAACTATAAATACGAGAAGTGAAAATACACAGCAGCATCAGTTTTTTAGTCATGTTTTCGCATTATTTTGATGATCATTTTTTGATTTTTTTTAATAAATGTACAAATAATTGACAGAAATTGACTTACATGGGTGGCAAAATGTGTTTACTATATTTTGTGAACATCAAGATTAAAAACTATTCGAATTTTCATAAAATTATTACTAAAAAATGATAGATAGTGCTTTTTCATAATTTTGGCGGCCATCTTGGACGCCATCTTGGATTTCTAGAAACGTACCATGATGCGGCAACTCCACCCAAAATTTTCTGACACTTCAGACATTTATCTAAACATTGATATAAAAATTAGCCGGTAGACTTTTTTGCACACGGGAGGTCCCCAGGGACTGGAGTATACCCCTTTAAGGGGTCACTAGAGCTCAGAATGAAAATACCTTTAATTGACTTCTTCTCATGAAGTATGAGATGGATCTTCAACAAATCTTTTCTGTAGCATTATTATAAGGTCTTCGCAGTAATTTTATCATATTGGGGCGATTGGCCCCTTTTTGGGTACACTAGAAATAAAAAAAAAAAGAAATACCTTTAAACAACTTTTTCTGTATAGATCTTCATCAAAATGTAAGGACCTCTCCCAAGTTTGTTCAAATGGAGATTCATGGCCCCTTTTAGGGGCACTAGAGCTTAATGACTTCTTTTCATGAATCACTAGATAGATCTTTATCAAACTTGATTTGTAGCATTATTATATTATTCCTCTACCAAATTTGTTCACCTGGGGGCACTGAGCCCCTCATGGGTAATGCTAGAGCTAAAAAAGAGAAGATATTTTAATTGAATTTTCTTATGAACTGCTTTATGGATCTTCATTACACTTGGTGTGTAGCATCATTATGAGGTACTCTCCCAATTTTGTTTAGATGGAGTCCCTTTTTAGGTGCTACTAGAGCTAAAAAAAATAGGGAAAAAAAAAACTCCAGTTAACTGCATTGTGGATCTTTTGTAGTGGCATTGTAAGCCATCTGCCAAATTTGTTCAAATGATTTTGCTTGGTCCCTTTTAGGGGACACCAAAGCTAAAAATAGAAAACAATAATAGATAACTTCTTATCTATGGGTTATCACAGCAAAATATGTAGAGAAAAAAAGCCTTTAAATAAGTTTTATTTTAATGAACTTTTTAAAGGATGCTCACCAAACTTGGTCAGCAGCACCTTAAGCCCATTTGGACCTTTTGTTCAAGTTTGTTCTAGTTATTCCTTGCACAAAATTGCCATTTAAAGAATAAAGAAATATCAGTTTAGAGACCAGTCAAATGGACATGTGATAGGATATTATTGTTGGAGATTGGCTCTTAAGAGATGTTAACTTGAAGTTGAATGATTGTTAAATCAGCATTTATTTGGTATAGGAATGAAACTCACTGTAACCAGTCGCATTAGGATGCTAAAAAAATTGTCAGGGTTCACAATGGTATTGGAATACAGTGTCCTGGTAAAAATACATATGAGTCGTTCCATGAGAAAACCCGTATTAGTCACATAACATAATTATTGAGTAATAAATATTTTAAAAACTGGAAATCATTGGATGTACTGTTTATGAAGTGAGTACAATCGAATGCTTGGTAAGACCACCATTGAAAAATGCTCACTTGTTTCATTTCTAAATTACAATTACCACTTCACTTACTTGCGTGGCTCTCCCAGGCTTGGTTTTACCATACAGGTTTAACCGTTGTAACATTTGATTTCATTATAAATGATGTACTTGTTGTGACAGTATGTTGTTAGTTCTTGTTGTGAGTTTTCTACGGAACACAGAGGTTAAGATGGACTTATTTATACATGTACATACCTTTAAGCTTAAAATGTCAAAAACTGTTGTACCCTTAGAAGTGGTTGTTTGGTTTGATATTATGTGTACCAGGAAAGTGACGACTGTTCAGTTTGTTCAAACATTTTTGACAGCCTTCATATGAAGAAAATATTGTTAAGGGTATAATGGTTTTCTTGTTGAGTATATGTTATCAAAAGTTTTTCAGCCCCAAAATAAAGGAAAATACAGACGTTTTTTGTTGAAAAGTTGTTTTATCAGATTATTTTTAGCTGAACTTTTCAAAGAAAAAGTAGAGCTATTGTACTCGCTCCGGCGTCAGCATCGCCGTTGGTTAAAGTTTTTGATAAAGTCAAATATCTCTGTTACTATCAAAGTTATTGACTTGAAACCTAAAATAGTTATTTACTATCAAAGTCTACACCAGGCGAAACAATCCCCATAACTCTGATTGAATTCTGACAGAATTATGCCCCTTTTGAACTTAGAATTTTTGGTTAAAGTTTTTGATAAAGAATTTTTGGTTAAAGTTTTTGATAAAAGTCAAATATCTCTGTTACTATCAAAGCTATTGACTTGAAACTTAAAATAGTTATTTACTATCACAGTCTACACCAGGAGAAACAATACCCATAACTCTGATTTGAATTTTTACAGAATTATGCCCCTTTTTAACTTAGAATGTTTTGTTAAAGTTTTTGTTGACTTGGAACTTAAAATACTTATTTACCATCAAAGTCTACACCAGAAGAATAATTCCCCATAACTCTGTTTGAATTTTGACAGAATTATGCCCCTTTTTAACTTAGAATTTTTTGTTAAAATTTTTGATAAAGTCAATATCTTTGTTACTATTAAAGCTTTTGACTTGAAACTCAAAATAGTTATTTACTATCAAAATCTACACCAGGAGATGAATTCCAATAACTCTGATTTGAATTTTGACTACAAAACATCATCAAGGAATACAAGATAAAGGAAACTGAAAGAGTAAAAGAAACTCCCCCTCCCCCCCTCCACGAGTTGTAGGAGGAGGAGGAAAAAATCCAAGACAAAAACCCAAGGTGTACAACTTCACATGCTGAGCAACTTAATTTCCAATAATTTCAGGTCTCCGGGTGAAATATTTTTTGAGATGCATGTGATACTAACTGTTATGCACTTGATAAATGTTTTTGACTATTTAAGGGACTTAACTTGTCTTGTGAAATTCCAAACAAAACCCATTTCTTCACATGCTGAGTAACAATCGTATAATGTTTCTTATGACTTTTGAACAAAATATTTTTCAGATACCTGACGGCTGTGACAGGAACTTAGGTTCTCTATCCATATTTTAGACTCATGGGTCATAACTCAGGCCATTTCAATGCGTACTGTGTTTAGGTTGGTTAAGCTTTTAAACCTGGGAAATTATCTGTCAAAGATGATACCCGTTCTGGTAGGCCTAACACCTCTGTTACCAAGGCAAACGTCGCTGCTGTAAAAGTTTTGGTCGAACAGGATGCGCGATTGCGGGTGAAAGATATAGCCTGTTGTATTGGCATATCAAAAGGCATTGTGAAAACAATTCTGAAAAAAAAAACAACGTTTAGACCTGAGAAAGGTTTGCGCCAGGTGGGCACCTCATCATTTGCTCACTGAGGAGCAAAAGAAACAACGCCTTAAATGTGCCAGAGAACTTTTGAAAACATACAAAGGCTTCGATAGTCGGGTTAATTCTAACTTGCTAAAAGATGATGAAATCTGAGTGCACGTGTCTGAGCCACAGAGAAGGATGGAAGCGAAATTTTGTTTTTAAAAAAAACGCCCTTGTATTGCCAAGAGTACAATAAGTTCGAAAAAGATGTTGTACTAAATTTTCTTCAATTCTAATGGGCCAGTCGTTCAAGTGCCTTGTCCATCTGGTTATACTGTCAATGGACAATTCTACAAGAACTCTGTACTGAACAAAATGAAAATGTTTTACAATACGAAACTTCCAATCAAAGGATGGCCAGGAATCCATCTTATACACGACAACGCCTCTTTTTTCAAGTGCGAGGTTGTTAAGTCCTTTTTTGGTTTCTGAAAAGGTGAAAGTTGTAAACAATCTGCCTTATTCACCTGACCTGTGTCCATGTAACTTTTTTATTTCCAGGGCTTAAGAAAATGCTTTCTGGAAAGAAATTTAAGTGCAGAAAACAGTACTGGTGTCATATGAGAAGTCGTGGTCGTGACCCCAGTGGGGCTCGAACCCACAACCCCTGGATTAAGACATAAAAATACAACAATGTCGTGAATACGTGAATACTCATATAATTGTAGACAGTATTAATTAACATCAATGAAGATCGGTATTTAGTAATAATCTGTATATATTTCAACATATTATACTTACTCTTTTCATTGTTTGGCATCTTGGAGTATTGCTGCGCACTAAAATTTAAATAAAGTTGAACTAAATTCATTATAGTTTTACCTTAATATTAATGTGATTTTAACTAGCATTGTCTTTCAGAAAAAAAATCTTTTTATCGTATGTGAATAGAAAGTCAATCTTGCTTATTCCTTTAAATTTCAATAACCGCACAATGGTAATGACGGTTGACAATTACAGAACACCGCGTGTCAGCATGATTCTTTTTTTACATCACAACCCGCTGGCATTCGTTTGTCACTTGAATTAATATAAAATACTGAAGTTGGAGCATTGAGCATAGCAACTGCAGACAAAGCCATACATCACAAGGTAGGCCAACCACATATAGACACATAGAAACTGTTGTGGAATGTTACGACAGAGGGGTTACTCATCTATAAGTACATTTTTATTATATGTAAGGTATAACATGACACGTAGAAATTCCACAAAAAAAACAACAACAGGTTTTCAAACTTTTATCACGACAACAGAATATGTTAAAAAGAAGTCATGTTCTATTATACATATCTGACTGCGTCCAACTATGCCATTCAGAGGAATAGATAGTAAGAAAAGCAGATTTGTCATTGCCATATGTAATTTATTATTCTTTGATAAAAGCACAAAGTTTGATGACAATAGATGTACTCAAACTAAAGATACTGATCATACGGCAATTTTCTATTTTAGTAATAGTGGCCAAAATACAATCCGAAGCCAGTTCTTATTATAAGCTTGTCATTCATCAGGTTTGTAAACAGAAAGTCAATCATAACTAAAGTTATAAACTGGAAACCAGCTTTTTAGTTATCACATTTCATGCGTATACTTCTTCAATATACAACATTCTACCTTAAGAATAGCATATGCAAAATTTCAAACTACAATGTTGGCTATGATCCACATAACATTTCGGGCTTTATCTTCGAAATTTCTATGAACACTTTGGTCAGTATCCATCGACTAATACATGTATATGCTTATATATTTGTCAATTTGGGTTATTTGATCTAAAATAAAAACTTCTTAACAAGTTCATATCATTGTTTATATGATAAATGAAAAATACAAATTAATAATCATTACCGAAAGTCATAAAATGAAGTTGACAACGCTTTGAATCGCCAAACTCGTTCTCAAAAGCAAAATGTAAACAATGTTTTGTTTTAGGCTTTCCAAAGTGAACGCTATGTCCCATATGCAAATTGTTTAATGCAAATGGTACAGCTTCTAAATCATGTTGAATCAGTTATAACCCTTTAAACGATCAGAATGAGTAATTAGAAAATAATGAAGAAAACAATATCCTTACCAAATTTGACAGTTCACCCAGTTTGTAGCATTTTGGAATTATTACAGCATTTCGTATTATCCGGATAACAAGGGTGAGGGTGGGTTCTTGCTTGGGATAAGTACCAGTGGCACAGATAATATTTGAGCCGCGCCATGAGAAAACTAACATAGTGCTATTGCGACCAGCATGGATCAAGACCAGCCTGCGCATCTGCGCAGTCTGGTCAGGATTCATGCTGTTCGCTAACGGTTTGTCTAATTCCAATAGGCTTTGAATGCGAACAGCATAGATCCTGACCAGACTGCGCAGATGCGCAGGCTGGTCTGGATCAAAGTTGGTCGAAAAGCCACTATGCTGGTTTCCTCATGGCACGGCTCATTTGGCTTAAATATGTAGTAAAAATGTATCCGAAATGACAGTTCTTTATGGGGCTTGCCTAAGGAAGCTGTATCGGAAAAAGTTAAATCGGGGTAAGTCTGACAACAACCCATCTAAAGATAATGTTGTCTACTCAGGGCTGAAGTTGTGGGCAAAACACATTCGAAATTTTAGTTCGTTTTCGCGTCTAGCCGTATTTGTATATGCCATCTGCATGGAAAACGACTTGACACACCACTTTCGTGGCATCACACTGAAACCGCCACTGATATGATCTGCCAAGAAGCTACTGTTCTTGACCTATGCATCATAGGCATATCAATGCAAAGCATAGACTATAGTCAGGATCAGATTAACTACTGTGCACATATTGCCTCTTTTTTGTGGTGTTTAGGCCTAGTACGCCGCAAAGAACAATCTTCAATTCAGTTTTCACAAAAGGAAGAACATGAAGTAATGAATGAGTGTGACATTTAGTATGTGTCTAAAAGAAATAAATGTAAACGCACAGAAGAAGATGAAAAAATAAAGAAATGAAAAATATATATAAAAAATACAAACAATAATAATAGCAAAATGGAAAACAAATTACATGCTCATCGCTAGTGGCGTGCGCGTCGCGAGGAGGGCATGCAGAAGATTACCTGGTGTGTTGTTAGTATTTTACAGCACACATTTCCCAATCTACTGCAACAAACAACCAGGATATGCCAATGAAAATTTAACTTACGAATAATAACGATTTCACAGTATTTCAGTGCTTCTCTCACTACTATACATGTATAACATGCCTATGTATGCCTTTTCAAACATTGGTATAGTATCTGAGTTACAAACAGATGTAAAAATATGTGACTATCGAATTATTAAAAATGAATATAAAAAGTATTGGTTACTTTACATTTGGGAACACCCTGTAATTACATATTTTGTTTAAAAGTACTGTTCCATCCCTTGCATCAACACGAAAGTCACAGAAAATGTGTATAATTAATATCTACATATGCTGGTCAAATATGGTTTTGATGCCAGGGGATGGGGGTGGGGGGACAATGTTGTATAAAGCAAAATAGCTTTTATATGTATGTAACAGGGTAAGTAATTCTACTTAGAGCAAAAATCATCGTTTTATGAAACAAATATTGAAACTTTGACTTTAAGAAATAATCTCAAACATGTATTTTGATGGTATATGTAATTAAATACTTATTTCTTAGTGGTTTATTATCACTCTTGGAGTAGGCAAATTCATATAGAAAGTATCCGAGTCCTTTGTTGGATCTTTTTGCGTATTTGTCGCCCTCAGCAACATGTATTAAAAAAGAACATAATATACTTTTCCTAAATACCTTGTACAGGTATGAACTGTCTGTTTAAATACATACATGACACTGTTATCCTACCTTCTAATTAATTAAATATTGTAAATTTTTCATCTTAACTTACATTATGAGACATTGAGAAACACTCAAGTGTCCCCAGGACCTTCCTCAACATTCACCCACCATTGGGAGTTGACCCGACTCTCACTCACCTTTATGAATGCAAATCGAATCTTTCTGAGTAAAGACGTGACCGATAGGCAATTTATTTGAGTGTACTCAATGAGTGGTTTGGAGTATTTTATATGAAGTCATATTCAAACAGAGAAGACTGTACATTCTTATATACAGATGCAGCACCCACAAAAGAAAATTTTTTTGTCAACATTGGTCTGAGAACACTTCAACTTAAACCACACTATACTGTTTTCGTTTATTTTGACAAGCTCAATTTTACCGTTTAAGTGATTCCTTGTAATGTATGATAGTTTCCCCGCTTGATCGTCGGGCTTTTTTCTTCGTTTTAGGTCTTGGGCAATTCAAATAATTGTAACCTGTAATTCCAACGTTAGACACTTTCGAGTGCCAGCTTTCTGTAAATATTAAAATGTCACAATTTGAAACGAATTGTAAAAAATCTGTATCGTTTAGTTTATTGGCTAGCCCTTGTACATTCATTCCACTGTAGAAAGGAGATATACTGTTCATTATCGACCTATCCATCACTATTCGCTTGTGCTGTATCCATGGCTGTATCGGTACTTCTAGTTCGTTCGGGATTGAAACGCCTGCTCATGATGATGAGCTTGTATGACAAAATAGCGTCCTTACCTTCCCGTCGAGCCTTGATAAGTTCCGCGCCTTTCCTGTATGGCTTTTGGGTACTGTTCACTTACCCGGAAATCTGTGTTTTTCAATTTGTCAAACGAAGCAGTTCAAGTTTTACCACGAATTTATCGGGTGAGCAGTGGAAGTTGGCCACAATAGGCATTGTTTTCTCGGGCGGGTATCTCCCTATGCGATGCACTCTGTCTATTTTCATTTCTAATCATTTTCGATGCCCAGCGTGTCTTTACAGACATTTAATAAAGATTTTGTACAGGTTTCGTCATTTCGAGCTTTAGACGTTGATTTTTCAGCAAAACCGAAAAACAATAAATTGTCACGCATCGATCTAGCCTGTAGGTCTATAACCTCTTCCGATAATCGCTCATTATCGTGTTTTAATTGTTCATAGTCCAGTAACATTTTATTTTGCTGTATATTTTCTCTATGTATGACTTATATGAACAAACATACCGGCAATATATCGACATGGTTCGATGCATTCTCAAGCCTTCCAGTTGTGAATTACAGCAGTAATTAAGAAGTATTCGAGCCACCAGCAGGAAGTAACTGGTGCAGCTGCTAACTGCTCACTTCACACCGATATTCCAGCACCCTTTCTGTTAAATGAAAAATGACCAAAATTACAAACGTACAAATTTTAAACGTTTTCGAACGTTTTATTTCCACGGTAGTTCATTCTTTTTGTGCAGAATATTGCAGTAGCTAAGCATCAAAACATGTTTAATTTTCGTAATAAGGCCTTTTCTGAACGTATGCCGCCGGCATCCACAAAATCCGTCGGCGTTGTAATATCTACTTTTTTTATAGTTAAGGTCCGAGTAGCCTACCGACGTACCTACTGAATTGTTCGCTTCTGCACTGTCGCTGTGACAATCTTTCTCGTATACCAGCTCCTTCACCTCCATTCTTACCTCTTTCTTTCTTTCTGATACAATGGACGGAAGTATTTATTTTTGTCACGGCTGGATCGCGGGGTCTTGAGTTCGATCTTTGGGCAGGGCGTATGTTCCCTGTGCCAGTTTAGTAAAGTATATTGTGTCTGAAATCGTTTGTTCCCCGCTTTTGATTCATGTTGGGGAACGGCTGGAAGTTACTTGCAGAGAACGGGTTTGTACTGCTACAGAATTCAGGAACACTGGCAAGGTTAACTGTCCGCCGTTGCTTAACTGAAAAGCTCTTGAAAACGGCGTCAAACCCAAAACAAAACAAAAAAAAAACACTTTGTTTCTACAGTTTAAGATAGTTTTACATTGTATATCTTTGTCTTTAAAATTATACTGAAACTGGATTGATTGTTCATTAATCCAGGATGGGCCTAAATTTTCCACCTGTCATCTTGTACAGGGACATAAATAGTTAGTAATACATTATTCCTGTCTTGTAGTACAGCTGTATAGTATGTCTGTATTATCAGAGTTGTTTTCAGGAAGTTCATACGTGAGGAGCGGGTTGGTGCGAAGTAGGACGCTACGTTGTGGTGGGTCTTCAAACTATATAAAGAAAATCAACATGCTTTAAAGCATTCGTTGCCACTGCAAACGAGATACATGTTGTTTTGGAAATAAATCATAATCATTACAGTGTATACCAGCAAACTTGATGATAACCCTATTTTTGGCTCTTCATATATAGATCCATTATTATGATGAAATTAGTCCAAAAGCTGACTCGACGACATAAATTCGAATTCCGTAAGAGGAATGGATTAGGCACTGTCGGAAACCACTCATTTATCACATACGTTGTTGTATTGAACAGATTATCAATGTATAAAAGGAACAGTTTCTTTGAAGTACTCTGTGAATTGTGTGACAGTTCGCCGTTCAGGTGATCTGACAAATTTGAGACTTCACTCAGTAAACGCCCAGAAGACAATTTCGAATAACCCCAAACTAAATTTTCAGCTTCCAATCTAAATAATAACCTACAAAATAAAAAAAAAAAAAAAAAACAAAAAAAAAAAACAGTCAAAATATATGTGTATGTTGGTGAGCGAAGCGAACCGGAAGAAATACAGAAAACATATAGAAATCATCGGGCTTAAAAAGTATATTAGTGGAATGAAGTTTGCAAACTTTGCCGACAAAGAGGTGCGTTCCCAACCGCCACAGCCCCACTGAATACGCCCTTGTCATCCACATCAAAATTTATAAGGTGAAGTCCACTGCGTTTTATATTTGTATCATGTATTATATATGGCATCAAAATTTCGTGCAACGTGTTCGTGTCCAGTCATGTGTTTATCCGTGTTTATATAGTTGTTTTGTCACAGAGAATACGTTTCGATTGGCCAACTATGCATTCTGCACGAATAACAACTTTTTGGCGCGAAGTAACATTAACAAGGCCCTACATACAGTGGACACAAGTTTCTCCTCGACATGTGTGTACCTTTGGACAACTTACTACATTCTATTTGTGGATCTCGATGGCCCTACCTATTCTTAGACGTATCTGGTAAGCTTTTCTATTTCGAGGGTTCAACGCAATAAGGGCGTATCTACATATATTAATCATATGTAGATACGCCTTTATTGTGTTGAACCCTCGATTTGTAATTGTTATACCCCAAACCAAACTTATTTTTTTTTGGGGGGGGGGGGGGCGGGGAGCGGTGAGGCTATAATATTATAGGAGTCAGTTGTCGCGTCCTGTCCCGTCCCGTCGCGAAATCTATTATCTAAGTTATTACTAAATGGATTTGATTCAAACTTAAAATAGATGTGCCACCTTTTCTCCCACATCATGTGACACAAGATGCGTATCTCTGACACTAAGTTTTCATAATTATGTCCTCTTTTACTTAGAATTTAGTTTAATTTTGTTTTCATTATATCTCGGTTATTAGGCTACTATTGATTCAAACGATCCTGACTTTACTGGTTTTTGTTCCTAGGTTTTAGGTTTGTTTTATAAACTAGATCTCACTGATTGTGCTATGTCATCGTATGTTCCGTCTTTGTGCTAGATATATTTTTAGGTTATTTCAGACAAAATATCTAGATCTACCTTTTAATGTTCATAGTTCTTTTAATCATAGATCTAGTCGGTTCAGAAACACCTGGAGTGCTTATGTTGTATTGTTACTTGTCTTGCCGACTCGAAATAGAATCTAAAATAATCTGATAATTTATGGTTCCCATCCCTCTGCAGGACAGAGTCGGTCAATAGCTATTCATAGCTAATGTTGATTTCTTATGCCATTTGGACACACAGGGAGCCGTCACGTTCTATGTCTCTATATAATTATGGTTTATATGTATTTTTTTTCTTGAATTTCATTTAAAAACATTTAAAAGAAATTTTACCCCTCTGTCATAGCACGTGACGGATCCCTGTGTTTGGACACCTGTTCAAAACGTCTTAGGCCCCTATGATTTGGACTAGCACGTGTACCACTCATGTAGAGCTACCACGTGACGATAAAAAGTATGACATTTGAAAAATATTTTTAGTTTCTATTTATTTTTTAATTATGGAGACGTAAACTATTTCAGTATGTTGCTAAAACATAAATCTAGATCTAATTTGTTAAAAACTGAACATTGTTTACTGTACAGTAAGGGGAGATCACTCACAGATGAAACGGGAGTTTTTGAAAAGGCCGCCATATTCATTGTAAACGAGAGCATAACTACTAAAAACCGGGGTATTAACGGTTCTGATAGTTGTCAGTCCCCCTTGTAAGATACACAGAGAATAAAGAATAAATAGAAATATTTATCCGGGTAGAGTAGATCGGTTCCTAGCGACTAATCAGTGAGTCGTATCTAGGCCTATTTCAGAATCACTTACAAGTTCAAGTTGTTGACATTTTTTTTGTCATTTTCTGTATTTTTCAGTTTACATTTATAACTTTTTTCTTGGTATCCATATATGCTCCCACCCCCCATAAAAAAGTTAAAAATTACTTTTTTAATCCTAGAACGAAAAATTTTTTAAATCCTTTTTTTACAAGATTTAGATCTAATCACAGGTGTTTGGCTCATGCCTAGGTCCAGGCCAGGTAGGGCCTGGATCTAGGCCTGAGCGGAACCCCTATGGCTCTAATTACAGACAAACCAGTGTTAAAGACAACCTCTGAACAGTGACCACCTGGCTCTAAAGACCACATGTTTTGTTTCCCATTTTTAACATTTACAGTGTATTTTAAGGGGACGCATACTTTGAAATTAGAAAAAAGTGGGTGGGGTATGATAAAATTTACCTGCAAAAAAGTACAAGGTTTTGGTACATGAAATGGATACTGTTTCAACTGTTATAAGTACACAAAGGATTGCTCACTAAAATAAAAATGAGAAAACTGAAACAAGAAAGTTATTGTTGAATTACATAAGACTTCTTGTGTACATTCAAAGTCAACAATTAAGACTTTTGGTGCGAAAATAATAGTGCTTCACCTTGTCCAAACATTTATCAATGTCCTACAGATTCTAATTTAAAGAAAGAATGTGAAATATGGTCACTGTATTGCTTTTCATTTCGCATATGTAAGCTAAAACACATTATTTAGTTTGTTTACAAAGTAGTGCATAAGAAAAGATACGGTGGTCAAGGAATGCCACATTCCAAAACTAAAAGAGTATATTCCCCTTAATACATTAAACATTTATCGTTACAGAAGTCTAGTGGCTTACAATAAGGGCCTAGAAATGTTGCCATTATTAATTTTTAACTTGGTATTCATGAACTACAATGCACTTAAATATCAAAACACATTTAACAAACTTTTGAAAATATATTGTCTTAAAAATCCCTAAAATAAGGTATGAAATTTGGTTGAGAGGTCCAATCAACGTGTATATGTGCAAAAGTAACATTCTAATCTTGTTCACAAAAGTTACTAATACACAGCAGGCATGTCAATGATCAAAACTGGACGAATATACAGTTATCCTCACTTTAATGTCATTTATAATTTGTCCTTGAATTCTCCACCATACTTTTCATAATTCTGTTTGCACGAGTTGCACGAGAATGCTGTCATTCACGTAAAAAAATGGGGTCAAATAAGTTGTAAATGCAATATCATGTAAACGTAATTAATGGATTATGCAGTTCAAGATAAACTTTATCTCATAACGTAACGAACATGTATAATGTTGTAACAACAACTTTACTTACACTGATTTAAGTAGCAGTCGGTTTAAAAGTGACTATTGATTCATTTTATGTTTTGTTATTGTTGTCAAAAAGTATAACGGAAGTGCCTCACAAATGAAGCGGAAACCAGTTTGATGCGCAAAGTAGTCCAATGTAAGTAATATTTTTTGACAAATGTCCACAGAAATTAATAATTTTCTAATATTAAAGACGAATATCTGAATAGGATTCATTATTTGATAAGAAATTATAATCATCGACATGTTTTTTTTAAAAATCGTACACGTGCTGACACCTAAGTTGTCTCCCGTTGTTTATTAGAGTTACCTTTCGTCCGGCGCAGTAATACATTTGCAGTGAATCGCCGAGAAGTCGTGGGAAAATTAAAAACCATGTAAACAAACTAAAATTAACCACCTTTTCAAGATGAATTTCAAGTGATCGCCATTATGCATTTAACCCGCCTGACCTGTGTAGCATCTTAGACATCTGTTCTAAGGTATTCATTGTGTAGAATGTCATGTTATGCCCTTGCAATGCTAATCCCACTCTGATTTTTTTGTTTACATTTTTTATCAATGAGAAATATGGCGTCCATCCCGAGCTGAACTGACGTGGCGTTAAATTTTTACATGTTTAAGCAAACCTGGTGTGTTAGAAAGAAAATCTCATCCCTTCAACATTATTTGGAACACTGTTATTGTAAAAAAACCTGTTTTTTCCTTATACAAAAGCTTAATATTTTGTGTTGAATGTACTTTCACAAAGACCTCTGTTTTCCTATTACATTCATAGTACCACATCCTTATCCACAAAATACTGAATATTACAGGTGTCCATCAGTATTATATCAGTTTAGGAATATGTTTTTTATTTTCCCACCATCGATTTCTTGAATATGCACCCCTTCCGCATTGCTGTATGAACTGTGAATGTAGCAATATGCGTCCCCTTAACCTGTGAATAAAGACCAACTCTCAATAAAGACCACATTTTGGCTTTCCCAAGGGTGGTCTTTATAGACAGGTTAGGCTGTACTTGAATTCTTTACTTCACAGCTGTGCACACACAATTTCGTTTGGATTTATTTTGTAACGGTTATTGCCATTTAATTGTATAATCCACATATTTGTACATAACAAACTTACCATTTGGTAGAATTTCATTAAATTTCTTCATTCTTTTCCATGAACATTTATTATAAACATGTGAAGTTGTGTACCCGCACCTGGTCACCCCCTTATCTTGGTTACACCCCTCCCCCTCCCTACCCCCCCCCCCACCACCCCCCACAAAAAAAAAGAAAAGAAAAAGAAAAAAAAGTCATTCCTTTTTTAGATTGTTTTCAAACAAACTTCATATACATGTCCACCACTATGGGGTTATGGGGCCCATCAAGTTTAAGTCAGATTGCCCAAGTAACACCAGAGTTATGGCCCTTAGAAGTTTCTATGGTTAACTATATATCTGATTTTGGCCATGATAAAGTGAGCACCTCTGTTGCATGAAGGTCAATTTTTTTATACTCCTTGTTATCACAAAATGCTATTTATATTTAGTTGCATCAGCACCTCTTCAAGTTTTAGTGAAAGGGTTTGAATTTCTTATGCCTAGTGTAAAAGTTATGACTTGTTAAATATATATACACACATGTAGGGGCCTACGGACTATACAAGGGTAAGCATAACATGTATTGAAGAAGTACTTAAAAGGTTAATATATCTCTGATTTCTATTAAAATGTATAAAAGTACTTATCAGCAACTTATACAAGTTGGTTTTGTAAAAAAATTCACTTCTAGCTTACAAATATTTTTCAAAAACTTGAGGAGGTATCAAAACAGAAATGAACTCGATGACTGACATTAGCATTGCAGTGAAAATGTGTGTTGAAATTGGTTTAATTCAATACTCAGACTTTTGAGAAATTCACAGCTTGTTAAATCTGAAGTTTCAGCTTTATATCTGGTTCTGATGTTGCAAGACAAGTCTCTGATAGTGCATTATATAGGGCCTACGGACTATACAAGTACATGTCATTGTACCCTGAAGAGAGCACAAACTAATTTTATTTCAGAAGTAAAAGCACTTTATGGTTTGCTAATTACTGAGTAACTTTTAATTTGCACTTATTTAGTAAAACACACTGAGATCACTTGGAAACCTTTAAACCAACTGTATTACCTTTTAACACAAACTTTTCAGTTTAGAAACAGTAACATTCACTGAAATTGCATAATGACAGTGCTAAAATGGTACAATCTTTTGTAAATAACAAGTTTTATGAATAAACAACTCCAAACTTTATAATAGAACTTATATATGCCATCAAGGAAATTTTTTTTTTCCAAAATGTAAACAGGCTGTATAGCTGTATATTACCTGTATTATAAGAATGATTTTCATGAAGTATTTGTGGGTGAAAAAGGTAGGCCACTAGGTTGTGGTGGGTCTTTAAAAAATCTCTAATGATTATTCCCCCATGAGGGGTTTGACATTAAGAGAAGGTTCGGAATGTTGATTTGTCTTTGCCTTTGGTCAGTTTTGTTTTCAATTGAAACTACAGTAAGATTGGTTAGATCAAAATCTAATGTGTTTTATACACTTGTAAAATCTGATCATGCCCCTTTTTACACACTCATTTTGAAAAGAATGGACATATCATAGGATAACCAGCCAGTTCGGAACATTATCTTCAGAGTCTGGCCATTAGATTGGTCAAGACTGACAACATAGAGTGTGCTCGATAACTAGAATATTTATATCAGAACT
Organism: Mercenaria mercenaria; assembly: GCF_021730395.1. Taxonomy (NCBI): domain Eukaryota; kingdom Metazoa; phylum Mollusca; class Bivalvia; order Venerida; family Veneridae; genus Mercenaria; species Mercenaria mercenaria. Next base: position 21,301,975 of record NC_069375.1, read on the forward strand.
AAACTTGACTTATGCAGAAGATGTATAACTACAAAATTTTGGTCAGGTTCAAAAGCCAGCTAATATGTACGAGTATCTTTAGAGTTATGGCCCTTGAATCGGTCAAAATTGCAAAGTCATTTTCTGCTCAATAACTAAACTTAACTTTTTGTGGAGCCCATTTATGGAATGTTAAATTACATAAGACAGAGTGAAGAGGATAAACCCCAGGTCCCAGTCTCAAAGGTCAAGGTCACTATTAGGGGTCAAATGTCATTTTAGAGCTTGTCCATGCCATAACTTAGACATGCATATTTTGGCAATCCTTTTTAGCTCGACTATTTGAAGAATAGTCTAGCTATTCTTCTCACCCTGGCGTCGGTGTCGGCATCGGCGTCACACCTTGGTTAAGTTTTAGCATGCAAGTACATACAGCTATCATTTAAAGGCATATAGCTTTGAAACTTATTTATTCTTTTTCTAGGTCAATTACCAACCTCACTGGGTCAAGTTCCATAACTCTAACATGTATTTTGAGCAAATTATGCCCCCTTTTGGACTTAGAAAATTCTTGTTAAAGTTTTACATGCAAGTTACTATCTCCAAAACTAATGCAGATGTTGAATTGAAACTTCACATGTGTCTTCGGGGTTATAAAACTAGTTGATAGCACCAAGTCCCATAACTCTGACCTTCATTTTGGCCAAATTATGCCCTCTTTTGGACTTAGAAAATTCTGGTTCAAGTTTTGCGTGCAAGTACATACAGCTATTACTAAAAGGCATATAGATTTGAAACTTGTTTTTTCTTTTTCTAGATCAATTACCTGCCTCACTGGGTCAAGTTCCATAACTCTGACATGTATTTTGGCCAAAATATGCCCCCTTTTGGACTTAGAAAATTCTGGTTAAAGTTTTGCGTGCAAGTACATTATAGCTATTACTAAAAGGCATATAGATTTGAAACTTATTTTTTCTTTTTCTAGATCAATTATTTACCTCACTGGGTCAAGTCCCATAACTCTGACATGTATTTTGGGCAAATTATGCCCCCTTTTGGACTTAGAAAATCCTGGTTAAAGTTTTACATGCATATAACTATCTCCAAAACTACTACAGATATTAAATTGAAACTTCACATGTGTCTTCGGGGTTATAAAACTAGTTGATAGCACCAAGTCCCATAACTCTGACATGTATTTTGGGCAAATTATGCCCCCTTTTGGACTTAGAAAATCCTGGTTAAAGTTTTGCGTGCAAGTACATACAGCTATTACCAAAAGGCATATAGCTTTGAAACTCATTTATTCTTTTTCTAGGTCAATTACCAGCCTCACTGGGTCAAGTTCCATAACTCTTAACATGTATTTTGAGGAAATTATGCCCCCTTTTGGACTTAGAAAATTCTGGTTTAAGTTTTACATGTAAGTTACTATCCCCAAAACTAATGCAGATATTGAATTGAAACTTAACATGTTTCTTTGGGGTTATAAAACTAGTTGATAACATCAAGTCCCATAACTCTGATATGTATTTTGGTCAAATTATGTCCCCTTTCGAACTTAAAACTCTTTTGATATTTAACATTTTGGTAATAATTTCCTGCTTCTGTGACAATATTTCGAATAGTCGAGCTTGGCTGTCTTACGGACAGCTCTTGTTTATTTGGCACAAATGTTAGCCTCAATGACACAGACTGTCATGGACAAACCCAAGTCCAACACTTAACCACCGCCAAATATTTTTTGCTCCTTTCGAAGACTGAGTATGCAAAGAAAAAATGCAATATTTCCAAAACTAAAAAAGATATCCACTTCAGATCTGAAACCATTTTATATGCCCGAAGGGACGTATTATGTTATACCACCCCCTGTGTCTGTCCGTCCGTCTGTCCGTTAGCAATTTTGTGTCCGCTCTGTAACTCTTAAACCATTTAAAGGATTTCAAAGAAACCTGACACAAGTGTTCACCACACCAAGAGGACGTGCAGAGTGCATGTTTTGGATGTCTTGCTTCAAGGTCAAGGTCACACTTAGGGGTCAAAGGCCATATCAGCTTGTTTCGTGTCCGCTCTGTAACTCTTGAAATGCTTGAAAGATTTTCAAAGAAACTTGATACAAGTGTTCAATTAACACAGTGAGATGATGTGCAGAATGCATGTTTTGGCTGTCTTGCTTCAAGGTCAAGGTCGCACTTAGGGGTCAAAGGTCATATCAGCTTGTTTCTTGTCCGCTCTGTAACTCTTGAACTGCTGGAAGTATTTCAAAGAAACTTGGCACAAATGTTCACCACACCGAGTCGACCTGCAGAGTGCATGTTTCAGATGACTCGCTGTAAGGTCAAGGTCACACTTGACTTTGCTTTGTGTATATTGCTGTACATTGCAGTGTTCTTGATTTATTTTGCAGATCCCTTTTTTGTTCACATTTTTTTGAATTACTTCCTTTTAATGTTACTAAAAATAGCTTATTTTGAAACTTTTTTATTATTGGCCGTAGGGAAAAACCAATTAAGACCACCTTTCTGTGGTACAACATGGATGGTACCTCCAATTTTTAGATGTATTTTGACATATCTGTACCTGGTAAGGATTTTTTTGTGGACTTAGAATATTTTTTGGAATTTCTTCCCTTTGTTGTTCCTGTTTTTTGGGCTTCAACAGTCAAGTTCTTAAAATTTTGCTCTCATCCTCTGATGTAACCCTTCAAGCGTACAGTATTGCCTCACTTGGCGGAGCTCTTGTTATTTTATTTATTGTAATACATTAAAATAATGATATAAGTAAGCTGTCACCTCGTGCTAAACTGGCATATACCTGCATTCCAGATATGGAAAATATACAGAAATGAGATAAAAACACCTAAAATGCATAATGTTAAATGTAATTGTGACTTGTATTGTTGTATACTAGTAATGTCTTTCTTTTTGGTATTGTTAAACATTTTATTCGGTATTTGTTGCTTATTTTACTTTGTTCACCTCCATATATATTCATTTTCACTTTCTTCCTAGGTTCAGTGTGCGACTGCGACATTAACTTTTTTACACCGTAGCCAATGGGGCTACGGACTTCCAATTTTTTGTAGCCTGACAGAATGAATTTTTCGTAGCCCCACCAATTTTTCGCTCAAGAATGAACAAGACTTTCATTCTAGTAATATTTTATTTAATTTCTTCCAATATACTGCTGTAGGTTGGTAAATATTGATATATTTCAGAAATTTGTATGAGTTTTTCAGAATTGATTTTGAAATCTGAAACAGTGTTCACAAAATTGTGCAGAAAGTCAAAGACACAGAGTCATGAAACAAGATCTAAACAGCTTTGTAGACAAGAAATAGCTTGGCAGTAGACCGACCAGGGGTCTCACTAGGCCCATTATTAGCTTACCTGTGCTCAAAGGTGAGCTTTTGTGATTGCCCCGTGTCCGTCGTCAACAATTTGACTGTTAACACTCTAGAGGTCACAATTTTGGCCTAATCTTAATGAAACTTGGTCAGAATGTTACCCTGAATAAAATCTTGGACGAGTTCGATATTGGGTCATCTGAGGTCAAAAACTAGGTCACCAGGTTGAATCAAAGGAAAAGCTTGTTAACACTCTAGAGGTCACAGTTTTGGCCCAATCATAATGAAACTTGGTCAGAATGTTACTCTCAATTAAATCTTGGACGAGTTTGATATTGGGTCATCTGGGGCCAAAAACTAGGTCACCAGGTCAAATCAAAGGAAAAGCTTGTTAACACTCTAGAGGTCACAATTTTGGCCCAATCTTAATGAAACTTGGTTAGAATGTTACTCTCAATTAAATTTTAGACGAGTTCGATATTGGGTCATCTGGGATCAAAAACTAGGTCACCAGGTCAAATCAAAGGAAAAGCTTCTTAACACTGTAGAGGCCACATTTATGACTGTATCTTCATAAATCTTGGTCAGAATGTTAATCGTGATGGTCTCAAGAGCCAGTTTGAATCTGGGTCATGTAGGATCAAAAACTAGGTCACCAGGTTAAATCAAAGGAAAAGCTTGTTAAAACTGTAGAGGCCACATTTATCACCGTATCTTAATGAAACTTGGTCAGAATGTTAATCTTGATGATCTACAGGTCAAGTTTTGATCTGGGTCAGGTGAGGTCAAAAACTAGATTACTAGGTCAAATCAAAGGAAAAGCTTGTTAACACTCTAGAGGCCACATTTATAATTTTATCTTCATGGAACTTAGTCAGAATGTTATTCTTGATGATCTTTAGGTCAAGTTCAAATCTGGGTCATGTGGGGTCAAAAACTAGGTCACCGGGTCAAATCAGAGGAAAAGCTAGTTAACACTTTAGAGACCACATTTATGACCATATCTTAATGAAACTTGGTCATAATGTTAATCTTGATGATCTTTAGGTCAATAGGTCAGGTGAGCAATACAGGGCCTTCATGGCCCTCTTGTTATGTTTTGGGAGAAGTCAATTCTCCCTCAAACTGATTTAGGGAGAAGTGGAGAGACTTTAGGGAGAAGTTGGAAGACTCCATCAATTTTTAGCTCACCTGAGTACGAGCTTTTGTGATCGCCCTGTGTCCGTTGTCCATCGTCGCCCGTCCGTCTGTCGTCAACAATTTGACTGTTAACACTCTAGGGGTCACAATTTTGGCCCAATTTTAATGAAACTTGGTCACAATGTTAACCTCAATAAAATCTTGGACGAGTTCGATATTGGGTCATCTTGGGTCAAAAACTAGGTCACCAGGTCAAATAAAAGGAAAAGCTTGTTAACACTCTAGAGGTCACGATTTTGGCCCGATCTTAATGAAAAATGGTCAGAGTGTTACTCTCAATTAAATCTTGGACAAGTTTGATATTGGGTCATCTGGGGTCAAAAACTAGGTCACCAGGTCAAATCAAAGGAAAAGTTTAACACTCTAGAGGTCACAATTTTGACCCAATCTTATTGAAACTTTGTCAGAATGTTACTCTCAATAAAATCTTAGACGAGTTCGATATTGGGTCATCTAGGGTCAAAAACTAGGTCACCAGGTCAAATCAAAGGAAAAGCTTGTTAACACTCTAGAGGTCACAATTTTGGCCAAATCTTAATGAAACTTGGTCAGAATGTTACTCACAATAAAATCTTACATAATTTCAATTTTGGGTTATCTGGGATCAAAAACTAGGTCACCAGGTCAAATCAAAGGAAAAGCTTGTTAACACTCTAGAAGTCACAATTTTGGCCCAATCATATTGAAACTTGGTCAGAATGTTACCCTCAATAAAATCTTGGACGAGTTTGATATTGGGTCATCTGGGGTCAAAAACTAGGTCATCAGGTCAAATAAAAGGCAAAGCTTCTTAACACTGTAGAGATCACATTTATGACTGTTTCTTCATGAATCTTGGTCAGAATGTTTATCTCGATGGTCTCAAGGTCCAGTTTGAATCTGGTTCATGTACGATCAAAAACAGGCCACCAGGTCAAATCAAAGGAAAAGCTTGTTAACACTCTAGAGGTCACATATTTGGCCCAATCTTATTTAAACTTGGTCAGAATGTTACTCTCAATAAAATCTTGGATGAGGTCGATATTGAGTCATCTGGGGTCAAAAACTAGGTCACCAGGTCAAATCAAAGGAAAAGCTTCTTAACACTGTAGAGGCCACATTTATGACTATATCTTCATGAATCTTAGTCAGAATGTTTATCTCGATGGTCTCAAGGTCCAGTTTGAATCTAAGTCATATAGGATTAAAAACTAGGTCACCAGGTCAAATCAAAGGAAAATCTAGTCAAAACTATAGAGGCCACATTTATGACCATATCTTAATGAAACTTGGTCAAAATGTTAATCTTGATGATCTATAGGTCAAGTTTTAATCTGTGTGAGGTGAGGTCAAAAACTAGGTTACTAGGTCAAATCAAAAGAAAAGCTTGTTAACACTTTAGAGGCCACATTTATGACTTTATCTTCATGAAACTTAGTCAGAATGTTAATCTTGATGATCTTTAGGTCAAGTTGGAATCTTGGTCATGTGGGGTCAAAAACTAGGTCACCGGGTCAAATCAGAGGAAAAGCTAGTTAACACTTTAGAGACAACATTTATGATCATATCTTAATGAAACTTGGTCAGAATGTTAATCTTGATGATCTTTAGGTCATGTGAGCGATACAGGGCCTTTATGGCCCTCTTGTTATATTTCTACCTCGAAGCTGTGAATTGATTCGATGACCATTCATTTTCTTTGTTACATCATTTTTCCATACACAGTGATTATTGTTTCAATACAAAATTCTGAAAAAAAAAATTCTGTTCAAGACGGTGCTGAATCAAACACGCCGATTTTTTTGGTGCTATATCGTGTAATATATGAATGCAGGATGAAAAGGGGTTTAATATTAATACCGAGTCACCACTTGTGTGAACAGTTTCTCATTCGAATAAAACCATGTAAACTGTGTCAAACTTAGAAATACATATACAAATCAATTCATCCATCAAAGTCAGTTTTATGAAGTTAATACTTTACATGTGTTCTTTTACCATGGATACAAAATAATTGTGTCCATAATTCCAAGTAATCACATATGTAATCGACAATTTCTTTAGAAAATGACTCGCACGTGTTGACAATTAATTGCTAAGTGTCAAAGAAGTAACCGCGGCGCTGATTGGCCTATTACAATTGCCTCTGGTGAAACCGATAATTTGATTCGCTTTCACACTTCTCGCGCAAATCTCACAAGTACCTGAAGAAGGCCGAGCTTAAATTATGCTAACATCAGTTTCAAGTATTCTGTCACGTTTAAAAGTTCAATTCTACAGGGTATTTTTTAAAGGGGGACAACTCCTTTAAAATATTTTAGGTATCCAACTCTGTGGGACAGAACAATAAAACATGTATTGGACAGATAAGTTGTTTGCCAAGATGCTGTTTATTTACCACAAATTTCTGTTTTGTGATATACTGCTAAACCTTTAAACAGCAGTCGGATTTCTGGGCTCAAGCTAGGTCCAATTTTTTTTCGACAAGTCCCTTTTCCACCAAGCTAATTTAGAGAGAATTAGAAAGGCTTTAATAAAGGGAAGGGAGACTTTCCATCAAATTTAATTTTATCTTGATATAAAAACACCTGATTACAAGCTAGCTTGTAAAATGAATCGAAAAATAGCTGTAATTTTCTTATGTGTTTTTTAAAAAAAAAACAAATCATTGATGTGGCCATTCATTTTCTTAGTTACATTATTTCCCATACAACGATTATTGTTTCATTCCCATATATTATTCTGAAAAAATGTTGTTTTCAAAAACTGAAAGTTGATGCCCTAGTTCTAACTGGCTAATTTATTTCTTTTTTTGTGCTTTTGATAATTTTTAGCTCGTCTGATTTTTCAGAAAAATCTACAAGGTATTGTCACTTGATCGTCGGCGTCTGCATTTGTTAAAATTTTTTTTAGGTCCACCTTTTCTCAAAAACCATTGGCATCTGCATTTGTTAAATTTTTTGTTTAGGTCCAACTTTTCACAGCTTTGAAACTTTGCGCTTGTTTACTATCATTATGTGATCATGTAGGCCTAGAGCCATAAAACTCTTATATGCATTTTGTCAGACTTCTGGCAGTTTTTGAACTCGAAATTCTGAAATATAACACCTTTCTTACATACTGACCAGCATTTGCAGTCAAGCGATGGCATCCATAGCCAGTGCTCTTGATAAGAATGATAGACAAGATTTGAATTAGTATGTAAACAATGGGGGGGGGGGGGTTGAAAATGCTTAACAAGTTAACATGAAAGGGCCATTTGTTTAGTTTTTAACTATGAAATGCTATTTCTTGTGCATTGTAGGGATGGGTATAAGAACAATGGGACTTCTCCCAGGAAAAAAATAACATTGTCTTGTGCCTTTGTATTTCATCACTGTCCATGTATAAAACACCCCAAACCCCACTTTATGTCTCTCCTATGACAAATCATTAAGTTTTACTTGTAACTCCTCTGATCTAGAACTTCTGTCATAATTTTATATTGCCCAGCTTTGCATAGTTCTTGTTTAAAATTTGTTCTTTTAGTCATGTGTTTCAGATTTTTAAATCAGTCATGTCCCTTTATTTAACTTTGTATTTTGTGTGCATTCAGGTGTAATGACCCTAGGTCAGATATTTCCCTCTCATTTCCTTTAATTTCATTGGATTAGGCATTGCAGATTAATCATTGCCTTTAGCCTTGTGTAACTGCACACTTATGATTTGTGCATTGATTATATTAAATTGATTTGAAAATTATTGGATTATAATACAGGTTAGGTGATTTTACTAATATGTTCATTTCATCTTTTCAACTTGTGACAGTTTGATAGTATTTTGAGCAAGTGAATGTTTTATAAATGGAAGTATTCTATAGGTACCACAGTCTCATTCTTAATTTACACTGTAAGCCATTTATTAGTTGCAGTAACTGGATGAAAAAGATTGTGAAGTGTGATATGTGTGCTCTGTTGAGATACCATTGTTGAGGAAGAGTTGCATTTAGTTCCACAACTTTCTAAGAATAACTATGCTAACTTTGTTGTGTATATTTTATTTTGTAGCATAAATGTGCCATTGTAGCATATATTTTAACCTACAACATCATTACTTGGTATTTGGACAAAAGGGAATAAAAAATCTGATGTTCTTTCATTTTTTGGTGAGGGGGGTGGGGGGGGGGGACAGCATGATTTGAAAGAAGTTCCAAGGGAAAAAAAGCCTGTAAATTCTGATTATCATACAAGAAGAAAAACCTGGTCTATGATTGAACTTTGTGTTATTTAAATGAAGCAGTAATATGGGCATAGGTAACATGTAAATAAAATCAACATCAAGTTCACATTTGTGTTCAGAGTCATGTTTGGCTATTTGAAGAACTTGGAAATTATTTAATTTTTAGGTTATCACCAGGCCAACTAAAATATTATAGTGCCTTGCTATAAAATTTTAAGTACATATTGTCCTGTACAAAGCACCTGAAAACATAAACTGCCATTCTTGCATAAAAACTGTTTTTTGCTTATTTCAGGCTTGTACAAATAGGGGAAAGATGTACAAATAGGGGAAAGATGTGCACAAACGATATTCTTGTGAGCATCCACTGTTGTTGAACATGTTGGATATGCTGTTCCGGGTCCAATGTAGACAAAAAATGGACACAGAATCGGTTAAAGACGAAGCTGAAAGGTCGGAGACTTATACAATCTTTTCATTTGCCTTAATTGTCACAAAGTGACAAGGTGAGCTATTGTAGACCGCTTGATGTCCTTCGTCTGTCGTGCGTAGTGCGTCGTCAGTCATGCGTCGTCCGTCAACAATTTCTAAAAATATCTTCTTGAAAACCACTGGGCAGAATTACACCAAACTTCACAGGAATGATCCTTGGGTGGCCCCCTTTCAGAATTGTTCAAAGAATTGAATTCCATGCAGAACTCTGGTTGCCATGGCAACCGAAAGGAAAAACTTTAAAAATCTTCTTCTCAAAAACTAGAAGGCCTAGAGCTTAGATATTTGGTGTGAAGCATTGCCTAGTGGACCTCTACCAAGTTTGTTTAAATTATGACCCCGGGGTCAAAATTGACCCGCCCCAGGTATCACTTGATTTTACATAGGAAAATCTTCAAAAAATCTTCTCAAAAACCAGAAGCCCTAGAGCTAAGATATTTGACATGTAGCATTGCCTAGTGGACCTCTACTAAAGTTGTTCAAATCATGACCCCAGGGTCAAAATTGACCCCACCCCAGGGGTCACTTGATTTTACATAGATTTCTATAGGAAAATCTTCAAATTTTTAAAAAAAATAAAGCAGAAGGCCTAGAGCTTAGTTATTTGACATGTAGCATTGCCTATTGGACCTCTACAAAATTTGTTCAAATCATGACCCCGATGTCAAAATTGACCCTGCCGCAGGGGTCACTTGATTTTACATAGGAAAATCTTCAAAAATTTTCTAAAAAAAAACCAGAAGGCCTAGAGCTTAAATATTTAACTTGTAGCATTGCCTAGTGGACCTCTACAAGATTTATTCAAATCATGACCCCCAGGGTCAAAATTGACCCCACCCCAGGGAAAACTTGATTTGACATAGGAAAATCTTCAAAAAATTTCAAAAAATAAACCAGAAGGCCTAGATCTTAGATATTTGACAAGTAGCATTGCCTATTAGACTTCTACAAAATTTGTTCAAATCATGAGCCCCAGGGTCAAATTGACCCCGCCCCATGGGCTTACTTGATTGTACATAGAAAAATCTTCAAAATTTGCTAAAAATAAACCATAAGGCCTAGAGCTTAGATATTTGACATGAAGCATTGCCTAGTTGGCCTCTACAAAATTTATTCAAACTTGACTCCCCCAGGGGTCAAATTGACCCAGCCCCAGGCTTTACTTGATTGTACATAGGGAAATCTTTATAAATTTGCTAAAAATAAACCAGAAGGCCTAGATCTTAGATATTTGATGTGTAACATTGCCTAGTAGACTTCTACAAACTTTATTCAAATCATGACCCCCAGGGTAAAATTGGCCCTGCCCCAGGGGTTACTCGATTGTACATCGGAAAATCTTCCAAACATTTCTAAAAATCATCAGTTTGACATTTGAAACATGTAGCTCATATTACTCAGGTGAGCGATCCAGGGTCATCATGACCCTCTTGGTTGTTTTTTGCAGCCTTAAATTACTTTACTTTCAACTTCAAAATTTAAGTTCTTCTTTTCTTGATACGCGACTGCATTGACCTTCAGTATTTTTGTAGTATTACGCATATTGCAATTTAATCCCTGAAAATGATAGACAAACAGAATTTAGAAAAGTATAGTTTCTTTTTAGCTCACCTGAGCCGAAGGCTCATGATGAGCTTTTGTGACTGGTCAATATCCGTCTTGTGTCGTGTGTCCGTCAACATTTTCTAAAAAAATCTTCTTGAAAACCACTGGGCAGAATTACACCAAACTTCACAGAAATGATCCTTGGGTGGCCCCCTTTTAAAATTATTCAAAGAATTGAATTCAATGCAGAACTCTGGTTGCCATGGCAACCGAAAGGAAAAACTTAAAAAATCTTCTTGTCCAAAACCACAGGGCCTAGGGCTTTGATACCTTATGTGTAGCATCATCTAGTGGTCATCTATCAAGATTGTTCAAATTATCCTCCTAGGGTCAAATATGGCCTTGCTCCGGGGGTCACATAGTTTATTTAGACCTATATAGGGAAAACTTTGAAAATCTTCTTGTACAAAACCAGATGGCCTAGGGCTTTGATATTTGGTATGTAGCATCATCTAGTGGTCCTCTACCAAGATTGTTCCAATTATCCCCCTAGGGTCAAATATGGCCCCGCCCCGTAGGTCCCAAGTCTTACATTGACTTGTATAGGAAAAAAAGTTTAAAAATCTTCTTGTCTGAAACCACAAGACTTAGGCTTTCGATATTTTGTTTGTAGCATTGTCTTATGGTCCTCAACCAAAATTGTTCAAATTTGTACCCTTGGGTGAAAAGAGGCCCTGCCCTGGGGGTCCCATGTTTTATATAGACTTATTTAGGAAAAAACTTTAAAAATCTTCTTGTCTGAAACCACACAACCTAGGCTTTTGATATTTGGTATTTGGGGATTAAAAGAGGCGCTGCCCCGGGGTCACTTAATTATTAAATGAGTTATATAAGGAAAAAATACTTAAAAAATTATCTGACCCTATTTCCAAGACTGTATAATAATAATTACCTGATGACCCTAAGTAATGATGTCACTTGACTGTGACCTTGACCTGCTGACCTACTTTCTTGTTTTTTAGCACCACTATTTGGAGAATAGGGGGGCTATACTACTTGCCCTGGCATCAGCGTCGGCGTGACACTTCTTGGTTAAAGTTTTTTGGCAACCTTTGTTTTTCTGTCATATCTTTGTTACTATTGCTTATATCTAACTGTAACTTCACATAAACATTGTCCAGTATACAAACAATATATGTATAGGGGCTGAGCCCATTGTACCCAAGGTCAAGGTCACTAAGCTGTTGTACTTTGGTTATTTTTAAGGTTAAAGTTTTTTGTTAACCTTTGTTTTTCTGTCATATCTTTGTTACTATTGCTTATATCTTACTGTAACTTCACATAATCATTGTGCAGTACACAAACAATGTATGTTTAGGGGCTAAGCCCATAGTACCCAAGGTCAAGGTCACCAAGCTGTTATACTTAGGTTGTTTTTAAGAAAGTTTTTCGGCAACCTTTGTTTTTCTGTCATATCTTTGTTAATATTGCTTATGTCTTACTGTAACTTCACATAAACATTGTCCAGTATGCAAGCAAAGTATCTATAGGGGTTGAGCCCATTATACCCAATGTCAAGGTCACGAAACTGTTATACTTAGGTTATTTTTAAGGTTAAAGTTTTTCGGCAACCTTTGTTTTTCTGTCATAACTTTGTTAATATTGCTTATATCTTACTGTAACTTCACATAAACATTGTCCAGTATGCAAAAAATGTATGTACAGGGACTGAGCCCATTTTATCCAAGGTCAAGGTCACCAAGGTCTTATACTTAGGTTATTTTTGAGGTTGAAGTTTTTTGGCAACCTTTGTTTTTCTGTCATAACTTTGTTACTTTTGCTTATACATGTACCTTACTGTTATTTTTCATATACATTGTCCGGCATACAAACATAATAAATGCAGGGGCTGGGCCCATTATACCCAAGGTCAAGGTCACCAAGGAGTTATACTTGGAATTATTTTCATGTTAAATTTTTTTGAAAGCTTATTAATGGGTAATATCTTTGGTACTTTAAAAGATAATGACTTGAAATTAAAAATATTGTTTTAATCTTCATCTGCATGTGTGGTTACATACCCCATAACTCTAATTGTATTTTTGACTGAATTATGCCCCTTTTGTACTTAAACTTTTTTTTTTGCAACCTTGGCTTTCTGGATATTACTTTAATGCAATATAAGATAAAGGCTTGAAACTTAAAGTATCATCTGCATGTGTGGTAACAATCCCCATAACTCTGTTTGTATTTTTGCCCGAATTATCCCCCTTTTATACTTAATTTTTTTAACTAACTTCTTTTTCTGGACATAACTTTAGTATACAATTTATTATAAGATAATAACTGAAACTCAAAATATATCATTACCATCATCATTGCATTGTTGTACAATGCTAAAACTCTAATTTGTGTATTTAAATGGAATTATGCCCCTTGGTGTATCTTCCTTTTATAGTAGAGGTCTCTTATTCAGACATACATTCATTTTACTCTCTTTTCCCCGAATAGTAGAGCGCGCTGTCTTACAGACAGCTCTTGTTAAGATACAGCCTTGAAATTTGGACGACATGTACAGTTTTGCACACGGATCGTAAAACTGAATTTCCTTGACCATGAATATGACCTACTGACTTTCTTAATATTTTAATATCAGTTTGACATTTGAAACATGTAGCTCATATTACTCAGGTGAGCAATCCAGGGTCATGATATCATGATCCTCTTGTTTTACAATTTATTTGAATTGAGAAAATTGACATTCTTGCCTTAAATCTCACACATGTTTATTTTTACTTTACAAGCCAATTGCTCTGGGTGAGCTATTGGGATAGTTCGCCATCCGATGTTTGTCGTCCGTCCGTCCACACTTTCCTTTAAACAACATCCTAAACCATCAAGCCAATTTGACATGTGTCTTGGAAAGTTTGAACAAAATTTATCATCATGATTCCTATCTTTGAGCAAGAGAACATAACTCTGTCAAGTATTTTGGCTGCATTATGGCCCTTTTTGGACTTGGAAATTGGTTCAGTTTTCAAACAAGTCGATGTTTTGTCAAAACTATTTGACATGTTGCTTTTAAACTTTTGACACTTGTTTATTGTTATCATTCCCATATGTAGACAAGAGTAAATAAATGTCAATTATTGTGGCTGAATTATGGCCCTTTTTGGACTTGGAAATCAGTCAAGTCCATATTTTGCCTAACCTGTTTGTCATATGGCTTTGAAACTTTGGCAACTTGTTTACTATCATAGTCTACATACCTAGGTCAAGAACTTTAGCTCAGTTATGGGCCTTTTTAGCTCATCTGATTTTTTGAAAAAAAAAATGATGAGTTATTGTCATCACTTGATCGGTGTCGGCGTTGGCATTGCCTGGTTACGTTTTATGTTTAGGTCAGCTTTTCCCCTAAACTGTCAAAGCTATTGCTTTGAAACTTGCAATACTTGTTCACCATCAATAGCTGACCCTGTACAGCAAGAAACATAACTCCATCCTTTTTTTGCAAGAATTATGGCCCCTTTTTGACTTAGAAAATATCATGTTTCTTGGTTAAGTTTTATGTTTAGGTCAACTTTTCTCCTAAACTATTAAAGCTTTTGCTTTGAAACTTGCAACACTTGTTCACCATCATAAGCTGACCCTGTACAACAAGAAACATAACTCCATCCTGCTTTTTGCAAGAATTTTGGACATAGAAAATCAGATTTCTTGGTTAAAACTTGTGTTAAGGTCAGCTTTTTAGCTCACCTGAGCCAAAGGCCCAAAGTGAGCTATTGTGATCACTCACCGTCCGGCATCCGTCTGTCGTCCGTCCATCGTCCATCCGTCATCCACACTTCCCTTTAAACAACATCTCCTCCTTAACCACCAAGCCAATTTTTATGAAACTTCACAGGATGATCCTTGGATGGTCTTCTTGAAAAATTGTTCAAAGAATTGAATTCTGTACAAAACTCTAAAAATCTTCTTGTCCAAGATTGTTCAAATTATCCCCCTAGGGTCAAATATGACCCCGCCCTAGGGGTCACATTGTTTATATCATAGACTTATATAGGGAAAAACTTTGAACATCTTCTCGTCCAAAACCATAAGGCCTAGGGCTTTGATATTTATTATGTAGTATCATCTAGTGGGCCTCTACCAAGATGGTTCAAATTATTCCCCTAGTGTTAAAAGAGGCCCTGCCACGGGGTTCCCTAGTTTTACATAGACATATATAGGAAAAAACTTTAAAAATCTTTCTCTGAAACCACTGTATGGTAACTACACCGGTAGCCATGTGTTTGAATCTGTCCAATATGGCCTCTCCCGAGCAAAAGATGTCAAAAACCTCATGTAAGTTTTGATATTTTGTACCATTTAACTCGTCTTTGTACATAAAAAATTACTATGTTTTCAGTTTTCTTTCTAAGGTGCAAGTTATTCAATATTAAAAGATTAAATTATGCCAGTTCAAGTTAGTAATTGATAAAAACGTGCAGATTATGGCAATCAAGAAGCGAAAACGAAACTTTTAAATGATTTCATCAAAACTCTTGTAATTGTATCGTCAAAAAAATCAGTTGAGAAGAAAGAAGAAACATTTTCACATATCTTGTCATCAGTCTCTAAACTAAAAGTATAGTATGTCTGCGAAAAAGTACCATCCTAAGTCAATCACTGTTTTCATGTGTGTAATGGTTTGGATACAAGTAAAGGGAAAAAACTGCCTAAGGGTTTGGGAATTAGTATATGCACCGGTTTGGACAGCAACTTAATTAACATTCCTGCACGATAGCCGGTATCAAATTTTGAAAAAACCCACAATCTTTTCCCCTTTCTATTATTTCTGGGATATCAGAGGTAATTTTTTGTATGGATGCATAAAATCTAAAGAAAGAAATAAACAGAAATTCATAAACAAAATATCTAAGGTAAAGGAACAACTGTGTATGTCCCGGTGCATAATAATGTGTTAGGTTTAAAAACAATTTATACCCAGGAACTTTTTCAAATGAATCATTTATATTCTGATATGTATGAAAAAAACAACTTTAACAAAAAGCAGTTGCAATTACTTTTAAGTGCCAGGTTGGTTAGATATCAAATTCGTTTTTGAAAGCCTATGTTCAATTTACCATTTAGGGTAATTTGATTTCTTTTCTTAATTAATACTCATTTTTTATCATATTTGTCAACTGCTTGTTTAGAAGAGGTATTAGTAAATGCTAGAAAAAATGCCCAAAATAATAATAATAATAGTAACAACTTTTGTTTGCCTTTTCCTCTACCAACTAAAAAGCAACCCCTTAAAACATTAGTTTTGTTTTACTATTCCAAAAGATTATTTATCTCGACTACTTGAAGAAAACAGAAGGCTATTGCTCACATTCGTTCGTCAGCTTTCGCAAGCTCTTTGTTAATTATTTCTAAGATATTATATCAGTAATGACTAATGGGAATTTATTGAAACTATGTTGTTCAATGTGATGATCTGATATGCAATATACATGTTTCATTATTCTAGTTTGCTTTGTACAAAGGTATGACCCTTTTCCCGATTTAATTTTGTAACTTTTTTTGTACGTACGCAGGTATCTCAATAATCAATAGTAACTGTTACAGTGAATCAAAATTTCACACACTTGTTCACCGTGATGACCTAACATGCATAATAAGGGTCTGCACGTCTGACTTTAAATTCATTATAGAGTTATGCAGCTTCCTTTAGCTAAGAAATACTGGTTTAGCTTTGGTACTCAAGTAGTCTTTGGTATGTAAGCAAGAACTTCATTTATCACTTTGAAGAATGAAATGAAACTTGTTTACTCTAATGATCTGACTTGCAGTGCACAGGCTCCAAGAATCTCATTCTAATTCAATGAAACAAAATTGTGCCACTATATTGACCTACAACTTATGGTTAAGTTCATGTATGTAAGCAGGTATCTTATTTAGCATCAGAGGTGGGAAATTTCTATAACTGAATCATATGTCTTGCTAAATTTGTTGGTCCTTTTGTACTTGTTTGTCGTTTATTCATTTAGTTAGCTTTCATTAGTGACATAGCATTTGAACAGCTGATCTTTGTTGCTCCTAACAAACTTGATTATTTGCCCTTTTTCATCGAGATGCATATAAAAAGTCGTGAAATTAGAACAGAAGTCAGTACATTAGTAAACAAACAAGTGAATCATTTCTTTTTATAATCTCTGTTTTGAAATGTAAGATCAGGAGACAGGAAACAAAGCTTTAATGGGGCCTAACTATTTAACCAATTATCTTGCTTAACAATATTTTGTATTCTTGCACTTGAAGCCTATCTTATGTAAAACTAGGCTTGTGCGTTTGAATTTCCAACGAAGATTGGTGTTGACCACTGCACCCATGCAGAAATTCCCAGGAATATCCTGGGAAATATTCCTGGGAATTTCTCAGGAAATGCCTGGTCCTGGGACCAGGAAAATCAGGTGCGGTATTGGAACAGGAATATTCCAGGATGACCTCTAAGGAATATAAAATCCTGGAATCTACCTAGTAACCAGGAAAATCCTGGAATCAGCCTGGTAACCTGGAAAATCCTGGAATCTACCTGGTAGCCAGGAAAATCCTGGAATCTACCTGGTAACCAGGAAAGTCTTGGAACACCAGGATCCCAGGAAAATCTAAGAAAACCAGGATCCCAAGAAATTTCTTAATGAAAATAATGATATACTTCTGTTCAAGTTCAAAATTTATTAAATAATAATTTATTGACAGTTTATACAACAACAACAAAAACACATTTTTTGGAGTTCTGTTGGCTTTAGGCAGCTTCAGAAGCACTGGAGTCATGTTCGGGAACTTCATTCCAACAATTTCTGAAAATGACAACATAAATACAAAAAAAATTGTAAATAACAATCATAAATCACTAATCATTAATATAAAAATAATTTAAACAATTTAAGATTATCTATATTAACTGTTATCACAGAAGTCAATTCAGTTTGTAATTAACTGTTCCATAAGCTTCTGTCAACTCTATCATTTGCCAGAGTACCTAGCTAATAAAACTGGAAAATCAAACTAAAATTGGAAAATCACCCAAATTGATTGGCACCAATGTTGTAAAAAATACAACCTTAGGGCTTGGGTCTTTGCTGTTGCTTTCAAGATTTGACAGTCTTATAAGCATGCAGCAATACGATTTCCCAAAGAAATTTAGGTTGATCAATTTCAGGTGATCTAGCTTGAATGCAAGATAGCAGACAGTATTGTATCATTTATATATCTTGGATATCATGTTCCAATAGCTTTCACATGGAAATGCAAAAAGGGAAATAATTAAAAATCAAAAATACACAGTGATTACCAAATTTAACACTAATTGCAGTGTTTGTTAAAATATTTACTATATTGAAACATATGTCATTGTGATTTGTTTGATGATGTCTCTCTCTGATCCCAATCTTTTCTGCAGTGTGGTCACTGATCATGATTCATGCATGTGTGTTTCTGATAAACACATTTTTTCTGAAAAATATTTTTGTGACAGTGTTTGGACAATCTTGTAAAGCCATAGTCTCATAGATATATAGCAGTCACAGTACTAATTACCTAAAAATTCTACAAGAAAAAATCCATTAAATTTCTAAAAGATAAATATATTGCTGCTTAAAGGCATTAATGTTAGTAAATTCCTGACCAAAAATACCTGTAATCAGGTGAAAGTCTCTGTGATTGATAAAGTTACTGTTTCCATCTAATATTTTCTAATCTTGTTGTTTTCTGAATTGAATTAGTTATTGAAATAAATTAATATAAGAGACTTACTTAATGTCTGTCTAATAGCCATTTTAAAATTTCTAGCAACAAAGTTTATCTCCATTTTGTTTTCCTCGAAGAAAGAACTTCCTGTTTACAGTTCATTCAAATTTTCGTATTCATGGGCAATTTCCTTTGGTATACTTAAGTTCTGAATTGAACATTTAGAGTGCTAATAATATCTGTTTGTACAGTACAAGGGGGATTTGTTCATGTATTTACTGATTTAATTCGCATAGATGATTGTAATAGTAAAAGAAACAGAAAAAAATTGGGACTACTTTTTGAGCTTCGGCAGCTAAACATTGCATGTCATTTCCATTGGTTCTTATCTTGATGAGGTTTCTAAATATAAGGATACCATCTGGTATCAGTTATTGCTACATCAACTGAACAGCAGAATATTTTATTGACCCTTACATATCTAATGACAGTGAATCAGTCAAGCTATAGATTAATCACGTTATGGTGATGCCACAGACTAGCAGAATAGTACCTTTCTTTGGCTATATGACATTTAACCCTAATGAAACATTGTTCACCCTGGCGTCGGCGTCGGCGTCACACCTTGGTTAAGTTTTTGCATGCAAGTACATACAGCTATCATTTAAAGGCATATAGCTTTGAAACTTATTTATTCTTTTTCTAGGTCAATTACCAACCTCACTGGGTCAAGTTCCATAACTCTAACATGTATTTTGAGCAAATTATGCCCCCTTTTGGACTTAGGAAATTCTGGTTAAAGTTTTACATGCAAGTTACTATCTCCAAAACTAATGCAGATATTGAATTGAAACTTCACATGTATCTTCGGGGTTATAAAACTAGTTGATGCACCAAGTCCCATAACTCTGACCTTCATTTTTGGGCCCAAATTATGCCCCTTTTGGACTTAGAAAATTCTGGGTTAAAGTTTTGCGTGCAAGTACATACAGCTATTACTAAAAGGCATATAGATTTGAAAATTATTTTTCTTTTCTAGATCAATTACCTACTTCACTGGGTCAAGTCCCATAACTCTGACATGTATTTTGGCCAAATTATGCCCCCTTTTGGACTTAGAAAATTCTGGTTAAAGTTTTGTGTGCAAGTACATACAGCTATTACAAAAAGGCATATAGATTTTAAACTTATTTTTTTTTTTTCTTTATCAATTACCTACCTCACTGGGTCAAGTCCCATAACTCTGACATGTATTTTGGGCAAATTTTGCCCCCTTTGGACTTAGAAATCGGGTTAAAGTTTTGCGTGCAAGTAAAATACAGCTATTACCAAAAGGCATATAGCTTTTAAACTTATTTATTCTTTTTCTAGGTCAATTACCAACCGCACTGGGTCAATTTTCATAACTCTTAACATGTATTTTGGCCAAATTATGCCCCCTTTTGGACTTAGAAAATTCTGGTTAAAATTTTACATGCAAGTTACTATCTCCAAACCTACTACAGATATTAAATTGAAACTTCACATGGTCTTCGGGGTTATAAAACTAGTTGATAGCACCAAGTCCCATAACTCGACAAGTATTTTGGGCAAATTATGCACCTTTTGAAATTAGAAAATCCTGGTTAAAGTTTTGCGTGCAAGTACATACAGCTATTACCAAAAGGCATATAGCTTTAAACTTATTTATTCTTTTTCTAGGTCAATTACCAACCGCAAATGGGTCAATTTCATAACTTTAACATGTTATTTGAGCAAATTATGCCCCCTTTGGGCTTAGAAAAATTCTGGTTAAAATTTTACATGCAAGTTACTGTCCTCAAAACTAATGCAGATATTTAATGAAACTTAACATGTTTTCGGGGTTATAAAACTAGTTGATAACATCAAGTCCCATAACTCTGATATGTATTTTGGTCACATTATGTCCCCTTTCGAACTTAAAACTCTTTTGATATTTTAACATTTTGGGTAATAATTTCCTGCTTCTGTGACAATATTTCGAATAGTCGAGCTTGGCTGTCTTACGGACAGCTCTTGTTTTACTTATATACTTGTTTGTGCTATTGTTTGTGATGTTCAATAATAAAGAAAAGAAGCAATTATATTAAAATGATTACTATATTTAATTAATTTAGAAACTTGTGTTTTTTGCAAACTGTAAGAAGTGATTTTTTTCTAATATTGTTTTTGCCCTGTCCGTCCTTCCGTCCGTTCGTACGTCACACTTCATTTCCGAGCAATAACTGGAGAACCATTTGACCTAGAACCTTCAAACTTGATAGGGTTGTAGGGCTGCTGGAGTAGACGACCCCTATTGTTTTTGGGGTCACTCTGTCAAAGGTCAAGGACACAGGGGCCTGAACATTGAAAACCATTTCCGATCAATAACTACAGAACCACTTGACCCAGAATAATGAAACTTAATAGGATGATTGGTCATAAAGAGTAGATGATCCCTATTGGTTTTGGGGTCACTCCATCAAAGGTCAAGGTCACAGGGGCCTGAACATTGAAAACCATTTCCGATCAATAACAAGAGAACCACTTGACCCAGAATGTTGAAACTTCATAGGATGATTGATCATGAAGAGTAGATGACCCCTATTGATTTTTGGCTCACTCAGTCAAAGGTCAAGGTCACAGGGGCCTGAACATTGAAAACCATTTCTGATCAATAATTAGAGAACCACTTGACCCAGAATGTTGAAATTTCATAGGATGATTGGTCATGAAGAGTTAATGACCCCTATAGTTTTTGGGGTCACTCCGTCAAAGGTCAAGGTCACAGGGACCTGAACATTGAAAACCATTTCCGATCAATAATTAGAGAACCACTTGACCCAGAATGTTAAAACTTTATAGGATAATTGGACATGCAGAGTAAATGACCCTAATTAATTTTGGAGTCACTCCATCAAAGGTCAAGGTCACAGGGGCCTGAACATTGAAAACAATTTCCGATCAATAACAAGAGAACCACTTAACCCAGAATGTTGAAATTTAATAGAATGATTGGTCATGACGAGTAGATGACCCCTATCGATTTTGGGATTACTCTGTCAAAGGTCAAGGTCACAGGGGCCTGAACATGGAAAACCGTTTCCGATCAATAACTTGAGAACCTCTTGACCCAGAATGTTAAAACTTTATAGGATAATTTGACATGCAGAGCAAATGACCCTAATTAATTTTGGGGTCACTCTATTAAAGGTCAAGGTCACAGGGGCCTGAACATGGAAAACAATTTCCAGTCAGTAACTTGAGAACCACTCCACCCAGAATGTTGAAACTTCCTAGGATGATTGCTCATGCAGAGTAGATGACCCCTATCGATTTTGGGGTCACTCTGTTCAAGGTCAAGGTCACAGGGCCTGAACATTGATAACCATAATTTGGAAGAGGACCTTATAATGATGCTCCAGACCAAGTATGACAAAGATCCACCAAGCTGTTCATGAGACGCTGTATAAAGGCATTTCTAGTTTTAGCTCTAGCAGCCCCTATAAGGGGTCAAATGTCTCAGCTGAACAAAGTTGGCTACAAATCAAGTTTGATTAGAATACATGAGAAAAAAATCAATTAAAGGATTTTTTTATTTTTTTTTTATTTATTTCTAAAATAGGCCAACTGAACCCGCTTTAACAAAAGCATATTCGCTATTCACGAATCTTTGGACAATGACGTCACACATATAAAAAAAGTGAAGGTCAAACAAAACATACAATTGTAATTATTTCAATATTTTTGTTCATAAAGGGAAAATTTGACCATAGTAATCAAAATAGATAAACTGTATGCAGCGTACCTTCATTCAGTGTAATGAGATTCAGTTTATTATATAGCTATATATAATAAAACAGATTTCAACTGAGTTCAATATTTGCATACCATACTAAAGAAAAATATTCATTATTTATAAATCAGTAAAATAAATTTTTAACAAAAATATCAAAACAAACAAGTACTCAAATTTTTAAAATGCAATCTGAATAAGTCAAAAAAGCAAGAAACCCTTTTCATATACAGACGACAATTGTAACAAGGAAAATCTTTTAAAAAGCACTTCTCTACATAAAAGACTCTTATCACACCCTTATTCATGTGATATGCAGACCGTATTCAGCTCTTTCTTCAATTTGTATATGTTGGTATTTGAACAGGTTTTTATCATAATTTTTTAAAACTTACTTATCATTTTGAGAATATTAATATTCTTGCTAAATATACTGAGCCAAAGTTAGCTTTAAAACTGTGAACAGCGTCGGTTAGGATAAACGCTTTGTCTACATTTCACTCAGCGTAGCACAATCAACAGAGTGAAAGAAATTGACACTCTCGTCCAATCAGGAAGAGTTTTACATAAATCTTCCATTTTGATAAATTATCTATAATGCGTTATCAAGTAGTTTGATTTGCAAACTGAAGTCACGTGACATAGGAAACGAAAACGAATTTAGACGGCGTTCGCCGAAAAAGATCACGGATGCAACTGGGGCGAAATGCGCAAAAATTTGATTTGCTTTTTAAAACAGCAGCTCTCAAAAACAAACTACTGTCACGGACACCGCTGTTTCATCAGGGCCAGACATGCACAGTCAGGTAGATGCGATGAAGGGAAGCCCTGCTCCGGCAGCTGCTGAGACAATGTCCGTGGATACTACTAGTGCTTCCGTTAATGACGACATGTGAAACCCCGATTGGATGTCACCTAACGATTTAATAAAGAAAATAAAAGTTGCCTGTTTTCATAGATTATGTTCTGTACAATACTTCTTATAATTCACATTAGTTTGATATCTGTAATACTCAATTGGGCCTTAATTTAAGGGTTATGATCAGATGTCATTTTCTCCAGAATGAATTCCCCCTCCCTAAAACGACGCGAAATTCCCCCCTCCAAGGGCCCCGGCCCCAATCCCCCAAAATGTAGAGAGGGCCCTGTAATTTTTGGACAGGTGTGACATATACTTAGCACGTATTTCCTGTTCGTTTCTTTATCCAGGTACCATTTAAGCTCAAGATCTGTGGAGTTCTAAAAAAATCTAATGCACCACATATGTAGCCCATATACAACATATGTATCCCATTCGGTTTTCCGCCCAAAAATATATTTCTAGCAAAGTGGTCGCCAAATATTTTTTCTTCAGTATGGGGTTTAGCATACGGAAGGTTGCGAGGGCAAAATTAAGCAGGCGCAGGGCAACAAAACAACATATTTCCACCTGTTGATAAAAATGTTGCTATTTTTCAGTCATACCGCTTCACGGAGGATACGTTTTTCTCCGTCATTTCTACAAATACAGGTAAGGTAAATGCACTTACATGCTAGGTAATGTATACTCGGTTGCACTGCATCGCGATTTTTTTGCAAAACAGTGTCATTTTCACAATATTCAACCACAAATAAAAATTTCACGTATTTTTCTGCGAAATGTTTACCACATATGTACTACCGGAAGCACAACATATGATTTTAAGCGGTGCCCATTTGGGAATACATATGTTGGATTCCCTCCCGTTTTCATGGTGCAATAAAACAAGCAAACAAAAAAAACAACAACAACAAAAAAAAAACGAGAAAGAAATAAAATTCTACAGTACCTTATATTCTAAATCTTAAACTGGTACCCAAGTGGTGAATTGTTTATTGACCATTTTTTACACACGCTTACAGAATGAATATTTCTACATAAGATGCAACCACTGCCTTTTCCAAGTATTATGTGACGTCATTGTCCCAGTATAACTTAGAGTCACTGGACCTATGCTCGCCCAGGCACATGCTCGCCCATTTTTTAATTTGATGCCAGATTGTGTAATAAAGATGCAAACTTTCATCAGATGTGTTGTTTATTTTTTGTACCCTTTGTGTCCCACTTTCTGTCCTCACTTTTGAAGAGTTTCCGGTTCCGGTCAAGGTCGATAGCAGACGAAAATAAAAAGGAAAGTGAAACCAAAAGTGAAAGTGGCCAAAAAGAAACATGACTTAAAGTATTTTAAAAAAAAAAACATTGGTTAAAAACTGTTGCAAAACTAAAGGTTAAACATAGTATGAACTTTTTATGCAGTTTATTTCAAACTATCAGACCAAATAATGATTTTATATCAGCAAATATTCGTCGACTCCGGGCTGTCAAAATTGTTTCCGAAATGCTGCTTCCAGGGCAAAAACAAT
The DNA here is from genome assembly GCF_021730395.1 of Mercenaria mercenaria. NCBI lineage: Eukaryota > Metazoa > Mollusca > Bivalvia > Venerida > Veneridae > Mercenaria > Mercenaria mercenaria. The sequence continues at coordinate 21,326,649 of NC_069375.1, forward strand.
TACAGACAATTTTACCATCATCTTTCACATCTACACGGTGGGGAAACCACGTGACTAACTTGGATAACGTGCACGCAAAAGTGCTAAAAATAGGCCCGCTTCAGGTATGTTTTTTCACTATAACTTTTTTGATCCGCAATTGTTTTAAACGAGATAACGTGCATAAACCCCGCAATAAAAAGCTCTTTCAGCGCATATATGTAACTTGATGAAACTCCCTCCCGTTTTTACGTAATCCTTGCCCAACCGATTCGATAGATGCAAAATATTTTGGTAACGAACACGTCTGTTCACAAGTTACGCACCTAGCACAGATTCTGCAGAGAATTTTCGCTGGAATTTAGGTTTAAAATAAAGCTTGTCATTGTCCAAAGTCCTGTACCAAATATTTAACATGACTATTCAGGAATATTAAAGATATCGTAAGTCAAAGGGTGCGGTAACGTACACGTTGTGGTTTTTCAGGGGGGTGACGTACACGTCATTTTTCCCCAGAGGGTAACGTACACGTCAAAGACTATTTATCATGCATGTAGAACATCTTTGTCTTTAAATGACTGAACTGTAAACATTTTGATATTGTTAAAAAAATGCAGATGCTGGGAATAGGCTGTTTTTCTTTCGGTAGGTTAGTATATACAGAAATGCTACAGTGAAAATGAGTAGCGTCGGTCCTCATCCAAGCTTGGAAATAATTACACATTTACTGCTCTTGTATATCTATACATAAATAGGTAAAATGATAAAATTTTGAAATTATTTTGCTCTAAATCCATCATATGCGCAACTGACCATGTATCTTTGAGTGAAAAAGTTGACAGTTGCTTACGGGGGATGGAAGCCTAGTACTTGTTCTTTCCAGTAACGATAGTTAGTTTAGTTGTCCGCACCATATGATTCTGACTTTGAAAAAGGACATAAATCAAAGACAAACAAAAAGAAGTATTAAATACGCATATAGGTATCATTGTTGCACCGAGAGTAACAGCAGTAAAACTATTATCTATTTATAGCACGGAGAATGAATATATTTGCCAGGAGTGTGGAATGTCTTTTCGGAGAAAAAGTAATTTAAAGGCGCACGAGAAGAGACATAGTGGTGCGTGAACCTATCACTGTTATGGGAAAAACTTTTTTGGACGACCCATTGTCTAAAAATAACAACAGAAAAAACTTGTTACTTCTCTTTCTGACATGTTTATATTTTGTATATCATGTCAAATAAAAGTCAGTATAATAGATCTTATAGTCGCAGTGTAAATTTATTGTCCAAAAATTATTGCGCTTCAATATGAATAATAAGATCGCACGTGTCGCCTGCTGGGGACGAATGCTAGAGTAGTACACATAAGAGAAGAAGAATGACCTCTACTAGTGTGCGAAGTATCAAGTCAATCCTTTATATTGTTTTTACATGGATTCCAGACAGGTTTCTTATACATACAGGAAGGTAATTAAAAATGGAGTCAGTAAGAGTTATGATTCCTTATCACTGCACTTTCTTTCACTGACCTGTATTAATGTGCAAAGTAGCAAATCAATCCTTCATAGTTTTTGGCTTGGGCTTCAGTCAAGCTTCTTGCTTTTCCTTTTCATGCATAAAGGGAGGTGATTCAAAAATGGGGTCAGCTGAAGTAAAGGTTCTTTGACACTGCACTTTGCTTCACTGACCTCTATCAATGTATCAAGTATCAAGACAATCCTTTATATGGTTTTGTCATTGGCTCCAGACAAGTTTTTTTCATAGATAAAGGGAGGTTATTCAAAAATAAGGTGAGTTAGAGTTATGGTTCTTTGACACTGTACTTCCTTTCATTGGACCTCTATTTATTTATGTGCAAAGTATCAAGTCAATCCTTTATATAATTTCGAGTTGGGCTTCAGACAAGCTTTCTATATAACGATAAGGGGAGGTTATTTAAAAATGTGACCATCACACTGCACTCTTCTGTCAATGTGTAAAGTATCGAGTCAATTCTTCAAATAGTTTTTGACTTGGGCTCTGGACAAGTCTTTTTTATAAGGATAAGGGGAGATAATTGAAAAATGGGACCACCTAGAGTTATGGTTCTTTGAAACTGCACATCCTCTCACTGTGTTCGATCATTGTGTATAGTAACAAATTAGCACCTTTATTACTTCTTGAGTTATGCTCCGGACAAGAAGCTTGACGGACGCCAGCTGGTCGCCAGACGGACAGACGACGGAAAAGTGATCCCTATATGTCGCAGCTTCTTTGTAGTAGGCGACACAAAACCTAACTGTCTAAGTCAACTGTACTTGTTTAAAAAAAAAACTCAGATTTTTTGCGACATTTTCTAACTTTTTTTTTTTGCGATCCAATATAGCTTAGTTTTGTTTAATAGTTAATTATAATCTGGTTACTGCTTATACCTGTACAATAAATTATAAAATAATGAAATCATTATCAAAATATATAAGGTATTGATTTTGTGAATGAACAACCTAAACTTAACCGAGGCTGTTGGATGTAATTGACGCATTTATAGATCTATATTATCAGAATATGTCAGCATTTATAATTTAATCAACCATGGAATGGCTATAGCCCTTAGATATGCAAAATTTAGGTCAATACTGATATGTTGTTTCAGTAAGGAGGTCTAAATGAATAACTAGCTGACCAACAAACTGTAACTAACCTACAGAAAGAATAACATATTACTCCCGCACGATAATTTAAACGACAACGTGTTTATATTATTGGTTGATTGTTATGGTCCCATGCATGATAGAACTCAAAAGTTTGTCAATGAAACAAATAAGGTGCATGCTGTCATATTAAACAAAAAGATTTTCTGTATTCTAACGTTTTAATGAAGAAAAATCATGGTTATCAAACATGCTATCGTTCGAGTTATCGTTCAGAATTTATACTAATTCCAGCATCTTTTTAACAATATAAAAAATGTTTCAACGGGCCATCAAGAAGATTTGAACATATGGATTTGGTTAAACCCTGCTGACAGACAGAACTACATGGTTTATTCCCAGAAACCTAATTAACTTTTGATATTTGGAAAAAAAAGTTAACAATTAAAATGGCAACTGCTAACAATGTCTACTTGTCAAAATAACATACACGTTTAGACCATAAAATTCCAGCTGCTATTCATTTTCACTGTAGCATCTCTGTATATACTAACCTACGGAAAGAAAAACAGCCTATTCCCAGCATCTGCATTTTTTTAACAATATCAAAATGTTTACAGTTCAGTCATTTAAAGACAAAGATGTTCTACATGCATGATAAATAGTCTTTGACGTGTACGTTACCCTCTGGGGAAAAATGACGTGTACGTCACCTCCTGAAAAACCGCAACGTGTACGTTACCGCACCCTTTGACTTACGATATCTTTAATATTCCTGAATAGTCATGTTAAATATTTGGTACAGGACTTTGGACAATGACAAGCTTTATTTTAAACCTAAATTCCAGCGAAAATTCTCTGCAGAATCTGTGCTAGGTGCGTAACTTGTGAACAGACGTGTTCGTTACCAAAATATTTTGCATCTATCGAATCGGTTGGGCAAGGATTACGTAAACACGGGAGGGAGTTTCATCAAGTTACATAAATGCGCTGAAAGAGCTTTTTATTGCGGGGTTTATGCACGTTATCTCGTTTAAAACAATTGCGGATCAAAAAAGTTATAGTGAAAAAACATACCTGAAGCGGGCCTATTTTTAGCACTTTTGCGTGCACGTTATCCAAGTTAGTCACGTGGTTTCCCCACCGTGTCTAGTTTATTTTAATGTAATTAAAAATATGTTGTTTATGCAATTTTGTGATTCGTCTGCACCCTACCCATAACTTCTGGGCAAGAATGCTGCATCATTAGTTTTTACAGTAAATACGTTTTGATAACTTTTATTGTATAACTATCATGCTTTTTGCGGGAGTAATTATGTTGTTGAGAATACTGATAGATTAGACTAAATGTTTATCTTGTCATTTAATACATAAATGGTTTTCTTTTAAAAATATACCACTGGGCGAGCATGGGTCCTGTCCACCAGGAAAAACGATGGAAACAGTATAGTGGTGTTATGCCCGTTTTCAAAGTCTCGGATGTAAGTGTTTACTAAAAATTTGGGTCATTTGAATGGGGCAATGCCTGGGTAGAACTGACGAGGCAAAGAAGTTGATATATAATATTACAATAAAAATATTGCAATTTTAATGCCTTTTCTGGGCGAGGACTGGTCCAGTCAGTCTAAAGAAGTGTCCATATATTTTTACAGGTCTTTGAAGTTTGATCATGGAATCCGAGTATGATAGCTATGAAGAAGTGTTTGTGGCCATCAATCGGCATGAAATTGCTACCACTACAAAGTTTTGTGTTGTCACAGCAACCAAAGGATTTGGAAATAGTGGTAAATTTTATGACACTGTAATCTGAGGACATAATTATATCAATATTTTCTTGAGGTTGTATTCTTGACATAGATCTATTTTTGTTCACTTTTTTACTAAAATTGGTGTGTTAATTAATAAAAAGTGTCTACAATGAAAAGCCTCAAAGTTATATAGATATGACTGTAGAGTCACTGGACCTATGCTCGCCCAGGCACATGCTCGCCCACTTTTTAATTTGATGCCAGATTGTGTAATAAAGATGCAAACTTTTATCACATGTGTTGTTTATTTTTTGTACCCTTTGTGTCCCACTTTCTGTCCTCACTTTTGAAGAGTTTCCGGTTCCGGTCAAGGTCGACAGCAGACGAAAGTAAAAGTAAAAGTGAAACCAAAAGTGAAAGTGGCCAAAAAGAAACATGACTTAAAATAAATATTTTCAAAAACACTGGTTAAAAGCTGTTGCAAAACTAAAGGTTAAACATAGTATGAACTTTTTATGCAGTTTATTTCAAACTATCAGACCAAATAATGATTTTATATCAGTAAATATTGGTCGACTCCCGGCTGTCAAAATTGTTTTCGAAATGCTGCTTCGAGGGCAAAAATAATTACAGACAATTTTACCATTATCTTTCACTTCTAGTTCATTTAAGTGTATTTGTAAATATGTTGTTTATGCAATTTTGTGATTCGTTTGCAGCCTACCCATAACTTCTAAGCAAAAATGCTGCATCATTAGTTTTTACAGTAAATACGGTACGATAACTTCTATTGTATAGCTATCATGCTTTTTGTGGAAGTAAATATGTTTTTGAGAATACTGATAGATTAGACTAAATGTTAATCATGTCATTTAATACACAAATGGTTTTCTTTTAAAAATATACCACTGAGCGAGCATGGGTCCTGTCCACCTGGAAAAACGATGGAAACAGTATAGTGGTGTTTTGCCCGATTTTCAAATCCCAGATGTAAGTGTTTACATTAAATTGGGTCATCTGAATGGGGCAATGCCTGGGTAGAACTAACGAGGCAAAGAAGTTGATACATATTATTAAAATAAAAATATTGCAATTTTAATGCCTTTTTCTGGGCGAGGACTGGTCCAGTCAGTCTACGTCAGAAGTTAGGCCTAGATCTAAATGAAAAAGAAAACAGAGGCCCGTCCAAGTTTTTTTTTACATAACTGCAATGTCCAATGAATGGTGTTACGAGTACTTAAAATATGTGTGTCTCTTATCCAAATCCGTAATTTTTAAGTTTTTATACACACCAGTTTTCAGGACGCTAATAGTCTTACCACTAAGTACTGTCAGACTGTAGTGCATTTTCCAAAACTTTAGATCTAGATCTACATGAAATAATCAACGTAAGCCTTTAACTCGGAGGTGATTACAATTCAGATTTTTCTCCAGTTAGAATCTAGTAGATCTAAGTCCAAATGCGTTGATTAATAATCAAAATAAGCCTTGCCACTTTGATTTCTGCATATAAAGAGGAGAAATATGAGCCGTGCCATGAGAAAACTAACATAGTGCGTTTGCGACCAGCATGGATCCAGACCAGCCTGCGCAACTGCGCAGTCTGGTCAGGATCCATTCTGTTCGCTAAAGGTTTCTCTGAAAGCGAACAGCATGGACCCTGCCTAGACTGCGCGGATGCGCAGGTTGGTCTGGATCCATGCTGGTCGCAAACGCACTATGTTGGTTTTCTCATGGCGCAGCTCGTATGTATCTCTCTCTCTTTTGTATTTATTAATAATAAAACACCGTAACTCTAATACGGCATGAAACGCACGTGCACTTTTCCCGCCAAAATAAACGCTTATGTTTGTTTGCGACAACCAACAGCATTTGGGTAAACCGTGGGTACGCTTCAAGTTTCAAAGCGTGGGATTCGGAGCTATGATTCCGGCGGCAAAAATAGCAATCTTACGGGTCATACCGCGTCATACGTATTACCATTCTCATCCATCAGATGGTCGTCAAAATCCCGAGACAAAGTTCATCCGGGGAATCACGGTAGACCTCTGGTATGCGAGAATGACGTATTACTTACGTGTAAGCGTATTTTTCCAGCTGTGTGTTCTAGTAACACTATCGTAGGAAAATAATATCTGAAACGAACAACCTGTAGTATAATTTCATTTATTATATACCTATATAAATTCTGTAAAAAATCGGCTTGTATTTCACAATTAAATATGAACAGAGAGACAAAAATTCCGTATTGTACCTTTTAAATTCCGTATTGTACCTTCCGTATTGTATGCTGCCGGACTATTTTCATTAATATGCATGATCCGACACATTACTATAATTAGCGCACATAAAAACTTCACTAAGTTGTATTTAATATCGATAAACATTGAAGATTTCGTTCAAGAACAAAACAAGAATCAAAATGGTAAAGATATATAATAAAAGGGTCATTATAACAGTAGCTAGATCTTGGACTTTATATTCGGCTCTCGTGGATTTTGCAAGGTCGGATCACACTCGGCACTTGCGCGCCTCGTGAGATCCGATCTGGCAAAATCCACTCGAGCCGAATACTGCATCCCAGATCAAGCTACTGTTATAATAACCCTATTGCATCGCGAAAAAGATATGCTTCATTGATTAAAAAAATACCAGAAACTACAACTGAAATATAAGTAATGATCTATTCTTTTTGTCATGTATCTTCTCGTTGAATTTGCAGTCTGGATCATGCTTTAAATAGCAATGAGACCGTCGTTGATCGCCGAAAGAATGATGTCAATCAAGATGTCCCGACGTTATATAATCGTGCCACCGATTATTTACTGTATCTTGCAAACGCGTAGATGTCGATAAAATCCGCGGAGACCGATTAATTCTTCCATTTTTCCCGCCATGTATCCAAGTGGCACGTGGCGTTTTAATCACACCCTATAAACGACTGTAGCCTCCTCTTGCGAGTGATCAAAACAATAAACAGACACGCGAAAGGTAAGAATCGTCTTCAAATTCATTATTTTGCTTTACACTGTATGTGTATTAAAGTTTAACGATAAGTCTAACATAAATATGTGTATATGGTGATATAATAGATGAAACTGACAGGTAATGTTTACAAAATGTTGGATAATCACACTCATTGCATGAAAATTCACTCGACCAAGTCACGAAACTGATAAAGATTACGCCAAATTGATTTGTAATCCAATTATCCATGATGCTTTCTGTAATATGTATGCATACTCCATAAATATATGTAAATAAAATGTTTCGTATTTATTGCGTTTTTGAATGAAATAATTTTTTATCTAGTCTGTGTAAAAACATTAACTGTATGCCGACTTGCCAATTTTGATATTTGATCTGAACGCGTATTTGCGAGTGATACTGTATTCCATCTTGCGAGTACAGTAGGCGATTTATGTCCTTTAAAGGTGTCAATGAAATTTTAAATGCAAACAAAATTGTCTCTTTTGGTCAGTCGTCATGTTTATAATGTCATTTAATGTCTAACTCCTCGTGCGATACTTGTACTAATCCATTGGGGGTGGGGATGGAGTGTCTGTGACTCGCTATCCTACTTAATTAGATAATTAATTGAATGCTTCAGCGTCGTTTACATGCAAGTATTCGGTGTTGGTTTTATACACATATGTCACAAACTGACATACGGGCCTCAATGTATCTGTAGTGTAAATACAGGTATTGCATCATCTTTTTGTAAATTTTTGAGTTGTGAGGTAACTGTCAGATTTTACGCATAAAATACCTCTCATGTTTTTCTGTATTTCATAATTTGAATTTCCATGTAAATTTTATTAAATTCGGTTCAGTAACAAGAAAGTTGGTATTTTATAAACTTCAGTAACTATGTTTTTATCCCCAAAACCACTATAAACGGGCCTTAAATTGTAAATTTCAATCCGCGCCAAAGAGTCAGATTTCCCGCTATAATGTGATTCCCGTGAAAATGCAAATAATCAGAGTACACGCATAAGCCGTGAGTCCCAAGAAATTTAGTATTTGACGGACATTACCCTACAAACAGACTGGACTAGATATGCCTAGTGCACACCACTTTCGACATTAGAAAATTTACATCAAATTGATATTATATTCATGCTAGCTTTTGTATTACGTTTATTTCGCATTAACACGTATTAATTTGTGATTATAAATAATAGCTGCAGTTTATCATTTCCTTATCTATAATTTTTCATCATAAACTTTTCATATCTTTTCCATACTTTAACTTTAGACTTGTTAGTAATTTTAGAAATAATGAAGTAATAAGTGACGTATTCTAATCACGTGACGTATGAACTTAGTAGCACATAATATTTTGTATAAGTAGCACGTATTATTTATGGGAGCCTATGGAGGTATGGTGTATCCAAAGGAGCAGTTTTATGCCCTTACTTATTTGTTTTGTTATGGTGCTTACCATATGTTATATATTTTAGCTTCTTCCACCAGACAACTTTTACCTGGTGATGCTGTCACGACCCGGAAGTACAATACCCGAGGTTCACTTGTCTTCACTCGCCTGGATGTGATTTTCCCAGCGCAGAGCTTTTGTCCCATGGTTGTGCCGTAAACTGCAAAGACGATGATTTTTGTAATCCACTGAAGTCAGCTCAGGGATGCAATCACCTACCATCATAGGGAGCCAAAACGGAGTAAAACGTATTCACGGTTTAAAGGGACTTTATTTGAAGATATTTTGTATTTTTGTGCTACTTAATGTTCAAGTTAACGGAAACATCTGTGTCAACGAACAGCCAGTGTTAGAACTTTACACTTCACAAAAGAGTTACTGAGCTCAGATTTTTTCTTTCTTTCTTATAATAAGATTTTTGTTTCACTTTTCATTTATTTATTGTAAATAATCATTTTCTGTAAATGAATTTGTAAATATTGTAATGGGTGTTGATTTGTTCTGATAGTTATTGTCCCCGGTACGTCCATCCTGTCACAGCATATACTATCATAAAATACGAATTAGAAACTGAAAGTATAAACAGGGTCCCTACTATTTCATGCAAGAAATAAACCGTCGATTCCCTACGAAAATCACGGTTATCTGACGATTTTAAAATAAATATGAGATGAGACAGGAGGGGACTATAGGTTGACTCCCGTCTGTCTTCATCGATGTGGGTTCGAGCCTCACTCGGGGCGTTGAATTCATCATGTGAGGAAGCCATCCAGCTGGCTTACGGAAGGTCGGTGGTTCTACCCAGGTGCCCGCTCGTGATGAAATAATGCACGGAGGGGCACCTGGGGTCTTCTTCCACCATCAAAGCTGGAAAGCCGCCATATGACCTAAAATGTGTCGGTGCGACGTTAAACCCAACCCAACCCGTCTGTCTGTCCGTCTGCAACAAAATGATCGTCTGATTTTTTAAAAAAAACTATTTCACCCGCAAGTATCCTGCGAATAAACGTATAAATAGAAAAGGATAACGAAAACATTACCGGGAAAGTCGATTAAGTCCTTATTAGTAATTCAGAGTTTACTTCAAAGTAAACCAGTCAACATGATTCAAATGTAGTACAACTATTTTGTCACGAATGGCCTAATGGTTTAACTACCCGAGTCCCCCTTCCTCAATAATAACATAAACATGTTATCGTTATAAATACCGTGCGCGAGTAGTACAGCCGTCGTGATACTAGCTGTCAAGATTTACTGCTATTTCTCAGGTTAGAAATAATTTACATTTGATAGTGATAACACGTCAGGAATCTGTCCTGCGGATTTGACCTGGGACCTAGTTTTTGAGCCCTGATTACCCAATATCAAACTCGTCTAAGATTCTATTGATGTAACATTATGACCAAGTTTCATTAAGATTGGACCAAAAGTGTGACCTCTCAGTGTTAACAGTCAAATTGTTGACGACGGACGAGGACGACGCACACAGGTGATCACAAAAGCTCACCCTTGAACACTTCTTGCTCAGGTTAGGTTTTCCTCTAATGGCACTTCTGCTTGTAAAATGGGAACTTATTTCATTCGCAGAATGTATTTTCAGTAAAATAAGACAAGTTTCATGTTAAAGTTCGTGTGTTTATGACAAATACAAAGACAAAACTAAAATAATGCTGTTTACTGTGCGACGCTATCAAGAAAGCGATTCACAAAGGATTAGTAGATTCAGTCTGTCGCCGTTTCACTCCAAATCACCCCATTCACTGTTCATATTTTCACATCTATCAATTGTAGTTGCGATTATATACTGGTTTCAATGGTTTGAAATTCTAGAAAGTATAGAATTGTATGCGACACATTGTCTAATTATGGTCTCATGATGGTGAACATTTGTGCCAAGTTACTTCAAAATCCCTTAATGCATAAAGAAGTTAAGGCCTGACACAAAAAAAAGCAGACCATGTTTCACCTTTAGGTGTTACTTAAAAAGAAAAGGAAAATAATAAGATGGACATTAAGTACATATTGCCGATGTTTGTACGTAATCTTTGAAGAGAGGTAGTGTAATAGCATTGAAGTAATTGCACAACCAAATATATGAGGACACATATACAAACAGACCGAACAGACAGACCCCATGTTGACTGCTATATTCCACCCTCCTTCAAACTTTGTTTGCGGGTTATAATTATGAAGAAGTACTACAGGACCATAGGAAAAGCCGATATTTTATAAAGAAGTCACTCACAAACAGGCATACAGTCTTTTTACGAAACTCGCAAGGACTTGTACAGTATTTAAGTAAGCACGCATACAATCAGGAAATAACACCGAATCTTCTTTCATTGACGGGTATGAACATATTGGAGAATTTATCAATGATTTTACTTTATTTTACCAAACTAGTATTGTTTCTTCATCCATGAAACAGTGAAATTTACATGTAGGTCAGTCTTCAAGCAAGAAAATAAGTACTTTTGACGCCGACAATGTATAATTCTGGACAAAATCAGTGATCAATCAAGTTTTTTGCTATAATTCTACCTGTCATCAGACTAACACAATATATATAGAAACAAATCATGTTCAGCTGCCAATAAAATGTAAATATGCATACCTTCAAAGCAAATCAGTCACTTTAAAATGTTATTTTTAACTTTTAGCTGTCAGTTTATTGTTTTGATCACTCGCAAGAGGAAGAGGGGGCTACAGTCGTTTATAGGGTGTGTTAATGCACTGACCTAGAACTCATGAATATTCCGTGTGTTTCCGTAATTAATTTTCAGTGAATGAATTAAATAATGATAATCATTTAATTTATTAATTGATATCGCATGCGCAGATCCATCTCGTTGTTGTAAGAAGTCCTCTGTGTTACTATAACATTTCGTATTTCACGATGGGAAAATTGTCACGCATTAATATCATGATTTTCGTTCAATTTCATGAAAAACTACTCTACTACTCAACATTAACATTCTTCTTCATGCCAAAATGCTATAAAAATATTTTATACTTCTTTGCTCATGCATAATAGTTCCGCAAACCCGTTCTACGAAATGTCAAAAGTAAAATTTTCGCGAATATATAGAACAAGTGTTTTATTCAATAAACGGACATTTCAAGAAACTGCCAGCTGTACACGAAAAAAGATACAGGTAATATGGATACAATTACATTACATAGAATTAATATTGATGGTCTGAGCAGAATTCGAACCCATGCTAACGTGCGTAAAAGCTGGAGAGCTTACCACTACGCCAGAGTGCCATTGGTAGACAAATTTATATAGACATTTTCGAACAATAATTTAATATACTTGTAATTGCAGTTTTGCATACGCACCAAAAGTGAACAGGGAAAAGAAATAGAATGCTAACGAGAGTTCCAAAATGAAAACGAAGCTGAAACGAAAACGTGCTTGAACTGAGAACAAATTCTCTGTATGGAGATTACCTTTCCCTAAAACGAGTCGAATTTTTCTTTGCCCATACAAATACAATGTAGTAAAACAGTTGTACAGAATCCTTGTGATTCGCATGTTTATAAATCACATGTACCCATTTCATTATCCGGCGTTTACTAAAACATGTACTGCGTGATATCATTATTCTAAAAACTCGTGACAAATTTTCGATAAATCGTGTTCAAAGAAATGACAAGCCTTGTTGGCGTCGGGACATGCCGATGATACATGTACGTTTTAAAATAAAAATGCCTTTGACTAAACAGGATTTTTCCAAAACCGTATTGCTAGATCCATATATATATCGTCTGCTAGATCCATATATATATCGTCTGCTAGATCCATATATATATCGTCTAAGTATACATTTTTGTAGGTAGACTCTCCGTAGGTAGACTTTCCGTAGGTAGACTTTCCGTTGGTAGACTTTCCGAATATTTGGTTGAACTTGGGCGCAAGTTGTAAAGAGCCAGTCTTAACGAATGAAAACACGTAAATATCGGCCCATTTTATACGTCATAATGGATTTCCAAATGGAACGGGAAGCAGACGTTTCTTCAATTATTTTGGCGGGAAATCTGCACATGCCTTCCATGATGTTCTTTGGTATTGTCCACCAGTTTACAGAAAATTTAGTACATGTATTTGCGTTATAAATTTGTATTAAATATCGGACCATCTTATACGCCATAATGGATTTCCAAATGAAACGGGAAGCTTCTTTCAATCTCTGGAGATGTTCAACCCAATCCTTGCCCTGACACTACAGTGTCAGATACATCATCTATTTCTGGATACAGTGAGGTGTTGAGCAGTGGTCTTAGTGTTTTGCATCAAAATATACAGAGCTTGAAACCCAAGATCGAGATCCTTGAAGTCGAGTCTCAATCATATGACATTTTAGTTTTCACGGAGACTTGGCTGAATATGTCTGTTGTATCTGATGACCTACTCTTGCCAAACTTTCTACCACCCTTTCGATGTGATAGAATGAACCGTATTGGTGGTGGTGTCGCCATTTATGTCCAAAAGGGTATCATTGCTTCAGAAAGAGTAGATCTTGCTTTTACTGGTCTTGAGGCGCTTTGGTTAGAACTTATTGTTAACAAACGTAAAATTATCTTTGGAGGTATATATCGACCACCTGACTCAAACAATAACCATTGGCTTCTCTTAGAACAAAGCATAGATCAAGCTTTCAACCAGTGGTGTGATAACATACTTGTTACAGGAGACTTTAACATCAATGTTCTTAACACCACCTCAAATAAAATAACAAACCTAATGGCATCGTACAATGCAGAACAACTCATAACACTCCCTACCTACTTCACTGAACACTCTAATTCTCTAATTGACCTTATGTTTGTGAAGAACACGAACCAAGTCATTTCTAGCTTTGTTGCTGACCCTTTCATTCCAAACTTCACTCGTTTTCACTGTCCAGTCGTTGCTGTTCTAAAATTAGACAAACCTAAACATACTTCATTTAAGCGCAAGATTTGGCTGTACGACAGAGGTAACTATGATGACTACAGAGCAAAACTCCAAGCAACTAATTGGGAGACTCTGATGGACAGTAATGACCTCGAAAAGGTTGCTCAAGACATTACAGAGAGTATCTTATCAGCTGCATCAGAATCTATACCAAATAAAGTAGTAACCATCCGTCCAAATAACATCCCATGGCTAAACACTAAATTACGTAAACTCATTAGAAAACGCAATAAAATACATAAAAGGGCAAAAAAATCTAACACAGTTGAATCATGGGCTACATTTAGGCAAGTACGTAATGAAGTCACTAATCAGATACACAAAGCAAAACTAGATTATCAAAATAAATTAATTGAAAAAGTTAACTCATCCAATATTTCAGCCTAATTATGGTTCAAAACAGCAAACAACTTACACACAAACAAACATCCAAATCTATCCCAACCTTATACGAAGGCAACATGGAGGCGTCTACAGACCAGGGAAAAGTAGAACTTCTTAACCAGTATTTCTGCTCACAATTTACCATTGACGACCAAAATCGTCCCTTACCACATAGCCAAAAGTTAACCAACTCATCTTTATCTAATATTACTGTCACTCCCCAGGATGTAAAAGATGCTCTTACTCTTATAGACCCATCAAAAGCCAGTAGTCCAGACCTTGTCAGTACAAAACTTCTCCGTGAAGGCGCATCAGCACTATCCGAACCACTTTCTAAATCTTTTAACAAACTATTGATGGAATCTTACTTTCCAAATTCTTGGAAACTTGCAAATGTCACACCGTTATTCAAAAAGTCAGATCCGTCAAAACCATCTAACTACCGTCCAATATCCCTACTCAGCAGTATTGGCAAGCTCATCGAGCGCTGTGTCCATAAATACCTTTACAACTACCTAGTCAACAACAACCTCCTCACAACTTTTCAATCTGGTTTTATTAAGGGCGACTCCACTGTCAACCAACTTACATTTATCTACAATGATATTTGCCGAGCCCTTGATGAAGGAAAGGAAGTACGTGCAGTATTCTGCGATATTTCTAAAGCCTTTGACCGGGTGTGGCATCGTGGACTTTTACAGAAACTGTTTTCAGTGGGTGTAAAGGGTTCACTTATTCAGTGGATTTCTTCCTATCTGTCGTCCCGTAAACAACGTGTCGTCTATGCAAACGCCTCTTCTAGTTGGTCTCAGTTTAATGCTGGCGTTCCTCAAGGGTCCACACTCGGACCTTTTCTGTTTTTGACCTATATCAACGACATTGTCTCTATTACCAACTCTAACATTCGTCTTTTTGCTGACGACACCAGTCTGTACATAATAGTTAAAAATCCCAATCAGGCATCAACTGTCTTAAATTCAGATCTCCAAAGTATTCATTCTTGGTCTGAGTCCTGGTTGGTATCTTTCAATCCATCAAAAACTGAATTAATGGTCTTCTCACGCAAACACTCCAAACCACATCAACCAATGTTATCTATGAATAATGCAGCAATCACAGCGGTATCTACTCATAAACATCTTGGACTAACTTTCTCAAACGACCTGAAGTGGTCAACCCATATTTCCATCATACTAAAAAAAGCATGGCAGAGGATTGGAATAATGAGATCGCTGAAATTTGTGCTTAACCGCTCTAGCCTTGAACGAATGTATTTTTCATTCATTCGCCCTCTTCTTGAATACTCAGATGTTGTCTGGGACAACTGTAATGAAGCTCTGAAAAATGATATTGAGGCAGTTCATAACAAAGCATCTCGTATAGTAACCGGTGCAACAAAATTATGCAATATCCAGAAGCTATTACATGATTTGAAGTGGGAGACCCTCGCAGAGCGGAGGAAAAAACATCGTCTCATCTTATTCTACAAAATGCTTTATGGTCTATCTCCATCTTACATGTCTGATCTCATTCCAGGTCGTGATCAAATTAACAATGAAGGCTACAGTCTAAGAAACATAAGAAGTGTAAACTTCAGAACACAGTATTACAATTCTTCATTTCTGCCCAAAACAATCCGTGACTGGAATGCATTACCACAAACGACAAAAGAAGCAGCTACCCTAACAGCTTTCAAATCAGCACTAAACAAAAACTTATCTAAATCTTCTCCTCAGTTTAACTGCGGCTACAGAAAGGGACAAATTCTACATACTCGATTGCGTCTTGGGTGCAGTTCTCTGAATTATGACATAAAAGAAGATCTTTAACTGAATCCGCTCTTTGCACCTGTGGAAACACTGAGACTGTCGATCACTACCTGCTTCGTTGTCGTAAATATCAAACAATTCGTGAAAGGTTTTTCTTAAATACTCCATGTCCATTGTCAGTAAACAACTTTCTCAATGGCAACGACAGGCTTTCTTTCGAGCAGAATAAATCTCTAATCGTTGATGTTCAGCGTTACATTCTCGCAACAAAAAGGTTTACTACCTAATTCGGTCCTACTCTGTCGATTTGCACCCCGGTACCGTGAGTATATACTTGGTTCAAGCAACACTCCTTTTTATTTTACAAAAATCAGTAGAAACAGATAGTATTACAACTATGTTATATAATTCTTATTTGTCATATAAAATTAGTTATCACTAGCCATGATTCCTGACAATGTGGTATTTGATGAATTGTAGTTATTTCATATATGGAGAGGAATTTATATAAGTTTTAAATAACTTGTTCTCCGATCCATTAATTTCATGTATTTATTGTTGTATACCATGTATGTCAAACTTGCTGAAATATAGTTTAAACCAAACGGGAAGCTGACGTTTCTTCAATTATTTTGGTGGGAAAACGTGCCTTCCATGATGGCCGCTTGTTTACAGAAAATTTAGTATAATGCGTTAAATTTTCGTGTCAGCAGTCATGTTCAAATTTTTATGGAATGGTAAACAAAATGATCTAGATCTACAACCAAATGAAAATACATGCTTCAGAGCTTGAATCTATTTCGTTTCTGTAGGCCAGCGGCCGTTTCTGAAATGGTTGAGTATATATTTTTCATTCGAGTTCTTAATATTTCATTGATGTGTTCAGCATCCAGAAAGAAAGGATGATAATGTTTAAACAGCAACAGGCTGATAATGACGATTCTTTCACTTATTTCCTATTTTGAAAAAAAAAAAAATACCGACCTACCGACCTAGTCCTTGAAGTACTGGGTCGGAAGCGGCAAACGAACATATTTTTAAGGGTGGCCTTGCTTGAAACTGAGTTTATGGATGCGACCTCGTGGATGTTTTACCATCTGGAAACAGCATATTTTGTAAAATTTATCTTTGTTATATTATGTTGTATTGTTTCGTATCGTATCGTATTGTATCGAACTACCCTACTCTACTCTAATCTACTCTACTCTACTCTACTCTACTTCTACTTCTACTTCTACATCTACATCTACATCTACTCTTTATACAGTACACTCTACTTTACTCTGCTGTACTATTACAACACTACACTACTATAAATTAAACTACACCACACTACACTATACTATATTATACTACATTACACTACACTATACACTACACTGTTACTGTTACTATACTACACTATGCTATACTATTACTACACTACACTACACTACATTATACTATCACTACACTACACTACGCTATGCTATACTATACTATTACTACATTACACTACACTACTTTACATTAAACTACACTATACTATAACTGTTACTGTTACTGATACTACACTGCATTGCACTGCACTACACTACACTACACTATACTACACTAAACTACACTATACTATTACCACACTACACCACACTACACTTTACTATACTATTACTGTTACTGTTACTACGCTACGCTACACTATACAAATTGCCTAAACAACGGTATGAACTGTTCAACATTTATTACAGCAGGCATTTCCAACATTTATGTATAACATATATCCTTTAAAAAAAAAACACCAGATTTTGACTTGTACATAGTATATCATCATATGCATGCATATAATATACAATTAAACATGTTATTATATGTAAAAGTGTAAGTTGATATAATGTTGACGATGAATAATACATGCGATTTTATAAAACGTATCGAAACGCTGACAGTTATTTGTAGCCTGCACCAAAACATTTAAGCTAGGATAAGACATTATTTTTAGAAGTGACAATTATTATGCATTCATGTACAATATAACTTAAGTAATGCAACTATCCACATGCGCCTATAAGTAATATCTTCTTCTTCTTCTTCTAAATACTACACTCCCTCGTAATAATGAAGATTATATGTAGGCTCTGGTGAATTTAAAATATTAACTAAAAATATATTGTTTGTAGGCCTACATACGGAAATTATAGTACAAGTGCTAAAAGTTTTTTTGGGATTTTTTTTACAAAATTAGAATAAAATTTTGTACAGTAGGACGAATAGAACTTTGCTGTTTAACATCCTAAGGTTGAGACAATAACAGGCACAGTGACGATGGTTTTGAACGTGTCAGCTGTGGCTGCTTCATGAACTGTAATAGGCAACATGTTCCACTGGCTAACAGTCCTTGGATAGAATGAAAATTTATAGGAGTCTTTGGATGTTCCAATGTGCCTGAATGTGTATATGCTACCATACCTTGTTCTTACACCTGTATAGGGACCAATAAATTATTATCAGGGTAAATAGCCCGTTTTCAAGTGGTTTCTTTTCCAGCGCGCCGCTATGCCGTTTGACGCTATGACGTAATAATTGTGACGTCAGAACAGTGAATTGTTGTATAATAATTCACTGTTTTCAGCCTTCTTTGATTAATAGGAAGATGGATCGGATCGTGTTAGAATACAATACTATTTTAGACGGTGTAACATTTAAACTGTTAATTGTATTTTATAATATCCTTTCGTCAGTATGAATTAAGAAATAAATACCGCGCGTATTTTGATGGTGGAAACGGTAGTGCGTGCTCTTAATGCCATTACAGTTTTTAAGTCTTCTTGACACTATGAGACATGAGAACAATATTTTTCTTTATTATGTATGTTATGTTTGTTAAAACTGCGCCTCAGAGAAAGTGATTTGGCTTAACTTTTTATCACTACATTATCATTGAATTTATTATCTTGATTTGAAAGTTAGATCTACATATTTCAATATGGAATCTTAAAATTCAGCACAGTAGGTGGAGCATAAAATTCAAGTAATTCTCCCTTCACTTCCGATTCATATGTACTTGCGGAGAAAAAGTTTGTACTAGTACGGACGTTTGTACTATAGTACGGAAGCACGTCATCATGGTCAGGTTTTGACTGACCGCTTTTGGATAACCTTTGTTAAAAATACACGACTATGCTATGAAAAAAATCCGCGATAAAGTTTTTAACGAGGCCCTTTAAAAGTTTGAGGTAATGCATATTCTTTTCTGAACCCACCTCTCTCATGATATTCAATTTACCATTTATCTAAATTTTCATAATATTATCGTCATTTATTATCATGCTGAACAAATATGGGAAATTGCGATCTGTTGTGCTTTTATCTTTGAAAAACTTAGCTGATATCATGTGAAATGTGTCAAGGCTGATACTTCACAAACTATATCAAAAGCCTGTATACATTTGTTATTAATGAGATAAACTTATAATATGAATGTGTGTTTTCGTGTTACAGGATACAGATGTCCTTGGATGCATTTTTACTGAAATTTTGAGATGCTATCAATTTCATGCATTTGCATAGACGGTTTAAAGGATAAAATGATCATCACAACAACTGGCAGTTTGAAAATAAATACATTCTTATGTAATTAGGTTGGAATTGCCAGTGTTTTAACTATCCTGACAGACATCGTGGAACTAAAACCCAGGCGTGTAAAGCTGCTTGTCGCTGTGATAGCCATTAGAGTTGTCATGTTGGAATAAAAAAAAAGAATTCTAAATTCATTCAATATCATAATATGGAAAAAATCTAAATTAGCTTTTGTCATGGTGTGAAATAATCATACATACATACATTTTAAAATGGTACATACATAGAAGCAAGTTTGTGTTCTGTTACCATGGATACTACAGGAATAAACCACTGGCTGGATATTCTAATTATAGTTGTATACTTTTGTATTGTACTTGGTGTTGGACTATGGGTAGGTACATCTGACAAATCTTTGTGTCACCTATTTCTTAGTATTTCTTTTATCTATTGAGATTAATTACTGAAAACATCCATAATAATGTACAAAACTGAATGGAAATTGTGCGTTCCCCCATAAGAATGTACAAAACTGAATGGAAATTGTGCGTTGGAAATTGTGCGTTCCCAAATGTAAGACTACAGTTGTAGCTGTATTTGTAACACCATGCGGTTTAAGTTATCTTACTAGGTATTTTTCAGTCAAAGACATATAGTTATATCACGGTAGGTCAGTAATACGACAGACTGAAGGTCTATGCATATATAACAAATCGGACAAAATTTAACAAAAATTGTCAAACATTTTAACTTAAGTACAAGCATAAGATAAGATAATGTATGTCTCACTTTCCATGATGCCTACATATAAATCCCCAAGGAAGCCTTGTTATGACAGATAAATGAATGATAGATTGTTTGTAATCCCGTAAAATAGAAAACAGGTATTGCGTGGTAGAATAGTAAGTCGTATAACATATTAACTGTCTTATTACAACATTGTGAATGACTGTTATTTATGATATCTTTGTTTAAAAAAAAACATAAAAGATAGCACACGTTTTGCATATCAAAATAGTTAAACATATATATTTTCATATTTAATGTTAATCTGTTTAGTTAAAATAACCCAGAACGTGCATGGACATAATATTTAAGTCATTTTCCGGCCAAATCTGATTTCTGCGAGTATAACAATCACCTTCTATTCAATAAAATTCCGTGGTAGGTTCAGGCACATACTCTTATCACCTTAAAATTGATTGGCCCTAAGCTAACATACATCTAATTTTAGTAGAATAAATAATGTTGAATGTATAATACATGTTTTCCATTTTCAATAAATTGTGTACAGTACAATTATGACATGTTCCTTGCTCTAAAGATGTTTTCTCTAATCTATCGGAGGAGTTACACCACGTCTAAATTTTGCGAGTGCACTGTGGTGTAAATCCTTGAATGCGACATTTCGCACAAGCTTGTGTCTCATACAGGTGCTACACTCTACTACATCTGGAGTATACCAATCAATTCCTGAAAAATATACGTTGCTGCTCTATGTATATCGTAATCGACATTTTGAATACTTATTTGCAGACAGTGTTTCGACCCCAGCGGAGAAATGTTGAAGGTTACTTCCTTGCAGGACGAACAATGCCTTGGTTTGCAGTAAGTTCACTTTTTAGAAGGTTTTACCTATGCACACTTTAGTAAGGTTTGCTGTATGCTCTCTTTTGTAGTAAGGTTTACCATAAGTTTTCTTTTGTAGCAAAGTTTAGCGTATGTACACTTTTGTAGTAAGGTTTACCGTATGCTCACTTTTGTAGTAAAGTTTAGCTTATGCACACTTTTGTTGTAATGTTTACCGTATGCTCATTTCTGTAGTAAAGTTTAGCGTATGTACGCTTTTGTAGTAAAGTTTACCGTATGCTCACTTCTGTAGTAAGGTTTAGCGTATGTACACTTTTGTATTAAGGTTTACCGTATGCTCACTTTTGTAGTAAAGTTTACCGTATGCTCACTTCTGTAGTAAGGTTTAGCGTATGTACACTTTTGTAGTAAGGCTAACCGTATGTACAATTTTGTATTAAGGTTTAGCGTATACATACACTTTTGTAGTAAGGTTTAGCATATGCTCACTTTTGTAGTAAGGTTTACTGTATGCTCACTTTTGTAGCAAGGTTTAGCGTATGTACACTTTTGTAGTAAGGTTTACCGTAAGCATACTTTTGTAGTAAGGTTTACTGTAAGCACACTTTTGTAGTAAGGTTTACCGTAAGCACACTTTTGTAGTAAGGTTTACCGTATGCTCACTTTTGTAGCAAGGTTTACCGTATGCTTACCTTCGTATTAAGGTTAAGCGTATGCATTCTTTTGCAGAAAGGTTTACCACATGTTCACTTTTGTAGCAAGGATTACTGTATGCTCACCTTTGCAGTAAGGTTTACCTTACGTTCACTTTTGTAGTAAGGTTTGTCGAAAATTTACTTTTGCAGTAAGGTTTACCATATGCTCACTTCTGCAGTAAGGTTTACCATATGCTCACTTTTGTAGTAAGGTTTGCCATAAGTTTACTTTTGTAGTAGGTGATTACACATTTTGTAGTAACTATGCATGTTTTTTTCGTTTTGGACGTTCTGTTGTAACTATGCGTTTATTTCAGGTTGGGGCGTTCTGTAGTAAAAATGCGTTTATCTCAGGTTGGAGAGTTCTGTAGTAACTATGCGTTTATTTCAGGTTGGAGAGTTCTGTAGTAACTATGCGTTTGTTTCAGATTGGAGAGTTCTGTAGTAACTATGCGTTTATTTCAGGTTGGAGAGTTATGTAGTAACTACGCGTTTATTTCAGGTTGGAGAGTTCTGTAGTAAAAATGCGTTTATTTCAGGTTGGGGAGTTCTGTAGTAAAAATGCGTTTATTTCAGGTTGGAGAGTTCTGTAGTAACAACGCGTTTATTTCAGTTTGGAGAGTTATGTGGTAAAATGCGTTTATTTCAGGTTGGAGAGTTCTGTAGTAAAAATGCGTTTATTTCAGGTTGGAGACATCTGTAGTAACTATGCGTTTATTTCAGGTTGGAGAGTTCTGTAGTAACTACGCGTTTATTTCAGGTTGGAGAGTTATGTAGTAAAAATGCGTTTATTTCAGGTTGGAGAGTTTTGTAGTAAAAGTGTGTTTATTTCAGGTTGGAGACATCTGTAGTAACTATGCGTTTATTTCAGGTTGGAGAGTTCTGTAGTAACTACGCGTTTATTTTAGGCTGGAGAGTTTTGTAGTAAAAATGCGTTTATTTCAGGTTGGAGAGTTTTGTAGTAAAAATGCGTTTATTTCAGGTAGGAGAGTTCTGTAGTAACTATGCGTTTATTTCAGGTTGGAGAGTTCTGTAGTAAAAATGCGTTTATTTCAGGTTGGAGAGTTCTGTAGTAAAAATGCGTTTATTTCAGGTTGGAGAGTTCTGTAGTAACTATGCGTTTATTTCAGGTTGGAGAGTTCTGTAGTAACTACGCGTTTATTTCAGGTTGGAGAGTTCTGTAGTAACTATGCGTTTATTTCAGGTTGGAGAGTTGTGTAGTAACTACGCGTTTATTTCAGGTTGGGGCGTTCTGTAGTAACTATGCGTTTATTTCAAGTTGGAGAGTTGTGTAGTAACTATGCGTTTATTTCAGGTTGGGGCATCGTTGTTCTCCAGTAATATAGGTAGCGAACATTTTGTCGGTCTGGCAGGTGCAGGAGCAGCGGCTGGAATCGCTCTCATTCTCTTCGAGTGGTTTGTACGTACCGTTTTTAAGAACATCATGACACCTATCTTCCCAATACATTAAAGTAGTATACTTTGTGAAATGAATATATTAATGTTTTACTGTCAAAGAAATATCGCATCGTTAGATGGAATTGTTTATACTTCGCCGTTTCATCCATTAAGTCTTAGGTGCACATGTTGATTCTTATTTGTAATTCAATCAACCTATATTTTCAGTATACTTTCTATTAGTCTAATGTAACGTGTGTTTATATTTCCAATGATACTCATTTCAAATACCTGTTTGTTTACTTTTACGATTTCAGCCAATATTTCTGATTCTGATGCTGGGCTGGTTATTTATACCTGTATACATATCTGCCGGTGTAAGTAATACAACTTCAATTATATGGTAACGTAGTAAGACAACTAATGTTGAAACATTTAAGGTTGCCCTAAGGTGTTACAGATGTGCTTTTCTATTGTTTCCTTTGCATGATACTCTATTTTTTACTGTAACTGAGTCATATTCAGCACACTCTACATCTTATATACTGGTCCGGGTTTGCTTTTATTGGCACTTTCAAGTATTTCGTGTTTTAAATAAAAACTGCAAACCCTCAAGAAATGACATAAGCTTTATATGATACCAGAAATGCAATAACGTCATAACAGATTAAGTGTTTTTAATGTTACATTAAAATTTTCTTTGTGTTCTAATGATTTCTTATCTGCTAACAATTTTATCCGTGTTATGGTTGTTATAGTTCTGTATTTCAGGTGTATACGTTACCAGAATATATAGAGAAACGTCATGGAGGTAACAGAATACGGATCTACCTGAGCTGTGTAGCTCTTGTATTGTATATAATAACAAAGTTAGCGGTGAGTTATAAATTTACGATTTAAGAATGATTATGTATACTACTTAAAGACAAGAAAACTAGTTTACAAGTGATGCATAACTTCGAGGTCAATATGCGAGTCTGACACCAAATTTTAAAGGGGCCGAAACACAGAGTTTTTCGGTAATGGCCAGCGACATGTATGAGTTCTCATTTGCTACTTCGTATTAGACCTTTACAACGGACACGGAGCTGTAAATGTAAATGTAGACGTGCTATGTACTTTGGTCAAAATCCGGGGGATTTCTCAAAACATAAAATTCGAAACACGTCAGTTTCAATAAACAGCGGCGTCGCATATAAAGTCACAAATTGGGTCTTTATATAAGCATATTATATATCATATTTGATGGATAATATGTCATTCCAAGCTGAAGTTGTTGGCCGAAAACTGTTTTTCATCTATTTGTATTAACCATGTAGTTGAAATTACCTCGAGCGGCCCCAAATATAATCCAAGCCTTTCTATCCTAGTAAGCTTCGTGGTGATATTTCAATCTTATTGCGAGTTATTGAACTGATTTTTTTCACACCATAATTATGTTATACTGTGTTCAAGTCATCTTAATTGAATAACCTTCTTGATTGAATTACCTTCTATTCTGTTCTATTTTAGATATTGGCGACATTGACATTGACTTAGGCGGTCCCACTAGCTTCTACAGAAGCTTGCTATATACAGAGTTTGGTGAAAATTGTCAATTTGAACTTAAGCTATAGACTGGACACCATCTGCTCTGCTTGACGACACGATTATTGAATGATTTTTCACCTATTTTTAGTGTGACATTTTGACCTTTGTAGCATTTACCATAATGCCATCAACACTGCCAAAACAAAGCAAAGTTCCGATCGGGATTTTAACCACAACTCTCCAAAATTCCTAAATGTAAAAATGTATTCTTAGATCACTGCACACAGTGGAGTTTTTCAAGAACAGCACATTTAGTAATGAACCTTCTGGCTGCAAACACAGTTCGAGTCTTGGTTTTTCTTGAAGCTACCTGTGGGCAAGGTTTCACTCTAATATAAATTCATTGAGAGAGACACATTTTTTAAAAATGTTTTAGCAATAGTGATATTGCCATTGACTCTAGCGCCTCAAACATTACCAAAGCTAAGTCTCCAAATAAATTTGCTGTAGACAGTTATCGTGAAAATTTGCCAGTCTGAAAAGTTGTTGACCAGAACCACATTACCCCAAGCTAGTAATAACCAGGCATTTTCTATAACGGCACTATGTCTGAATTCTTGTACGACATGCATTTACTGGGATAAACATAGTTTCATTAATTGCATTTTAATACGTAATTATATAAAAATGGCTTAAATTATTGGAGTGCATGGAAAGGGATAAAATGAAAATTGAGATATTGGAACCATTTTATAACTATGACTTTATCACTAATAACGCCACAAGATTTTATAAAAAGTGCATAGTCTATAGTGCAAATGTAATACTGTTTTCCTATAAACTAAACAGATTAAAGCCACGATACATAGCTGGACTGAAGTTCGTGACTGGTTTGCTAAAACGTTATGATTTATAATAAATATTTTGTTAATTATAAGAACGAGGAAGAAACACTTGCCGTATTTCTTTAAAGATAAAATGCTCGTCACGAGCCTCGCGTTTTATTATGTTAATTAAATAGTTGAATAAATTCAGTAAAAAATCTCACTTATGTAAGATCATCTATGTATTTCACCAACATCTGTAAAATTCAAGTATTAAGACCGTCGATATTTTCCTTTCAGATAATTCACTCATGTGAACGTTTATCAAAATTATGTAATTCTGTATTATGTTGAAAGAATATACAGAATTTGAAATTTTGACCGTTTCATTGAAATCAATGATAAATAGAATGAAAAGTTGGTTGCTTCGATGAATTCTTAAAAGTTTGTGATTTTGAGCAGTGTAGTTTATAAATCTTCTAGAGCGGTATGTTTCATTAAATGGTAATGCATGAAACATCGCTTGGTGAACAAAACTACGGGGACCCACACATATATTTTGTAATTAATGTTGATCTGAAAGCCACACATGATAAGTAGAGTACATTAGCAATTTTGAAGTAACGTTCAAAATGTTGAATTATATTTTACTTGTCCATAATACTTCAAATCTAATTATTTTACGAATCTGTAGGGACTATACTCTCGTCTCTTATTAATACTCAATAAACAAGTTGTCAATATAGTTATGATATCTCCATATTTCAAAGTGCTGTTGTTAAAAGAACAATAAAATGCATAGAAACTCATTTTAGTAAGATATTTAGCTTCCCCTGACAAGATGTCAGATCTTCGAAAAATACTCGGCATTCGCAACCGGTATACTTTACAAATTTTGTTATGTGATAGAGGTAGCTCTTCCTTCCACATGCCCATGTAAATAATGGAAAGTTTATCCATTGTGGATATTGTTTATTATTATTTTTTTATTTTATTTATTTATTTTTTTTATTTTTGATTTTAATCTTTTTTTTATTTTATAGATCTAGCAAAAAAAAAAACCACACGGTTTTTTAGCGTTATACAGTATTTCACATATAAATGACGTCATCAATGACACCATTTATAACTATAGACTATAGAAACGTTAATAACGTTATTTTCAAATACTTGCTTGTAGATGTATAAGCATTATTTATCTATCAAAATATTTTATTACAGAAAACCATACCAAGCCCTTTGAGAGAAATTTACATTCCTAATTCTAATATGCACATTTTAATAGAAAAAAAAGTGAAAATGTGAAATAGCTTCCTTTTGCACTAGTCTAAGCCCTTAAGGGGACGCATACTTTGAAATTAGAAAAAAGTGGGTGGGGTATGATAAAATTTACCTACAAAAAAGTACAAGGTTTTGGTACATGAAATGGATACTGTTTCAACTGTTATAAGTACACAAAGGATTGCTCACTAAAATAAAAATGAGAAAACTGAAACAAGAAAGTTATTGTTGAATTACATAAGACTTATTGTGTACATTCAAAGTCAACAATTAAGACTTTTTGGTGCGAAAATGATAGTGCTTCACCTTGTCCAAACATTTATCAATGTCCTACAGATTCTAATTTAAAGAAAGAATGTGAAATATGGTCACTGTCTTGCTTTTCATTTCGCATATGTAAGCTAAAACACATTAAAATTAACCACCTTCTCAAGATGAATTTCAAGTGATCGCCATTATGCATTTAACCCGCCTGACCTGTGTAGCATCTTAGATATCTGTTCTAGGGTATTCATTGTGTAGAATGTCATGTTATGCCCTTGTAATGCTAATCCCACTCTGATTTTTTTTGTTTACATTTTTATCAATGAGAACTATGGCGTCCATCCAGAGCTGAAATGACGTGGCGTTAAATTTGTACATGTTTAAGCAAACCTGGTGTGTTAGAAAGAAAATCTCATCCCTTCAACATTATTTGGAACACTGTTATTGTAAAAAACCTGTTTTTTCCTTATACAAAAGCTTAATATTTTGTGTTGAATGTACTTTCACAAAGACCTCTGTTTTCCTATTACATTCATAGTACCACATCCTTATCCACAAAATACTGAATATTACAGGTGTCCATCAGTATTATATCAGTTTAGGAATATGTTTTTTATTTTCCCACCATCGATTTCTTGAATATGCACCCCTTCCGCATTTCTGTATGAACTGTGAATGTAGCAATATGCGTCCCCTTAATTTATCTTCAATAACAACTTGAACAGGTAAACGTTTAGAGATGACCCCTCAAATTTGACTGAAGTACAGAGTACATACATGTACGTTTACATTTCCATGTTCGTGTCCGTGATAAAGGTCTATTACTGCATTTAGTACTAACAATGCAACACCGAAGTGAACCTGCATAATTTATGCAATTATGGGCCATTCCCACCAATCAAAATTTTTTTATTTATAGTCCATGTAATAAGAAGAGAGAATGATATATGTTTCCAAAAAATGTGCTTATTCTTGAAGTCGGACGAGATAAATTGGATATGCAAAAAGTATTGCTTTAGCCTTTTATTTGTATAAAGTTGCTCGGGGAGTATTTTCACATATCAAAATGCATGATAAAGTCAATATATCACTTGTACATGAAGAAGTTCAGTAGTTTTGAAAGTTGTTTGTTGTCTTGATAATGTAACGTTAAATCAAAAGAGATAAACAAATGGAAATTATTTTTACGATAGAAAAGAGTCCGTTTCTGCTTTCAAAGGATTTGACTTTGCCACACTTAACCTTGTAATCTTACTTTCAGGCAGCCATGTTTTCTGGAGCCTTGTTTATTCAGCTAGCTCTGAAATGGGATATGTACGTCTCGTTGGCGGTTCTGCTTGTTGTCACAGGACTCTACACTGTACTCGGTATGTATGTAATATAATCCCCTGTCACAGGACTCTACACTGTACTAAGTATGTATATAATAGTCCCCTGACAGGAAACGAATTACTGAAACTCAAGATTCGACATGTACTTGGTTGATATTGAATATCCCTTCAGATTAATTACGTTTATGTTTGAATATGGCAAGGACTTAAATTCTTATTAAATGTATTGTATATTACACAACTGTATTATTTGTTGTTAAGTGATAGTCGTTACATAGGCTCTAAAATTTTGTTACGTTTGGGTACCGTATCATATCTATGCTGAATACCGGCCTATCTAGCGTTTTTATATTAGTTGTCACGATTCCTGTCAGTATGTATCATGACATATTGTTCACTAACTCTCATGTATTTAGCTATAATATAGTCCCCACAAAACTCAAACGTTATTAATTTAGCCCGTCCGACCAACTTATTATCTTAAATATAGTCCTGTCGGCCTTTAAACACTGTGGATGCACGTATAGTCGTATCACCTGCGTCTCATTTTTGTACAAATATTCCTGTCGGCGTGTAATATCGTGTAGTAAATAAGTAGTCACAGTTTTTCTGTTTGTATGTAGTATATAATTCTTGTCAAAATATGCTAATACTGTACGGGTATGGTATGAAAAGATTCTGCAGGTCTCCTGTAGTGTGTATCAAATAATTCTGTCAGTTTGACAATATCTACCGTTTTGGTATGTTACATAATATAAGTTCTCACAACTTGTTCTACACGCCATTACTGATACAAAAGTCTTTAAATGATATTACATTGAGTCCTAATATAAGCTTTATCCAAGCGATCTACCCATGGTGGATTATGCTTGCCAAATTTCCTCTTGTATTATTGAAATCTTTTGACAAGCATCTACCTTTAGCCCTTTTAATAGTATATAAGTTCGATGTCCCGACTATTATGCTTGGTATTTGTCTATATAATTGGCACATTTTTATCGAATAAACTAACATTGAATGGTTTATTATGTAGTCTGGTTATATTGCCCAAAATACATGAATACTATATTTAACAGACCAAAGATTATCAAAAATTTATAATATTACAAATTTAGTGGTTTACTCATATTCAGAACTTTCAAACAGTGTTTGATAATTCGATATTCGAATATTCGTTCCTCCCACTCCCGTTATTAATTACAGACGACCTTATTCGAACTCAAAATGTACTTGGTATTATTAATCATGTTTACTCTCTGTCTAGAACGTCTACACTGTCAACTTGGGATGGCATTCATGTTGATTCTGTCCTTTGTCACAGGACTTTAACACTGTAAGTATGTATTTATTTAGTTCTGTCTAAGGACTCAAACTGTAACTATATATTAAATTTATACAGTCCCTTTCACAGACGGAGGTACCAGATCTTAGTATTGTATTTATACGCCTGTACAGGCCCTATAAACATGTTTCATTGGTATTGCCACGTATTTGAAGGGCCGGAATCACCTGCCCCTCACTTCAGCTCCTGGCTGTTGTGGGACTGGTGCGTATAGTTAACTTAGTAGGCTTTCTTCAGTATTAATCAAATACTTTCCCTAGCAAAAAGGAATTTCACTGTTTGTATGTACTACTAATTCCCATGTTCACAGGAATAACAATGTTACTTGTCAGATGTGAAGGGTTTCCTTCACAGCACATCTTACACTGTATTAGTATGATCAGTTATCCAGTTCACAGCATTACACTGTACAATCGTGTATATGAATATTCCGTTGTTCAGCCATTAAACAAATTCTTGTTATGCCACGTAATTTTAACAAAGCGTTTTTCACTTTGTTGTATATACGTAATATATGTACCCACATTCCTACAAAAGTGTAACACCTTGCGTAAGTTATATAAATTCTTGCCCAGGACTTTTCGCTGTACTTCGGTATCGTACGTATCACCCATCGATGTTTCTTTTGTCACAAGCACGTATTTTAATACCCCGAGTGGTATGTACGTAATTATAATGGTTCGTGTCACGTTTGTCTGTCTGCCCTGAATGTGGTTAATGATCTTATAAGTTCTGTCCCTTTGATGTCATTCTCCCTGTTTTGACTTTTTCATGAATATGAACCCTTCAAAGACAATGGTAATATACCCGGCCGTGTCTTGTTGTGTCCTCTAATTGAACCCTTGATGACAAAGAAACTTGACACAATGTTACCACAATAGACGACATGCACACGCATGTCTTTGGATGTACTATTTATCAAGTCCTTTAGGGTCAACAATGATTTCTGTCCGGGTCTGTAATGTAACGTAAATATAAGCCTTGTCACAAATGATTCTACCACATGAGCATTGGCTAGTTTCGTATATAAGTTCATCAGGTCACAAGAGTACATTATATGACTTGGGAGTGTCCGCGTAATTAACTGCTTGAAGTTTCAAGAATATGAAATTGAAACTGAGGGCAACTATAGCGTATTGATGTATTACAGTGGTACATCTCGAAAAGTATCATGACATTTACATTCCGTCGTCATTTAACAGTGACTAGATTTCAAATCTTACAATATTTACACAATATTAGAGGTGTTTGACTGCCAGGTCAGTTACAAAGTCATTAAACGTTGTTATGGTGATGGATCTGCTGTCGTTATGGTCAGATCGTTTCTTTCCTACAAACTTCAAACTCCCCGGTTATTGAATTTGACAGGGACGAGCCTTATTTCGAAACTCAAAGATGCCC
Source organism: Mercenaria mercenaria (assembly GCF_021730395.1). NCBI lineage: Eukaryota > Metazoa > Mollusca > Bivalvia > Venerida > Veneridae > Mercenaria > Mercenaria mercenaria. The sequence goes on from NC_069375.1 coordinate 21,357,772, forward strand.
TTAATAACTGGTAGTTATTAATCATTATGACTCGTCTTGTGTTACTTTTTGTAAACCGCTCTTACATTAAGTATGCCAACAAATGTGGGTGATGAGCATTCAATGCTTTGTATCTCTGGTTCTTTTTGTACAGTTGCTATTATAAATATCTCGAAGTTTTTTTTTAGTTTAGCTGAGTCTTTGAAGACATGCAAACTGGACAAACATATAATTACAATTTTACAGGTTTTGTAAAGATCGGAGGTTACCAGAATCTTGAGCGATTGTATTTTGACGCCGTACCGAGTGTGCGTAGTAACAACACAACGTGTGGTTTACCAAGGTCTGATGCTTTCCACGTGTTTCAGGACCCAGTGACGGGAGATCAGCCGTGGCCAGGTCTCGTACTTCAGTCTTCCCTCGGCTGTCTGTGGTACTGGTGCTGTGATCAGGTTAACTTAGAGAGTTTCTCTTCCAGTTTAAATCCAAAATAACTTTTAAAACCTAGAAACATGGGTTTAATATTTTCACTTTTGTATCTACTACTAATTACAAAACAATGTTTTCTCAAATAAAAAAAAAATGTTGACGTCAATGTGGAAGCGGTTCTCTTTAATCCAGCAACATGTTTCCAGTAATTCTTAGTGAGACAGTCTTTACTCAGTATCACGCATTACTGACATGATACAAATCGTGTAAACATTTGACATAAACATTTCGTTTCTCATCCCAAATATAAAAGCAGACTTCTTGACTTTATTAGAGAACAACAAAACTACATTTTAAAAAGTCGTTTATTTACTTTTTTGAAATCATACTATCACGATTATTTATGTAGCCGCCACCAATTCCCTATCAAAAGTATAACACCTGCGTGAGAAGTTTTCGACTATAAACTTTTCTTGGACCCGTGATTCTTTTTCCCAAAGAACACCAAATGTCTTTACGTATCGACGACTCACCTCTATTCGTCATGGTTCATCTATGCTTTATTTAAACAATGCATCCGTCATTTTTATACGCCCGAAGGGACGTCTTATGTTATGGTCCCGGTGTCCGTTTGTCTGTCCGTGCCCGCGAAATGATGGTTAAGTGACTTCATAACGGTACTTTCTCTTTGATGTCATTCATTCCGTTCTGTTTATGTGACCTTTTTCTTTTTATGTGACTGATAGAACAATAGAGAGAACAATGGGGGTGTCACATAAATACCGTTTCGTTCCGTTCGTCCGTTAGCAATTTCGTGTCCGCTCTGTAACTCTTGAACCCCTTGAAGGATTTCAAAGAAACTTGACACAAATGTTCACCACACCGAGACGACATGCACAGCGCATGTCTTGGATGTCTCATTTCAAGGTCAAGGTCACATTTAGGGGTCAAAGGTCATATGAGTGTGTTTCGTGTCCGCTCTGTAATTCTTGAACTGCTTGAAGGATTTCAAAGAAACTTGGCACAAATGTTCACCACACTGAGACGACGTGTAGAGCGCTAGTTTCGGATGACTAGCTTCAAGGTCAAGGTCACACTTAGGAGTGAAAGGTCATATATGACTTTGCAGTGTCCGCTCTGTCACTCTTGAACTGCTTGAAGGATTTCAAAGAAACTTGGCACAAATGTTCACCACACTGAGGCGACGTGTAGAGCGCTAGTTTCGGATGACTAGCTTCAAGGTCAAGGTCACACTTAGGAGTGAAAGGTCATATATGACTTTACAGTGTCCGCTCTGTCACTCTTGAACTGCTTGAAGGATTTCAAAGAAACTTGGCACAAATGTTCACCACACTGAGGCGACGTGCAGAGCGCATGTTTTTGATGACTCGCTTCAAGGTCACGCTTAGGGGTCAAAGGTCATATATGACTTTGCTTTGTGTATATTGCTGTGCATTGCAGTGCTCTTGTCTTTATTTGGCAGATCCCTTTCTGTTCTCTTACAGTATTTTCTTTTAATTACTTCCCTTTTTTGTTACTACAGATAGCTTATCTTGAAACTTTTTTTATTATTGGCAGTAGGGAAAAACCAAAACCACTTTTCTGTGGTACAACATGGATGGTACGTTCAATTTTTAGATGTATTTTGACATAACTTTACCAGGTAAGAATTTTTTTGTGGACTTTGAATTTTTTTTTTTTTGGAATTTCTTCTTTTTCTTGTTCCTGTCCTTTTGGCTTCAACAGTCAAGCTCTTTAAATTTTGCTCCCATCCTCTGATGTAACCCTTCGGGCGTATATTGCCCCGCTTGGTGGCGCTCTTGTTCTAAATACATTCAATATAGAGTATCATATTACAGGTGATTGTTCAAAGATCCCTCGCTGCTAAATCACTGTCCCATGCTAAAGGTGGCTCCATTTTAGCCGGGTTTCTCAAAATTCTTCCTCTTTTTCTGCTGATATTTCCGGGAATGATCAGCAGGATTTTGTTTCCAGGTTTGTATATATATACTGCTTAAAGATTTACTGTCACTATTTAAAGTACTAGTATTCGGTTATAAATCCTCTTGAACAGTAACCTGAATTCGTTCTCCTGGCCGTTAGAAGCAAAGCCATTTAAGTAACTATATGTTCTATACTTTAGCATTATAATGTTATTAACTTAGTAACAAAGTTGTGTGGTCTAATGTGTACATAATCATACAATAAAGCTTGACATTGTGGATTTGAGCCACTGCAAAGACACGAAAAAGCAAAACAAATCAGGTTAGTGCCTATGTAATCGTAATATATTTGTGGTATCAAATATTCCATATAATTCAAACGTCTTCGAGATAGCCGGAATTTTGAGATAAGCGAGTTGGAGATATACAGTATATGAGTTAAACAACAAATTGAAAGAAGCATAATACAACTTAGACTGGCACCCGTCCCTATGTTTGTTCTTATTTACATATATATATTTAAGTTTATTCATTAAGAGGGAAGTAACTCCAGCAGGTTGTTTCTACATTGACATTTTTTATTGCCCCTGGCTCCGAACATAGGTGGTTCAGCCATCAGATAAAATGTGCTATTTTAGAGGCTTAAGATTTTCTTATTTTGCTTGCAGTATTTATATATAAAAAAATAACCATGCCGCAAGGGAGCCGGGCTAAATACAACTATGATTTCCGTTTATATATTTGCAGACGAAGTGGCGTGTACAGACTCAGAAATTTGTCGATCTGTGTGTGATAATCCGGTAGGATGTAGCAATATAGCATATCCAAAACTTGTTCTCGAGTTGCTTCCTGTAGGTATGTATATCTTCATTTGGTGTGGATATGGTCTTAAAATTTATTCACAACAGGAAATGTTGCAGTTACGGTGTAAAGTGTACATTGTATCTTAATAATCATTGAGGCACAATATTGGTAATGACTGAAAGCAAATCAAAATCAATTAATCATTACTAAATTAAGGAGATTGCTGTTGAATGTATTGTTTTAGTTTATCTGTCAGTACTGTTATTTCAATGTTAACATGTGTAGCCAAAATTGTGTGCCACGTGTCACCAGATTGGAGCAAAGTTAAAACAGTGAGAAAAAAATGGATTAGTGGGCTATCAGCATTTCCTCGATAGTCAAATCTTTTCTCCGTTTCTTCTTGATGGAATTAGATTATTTCTAGCATTAATTGTTTACAGGTGCACGTGGATTGCTTCTGGCAGTAATGTTGTCGGCCATCATGAGTTCGCTGACGTCTATATTCAACAGTGCAAGTACTGTATTTACAATGGATATATGGAGAAAAGTCAGACGAAATGCAACACAGAGGGAGTTACTTATTGTTGGAAGGTAGTCCCTATTCAAAAAGAAACATGATGTCCGTTACTATGGTGATAACTAAGAACGTATCTACTTTCAGTAAAATATATCAGTATAGTTTTTGATTTTCAGCTATTTCTGATAAGACCATATTAAGTCTTACAGATATCAAAATATCATTGTTGTGATTTATAATTTAGGAGTTTTCTAACTTCTGTTCATTGTTGCTTTCGGGTGTTTAATCTAAGTTGTTATTTCGACAACAATTTGACCTTAGTTTTTAATTGATACAAATATAACCCTTTGCATGTGAACTTCGGCAGAGCGATATGTGGGATAATCTTTCAGCATATAAGGGAGTGTTCCTTTTCAAGAAGGAGGGTACTACTCTACAAACGTTACTGTTAACGGAGTGTTAGTGATCATTGCAATTTCTCAAGTGTTTGTTATCCTTCTAATTGCAGAGTGTTTGTGATCATTCCATCTGCGGAGTGTTTGTGATCATTCTGATTGCAAAGTATTTGTGATCATTCCAATTACAGATGTTTGTGATCACTCCAATTGCAGAGTGTTTGCGATCATTCTAGTTACAGAGTATTTACGATCATCATAATCAAAGAGTGTTTGCGATCATTCTAGTTGCAGTGTTTGTGATCATTCCAACTGCGAAATGTTTGTGATCATTACAACATTTTCTGATCATTCCAATTACAGAGTATTTGTGATCATTCTAATTACAGGATGTTTGCAATCATTCTACTTGTGATCATTCTAATCAAAGAGTTTTTGTGATCATTCTAATTAAAGTTTTTTTTGATCATTCTAATTGCAGTATTTGCGATCATTCCATTTGTAAAGTTTTTGAGATGATTCCAATTGCAGAATATTTGTGATCATTCTAATTAAAGAGTGTTTGTGATTATTCTAATTGAAGTGTTTGTGATCATTCTAATTATAGAGTGCTTTTGATAATCATATTTTCAGAGTATTTGTGATAATAATGTGTGTGATAGCCATACTTTGGGTACCTATGGTGAAAGCGTTCCAGAGTGGGCGGTTATTTAACTATATGGTAGCCGTGGAGGGCTATGTTGGTTCGCCACTAGGTGTCCTATTTCTCTTGTCTATATTCTGGAAGAGAACAACGGAAACGGTGCGCATGACGCTTTATTCTAGTTAACATGAAATTTATTTTCATTTTTTTTGAAAATCTAAAGCGCCCATTTTTGCTGATTTACACGTATTTCTGAATTGATGTCCTTTTAAAGGTTATTATAACGTTTGTATTTTTAAAAGGAAACTGTACAGCTGTATGTGTAATAGTATAAGAAATATGCCCGCCTTGAAGAAAGGTCATTTATTTTAATTATGAGAGGTACTGATAAAAGCTTTAATTATAATGTGATGGTCAGAGTCCGTGTGTCTCTAAATTAATCAGAATCATGTTGACTATGCTTTCTGACAAATGAAATTATGGTTAATTCATGCATATTATAATTCCCGATTACTTTTAGGGAGCATTCTTCGGAATAATACTCGGCCATCTGTGTGGTATAGCTCGTCTGGTTGTAGAGTTGGTATACCCTGCCCCGCCGTGTGGTGAAGCAGACGACAGACCAGCGTTTCTAACCAAACTTCACTACAGTTACTACGTACAGCTCCAGCTTCTGTTCACAGCCATAATGATCATTCTGATCAGTGTGTGCACAAAACCTCGGACAGTTGAACAGGTAACTCAAACTGTTACAGTATCTGTTCACAACCATAATGGTTTATCTGATCAGTCTTTTTTGTTCACACAAAAATGTGTTCAGTGGAACAGGTAACACGACCTGCTTTAATATATGTTCACAGCCATTATGATTGATCGGATCAGTTTGTACACAAAACCCTAGAGAGCGGATCAGGTGACTCAAACTGTTACATTATCTGTTCACCACCATTATGGTTGTTCTGGTCAGTTGTTTTTTTTTTTGTTTTTGTTTTTTTTTCCGCAAAAATGCGGACAGTGAAAAAGGTAAGGTAGACTGCTTTAGTATCTGTTCACGAAAATAAATATCGTTCTGCTCAGTCCGTACACATAATCGTGGACAACGGAACATGTACACAAACTATGAGGAATCTGCGGACAGAGGAATAGGTAAAGGAGACTTCTGTTTACAGCAAATTATCGTTCTGGGCAGATTATATAAGGAAAACAAAGGAGGACCATACCATTTGCTCGAGTGAACCAGGGTACTTGAGCCGGTGAGGCTCGAGTGAACCCGGTTGCTAAAGCCAGCGAGGCTCCAGTGAATCCGGGTGCTAGAGCCAGTGAGACTCGAGGGAAACCAGGTACTTGAGCCAGTGAGGCTCGAGCGAACCCGGTTTCTGGAATCAGTGAGGCTCAAGTGAGCCCCTGGTGCTAAAACCAGTGGGGGCTCGAGTGAACCCGGGTGCTAGAGCCAGTGAGGCTCGAAGGAGACCAGCTACTTGAACCAGTTAGGCTCTAGCGAACCCGGGTGATGGAGCCAGTGAGGCTCGAGTGAACCCGGGTTCTAGAGCCAGTGAGACTCTAGGGAAACCAGGTACTTGAGCCAGTGAGGCTCAAGCGAACACGGTTTCTGGAGTCATTGAGGCTCGAGTGAACCCGGGTGATAGAGCTACTGATCGAGGCTCGAGTGAACAGTGTTTCACTGTAGGCAAAAACGTGGACAGAGGAACAGGTAACGTAGACTACTTCAATATCTGTTCACAGCCATAAAGATCATTTTGAACAGTATGTACAAAACTGCGAACTGTAGAATAGTAAAGGAAATTACTAACAATTATTCTGATCAATCTGTGCACAAGACCACTGACACTGGAATAGGTAACGGAGACTGCCTCAGTATCTGTTCACATCACAGGCAATGGTTCTTAACACTCAGTGCACAAAACTACGAAATGTGGCGCAGGTAAAGGAAATAATTACATATCGGTCTACAGCAATAGTGATCGTTCTGACCACCCTGTGCATAAAACTAACCAAATATTTGTGTTTAAAAGGACCATCTGTATTGTTTTTTTTTTTTTCAGTTAAAGGGGATGACATGGTGGACAAAGCACACATCAAATGCACACACAGAGTATGAATTTGACTCGACTTTTGAAACATCGTTTACTGCAACAGGGAAGCTCTCATTCCGGAACACAGGAGAACCAAGTAAGCTCATCACGTCCTGCACCATGATCAAAATGGATTTATATATAAATATTGTATTATGTATCTAGAATAATTTTGTACGTGTACATGCAATATGTTTTGTACAAACAGTATAACCTGTGCTATCGTACCTACTGGAAAGGAAACACATCTTTCCGCTAGATAATATCTCTAGTAAATTAATTAACTTCTTCGGAGCGGCTATACATCAAACACATTTTATTAGAGTCCTAGTTGGTCGAAGAAGGCTGCATATGTAGGTACATGTAACTTTTAGATGCATAATAGTGTCTTCTACTTAATCATTAATGATGATCGCCTTCATATATTTTATTTTCAGATCTTTTACGTGGTAGAAATGAAACGAAATCAACGTTTATTCGGAGATGGATAAAGTCTATTTGTAGTGTACAGTCTGACAATTCATCAGAGCAAAAATTCAATCTAGAACATATCAAAACATTCCTCACACAAAACCCAACAGCATCGACGTGTTTGAATATCTCTGCAGTGTTTCTGATAGCTGTAGTAGCTTTTATAACTGGGTTCTACAGATAAACATTGCATTTCTTTTGTAACTTGTTTTTTTATCGATAGTATTGTGATATGGTTTGATTTTTTGTCAGTTAAACAAAGAAATGAATTAAGCGTTGTATGTTCTACGATAAACAACGGTTGGCGAGCAGACTGCTTAGGGAACAGTATGACGTCAGATACAAGTATGACGTTAAGTAACCGAATGACGTCCGGTCCATTACTGTTCAGAAGAATAAAGTTAACATTATATTTAAATGAGCATGATAGAATTAAAATAAGCAATGCCATCTTATGGTTTATCGTCTGATTTACCATTGTTCATCCTCCAGATGCTTACTTGGGCTAACATCTTCGTTGTTAACTCCCTGCGTATCTGAATTCTGGACTGTTGCAGGCCTAAATCAGACGAAAAACAACGCGAAGTCGAAATATGCTGAAACTAACATGTAAAACACTTTATGATGCTAAATGCCAAATAGAGTCAAGCATTTAATGAATATCAAATTTGATGTACCATGTAAAAATGACTTGTAATATTTTGTACTTTTGACTTCTTTTAATACCTAAATGTGCAATTTACTTAATGCTAAATGCCAAATACATGTATTCTAAAGCTTATTGCCAGATGACAAATGCAAATAGTCATATAGAAAAATCTTACCCTTCGAGTTTTTGCAAGAGTGAATTAATGATGAAAATTGTTATGACTTTGAATGATGTTATATTTATGCTTTGATATGTTGTGTTAAGTACTGAAATGATGCCATTTTAGGGGAAAAAGGTTTCTTTTACTGTGACATTAGTTGCGTTGACGTTGACATAATTAGAAAATTGTCATTAACATATTGAGCCCTAACCCAATCTATCCAAATACCAAGTACGAAAGTTGTTGCAAGATGCAGCAAAAAGAAACTCCGCGCCAAACAAAGCAGTGTATGTAGTACTGATAGAACAGGAGATGATATAACGATACTGGTGTCTTTGTTGTATTCCTTAGGCTAACAGACATTCTGATGGGGTTTCATGAACGTTGGAGAAAACACATTACCTTTGTAGTGTGAGCAGGATTTTTATTGTTGTATTTAGTGACCAAATTATTGACTGATCATGACCCACATGCGAAATTGACCTCTAACTTTCGGTATATGGAATGAAATGTTTTGCATACACAAGTTTGTGCTTAAACTCAGACTTACGTAGTTGTTCATCCGAAATGACTGAGCTTCAAACTTAGCTCAAATGACTGTTATCAAGACCATAATTCTGATAAATGTCTAATCAGGAATGTGGGCTCTATAATTATGATACTTTTTAAGTTAAATGGTGAGGAAGGACTAAGATGTACAAAGAATGAAACGCAACAAACAGCATTTTATCCCGCCTAGCTAGAGGCGTGAAACTCGCAGTTTAAAAGGAGCAAGAAAATTATAACCCAAGTGTTATATGTAGACGATTACGTTGAGTGTATTGATGTTGTTGTTGTTTTCTTCACCTCCTCCTTATGAGAACACCTTATGAATACGCAGGAATGAATATTGACTAAACAGTTCGCTACTATAAACACCTTTACCACTATATACAGTCATATACTGATCAACAGCTTCCAAGCAAAAAAAAAAATGGAAAGTTAACTTGGGTGTCTTAGACCTTAACCTTTAAGATAGGGGTCTGGGTATTGCACATAGCACGCCGTCTTGAACTGATGAATATTTATGCCACATTATTCTTTGGATGTACATCATGCATACAAAGTCACAGACTGGACAAAAACTTACCAAAAAATATTTCATCGCCAAGTGCGACCTTGACGTTCAAGCTATAGGTTTCGGTTTTGCGGGCCAACATGTCTTTTTGTTATGGTGCGTGTTCGTGCTACGTTATTTGAATATCCGTCCATGCATATCAAACATGACCAAAAATATTTTACCTCTAAGCGTGACCTTGACCTCTGATACAGCTAGGGATCTGGGTGTCTCGTAGGGAACATTCAAATTACCTTGACAAATGACACTTAAGGATAAAACACAAAGCACAAGGCAAATCGACACTTCGACCTCAAACGAATGTGACCATGAAGTTGGAGCTAAGGATCTGGGTCTTGCATTTGAAGCATCGTCTATATATGGGCAACGTTTATGCCAAATAGTTTTAAAATTCCTTGATGGATGGCAGAGTGGTGGATAAGAAAGTAAATGTGACGGACGGACAGAAAGACGCAGCCTGTTTCTCTATCTTCCCTTTTCCTTAAAAAAGTGATAGGTACAAACGGTTGACAGGTCATCTTAAGGTTTAGCAGTATATCACAAAACAACAGATTTTTTTTTAGTAAACGAACAACATCTTGACAAACAACTTATCTGTCCAAACATGTTTTACTGTTCTGTCCCATAGAATTGGATAATTAAAATATTCTAAAGGAGTTGTTCCCCTTTAAAAAAGAATGCCATTTGTAAAAAAAAAATGTAAACAATTGTCAAAAACGACGATGTTTTATCTAGTTATGTAAAGTTTAAACACTGGTACATTGTTGCAAATGCATCAAAACGAAGACATGTAACAGCTTTATAAATATTGTGAGTTTAAGGCGCTGAACTGTCCAGAAGAGTGGTCCCTTCTTGCAGTCCTTTTACGGAATTCAATACACATAATTTGACAATGGTTTTGTAGAATAATATACATGTTTTATATGCTGTGTATTTTTTTATGTATGCCTAAAACAATGCTGTCTTTCTATGATTTGGTGATTTTCGAACTTTTTTCTCCGAAACATGGACCTAACTCTTAATTAGTCCAACTAATTTGACGCGATCCTAGGAAATATTGAGATAAGTTTTTCATATGGGCAATATCCCGTCACAAATATAAAACAATCTGAACGTCGGATTATTTTGACTAAACTCATAATATGACAATAACCATTAAAGAAGAGCTGTAGCAGGTGACAACACGCTCGACTATGTAGATGTGGGGATAGTGGTTCAAGGAAACTAGAGCTATTTCTAGAACGATTAATGTGTCATATGTTGCAGATTATCTTAAGTTTGAATCGAATCCATAAAGTAATAGCGAGCTCGAAGAGCAGGCCCGAAGGGCCTACTCGAGAATCGAGCTTTACGGTAACGCAAGTATACTTGCACACTTGGTGATTGATTTGAAAAGTTTCGTCGGAAGTTTTTAAAAAGCGCACCCTAGCGGATAGGTGCTCACAGGAAGTACTTCTTTCCGGAGTGAATACAGAACTTCATTCAATTGCTAAAAAATATTCATCACTCAACAATAATGAAATAATGAAAGAATGCTTTCCAGTTGTTTGAAACAAAAAAATTTTCATTTAAAAGATCAAGCATCGGCCAGAAAATGAAAAAAATGTCATTAATAAGCAGAAAGAAACGGGAACGCGGTAATGACGTCACCGTGACACCGGCTTCCCATAATTTTTGCAACATATGATATTCACTGTTACAGGTATGGTGACATTAAATGCAGACTTTTTCAAGTGAATGGGTTCTCCTGAATTCTTATGAGTAGGGAATAGTTTCTTTGTGACAAATAAATGATGCATAATATTTTTCGCTAAATCCGATTTCTTTGAGCTCGCTTTGAGGCTTTGCCTTATTTCATATTAACAGAGATGGAGTGAAAGTGTTTCAAAACTTTAACTAATCAGAAATTCTAAGTAAAATGGGCAAATAATTCATGAAGCATTGGTGCCACAGTCACAGAACGTGTGTCATATTAATAGGGAATCGATCTTACCGATTTTCGTCGCGAAGCGACGAAAATCGGGATCGAATCCCACTACGGTAACATACGAGGGTATCCAAACAACACATACTATCCAAATAAAAAAATATGGAGTTCCGGTTTATACCATGGGCGTGCGACGACCCCGATGAAATTCGGGATATCACGGTCTTCGTTAATGCTAATAAGCGTCCGTCAGATCAGTAGGCGAAACGCAATATCCGCACTATAAGATGTCTGCGACCCGAAAGAATATTCAAAGAAAGCTGTTAATTTTGTTGCGTCAGAAGCTAATCAGCCGGTAACGTGACTACACTGATATAATTTGTGATACAAACATGCTTTATTCAATACTGAGTAGCATTTTTAAACGGCGACATTTTGAACATTTTTATATCTAGAGTGAGAGTGGATACACGTTACACTGGCGCCGACATTTTGAAAATTTGAGGAAACAAAAACATTCTCCAACGAGTTCTTCAGCTCGGGGAATGAGAGAATAGATTCACCTTTGTGTCGCTTTTCAGATCGTATTTTAATTCCTTTCCGGTACTTTAGATTCTTTGAACTTCTCTGTTACTAAGCCTATATCCTGAGTTTTTAAAATTAAGAAATTTACTTGCAGGCATGACTGATTAATGGAATTATTTTACTTTTATAATAGAATATGGACGGCACTCCAGTACAGCATGTGCATGGTTGGACCTGTTGACATTTTAAGAAACGTGAGTAACTAACTTTCCATTGTATAGTAAGAATGTAAACAAACACCCCATAAAAAGCATAGAAATTTCTTATTTTTTACATTTTTATTTATTCATCAATTTGAAATGGGCCTTTTAGATTATTTTTTCTTAGGCTCGTTGCATGTATACACAGTAATTAAGTTGAGCTTATGATTCTGCCGATAAGCAGTGCTCGGCCTTAATATAGGGAATCGGATCGGCTTATAGAAAAAAATATAGATTTTAAACAGGCTAGTAACATTGCCCGATCGGGCTTTCGACATAAAAACTAACATTTTTTGAAAAATAGTAAAGGTATTTCTTTCAAACTTGGTTCATCTGTTCATATGACACAAATAAATATATATAAAAATAAAAATATCTTGGTTGCCTTCAGTTTTGGTAGAATTATTTCCCCTTTTCAGATTTTTATGACGCATAATTTTTGAAGTCCAAAAAAGTTATGTGTTAATGCATTACATTAATAGAGTCTATGCTATTGGCGTTTGTTTCGTATATTCCACAATCATTTGACACCATGCAAATTGTCAACAGTCGGGATAGCGTTGATAAGCGCAACTTGGCGCAGACATGCAATTCGGCTCGATCTTTCTTTGGAATATATGTAATACTGTTCTCATGTCGTACTGATACAACCACATTTTAAAATAAATTTGTATTGATAGTCATACGTCCACATTTTAAGATAAAGTCATATCTGATCCCTAACAAGTTCGTAATTACAAAAATACAGCCCTTATCTGGAGTTCTGAAGCATGCTCGATTAGTTGATCAGAATTATGTCTGTAAAATTATGACGGAATTGAATTCAAACTGTTCAATAAATGCAAGAATTTAAGAGTTAGTATCATGCAGAAGATGTATAAATTACTTTCCAGGGTTTTTTTTTTTTGGCCGTTTTTATAGCCGTTATTTGGCTATATTCCCAATGCCAAAAAGTATGTATTTTTCCCAAAATGAGTGCAAAAATTACCAATCTACATTCTGAAAAAAATTTCATCAAAATTGCACAAATATTGACCAAATTATAGACAATTTTGTGGTGGAAGTATGTTAAATAAGTTGTACAATGTGAAACAAGTGTATGAGAAAGTGCTTAAACACATCTTTACTATATCCTATGGGACTAAATATTTCCCAATTTGGAACATTTATGCATCAAAATTCCTAATTTTGGGATATAGGCTACATGTATGTTCCCAAATTAGCTAGAAAAAACCCTGCTTTCACAAATCACGGGGCTCAAATTTTGGACTCGCTAAATGCAAGTCAATTTCATGGAATGCAAGATAAGATAAAAATTTCACACAGTTCATTTGCAAATACAAATAATAGTCAAAATTGTTGTGGTTTTTGTTAATGTTTGTAGATTCGCTTTCATTTGAGGATAACAGAAAACACAACATCTTTTTTGGTTAGCCATTTTTTGTTGAATGGATTACTGATTATAAAGAAATGTAGAGGTCTATCTTATAATTAAATCTAGAACGCAGGCTATCTTACTAATTCATACATGTATACAGTTGAATCACTATTTATAATATTAGGTACGTCATCAATGATGCATTCCGAATTACTTTGAAGGTCATTTTGAGTTATAACGCACAAAATTGTACGCCAAGGAAAACCGTGCAAACAATATTGATGTTCTAGCATGATTTTTTAGGATATTCTAACATTCTTAATTGAAAGTCTAAATTTGCAAGTAGATTTCAGATTTAGCAACAAGAAAAAAAAGCTACATGCTAAAATTTGCAGTATGTTGGTCAAAAAAGTTAAATTTGAGCTCTGCAAATGCAAACTGAAGCCGCTCACATTACTTTTAAAAGTTTTTGGTCTGATGCATTCAGTTCCTGTTCTCCTAGGAATCCCCAGTCGAGCATGTCCCAAACAATAATTGAGCTGTGCCATGAGAAAACCAACATAGTGGGTTTGCAACCAGCATGGATCCAGACCAGCCTGTGCATCCGCGCAGTCTGGTCAGGCTCCATGCTGTTCGCTTTCAAAGCCTATTGGAATTAGAGAAACTGTTAACGAACAGCATGGATTCTGACCAGACTGCGCGGATGCGCAGGCTGGTCTGGATCCATGCTGGTCGCAAACCCACTATGTTGGTTTTCTCATGGCACGGCTCATATGATGAAGTATTTTGAGGGTATGAGCTAGACCAGTTGTTTTATGGTTCAAAATTCAGCTTTAAGTTCAGGCATGTGAAATTGGTGTCAGGCTTGGAAAATTTTCTATCTGGTTGCCAGCATGGGTTAGTTCAAATCTGAATTTTGTACACTGCACACATACTCAAATACGTTTAAAGTTATACGTTTATGAATCATGACCGTCAGATACCAATAAACAATTGTAGCATTTTGTTGGCTCCTGTGTTCATACTAAACTGAGGAAGGCAGAACAGATTCTTCTAGCTGCTTTACCAGTCTGTTTTTGCCTTTTAATGATACCGAGCAAAGTGAAGGTCATAGACCACCAAGTCAAAAAGGTACCTGGAATTCACTGGGTTAAAGTAACCAAGTCAAAAAGGTACCTGGAATTCACTGGGTTAAAGTAATGTTTGGCTGTTCTGGCTGGTCAATCGTGTAAACAAACCTACTCATACAGTGACTTTTCTTTTTTCAAAACTGAAATTTTTAACCGCATTTACTTCGTTTCATTATACATTTTGACAAAATTTGCTACTGTTTTATTTTCATTAAAAAAAGTTTTATTTAACAAATTTCTCCCGCCATGCCAATGATATAATTGGGGTCATCTTATTGGCATGAAATTTGAAAAAACTGCAAAAAGGATGTTAGCCCTTAGACCTTTGAAATTTCAAAACAGCTGGTTGTCCATGTTTTCTGAATTTGCTCACTTTTCACTATTTTCAGGCATCTTGGTCTATTATACAGAGTATTGTTGTACTGCTCCAAAGTGCTTGTTGACAGACTGAAACCACTTGCTTGCGGCTCATAAGGTATTTCTATCTTTCTGTTTCTTTATTATATAGTTGCAGCTGTGGGAAGCAGTTTCAATCATTCAAAAAGCATGATCAGATATACTGTATACAAATTAGTATTTGTGTGAACAGATTTTTGCGATTGAGTCAGTGCATAGAATCAAATACCAAGGAAATTAGGCGTAAAAAAAAAATTGTCTGTTTCCTGTATCCTGACCTACCATAAATTTTTGGCCCGACCCTAAATGGACGGTCCGTCCCGCCTTTGTCTTTGAGAACATTTTTTTCAACTTTTTGACAAAAAGTTGCAAAACTGCACTTTTTATGCTTTAAACATGGACAGTGATGTTATAAATCAACTTACTGATGCCCTAGAGGCATAACCCCACTATTTGTGTTCATTTTTTGACACAAAAATAATTTCCAAAAAGTCTCCCTAAAAATAATTTTAAAAAATCCAAAGAAAGAGTTTTTCCGACCTACCTACCCTAATTTTTTTTAGCATTTTACCGGAAACAAAATTTTGTTTAGACCTTAGTAAAGACTCCATTTCATTTTCTTGATGATAAAGCATTTCTGGACAAAACCATAAAATATAATACATGCATGTATGCAAATTTAAGCAGTTATTAGCTCGATCACCTGTCACTGGGTGACAACATGAGTTGATGTCCGTCATGTGCCAACAATTTGTAAAAAATCTTCAGAACCACTGGGCAGATTTACACCAAACTTCACAGAATGATCATGCGGTGGTCCTCTTTCAAAATTACCCATAGAATTTAATTCCATATAGAACTCACCGAAAAGAAAAACTTTGAAAATGATTTCTTGTCAGAAATTGTTAGCCGGCAGGGCTTTTCATCCTTATATGACAGAGGCCTATATTCGGCCACTTCCCAATAAAAAAATATTGCATTTTTTCCATGCAAGGTAACATTTCCCAAAAATCACATCAACAAATGGTTTAATTTTATTTACATTTTAGTGTTACCGGAGGAAGCGGTTCTCAGATATTGATTTTTTAGCTCACCTGTCAATAGTGACAAGGTGAGCTTTTGTGATATCGCGGCGTCCGTCGTCCGTCCGTGCGTCGGTAAACTTTTGCTTGTGACCACTCTATAGGTCACATTTTTCATGGGATCTTTATGAAAGTTGGTTGGGGTCTCTTTTTATCAATTTACAATATTTGATTTCTGTTTTACAGGTTCACTTCTTGAGAGCAGGCAGCTACAAAATTGAAGGTCAACAAATCCAGTATACTTGAAAGCAAGAAAGAAACACCAGAAAATATAAAAAGACAGAAGAACAAGGGAACTTGAATAAAAAAACAAAACTTTTAAGGATAGGAATTCAGGATTTACTTAGAAACTAAATTTATTTTGAGAACAGCAGTGTTTGACTAAGCTCTGTTACTTTAAGAGATAATGTATTATCACATTGGTTTTGTTATTGTCGAGCCCGCTTGCAGAAGCGAAGACATAGTTGTCCAAATGTCTATTCGGTGTATGTGCGTGTGTCCGTCCGGATTTTTTTGTCCGGACCATAATTTGGACATGCATGGAGCAATCTTGTTTATATATGGTATGAATGTTAACCTCAGTGAGACGGAGTGTCATGCGCAAGCCCCAGGTTCCTATCTCAAAGGTCAAGATCACACTTACAGGTCAAAGGTCAAATTCAAAAATGACTTTGTCCGGAGCATTTCTTCTTCATGCATGGAGGGATTTTGATGTAACTTGGCACAATTGTTCACCATCATGAGATGGAGTGTCATGCGCAAGAACCAGGTCCCTAGGTCTAAGGTCAAGGTCACACTTAGAGGTCAAAGGATACAAGAATGACAACTTTGTCTGGAGCATTTCTTCTCACTTATCGGACAGAAAAATCTCTATTTTTAGCAATGCTGGAAAATCTTATCTCACATGGGTTATCCCACACTCCTGTGACGGACTACTTCATGCACTGAATATTCATATTACTTATGTAAAATAATTAAAAATCAGGTACCTTTATCATTTCTCTCCGTTCCTTATAGTGTATTTCTCGATTCAAAATTCATTACTTTATGATAAGAACGTACCGTTACGTTACAAACGACAAAACTAAAGTGGAACTTTGTTATTGTGCGTCACTGAAATATCACGATGTCACTTCTGCTTACGGACGCCAATTTCCCGCGTTTTAAGTAGTTTCATATTTTTATGCTTGTTTTTATTGTTTCTGTTGTGGTAAGTGAGAAATAGAATCCATCATTGGTGTTCGGTGAAGATCGGAAATCCCAACCCTCGGGCGCACCGCTGAAGTCTTAAACTCGGCTCAGCCTCGTTTAAGACTTGAGCGGTGCGCCCTCGGGTTGCGATTTTCTGATCTTAACCGAAGACCAATGATGGATTCTCTATTTCTTCATGCATGGAGGGACTTTGATGTAACTTGGCACAAATGTTCACAAATGCGGAAGAACCAGGTCCCTAGGTCTAAGGTCAAGGTCACACTTAGAGGTCAAAAGTCAGATACAAGAATGACTTTGTCTGGAGCATTTCTTTTTGATGCATAGAGGGATTTTGATTTAACTTGGCACAATTGTTCATCATCATGCGACGGAGTGTCATGCATAAGGTCCTAGAATTACTTTCCTTTGTTGTTACTATAAATAGTTTACATTTGTAACCTTTTTATTACTGGTCGTAGGGAAAAATCAAGACCACTTTTCTGTAGTACAACATGCATGTTACATCCAATTTTCAGGTGTATTTTGACCTATCTCTGTTGGTGCGGATTTTTATGTGGACTTCTAATTTTTTTTATATTTTTTGTTTTTAATTTTTTTTTTTTTAATTTTACGTTCCTTTGTTGTTACTGTAAATAACTTATATTGTAACTTTTTGCAATCTCTTATTTGGCATAAATGTTTGCCTCAATGAGACAAGAAGTGTCATGCACAACTCCCAGTCCTTTTGACAGCTGGCGGGCTTGACATATTGCCCGTGGGCATCTAGTTCTCATATTTTTCATGAGATTTTAAAGAGAATGTTCTCTTATACCACCATGTAGTAAGCTTGTCTGTCTTTCAGTAAGTAGGTTTTCATGGCTTCCAGATGATAACTCATGAAAAGCTTGACCGATTTAAATATTTTTTGGTACATAGCTACAGGTCAAGTTCGACTTTGGGGTCAGTAGGTCAAAGGTCAAGATAACTTGCAAACGCTTTGGCCTGGGATCATAGCTTTTGTAACACAGGTGTAACATGATAAAATACAGGTTGTTTGAATTTGAGGTCAATAGATCAAAGGTCAAGGTCACAGTGACCTTGAACAGTTGAACCGTTTCCGAATGATAACTTTGGACCTTGAGCCTAGGATGATAAAGTTTGGTACACAGGTGTCACATCATGAAATACAGGTCAAGTTTTACTTTGAGGTCAGTAGGTCAAGGTCACAATAAGGCAAAACTGTGAAATGTTTTTCAGATTATAACTTGAGAATGCTTGAGCCTAGGATCATGAAAATTGTTAGGGAGGTTAATTATGACCAGCAGGTGACCCCTAATGATGTTGAGGTCAGTACGTCACAGGTCAAGGTCACACTGACCCGGTTCTTTAAAATGATGCATGGAGGGGCACCTGGGGTCTTCCTCCACCATTAAAACTGGAAAGTCGCCATATGACCTATCCTGTGTCGGTGTGATGTTAAGTTCAACAAAATAAATAACGGTTCTTTAAAACGGTTTTTGGACAATAACTTCAGGAAGCTTGGGATGAGAAACACAAAATTTAGTACAAGGTTTGTCTTGACCAGCAGATTACCTGTATTGATTTAGAGTTCCAAAGGTCAGGATGACCCGGAACATTTAAACCTTTTTCATACAACAACTTGAGAACACCTAGGCGGAGGATCATGAAACTATGGAGATTGAATTTGAGGTCATTAGGTCATAGCTCAAGAAAATGCTGCTTTGATATTGGCTTAGTTCTGTGATAAGGCCATATTGTAGGGGTATAATTTGTCACTCCTGTGACAACTCTAGCGTTTAGCTCACCTGAGCACAAAGTGCTCAAGGTGAGCTTTTGTGATCACCCTGTGTCCGTCCGTCGTCAACAATTTTACTGTTAACACATTTTGACCTAATCTTTATGAAACTTGGTCAGAATGTTACCCTCAATAAAATATTGGAAACATTTGATGTTGGGTTATCTTAGATCAAAAACTAGGTCACCAAGTCAAATCAAAGGAAAAGCTTGTTAACACCGTAGAGGTCACATTTAAGACTATATCTTTATGAAACTTGGTCAGAATGTTAATCTTGATGATCTCAAGGACCAGTCTGAATCTGGGTTATGTAGGGTCAAAAACTAGGTCACTAGGACAAATCAAAGGAAAAGCTAGTTTACACTCTAGAAGCCAAATTTATGACCATATCTTAATGAAACTTGGTCAAAATGTTAATCTTAATGATCCATAGATCAGATTCAAATCTGGGTCAAGTGGGGTCAAAAACTAGGTCACCAGGTTAAATTAAGGGAAAAGCTTGTTAACACTCTAGAGGTCACAATTTTGGCCCAATCTTAATGAAACTTGGTCAAAATGTTACCCTCAATAAAATATTGGACAAGTTTGATATTGGGTCGTCTAGGGTCAAAAACTAGGTCACCAGGTCAAATCAAAGGAAAAGCTTGTTAACACTGTAGTGGCCACATTTATGACCATATCTTAATGAAACTTTGTCAGAATTTTAATCTTGATGATCTACAGGCCAAGTTAAATCTAGTTTAGGTGGGATTAAAAATTAGGTCACTAGGTCAAATCAAAGGAACAGCTTGTTAACACTCCAGAGGCCACATTTATGACTGCATCTTCATGAAACTTAATCAGAATGTTAATCTTGATGATCTTTCAGTCAAGTTTGAATCTGGGTCATGTGGGGTCAAAAACTAGGTCACCAAGTCAAATCAAAGGAAAAGCTAGTTAACTCTTTAGAGGCTACATTTATGATTATATCTTAATGTAACTTGGTCAGAATGTTGATCTTGATGATCTTTATGTCAATATGTCAGGTGAGTGATACAGGACCATCATGGCCCCTCTTGTTTATTTGTTCTTGTTGTAAGAGAAATTGTACATTTTAGAATACAGATTACAGCAAGTCACATTTTCTTTATTTTGACAATACTTATTTCAAAGCCTGACAAAAGCATCCAGTACTGTTATTAAAAGTTGTTATTCACAGTTCAGCTATATTTCATGTATGGATAAAACAAGTTATGTGATCTGTGATCATTATAAATGTGTATACAGATAAAACTTAAACATGTGAACAGTTTATTCAATAAATAAAGTGTAATGCAAGTCTTTGTGATGTATATATAAAAACAAAATTAGGATTTGTTTTAGGAGTAATTTCAGAATTACAGTTAACACAAATAGAAAAAACCAAGCCTGCACAAGAAGGCTAATATGTCTCCCTAGACTGAGCTCTTAACCTGCCGTGGTGCAAATAGATTGTTAATGTGTGTCTGTCTGTTAAGTCTTGTAACAGTGAGTTGCAATCTGGTAACTTTTCAGTTTGTATGATTTTTAGCTTACCTGAAGCACAGTGTGAGCTGTTGTGATCACATTAAGTCTGTCATTGTGCTTCTCAACAATTTGCCTGTTATTAAACACCCTAGTAGACAGTTTTTGGTTGCGGGTTCATCCCGCTACCAAAGTTAAGTGTATTTCTGACAATCATGTAGCATCTTTATTTGATTCCAAATCACATCCAAAGGAATTTGTTCATGTGCTACACAAAGTAGTCCCATTCATCAACAATGCGGATGAATTATCAATGATCAAGCAGTTCTTATGCATCTTCTAACCATTCACACTAGCCATTTAGATTATATAAGATCTGTCAATGATCAGGTATTCCAGCCCATGGTTACAACACTGACCTCCAGCTGTTCATGTAAGGTCAGGCAGAGTTTATCTTAGATATGAGGCACATTAGTATTTGTTTCTTATACATGCATATTTATAGACTGGCATTTAAAATGAAAATAACTCTACCAAAACGCGCAACCATCAGACATCTCAAGGCTTTGATTTTAAATGTTAAAGGGATGAGTTGAAGTCTGATCGATTCCCGATTGAGGCAGTGCCTTATTTCATATTAACTACTACTGTTTTAACCATTATATAGTCTAAAGAAAGTGGCATAATTCATGAAATATTGATTCAAAAGTTACGGCCCTTAATTATGTTATATGATGTGGAACAACTTTCTTTAGGTTTAAATCGAATCTATTATGCAGTATAGCGTGAAAAAAGAAAGTGCATCAAAATCATATAATCATGAAATCTAAATAAAAAGAAGAATAATTTATGAAAGTTTAATGCAATAGTTATTGCGCTTTTGTCAAATTATGTTGATGTGCGTGAAAGTAATTCATTGAGTTATAACAGAGATAAAGTGAAAGAAAATTTAGAACTTGAACAAGGAATCAAGATCTGGACGCCAACACAAGTAAGATAGTTCTCCATATATTATATACAACTGGTTTAAAAATGACACGCAAGAGGTTTGGTCTCCTGTTGTTTATATGAGAATGCTATCTGTTCTACCATGTGGTACTTGCCCTGCACATCCATATCAAACAACATAACCACGACTGAGCCACAGTCGCACCATTACAGTAAAATAGTAATTTGACAATATCCAGGCGGTGTAAAACAGTAGCTTAAAATAATTTAAACAATCTTGATCAGAACATTTAAAAAATGCATACAAATAATTTAATTCTTGGGGAAATAAATTCAAAGGTC
The DNA here is from genome assembly GCF_021730395.1 of Mercenaria mercenaria. NCBI lineage: Eukaryota > Metazoa > Mollusca > Bivalvia > Venerida > Veneridae > Mercenaria > Mercenaria mercenaria. The sequence continues at coordinate 21,379,449 of NC_069375.1, forward strand.
TCCTAATTATAAAAGTCAAAATTATGCAAAGTTCCTTTAAAACGATTAAAACATTTTTAATGAAGCAATGTATTTGCGAGCCTTTCTGTCTTTATCTTTATTCTTTTTTTTTTGTTTTTGTTTTAATTGTCTGTTCCCTCTCCGGGCTTCATGGCTGTCAGTCAGACGTTCATTATTATGTATTTTGTTGGGTTTAACGTCGCACCGACACAGTTATAGGTCATATGGCGACTTTCCAGCTTTGATGGTGGAGGAAGACCCCAGGTGTCCCTCCGTGAATTATTTCATCACTCGAACCTAAATCGACGAGGGACAAGTGATTTGAAGTCAGCGACATTTACCACTCGGCCACGAAGGCCCCCACGTTCATTATAAGTTCTGCTGGTTTACCATGTGTGCCACTGGGAAATTCATTATGGCCGTCACTCATGGTCGTCACTCGGGAAGTTCAACAGGGCTAACTCGGAGGTTCATCATGGATGCCACTTGGGAGATTCATCAGGGCTAACTCGTAGGTTCATGGTGGCCGCAGCTCTAGGTTCCTCATGGCTGCCACTTGAGAGTGGCCGCCACTCGGAGGATAACCATGGATGTCACTCGGAGGTTGATCATGGACGCCACTCAGAGGATTGTCATGGCCATCACACGGAGGTTTATCATGGATGCCACTCATATGTTTATCATAGATGCCACTCGAGATTTCATCATGTTTGAAAGGGACTTCTGCGCACTACGCCGTGGCCCAAACCAGCATCTAAGACGAGTGCTGCATTTATTGCATCATACCAGTTATCAACAGGCATGGGCAGTTTAATTAAATAACCATTCTCATACCACCAATCATAAAACCTACAAAACATCCGAAAAGGTGTGACTTGTATTTTGCAATTAAAGCAACATCTGAATTGTACTAAGTGGAAATCTAATTGACTGTGCTTGTACTACCTCAAGTATACCTCAAATGGTGCAATCTGGCATTTATTAGGGCATAAATTGATGCAATGGCATGTTTGAAATTCGTAAACTTTTCCACAAAAGGGAACATTTTGACCCAATCACTTTGCGCTTGTGAATCTCGTGTGGGTTAACATGAAGTCAGATAATTGTTATGACATCAAATACAACATACCGTATGGAAAAGTTGTTTTTTTGTTGGGTTTAACGTCGCACCGACACAATTATAGGCCATATGGCGACTTTCCAGCTTTGATGGTGGAGGAAGATCCCAGGTGCCCCTCTGTGCATTATTTCATCACGAGCGGGCACCTGGGTAGAATCACCGACCTTCATCACGAGCGGGCACCTGGGTAGAATCACCGACCTTCCGTAAGCCAGCTGGATGGCTTCCTCACATGAAGAATTCAAAGCCCCGAGTGAGGCTCGAACCCACGTCGATGAGGGGCAAATGATTTGAAGCCAGCGACCTTAACCACTCGGCCACGGAGGCCCCGAAGTATATTTTACCGAGTGTTGAGGATAGTATGGGCGTGGTAGAAACTTGGTATGGGCGTGGCAGAACCTTTGTGTGGGTGTGGTATAAACTTGTTATGCGCGTGGCAGAATCTTTGTACAGGCGTGGCAGAAACAAGGCACGGGAAACAATGCAAAGCTATAAAACAGAATCCTTACTTTATACATCTAAACAAAGAACTATAAAATACATTTATTTTTATAGCTCTTTGATCTAAATATGCCTCTAACCTTATTAAAATTCATTGAATCTATTTAAGACCCTGATTTTTAAGTACCTTTTTATTGCATTGATAGTAAGTGGTATTTTTTTTTGTTTAATTTTTAACAAAACATATTTAATAATCGAAACATGATTATGCTCACTTTGTTTTAAAAGTCGACATTTAGCAAGGGCGGAGAGCTCCAACTGCCTTTGGACAAATTTTCCAGTGTTTGTAGTCGGCCAGTTTTGATGCGTGCGTACGTGCGTGCGTGCACGCGCGGAGGCGTAGGTATTCTAATTGTCTTCTGACTAGTATGTATCTTCCCTTTCTTTAGTATTTGTATGGAATGGCTTAATCTTATCATTTGATGTTCTCATGTTTGCGTTTGGGGACAATTATTGTTCTGTTTGCATTTGTTTTGAATCTCGGGATACTTGGGAAGGTAGGTGAGCATGAACGGCTTATAAAGGATATCAATGGGCTTCCTGTTGAATTTTGGCCATTCACTTTCTTTAAGAAATCATTTTGTAATCTTATAGAATGCAGTCTCGGTGGGAAAATCAAATGAGTGCACCTGGGTCGCGGACATCATGAACCGGTTGCTATCCCAATCGTAGATTACCTGACCCCAACAGTGACCCGATGTGTCCGCTATGGCCATTCCCTAAGTTATAGGTTACTTAATGCAACCACTGACTATTACAGGTTTTCTTATTTTCCGAGAACAGTGTACCATTGGAACCAGCTTATCCCCAGTGTCGCCCACCTCCCTACCCTAGAGCAGTTCAGTGCTGCAGTTTGCAGCCTTGAACATGCCTTGCCCTAGTTATCCTGCAAACTCAAGTTTTATCCTTTTTATATCACCAAAGTTATTTTTAGTTTCTTCCACTCTAAATTTTTATCACTTTATTCTTTCTCTTTTTGATTTTGACGCGCAAAACGTCTACGTTCCCGCAAGGGGTTTGACGTCAACGGAAGATTAGATAGATAGATAGACATTGATACAAGGGAACTAAATCTGCTACACCCACTTGCCATTGACTCTTTCTTGTTCTACTTGCTTCCCTTGAATTACCTGTGTGCGCACCTGTAACTGTCCTCGTCAATAGCGCGTTGTTTACAAATGAGGTCATGCTAGAATACACACCTATTTCATTGATCAGGTTGCATATACCGTGTAAGACATACTTGAAATTCCATTTATGTCAATAAAATGATAGATTTAGATAAAGAACAATACAAGCATACCCGTAAATTTTACGATATAAATAGTACACAGGTACAATGTAGGTCACGTGACACTTTATGTATGTAAAATTGTAGGGTGTTTATATAAAATCTGTGTGCGTACATTCTTGACCCACGGGAATTTATAAACAATATGACAGGATGGGTTCAAGATCACTGACAGAGGGATTAACCCGGGGGTCCGTATTAACCCTCGGGGCATATACAGGTAATCTCTTAATTTATTTTTTTGGTAGTTTAACGAGTTATTGACAAACAATTTTGTTACAACTTGTTTTGTGCAAATAGTAATAAACTTAATTCAGTGAAAGACTGAAGTACACTTAATTTCTGATCGGAATGCGAAAGCATTATGTAAATATACAGGATCCATATATACATGGCACAGCTCACAGATATTTTGTACAGTGCATTTTGTATTATGTATTATAAAATAAAAGAAGTTTACACATAATTTCATTTGTTTCTATAAAAACGGACAAAAAATTCATTCGGACTATGTAATAAATAGAGCATATTGCATAGTGCGTTTAGATATTGGTGACTAAACATAATACTTTTTAAAACATGCTGAATTTGTAACAGAGCATTATTCAGTGTTTGAGATATGTGCTCAGTGCAATCTGACTAAAGTACATATCCTATTACGCTACGCATAGGATCTGAAAACGACCTATTCATTGCCTCGTTCTGACGACCCTTTCGCTAGCCAATCAGAGCCTAACTTACAACATCTTGCAAATCTACCTGTAGCCTTGACTTTTGATATTTACAATTCTTATGTCGTAATGTATCAGATAGCCGCCTAGCTCAGTCGGTAGGCCACCTGCTTTGTAAGCGAGGGGTCCCGGGTTCGAGCCCTGGAATGACTGCACATTTTTCTTACTCTCTGACATTCGAACAAGTCGTCTGATTGGATAAAATAAAAATAGCAATACTGGAAATTCAAAATCTACAGAAGACGAATGTGAATGGGTCGTTCTCAGATCTTCGTTTAGAAGATCAAGTACTTCAGTCAGATTGGTGCTCAGTGTATTTTAAAAGAAACTATTGGCACATATCAGAAAGAAAAAAATTCTCGCCAGCTTTAGAACAAACAAATGAAACAAAGCATGCCGGCCACGTGAGTCGCATTAGTAAAAAGTAACAAAATTCTAATTTGTTATAAATGATTCTATTTTGTGACCTGTTCCATTGGTTTTTTCTTGTGGTATGTTTCTACCTGTACACCGGTAATAACCACAAATTTCCATTTTCCAAATGTTTGTCCGAATTCATTTTGCAAAAATATATGATTTGCATCGATCATACCCAGGTGTCTTGCAAGGTCAGTACACCAGGCTTAAACTGGATAAACCCTAGCAGTGCTGGGAAGTCAAATGGATGCCTATAGCTGGTTGCCAATGGCGAAACATCATATGCCGCAAATGAAAAATGAATTAACCCATTGGCTCTGTTTCATTGACTATTTAATTTGCTTTCATAATCAGATATACTGAGTAACCGACTGGCAATATCACTACTTCAGTGTGTGGTATCACCAGTTTGAATAGTCCTTACAGTATCACCTGTTAAAAGGCAAGCCATGATATCAGCTATAGCAATTCGATGGTCAGATTGTTTTATATTTATGACGAGCAATCTAACTAGCTAAATCTAACCATAAGAAAAATAACTCAATATTTCATAGAGTCACGTCAAATTAGTTGGACTACTATAGTGGAATAAGTGTTAGCATAAAAAGTAAAATGGAACCCATCTGTAGAATGATCAAATAACTTGTAAATAGAAAGTAACATAATGAATATAAATTGGTAGTCATAGCAATCTCCATCCTACTATTTTTCCTACTTGTTTTCAGTCAAATTGAAAATACATAACTTTTTATTGGGAATTTGAGACAGAGTACAGATAGAAATTTGCAGAAAGTCTGAAAAACTGTCTTAAATTTATGACTCATAATTAGCATTATTCATCCATTTAAGATTTAAAACTTAGATATGACATATATAATTAATCTTAAGTTATTTCACAAATTATTTAAATTTTGATATCTGGTTGGTTTTAGCCAGGAAATTTGTATTACATAATATTATGTAGATTTATGCCGACAGGGGCAAGGGGAGAATGCAGAGGGGTTTCTTTTCCTACTGAAAGGGGTGTGCAGCCTGCTCCACCAGAATTTTTTTTTAATATTTCATTTGACACATTCTGAAGCATTTCAAAGTGTTTAATTTGGAGTACAAAAACATGGTTACAAAACATTTAAAAAAAGCTTACATACAAAACTTTTTGATTTCTGAGGTGATGTACCATAAGCAATTTTGATCACCTGAATCAGTGTATCTAAGCTATAAGTATTGTATTGGGCACAAGTGTTTAATATGAAGCTTGATCAGCAATTAAAACAATGAAAAACATTCAAAGTAGGTCATCTGGGGTAAAAATTAGGTCACTAGGTAAATCATAGAAAATATAATCTTGATGAAAATAGGTCTGAATGTTTGTCTTTTTGAAAGCTAGGTAAAATTTGAAACTGGGTCATCTGAGGTCAAAAACTAGGTCACTAGGTTAAGTCACTGTGGGTCACGTTTCCTAACAGGGGTTATCTGGCATTAGAAACAAAGGTCACAAGGTCAAATAATAGAAACTTTGCTACATTAAAAATAACATTTTCAAGTTCTATTTTTTTTAGCTCATCTGATTTTTTGAAAAAAAATGATGAGTTATTGTCATCACTTGAGCGGTTGTCGGCGTCGGCGTCGGCGTCGGCGTTGCCTGGTTAAGTTTTATGTTTAGGTCAACTTTTCTCCTAAACTATCAAAGCTATTGCTTTGAAACTTGGAATACTTGTTCACCATCATAAGCTGACCCCGTATAGCAAGAAACATAACTCCATCTTGCTTTTTGCAAGATTTATGGCCCCTTTTGTACTTAGAAAATATCAGATTTCTTGGTTAAGTTTTATGTTTAGGTCAAGTTTTCTCCCAAACTATCAAAGCTATTGCTTTGAAACTTGGAATACTTGTTCACCATCATAAGCAGACCCTGTACATCAAGAAACATAACTCCATCTTGCTTTTTGCAAGATTTATTGCCCCTTTTGGACTTAGAAAATCAGTTATCTTGGTTAAGTTTTATGTTTAGGTCAACTTTTATCCTAAACTATCAAAACTATTGCTTTAAAACTTGCAACACTTGTTCACCATCATAAGTTGACCCTGTACAGCAAGAAACATAACTCTGTCCTGCTTTTTGCAAGATTTATGGCCCCTTTTGGACTTAGAAAATATCAGATTTTTTGGTTAAGTTTTATGTTTAGGTCAACTTTTTCTCTTAAACTATCAAAGCTATTGCTTTGAAACTTGCAACACTTGTTCACCATCATAAGCTGACCCTGTACAGCAAGCAGCGTAACTCCATCCTGCTTTTTGCAATAATTATTGCCCCTTTTGGAATCATTTTCTTGGTTGAGTATTATGTTTAAGTCAACTTTTCTCATAAACTATCAAAGCTATTGCTTTAAAACTTGCAACAGTTTTTCACCATCATAAGTGGACACTGTACATCAAGAAACATAACTCTATCCTGCTTTTTGCAAGAATGATGGCCCTTTTTAGACTTAGAAAATCATGGGTAGGACAATATTTCTATTACACAAAAAAAAAATCAGATGAGCGTCAGCACCCGCAAGGCGGTGCTCTTGTTTTCTTTGGTTCAGTTTAAATTGTCACACTAAGACAATGTAGGTCATATATGGTGACTTTTCAAGCTTTTTTATGGCGGAGGAAGACCTCTGATTCCCTTCCAGGTATTGTTTCTGGCCTTGGTGTGCACCTCATTTGAACAACTGACTCTCCATTTTATAAGCCAGCTGGATGGCTTCTTCACATGAAAGCTCCTACACCACAAGTTAGGTTTCAAACCTACATCAGTAAGGAGCAAGTGATTCATGTTTTAGACTGGGTCATCTGGGATATAAAACTAAGGAACAAGTGATTCATGTTTTAGACTGGGTCATCTGGGATATAAAACTAAGGAGCAAGTGATTCATGTTTTAGACTGGGTCATCTGGGATATAAAACTAAGGAGCAAGTGATTCATGTTTTAGACTGGGTCATCTGGGATATAAAACTAAGCCGAGAAAAACCTTGTTAACACTCCAGAGGCCACATTTTCTACCTGATCTACATGAAACTAGGTCAAAATGTTCCTCTTGATGAAATCTAGGTCTGGTTTGAAACTAGGTCATTTGGCACTAGGTTAATCTTGATGATCTTTAGGTCAATAGGTCAGGTGAGCGATACAGGGCCTTCATGGCCATCTTGTCTTAATATTAGTCATGTTAGTTTTTTGACACTGAAGAGGCCACAGTTAGTTACCTATCTATGAAAAAACATTTCAGAAAGTTTGTCTTAATGAAATCAAGTCTTAAGTTTGAAACTGTAACATCTTAGGGGAAAAAATGTCACTAGGTCATAAAAAAAAAACATTTTAAATTTTACATGACAGAGGTCACATGAACCTATTTCTGAATGTTTGACGAATTATTTCTCAAGGCTGCGATTTTGTTAGCTTCAGACGCAACCATAGCGTCAGTTAAGTAACAGTAGCCAGATCAGTATGACTGTTTCATTTGGGGACAAAAAGTAATTCTAGTGAAGGCATAGAAAAACTTGTTAAACACCAAAGGCAAGCTGCTTTTTCTGCCTGATACACGCATGAAACCTAGTCAGAATGTTTGCTCTTAAGAAATCTTGGTAAAGTTTGAAACTGGGTCATCTAGGTAAAAAAAATAGTTTATAAGTTCAAATTGTGGGTTGGCCATCCAGTCTGCCATTTGACACTGCAGTTTCCAGTCAATAACTAGAGAATGCTTTGGCCTGCAATGATCAGTTGAACCTTTATTTACCTTTTGAGTCATTGAGTTAGAGTTCAAGGTCATGGTGTCATTGACACATTAAATATTATCAGTAACTGTAGAATGCTTGGACCTACAGTGAACTTAATGTGGTCAGTAGATGACCCCTATAGTTTGAGGGTCAGTGGATCTAAGGCCATGGTCACTATCCTTGTGCCTGAAAATGGTTTAGAATGCATGGGCTTACAGTGGTCAGATTGCCTCACTGTAGTGTTGAAGGTCCTAGTAATGTTGAAAATGAACCTATTTCCTGACTTGGTTGTAACATTTGTATTTATTCCAGATTCTAACACAACCCAACCTGTTTCCAGATTAAACAAAGGAGACTGAAACTGTGTGTTATTATGTAACAAAATCACAGTTTGTATGTCACATTATGGCATTGCGTAAAAGGCCAATAGCAGCATGCTGGAAAAGAAAACCACAACTATGTATTTACTGAATCATCATCAAGGATGTAGATGATAATGTTTGACATAGTATTAGAATTGAAATAATATATCCCAAACAGTAATGTTGTCTTGAATAAAATCATTGTTTGTCATTCACCTGAACACCAAATAAAGATTTTATTCAATGACAAATCACTATTTGGGAGATATTATTTCTTAAATGAACTTGTACACATAATTTGCATAGTGGTACGTTTTGTGCATTTGATATTGCAATAACCATTGTACACATAATTTGCATAGCGGAACATTTTGTGCATTTGATATTGCAATAACCATTGTACACATAATTTGCATAGCGGTACATTTTGTGCATTTGATACTGCAATAACCATTGTACACATAACTTGCATAGCAAAACATTTTGTGCATTTGATATTGCAATAATCATTGTACACATAATTTGCATAGCGTTACATTTTGTGCATTTGATACTGCAATAATCATTGTACACATAACTTGCATAGCAATACATTTTGTGCATTTGATATTGCAATAACCATTGTACACATAATTTGCATAGTGGTATGTTTTGTGCATTTGATATTGCAATAACCATTGTACACATAATTTGCATAGCAATACATTTTGTGCATTTGATATTGCAATAACCATTGTACACATAATTTTTATAGCGGTACATTTTGTGCATTTGATATTGCAATAACCATTGTACACATAACTTGCATAGCAAAACATTTTGTGCATTTGATATTGCAATTATCATTGTACACATAATTTGCATAGCAATACATTTTGTGCATTTGATATTGCAATAACCATTGTACACATAATTTGCATAGCGGTACATTTTGTGCATTTGATATTGCAATAATCATTGTACACATAACTTGCATAGCAAAACATTTTGTGCATTTGATATTGCAATATTCATTGTACACATAACTTGCATAGCAAAACATTTTGTGCATTTGATATTGCAATAACCATTGTACACATAATTTGCATAGTGGTACGTTTTGTGCATTTGATATTGCAATAACCATTGTACACATAATTTGCATATCGGTACAATTTGTGCATTTGATATTGCAATAACCATTGTACACATAATTTGCATAGCGGAAAAATTTGTGCATTTGATATTGCAATAACCATTGTACACATAATTTGCATATCGGTACAATTTGTGCATTTGATATTGCAATAACCATTGTACACATAATTTGCATAGCGGAAAAATTTGTGCATTTGATATTGCAATAACCATTGTACACATAATTTGCATAGCGGTTCATTTTGTGCATTTGATATTGCAATAACCATTGTACAGTCATAATTTGCATAGCAATACATTTTGTGCATTTGATATTGCAATAATCATTGTACACATAATTTGCATAGCGGTACATTTTGTGCATTTGATATTGCAATAACCATTGTACACATAATTTGCATAGTGGTACATTTTGTGCATTTGATATTGCAATAACCATTATTAACATTTTATACATAGCGGTACATTTTGTACATTTTATATTGCAATAACCATTGTACACATAATTTGCATAGCGGTACATTTTGTGCATTTGATATTGCAATAACCATTGTACACATAATTTGCATAGCGGTACATTTTGTGCATTTGATATTGCAATAACCATTGCAATAACCATTGTACACATAATTTGCATAGCAGTACATTTTGTGCATTTGATACTGCAATAACCATTGTACACATAATTTGCATAGCGGTACATTTTGTGCATTTGATATTGCAATAACCATTGTACACATAATTTGCATAGCGGTACATTTTGTGCATTTGATATTGCAATAACCATTGTACACATAACTTGCATAGCGGTACATTTTGTGCATTTGATATTGCAATAACCATTGCAATAACCATTGTACACATAATTTGCATAGCAGTACAATTTGTGCATCAGACATTGCAATAACCATTGTACACATAATTTGCGTAGCAGTACATTTTGTGCATCAGATATTGCAATAACCATTGTACACATAATTTGCATAGCGGTACATTTTGTGCATTTAATAACCATTGTACACATAATTTGCATAGCGGTACATTTTGTGCATTTGATATTGCAATAACCATTGTACACATAATTTTCATAATGGAACATTTTGTGCATACTGCTATCAACCAACATAGGGCATGCAGGTAAATTTGGTACACTGTTGAATATTGCACACCCCTCCTCAGGAGTCAGTCTCTCTCCGCTGATAACTCATGTGGGGATTTGGTCAGTTTAATGATGCCATATTTTACAAACAGTAAATTTTATTTATTTCAGGGCTGATCTTTGCCTTGTGTCTAACAGATGTAATATCAGCTGAAAATGGTGGAAGATACGGTTATTTCTCTCAGGAAAATAGTTCCAGTGTTATACTGAAAAACGCAGTATGGAATGTTAGGGACAGTGGTCGACAGACAGAATTTTCATTTCGAACATGTTCAAATGGGCAGCTTTTATACCAAAAAGGGGCGGGTGGGGATTTCTTAAAACTTTTGCTCATAAATGGAACTCTTGAATTCCATTGGTTAATTGGCTCCGTCCAGAACAGTACTGCAGTAGGCGCTGACTTAAATAATGACGAGTGGTGGACGTTAAGTATACATCGATATTTAGGAAATTTATATTTAAATGTGACAAAAAGTGGGAGAGTGTATTTTAGTGAGATTATTTCAAATTCAACTTTCAGGGAATATTTTTCTAGTATAGATTTTAGTGGGACATTAGGCCTGTATGTTGGCCTGGAATATACAGGCTGTTTGATGGAGGGGCCTACTGTGATATTTTCTAACAATAATGCCTATACAGAATGGAATAATGTGATCTGGAGTGATACTTCTTGTCCTCAACATGATGCTAATTGTGCTCTAGGTAAGTCACTGATACTAAGGTATCATTTATTCTCTTATTTAACCTTTACCCTGCTAAATTTCTAGCATTTATTATTCCAAGGAGTGTTCACTGAAAATTTACTGACTGAATAGCGACCAGTGCAGACCCTGATCTTGGTCTGCACTGGTTGCAAAGGCAGAATCACTTGCTGCCAGCAGGCTAAAGGTTAATGAATCACGTTACGCAAATTATGTGGAACTAAAAGGCCTGTATTACAAAGAGCTATAAGATTTCTATCAGAAACGTATTTATGAAATTTGTAATTACTTCCCTTGAAAATGAAAATATGATGAACAAAATGGCTATATATTAACCTGCCATTTAGTGATTTTGCCATTATGTTAAAAATTACTGAAAATACTTCTAATGAACTTTGGCATTTTTTCAGAGTAAAATTATATCTTTTTGTGATTTGATGATTTTGAATTTTTTGAATTTTTTATATGTTACAAATAACATATTGGTCTAATGAACAAAACAGAACAAAAGTTTATTTTTTCTAGAAATTAAATGTATGCTTTAAAAAATAGTGCGTTCATGAATTTTTAAAGGTTGCCACTCACTGAATACAACATTGAATACATTTTTATACGCCCGAAGGGACGCATTATGTTGTACCCCGGTGTCCGTCCGTCAGTTAGCAATTTCGTGTCCGCTCTGTAACTCTTGACACCCTTGAAGGATTTGAAAAAAACTTGATGCAAATGTTCACCAGATCAGGACGACATGCAGAGCGCACATTCTGGATGGCTTGCTTCAAGGTCAAGGTCAGACTTAGGGGTCAGTAGTAATATGAGTGTATTTCGTGTCTGCTCTGTAACTCCCTTGATGGATTTCAAAGAAACTTGAGACAAATGTTCACCGCATCAAGACGATGTGCAGAGGGCATGTTCTGGATGGCTCGCCACAAGCTCAAGGTCATACTTAGGGGTCAATAGTCATATGCGTGTGTTTCGTGTCCGCTGTGTAACTCTTGAACTGCTTGCAGGATTGTAAAGAATTTTATTGGCACAAATGTTCACCACATCAAGACGACGTGCAGAGTGCATGTTCTGGATGTCTCGCTTTGAGGTCAAGGTCATCACACTGTAACTCTTGAACCCCTTGAAGGATTTCGAAGAAACTTTACACAAAAGTTCCTTTACACAAAAGTTCACCACATCAAGACGATGTGCAGAGCGCATGTTCTGGATGGCTAGCTACAAGATCAAGGTCACACTTAGGGATCAAAGATCATACCTTCGGGCATGTATTGCTCTGCATGTTGGTGCCTTGTTCACTTTTAGTATATTCTGATTCAGATATAGGGTAATGAACAAAAAGACACTTCACTCTAAATGTATGTTTATCATGATCTACACTGTTTGCATTCAGTCAGTATCTTTTTGGAATTCACCCCTTTTAACAGTTAATGGTACTGTCCAGTTTAAAAGATGGACAAATTCATTATAGGAATTTAGCAGGGTAAAGGTTAATAAATCACTATGAAGATATTTCATCAGCATAAATGAAAACTGAAAAATGTCAGACAATGTTGCTTAATGTGAGTGGCCACCTTTACTTTAAAGTACAAAGTATTAAAGTTCCATAGTGCTTTAGTGTTTTGTTAAAATTATGTTAAAACAGATAAAGCGGCAGCTGCTGTTCAAGTGCTTAATAAAATTATTATAAAAGTAGTACTACCAATGTTGCACATGTATCAGAGCCATATAAAGGGAGATAATAAACAAGTACTTCTTGATATTTCTACTTTGTTAATCAAGTTTTCAAACATGTTGATAGCTGTTCTTGAAAATATGAATAAATGACATAAATCTTGAGGTGTATTGTGTTAAAGTCTAAAATGCTAATAGTTTCTACAGGTGTTTAGCATAAATTAGACAATTCATAATAATAAAGTTTACTTAATACTACTTTGATAATTATGTTAATCTTGTACATAACAACGCATTTAGAAGGCAAGGGCCACTCTTCGGAAGGATTTATGTTTTCTTCATAAAAACTGCCCTGTTTAATGAAAAAATAACATCTGGAAAGCTTTGTTATTAAATCTCTTTGATTTGATTGGTTGATATGAATTTTTCTAGTCCCTTTTATAAATAAATAATAGGACATTCCTTGTGTGCCCACCTGTGCACTGCACCTTTACACACAGCGTGTATTACCTGTGTAATTATTGTCATATTGTATTTTGTGCCGCGTGTGTTCTTCATCAATACTGGATTCAACGTCATACTTGACGAATTTGGAATATTATGTTAAATAATGTTGAAAAATCTGGTTGAAATTGGTTAATGACACAAATATGTGACTGGATTACTGACTGTGTAATTTTGAAATACCTTTTTAATGGAATATCGGCTTTTCTTTTGTTGTTTTTTGTCGTAATCATGTAAAGAGTAAAGTGTAGGTTTATTCTGAAATAATATTTGTTATTGGAGAACGGATTGGTGTAAATGGCTTATTTTTTTGTAAGAAAATGTTGAAATAACGGTTTTGTTCAAGGTTGGGCCAAGTTTATGAAGTACTTTTATTCATTTGTGGATATTTAGTGGTTTCTGGTATCAGTTATATAGGTGCTGAAAGAAATATTCTTCCTGAAGTTTGTACTAGGAAGTTAACTAAAATTAGCTGCTTGTCTAAGCTGTTTGTTTGTCTTTGTAATGGCACTATAGTTTCAGATATTGACACATGACATACAAAAGTATTAATTAACTATTCTTTTGATATATAATAAACTATCCTAATATGTTATTGGTTCAATACTGCATGCTAGTGCTAGAGCGTGTTCAGTTTTCATTCTTAAAAACAAATGCGACAATTTTAATAAATAAACATCAAGTGGTCACTAAAAGTACAACATACCGGTAATATACCTTGTACAAGACATTTACTTTATGTACTTTTAAAGAGTCTGTCAAAACATGCAGTGACATTTAATTCATTACATGTCTTATTATTGTCTTTTAAGGGTCTGAATGAGTTGCGTTGGTCTTAGTTGATGCATCAAGTTGTCAAGTTCACAATCATACCATAGTAGACTAGCCACAATCATACCAGAATAGACTAGCCACTAAACTGATAATAAAGATATTTCTACATTACTTTCCTTTTTTTTGTCTAATTACATTTTATAGTGACAAAAGCCAGTCTATTGTAGAGATTTTCTTAAATTGTAATATAGACTGGCTTATTTAGCTAAATTGAATAAAAAATGTATTTCTTAGTCCAGGAGCTAGTCTATCTTCAGAGTTATGAAACGCTTTAACACAGTATCATTTCTTGAGCTTATTATCATTAGGATGGTTGGGTTTTGCATTAATTTTCCACCACAGTATCATGATATTTTGGTCTGTATGCAGTACCATACCACAGTATATTGAGAGTCTACAGAACTTGAAAATTAACCCTTTTTTAGCTTGACTATTCAAAGAATAGTCTGTCTGAGTAGTCTGAGCTATTGTACTCACCCTGGCATTGGCTTTGGTGTCGGAGTCACACCTTGGTTAAAATTTTGCATGATAGTTCATATAGCTATCAATTAAAAGCATTATTATAGCTTTCAAACTTTTTTACCTTTTTTCTAGGCCAATAACCAACCTTACAGGATCAAGTCACATAACTCTGACATGTATTTTGGGCAAACTGTGGCCCCTTTTGGACTTGGAAAATCCTGGTCAAAGTTTTGCGTGCAAGTAACTATCTCCAAAACTTTGTTTTTTTAAATGCAGATATTGAATTGAAACTTCACATGTGTCATAAGGGTTATAAAACTGGGTGATATAATAAAGTCCCATAACTCTGACATGCATTTTGGCCATTTAATTATGCCCCAATTGGACTAAGAAAATCCTGGTTAAACTTTTGCGTGTAAGTACATATAGCTATTATTCAAAGGCGTATACATGTAGCTTTGAAAATTATTTTTTCTTTTTCTAGATCAATATAACCAACTTCACTGGATCAAGTCCCATAACTCTGACATGTATTTTAGGCCAGTTATGCCTCCTTAAGGACTTTGAAAATCCTTGTTAAAGTTTTGAATACAAATTACTATATCCAAAACTAATGCAGATATTGATGAATCTTCTGATGTGTCTTCGGGGTTATAAAACTAGGTTATAGCACCAAGTCCTATAATTCTTAACATTTATTATTCAGTTATGCCCCCTTTTGGACTTGAAAAATCCTAGTTAAAGTTAAATTATATTAATTTGCATGCAAGTTAGTATCTCTAAAACTAATGCAGACACAAGATTGAAACTCATTATGTAAGATTTAGGATAATAATTTCCTGCTTCTGTGACAACAATTTGAATAGTCGAGCATGGGCTATCTTATGGACAGCTCTTGTTTTAATGATTATCCTGAAGCAAGGGTGCAAAGTTGGAGGAATCAAGACAGGAGTGGTACATAGTATTACACTGTTTCAAAAATTTCTTTTAAACTATACTTTCAAGTACATACTTAGAATGACTAGAAACACTGCTATTCCACATGCCTGCCGTCAGAGGTTTAGACTAGGCGAGGGTCTTCTGAGGATTATCTGTACTGGTGGAGACTTTCCCTGGATAATCAGCTCAGTTGAGATAAGCTATCTGGTTACAATGTCAATGTTGGTGTTTGTCTTGCTTCATAAAGTAAACCATTTGTCAAACTATACCCCCACATTCACTGCAGTCTGTGCTTGTGCATGCATGAGCAGTTGAAATTCTTGTTTAATACATGTGATTCATGGATTCAAAAACTATATTGAGAGCAAATTTTGAGAAGCTTTAAGGAATTGAGATTTCGTATTGAAAAGTAGTGCTATAATTAAGTGTTCAATCTGGATATACATAATAGTTTGTATAAAAGATTTGAAATTTGAGTCATAAAATGAATCATAGCTGCATTGTGCAATATGCGGTATACATAAAAGTAATTTAAAATGTATAAAGTGCACTTTACATGAAGCAATATAAATTCGAAATTAAATAATTCTGAATTGTTAAATGGATTAAATGACATTTTGACAGAAGGCAGTTGTAAACTTGGATTAATAATGAATGGAATAATTTGTTTAAAGAAGATGGATTATATTTAGCAGTTTTCTTAGCTTTTTGGTGATCATCTGTTTTTGTTGGGATTAACAGTTAAAATATTTCAGTTAGGCATGCATGATGGTCACTTAAACAAACAGTGTTTCTTGATTTACACTTTGATTTGTCATTTCATTAATATAGAAATGAATTTGCTTTGCCTCCCTGTTTAGTTTATCTTATTGAATGGGTATAATATATCTGTATGGAAAGAGCCCTTAATTTAAGTTTTTCAATTTAAGTCAATAGTTTTGTAATTTTAGTGTTTTTATTCAAATTAACAGTATTGCAGGGCTATCCATGTTGTGTGGGGTTACTAAGGCTGGTGGCAATGGTGCGGGCTGTTCAACTGTTGCCCTACATTCTTAGGTCAGCTTATAGTTGGCTAATACTAAGTGCTATTGATGTTTGGTTTAAGTTGATTCATGTCTCTGTACACACCCACTTGACAGTGGAATGCAGTCATATCTGCCTGATTAAATTGGAAAACAAATTGATCTGATAAAAAAACAATGAGATGATTAAGTCAGTGCACACTGCAAGTTTTTGGCTGTACCTAGTGAAATATTGGTTTACTAGTATACTGATCAAGATATTGATTTGTCCATAAATATCAGTAATGGAGTTTATCTACATTGATACTGATCAGAATAGTTCTGATTGTCCTGTACAGGTCATGGTATTGTTAAGTCAATCGTTATCATGCAGGACACAATAACGAACTGATTACCTTCATAATTGAATGATGGGCCTGTCACCCAATATGTTCCTATTGTTATACCTGTATTACACCTTTAGGCCATTTTATTATTTATATATTGACTATGCAGAAGGCGAACTCCCGCGATTATTTTTTCATATTTACTTCAGTCTTGTTTAACTGTTGGAGTATATATGTGTGTTTAGGTTCTCGATTTTTGCATTGTTTTCTGTTGTGTCGTCAAATTGTGTCATAATGTTTTCAGTTTTCTGCTTGTACACATTTCATAATAAGCAAAAGTTATTCAGGTGTAGAAATGTGTGACTCGTGAAACTTCAGTTTTCCTTTGGGATTTAAACTATATACCTAGCTTGTTCTTGGATCTTGCTGTCATCTTTGAAAGGGAAAAATGGTTGTAATTAAAATGCTGTTAATGGTAGTTTAATTAAAAACCTTCTTGAATATAGTATTATTTTTTGTTTGTAATTTTGTAGTGGGATTGTATCATACAAGGGAGTTCATAACTTTCTCAGATGTCAGATTTGACAGTGACATCTTGATTTTTTGATGGCTGACAAATAATAGGCAGGTGTATGTTACCAAAGTGAAAGTGGGAAAAGTGAAATAAAAAAAATGCATGGAAGTGAAACTAATATTATACTGAATGGTGAAAAAGATTACCAGATCTCATTTAAATGTGAAAAGTGCTCAGATAGAGCTCTTGGAATAAACGGACATGTACGTTACACTGGATCTGAAAAAATACAACAAAAATATATGTGCAATAGATTGATGTCATTTTGTGGATTTTTATGCATAATATTCTTACTGGATCATGGATTGGTTAGAATGGCTGCTGCTCAAGGTAATGTACCAAAATCATACAAACTATGGTAAATCTGACAGCTAGGTGAGCACAAGGTAATGTAAGTGACCAATGCTATAATGACAAGGCAGTTTGATTCAAGACTATTTCAAAGTGCAACATCAGGATGGTACCATACCTCGATCACTATTTCCGCTGATGACAGTTTAATTGTCTTTGTCCCATATCATAACTTCACATCAATTTTACTGTATTGTTGTTGTGCCTTATTAGGATTTAGTAAGAATGCCTACAAGTGCAATGCTTCCCTTGACATCCACAGCACTCTAGATACATATTTGTAAGGACTGGTCTTGAACGCAGGAGTCTGACGGTCTTCCCCCTTCAGACAAAGGGTTTAAACAGTCATCTTTTTTGTCTTTGATCACTGATCAGCCACTTAATATTTTTATGACAGGACAGAATTTTGTCATAAAACATTAGGTGTTGTCCTGTAATGGTGTGAAAATCATGGTTAATTAGTGTACCTGCCCTCTGTTCCCCCAGTCATAAAATGAGGGGATACTTAATGTTATATTGTTCATAAAAAAACCTAACAAGTGATAAAATGTCAGCAAAAGGTCAATGATATACATATGTTTAATTGTTAGCCAATATGGACCATTAGTACAGTACTGTGTGTGGAAGTTATCTTGCACTATGTTTTTAGAAAAAAACAGCATGATCTTTAATAAGTGGAGAATCCTGTTAACATTGGATCAAAGTTCAATGTAATACGAGTTCTCAGTTGAGAACAAGGTTTTAGGGGACTATTGCACAGATAGCCTGCCATAAGCCTGCTTCTGATGAAGCACCATGATCATACAGAAATCATTTCAAGCATGGAGAGCATATTAGCCAGGAGTCAAACTGAAAGGTTCATGTAATTGGCCACAATACTTCCTGATACCGACTTCGCACGTTTTTTGTCGACAAAATTACGTATGTTCCAGCAGTTTAAGGACAATTTTTTGCAATATTTTTTTTTTTGAGCATTTTTATAAATTAATCGCCATTTTCTATCGCCAGAAATTGCATTTTAATCGGCATTTGAATAAAATAATCGCCATTTGGCGATAATGTTGATTGGCAGCGCTAAAATCTTTCCACGTTTTCCCTAAAATCTTGTCACTTCTCCCTTAAATCTCTCCACTTCTCCTTAATCTTAGCTGAGGGAGAAGTGACTTCTCCCAAAAATCTTAGCCTAGCTTAAGCCCTGACTTTCACCACAAAATGAGTATTAATGATCATTCTTGACAAGAATTCACAATGGGTCATGTCACTTACTAAAATGGTATTTTCAGTGACATTTGAATGCAAACAACTGAAGATATGCATAAATGTATGATAATTCAAAGTCTGTGATAAATATGATTAATGATAACTGAAAAATAAAGTGTGTTTAAGTGTTTCATGAAAAAAATATTAAATGATTTTTGTGTTTTATGTTTTTCATCGAAATGCTTAAGCGCGCCCGAGGTACGCGCCACCAAGTTTGTCTATTAATTTTTTCCCTAAAAAAAAAGTGGCTATTAACTTATAATGGCCAGGGCTAGCACTGCCAGTATGTATGCACATATTTGACCATACGTATTCAGCGCATTTGCTTGGTCAATATATACAGTTGAATCTCGATATCACGAACTCGCTCTTCTCAAAATTCCGGCTATCTCAAAGACATTTTCAAATTCCGTGCCAGAAACACATGCACAAAATACCATTTTAAAACGAATTTCGGTTATCTCTAAGTAAAATGCTTGATCCCTGCTTGATCCCTTTGAATTCGAAATACTGAGTTTCAACTGTATAAATATTTGTAGCATCATTATTGACCAAGTAAATGCCCCAAATGCTTATGTATAATACAATGAGATGGTGGTATAGGTTTAATTGTTATCTAGATAATTGGTAGGGTTATCTTGAGATTCAGTTCTTAATTGCTCTGGTTAATGTTATTTTGATAAATACAGACAATTAAGTAATTGCTGAGTACATCATTTTCTACTTGTATCTAGTAGGGAGTTATTTAAATGTTTACAGTCAAGTAGAAAGCATTTTTTGTTTATTTTTACTAAAGTTTTCAATCTAAAAGCCAATTACTATAATTCAACCTATTAATTCAGCTATTATTTTCAACTCATTTTTCCTTTTTTTCTCTTTTTTTTTATTTAAAAAGTGAAAGGCTGCAACATTGTTCTAAATTAGTATTAATGTTGATGCTGTCTGATACAAGGTCTTGTTCATAACATTAAACCTTAACCTGCTAAATTTCTAAAATGGACTAATATGTCTCAGTGTCTGTCATTCAATTTGAGCAGTACCATTTATTATTCGAAGGGGTGTTTATGCAAGATTCACTGGCTGAATAGTTACAGTTCAGACCATGATCAGTCTGCATTGATGTGCAGGCTGATCTTGGTCTGCACTGGTCACAAAGGCAGAATCACTTGCCGCCAGCAGGCCTGAAATTTAGACTTTTTTAAAATTATTCAGTATGCTCCAAACTTATTTATACTTAATATGTATTGGTGGCTCCAGAAAGTATGGTCATGCAGAATTGCATAACAATCAGTGCTATTTGCAATGACAAAAAAAAATGAAATCCAGCAATTTAGATCAACGGTTGAATATGGGCCAAGAAATGGTTGTATAGACTAAGCATTGATTTACTGTTTGCAAACTTTCAAGTGATGGCATAAGTCACTATGGAATGTAAAACATAAAATATTTACCTGTTGACAATCTTCATCTGTATCAAAATCAGTAGCAAGCTTATAAAACATTCATCTTGTAAATTAATCATTTATTTTTTTATCCCCTCATTCACCTTAATATTTCATGATATTGCTATATTGGTTTAGTTTTCAGTCTGGTTGGATGGCTATAATGTTGCCTGTTATAAGGAGTTGCTATAATGTTGCCCTGGTCTTGGTTCGAGCTGTCAGCCCCTGGGTTTCGATTTTGTTTGAATTTTATATCAGAACTGTTAGGATGAAAATAATGCAAAAGTTACAATATATTTTCCTTACATCTTTCGAAATGTCACACATACATTTATTATCATTTCCTTGAATATGAGGAATACGTTAATTGGCCATGCATGTAGTTACGATCTGGAAATACATTATAATGATTTGTTTTAAGTTGTACTTTCAACAAGCCCAGAGTGTATTTTATATCCAGATAGTGTCTGCAAAACTGCTATTTATTCCAATTTTACATTGATTTAATTGATCTTATATAAAGTAATGTATCTATAACATGACAAAAATGTCCGCTAATTGATCCTGCTGGAAAGCAAATTTTCTAATGTTGCAGCACATGCATGCTTTCAGACAGGCAATTAAACTTTAGCCTGCTGACGGCAATTGATTCTGCCTTTGTGCAGACCAAGATCAGCCTGCACATCCATGCAGTCTGATCATGGTCTGCACTGTTCGCTATTCAGTCAGTAAATTTTCAGTGAGCACCCCTTTGAATAATAAGTGGTACTGCCCAAATTGAATGATGGACCAGTCCATTTTAGAAATTTAGCATAAATGCATGTTTTTCATATGAAACATGAGCATTGTTATTTTTCCAGTGTCTTCTGTTTTATATAATAAAATACATGTACATGTGTATATTGAAAATTTAGAAGTATACACGTAGAAACAGAAAATACCTAAAACACAAAGATTTATGTACGCCACTGAGTTGAAATGCAACAGAAATCTTCAAATCTACTTTTAATGTTTGTGAATCATTGCCCAATGCACATGGCATTGTGTGGGTAAATATTTCCAATATAATTTGTTAAAAGTCATTAAAAAGACAAGAAATAAAAAAAATGTTAATTTTATGTGTTAGATCAACATATCTCCAGATCTTAAATGTTCACTTTTGACTGTGCCCCTCATGAAAATATTGCATCTGCTATTTTATCATCTATGCATGTCTTAATACACTGAAACAAACAAATATCCTGTTGATAAACTCAGTTAATTCTTAAATACAATGTAATAGTGTAAAAAGAAAAACCAAATACAAGTTAAAGTGTTTAATTCAGTCTAGGACTGTAGACTATTTATGAAAACTTGATTCACATAGTCAATAACAGCTTTCACTAGTATGAATAAAACATGGCACAAACAATGTCTTTTATTAATGTTGCTTTTATGTTATGTTTACAGAGAATGGTGACATAAACGACTGTTATTCTCACCCATGTAACAATGGTGGTACATGTATCGACGGAGAAAACACTTATACTTGCCAGTGTCCGCACCTGTACAACGGAACAAACTGCGAAAACGACCTCAGTGTGTACGGCTGTGCTGTCAGTCCATGTTTGAATGGCGGAACATGTCAGGGTGTGTCTAGCGGCACCAGAAATTACAGATGTGATTGTTTAAGTGGTATGGCATTTGCTTCAGCTTGTTTTAAAGTTTGTAATGATAAGAACCTTCTCCTATATATAGCAATATTAATTTGGCAGGAATCTTCATCTTACTTCATCTGCACTCAGGTGCCTTAATAATAGATTGTGAAGTACCATTTTACCTTAAAACGTTGTACTGCTAAAATCATACGCATTCCTACATAATATTATGAGGGCCTTTATTGCTTAGTGGCTAATGGCACAGGTTCTGAAAATCACTAGCCCCACACTGCTGTGGTTTGAATGCACTGCTTGGGATGTAAGATTCTTTCAAGTGAAGGAACTGACAAGCTGATCTTAGTATAACTAGAATATAATTCAAAGTCCAACCAATTGATAAAGTTTTGAGCAGCTTGGTTCAGATATATAAATGAAGATGCTATAAACTTAAGTACTATAATTGGTACAGGTAGGTAGTAATATTACACCTAGGCTAAGAAACATGCTTATTACTGATGTATGGGGAAGACTAATTGATAGGTAGATCTTATACAATACTCTTAAAGATCAAGTTTAAATGCAGTGTTTTCTATCCTACATTCAGGTGCTAAAGTGATAAAACTGCTTTTATATTTGTTGCTTTATTTCAGGATTTGCTGGTACCAACTGTGAAGGTAACATTGACGAGTGTGGTACCAATCCGTGTCACAATGATGTACCATGTATTGATAAAGTTGGAGGATATGAATGCAACTGCACCGGCTCAGGTATCTATCTCTTTCAGAGTACAGTTACTTATAGTAACAACAATGCTAAGAAGGAATAACCTCCCTTTTAAGACAGCTATAGGCAAACCTGTATCAAGCAGCCAGCAAAGGGAGCTAACTTATTGTGGCTACTTAAGACAAGTATGAATTAGAATAAAAAGTCAATTTTGGGAAATAAGTCCACCGCTTATCTCAATAGAGATTGCACAGATCTACGGATAACAGGGTTCACTGAGGTTTGATTCTACAGCGAGGCATTTGTTTTCCATGACAGTTGATTAAAAACATTGTATCTGAAATCATTTGTACAACTCGGATACATATAGGGAAGTTGGCAGTTACATGCGAAAAACCAGCCAGTAGTTTTTCAGAATCCAGGCACTCTGGTTAGGTTAACTGCTCACTGTTACATAACTGAAATACTGTTGAAAATCAGTGCTTAACCTAATAACAAACAAATAGTTTGGGAAATTAGCTGACTGGCTGTGTTGATGTGCAAGCTGATCATAATCTGCACTGGTCACAGTGGCAGAATCAGTCGTGTTCAGCATGATAAGGGTTAAGTCAGATTGATGACATACAAATAGGTGGGTAGAATAAAAGCTTGTCCAAACAGCATTTATTTGTGACTTTTGAAAAACTTATAGTTATTAGACTGACCAGTATTGTTGTTGTACAGGTTACAGTGGGTCACTGTGTGACCAGGATATAGACGAGTGTGAGGACACAAGTGTGTGTGGTACTGGACAGTGCTTCAACAACCCAGGCAGCTTTACATGTGGCTGTCAGGACGGATTCTTTGGACCGGAATGTCAGGTTAGTAAAAAATGAAAAGTTACAAGGCTATCAGTACTATTTTTAACAACTAAAAAAAGATGGAAGAATATTGTAAGATTTTAACAGAAAACTTTACATCAAAAGTAGTCAGAAAATTTGCAATAAAAAAGTTTCTGAGTTATTTTACCAGTAAAAAATCTCCATAGATAGGGTAGGAATAATTTTATCTTGACTCTGCCAGAAGAGTACTACCACATTCCAACTAGAGAGTGGCATGTTTACAGATGATAATAAGTATGCATAAAAACAGTACAAATTGTACATTTAATTATGGGCAAATAAAATTTCCCTCCTCTACCCAATTAGCAAATACTAAATTTCAAAATATTTCACCATTGAGGATAGGAAATACAAATCTTTGATGCTCCCCTTTGAAGAAGTGAAGAAGAGAGGGTATGGTTATTTACTCATTGTTGGTCAGTCTGTTTATGAATATCAGTCAAACAAATGTCAGAAAGTTGCCACATGTCAACTTCTGGATATTGAAACACAGTGTCTTTCTGGGCTGTTTTTAGCTCGACTATACAAAGTATATGGAGAGCTATCCTGCTCGCCACGGTGTCAGTGTCCTTCCGCGTTATCTCTGAAATTACTTGATGGAAATGCTTCAAACTTAATATAGTTATTCCTCCCATTATTTGGCACAAGGGCCGTAATTCTTGCACCAATATTTTATGAATTATGCTCCTGTTTTTACTTAGGAATTCAGGTTAAAGAATGCCAGTCTAACCCATGTCAAAATGGTGCCATATGTTGGCTTTTAGATAGTGAAACATTTATGTGATATTTCAGGACATAGATGAATGCCAGTTTAACCCATGTCAAAATGAATCCACATGTTGGCTTTTAGATAGTGAAACATTTATGTGATATTTCAGGACATAGATGAGTGCCAGTCTAACCCATGCCAAAATGGTGCCACATGTCAGAATCTGGAGAATAGATACAAGTGTTTGTGTGTGACTGGGTATACAGGAGGGATGTGTGAGACAGATATTGATAACTGTATCAATATAACATGTGGAGGACTATATTCAGAGTGTAGAGATGGTGTTAACAGTCATACTTGTGTGTGTAAACCAGGATACACAGGTAGGGATTTTTAGCTCACCTGAGCACAATGTGGTCAGGGTGATCTTTTGTGATCACTCACCATTAAGCATCCATCCACACCTTCCTTCAAACAACTTCCACTGAAACCATTTAGTTAAAATTGATGAAACTTGGACGTTCCTTGGGTGGTTTTCTTCCAAAATTGATCTAACCATTCCAGTTGATTGTAAATAGAGCTGAAAATAGGAAAATCTTCAAACAACATCTTCTCCTAAACTGCTTGTCTGATTTTAAAATAATTTCACACAAATGTTCCTTCAGTAACCCTTGACTTGAAACTATTCTTATTTGTCAAAAGACATGGCCGCCAGGGGGCATGGTCACTTTTCCCTATATGTATACAGTTGAAGCTTTAGAAATCTTTGTATGAAACTGTTAACCTGATTTAGAAATAATTTCACACAAATCGAGGGTTCAACGCAATAAGGGCGTATCTACATATGAGATTTTCAGATTATTCAGTTTTGAACCCTCGAAATGGTTCTTTTGTGACCCTCTACCAAGATTTTCAGATTATTCAGTTTTGTCAGAAAAAACCATGACCACTGGAGGGCGTGGTAACTTTTCCCTATATGTTTATATTGAAAACTTTAAAAATCTTTAGCAGGTTTCACAAAAGCTGCTAGGCTGAGTGCTTTCAAACTCACCATACATCTTTGCTATCATGAGATAGATGCAATTACATAATTCTTGCTTTTATTTTGTTAAAATTTTGCCCCTTATCAACATAGACATTTTGTGAAAGTTTTGTATGTAAGCAGGATTGTCAGGAACTGTTTTACTTAATGCTTTCAAACTTTTCATAAGTCTTCAACATTAGGAAGTGACCATTCCGAGTCAGATTTCATATCTCTTACTTTTAAGTTTAAGACATGATGCCCCTTTTTCAACATAGAAAACTTTGGTACAGTTTTTGTACCTAAGTTAGCCCTTATCATGCTGAACACGACTGATTCTGCCTTTGCGACCAGTGTAGATCATGATCAGCCTGCACATCCGTGCAGTCTGATCATGATCTGCACTGTTCCCCATTCAGTCAGTATCTTTTTGGTAAGCACCCCTTTTAACACTAAAGTTCATTATAGAAATTTAGCAGGGTAAGGGTTAGTATTAGTATTATGTAAAATGATTTCAAATAGTCATGCATGCTACCATTAGACAACTCTTGTTAATAATATTGACTTGAATTAAGACAAACATATAAGTCTTTCAATGCCTAAACAATTGACCTTAATTAATTTACATTTAATTTTTACACAGGCATGATTTGATTGAATCAAGTAGATACACTAAGAGAGTTCATAAACTATTAATATTACTAACATCAAATAAGAATAAAATCTCAGTTGTGAGATTTGTTTTGCTGTTTTAATGTTTTAGGACTGCTATACTTTATTAGAGTGAATGAAAAGGTTTGAATTTGTTTTGTTCTCTTTCAGGTGTTGTTCCTAATTGTGTAGAAATTGATGAGTGTCAACAATACAGCCCATGCCGGAATGGTGCCACATGTCGTAACCTGATCAATGACTACAACTGTACATGTGTATTAGGATACGGCGACAAAAACTGCTCCACAAATATAGATGAATGTTCTCCCAATCCGTGCATGAATGGAGCAACGTAAGTAAATTTACATGATCCGAGACGGTATATCCAAATTATTACCTACTAACAGATCTAAATGTTTAAGAACACATTAATTTTAAAAAATGCATGGCACTGAAATCTGTATAAAAGTTAAAAATGCATTTTTATAAAAAAGTATGTCTACAAAAGATGTCAGATAATAGGTGTTTCCACAATTGGAAGTTGAAGTAGAAACATGCCCATATAAATAGGGCTTCAGGCCATGTTCAGTAAACAGTTACTGTATGATAAGGAGATGAATATTCAATATTATTGACCATATGAAGGTGATATTGGCCTTGGTGAATATTACCTTGGTCAGCTCCATTTGCCTGGATATTCACAGATATTATCATACAGTAAGTGTTTTATTAGCTCGACTATTCGAAGAATAGTCTAGCTATTCTACTCACCCTGGCGTCGGCTTCGGGGTCGGCGTCGGCGTCGGCGTCACACCTTGGTTAAGTTTTTGCATGCAAGTACATACAGCCACCAATTAAAGGCATATAGCTTTGCAACTTATTTTTTCTTTTTCTAGGTCAATTACCAACCTCTCTGGGTCAAGTCTCATAACTCTGACATGTATTTTGGCCAAATTATGCCCCCTTTTGGACTTAGAAAATTTTGGTTAAAGTTTTACATGCAAGTTACTATCTCCAAAACTAATGCAGATATTGATTTGAAACTTCACATGTGTCTTCGGGGTTATAAAACTAGTTGTCAGCAGCAAGTCCCATAACTCTGACTTTCATTTTGTCCAAATTATGCCCCCTTTTGGACTTAGAAAATTCTGGTTAAAGTTTTGCATGCAAGTACATACAGCTATTTCTAAAAGGCATATAGATTTGAAACTTATTTTTTCTTTTTCTAGATCAATTACCAACCTCACTGGGTCAAGACCCATAACTCTGACATGTATTTTGAGCGAATTATGCCCCCTTTTAGACTTAGAAAATTTTGGTTAAAGTTTTACATGCAAGTTACTATCTCCAAAAGTTTGAAACTAATGCAGATATTGATTTGAAACTTCACATGTGTCTCCGGGGTTATAAATCTAGTTGATAGCAGCAAGTCCCATAACTCTGACCTTCATTTTGGCCAAATTATGCCCCCTTTTGGACTTAGAAAATTCTGGTTAAACTTTTGCGTGCAAGTACATACAGCTATTACTAAAAGGCATATAGATTTGAAACTTATTTTTTCTTTTTCTAGATCAATTACCAACCTCACTGGGTCAAGTCCCATAACTCTGACATGTTTTTTGAGCAAATTATGCCCCCTTTTAGACTTAGAAAATTTTGGTTAAAGTTTTACATGCAAGTTATTATCTCCAAAACTAATGCAGATATTGATTTGAAACTTCACATGTGTCTTCGGGGTTATAAAACTAGTTGATAGCAGCAAGTCCCATAACTCTGACCTTCATTTTGGCCAAATTATGTCCCCTTTTGGACTTAGAAAATTTTGGTTAAAGTTTTACATGCAAGTTACTATCTCCAAAACTAATGCAGATATTGATTTGAAACTTCACATGTGTCTCCGGGGTTATAAATCTAGTTGATAGCAGCAAGTCCCATAACTCTGACCTTCATTTTGGCCAAATTATGCCCCCTTTTGGACTTAGAAAATTCTGGTTAAACTTTTGCGTGCAAGTACATACAGCTATTACTAAAAGGCATATAGATTTGAAACTTATTTTTTCTTTTTCTAGATCAATTACCAACCTCACTGGATCAAGTCCCATAACTGTGGCATGTATTTTGGGCAAATTATGCCCCCTTTTGGACTTTGAAAATTCAGGTTAAAGTTTTACATGCAAGTTTCTATCTCCAAAACTAATGAAGATATTGAATTGAAACTTCACATGTCCCTTCGGGGTTATAAAACTAGTTGATAGCAGCAAGTCCCATAACTGATATGCATTTTGGTCAATTTATTCCCCCTTTTTGAACTTAAAACTCTTTTGATATTTAACCTTTTTGGATAATATTTTCCTGCTTCTGGGACAATATTTCGAATAGTCGAGCTTGGCTGTCTTACGGACAGCTCTTGTTTTATGATTACACTTCAAAAGGAGCAGTATGGTTAATATCTCACTTACAGTGTTCGTAATAAGAAATGTTTTCAGAAAGTCAGTACACAGTTTTATGGAAATGTAGGGAGGATGCTGATTGTATTATATGTTTATAGAAACCAGATATGACTGGCTGATGTGTGACATATCTATATTTAGGATAGCGAGACTTTTTTGTTTTGAAGAAAGTTTCTTATTTTGTTTACAAGAATATCACTTTCTTTGGACCTGCATGTGACCAGTTATTAACCAATGAGATATTATTTTAAGTGGAATTTACCAGACCCAGTCATAAAGTAAACTGTTTTAATGATGTCACATTGAAAAAAAGGAGCAATATGCATTAGAGCTTAATATTGACTATAGTACCATCTGATCTAGACAGACCTGATTTTTACAGAAAAGTATTTTGGTTGATATTTGTAGATGTACAGACCTATTGAATGACTACAGATGTGATTGTCTGGCTGGTTTTAATGGAAACCAATGTGAGAACAACATTGATGAGTGTGCCTTTACAAGCCACCCTTGTAGCAATGGAGGAACTTGTGTTGATGAGGTAAACATAATGTTACATAAAGCTTTCCATTGTCACTTTCTTGTAAAGGTCAAGTTATTTAAATGACATAAGATTATTTTTTGTTTCTGTTCGAAGACAAATAATGTTGCGAGTCCTTAATTACACTATTGCAATACTGTGATATTCTGAAAAGGACTTTTGTAATACTTTTGATATTCTGGAAAGAACTATTGCAATACTATTTATATTGCACCATACTGTTGTGTTACTACTGCAATAGTTGATGGCATACCCAAAAACTGAAGATTATGTGTCATTTGTATGATCATACTCATTTCACTAACTTTTTGTTGCACATTTTACACTCATTCAGATGTTAGAAGGATCCAATAGAAGAGGACAACCTTGTAACTGTTTGGCATGCAGTCATTTTTACAACATTTAAAATACACTCAAATTAATGAAAAGACGGGAAAATTGATTAAAAACCTGCTTTATTGAAGCAAAATTATGTAGACTGTCAAAAACATTCGTCAGTAGTTAATGCATGGATTGTGACTTCCACAGTCAAAGCAACTATTGAAACAGTAACTTTGACAATTGAACAATATTTTTATATCTATTTACCGTCAAACTTTCATGATATTTTTTTTTAAATATCAAAATGAGAAATCTGGGCTAATTGACTTGGGTTGATATTCTGGTATAGCCACAAGTTTGATTCTTAGCATGACCTGTTTTACTGTTCTTGTGTTTGGCCAAGAGTATTTTGTCTGTTTTTGTCCTCTGGGTATCTAACAGCCTATAGTCTGCATGGATTCAGTTATTGGATCTAGTTGCTAGTAAGAGGTAATGGACACAATATATTGTATGATATTTTTTGTAATTGTGAACATATTTTGTTGTTCAGATTGATGGCTACAGCTGTAGGTGTGTGTTTGGATACACAGGGGCCAGTTGTCAGACAGATATAAATGAATGCTCTCCAAACCCCTGTGGTGTAAACAGTACTGATTGCACAGATGGTATCGGATATTTCAACTGTACATGCAAGCTGGGATATACTGGTACGAGTTCCTCTTTGTACATTGTAAATTTCTCACCTGATTTATTACATTATTATTTAACATGTTGCAAATAATCCTAAACATTAATTC
This sequence comes from Mercenaria mercenaria, assembly GCF_021730395.1. Lineage (NCBI taxonomy): Eukaryota > Metazoa > Mollusca > Bivalvia > Venerida > Veneridae > Mercenaria > Mercenaria mercenaria. The sequence continues at coordinate 21,409,746 of NC_069375.1, forward strand.
TGCTTAATATGAAAATATGAAACTAACTTTGAAAGAACACCTGCACCTGAATCACTAGTTCTGTATGATGATCTCCCAGCAAACAGCTGATATGCAATAACAGGTAATCAGAATTATTGAACTGCATCTAAAATGTCTTTACTTGGTTATATGAACAAAGATTCTCGAATAGCTGATTTGTCACATGTTTTTATGATTTTATATTGAGTGGTGATAAATGATAGGTAGATTTGATTTGATAAAACAACTCTTTTTTGTTTCCTTTAACTGGATGAGTGAAAATAGTATAAATAAAACACTGGTCTGTTTAATAGAAAAATGACTCAATATCCCTTACAAAATCTAATTCCAAAAAAAAAAAATTAAAAAGGATGTCCATGTATAATTGATTAAATTTCAGGTGTGATATGTCAGACTGACATTGACGAATGTTCTTCAAATCCCTGCCAGAACGGGGCAATATGTACAAATAAAATCAACGGTTATGAGTGCGCATGCACTGCAGACTGGATGGGTATGGACTGTTCAGTACAGTATGATGCATGTAGTCCAGTATTTCAAAATTGTAAAAATGGTGCTACGTGTGCTTCCACACCCCCGTCGCATGATTTCAGTTGTACTTGTGTTAGAGGTTTTACAGGAAGCCAGTGTGAAACCAACATTGATGACTGTACACCAGATCCATGTGAGGCACCACTGGTGTGCTTTGATAAAGTTGACGGACACCTCTGTGGCTGTCCCATTGGTAAGTTCTAAGGAGCAGAATTTTTACCTTGAAATATCATCAGATCATTTAATTCTTACACTGCTCTAGTTTATCAGAACCTTATCTTCATAAATCGTCTCTTCTATCATAGCTCAGCAGCACTCAGTAAAAATGTCCCTTACAATAAGAAGTAATGTGAAATTAATAGTGAACATTTAAAAGGAATAAAAAGATGATGTCTTTTCTTGCTCCGTTATAGTTGATACAGAGCAAATGTCCTTTTTTCTTTGTTCAGTTTATTTCTGTAAAATGTATATTTAAAAGTTTTAATTGGATCTAATGGTGTATAAAATCAAGATCTCAAATCTCCATCATCCTAATTTGGTTGTTTTTGAGTATTTTTTTTTTTTTTAAATTGACTAATGGGAGGGTCATACTTGGAAAAGTTGTCTCCCCTGGTCCTGTTACTTCAGCAGGTGATTCAGTAGTGGCTTTAATTACTGTCAGGTAATTTTTGCTTTGTGTTGCTGTTCTTTAACTTTCATGACAGTTTGACAGATGTAGGATGTATATGGACATAATCATAGCTCTTCTTAGCGTAGAATCTTTATGTAGGAACTCTGTTACCATTATCTGAATATTTCTTGTCTCTTTTTCTTGAAGGTCTAGTTGAAGGTTAGTGTTAAGCTATGGATAGTTTTGTTGATGAGTTATAGCTTGATGCATTTTGCATGTTTTTTCCTTGCATGTTGTCACATGTCACCATGTTGTCGGGCAGGGATCAGAACATGTCACTGTTGTTTGTACTGTACAGAATCGTCCTGCATGTGTATTGACTAATTTGTGCCCATATTTACCAGAAGTTAAAAGACTTAGACAGAAGAATGTAAACATGACCAGTTTATAGATGAACAGATTTTTAGAATTGAGCCACTCCATGAGAAAACCAGCATAGTGCGTTTGCGACCAGCATTGATCCAGACCAGAGGTGAGCAGGCTGGTCAGGATCCATGCTGTTCGCTAACAGTTTTTAGCTCCACTATTCGAAGAATAAGTAGAGCTATCCTACTCACCACGGCGTCGGCGTCACACCTTGGTTAAGTTTTTCGTACCAGTCCACATTTTGACAAAGTCTTTTGAGATAAAGCTTTGAAACTTTCAACACTTGTTTACCATCATCATGGCCAGTTATAGGCAAGAGCACGTAACTCCATCAAGGATTTTGGCTGAATTATGGCCCCTTTTGACTTAGAAATCATGGTTAAGTTTTTCGTACCAGTTCATATTTTGACAAAGTCTATTAAGATAAAGCTTTGAAACTTTCAACACTTGTTTACCATCATCATGGCCAGTTATAGACAAGAGCACATAACTCCATCAAGCATTTTGGCTGAATTATGGCCCCTTTTGACTTAGAAATCATGGTTAAGTTTTTCGTACCAGTTCATATTTTGACAAAGTCTTTTGAGATAAAGCTTTGAAACTTTCAACACTTGTTTACCATCATCATGGCCAGTTATAGGCAAGAGTACATAACTCCATTAGGGATTTTGGCTGAATTATGGCCCCTTTCGACTTAGAAATCTTGGTTAATATTTCGTACCAGTTCATATTTTGACAAAGTCTTTTGAGATAAAGCTTTGAAACTTTCAACACCTGTTTACCATCGCCATGTCCAGTTATAGGCAAGAGTACATAACTCCATCAATGATTTTGGCTGAATTATGGCCCCTTTTGACTTAGAAATCTTGGTTAAGTTTTTCGTACCAGTTTATATTTTTTGTAAAGTGTTTGACATATGGCTTTGAAACTTTTATCACTTGTTTAGTATAATAGTCTTTATCTGTAGGAAAGAGAAAATAACTCTGTCATCTATTTTGGCTGAATTATGGTTCTTTTTGGACTTTGAAATTAGTTCTGTTTTCATACAAGTCCATGTTTTGTCAAAACTATTTGACATATGGCTTTTAAACTTTGAACACTTGTTTATCATTATGACTTCCATCTGTAGGCAAGAGTACATAACTATTTTGACTGAATTATGGCCGTTTTTGGACTTTGAAATTGGCTCATATATTGCCATTTAGTGCAAGACTTATCGAAATCATAGTAATACAGGAACGTTGTTTGTATCTATTTATTTCTTTTGTCTGAATATCCGTGGAAATATTTTGACCCCATTCTTAAATCAATTCTTCGAATAGTCGAGCGCGCTGTCATCAGACAGCTCTTGTTCTAATTGCAATAGGCTTTGAAAGTGAACAGCATGGATCCTGACCAGACTGCGTGGATGCGCAGGCTGGTCTGGATCCATGCTGGTCGCAAACGCACTTTGTTTGTTTTCTCATGGCGCGGCTCAATTAATGATTCATTTGCAGTTTGCCACAATGCTGCACATCTTAAGTAAAACATGAAACTTTGCTGAATATAAGCTTCTGTAAATGCCAAGAGAATTTTGCAATTTTAGCTTGACTAATCAAAGATTCAGTAAGGCTGTTGTACTTGTCCTGTGTCACCATCAAGGCTGCTTTCAGGTTAATGTTTCGATTTTACCATGTCTTCTAAACAACTGTCCCTATTATAATTAAAGTCACATATGGCCATTAAGGGTTGAACTTTGTATGGGGCAGGTATCTGATATAGGTTAGGGTTAGGTACTTTAAAGGTCAATGTCACTTTGGTCAAATATTGTTAACCAGTGTTGGTTAAAGTTTCATGGCAAGCCTGTCAATTTCATTCTTTCTTCTTAATTGTTGCCATTATAATCATCAGACTTCACATAAGGATTGTGTTAGTAAGGGGCAGATATCTTAACCAGAAGATATCTTTTGGTTAAGGATTCGGTTCCTCAATGGTCAAGGTCACTGGGGTCAGATTTTCTAGTAGTGTTTGTTAAAGTTTTATGAATATGTATCATCTGAAACAGATGTCTCATGATCAATAGTACTGATAAACATGCCCCCACTTCTAATCCATTCCCAAAATTCTAACTTCCTACCGACCCATACTACATTGCTTCCTCAGTTACTTATGCTTTGCCATGTTATTTCTTAGTACAACTGTGCATTACAACCCCCTTTCAACCCTGCCCTACAAACACACACAAAGGTTAGAAAACCTGTACAGTGTTTCTATTGCATTCACTGGTATCTGTCATTTTGGCAAAGTGGTAAACTTTATAGAATAGTTAAACTCGCTGTGATGCCAACAGCTCTTGTTAAGTCTAGCTTTAAATTCATGATGTCGTATGTTGATGAATAAATGGCCCTTTTCGTCTGTGCTCTGAATTTGAAGTTGAGTCTTAGACTTGAATGCACTAAATTATCAGTTCCCAACAACTTTGTTCACAGGGTATCTATATGCCTTAAATTTTATTGTGCAGATGGCTGCAGGAGGAACAGTATTCTTTTTCAAAATTTCATTTAAGTATGTGCAAGCTAAAGAAATTTATAGCATTTTATAATCAAAGTGTAAATTTCAGATAAAAGTTATAGATGAATAAAGAGTCAAGGTCAAGTGCAGAAATATATATACAGCTGACATCGTATATGTGACCACCTGTATTATCCATTACCCTGCTAAATTTCTAAAATGAACTGGTCCATCTTTCAGTTTGGACAGTACTATTAACTGATAAAAGGGATACTGACTGAATGGGGAACAGTGCAGATCATGATCAGACTGCTTTGTATATCAGCACTTTAGAATATTACCAAAACCAATGAGACTATTCTATCAAGAAGTCAGGTTTTGGCAGCCCCTTGTGTGGTCCTTATACAATGTCTTCTGTATATATAACTGTGGTCATCCCGATTCTCTTTTATGATAAATGTAGTATTATGTTTGTTGTAAACTTGATGTTTTGAAGTAACTGTTATTCTTTTGTTGTTGTTCTTATATAACAGAAAGTTTGAATGAAGTAAAAAAAATTAACTATATAGATCTATGATATGTGTTTTGGTAAGCTTTTTAGACTGCAAAAATTTTAGTCCCTAAATAAGAATTGGTGATTAACTGTTGAGTTGCTTCTAAGTCATATGCTTATAATGTGGAGTCCTCAGTCTAGAGTGGCTTTTTAGGCTATCACAGAAAGCAGAAGTGCTAGCTATGCTTTTTAAGAATTAGGAAGATAATTGCAAAATGAAAGACTGGACAGGGACATGTCAGTAAGATAGAGTTACACTGAAAAGTGGTATATAAAGCATGTGACTGTTTCCGTGACAACTGTTAAGTTGTCCCTGCTGGCTTAGGCCTTGCTTGGGTTCAATTTTTTTATACAGCTTACATGTGGAAGGTGTGTTATTCTGCCCAAGGAGCTGGGGTACTAAAGAGCTTTGTCAAGATTAAAGATTTTAAAGTTGTCAATATTATTTCAGCTTCCAGTGTAACTTCAGACCAAACAGAATAAATAAATTCATATAACTTGTTATTTAGCCATGTGAATTGTTTGGATGTAGCCCAGAAATGTCCTGTTATCTGATTATCTATGTATTTTAAGTAAACTTAATTTCAGTTTATAGTACAGTGAAAATTGATTTACAGTGAAAATAGACTTATGGAATGACATTGTATCTGGATATAAAATCTCTAGCTAAAATACTTAGATGGAAATTTGTCTCAATCACTATTTAACAAGCAGGTAAAATTTAGGTCATTTTAATAATAGTTGAGGTAATGAAATGAAATAGTAAAATGTAGCTTTAAAGTTATCTAAATCTGAAGAAATGAAGTGATTATGGTAACATATTATTTATAGTAAGCCTCATATTGCAACAGGTAACAGACAGGTAATTTATTATAATACCTACAGTGACTTCTCCTGTAAAAGTTTGTGTAAACACTTCAGGGAAAAGATATGCAGAAAAAAAATGTACCATTTATGGTCATAGTTGACATAAAGTGATAATAAAGAATTTTGCTGTTGAAGTCTTACTTTTCGTGAGGTGTTTATTTTCGCTTTCGTATTCATTGCTCGTGTTTTTGTGTTTTTTGTTTTATTTTTCATGGTAATATCAATCAGTTTTAAGAAAAATCAGTTTTTTATCAGTTATGTATTGTGGACGAAATAAAAAAGAATTACAAAAATAGTAAAAGGAGTGAAGTATAAATATTAGATAAAAAAAATCACAAATTCAACTTTGTTTACGGTTCTATGAGAGATAACAAAACACAGGGAAGTCTGAATGTAGTTTCATATAAATAGTTAACGTTTACTGCAGTTTTTGAGAGCTTCTAAAAATATATATAAAAATTAAAATCATATGACAAGTAACCTGTTATATTTTAAAGTCACTGAAGTTAGAGTCAGAAATTTACAATGTTTTGAAGCTGCAGGACTTACTTTACTTCCGTTGGATTTAATACGTGAAGTAACTAAATTACTAACGTAAGATCATGACAACTGACTAATTTAAGTTCAACAAAAGCAAATATATGAAAAGCCCTGAGGTATATGATAAAATATGTGACTATCAGTTTTGACAATCTAGATAGCAACTTGAATATTTGTGAAATGAGGATAACTATTGTTAGAGCCAGTTTATCATAATTATCATTTAAGAAACAAGGTGCTTTATACCTGAATATTGCAGGAGACATTTTGTTTCCTGATTTAAGTAGGATTAATTTTCTGACATCAAAGTGTGAAGTTCATAAAAGAGAAAACTGTGATTTCGGAATTGTAATATAGTTATGTAGAGTAAACAAGATAATACACAATTTGGATATAGTTTATCTCTGAATGGGGATAAAGGATGAATTCAAGGTGTTATTTTGAGGATTTTATATAAATGGAAAAATGAACAGAGTGATTATTTACTTAGTGTTGATACATTTTTATATAGGTTTTGAGGGAGTGAATTGCTCAACCCCAATTGATGAATGTGGAAGTTCTCCGTGCCAGAATGGCGGAACCTGTATCGATGGGATCGGTAACTATACATGTCAGTGTAATCAGAGAAATGCTAGTGTTATAGATGGTACAACAACAACAACATACTTGACAGGGTACGATGGAGTTAACTGTGAGAATGATATAAATGAATGTCTTGTACAGCCGTCTATATGTTTGAACGGTGGTGACTGTGAAAATGAGGATGGTACATTCCAGTGTAAATGTGGCAGAGACTCTGATGGGAACTATTTTTCAGGTTTGTAGATCAAAAATTAAGATATAAAGTGATATAAGACTCTCTTTAAGTTCAATGTAGATTATTTGAATGCAACAGGTGGTTGAACCTCAATCCAGCAATAACTATTTCAGAAATATTTAAGAAATATTACAAAGTTTCAGAGAAAAATAGACTTGTTAAGGTACGAAGGTATTGCCTGATCCAGACTTTTCTTCATTCAATTTTATAAGAAGAACATTTATTTAAATTTGTGTAGAAATGCTGTTGTGGAGAGCAAGAGAAAAATCAATAGAACCACCAGCTGAAATTATAAAGATGGCAGGATCTTGAACTAAAAATAAATGTGAACATAAGATGTATAAGCTTGTTTCTGTTAAACAAATAGCTATAACTTTAAAATAACTGTAATGAGATGTTAAATATCTTTGATCATTGTAGGAGTTTTAATACTGCATAAGATGAGATGAATGCATTGATATGGAAGTTTTGTCCCTTTTTTTTTCAAGGAAATTATATAAAATTGTCATATTCACTTTTATTCTATACTTATTTTATCTATCCAATCGCGAACGTTCATTTGCAACACCTGACCGTACAATATATTACAGTATTTGGATGCACGTGCGTACAAAAATCCTGTATTTTGTGTATTTGGACGCACGCGCGTACAAAAATCCTGTATTTTCTGTATTTGGATGGTTCAACAGTCCCATGTTAAACATACGATAAAGCCCGAAACGCATGAAAATGTTCCGAATGCAAATCGGATGAAGTAGGCGCTCTATGTACAGAGTTTGATTATGCGCTTTGAAATCTTGATTTAATTTGAGGTTTTTTTTTCTTTCTTTTTGTTTACAACACACAAAAATGATTCAAGGGATAACAATGCTATCTGATTAAGATATTAAAACGTTTGTTAATAATCAAAAACTTAAAAATACAGTAAAAAGGATCATCAGATGTTGGAATATTTGAAAAGTCGCTAAAAGAAGCCGTTCCGGACGAAACCTAGAAATTGGTATCAGCCATGACTGTCTGAATAGCTACCTCAGCAATTTATATTTAAGGGTTAAGAAACAAAATGGAGAAGATTATGAATGGCAACGGACGGGCGGTCAGCATCCAAAACATGTCTGCTCTATAACTCAGTTTTCGCTGGATCTTCACCAGACTTGCTGACAATGTTTGTGGGCATTACATCTCGGCCAATTTCGATAACTAGCCAAATTGTATCACGCACTCTTTGATTAAAATAGTCCTTGAATTACTCAAAAACAGGGAACTTAGCCTTGTCCGCTCTTAAAAGTCAAACAGTTTTCATCCGATCTTCACTAAACTTGCTGACAATGTCGGTGGGCATAATATCTCAGCCAAGTATTATTACCCCACAAATCGCCAAATGGCTGTTGTAGGGATGTTGCACCATATACCTTTTTTCATGATGATACGTAGAAAAAAACACATTCAATGAATTACGTATATTACGTATGAAGTGAAATAAATATATAATAAAAAGGTTATTTAAGGTCAAACATTGTTCTGTATAATATATATTTGCACTCATACCAAGCTGGGAAAAACTAGAAAAGGCAGGAATACAATATTCAGTGAAACTTTTTAATTTAAACTATTAATATAGTAAGATAAAATAGATATAGAATAAAAAGGTTATTTAACATTGTACTGTACAATACGGGATATATTTGAACTCGTACCCAGCTGAGAAAACTATATTGAACTCGCCTAGCGGCTCGTCCAATATGGTTTTCTCAGCTGGGTACTCGTCCAAATATGTCTCCGTATTGTACAGAACAATGTTAAATAACCTAATAATATTTGAAGCAGGTAGGCCATCTTCATGCTCAACAACAAAGATCTCTTACAATATGTTTGTTTTACAGGATATTACCGGTAGTTGGGTTTTCCTTACACATACTTTTATTACAGACCTGGCATAAAATCATTTTATTAGTGATGAATGAAGTTATATTCTTTTATTTTCAAAGGTTAATTGTTTCTGAATTTAGTATATCAAAATAACCTGTATTTACTCTTTAAAAAATATTCTAAAGTTAGCCCAATGTCTGTTTCAAAGGATAACACGTTACATTTTACATAATTATGTGAAAAATTATACATTTCTAACTTTTCATAATATTGCCACACAAGTCTTTTTTCTCAACAGGAAGAAACAATTTACATATATAAAGTCTGTATACATAGCTCTCCCTTTAGATTTTTAATCCCCCGCCACCGGTGGTGGGGGAGGTTATAGGAATGGTCTCCGTCCGTCTCCCCGTCTGTCCCTAACACTTCCGTGTCCGCTCCATACCTCCTTAACCCCTTGAAGAATTTTCATCAAACTTGGGTCAAATGATCACCTCATCAAGACGATGTGCAGAACTTATGAGTCAGCCGTGTAGGCTCAAGGTTAAAGGTTTTAGCCTTCGATATATCAATCCATTTGGTGTCTGCTCTGTATCTCCTAAACCCCTGGAAGGAATTTTATAAAACTTGGGTCAAATGATCACCTCATCAAGACGATGGTCAGAACCCATGAGTCAGCCATGCCGGCTCAAGGTCAAGATCACAACTTAGGGTGAAAGGTTTGAGCCTTCCATTTTGTGTCCGCTCTGTATATCCTAAACCCCTTGAAGGATTTTCATCAAACTTGGGTCAAATGAACACCTCATCAAGACGATGTGCAGAACACACGAGTCTGCCTTGCCGGCTCAAGGTCAAGGTCACAACTCAAGGTCAAAGGTTTTAGCCTTCCATTTCGTGTCCGCTCTATATCTCCTAAACCCCTTGAAGGAATTTTATAAAACTTGGGTCAAATGATCACCTCATCAAGACGTTGTGCAGAACTTACGAGTCAGCCATGCTGGCTCAAGGTCAAAGTCACAACTTAGGGACAAAGGTTTGAGCCTTCCATTTTGTGTCCACTCTGTAACTCCTAAACCCCTTGAAGGATTTTAATCAAACTTGGGTCAAATGATCACCTCATCAAGAACTCATAGTCAACTATGTCCACTCAAGGTCAAGGTCACAACTCAAGGTCAAAGGTTTGAAATCTGTATCTCCTAAACCTCTTGAAGGATATCCATCAAACTTGGGTCAAATGATCACCTCATCAAGACAATGTGCAGAATTCATGAGTCAGCCATGTCAGTTCAAGGTCAAGGTCACAGCTCAAGGTCAAAGGTTTATCCTTTCACTATCCATAACAGTGGCGGGGGACTTAGCTGTCTTTCAGACTGCCTTGTGCAATATTATTATAAAGTTTTAGTGAAAACTTCTTTTCAGGCTATAACTGTGAAGTGTCCACCTCGTACTGTACGATACACCAAGAAGTAACCAATGATCAGCCAGCATGTAAGAACAATGGAACTTGTCGAGGACTTGTCAATGATTTTGTCTGTGATTGCGCCCCAGGATTTACAGGTATATGTGGTTTTGTTTACTTTAATCTTAGACACCTGCTTCTCAATTATGAAATGTCTATAAGTTTTCTCAATGATTGGTAAACTGATCCTAGAAATCGTCATACCAGAAAGTAGTGACTGAACATTAACTTATACACTCTGTATATATGCCCTGTTATGACAAAAGTTTGTTTCATGGCAGTATCTATGAGTGTAATAAGATTTACTTAAAATTTAAATGTTGCAAAAACATCAATTTCTCCAGAAATATAAAATAATTTCTTGTTTTCACTTTGCATTGTTATTGCTAATGGTCTACTGTTGAAACTTGGTCTCTCAAACTTACTTCTTTAGAAATTCCTCCTATCTCAAAGAATTTTTTATGTCCCATAACCAAAACACATGCACATGGCCGAGTGTTTAAAGTTTCTGACTTCAAATCGCTTTCCCCCCATCAATGTGGGTTCGAGCCTCACTCGGGGCGTTGAATTCTTCATGTGAGGAAGCTTCCAGCTGGCTTATGGAAGGTCGGTGGTTCTACCCAGGTGCCTGCTTGTGATGAAATAATTCATGGAGGGGCTTCTTCCACCATTAAAGGTAGAAAGTCGCCATATGACCTATAATTGTGTTGGTGTGACATTAAACCCAACAAAATAAATAAATAAGTTGAATTTTGGTGACCAGTATCGAAGTATAAGGTAAGGTCCTTTGGAATTCAAGATACTGAGTTTCAACTATAATTTTTAGCTCGACTATTCGAAGAATAGGGGAGCTATCCTACTCCCCCCGGCTTCGGTGTTAGTGTGAGCGTTAACATTAGCGTGAGCGTCACACAAATGTTAAAGTTTGCGTACCGCCCCAAATATTTTCAATGTCCATGGAGATATTGCTTTCATATTTTGCATACTTGTTTACCATCATGACTCCATTCTGTAAACAGGAGCAGACAACTCTATCAAGCATTTTGACTGAATTATGGCCCCTTTTCGACTTAGAATATGCTTATTGTAATGTTAAAGTTTTACTCATAGCTTATATTATACTATCAAGCACTGAGAGTAGTCGAGCACGCTGTCACCTGACAGCTCTTGTTCTGTGACTTTCTCTCATGAACCACTGAATATATCTTCACTGAATTTGGTCCTTGACCTTTTTTAGCTCACCTGTCACGTAGTGACAAGGTGAGCTTTTTTGATCACCCTTTGTCAGTCGTCAGTCCGTTCGTGCGTCAACAATTTCTTGTCTGCACGATAGTGGTTTCATTTATGATTTTATTTTAACCAAACTCGCACACAACTTGTATCACCATAAGATCTCGGTTCCTTTCTTGAACTGGCCAGATCCCATTATGGGTTCCAGAGTTATGGCCCCTGAAAGTGCCAGAATTAGCTATTCTGACCTTGTCTGCACAATAGCAGCTTCATTTATGATATGAATTTATGGGCTTCAGAGTTATGGCTCCATAAAGGTCCAAAATTTGCTATTTTGGCTTTTGCAGCCATATAGAGACTTCATTTATGGTTTGATTTGATACAAACTTCCAAAATATCTTCAACAACAATAAATCTTGGATTCCATGACGAATCTGTCAGATCCAATCGTAGGTTCCAGAGTTATTTTACATCTTATTACCTCCCTTGATTGTAATCAAAATGGATTTATATCAGTAAGTACTTATAGGACTTATTTGAAATTTCATTATTGTCATTAGTTGGACTAAGACAATCAGGGTAGATAACTATGGACTGATTATATTTAAAATTACCTCCCTTTATTTCAAATTAAAATGGGTATATCTCCATAACTAATGAAGATACTGATCTGAAATTTCATTTATGTCAGCAGATGGACTTGGACAATCAGTGAAGATACATATTGACATAATTTATGACAAATTGCCTCCCTTAATTTTTTATCTAAGCAGCTTCTAATGAGATTGGTTTGAAACGTTATTTATGTCTTCCATGGTAAGAAATAGTCATATTACATAACTCTTGATTGAACATTTATTGATATGAATACTTTACTAATATATTGTTGTATACTAGGCGTGTACTCTGTATCCTCTACATGCATATACCAATGCATGATTACCTCCCCTGGTTTTAATAAAAATGGATTTATCTTGGTAAATATTTATAGAACTCATTTGAAATTTCATTATTGTCTTTAGTTGGACTGAGGCAATCAGGGTAGATAGCTATGGACTGATTTTATGTCAAATTACCTCCCGTTGTTTCAAACTAAAATGGGTGTATCTCAGTAACCAATGAAGATACTGATTTGAAATGTCATTTGTGCCATCAGATGGACTCGGACAATCAGGGTAGATAACTTTTGACTGAATTTATGACAAATTACCTCTCTTTATTTTATGTAAAGGAATATATCTCGGAAGCATCTAATGAGATTGGTTTTAAATGTTATTTAAGTCTTCCAGGGTAAGGAATAGTCATGCTAGTACAAAAATGCAGCATTTGAGCCTAGGACCCTCAAACTTGGTATGGAAATTGGCCCTGACTAGGTCAAAAGGGACTGTTACAAGAAAATGTTTATCTTGATGATATTTAATGTGTATGCCTATGTGCTCTATGTCAAAACTTGATCATATCATTTTGAGCAATGGTACTCAGGTGAGCAATACAGGGCCATCATGGCCCTCTTGTCTGTTTTGTTTCCATTGTTCTGTTCAACTTCACACACAGGTTACTAGAACCTTCCCTTATGACTGATGTGATAGATTTTCACCAAGCTGTTTCTAGGTTTATCAAAACTAAATGTGTATTGAAAAAGCCAGACTTGGAAAAATGTTGCAAACTTCTAAACCTCATTTTTTTCATTATAGTTTACTAATTAGTACCCTAGTTCACATCTTACTCAGGTGAAAGATTTAGGCCCAGATAGTCCATCTTGTTCTCATGCCAGTACATAAATCTTGCCAAAGGTAGTTGTCACAGAAATGTGGACTTTTTAAGTTTCATTAAAGCATGCATATATTTTATCCTTTATAAATAGGTCGCCGCTGCAAAACAAATATAGATGAATGCGAATCTAACCCATGCCAGTATAACGGGACTTGTGTTGATGGTATAAATGGATATACATGTGACTGTATCCCAGGAATAACGGGAAAAGACTGTGAGACCAATATAGATGAATGTGCATCAAACCCTTGTCTTCATGCTGGAAAATGTATCGATCATATAAACAGGTAGGTTAACTTTTAACATGCTAAATTTCTAAAATGGACTGGTGTATCATTCAATTTTGGCAGTACCATTTATTATTGGAAGGGGTGTTCACTGAAAATTTCCTGACTGAATAGCGAACGATGCACTCATGATCTGTGCAGGCTGATCTTGGTCTGCACTGGTCGCAAAGGCAGAATCACTTGCCACCAGCAGGGTAAAGGTTGTAGGACATGCCAAATATCTTTAGACCTGTATGTCTTTCAGCTAGTGTTTCCTATTGGAAAGTGGTTTTGTTTCAAAAACAATGGACATTAGGAACTTGCACAACACTAGTCTTGAAAAGCAGTGTAAAACTTAGTATATATCAAGACAATCATGCCATTGCCAACAAAGTGATGTGAGTTGAAGCCGCTTAAAGGATTTTCTGCTCCTGCTCCACCAACCATAAATTTTTTTACAAGAAATTTATTTATTATACACAAAGTTCAGGTTAAAAATTTGGAAATGTACATCATATAAAGCTGGGTCAATCCATTGTTTTGAATGACAATGTCGGTAATATTATCCATAAATATATTTCTGCTCAGTTTATTGACAGGCCTAAAGAACACATATCTTTTCTGCTGGACCAGTGTCTTAGTAAATTAACATCTTCAGATCACACCCAAGAATATTCGAAACCCATTTCAATCTTTCTTGGTATTTAATCTTTCTAATGTTCTAAGGTATTATTGATGACTTCAGGCCTTGGATTAATGCATCAAGGTAATATTATTAATTCTTGCATGAGAGCCTGCAAGAAATGTTAAACTTTTCAAAATCCATCAAAGTAATACTCCTGGTTCGTCTGTTAGTACAAAATGAGCATTACTGGTACTCCGGAGAATGTTTCCCTACATCTCACCTTTAGAATTCCTAAGTTTTCACAAGTAGCCTGAAATGCATTTCTTTGTTTCCTCGCACATGCTTCTTGCATGTTGTGTATTTATATACATTGTATACCACTCTTCAACATAGCTGAAGTATGAAATCTGAAAATTGGCTATGTTGGCTTTGTGACTAGGGACAGTGTATGCCTTAATATCAGTCCTGATCCATCTGTCTCTTGCATGAAATCTAGATGAAAACACTTGTTTGTTAACATGTTCTTTATCATTTCCCTCCCACTGATGTAAATATGTCTATGTTACCCATTACATTACCCTGTAAAGCTGATTAGAGACCACAAGTTGTTACTATAAAATATAGTATGTGGTTTAACAAATTTAACAGTTTATGATAAATTCATTTGAACTAATATATTATACATTAGTGTGCATATCTATACCACAAAATCATTAATATCTGTAGGGGACTAATTTTCATGGTTGTGTGAATCTGAGAATTCAGTTCAAAATGGTAAGCAAAATTTTTATCATCAAGTTTTGAAATGCAGGAATTTTTGTCTCCATGAACTACTGTTTTTGCCAAAATAATGAAATTATATGTCTGCAAAAAAATTCCAGACTTACTGCTTCTCTTGTTTCTGAAATCAAGAATTAATTTTTTTAGGTCCTTTACATTATTAAAGTACAATATGGACAGCCCAGTACTTGGTAAATCTTTGGTCTAGCTTGGCATAGCAGACTTGGTTTGATTGAGCCAGTGTTCATTAGAGGTAATGAAATGTGCAAACACCACTCAAATAACCTTTTATGGCCTTAAGAGAAACTCTATTACACATGTACTCCATAATTCGAAAATCAACACTGGAACCAAGTATAGGATGGCTTTTTGCTGGCACTACATGGCAATTTGACAGGAAATCATGCCCTGTTATTCCTATATTTCAGCTTTGGATGTAACTGTACTGACACTGGGTTTAAAGGTGATACATGTGATATCAACATAGATGATTGTGAACCCAAGCCGTGTGAAAATGGAGCAACCTGTTATGATCTCATAAAGGTAAGTTTTATTGCAGGTAATAAGTTTTCTGACATTTTATTGAAAAAATTTCAATGTCGTGTGCATAAAGTAAGTAATAGACTTTTTAAAAGGAATCAATGAAATAATCAAATATTTTATTGTACCCCTCGACAACAAAGTTCTAAGGGGGGTATACTGGTTTCAGGATGTCTGTCCATCTTTCCATAGAGTCTTGTGCGCACCAACTCTCCTCATCCCCATGACACAATTTTATGAAACTTCACAGAAGTGATCAGTAACAACAGTAGTTGTGCATGGGGCATGTTAGGTTCTTTCAGAAAAAATTTCTGCAGAGTTATGGGACTTTGTTTTTTGTTACTATACTATATACATAGACATAATCTTGTGCATACCATCTCTCCTCATCCCCTTGACATAATTTAATGAAACTTAACACAAGTGATCAGTAACAACAGTAGTTGTGCATGGGGCATATTAGGTTCTTTCAGAAAAACAAATTCAGAGTTACAGGACTTTGTTTTTTGTTAACATACTATGTACATTCAGTCTGCATATGCAATCTTGTGCGCGCCTAATCTTCTGAACCCTTGCACACAATTTAATGAAACTTCACACAAGTGATCAGTACCAACACTAGTTGTGCATGGTCATGTTACGTTCCTTTAGATAAATATACTGCAGAGTTATAGGACTTTGTTTTTTGTAACTATACTGTATGCATACAGTCTATATACATGCAGTGCACATAATTATGCAATCTTGCGTGTGTCAAATTGCAGTATACTGTGTTAGTGCGTGTGAGGGGTACATTCATCACTTTTAGTGATAGCTCTAGTTGCTCATAAGTATGAGGTACAGATTCTGAATGAATTGTAACTAATATGTATACTTTTTAACAATACACCTGCTGTAGACTTAATAATATACAGGTTTACAAAATATTGCGGAACTTTATGTGTGATTTGAATTTTAACCCTTACCCTGCTAAATTTCTATATTGCACTTGTCCATCATTCAATTTGGGCAGTACCATTAACTGTTAAAAGGGGTGTTTACCACCACAATAATAATGACTGAATGGCGAACAGTGCAGATTTTGATCTTGGTCTACACTTGTCGCAAAGGCAGAATCAATCGTGTCCAGCATGGAATTAAGGGTTAAGAGTTTTAAGTCAAATACATATCAATAAAATAGTCTTACTTTGCAACAAAAAGTTATCATATATTTGTATTCGGACATTATAAACTACGCAGCATTGCCATAGATTTATATGTCATAAGACACAAAAAGGTGCATTGGACTTGGCAATATTTGTTTCACAATTATTATAAACCAGTCCAGTAATTTGCATGCTGATATAAAACAATAATTATTTACAATTTGGAATAACTGTAAAAGGGCTTACTCTGTAAGATATACCTTGTAAAACAAATAATTTAAAAGTGCATGGGAAGACTGCTGTTAGTGGTACAGTCTGAGCTTATTGCTCTGAGGCTGTTTATTTACCTCAAGTTTAAGTTGGACTGATTGTCTGAGAATTTTAAGTTACAGAGAGGAGGTTAAGTTATTTAAAAAGTGTTTAAATGGGAGCGATTGTCTTTGGAGGATAAAGGAAGTGTTTAAGTTAGAATGAAAATTTTTGCCTTTGTTAGGAGAGGTTTGACTGTATACGGTATTAATGTTGTCCACTACAGGACTACAACTGTACGTGTTTCCCTGGTTACAATGGGAAGGAATGTCAAAATGATATCAACGAGTGTGCTAGCACTCCCTGCAAGTTTAACAGTACGTGTCTACAGAAGTCCAACAAAACACTGTATGATATAGACCATCCAGGATTTGAGAACTTGACATTCTCCTATGCCAATGCTTCAGGATACCTGTGTGAATGTGTAGCTGGATCTAAAGGTAAGCTTTGTGTACAAAAAGATGTGTGGAAAAATGTTGATTTATATCAATTTCCAAAAAATTAGCAATAGCTGGCTGTAAAATTTTTAACATTTGTTGGTATTGAATTTTATGGTTTGGACTCAAAAGTCTTCTTTATTGGGATGAAATAAGCAGATTTTCAAATTTGAAAAAATAAATCAAATGAGAATTTTATTTTCTTGTTGGGATTTAATTACGTGAATTGATGCAGCAAAATTCCCGAGAATGAATCTCCCATGAGTATAGGTGATTTCACAGTACCAATTGAAACAATGCAGTTAGAAAGTGATATCTTACAGGTCAACTGTACAGAAAGTCATCCCCGCTAAATCGTGTGGAGTTTGGATGAATAAATTTTACTAATTGGAGACTAGCTTCGGTGTCCCGATTCGGTTAAGTTTTTTGTATGTAAGCTGGTATCTCAGTAACCACTTGTGGGAATGGATTGAAACTTAACACTTATTCACTGTGATAAACTGACTAACTTTGCACAGGTTTCATAACTCTTTGCATGTTTACAGAATTGTGCCCCTTTTTCAGCTTTTATATTAATTTGGTTGACAAAGCTGTTGAATAGTTGAGGGTTGCTGTCCTCTGACAGCTCTTGTTTTTTTATTGGATTTATGAATAAATCTATTGTTTTTTATTGCAGGAGTTAATTGTGAAATAAACATTGATGACTGTCAGCATGATAATTGTAACAATGGGACATGTTATGATCTCCTCAATGCCTATAGATGTGACTGCTTCCCAGGTTTTGAGGGAGAGTACTGTAATGTGGAAATTGATGAATGTGCTCGTTATCTCCCTTGCCGGTATGGTTCTAGATGTACAGACAAAATTGCTGATTATGAGTGTGAATGTCCACCGTTGCACAATGGAAAACCATATGCAGGGAAAAATTGTACATTTGAATTAACAGCGTGTCGAAATCATCAGTGCCATAATGGTGCAACTTGTCAGCCATATTTGATCAACGAAACCCGAGGAATTCAGGATTATGAGTGTCTATGTACGGAGGGATTTACTGGAAAATACTGTAATATTTCCACAACTATGTCTTTTGATTCAGGATCTTACATAGAAGCCAGACTAAATATGTCAGTTGATGTAACAGTTTCATTTCGATTCCGAACAACTTTACAGGAATCCATTTTGTTCGCTTGGATCGGACAGAATGGTAGTTTAACACGACTCTTCACAACTGTAGAATTAAAGGAGGGAAAGGTATTTCTGGGATATCACGGGGCTGGTGCAGATAGTCTCACAAACTCTTCTATTACAGACAGAAAATTAAATGACGGAAACTGGCATAAAGTTGTTCTCACAAAAACAAACAGCAAAATTACAGTATTAGTTACAGGAAGTAAATGTGTTTCGGGATGTAATATTGAAGTTATGTATGATTCTACAATTCAGTCCACTCAGGAAGGTTATTTTGGAGGTTTAACAACTCAAACTTTGCATCAGCAGACTGTGTCTAAAACTAAATTTGTAGGTTGTATGGAGGATGTAACAATTCGGGGAACCAGACTAAGTCTGGATATAAATACTGTTGACCATAATTTTATTAACCTGACAAGAGGATGTCCAAGGTCTCAGCAGTGTTTCTCTGATACTTGTAATTCAAAAGGTGACTGTGTGGATCTGTGGAATAAGTACAGGTGTGACTGCTACAGACCAAATCTAGGTGACAGGTGTGAAACAGGTAAGTTACAGTGTTAATATTCAAAACTTAAAATGATTTAGAGTACTATGGTCAATGAGAATTACTTCATTAAAATAATTTGAGCTGCACCATGAGAAAACCAACATAGTACATTTGCGACCAGCATGGATCCAGACCAGCCTGCGCAGTCTGGTCAGGATCAATGCTGTTGGCTAACAGTCTCCAATTGCAATAGGGTTTGAAAGCGGTCACAAACGCACTATGTTAGTTTTCTCGTGGACGTGGCTCAAATTATGATGCATTTTTTTCTTTTTTAGCTCATCTGATTTTTTAAAAAAAATGATGAGTTATTGTCATCACTTGATCGGTGTTGGCGTCGGCGTTGCCTGGTTAAGTTTTATGTTTAGGTCAACTTTTCTCCTAAACTATCAAAGCTTTTGCTTTGAAACTTGCAACACTTGTTCACCATCATAAGCTGACCCTGTAGAGCAAGAAACATAACTCTATTCTGCTTTTTGCAAGAATTATGGCCCCTTTTGGACTTAGAAAATCAGATTTCTTGGTTAAAACTTGTGTTTAGGTCAGCTTTTCTCCTAAAATATCAAAGCTATTGCTTTAAAACTTGCAACACTTGTTCATCATCACAAGCTGACCCCATACAGCAAGAAACATTACTCCATCCTGCTTTTTGTAAGAATTATGGCCACTTTTGGACTTAGAAAATATCAGATTTCTTGGTTAAGTTTTATGTTTAGGTCAACTTTAGGTTCTAAACTATCAAAGCTATTGCTTTGAAACTTGCAACACCTGTTCACCATCATAAGCTGACCCTGTTCAGCAAGAAACATAACTCCATCCTTCTTTTTGCAAGAATTATGGCCCCTTTTGGACTTAGAAAATCAGATTTCTTGGTTAAAACTTTTGTTTAGGTCAGCTTTTCTCCTAAACTATCAAAGCTATTGCTTTAAAACTTGCAACACTTGTTCATCATCACAAGCTGACCCCATACAGCAAGAAACATTACTCCATCCTGCTTTTTGTAAGAATTATGGCCCCTTTTGGACTTAGAAAATATCAGATTTCTTGGTTAAGTTTTATGTTTAGGTAAACTTTTCTTCTAAACTATCAAAGCTATTGCTTTGAAACTTGCATCAGTTGTTTACCATCATAAGCTGACTCTATATGTCAAGAAACATAACTCCATCCTGCTTTTTGTAAGAATTATGGCCCTTTTTGGACTTAGAAAATATCAGATTTCTTGGTTAAGTTTTATGTTTAGGTAAACTTTTCTTCTAAACTATCAAAGCTATTGCTTTGAAACTTGCATCAGTTGTTTACCATCATAAGCTGACTCTATATGTCAAGAAACATAACTCCATCCTGCTTTTTGTAAGAATTATGGCCCTTTTTGGACTTAGAAAATCATGGGTAGGACAATATTTCTATTATACAGAGGCAAAAAAATCAGATGAGCGTCTGCACCAGCAAGGCGGTGCTCTTGTTATAAAATAGAAATAAAAAAGAATGTAAATTGGCAAAATACTGACATAAACTCAAAATAGTTTATTGCATTAAAGGCCACCTGCCCATACATATAAAATTATACAATACAAATATAAATATGATTTGTTTAGTTGTTGCAATAACTTCTGAAACATATGCAACATGGTATGTTTTTATAAGGCATTTTGTTCACACTAGCCATTTTTCTTTTCAGCGTATATAGCGGCAACATTTGGCTACAACAACATACCTGTCAGCACAGCAGAATTCAGCCTTGTATCGGATATCAGAAAGGGCCTACTGCAAGAATTTGATATATCGTTTTTCTTAAGGTCTAGGAAGGAATCTTCACTGATTTTTTTCTTTGGTGATCTACAAACATTTGTGACATTGGAGTTAGAAAGTGGACATTTGAAAGTCAGGTTGAAATTCTGCTCACTAGAGAAGATTTTCTTATCAAACGATGACGGTTACAGTGATGGCCAGCAGCATCTTGTAAAATTTTACCGAAAATCGAATATTTTCATGTTTTATGCTGATGAGAACTTGGTTCATGCGGAGAATGTACCTGACAATTGTAACTTTAATGCACAGTATCTATATTTTGGTGGAAATATTCCACAAACTGTCTCTGGACGTAAAAAGCGGCAGACCATCATCACAGATGAAAATGTGGGCGATTTTTCAGCAGTTTCTCCGTACAAAGGAACTATACAAGATGTACAGCTTGACCAATACTCACTGCAGTTCTATCCGCTAGCTGACCCAAGCCTGTCCGACCTTCTCAATATTTCAGTGGCCTTTAGCTCGGGATTAACACAGAATGAAGTGACAGACCCAGTATGTGATATGATCACACCCTGTGAAAACAACTCAACATGTACAGATGTGTTCTTCAATGACTACAGGTAGGACACAATCTATATTTTCAGATTTATTTAACCTTTACCATGCTAAATTTCTAAAATGAACTGGTCCATCATTCAATTTGGGCAATACCATTTAATATTCGAAGAATAGCAAACAGTGCAGACCATGATCAGACTGCACTGACGAACTTGCAGGCTGATCTTGGTCTGCAGTGGTGGCAAAGGCAGTCACTTGCCGCCAGCAGGCTAAAGGTTAATTTTTACCCTTTTCAGCATCATATATACATATTGGTCATTCAATATATAATGCAACTATTGCTGTCAGTTCTTTACAGTTTTAGATAAAAATTAAATCATTAAAAGTATATCTTATAATTGTCATCTAGTTTCCTTAATTGCTTGAACATTCCATACATTTTGTCGACAGTTGTCTGTTGCCTAGCAACAAAAGAACAGCTATTAATTCTGTATGGCACCATGTGACCTTCAAGGGCTCGTGTTGGAGCCCCATACAGTATCTCTTTTCAAATGGATATGGCAAATGAACCTATTTAGAATATAAGGCCATTGAAAAAAAAATGATAAGGTATTAGAGTATCACGAACATTTCATGTCAGTAAATAGCTATACATAGCTACAATATCATGCCAACAAATTAGTATTGGCTCGACAAAGGACAAGTTTTAAGACATCATTCACCATGTTTCATGTAGGAACTTTTAGATTAAAAAACAACAAAAATTAGTGAATGTAGTCATTAACTGAAATATTCTTCATTGAAGATAAATAACAAAACACAAACCAATACCAAGAATGGAGAGCTACATTCTTGGCCAGGGTCTCATTGGCAGTCTAAAGAAACTAGCCACATTTATCCTATTTATGAGAAGCCTGAATGTATTGTTTTTTCTTAGACCCGTGTAAAGCTCATACATGTACTTTGTAACAAAAGAAATCTTTAAGTTTGTTCTAGTTTTTATGAAATTTCTCTTTCATCCAACATAAAATTGTTCTACTCATTACTGTGTTGTAAAAATGTGTTTTACTAGATTCTATTAAAAAATGCTATCTCAAATACCAGGGGAAGTAATCCAAGCATATTTTATTTTATCAATTGTATTACATTATATTTTCTTTTCCATTTGGAGAGTTAATAATTTATCATTTGTGATTATTTATTATTTCAGATGTGAGTGTCTGCTAGGATATAGAGGGAAGAACTGCAGTGAGCTAGATTTCTGTGTGACAGGAACTTGTCCTGATGGTTCTACCTGCCAGAGTCTTCTTGATGGATTTGAATGTAAGTTCTATTTGTACAAAATATCCTAGCTGTGTGTGTGTTTGGGCTCTATGTGTCTTCTTCAACAACTTTTCAGTCATATAAACGACGGTGTCTGCTTGTGGCAATGATGGCAATTCCCAGCTTTATAGTGCTGCCTCACATTATACTGACACTGGGCTGACCATTCCAAGTATTATCCTCTAGATGCTGAAACTACTTATATCATTTTTCATGGCTTTGGTATATTCCAGCCTGCGAACCTATGACCTCCCCCACTCGGAGCGGGCATTCTACCGTTAGGCTACTGATGCGGTTAAAATGTCCTAGCCAGATCAATGACAGAGTTTTTAATGAATTTATTTCTAATCACAGCGAACTTCTTCTTTGTTTGGAGATCAATAAAAACTGAATGGATTATAAAATATGATAACAGAATATACATTTTCCTTTTATAGAGATTTTCTGTTGAACATGCGAATAACTTGGTTCTTATAATGTAGTTACAGAATTCATATTTTCTCATACAGTGTGTAATGTTTATATATGTCTTCCTGAACTACTTTCAGGTATAAGCAATGCAACATTTAATGGAGAAACAAGCTACGCTGTCTACACGCACACACTGGCAAATACTACTAAAGTCCGCTCATTCTCCTTCAAGTTTAGAACATTGGCAATGAACGGCTACATTTTTATGATCGGAAATAATTCACGCTACTTCAGAACGAGGCTGGTTGGATCTGATTTGACTATTCTTTATAAACTGGATGACTCTGAAGAAATGGTGCTAACAGCATCGTATCCAGTTAGCGATTCCAGGTGGTTTATGGCTAAAGTTGCAGATTCCCAGGATACTGTGACCTTGACCTTGTATGACCTTGAAGGGGTCAATCTGTTTACAAATGTTAGTGGTAAGAAGCGTGTGAATAGTGTTGATATGAATGATCTGGTTAAGTCAGACAGTAATGAAATATTTGTGGGTACACGCGTGTTGGGAGTTAGTACCGTACAGAATATTTTCGCATACGAAGGATGTTTAAGTGAACTCCGTATTGGGGGTATACTGTTGCCATTTTTCCCAGATGACCAGTTTGTGAACAATACCAGCCAGCAAAAATTTTTACTCCAAGGGTACAGTTTTACCCATGGTTGCAGGGCAGGACAAGGGTGTAACACTAATCAGTGTCGGCACAGCTCAACATGTATTCCAGATTTCTACACATATGTATGTAATTGTAGCACTGGCTACACAGGCAGATGGTGTCAAGATCGTGTCGACTATTGTGAAGAAGATCAGTGTGTTAATGGTCATTGTGAAAACAAACTGGACAATTATGAATGTGTCTGTCCTTCTGGATATACTGGAGACAGGTATGAAACGAAATAAGATAGTTTCTTTTCATTTTAAGGTAATATTACAAGTAACCGATCAGTTGCCATCTGCTTAAATCCAAGTAACAGATTATAAGAATCTTCCATTGGATGAAGGTGTGGATTGAAATATCTGCCTTCATGGTTACTGTTTAGGTGGTAACGAAATTCTGCCGATTTACTGCAAAACAGTTACATGAGATCCATATATATTTTCATCCGTACCCTCAACTGGTGACAGATTCTTCTCATGCATGCTGTATTCTTCAGCTATTTTAAGCACTGTTTTATTATAGTAGCGTATAAATTCATGAATTACAGCATTTGATTCGTCTTTCTCCCCGCCGTGTAAGATGAGTTTTTCACTGACAAAAACACTAGAAAATCCTGTCCAGCATGCAAGAAGAGATTATATAGCCTTGCCTCCTCATAAACTGCAGCAGAATTTGTTTTTTTTCTGATGATCTTAGGTGTTATATCAGTCTGTTATAATTCAGATTTTGGAGGGGGTGGGGGAGGGATGGGGAAGGGGATTCAAAACTATTTTCAATGTAAAACAGTTAGAATCTACACATATCACAAATAAAAGTTTACAGGTATTGGTTGAAAACCTGTTTAAAAATATAAAATTATGGAAATAATGACTTCATCAAGGAATGTATCAGAAGAAATTATTTGTTACAGTAGTGTTTCAGGTAGAACCAATGTTTGAAAATGTGTCTTTGTATATTATGGTATAAGGATGTCACATTATCATAAATGATCAGTAGAAAATTGGCCGCTGGCTATAGACAAGTTGACAAAATTATCAACTTTATATTGCACCTGTCATTATTGTTTTCTTACAGCTTATCAATTCACTTCCTTTAAGTTTCTATCTTAAAGTTTTGCTCTTTGTTTTGTACAAGTTATATGAACAGTTTTCACTCATTTTGTGCAAGTATTTAAACAGTCTCTCTGTCTTGTAATTCCAGTATATTTACCGATATACTTGCACAAATTCTATTGCATTTTAAAATGCATAAAAGAAGTGTTTTAAAAATTCGGATCAGTTCTCCTGATGTACCATTTATGTCAACATTAAGTTATGTGTTTAGCTCACCTGCACTTTGTTCAGCATGAGTTGGTCCGGCGCCCATCATCTGTTTGTCTGTTGTCAACGTTTTTACTTAAACATCTTCTACTCTGAAACTACTGGCCAGATTTACACCAAACTTGGTCAGTAGCAACCTGGTATTTACCCCTATCAAGTTTCTTCAAATGGATTACATTGGCCCCTTTTAGGGGCAGCCAGAGCTAAAAATAGAAAAACATCTCATGAACTGCTTCACGAATCTTCATCATACTTGGTCTGTTTTATTATTGTAAGGTCCTCTCCCAAACTTGTTCATATAGGGATAGTCACCCCTATTAGGGGCTGCTAGAGCTAAAACTAAAAATGCCTTTAATCAACTTCCTTTCATGAACCACCTGATGAATGTCTGGAGCATTATTATATGGCCCTCTCATTAATGTTTTCAAAATTAATGGAGGCAGTTGGTCCCTTTTAGGGGCTGCTGGAACTTAAAATAGAAATAGCTTTAAACAACTTCTTCTCAGGAACCGATTGATGGATCTTCATCAAACTTGATCTGTAACATTATTTTAAGGTCCTCTCTCAATTTTATGTAAATAGGGGCCACTATAGCTAAAATTGATTCTTGAAAATGTTTTGAATAGACTTCTTTTCATGAGTTGCATTTGGCAGGAAGAGAATGAGGTAATGTTAGACAAGTTGTATTTGGTAGAAATGAATAACATAGTGAAGTACAAATTGTATTATACAAATAGGGGATGGGATAGTGTACAACAAGATGTGTTTGACAGAAAAAGATAAGATAAAAATAAGTAAAGTTGTATTTGACAGAAAATGTAGGACAAGTCACATTTGACAGAAAAGGATGGAGATGTAGTTGTTCATATTTCAGAAAATGGGTCAATATAGAGAAGAACAAATTGACAGGCAAATCATATGTTTACGAATTTGTGGAGAATGCCTTAAACCATTAATTGAACCTTCAGACAAAATATGTAAATGGAATTACTTCAATCTGTATAAGATGTTTGCTTTGCCCTTGTTTAGGTTAAACATAATCCCACCAATCAATAAATCTTTTGATATAGATATATTATAGGTATAACATCATTTTGAAAGAAGTATTTTTCCTTGTTTCGAGCGGAAAATTAAAATCTCTGTATACAAGGTTATATAGGGAGAAAAAAGTGTTATTCAGTGGTTCGTAATTTGAGATGTCCTAGAAATTTATCATTTATATTTTTGTTTGATGTTTTCTATGTATACTTTGGCTTGCTTCAGTGAACAAACATATAGATGTAACATAAAAAGTAGGTGACAGATTCAGCCCAGTACAGTAATACACAATTAGTGTGATGGAAAATGCATGAATTTCATTATAATTGGAGATAACAATGATGTTAGTTGGACGCAGGGATTATAAAGTCTAATTATTCACCTTAAGTGCATTGTTTGAACTGGAGTTGAAGGAAGTTTACAAAACCTATTGTTTAAATATTTTTTGACTGAAAACAAGATGAAAAAAGTGATTTTATCATGTTAAATTTGTTACATGTCAAGTTTTGTTGTAAGGACATTTTCTGTTAGGATGGTTAAATACAATTGTTCCGTCTCTCGTGAAGTCTTATGATAGAACTGTATTTTTTCCTGTAATGCTGTGCCTTTTTTCTCATCTATCAAACACATTCATTTTATGTGTTTCTTGGAGTTCAGTTTAGTCATGGATTTATAAATAATAATAAGATTTCAGTGGTTAGTTTTAGAGAGCTTGGGGACCAGTAAATATTGGGTCAAAAAGTTGATTTTCTAAAATTTTGGATATTTTATGTTTAGTTGGTATCAATATTGTATGGTGCACATCATAAGGCAAATTCTCCTGATAGCTTCAGGTAATACAGAAGAGTGTTTCCCTTTAGACATGCTTATATATTCATTAATAATTCAAAAGACAAAGTTTTCCAATATTGACTTGGAATAAATTTATATGGACAACTTCAGCTTAAATATTTCCACATCACCTTGTAGGTATAGATAAGTTAATTGACAGGTATCTATAAATATATACAAGGTAGCTTACTTATAATTCCATAAAAAGATAAGGTTAATTGGCTACCTGTAAGGTAATAAATGTCAAAAATTAATTAAATTTATGTCAAAATCAATAGGGCTGGGTGGATTTTTCTTCTAATAATGTCTATGGAAGCTTATAAAAAGATGCTTAATTAGCGAAACATGTCACAGCTTGACTGCATGACGGAGGAATGCAATATTGATCATATGTTTGTTAACATGTGAAGTACAAAACATTATTTTCCTTAAAAGGATAGTATCTAGTTTGTTTCTTTACTAGGAATGTGCATAAAAAAATTGTCCTGCCAAATGAAAAGGACATATTTTATTAGATGCAATAAAAATAGCCTTTTTAGAATACTTTCAAAGAGAAAGTTTCTCGTGCAAAAAGAAAGTAATATGGACTATTTCGTGAAAAGCTGTCTATTTTCTCTTATTCTTAAAGCTTTTGCAATTCATAACAAGAGAATTGAAATCATAAAAAAGCATTGTAGTTAAAGATATGAATATCAGTTTTTGATTTGTCATGAGTGTTGTTTAGTGCATTCAAATGGACTTTTAAATTTGTGAAACACTAGGTCAAAAAATAGAAGGCGTTGAAAGCTTGATAAATGTGCACACATGTAAGAAGAATTTTTTATCAGTTTGTTTTCTTTGAAGAAGATTCAAGATTAACATTTGTTGTCATTTATCAGCGTTAAAGTGGGAAGAGACATATTTCATGTCATATGAACATTGAATTTAGATTGCATATGACATGGGGAACAGTCTATGTAGGAATGTACTGCACTGCATTCTTGTCGGAAATACTTTCGTGTTATCGTCTAATATATGATTCAGCTCCTGCACCTAATGGAAAATATTTTAAATTTAATGCTAAGTGAAAAAGTTGCCTGTGGTATTATTTCAAAATCTTTATTGACTATAGGGCTGGAACAGTCTACATAACATTGTTTTATTCCTAAGGAATTCTTAAATATATTTATTGTTGGGTTTAAAGAACCTTATAGATATCGGATTGATTGAAGGACATTGTATACAGTTATATCTGAACAGAAAATGCAATTATGAGTTGTCATAACTCATACATACGTATACATACAGTGAAAATGAATAAGATGTGAATGAACTGTTTATATAACGGACATATAGCTGTTGAACTCGATGGATACAAGAAGTTTTCTCTCTGTGTATGTTATATCAGTTACTGTATATATAACGTTACTTGTGATTTTACCCATAAGGTGTGACACAGACGTGAATGAATGTAACAGTAATGTAACAGTTTGCCAGAACAACGCCTCCTGTCAGAATGAGAATGGCACGTACACATGTCAGTGCTCACAGCAGTTCATTGGAGACATGTGCGAAATATCGGTAAGTTTTTCAAATATGTTCAAAACCATTATATATGTATTGCTGTTAAGTCAAATCAATTTTATTATTAGTTTAATTAGTGAAATGTCTTTTAGCAGATTTATCATAATTGAACCGTGCCATGAGAAAACCAACATTGTGGCTTTGCGACCAGCATGGATCCAGACCAGCCTGCGCATCCGCGCAGTCTGGTCAGGATCCATGCTGTTCGCTTTCAAAGCCTATAGCAATTAGAGAAACTGTTAGCGAACAGCATGTATCCTGACCAGACTGCGGGATGCACAGGCTGGTCTGGATCCATGCTGGTCGCAAAGCCACTATGTTGGTTTTCTCATGGCGTGGCTCATATAAAGGTTATAATCTTAAAAAATGTCTTGCTTTTTTCTCACAAACTCTATAAAATGAATGTGCCAACTTGTAATCATGTACTCAGTTTGACAGTGTTAACCTTTAAATACCCTGCTGGCTGCAAGTTGTTTTGCCTTTGCAACCCATACTGACCGAGGACATGGTCTGCACTGGTTGCTATTAAGTTTGTAAATTTTCAGTGAACATCCCTTTGAATAATAAGTGGTACTCCAAATGGAATGATCGACCAGTCCATTTTAGAAATTTAGCAGGGTAAAGGTTACAAGATGCTAAAATTTGTAATGATCACATGAATGATACCTGATTAATATATATTTTTTTTTAATTATCAGAAATAAATATCTAAGGTTGGATAAGTACAAGTTAGGATGCATTATAGCCCTAGTACCTACAAGTCATAAATAAATGTAATCATACATTGATCAATGGTAAAACACTAAGGTGTATATCGTTTATTGCTTTTATCATATAAAAGTCAGGATATACTTTTTTAAAAGGTATAAGTGATTCATTCCAATTGTATTTTCTGTGTTTTCATCATTAAGTGCGGTTAATGCATTGTTCACAGTTACACTGGCATGTACAGTGGCTTGCTACAACTTACTTATTATGTGAATTCGTAAATAATTTATTCATAATTATTAGGTGTAAAACTTTCCTTGAAAAATGCGTTTTATTGCAAACAGTTGTGATATTGTTGTCTTGTTATTTGAATTTTCTGATGAAAATTAAGTTACATGTCTTTGCTTTTGATTAAAAGAACGTTTTTAGCTCACCTGTCACAAAGTGACAAGGTGAGCTTTTGTGATCGTGCGGTGTCCGTCGTCCGTGCGTCCGTCCGTCCGTCCGTAAACTTTTTGCTTGTGACCACTCTAGAGGTCACGTTTTTCATGGGATCTTTATGAAAGTTGGTCAGAATGTTCATCTTGATGATATCTAGGTCAAGTTCGAAACTGGGTCACGTGCCATCAAAAACTAGGTCAGTAGGTCTAAAAATAGAAAAACCTTGTGACCTCTCTAGAGGCCATATATTTCACAAGATCTTCATGAAAATTGGTCGGAATGTTCACCTTGATGATATTTAGGTCAAGTTCGAAACTGGGTCAAGTGCCATCAAAAACTAGGTCAGTAGGTCTAAAAATAGAAAAACCTTGTGACCTCTCTAGAGGCCATATATTTCATAAGATCTTCATGAAAGTTGGTCAGAACATTCACCTTGATGATATCTAGGTCAAGTTCGAAAGTGGGTCACGTGCCATCAAAAACTAGGTCAGTAGGTCAAATAATAGAAAAACCTTGTGACCTCTCTAAAGGCCATATTTTCCATGGGATCTGTATGAAAGTTGGTCTGAATGTTCATCTTGATGATATCTAGGTAAAGTTCGAAACTGGGTCACGTATGGTCAAAAACTAGGTCAGTAGGTCTAAAAATAGAAAAACCTTGTGACCTCTCTAGAGGCCATATATTTCATGAGATCTTCATGAAAATTGGTCAGAATGTTCACCTTGATGATATGTAGGTCAAGTTCGAAAGTGGGTCACGTGCCATCAAAAACTAGGTCAGTAGGTCAAATAATAGAAAAACCTTGTGACCTCTCTAGAGGCCATATTATGCATGGGATCTGTATGAAAGTTGGTCTGAATGTTCATCTTGATGATATCTAGGTCAAGTTTGAAAGTGGGTCATGTGCCTTCAAAAAGTAGGTCAGTATGTCAAATAATGAAAAAACGTTGTGACCTCTCTAGAGGCCATATTTTTCATGGGATTTGTATGAAAGTTGGTCTGAATGTTTTTCTTGATGATATATAGGTCAAGTTTGAAACTGGGTCACGTGCCTTAAAAACTAGGTCAGTAGGTCAAATAATAAAAAAACCTTGTGACCTCTCTAGAGGCCATATTTTTCGTGGGATCTGTATGAAAGTTGGTCTGAATGTTCATCTTGATGATATCTAGGTCAAGTTTGAAACTGGGTCAACTGCGGTCAAAAACTAGGTCAGTAGGTCTAAAATAATTAAAATCTTTTGACCTCTCTAGAGGCGATATTTTTCAATGGATCTTCATGAAAATTGATCTGAATGTTCACCTTGATGATATCTAGGTCAGTTTCGAAACTGGGTCACGTGCGATCAAAAACTAGGGCAGTAGGTATAAAAATAGAAAAACCTTGTGACCTCTCTAGAGGCCATATTTTTCATGAGATCTTCATGAAAATTAGTGAGAATGTTCACCTTGATGATATCTAGGTCAAGTTCAAAACTGGGTCACATGAGCTGAAAAACTGGGTCACTATGTCAAATAATAGAAAAAACGACGTCATACTCAAAACTGGGTCATGTGGGAAGAGGTGAGCGATTCAGGACTATCATGGTCCTCTTGTTTGATAAACTTAGCTGCCGTGAAAATTTTGATTTTTTAAGTAAAGAAATTTTTGTGATTTGGAAATGACTTTGGAGAATTCAAAATTGAGTGTGTTTGGAAATAATTCACATTTCCTGTTTATGGTTGGAAGTTTAGTTTTTGATTTGGTAAGTTATGTAATGACAAATACTGTAGTGACATTACAGATCACGGTTCATAGTATAATCTTTGTATATTTCTGTTGTTCTGTTCATTATCTGCTTTGATTTTAATGAAACTTGTGATTTTTCAGTTAGCATGTTCTTCTTGAATGGGAATTTTTAATGCCAATTCTATAAAGCTAAAATGGGGAACCAGTCTCAAAACCCTTGTATCCGATTGGTTAATCCTAGGCACCAGCATAAAATTGGCCAATGGTTAGCTTGCATTCCTAGATCTCCTTCCAGTCTATAATGTTTGAATCATTTCTATCCTGAATATAATTAAGCCACTGAAGTAAAGAGGAGTATATTTGAAGCTCAGTGCTATGGAATGCACTGGTTATTTAAGAAATAATAAGTTCCCAAACGTGGTTTATTGTAGAATAACCCGAGTTTTGAGTTCTTATGCATAAGAATATATCACGAAGGCCGTAGGCCTGAATGATATATTGTTTCGCATAAGAACGAAAAACAATAAATCACACTTGGGAACTTATTATTTCGATTCTAACACGACATACTGGTATCAACAGTGTTAGAAAAAATGGTAACTACTTTTTACGACCGTGCTACGCACCTGGATCGCTGGATCGGATGACATCATCGCACGCGAGTGGTTTATTGCAGAATAACCCGAGATAGATTTTGCTCTACATGTATGTAGGTTATTTGCTGGTCCTGTTAGAATTTTTTATTTATCATGTTATATGATGTTTGTTTCAGTTGACAGTAAACTGCAGTACAAATCCTTGTGTCCATGGAACCTGTGCTATGATCAATACAACACATCCTGTGTTAAATGTAAGTTCACTTTCTGCAGAGAGAAAATTGGCACACAGTGTTTAATACCTCCGTTAATGACACCTGTTAAGACCAAAAACTTCTCCTCAAAGACAGATTTTACTTCCAGTTCTGATTTATTTTTAATAAACTATTAAACCTTCTCAGAGCAAAACCATTTTTACAACAACTCGCATTCTTGTTTTTCTATTGTCGGAAATATTATATCTGTCTTTGTAAGGATGTATTTGCTTTTCAGGAATGTCTTTAATAATTCCTACATGATTTTAGAAAAAATGTAATGTCAAATATATATATTAGCAAGTAGACTTTGTAACTGGTTTCCAATTTCAAGAAGAGTTTGAATATAAATCAAAATGTTCTTGTAAACCTTGGTTTTCTTATGTTTACAAGCCTAACATAATGTTTATTAATCTATCAAGTTAATGTTGTTTTAATTGTTATTTTTTGGGCCCCCATAAAATCTTAGGGGTTTGGGCGCTTAGAGTTGTCCTTGTTCAACCGTCTTTCCATCTGAATTTGTGCAATGCATAATTATCTAAAAAAGTATTCGACCCCGAGTCATCAAACTTCACGAGATTGTTATTCAGCATGTGAAGTTGTACACCTGAGTTTTTTTTCTGATTTAACTTTGCAAGACCAGAGTTATGGCCCTTGACAGTCTAAAAATATAAGTTTGTGTCAAAAAAAATTTTGTGTCCTGTGTATCTCAAAATGTACTTGACCTAGAGTCATCGAACATTAGAGGATTGTTATATAGCTTGTGAAGTTGTGTCTGTGATGTTTGCTTTGGGATTTCACTCGGCTAGCCCAGAGTTACTGTCCTTGACTATGAAAAAAACACATAAAGTGCTTAAAAGTTTGTTTTTAAGATATCTTAAAATATAGTTCATCTTGAGTCATGAAGCCAAGTACAGTGACAGACGTGGGGGCACTTGTGTCCTATGGACACACATCTAGTCATAACTGAATCATGAAATGTTTTGAGATAAAAGGTAATAACAACCAAATATTCAGCAATGTAAGTCTCTACATTCATCAATGATTAAGTCATTTTCATTGTTTATTGTCTGAGTTTATTGGGTTCTGAGTTTGGATGCACTGGAATTTAACCACAAAGGTGTTAGCCCAAATGGTTAAATAACCAAGCATCTGAATGATGAACCGTGGTAAATCAGATGGTAAGCAAGGCAAAGGCATTGCTTATTTCATTCAGACATGCTTATTAAAACATGATGATGAAAATTATACTAGACTAGAAATGACTAGGAGGTCATGCAGCTGTTTTATGTAAATGTTCTGTTACCGGTATGCACATCACCTGTTATTGCAGAATATAAAACATTTTTCTTCCCTCTTTGTTTGAATGACAGACAAACATGTCATGCCATGTTAGAATAAGCTTATAAATTATGGTCTTCCTAAGGTTTATGAACAAAATTTATTCCCCCACCCCCAACCACCTGCTCATTTTTAGCTCGACTTTTCGAAGAAAAAGTAGAGTTATTGCACTTGCCCCAGCATTACCGTCGCCGTTGGTTAAAGTTTTTGATAAAGTCAAATATCTCTGTTACTATCAAAGCTATTGACTTGAAGATTAAAACAGTTATTTATTATCAAAGTCTACACCAGGAGAAACAATCCCCATAACTCTGATTTGAATTTTGAAAGAGTTATGCCCCTTTTTAATTTAGAATTTTTCGGTTAAAGTTTTTTTATAAAGTTTTTACTTGCAAAGCTCTAATTCAGAGTCAAGCACTGGGAAAAGTGGAGCATGCTGTCTTATGGACAGCTCTTATTATACATAGATGCCCACAGTACCATCTTCATTTTTATACAGGGTGTACTAAGTAAAATGAAATAAATAACTACATTTGATTTGATAGATTATTTAAAATCGATTTTAGCATTAAACAAGTATTGAAAATTATTTTGTGGGGTAGGGGTTAGTAATTGTCTGCCAGTATCAAAAAAGAAAAGAGGGTATTGGTTCTGTATGTAAATTTTGCCCTTTGTCTTGATATATATTGTGTGCCCAAATGGAGTTTTGTAGCTTTAGGATAATACTATTTGTAGTTTTTAGTGTTTAACTTTATGATTGACAAACAGCCAAAGTCGTGGATTACTCAGAAATACTATTATATCTTTGTTTTATATAGACTCAGGTGGAGACTTTTAACTGCACATGCAATGCGGGTTATGAAGGCTACAGATGTGATTCTCCTATAGATTACTGTAGTAACTTCCCATGTGAAAATGGAGGCATCTGTGAATCACATACTGACACACAGACGTACACCTGCAACTGTCCTACAGGTATATTTTCTAATACCTTTATTTAATTAAATACACAACATGCTTTTATACAAAAGCTCATATAAATTTTAGAGAGTAAATACAACCTCTCATAATCATACTAGTAAAACTGATTAGTATTTAACCCTTACCCTGCAAAATTTCTATAATGAACTTGTCCATCTTTTGGACAGTACCATTAACTGTTAAAAGGGGTGCTAACCAAAAAAGGTACTGACTGAATAGCAAACACTGCAGATCATGATTAGACTTTACGGATGTGCAGGCTGATCATGATCTACACTGGTCGCAAAGGTAGATTCAGTCATGTCCAGCATGATAAGAGTTAATACAATATTTTACTGTAAATCAAGAAAGGTGTAATTACTTATTTACATCTTCTTAATTTGAAGTATTTATTTTCTGCTTGAATTTATGCCAAAAGACAAAAAAGACACCTATTTTCCTATGCTACAATCACCTTAACTTGTTGAAACAGTGTTTGAAATTTTTTTATGTGCTACCACTTTCTATCTGGAGATCCACATTTTATAGTGAAATTTATGGAAAAGTTTGTCTGTTCATCTGTCTGTCTGTCTTTGGGCATTTTGAATGTTTTTATGACAATCTGAAAGGGGATAGTACTTAAGAGGTTTCAGGTCATGGAAGAAAATTGTCCCTTACTTGATGTGGAGAAAAAGTTAATACTTAGAAGCATTGGTTAGGTTAACTGACATTTTGAATATATTTAAAACAGAAATTGTATTTAAACAAACAAAGGGATACTATAATGGACATAACAAAACAAACATTTAAAAAAAAACAAATGTATGGAATGGACTTTGCACATATTTTCAGGCTTTAGTGGAGATAGATGTGAGGAAAACATAAATGACTGTCCCAGTCAGTACTGCAAGAACCGAGGTGTATGTGTAGATGGTGTTAACTCATTTGTTTGTAACTGTACGCAGTGTAAGTATTAAGGATTGACTGAGGGGCCATAGTGTCATTTTCATTCTCCATTTAGACAATGATGTATAAAGTAGCATGAAATATACCGTGCCTAGGCTGAAGAAAATTAAAGTTTTAATATATATGTAGGCAAAGTGTTGTAACAGGTTATTAAAGTAGTTTGACTTATTTGTACAAATTGCAGTTGTGTATTAACAAATTTTTTACCTCCAACTCAGAAATGCACATGTCATGACAGAACTGCATGCTTAACACAGTCTAATTTGAGACTGGAACGTGCTACTTAAACACATCTTATGAAAGGCATGTTCTAATCTCTGGCCTGGCCTGGCCTGGCCCGATGAGCCAAATTTTCGACTGGGCCGGGCCAGGCCAGGCCAGGCAAGGCCAGGCTAGATTTTATTGTACATATAGAAATGAATGACATAAAATCTAAATATACAATTACAGTAGCAGGCAGTATTAACCTGTATTGTTTACTTGCTGCAGGTCAAACAGAATGAGAAACCAGTCCTCTGGAGAATCATTAATTAGCCATCATTCATCTTATTTGAAACAGGGATTTGCACTGAAGAAAATGGTGTAACTAAATGATAACTACCAGGTTTTTCTGTAATCAAATTATTTAAAGTCAGCTATAACATATAGTTTTAAAACTAATGGATACTTTCATTAATAAGTTTACCTGCTGCAATATAGCTGAATATTTACATGCAGTGAATGCATCTCTTTGGGAATTGTAATTACAGGTTGTGTCCCTACTATCCTTAGCTGACCTCTTAACTGTTCAGTTGAACTTTTAATGTGTGTTTGGTTTAATCAAGCTGATGATCAATTTATGGTTGAGTAATAAAAATAATATCCACTGTGGAGCCTCTTATAAGTGGTCAGGGTGTTGGCATTTTAGATTATTTGCTAGTTTTCTAACACAAAAACTAATTAGCATCTAAGTTTTCTTTTCACTTCCTATGATAAAGTCACGAGAGCTATTACAGAGCTGAAACCCTCCCCCACCCAACTACTGGCGCCGGCATTTGTCTGTTCATCTGTCTATCCGGAAGGAAGTAATGGTTTTCACTTAGTCTCTAAATGTCCCTTCACAACTCCCTCCCATCTTTGTTGCAGTTCTTAAATTTGTTTTGAGATGAGTCCTGTTTTATTTTTTTACTTTTGACAGTTTTTACTTTTACTTGACTGTGTTTCTCAGTATTGTTTCTTACTCATCAAGACTTCATCCACAACACATCCCCAATAAATGCCATTCAGAGTCTTTTCATCTTTGTTGCCTATCTTCATTGCCAATGGAGAACTAGTGGTTGATATGTGAAGCAACCTAATCTTTATTCTTGATTATAATATATGCATGTAAATGATTTTAGTATGTAATATGTTGTTATGTTATATTTTGCAAAAATATTTATCATTGTGTTTATGTTATTTCTAATTGATATATTTAAATGCTAAAAGATGCTCTTGAGCCAGGATTTTTTTTCACATACTTAGAACAATATAAAAGCAGTCTTACAAAAAATTTTCAGTATGTATATAACCTAGACTACAAAATTTATTTATCACTTCCCCACATCATATTATCCCAGATCCCGGAACGGGGATAACAGTTGTTGTCCGTAAGTATTGACAGGTGGCACTCATTAATCTTTGCCAATATTTTCGAGCGTTTTCTTTATTTTACACCATATTTGTAACCTAAAAATATCTAAATTGACCAAAATAACCTGCATAGTTTACCAATGGCACAGTGGCGTAGTGATAAGTTCTCTGACTTGCACGCACGTTACCATGGGTTCGATTTCAATTCAGACTGTTTTCATTAATTCGATATAATGTCATTTTATCGATTCTTTTTAGCTCACCTGTCACAAAGTGACAAGGTGAGCTTTTGTGATCGCGCGTCGTCCGTCGTCCGTCCGTCCGTTCGTGCGTCCGTGCGTCCGTCCGTAAACTTTTGCTTGTGACCACTCTAGAGGTCACATTTTTCATGGGATCTTTATGAAAGTTGGTCAGAATGTTCATC
Source organism: Mercenaria mercenaria (assembly GCF_021730395.1). NCBI lineage: Eukaryota > Metazoa > Mollusca > Bivalvia > Venerida > Veneridae > Mercenaria > Mercenaria mercenaria. The sequence goes on from NC_069375.1 coordinate 21,447,305, forward strand.
TTGATGATATCTAGGTCAAGTTCGAAACTGGGTCACGTGCGGTCAAAAACTAGGTCAGTAGGTCTAAAAATAGAAAAACCTTGTGACCTCTCTAGAGGCCATATATTTCACAAGATCTTCATGAAAATTGGTCAGAATGTTCACCTTGATGATATCTAGGTCAAATTTGAAACTGGGTCACGTGCCATCAAAAACTAGGTCAGTAGGTCTAAAAATAGAAAAACCTTGTGACCTCTCTAGAGGCCATATATTTCAAAAGAACTTCATGAAAATCAGTCAGAACGTTCACCTTGATGATATCTAGGTCAAGTTCGAAACTCGGTCACGTGCCGTCAAAAACTAGGTCAGTAGGTCAAATAATAGAAAAACCTTGTGACCTCTCTAAAGGCCATATTTTTCATGGGATCTGTATGAAAGTTGGTCTGAATGTTCATCTTGATGATATCTAGGTCAAGTTCGAAACTGGGTCACGTGCTGTCAAAATCTAGGTCAGTAGGTCTAAAAATAGAAAAACCTTGTGACCTCTAGAGGCCATATATTTCATGACATCTTCATGAAAATTGGTCTGAACGTTCACCTTGATGATATCTAGGTCAGGTTCGAAAGTGGGTCACATGCCATCAAAAACTAGGTCAGTAGGTCAAATAATAGAAAAACCTTGTGACCTCTCTAGAGGCCATATTTTTCATGGGATCTGTATGAAAGTTGGTCTGAATGTTCACCTTGATGATATCTAGGTCAAGTTCGAAAGTGGGTTACGTGCCATCAAAAACTAGGTCAGTAGGTCAAATAATAGAAAAACCTTGTGACCTCTCTAAAGGCCATATTTTTCATTGGATCTGTATGAAAATTGGTCTGAATGTTCATCTTGATGATATCTAGGTCAAGTTTGAAACAGGGTCATGTGCGGTCAAAAACTAGGTCAGTAGGTCTAAAAATAGAAAAACCTTGTGACCTCTCTAGAGGCCATACTTGTGAATGGATCTCCATAAAAATTGGTCAGAATGTTCACCTTGATGATATCTAGGTCAGTTTTGAAACTGAGTCACGTGCCTTAAAAAACTAGGTCAGAAGGTCAAATAATAAAAAAACCTTGTGACTTCTGTAGAGGCCATACTTTTCATGGATCTGTATGAAAGTTGGTCTGAATGTTCATCTTGATGTTATCTAGGTCAAGTTTGAAACTGGGTCAACTGCGGTCAAAAACTAGGTCAGTAGGTCTAAAATTATTTAAATCTTTTGACCTCTGTAGAGGCCATATTTTTCAATGGATCTTCATGAAAATTGATCTGAATGTTCACCTTGATGATATCTAGATCAGTTTCGAAACTGGGTCACGTGCAGTCAAAAACTAGGTCAGTAGGTATAAAAATAGAAAAACCTTGTGACCTCTCTAGAGGCCATATTTTTCATGAGATCTTCATGAAAATTAGTGAGAATGTTCACCTTGATGATATCTAGGTAAAGTTTAAAACAGGGTCACGTACCTTCGAAAACTAGGTCCATTGGTCAAATAATAGAAAAACCTTGTGACCTCTCTAGAGACCATATTTTTCAATGGATCTTCATGAAAATTGGTCAGAATTTTTATCTTGATAATATCTAGGTCAAGTTCAAAACTGGGTCACATGAGCTCAAAAACTAGGTCACTATGTCAAATAATAGAAAAAATGACGTCATACTCAAAACTGGGTCAAGTGGGAAGAGGTGAGCGATTCAGGACCATCATGGTCCTCTTGTTTGTATTCTTATAGCATTTTGTCAAATATATCTAACACTCTTGGTAATAAATTGTACATAGAAGAATGTAAAAAATTTGTGTATTTCTTTCAATAAATGAACAATAAATCACGATAAGTGTGACAGTTTTCCTGCATTCTAAGTTTACAGATGATATTTAAAAAAAAAAAAAATGGTCAGACAGGTGTCTCAAACTCACATCCCCAAGATTGGTAGCTGAACTTTTTGTCAGCACAACTATAATCTGCATATACCACCTGGTGATAAAGAAATGTTTATATTTTATTTGGTTTTCAATATTTACATTTTTATTTAAGTTTTGGCACCGAAAATTTATTTACGGAAGCATATGGAATATTGTTGAGTGACAGTTTAATAGTTTCGGACAATACTAAATAATCCTCAATAGATAAAAAATTACATGCAGGTTAAATATTCAATTGGGGTAAAACCAAGACACCAGTCAAGAGTGAATTGAGGTGGAGATCCCCTGATAATAGTCATAACAGTCAATCCAGGCATCACCTTTAAATTAGACTTAATAGTTTTGTTAGCTCGACTATTCGAAGAATAAGTAGAGCTATCCTACTCACCACAGCGTCGGTGTCGGCGTCACACTTTGGTTAAGTTTTTCGTACCAGTCCACATTTTGACAAAGTCTTTTGAGATAAAGCTTTGAAACTTTCAACACTTGTTTACCACCACCATGACCAGTTATAGGCAAGAGCACATAACTCCATCAAGGATTTTGGCTGAATTATGGCCCCTTTTGACTTAGAAATCATGGTTAAGTTTTTCGTACCAGTTCATATTTTGACAAAGTCTCTCAAGATAAAGCTTTGAAACTTTCAACACTTGTTTACCATCACCATGGCCAGTTATAGGCAAGAGTACATAACTCCATCAAGGATTTTGGCTGAATTATGGCCCCTTTCGACTTAGAAATCTTGGTTAAGTTTTTCGTACCAGTTCGTATTTTGACAAAGTCTTTTGAGATAAAGCTTTGAAACTTTCAACACTTGTTTACCATCACCATGTCCAGTTATAGGCAAGAACACATAACTCCATCAAGGTTTTTGGCTGAATTATGGCCCTTTTTGACTTAGAAATCTGGGTTAATATTTCGTACCAGTTCATATTTTGACAAAGTCTTTTGAGATAAAGCTTTGAAACTTTCAGCACCTGTTTGCCATCACCATATCCAGTTATAGGCAAGAGTACATAACTCCGTCATGGATTTTGGCTGAATTATGGCCCTTTTTGACTTAGAAATCTTGGTTAAGTTTTTTGTACCAGTTCATATTTTTTGTAAAGTGTTTGACATATGGCTTTGAAACTTTTATCACTTGTTTAGTATAATAGTCTCTATCTGTGGGAAAGAGTACATAACTCTGTCATCTGTTTTGGCTGAATTATGGCCCTTTTTGGATTTTGAAATTGGTTCTGTTTTTATATAAGTCCACGTTTTGTCAAAACTATTTGACATATGGCTTTTAAACTTTGAACACTTGTTTATCATTATGATTTCCATCTGTAGGCAAGAGTACATAACTATTTTGACTGAATTATGGCCCTTTTTGGACTTTGAAATTGGTTCATACATTGCCATTTAGTGCAAGACTTATCGAAATCAAAGAAATACAGGAACATTGTTTGTCTAATCTATTTATTTCTTTTGTCTGAATATCTATGGAAATATTTTGACCCCATTCTTCAATCAATTCTTCGAATAGTCGAGCACGCTGTCATCAGACAGCTCTTGTTAGCTACAGGCTTATTCCCAGGTGTATAATTTTGCTGAGTAGGAATTCAAAATGTATTTATATAATGTCTGAAATATCCAAACATATTCTTCAATTAACAAATTCAAAAGTCAGATTTTAAAGATGCTGTAGAAATCACTTTCATCTTTAACAAAATTGAAATCTGTGGCCTGGCCTGGCCCGGCCCAGTCGAAAATTGGGCTCATCAGGCCAGGCCAGGCCAGGCCAGAGATTAGAACATGCCCTTATGAAATTATTGCTTTTAAGTTGACGGTGTGATAGTTTTGAATAAGCGTAAAACTATATAACATAAAATTGGTTTTTATAGCATTTTCATATATTACATCCTCCATTATATAATTAATTACTTCCATATGCAGTTCATCTTAAAATTCATGGATGTTTCTCTGGCAAGTTTGACCTAATTATGTATGTCACTACTGGAAACTTAGTTGGCTTGAACTAAGCAGGTAGCTTGAATGAATTCAAGTTTGAAAGAACCAAGTTCGACTGTATAGCGTTATATGATAGAATAAAGTGAAAGTGTTGGAGTATTGATGTTATGATATAACTGCAGGTAAAATGTAATGTTAACAGAAATATGAATTACATTCTGCTTGTTAACAGCAATGTGTAAGTTGTGTAACAGCTTTTAAATACAATAAGCTTGAGGACATTTTGTAAAAGTTATTTTCCTTAGGGTTAACACATAACAAAAGGACAGTTAAATCTGGTGTTGAGTAGGCAATACATAATTATTGAAAAGATGAGCAAACTTTGAATAATAAAATATGATCTGTTCTATTTCAGTTTATACAGGACCAACATGTGAGACTGATATAGACGAGTGTGAGATTACACGACCATGCCAGCATGAAGGTGCATGTATCAACACACAGGGTTCACCTGGCTTCTCCTGCATCTGTAGTGGAACTGGATTTGAAGGTTGGTAATTTATGTGTTTCAGTTCTTTAAGGTTGGCTGTTTTAGGAATAAGGAGGATAATTGTACTTGCCCTGCATCACCTATCCTTTCAGTTAAAGTTTTATGGTAAGCTTCTAGATGTCACTATATATCCTTATCTGTAGCCCCTGTTATCATCAAACTTTACATTAGGGTTGATCTTGATAAGGGGCAGGCATCTTTTTATTTAGGGTCAGGTATCTCAAAGGTCGAGGTCACTGGGGTCAGATGTTGAAATAGTGTTGGTTAAACTTAACGGCAGCATTGTTATTTCACTATATCTTCCTGACTACTGCCTCTGTTGTTGTTAAAGCTAACATTGGGATTTGTTTTAGTGAGACAGGAGATAGCTGTTGGTTTAAATACAATATGGTCATGGGCACTAGGGATAACTTACCCATCCAACACCTAAATTTTCCAAATTTACTTTCATAACTTTCTTATGCTTCTCCATATTATGTATCATTCCCCACAACCACCCCCTCTGTTCAGGAATATTAAGGAAAATAAAGCTATTGCAAATATAGTATCAATAGTATTTTAGACACAGTGATTTTAGATGCCCACTTTGTAGTTGATGTACTTATATAGCCTTTCAAAACTTCATAGAGACTACAAATGTAACTCATTCACAAATGGAATAAAATGTTCATTGTACTCAAATATTCTCAGTTTGACATAGAATGAAAATCTAATACAGACAAATATATGTGAGGCAGCAACGCATCCATCTGGCTTGCAAGAGGGTCGTGTTTATACCCAGGAGTCCGCCTGTATCTGAAATAATGTTTGGGAGTGGGATGGGGCGACTCCTTTGGTTTTCCACCACAAATGAAAGTCATCATATGATTTAAATTGCTTAGGTGTGATTTGAAACTCAACAAATTAATTTATTAACTGAAAAAATTATAAATTTTTGAATAAATTTGCACATTTCCAGGTCTGTATTGTGAGCATGATGTTGACGAATGTACAAGTTCGCCAGGTATCTGTCAGAATGGTGCTGCCTGTAATAACACAGTTGGTGGCTACGAGTGCACTTGCACTCTGGGATACAAGGGAAAGAACTGTGAAATCCCAGACTGTGGCCTCATTTCCTGTCAAAATAGTGGCACATGTAGAATATCACAGTCCAAATGGAACTGTCTATGTCCGCAGTTTTATGAAGGTAAGCAACTTAAGTTTTCATAATGTTATACCAAATTCCATGGAAACTTAGAGAATCACACTTGCTTAAGTTCTACATAATAGAGCTATAGCACTGATAAAATACTTAAATATATCTGCACTATTGTACACCCAATTTTAAAATGTTCCACAAAGTGTGAATATGTTTTATGAAATCCTTTTATTTATGGCTGTGTTGTCGTAGCGATATTGCATTGTGCTGTGGTTGGCTAAGAGAGTGCCAATGGCCCAGCATCTCTGTCTTCAACTCCCTAGGTTTCTGTCAGGGTTACCTCACCCTTAGTTCTGAGTCCATAACCTACCCTGGGAACACTGGGGCTATTTATCCCATAGCTTGGGATCAATTTCATTTATGACAGTGCAGACACCAAATGGAAGATACTGTCAGCATGTTTCATCCATGCACTTTAAATACTGGCAAAAACTGTTCGGGGATTGTTTTTCAACATTGTGCCTCTGCTTTGAAAGAAGCCATAGAATATGTTTTAGAAAAAAATCATACAATAGATATCTTTCCAACTACTACTCCTTTACGACAGTTTGAACTGCACTAGGTGCTAGATTAATGAATGTGACTATAGTTGACTATATGGACAGTACCATTAGATGGCTTAGCAGGACGTTCACAGTCAGTCAATTATGGTAGCTGACTTGGAATCAGTTACCCACCTCACTACTGTGCATCCAAACAAACTGCTCAAGAGTGTGGTATTCTTTCATGTGAGGTTGTTATCCAGTTAACTTACAGAAGGTCAGCAGTTCTTACCAGTTCCTGCATAAGCCTGAAAGGTTATCCATTTGGATATGCTGAGTCTTCTTCAACCATTGAGATGACTCCCCCCATTCCCCTCCATCCTCCTAAACAAAACAACAACAACAATATACAGACAGAATCATTAGATGCACATGCATTTTCATCCTGACCTAAAACCACACATCTTTTAAGTTTGGCCTTATGGAAGACTTCAAGCTTCCATTACTACAAAGAAAAAGAGGAAAAAAACGAAAATGAAGAAGCTTCTTTTTACCTTGTTTGAAACAAATTGATTTTCTGTTTTTCCTAACTTATAATTTTATATTTAATTTTATTCGTGCATGTTGGTATGTCAGTATGACACATAGAGACATTTTGTTGCACCTGTTATCTGCATGTATATACAGATTGATAATATCCCCTCAAGGATATAAATTTTGATGCAGTATGTTTTGTCTGGTGATTTATTAAATGTCTCAGGTAGAATTGATTTTATCTTAACTCAAGCAGTTTTGTTTCCTATAAATCACTATGTAACTGTTTTAATATCATTCTATTTCTCTTAGATCTTACATAGAGAGTATTTTTCTAAACATTTAGGAGTGATATTGAATAAAATAGTAAAAAATCTCCCTCTGATCTGTGAAAAATCAATACTGGAATTGGTACAAAAAAGCAATAGCTTATAAATTCATCTTTTGGTGTAATTCCTGCTTATTTTTTAATTGCTCTTATTTTAAAATAATGAAAGGTACAGTCTAAAATGTCCTAACATTTGAAATGGATCAAAATAAAATTGTAATCATTTTACTGCATTGATAGTTTACTCTGATTGGATAATATAGTCCTATAAAATTACTTTCACAAATAAAAGGGTGGTAATTTATATCTGTAACTCCAAATTAGGTACTTAGACCAAGTCAATTAGAGGTGAATATTTATTTAGATGTTGAAATGTAAACAAGGTGTATTAAGCATAGTTTATACAGGTATAATATATGTCTTTACCATAAAACTCTCCATTTGACCCTTTGGCTAATAACTTGATTTCTGCCTTGTATACTGAACAACTTTAGATGATTTTCTAGATTAGTCACATGTTTACAGCCTGGATATATATACATGTGTATTAATTCAGTTGTGGATATTTTTATAGTGTACCGTCTTTAATTTAGGTTTACTTGTAAGTTTTTTTTGTGTAAACTGTATTACAAAGTTTTGTTTCATAATTTACTATGAAGAATAATTTACTAGGAAGGAAAAAAGTCTTTTTACTCAAAATTTCAGGTGTAACATGACCACATTAGAAATTTTGTTAATATAAAGAGAAAAGCCACTACCTTATTTTACCATTTTTTTCTCAAGAGAATTGTGCTGTATATCTGACACAAAATATTATTGTTTTTGCTTTTTAAAAGATAGCAAAATCTGTAAAATATATAAAAAAAAAAGGTTATTGTTAACCCTTACCCTGCTAAATTTCTATAATGATCTTGTCCATCTTTCAGTTTGGATAGTTCCATTATCTGGTAAAAGCGGTGGTTACCAAAAAAGATACCGACTAAAAGGCGAACAGTACAGATCATGATCAGACTGCACCAGTGTGCAGGCTGATCATGATCTACACTGGTCGCAAAGGCAGCTGGTCAATTGTGTCCAGCATTTTAAGGGTTAAAGTTGATCATGTGTATACAGTACAGCCAAATTCCCTCTATTTTACATCAAACTTCTCCTGTGTGACTTGTGCAGCACTTGACTTTTCTACATATTTTTACTGATTTACGAATATTGTACAAATAATGTTAAAACTATGACATAAACCCAGATATGTGCCGCCTTAAATTGCTGAGAAACTAAAGATTCTTGCTAATTTTGGTGTGTTAAAGAATCCTTATAGTTACATCTGTCAGTCATTGGGGTTATTTCCCTTTTCTGATACAGAAAAACAGAAGCCTTTGGAATTTCTCTATGTAATTTTGTTACAGATTTACTTCCTCAAAGTCAAGAGACTTGTCTATACTTACATGCTTTAGTGGGATTTTATTTTTACCTAATATGGGAAACATACATAGCTTTTCCTGTCTCTAATCTGTTTAAATTTAATAGTATGTATTTTGGTACATCCTTAATATTCAGTCTGACATACTCATTATTCATTGATAGAGTCTGAGTAAGTTCAGTCTCCGGTTAAAAGGGGAAGTAATGAAGAACCCTCATTTCCAGAGTTAGTTCCCCTGTATTGTATTTTTAGGGAGGACTAGGAAATGAACATTAAACAAAACTTTATCTTGAAAAATACTCTGTAATTTCTTCTTATAGAAATTGTAATGTTCCTATTATAGAAATATTGGTACTTAAAATAATTCATTATCCAGCCAAATATTAGTGTTTGTTGTTATCAAATGATTTATTCAATACTGCCTTCAATTGATCACAGGGACTTGTAATTTTCTTCTAGCTAGTTACATTTAAATTAAAAAAAAACTTTTCCTGTAATATAGAAAAAATGTTGAACTATAAACTTGCCATTATGAAGTTTAATGTCATGTAAAAGCCACACAAAATATATAATTGCCTACAGCAGTAAAATGTCAATATTTACATCTGTTGAAACTGTGCAGATATAACCAACAACAAATACACTGTAATAGAAAAAATAACTTTTAGAATTTATTAAATTGAGTTTCTAACACATGAAAAGATAGATCTGATACAATTATTTACAATGTTGATAAATTATATTTTTGAAACAGTTGAGTGTCTGTACAGTTTTTTCACTGTGCAGGAGGTATTCTATAATACCATACCTACAAAAACGTTTGTTGTCTTGATTTATACCTGTAGTCCTGTAGACAGGATTTTGATGTGTTCAAATAAGCCATGTAAAAGTGAGCTGGAGTTTTGTTTTATACATTATAATATAAGGTAGGTAAGGTTTTTAAGTTCTATGAAACACTGGTCAAACTGTAACAGATGAAATTGACCACCTTATAGCAACTCGTTTACACTTTTTAGCCTAATTCTTTTCCTCTCGAAAATCAACATAATGTGCTATAAAAGTAAACAGTGGTACAAACATATAGACAAATGAATTTTGGAAGATAACTATCATGATAGATTAACAAAAAATGTGTGCAGAAGAGGTAAATCAATATTCTTTTTGCTTTTTTTTTTACTAAATTAAATGTCTAACTCTTATTTTCACTTACTTTGTCATTTTTCAGAGTCTTTTATACATTCTATGCCAAACTTGGTGGAATTGAACATGTTTAACAATTTCATCCCATTTGTGGGCGAGTAGCTTTAAATGTTTTTAACTCCGTTCATGTGCCATGGTTTTGTTCTTGTTTCAATATATGCTTTTCTCGGGGCATTGATTATCTCCCTTGACAACCCATATGAGGTTATCTCTGACTTGTATGCTGTTTTGACCCTCAAAATGGCTGCTATACTTTTGTGAAGGGAGGTAATCATGACAGAATTTTGAAGTACCTATTACTACCAGTAATTACAATAATATTGTAGGAGATCTGTGTGAGATCAAAGGACCTTGTGCTGATGAACCTTGTCTGGCTGCTAACACAGAGCAGTGTACCCAGAATGTGACAGCAAACACATACAATTGTCAGTGTAGAGCAGGTAAAACTCTTTTTATCCTTGTGAAAATCTTCTTTTAAATTTGTTGTCTGAATCTTATTCTTACCAGTTTTCAAAGCAAGGGGAGTGGTGGTCTAGTTGTAAAGATGTCAGCTACTCAGTCCGGTGCTTGTTGGTTGGAGTCCAACTTGGGATCACCTCTAGCTTTTCATATGCCATGAAGTGATCTCGAGAGTGATCTAAACGAGCTTGAAGCTTTGAAGCTTTCATTGCAGTTTAGCCCTGAACTAATATGTAATCACCTAGAACTGTAGAACACTACAGTGACTGATTAGTACAGTCATTTAGAATTTTGTCTTCACCTTTGTACTTTGTAAAATGTGACAAAGACTAACAGTAGACTTGAAGGTAGGTAAGTAAAGGCATATAGTCAATAGTTAGTTTATAATAATTTATATTAGCTCGATTATGATAACCCTTCAAGCTGATTTGAACCACTCCCATAACTGCTTCCTGGAAAAACCAGTACTGATATGTTAAGGCATGGTCATGACCCCAGTGGGGTTCAAACCCACAACTCTTATATAGAGTGGCCGGCACCTTAACCATTGGACTGCCATCCCCTTCCAATAGACATTATGAACTACAAAATTCCTATACAGCCATCTAGGTATTCAGTAGCAAATAGTTACCAGGCTATGTTTATTTTACCACCTGGTACAACCCTTTAAAGACTGAGTGTCAAGCAAGGGAGCTGTTGGTACCTTTTTTTACATCTTTGGTATAATGCCGCCAGAGCTCTAACCCCCTACCTACTACACTCAAAATACTGTACCATTTGAGTTATTCTTCTTCAAAAAAAAAAAATTACATCGCTTCTCTTTGATGGAGTTTTAGTGTAACATGTTGATGTATACGTCTTTCAGGCTGGAAAGGACAAATCTGTAGTGAAGATCAAGATGAATGTGTAGATATTGCTCCTTGTCAGAACGGGGCTACATGTATCAACAACCAGGGATCATTCAGATGTGACTGTGTTCTAGGATATACAGATCAGTATTGTCAGACCAACATTGACGAGTGCGAATCCTCACCTTGTAAAAATAATGGATATTGTTTTGATGGAATAGGACAGTTTGAATGTAACTGTACTGGAACTGGTTAGTATTATCTATCAAATATAATCTGTATTCTTTTAGTTTGAGGGCAGTACCATGCCTGTGACCTTTCTCATGTTGCAGGGGCATGCGTGTCTGTGACACATTTCTAGTTTGTAATAACATAAATGAATAAAAGTTTTCATAATATGCAATAGCAGGCTTTGTAATGAATATGACAGTTCAAGAATCTTAAGTCAAAGTCAGGATCATCATAAACGTAAAATTTTCAATGAATGTAATTTCCAAATATATATGCAGTGATTGTGAGTTATAATGACTTTTATTGGCCTCATTGCTGTAGTGTATATATTATATGGGTTGGAGAGAATGAGTTGATGCGCCCGCTTAACTGTATACATATGACACATGCTTCACAATGTCATGTTATATACTGTGTAGTTGATATTGCATAATGTAAGAATGATCACTTTACCAACAGCCAATATCAATGCCCAGTAACATTCTTTAGGGACTTTTTCATATTTAGTAATTTAAAATGAACATAAGCAAATCTGTGAATATTATACACATGTATTCAAGTTCAAGCAGTAATTTTCACTTGTATGAAATACATTTGGTTTCCTTGAAGTATAAATGGGATATTGGCCTTCACACCCTTTCAGCATGTGATAAATACTTCATTTGCAAATGAAAACTACAAAAATGATTTTTTGTTGTTGTATAGTTAGGTCATACCGTAATAATGTTGAAATGTTTGCTTACAGGTTATGAGAATTTAACGTGTGAGGTGGACGTGGATGAATGTGCTGACAACAACCCATGTTATAACGGAGCTGCTTGTAAGAACACTGTTGGAAGTTACCAGTGCCAGTGTACAAATGGATTTGAGGGGAAAAATTGTGAAGTAAAGGTATGACAGCATTTCAAAACATTTTCTGTAGAACTCCTATTTTGTCACTTTATATTTTTATACAAAAAAAGTAAATTATATACTTTCATATGAACAACATTGTTGCAGTAATATCAAGAAAAAAATCATGTTAAAAAATGCTTGGAAATACAACTAAAATTCCAAAAAGAAAAATGGTAAAAATCAAAATTGGGTAAGTATGACTGTGGGATTTTTCTTTGGATTTAAGAATGTTTTAGATTAAAATCAGGAACTGTATTTTCATCAGAAGAAGAATTGAAATTTTAAATGGGCGAGTCTATTTGGCAGTTCCATTTATTGTAAAGATCGATTCTCTAAGAGCTATTGTATAATTTTCTAATATTTATGGAAAGTAACCTCATACTGTATAAATATTAATGTAAATGTTATTTCTTGTGCATTTATATAGTATAAACTACAATGGGACTTCTGGCAAATCATCCTAGAAGTCCCAGTATGGTTTATACCATATAAATGCACAAGAAATAACATTCAATTCTTACATCTTCACTAGTCTGCAGAAATATTTTTGTTGGAATGTACAAGGTGTTGTTCTCACTATATTTTTAATGCCTTATCGGTTAAAGACCTGTTCAACTTAAATGGCCAAATCTTTGTAATTAGAAGTAATATAATAGGGATATTATAACCTGGGATGCTGTATTCAGCTTGAGTGCATTTTGCGAGATCGCATCTCGACCTTGCAAAATCCAAGAGAGCCGAATACAAAATCCCAGATCTAGTTACTGTTATAATGACCCTTTTATTATATACATTCACCTTTTTAGCCCACCATCATCAGATGGTGGGCTATTCAAATCACTCTGCGTCCGTGGTCCGTCGTCCTTCCGTCCGTCCGTCCGTCCGTCAGTCCGTCCGTCCTTCCGTCCGTTAACAATTTCTCGTTATCGCATCTCCTCAGAAACTACCTGGGGGATTTTGACCAAACTTTGTCAGAATGATGTATTGGTACCCTAGTTGTGTCCCCCTGAAAATCAGACTGGTTCAACAATTTTTTAGTAAGTTATGGCCCTTTGTTTATTTCTATAATTTACATAGATTTATATAGGGAAAAACTTTGAAAATCTTCTTGTCCAAAACCACAGAGCCTAGGGCTTTGATATTTGGTATGAAGCATCATCTAGTGGTCCTCTACCAAGATGATTCAAAATATTTCCTTGGGGTCTAATATGGTCCCACCCCGGGGGTCACATGGTTTATATAGACTTATATAGGGAAAAACTTTGAAAAACCTCTTGTTCAAAACCACAGGGCCTAGGGCTTTGATATTTTGTATATGACATCATCTAGTGGTCTTCTACTAAGATTGTTCAAATTATCCCCCTAGGGTCAAATATGGCTCCGCCCCGGGGATCACATGGTTTACATAGACTTACATAGGGAAAAACGTTGAAAATCTTCTTGTCCAAACCACAAAGCCTAGGGTTTTGGCATTTGTAATGTAGCATCATCTAGTGGTTCTCTACCAAGTTTGTTCAAATTATCCCCCTAGGGTCAAATATGGCCCCGCCCTGGGGGGTCACATGGTTCATATAGACTTATATAGGGAAAAGATTTTAAAATCTTCTTGTCAATAACCTACAACATTCAAATTTGGACCACATGTATGGTTTTGAGTGGCAAGATGAACCTTGACATGAGTTGACCTTGATTTTGACCTAGTGACCTACTTTCACATTTCTGTAGCTACAGCCTTCAAATTTGGACCACTTGCATAGTTTTGTGCACTGAAAAAAACTTTGACCTTGACTTTGACCTAGTGACCTACTTTCACATTTTTGAAGGTACAGGCTTCAATTTTGGACCACATGCATAGTTTTGTGTTCTGAATTGGAATTTGACCTTGATTTTGACCTACTGACCTACTTTCACATTTCTCAAGCTACAGCCTTCAGATTTGGACCACATGCATAGTTTTGTGTACCGAAACAAACTTTGACCTTTACATTGACCTAGTGACCTACTTTCACATTTTTGAAGGTACAGGCTTCAAATTCGGAACACATGCATAGTTCTGTGTTCCGAAATAAAATTTGACCTTGATTTTGACCTTGTGACCTACTTCCACATTTTTGAAGGTACAGGCTTTAAATTTGGACCACATGCATAAATTTGTGTTCTGAAGTGTTATTTGACCTTGATTTTGACCTAGTGACCTACTTTCACATTTCGTCCTTGAAATTGATCTAGTGACCTACTTTCACATTTCTCAAGCTACAGCTTTCGAATTTGGACCACATGCAAAGTGTTGTGTACGGAAATGAAATTTGACCTTGAGCTAGTCAGTAAGTCTTGAAATTTGGAACACTCAAAAATGGCACATTGGTGGGCGCCAAGATCACTCTGTGATCTCTTGTTGTTTGATGTTTTGTTATCAAACGAAACTTTCAATGTTTATCAATGTTAAAATAGAGCTGAGTGAAGTTTTAATGTGCGCTATTTATAGAACTGTATCAGGTCATGCATATTAAATGAAAGTAGTCCGGCAACATACAATACAAAAGGTACAATATGGAATTTTTTCCTGCTTATTCATATTTACTTGTAAAATACAAGCCATATTTTTGACAGAATTGTAATAGGAATATAATAGATAAAGGTATTGTAATGTTCAACATGTACTCAGTCAAGTCATTGGGTGGTCATCCAGTAAAACTGTGTAAAATTGTTTATTTCAGTCTGATGCATTGATGGAGGATGATATAACATGGTACATTGTGGGCCCGGTTGTTGCCCTTGTACTTATTCTTATAACTATTGGTAAGTCATATCTTCATTTTCTTTACACACTTTCTACATCTACTGTTGATACAAAATGATGCTGTTCTATATTGTATGTTTTAGTTTCTTGCAGGATAAATATCTGTTCTAGTTAAAGTGCATTTAAGTTATTGCAGTCCTAATATCTACCCTTCTAATGAAAGTTTGTTTAAGATTTAAGCAGTCTGAATATCTACCCTTCTGGTGAAAGTGTGTTTTATATTCTCGCAGTCTCAATATCTGCCTTTCTAGCCTGAATATCTACCCTTTTTAGCTCACCTGTCACAAAGTGACAAGGTGAGCTTTTGTGATCGTGCGGTGTCCGTCGTCCGTCCGTCCGTCAGTCCGTGCGTCCATAAACTTTTGCTTGTGACCACTCTAGAGGTCACATTTTTCATGGGATCTTTATGAAAGTTGGTCAGAATGTTCATCTTGATGATATCTAGGTCAAGTTCGAAACTGGGTCACGTGCCGTCAAAAACTAGGTCAGTAGGTCTAAAAATAGAAAAACCTTGTGACCTCTCTAGAGGCCATATATTTCACAAGATCTTCATGAAAATAAGTCAGAATGTTCACCTTGATGATATCTAGGTCAAGTTCGAAACTGGGTTACGTGCCTTCAAAAACTAGGTCAGTAGGTCTAAAAATAGAAAAACCTTGTGACCTCTCTAGAGGCAATATATTTCACAAGATCTTCATCAAAATTGGTCAGAACGTTCACCTTGATGATATCTAGGTCAGGTTTGAAACTGGGTCACGTGCCCTCAAAAACTAGGTCAGTAGGTCAAATAATAGAAAAACCTTGTGACCTCTCTAAAGGCCATATTTTTCATGGGATCTATATGAAAGTTGGTCTGAATGTTCATCTTGATGATATCTAGGTCAGTTTCAAAACTGGGTCACGTGCGGTCAAAAACTAGGTCAGTAGGTCTAAAAATAGAAAAACCTTGTGACCTCTCTAGATGCCATATATTTCATGAGATCTTCATGAAAATAAGTCAGAATGTTCACTTTGATGATATCTAGGTCAACTTCGAAACTGGGTCACGTGCCTTCAAAAGCTAGGTCAGTAGGTCTAAAAATAGAAAAACCTTTTGACCTCTCTAGAGGCCATATATTTCACAAGATCTTTATGAAAATTGGTCAGAACGTTCACCTTGATGATATCTAGGTCCGTTTCGAAACTGGGTCACGTGCCTACAAAAACTAGGTCAGTAGGTCAAAAAATAGAAAAACCTTGTGACCTCTCTAAAGGCCATATTTTTCATGGGATCTGTATGAAAGTTGGTTTGAGTGTTCATCTTGATGATATCTTGGTCAGGTTCGAAACTGGGTCACGTGCGGTCAAAAACTAGGTCAGTAGGTCTAAAAATAGAAAAACCTTGTGACCTCTCTAGAAGCCATATATTTCATGAGATCTTCATGAAAATTGGTCAGAATGTTCACCTTGATGATAACTACGTCAAGTTTGAAAGTGGGTCACGTGCCATCAAAAACTAGGTCAGTAGGTCAAATCATAGAAAAACCTTGTGACCTCTCTAGAGGCCATATTTTTCATGGGATCTGTATGAAAGTTGGTCTGAGTGTTCATCTTTATGATATCTAGGTCAAGTTCGAAAGTGGATCATATGCCGCCGAAAACTAGGTCAGTAGGTCAAATAATAGAAAAACCTTGTGACCTCTCTAAAGGCCATATTTTTCATGGGATCTGTATGAAAATTGGTCAGAATGTTCATCTTGATGATATCTAGGTCAAGTTCGAAACAGGGTCATGTGCGGTCAATAACTAGGTCAGTAGGTCTAAAAATAGAAAAACCTTGTGACCTCTCTAGAGGCCATACTTATGAATGGATCTCCATAAAAATTGGTCAGAATGTTCAACTTGATGATATCTAGGTCGGATTTGAAACTGGGTCACGTGCCTTAAAAAACTAGGTCAGTAGGTCAAATAATAAAAAAACCTTGTGACCTCTCTGGAGGCCATACTTTTCATGGGATCTGTATGAAAGTTGGTCTGAATGTTCATCTTAATGATATCTAGGTCAAGTTTGAAACTGGGTCAACTGTGATCAAAAACTAGGTCAGTAGGTCTAAAATTATTAAAATCTTTTGACCTCTCTAGAGGCCATATTTTTCAATGGATCTTCATGAAAATTGATCTGAATGTTCACCTTGATGATATCTAAGTCAGTTACAAAACTGGGTCACGTGCGGTCATAAACTAGGCCAGTAGGTATAAAAATAGAAAAACCTTGTGACCTCTCTAGAGGCCACATTTTTCATGAGATCTTCATGAAAATAAGTGAGAATGTTCACCTTGATGATATCTAGGTAAAGTTCAAAACAGGATCACGTACCTTTGAAAACTAGGTCAATAGGTCAAATAATAGAAAAACCTTGTGACCTCTCTAGAGACCATATTTTTCAATGGATATTCATGAAAATTGGTCAGAATTTTTATCTTGATAATATCTAGGTCAAGTTCAAAACTGGGTCACATGAGCTCAAAAACTAGGTCACTAAGTCAAATAATAGAAAAAATGACGTCATACTCATAACAGGGTCATGTGGGAAGAGGTGAGCGATTCAGGACCATCATAGTCCTCTTGTTTGTCTTTTTGTCTGAATACCTACTTTTCTAGTATGACTGTCTACCGTTTTTGTCTGAATATCTTCTTTTCAAGTCTTTAATATCTATCCTTTTTATCTGAATATCTACCTTTCAAGTCTGAATATCTACCTTTTTAGTCTGAATATTTACTTTTCTAGTGAGTGTGTTTAAGATTCCAGCAGTCTAAACATCTGCCTTTCTAGTGATGAGTGTGTTTCAAACACAGCTTTTATAACAAAGTGCATGTTGGGTGACATAATCATAATATACATCAATGATACCCATTAAATTGTAAGCATTAAAACTATTTTTGAATACTGTAAAATCATTTAATTTCGTGGGCATTAAATTTAGTGGTTTTGGTCAAAACGGCAATTTCATGGGGATATGAATTCGTGGATTTCAACTTTTGAACATAAAATGTATGTGAATTTTGCTTGCTCGCTGGGATTAAATTTCGTGGACTGACTCAACCTCGAAATCCACGAAAATTAGTCCCCCACAAAAACTAATGATTTCACAGTACAAGGAGCATTAGAGCAAGATTATAAAATTTATATAAAAGAATATAAAATCATAACTTATATTAGCATAGTGGAGTCATGTTACAATCATATCTTCATTCCCAAATATTTATTATATTACTTGACTTGTATTAATTTAGGTAGTAAAATGGTACTGTGATTTATTTACAGGAATTATTTGGTTCTTGCTTTGTGTACGTAACAAGCGAGCGACACGCGGAGCATACAGTCCCAGTAGACAGGAAGTGACCGGCTCGAGAGTAGAACTTGGAAATGTTATGAAGAAACCTCCACTCGAAAGATTGATATGAGCCAATCAGAGATCGTGTTTATATTAACATAATAGATACTCATAATGCGGGTCTACTTTGCAATAAGATTTTAACTTACAATGAAACACGGTGTTATGTGATGACTGTGAATATGCCAAAAAAAAATTTCGCAATTGGAGTTAAAGGACGATAATGACAAGGTTAGCTATAGTGCAAGTGTTGTGTGTCACCAGGATGATGTTGAATTGGTCAGATAAGATCTGAGGCAAGGTCAGTATATATAGGCTGGCTGAACTCGAAGGTTTCATGGAAATGTATTTGTGTTACTTTACATATATACAACCAATTGTATATCCAAATATATTGATATTGAAAGTATATTGTGATATTAACAGGACTATATGGACGTCCCAGGTGGATGACTTTATGCATTTATTATCATTATGTGAGGTTGTAAAGTTTACAAGGACTGTTTATGTAGTGCTTGAAGTGCCAGTATGTAGGAGGAGAAATTCAGAAATTGCCGAGTGCACTAAAGGAGGATTTTATGATGTATGTTATACTTAGCCATTGAGGAATGTTGGGCTCAAGGTTATAAATTTAGAGTTTGAAGACGAGTCAAAAAATTAATTCAAGCAGTCTGTCTAGTTTCAGATTTGGGGGAGGGGGGTAACCTACCTTCCAGATTTGGGGATAAGTAACCCACTGGGCACTTAAGTACCTTTCTAAACTCAGTTTTATTACCTTGAACCCTTCTATATGTTAGGATGAAACCCTGCTCTAATATGTTAGGACAGGATCCTACATATGTTAGGATTGAATTCTGCTTTAAAGTAGGATTGAACCCTACTATAAAGGTTGGATTTATAAGAAAACATTTTAAACAAAGCATTTTGAAGCCTTAAGAAATACCACCAATTTGCAAACTGGGGTGTTTATAAGAAAATATATGGTACAACTTAAGGACATATCAAATTTGAATATCTGCAATATTATATGTTTGCTTGTTCATGTTTGTGTAGAATTTCTCAAGGTTATATTATGAAAAGTGTGCTATTGAAAATACCTTTAAGGAAGCCTATTTATTTGGAGCGTAATATACCTAGTATGTTGTGAAGTTATATGGACAGCGTTTATCTGGACACTGAAAATTTAATGGTCTATATTCAAGAAATTTTGAGGAAAATAATATCAGTTATGATACACTCATGACATATATGCTTTAATTGATCAAGGTGTGAATATTAGTATAAGGATAAAAAGAAAGAATATAACAAATTTTAGTATTCAGATTTTGAGTGAAACATGCAGTATTACAACACCTTTCATTTCCATTGTTTTTACAGTGTGTGTCAAATATTTTGTCTGTAACAGTCTATATCTTAAATACATGTACATTTGCATATCATGAATAGAATTATGGCATCCCACTCATTCGGAACAAGTTGAACGTTGTTAATAATTGTAATTTAAGCTGCATGATTGTATATTTTCTACTTGTAAATTATTTATACCCTAGGTTATACCAAATTGTCAATCCTTTTGTCCTTTGCTGACGGAACAATATCGACTGAGAACAGTTCAACAACTTTGCCTTGTGAAACATTTAAATACATGTGTTTGACTTTTGACCACAATATTTTCTTACTTATTTGATACTGCAGATTTGAGAACTGTAGGACTAAATTTACGCACTTTAAAGTACCGGTAAGGTTCAGTATTTTAATATATGATTTTGTTAGACTTATTTGATTTAGCAGTCAACAGGTTTTTTAGTGTGGGATGATGGACGCTACAGGAAAACAATTTTGTATAATCTTTAAGTAAGAAAAACAACAAAGTGTATATGATACATTAATAAAGGGGAGATAATTCATTCATTCTTTGTAATATTAACTTAAAATGAAAATTAACAAGACTGTACACAATGTGTTTAATATAAGAAAAGGTGGTTTCATTTATCTCTACTAATTATTGTACCATGTTGCTTGTTAGCCCACCATCATCAGATGGTGGGCTATTAAAATCACTCTGCGTCCGTGGTCCGTCCGTCCGTCATTCCGTCCGTCCGTCCGTCCGTCCGTCCGTCCGTCCGTTAACAATTTCTTGTTATCGCATCTCCTCAGAAACTACTGGGGGGATTTTGACCAAACTTTGTCAGAATGATGTATTGGTACCCTAGTTGTGTCCCCCTGAAAATCCGACTGGTTCAACAATTTATGAGTGAGTTATGGCCCTTTGTTTATTTCTATAATTTACATAGATTTATATAGGGAAAAACTTTGAAAACCTTCTTGTCCAAAACCACAGAGCCTAGGGCTTTGATATTTGGTATGAAGCATTATCTAGTGGTCCTCTACCAAGATGATTCAAATTATTTCTCTGGGGTCAAATATGGCCCCGCCCTGGGGGTCACATGATTTATATAGACTTGTATAGGGAAAAACTTTGAAAAACCTCTTGTCCAAAACTACAGGGCCTAGGGCTTTGATATTTTGTATGTGACATCATCTAGTGGTCTTCAACTAAGATTATTCAAATTATACCCCTAGGGTCAAATATGGCCCCACTCTGGGGGTCATATGGTTTACATAGACTTATATAGGGAAAAACTTTGAAAATCTTCTTGTCCAAACCACAAAGCCTAGGGCTTTGATACTTGTAATGTAGCATCATCTAGTGGTTCTCTACCAAGTTTGTTCGAATTATCCCCCTAGGGTCAAATATGGCCCCGCCCTGGGGGTCACATGGTTCATATAGACTTATATAGGGAAAAGCTTTTAAAATCTTCTTGTCAATAACTACAACATTCAAATTTGGAAATGTATATTTTTGAGTGGCAAGATGAACCTTGACATGAGTTGACCTTGATTTTGACCTAGTGACCTATTTTCACATTTCTGTAGCTACAGCCTTCAAATTTGGACCACATGCATAGTTTTGTGCACTTGAAAAAACTTTGACCTTGATTTTGACCTAGTGACCTACTTTCACATTTTTGAAGGTACAGGTATCAAATTTGGACCATATGCATAGTTCCGTGTTTCAAAATGAAATTTGACATTGATTTTGACCTAGTGACCTACTTTCACATTTTTGAAGGTACAGTCTTCAAATTTGGACCACATGCATAGTTTTGTGTTCCGAAATGAAATTTGACCTTGATTTTGACCCAGTGACCTACTTTCTCATTTCTCAAGCTACAGCCTTCAAATTTGGACCACATACATGGTTTTATGTACAGAAACAAACTTTGACCTTTACATTGACCTAGTGACCTACTTTCACAGTTTTGAAGGTACAAGCTTCAAATTTGGACCACATGCATAGTTCTGTATTCTGAAATAAAATTTGACCTTGATTTTGACCTAGTGACCTACTTTCACATTTCTCAAGCTACAGCCTTCAAATTCGGACCACATGCATAGTTTTGTGTACCGAAATGAACTTTGACCTTAAGATTGACCTAGAGACCTACTTTCACATTTCTGTAGCTACATGCTTCAAATTTAGACCACATGCATAGGATTGTGTACCGAAACAAACTTTGACCTTGACATTGACCTACTTTCACATTTTTGAAGGTACAGGCTTCAGATTTGGACCACATGCATAGATTTGTGTTCTGAAGTGAAATTTGACCCTTGATTTTGACCTAGTGACCTACTTACACATTTCTCAAGCTAAGCCTTCAAATTTGGACCATTTGCATAGTTTGTGTACCAAATTAAACTTTGACCTTAAGATTGATCTAGTGACCTACTTTCACATTTCTCAAGCTACAGCTTTCGAATTTGGACCACATGCACAGTGTTGTGTACGGAAATGAAATTTGACCTTGAGCTAGTCAGTAAGTCTTGAAATTTGGAACACTCCAAAATGGCACATTGGTGGGCGCCAAGATCACTCTGTGATCTCTTGTTTTATATATTGATATGGTTCATCAGTTTGTACATTTCCTTTAATCTAAAGATTTACTCATAATGATTTATATAGAAATCTGTTTTAAACTTCCAAACAATCGAACTTATTTTGAATTTTATACATTAAAACTTGATGTTAATAAATAACTGCAAGGGTAGTGTTTGGTTTTTATGTAACAGAACATACTCCACAATATTGTTACGCATTTTTACTTAGAATTTCTTACTAAGTTTTGTTCATTTTATCCTTCCATTCAAAATTTGTCACTAGAGTTACCATAGTCTGATTATATAAAAAAGCGCCTTTTCATTTGGAAGTAGGTAGTGGTAAATAGTATAGTTTCTTGGCCACCTTAAATTTGAATAAACCTTAAATTTGAATACACCTTTAATTTGAAAAAAAAAAAATTGTAAAATGTAAAGAAACACTTCAAATGTTTATGTGTACCTATTTAACATTATACATATCAAGGGATGCAAGTATTATTTCTGTGTATTTCCAGTTGTCACTAAATACAGTTTCTGTATTAGTGATTTAATAACATTTTTGTAGACACTTTTATACATGTAGAAGGATCATTCCATTGTATTAACATATCAAAGAGTGTATAGAATTATTTTTTATAGAATATTTTATAGAAAGTGTTAAAACTGTGCATTATAATTGTATAAACCTAGATCTATTTTATGTTAACTGGATATAGTTGAAAGAATTGAACAGTCATGTTTTATAAGAATAACAACATGATCTTGGTTATGTCCTTTTCAAATACTGTGTCATCTTATACTGCATGTGTTTCTGTCTTTTTGTAACAATGTTTATTTCAGAAGCATATAACATAATGTGTGCCACGCCATGAGAAAACCAACATAGTGGCTTTGCGACCAGCATGGATTCAGACCAGCCTGCGTATCCGCGCAGTCTGGTCAGGATCCATGCTGTTCGCTTTTAAAGCCTACTGCAATTAGAGAAACCGTTAGCGAACAGCATGGATCCTGACCAGACTGCGCGGATGCGCAGGCTGGTCTGGATCCATGCTGGTCGCAAAGCCACTATGTTGGTTTTCCCATGGCACGGCTCATCTCTGAAATCTGTGCCATGCCAGAGTAACAATGAGTTTCATTTCAGTGAACACACAGTCAAGTTTTATACTGGCAACCTTTTGTATTACTGATGATAATGCAACCTAAAATAACATAGACAATTAAAATTTTAACAATGAACTAGAATATGATGCACTCATGCAAAAAAAAAAAATGTCCAATGTTTTCCAACCATTTACATTCTTGTGATAATCTCTGGACCTGTAAACAGCTTTTTATAATGACAGTTGTACATCACTGGTTATATTGACAGAATGTATTGTTTGTGTCTGCCGAAAGAAGCAGTCACAAGATTTATACTCCAGTAAATATTTGATAACACGGAAGTTTAATGGCCTAAATTGTGTTTTTTTTTCTGATTCTATATATAAATATATTGTTTACTATGCATAGCTAATGCATGTAGATTATATAACTGACTGTCAGTAGTTCTGACAACTTAGTTGAAATTATTTGTTGCTGTCCCAGCAGTTTCATCATCATCATCATCAGCATCATCATTCATCATTCTCATCACTACAGACAGCAGTGTCTTCTTGACATTCTTGAAATCATTCTGATCATCTTTATCATCATTATCACTACAGCAATAGTTACTGCAAAAGCATTATCATCGCCTTCATCATCATCATCATCATCAACATCGTCATCATCATCATGTATTTTATCGACTGAAATCACATTATACCAAACATTATGTTGCAGAAAGCTTATACACTTCTTCATCCTTCATAGTTTTATTTCTTCATTGTGAAGTAACTGTAGTGATTATCTTGGGATGTAATAGTCTATATAGAGGGTAGTTGACTGGTTAAATTGTATATTGTTTTTGAAAATATTAACAGTTACTACACAGTATTCATGTGTATATAAGCATAAGATGACCATATCTATGTGTGTACACAGTAGTGTTAGATTTGAAAATACTTCGCACAAATAAATGTTAAAGAAACACAAAAAAACAAAACAAATATAAGATATGGAATTTTATTGTGATTGCTTGTCGACATGCACAGTTCAGCATATCTATTAGTTAAATAAGATATATTTGAAGAGGATTTTCTAGATTTGAAATAAATTCTGATGATGAAATATTGCAATGAAAAATCAGCATAGTATAATCTTTAATGTTGGTCAGTTATTTCTGATAAGATAGATTCAGAGAAAGAGCTAACTGGGAATATACTAATTGCATAAAGTTTGGTATCTTGTGATGTGTTTGTTTGGAGGAACAATATTGTAATATTAATATTAAACTTATTTTATGATATATATATTTCTTACATATCAGTCATTGTATATATACATGTTCATTCTACTGTAGTAGATTTATACAATTATTCATTCCCATTATATTTTGAAAATATTAAGAATGAAAAAAAATAAATGAACAAAAACTACTGATTGTTATTTCTTATTTCCTTATCCAGAAGGCATGCAGAGACGCACCTGGGGTCTCACCTGTATCATGAAAGAGAGGGTACATTGTTTGTCATATTGGTCATTATGCACCTCTTCAAAGAAGGTGGGGTATATTGTTTTGCAAATGTCAGTCGGACGGTCGGTATGTCGGTCCATCTGTAGACCAATCGGTTTCCGGATGATAACTCAAGAACGGTTGGGCCTAGGATCATGAAACTTGATAGGGAGGCTGGTCATGATCAGCAGATGATCCCTATTGATTTTGAGGTCAGTAGGTCAAAGGTCAAGGTCACAGTGACCCGAAACAGTTAAATGGTTTCCAGATGATAATTCAAGAACGCATGGGCCTAGGATCATGAGCAGCAGATGACCCCTATTGATTTTTAAGTCAGTAGGTGAAAGGTCAAGGTCACAGTGATCCTGAAAAGTTAAACCATTAATATGGAGGTTGATCATGACCAGCAGATGATCCCTACTGATTTTGAGATCAGTTGGTCAGAGGTCAAGGTCACAGTGAACTGGATCAGTTAAACCATTTCCTGACATTAACTTGAGAACGCTTGGGCCTAGGATCATGAAAGTTGATAAGGACGTTGGTCATGACCAGCAGATGACTTCTATTGATTTTTAGGTCTGTAGGTCAAAGTCAAGGTCACATTGACTTGGAACATTTAAACCGTTTCTGGATGATAACTTGAAAACGCTTTGGCACTTAATAGGGAGACTGATCATGACCAGCAGATGGCACCTATTGATTTTGAGTTCAGTAGGTCAAAGGTCAAGGTCACAGTGACCTGGAACAGTTAAACCGTTTATCCAGCAACAAAAGAAACAGAATACAAATAAACTTTGATGAAATTTATTCTTAGATAGTGGCATATATTGGCCATGGCTGTGAATATATAATTTTGAATAACTTTATGAATAAATGCAATGATGATAATCTAGAAGTCTTTGTACCTAAAATTCTGCTCCGGAAACGGTAGCAGAGCGGATTTTTATGCGTTAAAAACGCCAACAAATGTCATAAATCTTGCAGCTAATGTTCTTTTGTTAATGCACTAGATTATACCACACTTTTTTGCTCCGGCAACGGAAGCAAAACTTTTAAACTATATAGTGTATAGTCTGTATATATTGTTTTCTGTTCTTCCATAAGTAGATCAATATATCTTTTTAGAAAGTATGCATTTCTATGACGCATCCAGCCATGACAAAGTGGAGTTGGAGCTGAAATATACAAAAGAAAAAAGGACAACAAACTATTGAAACAAAGTAGGGGGAGGGTGGGTGGTATTTCTTTAGAGACTTAAATTGAAATAGTTTGACAGAGCACTAAAAGCACGTCTACCTTCGTTGGAAGTCAGCGAGAAAGAGGACGCTCCAGCGCGTGCTGATCTGCTCATTATAGAGGGCGCTGTAAGCGCGTGCTAATCTTCTCCTTATATTACGTCATCATATTAAAAACCAATTAGCAAATAATTCTTTTGTGCTAGATAAACAGTTTAATCTTTAGCGATTAAACTCAGTATTATCCAGCAACAAAAGAAACAGAATACAAATAAAGTTTGATGAAATTTATTCTTAGATAGTGGCATATATTGGCCATGGCTGTGAATATATAATTTTGAATAACTTATGAATAAATGCAATGATGATAATCTAGAAGTCTTTGTACCTAAAATTCTGCTCCGGAAACGGTAGCAGAGCGGATTTTTATGCGTTAAAAACGCCATAAGGTACACTTACAAAAAACGAGCATTGTAAGTGGACCTTCCGCCAAAGCGGGAAAGCATAAAAATGAAGCCAACAGCCATGGCCTGTAACCAAATAACACTATGACTTCGAGGGGTATTCATGTTTCCGTTGTAACTAGTAAAGAAATTGCATCTGAAATTGTATTCAGCATAATATCATATCATAATAATCGCTGGGCTGTCTTCTGATATATCTAATGTATGCACCTCCATTTATTATTATCATTTTATTATTATCATTTTATCTTTACATAGGTACTACAATTATTGACCCGCTGTCTTATTATTGCAACGGAATTAAACTGGATGTAGCGCCATGTTCTTCGTGGCAATGGACGGGGTGTAGGTAAAAGCTTGCGTAAGCTGTAGCTTCAAGTTCCGGTGTCTAGAACAACTTTTTCAGTTCCCAAATTATTTCTATTGTAGGTTTTGTGTAACGCAAAATCGAAATTTCTGGAGGATCTTTAAAATTCAAAATGTGCTGTGCTGTTTCTGCACATTCTCCCCATTTCATACCATTAAGCCTTCCGCAAACAAACTGTCCCACATATGGACATAAGGCCAAGATTCTCAATTTTAGTCGATTGGAAAGCCCTGTATGGCACATACTGTGTTAGTGTAGACCCTTCTATCCAACTATATAGCCTAAGTATTAGAAAAATAACGTTTTGATTAAAAACTTAGATAGTTCTGTGAAGCAAATTCGAAATTAAACGATTTGTATTAAAGGCTTGAAGTGGGGTTTATGTAGCTACTTAGTAACAATTAAAACATAAAATCTGCAAAATATCGCTTTAATATTTAAAGTGGATGTAATCAAAATACGTGTTGCTATGATCCGGCAACTGTATCAGAGCAGGTGTCATGTATGTCATGTACCATATATATAGATTGTCAATTATATGAATAAACATATTTAGGTGAGGGTTGAGGGGAGGGGTATTGGATTTATTGGAATTTACGCTCTGTTCCGGCACCGGTAACAGAGCGTGGGGTAACATGGACATATTACTTTGCCAAATGCGGATCGCCGGGCCTATACATCAAAGTATATTAATGGCAATATGGCAGATCCTTTTATCACCTTATCCTTATAATTTTGAAAATTTTGGGCTATATATATTTATAATTTTCTTCTTTTTTATCCTTATCCTTACATAATATATCCTTATCCTTATATATATGTCCTTATCCTTATATATACATCCTTATCCTTATATATATATATATATATTCTTATGTATATATCCTTATATGAATCCATATAATATATCTTTATCCTTACATAATATATCCTTATCCTTATATACATTCTTATCCTTATACATATATCCTTATATATATGTTTATTCCTATATAAACATCCTTATCCTTATATTTATATCCTTATCCTTATATACATAAAAATATATACACCCGTATCCGTATTTCATAGGCTACTATGTTATATGTGTTGATATATAGGACTCAGTATAACATAGAAAATATGAATTAACATTGGAATAGGGTCTGGCTGCCGCTCATCACTTAAATCATTTTAAGATGTACGAACCATTAACGGACTCGCACCTTAACGGATGTAGGACCTTTAGGCATTAGACCTCTATCTTCCGACTGACATCATTCATCCCATAGCGATCTTTAAACATAGTGGTGACTTCCCCAATCTTAAATATATGCGATTTCAAATTACGCTCTTCTAATCCAGAAAAATTCAAGGCCTTTTTGACAGCAATAAATTGGTAAGTGGTTAGCCTAGAGTGACAAAAAGAGGACCATTTGCTTTAGATCGGTATTTCAAATACGTTTGTACATTATCTATACAAATCCTGTTTTGTAAATTAATCGCAATATCACCAACAGAACCGGTCCTCCTTTTGTCGGTTTTAGAGGTTTTGAAATAAAGTCGTATTAGCTGTCTGAACGTTTGTGTGAAACAGGAAACTCTCCGATTCGAAGCCAAGCAAAAGGAAGCCGTGAATGATATAAAATTATGATCTGCAGACCCAGATCTTTAGGATCGCGTTACTGCAAAAATATCGGCTCCCTCCTTTGTGTTGTCAAGGAAGTTGTTTATTTTGTTCATTATAGCTGAGATTCGAGACTTGGTGGCCAGCGCTCTCTCCTACTTGTTTACAAAAATGTTCATAATAATTTATCGCTGTATTATACTTTTCCAAGTATTTTTTGAAGGCTTTGCCTGAATGAGTCGAGACTAACAGTGACACAAATCACATTCTTTTTCCGCTTACAAGTATTGCTTTAAACTGAATATTTTTCTCAAGAATCATGAGTACCATTTAATGTCGTGAGTATCATAACTTATTTTTAGCGGATCTTTTATTCAAAGATCTACCTGCGCAAGATTGTCAGATCTTAGTCCATTTTTACCCGAATGAAATGATGCTGCTTTTTGCCTTAGGTCATATGAATTAACCATAAAAATATCAAAATTTACAAACCATTGAAAAAAGCTCAATACTTTTTCGGATATGAAGCAAGAGCAAAACACCCCTTGTGGTACCGTTTTCTGGGTCCCATTAGCCTTCACATGATTTAATACCTAACAGATCGAAGTCTCCCGGCCAAATGAGACATTGATAATTAAAAGCGGATGATATGTCAGCTTTTGCAAGAAGTTCAGATTTCCCATTTCTTGTACCATCTTTACCGCATTACCAATTTAAGAATGCTTAACATGACTATATACTGAGGGTCTATAATTGTTACACTAAAGACGAGTTGTGTGATTACAACCGCTTTTAGGCATGCATTGGCATATGGACAATGAGCTGTTTAAAATATTATCAAACTCTTTCAGCTTTTTTTTTTTTTTGGCAAATGCCGTACAAAGAACTATTTCGTGACCTGGACCGACCCATGCCATGTGACTTACGTTTGCAAATCAGACTACATAATGCAAGCAGTTACACTGAGTGAATTTTCAGACAAAGCGTAAATCCTTATTGATGCTGTTTACAGTTTTAAAGCTATATTCCGCTCCGTATATTTAGCAAGAATATTGATATATCTAAAAATGGTAAGTAAATTTAATAAATATAATAATACCTTGTCAAATACAAAAAAAAAGAGTAACTGAATACGGTCTGCGTATCACATGAATAAGAGTGTGATTAGCCGACTGCTGTTATTATTCGTCGTAGAATAAACGAACCAAAATAGCACACCTACAAAACCTTTGTGGAAAGCATTTAAAAGTGTTTTAAAGTATAGTGTTTAGATTTGCTATAAAAATTGCAAAATGTTAGACAGATGATAGAATAACACAAATGATACGAAAACCTCATAACTTCTTGCATTACTACAATTCGCCGACCATCTTTAAAAATATTTCTTGTTATATATATATATAGAGAGAGAGATCTATATAGATCCAATATGTTGGTTGCGGATTTTTCTACACGATAGTTGTAATGGAAACATAGATAGCATCCACAACTCAGTGTAAATGTTGAACATTGTAACCGGCATTGTCATATAATTGCTAGTCCAACTCGTGACTAATTATCACTTTCATTTCATTACAGTCTGATTTTACGTCCAACTCAGACACGTCCAAACACAGGCGTTATCATTAGGTATTCAAATATGGACATAAATTATGAGGGTCGTAAATAAATATATTAATTATTAAATAAATAATGAAAAACAAAAGAAATATTTAATTTGCCGTTAGTAATACATTTATCTAGTGAACAAAAACGCTATTTGACATGCTCTTCATAAAAACTATAGAAAAACTGCTATCAAATATATGCATGAACGTACAGCATTTGCACAGTGTGAAGTTGTACTCTATTTGTCCACCAATGTTTATTCCAGGTGTTCGTGAAGGAACACGCACATGAGAATATAATATGTGAATAATTTTTTTTTCGAATAGATCTATTTGTTTTGTCAAAAAGTTCTATAGTTCAACTTTTAATTGTAGTAAATGTACAAATAATATTGCGCTTATACATTTAGAATCAGCCTGAGACGTTGTGCTCATCCTGTACGGTACATGACTATAAATGAAATGCACCAAGTGACGTAATAAATACGTGACGACACAAATGGCAAAACAAATCGATAATTTAGGTCATGACTGACTTTCTACAGGTACTACGAAGTGCTCATGACAGCTCATATCGTGTATTTCACAAGACAAGCACAAGTATAAATTTGATAGATCCATTTATCATCATTATGCTTGCATTCATGTCTGAAAGACCGAAGTACCTAAATTACGCCGATTTTAAATAATAGCTGCTTGTGACTCTGTGGACGGACAGTTAGGGGAGGTAACTAGAATCACAGAGATCTAATTGCCAGCCAGGATGCTTAGATGCAGCAAGCATTATTATTTTATTTGCGATAGATTAAGATATTCTTCAGGACACTTGGTCACATAAATGGAAATGGAAATGAAAATGAAAATGAAAATGATAAAAGCGTTGGTCCACTTCTCACACTCATATCATTGACAATTGAATTTTTTCTTGGAAAGTTCTTCGGTTTTAATATGTATTTCACAGTTTTGAAGGTACAAGCTTCAAATTTGGACCACATGCATAGTTCTGTATTCTGAAATAAAATTTGACCTTGATTTTGACCTAGTGACCTACTTTCACATTTCTCAAGCTACAGCCTTCAAATTCGGACCACATGCATAGTTTTGTGTACCGAAATGAACTTTGACCTTAAGATTGACCTAGAGACCTACTTTCACATTTCTGTAGCTACATGCTTCAAATTTAGACCACATGCATAGGATTGTGTACCGAAACAAACTTTGACCTTGACATTGACCTACTTTCACATTTTTGAAGGTACAGGCTTCAGATTTGGACCACATGCATAGATTTGTGTTCTGAAGTGAAATTTGACCCTTGATTTTGACCTAGTGACCTACTTACACATTTCTCAAGCTAAGCCTTCAAATTTGGACCATTTGCATAGTTTGTGTACCAAATTAAACTTTGACCTTAAGATTGATCTAGTGACCTACTTTCACATTTCTCAAGCTACAGCTTTCGAATTTGGACCACATGCACAGTGTTGTGTACGGAAATGAAATTTGACCTTGAGCTAGTCAGTAAGTCTTGAAATTTGGAACACTCCAAAATGGCACATTGGTGGGCGCCAAGATCACTCTGTGATCTCTTGTTTTATATATGATATGGTTCATCAGTTTGTACATTTCCTTTAATCTAAAGATTTACTCATAATGATTTATATAGAAATCTGTTTTAAACTTCCAAACAATCGAATTTATTTTGAATTTTATACATTAAAACTTGATGTTAATAAATAACTGCAAGGGTAGTGTTTGGTTTTTATGTAACAGAACATACTCCACAATATTGTTACGCATTTTTACTTAGAATTTCTTACTAAGTTTTGTTCATTTTATCCTTCCATTCAAAATTTGTCACTAGAGTTACCATAGTCTGATTATATAAAAAAGCGCCTTTTCATTTGGAAGTAGGTAGTGGTAAATAGTATAGTTTCTTGGCCACCTTAAATTTGAATAAACCTTAAATTTGAATACACCTTTAATTTGAAAAAAAAAAATCTGTAAAATGTAAAGAAACACTTCAAATGTTTATGTGTACCTATTTAACATTATACATATCAAGGGATGCAAGTATTATTTCTGTGTATTTCCAGTTGTCACTAAATACAGTTTCTGTATTAGTGATTTAATAACATTTTTGTAGACACTTTTATACATGTAGAAGGATCATTCCATTGTATTAACATATCAAAGAGTGTATAGAATTATTTTTTATAGAATATTTTATAGAAAGTGTTAAAACTGTGCATTATAATTGTATAAACCTAGATCTATTTTATGTTAACTGGATATAGTTGAAAGAATTGAACAGTCATGTTTTATAAGAATAACAACATGATCTTGGTTATGTCCTTTTCAAATACTGTGTCATCTTATACTGCATGTGTTTCTGTCTTTTTGTAACAATGTTTATTTCAGAAGCATATAACATAATGTGTGCCACGCCATGAGAAAACCAACATAGTGGCTTTGCAACCAGCATGGATTCAGACCAGCCTGCGTATCCGCGCAGTCTGGTCAGGATCCATGCTGTTCGCTTTTAAAGCCTACTGCAATTAGAGAAACCGTTAGCGAACAGCATGGATCCTGACCAGACTGCGCGGATGCGCAGGCTGGTCTGGATCCATGCTGGTCGCAAAGCCACTATGTTGGTTTTCCCATGGCACGGCTCATCTCTGAAATCTGTGCCATGCCAGAGTAACAATGAGTTTCATTTCAGTGAACACACAGTCAAGTTTTATACTGGCAACCTTTTGTATTACTGATGATAATGCAACCTAAAATAACATAGACAATTAAAATTTTAACAATGAACTAGAATATGATGCACTCATGCAAAAAAAAAAAATGTCCAATGTTTTCCAACCATTTACATTCTTGTGATAATCTCTGGACCTGTAAACAGCTTTTATAATGACAGTTGTACATCACTGGTTATATTGACAGAATGTATTGTTTGTGTCTGCCGAAAGAAGCAGTCACAAGATTTATACTCCAGTAAATATTTGATAACACGGAAGTTTTATGGCCTAAATTGTGGGTTTTTTTCTGATTCTATATATAAATATATTGTTTACTATGCATAGCTAATGCATGTAGATTATATAACTGACTGTCAGTAGTTCTGACAACTTAGTTGAAATTATTTGTTGCTGTCCCAGCAGTTTCATCATCATCATCCTCATCGTCTTCAGCATCATCATTCATCATTCTCATCACTACAGACAGCAATGTCTTCTTGACATTCTTGAAATCATTCTGATCGTCTTTATCATCATTATCACTACAGCAATAGTTACTGCAAAAGCATTATCATCGCCTTCATCATCATCATCATCATCAACATCGTCATCATCATCATCATGTATTTTATCGACTGAAATCACATTATACCAAACATTATGTTGCAGAAAGCTTATACACTTCTTCATCCTTCATAGTTTTATTTCTTCATTGTGAAGTAACTGTAGTGATTATCTTGGGATGTAATAGTCTATATAGAGGGTAGTTGACTGGTTAAATTGTATATTGTTTTTGAAAATATTAACAGTTACTACACAGTATTCATGTGTATATAAGCATAAGATGACCATATCTATGTGTGTACACAGTAGTGTTAGATTTGAAAATACTTCGCACAAATAAATGTTAAAGAAACACAAAAAAACAAAACAAATATAAGATATGGAATTTTATTGTGATTGCTTGTCGACATGCACAGTTCAGCATATCTATTAGTTAAATAAGATATATTTGAAGAGGATTTTCTAGATTTGAAATAAATTCTGATGATGAAATATTGCAATGAAAAATCAGCATAGTATAATCTTTAATGTTGGTCAGTTATTTCTGATAAGATAGATTCAGAGAAAGAGCTAACTGGGAATATACTAATTGCATAAAGTTTGGTATCTTGTGATGTGTTTGTTTGGAGGAACAATATTGTAATATTAATATTAAACTTATTTTATGATATATATATTTCTTACATATCAGTCATTGTATATATACATGTTCATTCTACTGTAGTAGATTTATACAATTATTCATTCCCATTATATTTTGAAAATATTAAGAATGAAAAAAAATAAATGAACAAAAACTACTGATTGTTATTTCTTATTTCCTTATCCAGAAGGCATGCAGAGACGCACCTGGGGTCTCACCTGTATCATGAAAGAGAGGGTACATTGTTTGTCATATTGGTCATTATGCACCTCTTCAAAGAAGGTGGGGTATATTGTTTTGCAGATGTCAGTCGATATGTCGGTCCATCTGTAGACCAATCGGTTTCCGGATGTTAAGTGAAGAACGTTTGAGTCTAGGATCATGAAACTTGATAGGGAGGCTGGTCATGATCAGCAGATGATCCCTATTGATTTTGAGGTCAGTAGGTCAAAGGTCAAGGTCACAGTGACCCGAAACAGTTAAATGGTTTCCAGATGATAATTCAAGAACGCATGGGCCTAGGATCATGAGCAGCAGATGACCCCTATTGATTTTTAAGTCAGTAGGTGAAAGGTCAAGGTCACAGTGATCCTGAAAAGTTAAACCATTAATATGGAGGTTGATCATGACCAGCAGATGATCCCTACTGATTTTGAGATCAGTTGGTCAGAGGTCAAGGTCACAGTGAACTGGATCAGTTAAACCATTTCCTGACATTAACTTGAGAACGCTTGGGCCTAGGATCATGAAAGTTGATAAGGACGTTGGTCATGACCAGCAGATGACTTCTATTGATTTTAGGTCTGTAGGTCAAAGTCAAGGTCACATTGACTTGGAACATTTAAACCGTTTCTGGATGATAACTTGAAAACGCTTTGGCACTTAATAGGGAGACTGATCATGACCAGCAGATGGCACCTATTGATTTTGAGTTCAGTAGGTCAAAGGTCAAGGTCACAGTGACCTGGAACAGTTAAACCGTTTATCC
Source organism: Mercenaria mercenaria (assembly GCF_021730395.1). Lineage (NCBI taxonomy): Eukaryota > Metazoa > Mollusca > Bivalvia > Venerida > Veneridae > Mercenaria > Mercenaria mercenaria. The sequence goes on from NC_069375.1 coordinate 21,482,272, forward strand.
AGCAACAAAAGAAACAGAATACAAATAAACTTTGATGAAATTTATTCTTAGATAGTGGCATATATTGGCCATGGCTGTGAATATATAATTTTGAATAACTTTATGAATAAATGCAATGATGATAATCTAGAAGTCTTTGTACCTAAAATTCTGCTCCGGAAACGGTAGCAGAGCGGATTTTTATGCGTTAAAAACGCCAACAAATGTCATAAATCTTGCAGCTAATGTTCTTTTGTTAATGCACTAGATTATACCACACTTTTTTGCTCCGGCAACGGAAGCAAAACTTTTAAACTATATAGTGTATAGTCTGTATATATTGTTTTCTGTTCTTCCATAAGTAGATCAATATATCTTTTTAGAAAGTATGCATTTCTATGACGCATCCAGCCATGACAAAGTGGAGTTGGAGCTGAAATATACAAAAGAAAAAAGGACAACAAACTATTGAAACAAAGTAGGGGGAGGGTGGGTGGTATTTCTTTAGAGACTTAAATTGAAATAGTTTGACAGAGCACTAAAAGCACGTCTACCTTCGTTGGAAGTCAGCGAGAAAGAGGACGCTCCAGCGCGTGCTGATCTGCTCATTATAGAGGGCGCTGTAAGCGCGTGCTAATCTTCTCCTTATATTACGTCATCATATTAAAAACCAATTAGCAAATAATTCTTTTGTGCTAGATAAACAGTTTAATCTTTAGCGATTAAACTCAGTATTATCCAGCAACAAAAGAAACAGAATACAAATAAAGTTTGATGAAATTTATTCTTAGATAGTGGCATATATTGGCCATGGCTGTGAATATATAATATTGAATAACTTTATGAATAAATGCAATGATGATAATCTAGAAGTCTTTGTACCTAAAATTCTGCTCCGGAAACGGTAGCAGAGCGGATTTTTATGCGTTAAAAACGCCATAAGGTACACTTACAAAAAACGAGCATTGTAAGTGGACCTTCCGCCAAAGCGGGAAAGCATAAAAATGAAGCCAACAGCCATGGCCTGTAACCAAATAACACTATGACTTCGAGGGGTATTCATGTTTCCGTTGTAACTAGTAAAGAAATTGCATCTGAATTGTATTCAGCATAATATCATATCATAATAATCGCTGGGCTGTCTTCTGATATATCTAATGTATGCACCTCCATTTATTATTATCATTTTATTATTATCATTTTATCTTTACATAGGTACTACAATTATTGACCCGCTGTCTTATTATTGCAACGGAATTAAACTGAATGTAGCGCCATGTTCTTCGTGGCAATGGACGGGGTGTAGGTAAAAGCTTGCGTAAGCTGTAGCTTCAAGTTCCGGTGTCTAGAACAACTTTTTCAGTTCCCAAATTATTTCTATTGTAGGTTTTGTGTAACGCAAAATCGAAATTTCTGGAGGATCTTTAAAATTCAAAATGTGCTGTGCTGTTTCTGCACATTCTCCCATTTCATACCATTAAGCCTTCCGCAAACAAACTGTCCCACATATGGACATAAGGCCAAGATTCTCAATTTTAGTCGATTGGAAAGCCCTGTATGGCACATACTGTGTTAGTGTAGACCCTTCTATCCAACTATATAGCCTAAGTATTAGAAAAATAACGTTTTGATTAAAAACTTAGATAGTTCTGTGAAGCAAATTCGAAATTAAACGATTTGTATTAAAGGCTTGAAGTGGGGTTTATGTAGCTACTTAGTAAACAATTAAAACATAAAATCTGCAAAATATCGCTTTAATATTTAAAGTGGATGTAATCAAAATACGTGTTGCTATGATCCGGCAACTGTATCAGAGCAGGTGTCATGTATGTCATGTACCATATATATAGATTGTCAATTATATGAATAAACATATTTAGGTGAGGGTTGAGGGGAGGGGTATTGGATTTATTGGAATTTACGCTCTGTTCCGGCACCGGTAACAGAGCGTGGGGTAACATGGACATATTACTTTGCCAAATGCGGATCGCCGGGCCTATACATCAAAGTATATTAATGGCAATATGGCAGATCCTTTTATCACCTTATCCTTATAATTTTGAAAATTTTGGGCTATATATATTTATAATTTTCTTCTTTTTTATCCTTATCCTTACATAATATATCCTTATCCTTATATATATGTCCTTATCCTTATATATACATCCTTATCCTTATATATATATATATATATTCTTATGTATATATCCTTATATGAATCCATATAATATATCTTTATCCTTACATAATATATCCTTATCCTTATATACATTCTTATCCTTATACATATATCCTTATATATATGTTTATTCCTATATAAACATCCTTATCCTTATATTTATATCCTTATCCTTATATACATAAAAATATATACACCCGTATCCGTATTTCATAGGCTACTATGTTATATGTGTTGATATATAGGACTCAGTATAACATAGAAAATATAGGATTAACATTGGAATAGGGTCTGGCTGCCGCTCATCACTTAAATCATTTTAAGATGTACGAACCATTAACGGACTCGCACCTTAACGGATGTAGGACCTTTAGGCATTAGACCTCTATCTTCCGACTGACATCATTCATCCCATAGCGATCTTTAAACATAGTGGTGACTTCCCCAATCTTAAATATATGCGATTTCAAATTACGCTCTTCTAATCCAGAAAAATTCAAGGCCTTTTTGACAGCAATAAATTGGTAAGTGGTTAGCCTAGAGTGACAAAAAGAGGACCATTTGCTTTAGATCGGTATTTCAAATACGTTTGTACATTATCTATACAAATCCTGTTTTGTAAATTAATCGCAATATCACCAACAGAACCGGTCCTCCTTTTGTCGGTTTTAGAGGTTTTGAAATAAAGTCGTATTAGCTGTCTGAACGTTTGTGTGAAACAGGAAACTCTCCGATTCGAAGCCAAGCAAAAGGAAGCCGTGAATGATATAAAATTATGATCTGCAGACCCAGATCTTTAGGATCGCGTTACTGCAAAAATATCGGCTCCCTCCTTTGTGTTGTCAAGGAAGTTGTTTATTTTGTTCATTATAGCTGAGATTCGAGACTTGGTGGCCAGCGCTCTCTCCTACTTGTTTACAAAAATGTTCATAATAATTTATCGCTGTATTATACTTTTCCAAGTATTTTTTGAAGGCTTTGCCTGAATGAGTCGAGACTAACAGTGACACAAATCACATTCTTTTTCCGCTTACAAGTATTGCTTTAAACTGAATATTTTTCTCAAGAATCATGAGTACCATTTAATGTCGTGAGTATCATAACTTATTTTTAGCGGATCTTTTATTCAAAGATCTACCTGCGCAAGATTGTCAGATCTTAGTCCATTTTTACCCGAATGAAATGATGCTGCTTTTTGCCTTAGGTCATATGAATTAACCATAAAAATATCAAAATTTACAAACCATTGAAAAAAGCTCAATACTTTTTCGGATATGAAGCAAGAGCAAAACACCCCTTGTGGTACCGTTTTCTGGGTCCCATTAGCCTTCACATGATTTAATACCTAACAGATCGAAGTCTCCCGGCCAAATGGGACATTAATAATTAAATGCGGATGATATGTCAGCTTTTGCAAGAAGTTCAGATTTCCCATTTCTTGTACCATCTTTACCGCATTACCAATTTAAGAATGCTTAACATGACTATATACTGAGGGTCTATAATTGTTACACTAAAGACGAGTTGTGTGATTACAACCGCTTTTAGGCATGCATTGGCATATGGACAATGAGCTGTTTAAAATATTATCAAACTCTTTCAGCTTTTTTGTTTTTTTGGCAAATGCCGTACAAAGAACTATTTCGTGACCTGGACCGACCCATGCCATGTGACTTACGTTTGCAAATCAGACTACATAATGCAAGCAGTTACACTGAGTGAATTTTCAGACAAAGCGTAAATCCTTATTGATGCTGTTTACAGTTTTAAAGCTATATTCCGCTCCGTATATTTAGCAAGAATATTGATATATCTAAAAATGGTAAGTAAATTTAATAAATATAATAATACCTTGTCAAATACAAAAAAAAAGAGTAACTGAATACGGTCTGCGTATCACATGAATAAGAGTGTGATTAGCCGACTGCTGTTATTATTCGTCGTAGAATAAACGAACCAAAATAGCACACCTACAAAACCTTTGTGGAAAGCATTTAAAAGTGTTAAAGTATAGTGTTTAGATTTGCTATAAAAATTGCAAAATGTTAGACAGATGATAGAATAACACAAATGATACGAAAACCTCATAACTTCTTGCATTACTACAATTCGCCGACCATCTTTAAAAATATTTCTTGTTATATATATATATAGAGAGAGAGATCTATATAGATCCAATATGTTGGTTGCGGATTTTTCTACACGATAGTTGTAATGGAAACATAGATAGCATCCACAACTCAGTGTAAATGTTGAACATTGTAACCGGCATTGTCATATAATTGCTAGTCCAACTCGTGACTAATTATCACTTTCATTTCATTACAGTCTGATTTTACGTCCAACTCAGACACGTCCAAACACAGGCGTTATCATTAGGTATTCAAATATGGACATAAATTATGAGGGTCGTAAATAAATATATTAATTATTAAATAAATAATGAAAAACAAAAGAAATATTTAATTTGCCGTTAGTAATACATTTATCTAGTGAACAAAAACGCTATTTGACATGCTCTTCATAAAAAACTATAGAAAAACTGCTATCAAATATATGCATGAACGTACAGCATTTTGCACAGTGTGAAGTTGTACTCTATTTGTCCACCAATGTTTATTCCAGGTGTTCGTGAAGGAACACGCACATGAGAATATAATATGTGAATAATTTTTTTTTTCGAATAGATCTATTTGTTTTGTCAAAAAGTTCTATAGTTCAACTTTTAATTGTAGTAAATGTACAAATAATATTGCGCTTATACATTTAGAATCAGCCTGAGACGTTGTGCTCATCCTGTACGGTACATGACTATAAATGAAATGCACCAAGTGACGTAATAAATACGTGACGACACAAATGGCAAAACAAATCGATAATTTAGGTCAATGACTGACTTTCTACAGGTACTACGAAGTGCTCATGACAGCTCATATCGTGTATTTCACAAGACAAGCACAAGTATAAATTTGATAGATCCATTTATCATCATTATGCTTGCATTCATGTCTGAAAGACCGAAGTACCTAAATTACGCCGATTTTAAATAATAGCTGCTTGTGACTCTGTGGACGGACAGTTAGGGGAGGTAACTAGAATCACAGAGATCTAATTGCCAGCCAGGATGCTTAGATGCAGCAAGCATTATTATTTTATTTGCGATAGATTAAGATATTCTTCAGGACACTTGGTCACATAAATGGAAATGGAAATGAAAATGAAAATGAAAATGATAAAAGCGTTGGTCCACTTCTCACACTCATATCATTGACAATTGAATTTTTTCTTGGAAAGTTCTTCGGTTTTAATATGTAACAAGTTCTGTAAATCAATAAACAAATCAGATTCTTTTTCATTTTAAAGACTGACATGAGCACCAATCATACTATTTAAACAAATTATGAATTATGATCATATCACCTGGTATGTATCCGGTACTGCTCATGCGGCATTTAACGTCTGTAACAAAATACTAGCTGAAGCCGGTGGCTGAGTTCTTATCAGTCCGACGTCGTCGTTATCAGCCGGCACTGCTTTGTACGTGCCTTCTTTTTGTACCTGGTCCGCCAAGGTCAGGATCTATTACGTTTGGATTTCGGCATGGTGTAGATATATGTAAAAGAGAAAAAAAATATATATAGAATCTATTTGTATGTTTACTGTTTTTATTTTGTTGCTGTTTTACTATTATTATTATTCAAATTGTTAAATAACTGCACAGTTATTTTACTCTTATTATTTATCATAAATCACAAATTATGATGCAATTTTTATCCCGTATCAATGAAGTCGTGGTGCCACGAAATATAATTGTAAAAACTAATTTAATTTATTTCAAACGTGCAACCAAATTACTTAAAAAATATATTCTCAACACATTTAGATAGTGTTTACATTAATACATCACAAAATATAAACTTATAAATATTTCTTTAGAGACTTAAATTGAAATAGTTTGACAGAGCACTAAAAGCACGTCTACCTTCGTTGGAAGTCAGCGAGAAAGAGGACGCTCCCAGCGCGTGCTGATCTTCTCATTATAGAGGGCGCTGTAAGCGCGTGCTAATCTTCTCCTTATATTACGTCATCATATTAAAAACCAATTAGCTAATAATTCCTTTGTGCTAGATAAACAGTTTAATCTTTAGCGATTAAACTCAGTATTCCGGATGATAACTTGAGAACGCTTGGATCTAGGATCATGAAAGTTGATAGGAAGGTCAGTCATGATCAGCAGATGACCCCCTATTGATTTTGAAGTCAAAGGTCAAGGTCACAGTTACCTGGAACAGTTGAACTGTTTCCGGATGATAACTTGAGAATGCTTGGGCCTAGGATCATGAAAGTGGATAGGGATGTAGGCCATGATCATGGAAGTTGATAGTGAGGTTGGCCATGACCAGCAGATGATCCCTTTTGATTTTGAGGTCAGTAGGTTAAAGGTCAAGGTCACAATTACCTGGAACAGTAAAACTGTTTCCAGATGATAACATGAGAACGCTTGGGCCTAGGATCATGAAAGTGGATAGGGAGGTTGGCCATGACCAGCAGATGATCCATTTTGATTTTGAGGTCAAAGGTCAAGGTCACAGTGACCCTGAACAATTACACCGTTTCCGGATGATAACTTGAAAACGTTATGGCCTAAGATCACGAAACTTAATATGGATATTGATCATGACCAGCAGATGACCGCTATTGATTTTCAGATCAATAGGTCAAAGGTCAAGTTCATAGTGACCCGGAAAAGAAAAACCGTTTCCGGACGATAATTTGAGAATCCTTGGGCATAAGATCATGAAACTTAATAGGGATGTTGATCATGACCAGCAGTTGACCCCCTATTGATTTTGAGATCAGTAGGTCAAAGGTCAAGGTCACATTGACCCAGAACAGTAGATTTTTTTTGCCAAATAACTAAGAGAATTTTTTTGGTCCTAGATCACATTTGATATGGAGTTTCCTTATTACTGGTAAATGACCCTTAATTATTGATTTGAGGTCAGTACGTCAAACATACAGTGCACAGTGACCATATAATGTCTGTTCCTTGTGCAATTACTGAATGCATCAAGGGGGGTCATTTCGTGTTCTACGAGCTCTTGTTCCATCTCTGTCTATCTGTTGATACACTGGGTTTCAGTCACTAGCTGGAAGATACTTGCACCTTTGGTATCATGTGTACCCCTATCAGCCGTTTTATATAGTTCCTTAGTCGATCGTATAGTGGATTTTATTTAGTACATCTGAGGTACAAAGTTCTTTAAATATGATTTATTCATTCCAAATCCCAAAATTATCCTGAATTAATTAATACATAAAATCTCTCTCTCTCTCTCTCTAGATGCACATTTAAAATAAATAATTCTATCTTTCTTAAATTAATTTATCCATAGTTCCAAAATAGTCCTTTAAAATAAAATAAGTTTAATAATAATAATTATAATTTAGAATCTTAAATGCCAAAACTGAGAGACACCAATAACCTTACAGCTCTGTTCGAAAGCTAAGGCGCTCTGCAGTCTGTCGAGGAGACCAGAGTTATATAGCAAAACCGTAAAAGATGATGTGTCAACTGCTGACCATTTCTCATGCCACCTTAGTGGAATTAGTATATAATATATTCTAACAAGGTATATTTAAGGAAAGCTATCCAGTAACATCTTATAATATGAATAGATATCTACACGCCGAATAGATACCACGGTGGCACTTGTCACGCTTTATCTAACCTTGCTGACCCTTAAATTAGTCTCGCATTTACTATAGTCTAGCTACTTTAAAGAAAATGAATATGATTTCAAGGTTAAAAAATAGTTAAAATCAAAATCTTATTAATTACAATAACGATACAGTCATAGTATTATACATGGGTCATTCTTCATAGGATGATTGTCCGTTTTCAGATGACTCCTATGATTTTGTTACTGGCAGTGTGTCAAAGGTCAATGTCACTAACCTTGCGCATGAAATCAGTTTCTGATAAGTAACTGGTGTATGCATGCTTTGCCTTACAGTTTTACTATATCTTTGGATGAGAAGATAACCTATTTATTTTTGAGGTAAGGTCAAAGGCCATAATGACGTCAAGGCTGAAAACAATTTTAGTCAATGAGTGGACAAGTCTTGTGCTGCTATGTATTATTGTATATCTTGTCATACCAAGACATGACATAGAATTATTTACTGGGGATATTTATTATTTTGCCCATGTTGCTTGGTCTTCCTGTTTGTAGTCATTTTAGTTTCTGATCAATAACTGGAAGACAATTGCAACTGTTTTTTAAAGTCAATAGGGCAAAGGTCAAGGTCACAATGCTCTTCAGCCTGAAAATGGTTTCCACTCAGTAGATGACCCCGATTATTTAGGTCACAAGATCAAAGCCTCAGTAACATTGAGATTGAAAACAGTTCCCTACCATTTTAGTGGAGATGGTATGGGCCTATGGCTATGAAACTTGATAAGACGGTCGACAGGTCAACTGACCCGTATTATTTCAGTGACATTAGATTAGATCCTAGGTTGAACATATTTATTCCCAACAATACACTATACATAATTATATTTTTATACCAACATTAAAAGTACAGTTGATGGAAAGGATTAGAACGAAAGATTAGTCTTATAGAGTTCTTCTCCTAGGTTTTGAAAATAATTGTGCTTAGGACCTATGAATTCACTAAGCATAATGAAGCTCAGGGCAGAATCCCCTAGTGTATCCATGGTGTCAAAGGCCAGTTGAATATATTGCTTATGCACCTTATGTGCATCTGAATCATTATTTAGACTGATGGCATGTTATCATCAGTGCATAAGAACAGAGGCTCCAAGGGTCACATTAGTTAGCAAAGCTTATGACTTAAAGATGTGCTCAGAAATATTAACAGCATTGTGTAAGACTTTTGTTTTCAAAGGAATTTGAAATATAGGATTTGGACATCAAACGATACTAAGTAAATGACAAATAGGCACTCACGGAAGGGCAAATAATTTCTTAAAATGACACAAACTGTGATCCTGTTTGTATGTGTTTATAGTAGATGCAAAACTGAGTTTAAAATTACCATTCACTGCAATATATAAGATGATTCACCTTCCAAACCAGCACTCATTTTAACATAATGACATAGCATAACCTGTCCTGTGCAAGACATAAACCGTTTAATTATAATCCTATACTAATAAAGTAACGCGGCAAGTTTTAATCTCACGCTTTACGGTGTCAACATGTACAACCATATTTAATACCTAGTCATGAGGTCGTGAAAAAAATCCAAGTTTTCATTTTGATAAAAAAAAATCAAAATTAGTAATACCATATAGGGGTAGAGGGGACGTGAAGCGGGGCGACCTTGTGCATAGCTGGAACTGAAATGTAAGAATACAGATTACCTCACAACTTAGTTCAACTAATTTGACGCGATCCTAGGAAATATTGAGTTGTTTTTCTTATGGGCAATAACTCCACACTTAGATTGTCCGATTGCCCGTCACAAAAACAAAACAATCTGACCGTCGAATTATTTCTACCTCACAACTTAACACAAAAATATAATGATTCTTGATGGGACGTCCAACACGTCACCATTTCGTGCACAATTTAAGAAGTAATCGCGATGAGAACCACCCGTATCCCCACCCACCTCACATATGCATAAGGAATTTAGATAGAGTTTCGATAATTAAAGTACGTACATATAATTTACATTTAAATTCAGGATCTATACATTCACCAAATCTTCAAACGCAAACATTATGGTTGTAACTGCATAAAGTACACTTTAATTTGGCCATTTTATGTAACTCATAACCTATCAAAACTATAGTTTATATTATATGTTTTTTATCTATTTTTACAACTTCAACCTTATTTAGAGAAGTCACAAAAATATACAAAATGTCAAGAACTTACAGGTATAAGGCGGGAAGATAATGATTTGCTACAATACTTGACAATAAGCCATTTTAAAATGATATTTGCTCAAATATTTATATGTTTGTCTTATTTTTCAAATCGTGTTGATGTAAAATGAATAAAATTTATTACTGCATGATAGTAACTTGTAAAAATTCGGGCTATTATTATTGTTATATTGATTTGCAAATCTGGTCTTCTCCCGCAACCAAAACCCAGCCAAAAGAAGCCATATTTCACTTTTTGAGTGCAGTTTTTCAAAAAGGGGGTGTATTGCTGTACGGATCCGTGTCTCTAGACAAGAAGTATGGATCTCCTTTTTCAAGATATTGCGAGTTATTTACATCTTAGATTTTGTTGTAAATGAAAAATAAAATATTTAAGCAGTATTGACCTTGAACGGCTTGAATGTAGATAGCGTCCACTCGATTGCTTACATTTTCTTTCGAAACGAAAATAACCGAGGAACACTCACCTTATAAATCGTGAGGAATCGAACTGACACAAATAGATTAGACAAAATGACGATCCATACACTTAGAACATTTTGTGTTTTCCATATCAAATTATGAAATGTTAATCTAAAGAGAAAGTCGTGCCTTTTTGAATAGGACGACACTACGAATCAGCTTTATACACGGGAACAAGTGGGAAATGTCAGAAAGCCTCAAAATCTACGAATGGATGAAAAATTACCTTATTTCTTATTGAGTTACTGGCTCCACTGCTCCAGATCGCACGGGCATAAACACCGATTTTTTTAAACAGACACAAAGTCATACAGGATTTCATAAGTCATATTTATTATTAGCCTATTATTATATATTTACGGCTAATTAAGGACCACTCGGGGATGGTCCATATATTGTTTTTATGTCAGTGAATCAAAGTTCAATACGACATAGACCAGAGTTATTTTCTCCCAAGTATTTTCGTTTACGGATCCGAAGTCAGAAAAGTGTAATAGCTGCTGCTTTTTAATTTTATACAATGTCTAAGTACCACATGAAGAAGGGCCTTATTTTTATTTTTTTTTTTTTTTTTTGTTGTTTTTTAATAAGTGGCTCAAAGACCGTGGTTACAAGGACAACAACTTTACTTACGTTTTCCGGGCTCTTGGTTAACTTTCAAACTTTACCCATTGTTTTGTGGCGTCAGCAGCTCATATGTCTATCAAACTTTATCATGATAAAACATTTCATTTTGTTTTCATTTATAAACATAGTTGTTTTCTTCCAAATTTAAGAAATGTTACATACTTTGAGTTTCAACCTTGCGTATTTTCATTTTCATTTCATTACGCGGTGTTGGCTTTTACTTATTTTCTAATGTATATGATATTTGTGATCTTTGTGTTGTGTAAACTTGTCGCTATAATTATGTTAATGATATTTGTATGTAACAAGAAACTATACATGTATATGTATATATATATATATATACATATATAATAAAATTATTTGAACTGAATTATCATACTATTAAAACTATTGTAAAGGTCTGTTTGTATATGTGAAATCAGTTAGCAATATTCCAGACAGATTTTTCAATGTGACTATTACACCTAGAATGATAAGCTGTATCTTGTATCATCAAGCCGCATTTAATAAAAAAAAAGAAGTACACGGGACCTGTGTCGGATAAACTTTCATAAATGATACAAGGAATTGTCCACGAATTGCAGTTCAAGTAACCGCTTTAGAAATTTTTCATGGAAAATGATAAACATTTTATTACAATTTAATGTTTATAGTGTGCAGCCAAAATCTCTGTAATTTTTTTTAGCAAATACATAAGAAAAAATGACAATTGTTTTCACTGCTAATTCATTTCAATACACATTTGGTGAATTGTCAAATATTGTTACATCGGCACTCCGACTGGACGGACTGAAACGCCTAAAGTATTAAACCTGTCAAAAACTCAGCAAAATGATGTCCTAACTGCTCGCTATGTCCGGTTGTATGAAGACGGGGTAGGCAGTTATATAATTTCCGGATGTCTAGTTCAAAATTGTCTTCGCTATAAAAGCCGACACGACTAATTCAAAATCACTTCTACATTGGAAAGTCAAACCAAAAACATCGTAAGTTATTTATATTTATATTTCAAAGATTGTTTTCATTTACATTTAGTTTTAGTTTGTTTTTCGTTTTGTTTTTTTATTTCATTTTTATAGACCAATCTCTACCTAAGATTGAAAGAATAAGCAAAATTAACCTGCAGATATATTAAACGTCTGAAAGGCATTGTTTAGCTTACATTTTTATTTTCCCATCTTGATACAAATATACTTTTGATGATCAGAACTCGTCAAATCCAATAGTTCTCTGTCATGTTTTTTTTTCTTTTCTTTAATATTTCAACACGAAAAAAAGAAAGATTTGTTCATGATCATTTACGTTTAAAAACGTAATATATGGTAGATCTATATGACTATAATGATTTAGATTTAAGAAGTTATTTTTTGATATATAAATTATAATCCGGTACAATTATTTTTACTTCTTCAAATAATTGATTGAGATTTCTTACGATGTATCGACCTTTAGGACTAAAGGGTAAGTCCTCAGTTGCTCTTACATTTTATTACAGAATAATCATGAAGATCACAATTTTCGCCACTGTCGCCTTGACCGCCGTCGTTGGTATGGCATTTGCCGACGAAATGTTCAATAACTGGAACAACAATAACGGATGGGACAATGACGACGGATTCGGTGGTGCTTCGTTCGGAGGTATCAGCCAGATCAGTGGCGGAGGATTCGGACAGCAAGTAGGATACGGTTCTGGATACGGCTCAGGATACGGATACGCTTCAGGCTATGGATCCGGATACGGCAAAAGTTTGGGATACGGCAAAGGATACGGTGTAGCACAAGCTTCTTACATTCCAGTTCCAGCTATGCCCAAGACCGGAGGCTCTGGCAACTCTTTCTGTAAGTTATTTTCTTGCTAACTTTGTTATCTTATCGGTGTTTTTTTTTTCTTGAACCAACTGGTCTTTTGTAATAACTCTGTAATTCTTGTATGTTTGCTAGATTAAGAAATACATATCATTGTCTTTTTGGATTTTTCCCTTAAGCTGTAAACAACAACATTTCTCTCGTCATAGTGCTCTAGTACTCTATATTTAAGACAGATTTATCTAGTTGTTAAGGTAGTAGAGCTGTAATGAAATTCGGCAATTTCCGTGCGATTTCGTATTCTTGTCTGTTATTTCGGCATCCTTCGACACACAAGCAACAGTTTCCGTAACAGCCGGAAAATACCGAAGTCATACACGGAGAAAATTAAATCGACGGAAATTACCGATGTTCATTACGGGTTCAGCATTGGAACGTTCACATATGCCTGTTTTTTCACTGCCTTCAAATGTTAGAATCTATCGTAGTCATTCGTTTTTAAATATTGTGTTTCACATTGTTTTGTAAGAAAGTATAAGTTAAAGAAATCACTCTCTTGAAAAAGAACACTATTGTTCGAAGTATGGTTTCAAATATTGGGACCAAGATATGATACTTAAAATTTGGGCCTTTTTTCATGGTCTTACAATTAGCAGAGGGTATGTTCTAACTTGAAAAAAAAACTAGTGGCAATGCTTTAATCATTACCATTCAATGTTTTCTTCTCTTTTCAGTGTCCATCTTTGCTTTGTTGTTCCTTCTCCCACTCCTGTTCAACAGATCTTCCAGCCAGGACCAGATTATCCTCCTCAACTCAACACTCGAGGGTTAAAAAGTCTATATTTTGTAAGTATGAATAGCATATTCTTTTCAAAGTCTTTTAGAACTTACATTCATGTACAATCAAACAGCTGATATTTCATAAAGTTAACATGTTTATCAATTACACGTGCGCCGTTTCCGACTCCGTAAAATAGATTTCGCACGGCCATTTATTGCCAATGAGCCGATGCACCGAAAATGTATTCGTTCACTGTCGTCAACTCATCATCAAGTAGTCGAATTATTCTTACTGTCTTCCTTCAATGTTTTATTTTCTAAGTTGTCTTTATCGAGAGTGTGATAAATATTAAATTCGTGTATTTTTTTTTTTTGGATACATACTATAATTACCGATGCTATCCGAATTTGCTATTCTTTGACAAAGAGCCGACATATGCTGCCGGGACATAATCCTTGCTCTGATGTTTTAAAACCTGAATATTTATTTATAGTATATTTAAATCATGTAAATATCGTTCTAAACTATGTGACAATAGTAATTATGATATTCAAATCATTTTAATCTTTATCTCTGAAGTGTTTCTTTGCTTGTTTTGGTTTCATAGTTAAGAATCTTTTTTCTTTGCAGATCAATTTATCTCGTTCCGCACGAGATGTTACCAGTGCCACACAGTTCACGTGCAGTTTGATCATGCAACCATTTTCTGCAAATATATCCATGTTATTTATTATCGTTACGTTGAAAATAAAAATAAAAACGAAAAAAAAATCTATATATTGTCTTTCTTTTAAAAGGTCAGTCTATGTAATAGATAAATATACTGAATATCGAACAGCTTCATTTTATTCGAAGCTGACAATGGTGGAAGACAAAGTACTCGTGCATCTGATTTATAGAAAACCACTTTAACATTTACCCTGCTAAATTTCTAAAATGGAATGGTCCATCATCCAATTTGGGCAGTACCACTTATTATTCACAGGGTTGTTCACTGAAAATTTTCTGACTGAATAACGAACAGTGCAGACCATGATCAGCCTGCTGGTCAACACTTGCCGGTTAAAGGTGATCAATCGCATTTAAGCAACATTTATTTTACATCGTTTTTCAGTTTTCGTATATTCTTTTAGAAACTTATTTATGCGGAAATGATTATTTCACTGAGCCAGTTTCCTACTAGAAATAATCATTTATTGAAATTTTATTATATATTATTACCTGCTTTTAAGAGAAACGCTAATATCAAACGTTATTCTTTTGATTAATTCAGTATAGATATTCATGCATTCTTGTCGAATTCGAGCAACAAGGTTAGAAAAATCTTAAGATAAAAAGGTACTTCATGTGATTACATTGAATGTATCAAAATAGGGAAAAGGTACAGAAATGACTTTTCATTATCGGACCCAATAAGAAAATTCTAGGCCTACTAGGCCAGACTGAGTACTGAATTCAGATATTTTGATCACTCATATCAAGAGGGTGAACACGTAGTTGCATAATGATAGTATGTTGAAACTCAACCTTCAGCCATTGGCTAAATACAACCTTCCAACAAATTATCACGCCAATTACTTGATTGATAATATCACAATCTACATCTTCTAAAATTGGTTATTGGTGTCAATCGTTCAGTGAAATGAGATCTGCTTACAAAATTTAATCTTTATTCTCATCGTAATACCTACAACAAATAAACAGTTATTACAAATGTTGTACGCCGTTCCATGTTGGAACTGCTAGTATAAGAGATTATTGCACAGTCATATCTACATCAATGCTTTTACAAAACTATAAGACAATATAACCGAACTAGTTTTGTTTGCTAATCCATAAGTATCTTATTAAAAAATAACTAAATATTTTTTTTAAAAAACTACATAAAACAATAATAATATTTGAAAATGAAAATTTGTACTATTTTACACACTTCAATAATTAAAAAAAAAATGGTTTAAGGTGACCCAAAACCTGGCGATCAGATCAGCCTTGCATTGATTAGCAAAACTTTTTCAGTGGACAAAATATTATGACCTTACGCGTCACACGTTGCAAATGTTATACTGTTTGTTCTAACTTTTCTTCAAAAATGATTTGATAGATTTGAAAAAAGTAAGCTAAACAAGCAAGGAACTTAAGAACTATATTAACAATTTAATATATACTTTATGTAGCCGTTATAAGCTAATGCTTTATGACATCCATCGTACGCTGAAATCACATTTCATATGAATCATCTTCATATGAATCATATCATGCATCGATCTATAGTTCTACTGCCATTTTTATTGATTTTTATAGATTATTTTGATATAATTCCAACGAGCTTCTCTGTGTAAAGCTTGCATTTTACACGGCATACCTAACTCATACATAATTTAGAGAAGGCAAGCATGCATCATTGCTTTGTTTAAGTTACACGTGAAAAAGTGAACCGTTGTGCCATAATTTAAGTGTTTTCAAAACATTAAAATATGCAAGTATTAGATAATTTCGCAAGATCAAAGATACAACAATCAATATCTTCAAGTAACCAAATTAGATCTATGCGGTCTATTGACCCTCATTAGGAAATTGTTGACCGAGGTCTAAAGCAACACTTTGTCTAAAGGTTAGCAAATACTACCGCAATAAATGTATGTATGAAAGATTTTTATAATGTTCATCAAGAAAATGTACGTTATTTTACAGGCGTTCAAAAAGAGTCCCGGTGTTTGCTGTAATCAAGAATTCCAGCTATTTAGTTTTTATTTCTAAAGTTTGAGAAACTAAACCATTTTTGAAGATCATTTTGGACAATAATCTTGAATATCGGCAATTTACAATTAAAATTTTTAAATTGTTTATAGCTTTTTACTTTTAAATGTATTGAAAACTAACCTTGGGAGCTTTCATCCTCATCAGCCAATTGATCTTCTTTACACTGACTGGGGATTAGGATTAACACCACCCAAGGGCGTGAGTGATGTTAATGCTGTGTCCCACATGTGCGATAACTGGAAACAGCCCCCTCCCTGTTTAGCGCCGGTTTGTATGCTTTGATGTTCACCGCCTCCTTGACCCCTCTTTCAAACCAAGAGGGTTCCCGGTCAAGAGTACTCACGGATTCCAATGAGACAGCGTGACCTGGGCTTTCTTGATGTATGTGGCGTGATACTTCGATACTACTAGAACTAGGTCGTCTGTATTCCATGAATCTTGCTCTCAGTGTTCGTTCCTTTTCACTTATGTAGTCCTTGTTACTTTTCATGTCCGTCACATTTTATATGGTAAATTCGGCCTCTGATTTCTTCTTTATTTGTTTACAAGAATTTGTCTAAGTGTGCGCTGTGGTTTAAAACACACATTTATCTTGTGTTTATTGAAAATTCTCTTCAGATGTTCACTCTTTCCTTTCATGTGACACTTCCCTTTGAGTCTTTTCTATCCGATGTTTTCCTTCTACTTTGGTCTTTTCTTTTCAACAGATGTTTCTTAACTTTGTTAACTGCCCATCTTGGGTAATTGTACACATTTAGGGCTTTATTCACATGTTTTATTTCGGCCTTTAGATCTGTAGGATCTGAGGTCACCACTTCCGCCCTTTGGTGTAAAGTTCTTATAACTCCAAGTTTGTGTTCTTCTGGGTGCGCTGAGTTAAAATCCAGATACTGATCAGTATGTGTTGGTTTCCGAAATACTGTTGTTTTCAAATGACCATCAATGAGTCTTACAGTGTTCGTATCTAAAAATGCCAAAGTCCCGTTGTCTTCCTTCTCTATGGTGAACTTAATATCCGGGTCAATACTGTTGATGTGATCTGTAAATTCATTAACATACTGCCTCAGCTGCTTGCTTGGTATGAGTGTCGTCCACAAAACGGAACCACCAACCCGGAGGGTGGGTGCTGTTGAAAGTGCCAACGACTCAAAATGTTCCGTGTATAGGTTGCATACTATGGGGGATACCGGCGATCCCATGGCAGCTCCGTGAATCTGGAGGTAGTATTGTCCATCGTACACAAAATAGGTGCATTTTAGGCAAAGTTCTAACAGTCTAGTTACCCGATCTGCTGATAGCGGTGTTCTTTGAGAAAGGGTGGTGTCTGTAGAGAGTTTGTCTTTAATGACCGTCAATGTCTTGCCCACGGGTACACTTGTAAATAACGCACTTACATCATTTGACACGAAGATCTCATCCTCATTCACCGTTTTGTCTTTTATCCCTGCAAAATGTTTTGAATTCTTAATGTGATGGTTAGTTTTCCCCACAAGTGGTGACATAACTTTTGCAAGGTATTTGGCACTGTTGTACATAATTGATCCTACACTGCTCACAATTGGGCGCAAGGGCATGTTGGGTTTGTGCACCTTGGGTAGGCCATTGAATTTAGGAGCAGTTTCAGTGGTCGGATAAAGGTGCTAACTTAAAACAAAGTCAATTTCTTTATTCTCTCTGATTTCTTTCAGGTAATCTACAGGGAATAACATAGCTGTTACCTTTCACATGTTGAGGTCACCGGGACCAGTATGTCCAGGAGAATGGGCCTGGGTGGAGTTAGCATAGTATGACCTGACTGGACTGTGTTTCGCTATAATTGTCCAGAATACCAGAATACTAGTGATGGCTGATGAAGTCGTCCATAGTAGATGGATGAAAGCTCCAAAGGTTAGCTTTCAATACATGTAGCGTGAGAAAGTAAAAAGCTATAAACAATTTAATAATGACTGAAACCACACAGTTGAATTTTCATTCAAATACAACAGAAATTGTAACTGTATTATTCAGTTTAGTAATAAAGAGACCCAAACAAACATTTTGTGTCGCAGAAACCCTTATTTACTCAGATAGACCGATACAGATATGTTAGGATTCTGCATACACGTTAAGAGTGTATGAGCAACATGGAGGTCGGGGGTAAATGGACAAACAGTCCATATAAAGGCATAACAACTTAAAACAGAATATTAGTGTTTTAATGGATAAAGCAATCATTCAGTCGGGGGAGTGGTGGAATGAGGAGGGGCAGAATGAGGAGGGGAGGGGCGGAATGAGGAGAGGTGGCATGAGGAGGGGCGGAATGAGGAGTGGAGTGGCGGAATGAGGAGGGGCGGCGTGAGGAGGGTCGGAATGTCGCAATAAAGAGACATGAACGGAATCGCCTTCTCAAAGAGTCAATGAAAACTGGTTCACTTCTCAGCAGACTACACTATCGCATCTTTTTTGTTTCACAGCGAACCGGACGATTCTACTACATGCAATACTGAAGTAAAAAGAGTCTTATAATCATACAAAAACATTGTTTTTAAATTACACATACATTCGATTGATATCTTTCATTTGTATATTTCATACTAGTTATTGTTAAGGAAGTTCAACATTTATTTAGAACGCGTAATTTTTTACATAGAAACACAAACTGTACAACGCGATGACAAGGGATTGAAACCTGAGCGCTATTCAGTGCGCTAACTTTACTGTCTCAAACGAATTATTACTCTGTAAATACGAAATAGATTTTCGCATATAGTTCTTATGTCACCGCCGTATATAGCTTGTCCTTATATAGTTCTTCTATCACCTAGGTATATAGCTTCTCCGTACATAGTTCCTGTATCACCGCCGTATATAGCTTCTCCGTATATAGTTCTTCTATCACCTAGGTATATAGCTTCTCCGTATATAGTTCCTGTATCACCGCCGTATATAGCTTGTCCGTATATAGTTCTTCTATCACCTAGGTATATAGCTTCTCCGTATATAGTTCCTGTATCACCGCCGTATATAGCTTGTCCGTATATAGTTCCTGTATCACCTAGGTATATAGCTTCTCCGTATATAGTTCCTGTATCACCGCCGTATATAGCTTGTCCGTATATAGTTCTTCTATCACCTAGGTATATAGCTTCTCTGTATATAGTTCTTCTATCACCTAGGTATATAGCTTGTCCGTATATAGTTCCTGTATCACCTAGGTATATAGCTTCTCCGTATATAGTTCCTGTATCACCGCCGTATATAGCTTGTCCGTATATAGTTTTTCTATCACCTAGGTATATAGCTTCTCCGTATATAGTTCTTCTATCACTTAGGTATATAGCTTGTCCGTATATAGTTCCTGTATCACCGCCGTATATAGCTTCTCCGTATATAGTTCTTCTATCACCTAGGTATATAGCTTCTCCGTAAATAGTTCCTGTATCACCGCCGTATATAGCTTGTCCGTATATAGTTCTTCTATCACCTAGGAATATAGCTTCTCCGTATATAGTTCCTGTATCACTGCCGTATATAGCTTGTCCGTATATAGTTCTTCTATCACCTAGGTATATAACTTCTCCGTATATAGTTCCTGTATCACCGCCGTATATAGCATGTCCGTATATAGTTCTTCTATCACCTAGGTATATAGCTTCTCCGTATATAGTTCCTGTATCACCGCCGTATATAGCTTGTCCGTATGTAGTTCTTCTGTCACCGCCGTATCTAGCTTATCCATATGTTGCTTCTCCGTGTTCTGATCATCTATCCCCGCTGTTTATAGCTTCATCGTGTATAGTTCCTCCATCACCGCCGTATATAACTTCTCCTTATACAGATTTCTCCGTCTAGAATTCTTCTATAAACTCCTCTTGGAGCTATATACGATGCTGCTATTGAAGGAGCCATAATACGGGGTGGCAATTCGATACTAAGTGACTTTGATATATTTATATTGAGACAATTAAAACTTGTTTTGCATCTGAAATACTAATTCTTATATACGATCTTAAAATGAAAAAAAAATACACCTGTTTTGAGGAAATTACCTCTATTATTATATTAAACAATCTTCCCCCTACTCCTCGCTCCTATTTTTTTTTTTACATCTATGAGTCTTGAAGTTGTGCAAGAATTGTTTTTTCCCTGTCACAATAATAACTCCGGGAAAAACAGTACATAACATACAACTAAAGCACTATACTATATCACAGTGTCCCATTAGGGCTATCACCGCATATTGTGTGGTCGAAACAATGTTGAAAAGTCGAAATAACAAAACTACGGTGATGAATGGTCGAAAGTACAATGCTGAAAATACGAAATAATTTCGACTTTTTAACAATTTATTTTCGTTGTTTTGATTTTCTACATCGTAGTATCGTTCTTTCACAGTTTTTAGCTCAAAATATACGGTGATTGCCCTAACGGGACACCGTACTGTATTAAGTTGAAGTATTTTTAGTAAAATACTATGACATATTTTCATTAATTGAAACGAAGGATATACATACAATTTATAATTACACACCCGTTTTTACATTCCGTTAAGTTACAGTGGAACCGGAAACGTCATTTTTCTTTTTCATACTGACGTCTGAATTTCATATTGGGTACATTGAATACTATCGAACAATTTTATGACAATGTGTGTAAATATATATGTTATAAAAAGATTATTATCTTCGCGCCGAGAAAAATGCACTTATTCTCTAGCAGAATTATATTGCGTTCCGAAAGTCGAGCAACATTTCCACTGCATTCAGAAGTCGTACATTTTTTTCGTCAACAATAATTATACGACTCCATACATAAACTCCCGGTCCAAAGTTTGTACAATATGACCGATCTATATTCAACACAATGTTTACTTATTTAAGAAGTCAAGAATTTAAAAATAAGACTTTGAAAATTAATTTCTATAATGTCATGTAATTAAACACTTATTGACCTCGGACTATACTTTTGACTTTTGACTGGCAAGCCATTCAGTGCGGTATAATTTTAAAGATATAATGAAAACAACAAAACATGTAAAGATCAAATGACGAGTGTAGTGTGGAATGAATATAGGTACACTGTGGAATGAATTGAGGACCACTGTGAATTTACCAAGACTATCAACATTTTTATTTTATCGCTGTATTCCTGTTTAAAAAGGCATTAGTGCAAGATGGCAAGGCATACTGCTGTAAAATCAAATATATGATTTATGATTTATTTATTTTATAATATAACATACCCCGCTATTGTTTTATAGCGAGAATAACAATAACATGGCATGAAATGTACTTGTTTGCAATGGCTAGTTTTCAGACAGTAAATGCTTATATTTTAACACCAAAATACAAAACAATGTTGAAATAAGTGCAATATTTACACCGAAAAAGAATCTTTGTAAATGTATTTTTTGTTTTCATTTTATGTCATTTGCTTTCCCGCACTTTCATTTTTACATTTTCTAATTACTTTTCGTGTTTCTTTTGATTTGCTTATCTTTTTACTAGTTTTCTGCATTAAGAAATATATTTATTATTTATTATTTATGAATTATATCATGTATTTACTTATAAATAACACCCAAATTAATGTCTTCAAACTATGTTGTACACAAGATAAAAATTAACCAAGTACAATCGAATGGAATTTGATGTAATTTTCCATAGCAGAAAGGATAATCTTGCCAATTGTATGATTTTTGCACATCTATTACTTATATACTGGTGTGTGTACTTTTCTGTCTGTTTAATATTATTCTTTTTTAGTTTCCAGTCCAAAACTGGCTAAACGCTAATAAACCAAATTTAGACATGAAACATTTTTTAAAAGTCTTTTCTCACCAAGAAAGTAAAACATTTTATTTTTACATCAGAATATTGCATTTTTGGAACATGCCCTGAGAACGTATCTGCATAAATATTCTTTCATTTCATTTTAACCATTCATATTTTGTGTATCTACAGATTTTTTTTAATTTTAACGTAAGACTTCGATCAGACTTTTCAAAACGCCAAGGGTGTTAAAACTGTCAAGACGTTTCAAAATATATGCCATAATATCTTGCAATGTCCGGCTGTCTGAAGGCTGGGTAGGATATGTTACGTCGCAGTGTCGGGTTTGTCTAAAATTGTCCTCGCTATATAAACTGGCTCAGACCGAGTTTAAATCACTTCTTCAACGGAAAGTCAAACCAAAAACATCGTAAGTTTTCCAATTTTGACTCTTTTTTTAGAAATTATCTTTAGTTACCGATAAAATGTTTAGTTATACGTTTATAAAATTATATTGAGATGCTTAAAATTTTACTTTTTTATCTTAATTTTGAAATAAATAATACTTTAAAATTTTCATGTTTTTTAAACAATTCTTTTAGTGAATGCGCTGCGTTACTGCACATGAATAGATAAAAAAAGAAATAAATTGTGATGGTTAGAATTAAAAGTTTTATCTTCAACATTTGTATTGATACACTTTAAATGTGTATATTTTTACTGGAAATTACCACCTGATGTAGCATACAATATCGAATTTGTTTAAAAAAGACATTGAACGAAATATTTTTCTATCTGAATTTTACTGTTTTTTTTTTACTAATTGCATCATTGGTCATATGTTTTCGCGGCTTTATTTATCGTAAGACAGCTGCTATTACACACAAGTTGTAGTTTAAACAAACAAGTGAACTGACAGTAACTTCTTTCAAAATGAAAAAAAAAAAAAAAAAAAAAAAAAAAAAAAAATATATATATATATATATATATATATATATATATAAAAGTGATATTACTCTAATATTTTGCTATAACACAGCAACATTATCTTTAACTTCCGTTTTTCATCAATATCCAACCGCGTGGATAACGCAGTACTCATATTTTACATTTTATATTTTGTTGGCTTTATACGGATGAATACAGCCTGAAACTCAGTGTGAAGTGAAAAGTGAAACATTTGGGAAACGGGTTCATCTTTCAAATTATTGTCTTTCAGAACAAACATGAAGATCACAATTTTCGCCACTGTCGCCTTGACCGCCGTCGTTGGTATGGCATTTGCCGACGAAATGTTCAATAACTGGAACAACAACAACGGATGGGGCAATGACGATGGATTCGGTGGTGCTTCAGGATTCGGTGGTGCTTCATTTGGAGGTATCGGCCAGATCAGTGGCGGAGGATTCGGACAACAAGTAGGATACGGTTCCGGATACGGCTCAGGATACGGTTCAGGCTATGGATCAGGATACGGCTCAGGATACGGAAAAGGATACGGTGTAGCACAGGCTTCTTACATTCCAGTTCCAGCTATGCCCAAGACCGGAGGCTCTGGCAACTCTTTCTGTAAGTTTGCTTCTTTTGTTCTACACTTGATGTTTTCAACAGGGTTTGTGTCAACCTAAAGGCATATTTGTACCAGTTTCTACCTTCAATAGCATATTAGTATCAATTTCTCTTATAAATAGTTTGTTTGAACGACATTCCTTAGTCAATAGCTTATTTATATCAGATTCTCTTATCATTAGCACATTTGTATTAAATTCTCTTATCAGTAGATTCTGTTATTAATAGCACATTTGTATCAGAAACAAAGAAGCTGGTACTTCGAAGCTATTTAAGGTCATATAAGCCAAAGTTTCAGTTTTGTGCATTTGTTGGGTAACTTACAAACAAAGTGAACACGGTGGCATTTTCGCATTTTCATCAAACTTGGCAATACTGTTGTTGAATATAACATGTTTTATAAGTTCTAAGTGAAGATTGCTGTATGATGTTCATTCCATTTGTTTTTCAGTGTCCATCTTTGCTTTGTTGTTCCTTCTCCCACTCCTGTTCAACAGATCTTCCAGCCAGGACCAGATTATCCTCCTCAACTCAACACTCGAGGGTTAAATCATCTATGTAAGTTTTATACTACATGTGTTTTATTTCAAAGTCTTAGATGGTCCTCTGTGACCAAACGATTAAGTTCTTTGACTACAAATCACTTGCCCTCGCCGATGAGTGTTCAAAGCCTGGCTTTGGGTATATAACTCTTCATGTGAGGGAGCCATCCAGCTTACTTAAGTGGTTCTAGCCGGGTGCCCGTCCATGCATAAAAATGCCCGGGAGACACCTGTGGTCTTCTTCCACTGTCAACAAGCTTGAAATGTTGCCATATGACCTAAATGAAAATAATGGAAATAATTGATACCATACAAAATAACAGTAGGCAGTGGTACTCGCCACTTCTTATCTAAATGCATTGTTTTTTCTTTAAATTGTTAGGCTAAGGTACTCGCCCACTTATCTAAAGACACTGTTTTTCCTTAAATTGTATTCATTTTTCTAAATTTGCGACAATCTATAGTTGCATCAAAGAAAGGTGTAAGTAAAGGAACATGTGCTAAAGCTCAAATTCCACTGTTTATGTCTCTCTTACCGCTCGAGCAGTCATGATTTATCATTTTAAAATTGTTATTTTCAGATTATTCACCACATGCTTCGCCAGCAGTTACCAATGCCACACAGTGCAGGTGCGTTTTGATCACAGCGCCAACCTTCGCAATATTTACATCGTATTTATTGTTATTACATTATGTAAAAATAAAAATAGAAAAAAAGCTTGATCTTGCTTTGCTTTGAAAATTTACATCCTTTTTCAATATGATCACTCCCGGGGTCATACAGCATATATTTCACTAACAAATACAAAACCCTGTATTCAGCTCCCAACGAATACGGAAAAATATTCAATGGAAATGACCTAATGATGGCGTCTCGACATTCCATGTGTTAATTTCAAACGAGTTTTCAATCTTATTCATCTAAAAGTATAGTAAATTTTGACTGAAATAACACTAGAAATAGGTATATGTTTATAACAAAAGGGTAATTAAAATAGTACCTTGATCTCGTGGATTTTGCCAGGGCGGACCATACGCGAAGCAAGCGTCTCGTGGGATCCTGGCCTGCCAAAATCCGCTCGAGCCGGAAACAACATTACAGATCAAGGCACTATTATAGTAACCCTATTATATGTCATTTAAATACATGCGACTACAGCTCAATAATAAGTGCACATCATTCTCAGGTGAAAAGTAATTATGTGTTCCCCATTCGCACGTATCCGCTGATTTATCATCCAAAACATTCTTCTGGTGGAATCGCCAAAATGGCAACTGGCTACTTTAAATAGATGCAAACAAAAAGTGGCCGTTGTTGTAAATTGACACATTATTTTTTGCAAAGTAGCAATCCTCCGTACCATAAAGTCCGAGGTGATCAGACTGATAAAGTACAAAAAAGTACAAAACAGCTCCGAAAGGGGATGAAAAAAAATCAACAGCCTTGCTGGGATTTTCACAATGTTCCATACCGGTATTCACTTTCTTTTACCAATTTTCAATGTTAACGGTGGTTGCGACATTTAGCGGTGTTGCGGCATTTAGAGGTGGTTGTGACATTTAGCGGTGGTTGCGGCATTTAATGGTGCTTGGACATTTAGTTGTGGTTGTGACATTTAGCGGTGTTTGCGACATTTAACGGTGGTTGCGATATTAGCGGTGTCGCGTCATTTAGCGGTGGTTGCGACATTTAACGGTGGTTGTGACATTTAACGGTGGTTGCGACATTTAGCGGTGGTTGTGACATTTAGCGGTGGTTGCGACATTTAGCGGTGGTTGTGACATTTAGCAGTGTTGCGACATTTAACGGTGCCACATACATTATAGATGAATTAAACTTGGCTTGAAAGAAGACGGTCAATTTTTTATAATTAAACAGCGAAAAACTAGTAAATGGACAAAGTGTTAACAGATGAAATACGTGCTAGCATATATATCAATGAAGATTCAACCAAGCAGCTGTTTAAAACATATACTATGAAATCCAAACGTTTTGTTCAGCAGAAAATATGCTTTGAAGACTAAGTAAAATGATTTCTTATTAGCTGGATTTTTGAGGGAAAAAACAATCATGCTGAGGCATTATGTTCAAAATTATCGAAATTCTTGATTTTTTTCATGGCCTGGAACGGAAAAGGGTTGTTTTCTTTGGTATAACAATGTCAGATTTTCGTCCTTAGCAATTAATAACCTGCTGTAATCTGTGACGATGGAATCGCCTCACGTATACTGTTTCATCTCTTCGAGTCGAAAGAAAAGCCTTTTCGAGTAATTGTTCATAATCTATAAAGCGTCCTCATTCTGTACACAAAATACTGTACCTCGTCCCGTCAAATGCTGCCCAGTCGAACTTTGTCCTGCAATACGAAGGGAATGTTTGGACTATATTTAAGCTGTAATTGATTAGAATGTACATGTATACCACATTGTAAAAATACAAATTATTGTACAAACATAAACACAGAATGTCATTTTAGATATACCCATTCATAAGTTGAAACTTTGATAACTATAAAAAATGCTCCTTGTATAAAAGATTATAAATGAAACAAGAAATATCTTTAAAAATGATGGTCGGCGAATTGTAACCAGGAAAGAAGTTTATGAATTTTTCATCTAACATTCATCTTTCATCTAACATTTTTCCAATTGCAAAACTAAACACCGCACTTTAACAATTTAAATGGTTCTAATTTTTCGCAAAGGTTTCGTAGGGTTGCAATTTTGTTTCGTTTATCCTTAGACGAATAATTACAGCAGTAGTTTGATGAAGATTCATGAAGCGGTTCATGAGAAGAGGTCATTAAACGTGTTTATATTTTTAGCTAAATTGGTCCCTATCCCCATTTGTAACAAAATAGCAGGAGACCTTACGATATTGTTACACATCGAGTTTGATAAGAATCCATTACATTTTAGTGGTTAATGCGAAGAAAGGCATATCTACTTCTAGCTATAGTGGTCCCTAAAGGGCCCAAGTTCCTATATAAATAAATTTGGAAGAGGACCTTATGATGATGCTCCAGACCAAGTATGACAAAGATCCACCAAGCTGTTCATGAGACGCTGTATAAAGGCATTTCTAGTTTTAGCTCTAGCAGCCCCTAAAAGGGGTCAAATGTCCCAGCTGAACAAAGTTGGCTGCGGGCCTAATAAAGATGCCACAAATCAAGTTTGATTAGAATACATGAGAAAAGATCAAAGGATTTTTTTATTTATTATTTTTATTAATTTCTAAAATAGGCCAACTGATCCCGCTTTAACAAATGCATATTCGCTATTCATGAATCTTTGGACAATGACGTCACACCTATAAAAAAGTGAAGGTCAAGCAAAACATACAATTGTAATTATTTCAATATTTCTGTTTCATAAGCAAAGTTTGACTGTAGTCATATCACGTAGATAAACTGTATGCAGCGTACCTTTATTTCAGTGTAATGAGATTCAGTCATTATATAGCATATACATAATAAAACAGATTTCAACCGAGTTCAATATTTGCATACCATACCAAAGAAAAATATTCATATAATAAATCAGTTAAATAATTTATAACAAATATATCAAAGCAAACAAGTACTCATTTTAATATGCAATCTGAATAAGTCACAAAAGCAAGAAACCTTTTCATATACAGACGGCAATTGTAACAAGGAAAATCTTTTAAAAAGCACTTCTCTACATAAAAGACTCTTATCACACCCTTATTCATGTGATACGCAGACCGTATTCAGCTCTTTCTTTAATTTGATATATGTTGGTATTTGAACAGGTTTTTATCATATTTATTAAACTTACTTATCATTTTGAGATATATCAATATTCTTGCTAAATATACTGAGCCAAAGTTAGCTTTAAAACTGTGAACAGCGTCGTTTAGGATAAACGCTTTGTCTACATTTCACTCAGCGTAGCACAATCAACAGAGTGAAAGAAATTGACACTCTCGTCCAATCAGACAGAGTGTTGCATAAATCTTCCATTTTGATAAATTATCTATAATGCGTTATCAAGTAGTTTGATTTGCAAACTGAAGTCACGTGGCATAGGTAACGAATTCGTTCTCAGACGGCGTTCGCCGAAAAACGTGTAACATGTATTTCCTAAAGCATACTGGAACAGGGTATTGACTGAAACTGTAATGTAATTGATCAGTTTGCGTCTAAAATTTAAATATGATACCAATTACATACAAACTGAGTTCAGCATGGATATAAGGGTAGTATAATATAACATTTGTTCAGAAATGCATTGTGCAGATGCAATGTAATATTAATGAAAGATTTTGTGATTCTCATTTGCCATAATTCTGTCCTACTGTCTCTGGAAGCAAAATTACATGAACAAAAGAGATTTAAAAAAAAATCGTTCCATTTGCTTAACTATATGCATGTCCTGAGAAAATGTAAATGCACTTTCAGCACTGAAGCTATTATGTAACCACACTCAGTATAATTGGCCAACAATAAGTATATTAAAGAATATTGTGTTAGATTGTCTTGAACCCATTGTTCACAACTAATGTTTTTTGAGGCCCATCTATGCGAGAATCATCTTTCTGTCTAAAATTTGAATATATGAAATGAATCTATGTCTTGTTATATCCTATTTTCTGTAACTTCCATCAATAAATTTGAATATTGGATTCTCATAGTGGAAAGTTTTATTGAATCAAATCTTATGTTACCTTCCTCTATGACTATGACAATATAAGTTCGTGCGCAGCATCGAAAGTAGAGTTTTTCTGACAGTATGTAGGTATGCATATCCACTATTGTAGACAGCTGCTTTGTCTATTTTAATATAAAATATTAACATAAAATATTTTAGCATTGTGGAACTTTTAAAATACGACCAGAAACAAATGTATAAATGAACATTCTGTGGGTGCAATGTGTTTTGGGGTAATTTTGAGGGTGTGTTATTTGGTGGATGGAAATTGCTGGGGTAAGAAACAACAGAAGATATTTAAGCAATTTTAAAAGTGAAAACAATATAGTTTAGAAACACAAAGAAAGGAAGAAAGAAAGAGAAGTGGAAGGGCTGATGGGATTCTACGAAACAATATTGCAGTATTAGAAATATGAAGACAAGTTTGTTTGGGTTTTTTTTTTTCGTGGGGGTGGGAGGGGGTGGGACTAGGCATGGGGAGTCATGTATGTGATATGTTGGGAGTAACGTGGATTTGCGGGCTTGCATAATGATGATCAAGGATAGAAACAGAAAATATCAAAAACAAGGACATCAACATGAATGTATTCTGTATTCCTAGCCTTGACCGTTTTTGAAGACGAACCGTGAATGTCTTATGATTTCACGTCTAATCCAATAGACACACAAGTGCCTCTTTACTCGTCCACAAAAAGAAATATTAAGTTATAAATTAGATTGTGTTAGATTTTAGCACTGAACTGAACTTCTATACGAGATAGCTTGGACGATGCAGTTTTGTGCTACCCTATACTCTCATTGTTCTACATTGTAATTCCGCATTTCTGAACTTTTGAGGATATGATTTCTTAATATTTAGGTGTGTATAGTCTGTGATAATATCTATCCCTTCTGCTCAGATAATCGAGGGCTCAGAGCGAAACTAGTCTATCTGCTTCTATTTCTATATACACTTAGACTAGTTCCGCTCTGAGCCCTCGTAATGAAGAACTAAGTTTGCGGATTTCATGTTTGATCATTCAAGATAGGATCTCGCGTAACAGAAAGCAATGGGCAGTTCTGTATAAAATGCACTAATGTCCTTGTATGTGTGTTTTTGTTGGGGTTTTTTTTTGCATAATTTACATGTTTCATCAATCGTATTTTGATTGAACATTGCCCTGTTGGTTTGCAGAATATAAACTCCACGCGTAAGTTTCAATTTGACTAGTATTCGATTGGCTTCATGTATTGATATAAAATGTATTTGCCACCAGTGATGAGGCATACCTAACCTATACACATAGTTTTAAAGTTGTTGTTTTTTCTTCTTTCTTTAAATATTTACACTGGATATGAATGTTCTGTTCAAATTTGTGTAACTGACTGGTTAACGGTTCTTTTCCACATTTTTTCCCCTGTAATTCGTCTGGTTCTACAAACCGACTTGCACTTTTTACAGTCTTAACAGTTACTTGTCGTCTTGCTAATTGTTTCTTTTCGGAGACATCTGTTGTTAAAGTGTGTCATTGTTACATAGCATACATTCCAGAGCTCATAGTATGGTTAAATGGTCAACTTATAGATCGGAACCCCTCATCATTTAACATGGAGTTGGTAAAGGTAGCGTCATCAGCCGCCGACTGACTTGTACAAACTTTACGCGAACCCTCTACTTGATCGGCTAAAATGTTCAAGATTTGGTTGTTTAATTGGAAACATCGAATGCAATGAAGTGCCTGTGCAGATTATATAATAATAGATACGGAAATTTTACTTAGAATGACAGAAGATTTTTAAAATTGTGAGAGATATATACTACAGCCTAAACAAGACAGAAACCTTTCAAGTACATTGTATTACCAAACAGTGAGGAGTCCGAGAAAGTTGAATAGCATCAAATACATGTATATGACAACCCCGTAACAAAAGCAGAAAATAAGCACACATTTGGGAGTCAAACGATCAGAAACATTGAGCTCAACAGCCGAGAATGACGTAGACTATAATATAAAGAAAGAAAGACGAACTGTTTATCAACAAGTCTCCACGGTTCAAGTGGTATGGACATTCAGACAGTTTTGTTATTCCTGTACGATAAACTCTCAAAATCAAGTAGCTATGGCTAACAGTATTAGAAGCTGCTTTTGTATCGAGGAAAAAAGGACATGTATGACACATCACCCCTGAAATCCTTATCTATACAAAATCAGGTATGAAAGTTTTGACATTATGCCCATGTCTAAATCCAAGTTGTTGATGTATACCAAGTTTCATCTAAAATTGGATATAATCTGTAGGAGCTGAGTGCACAAGGTACAGATGCATTTGTAATATTGGTAAGCACTAAGAGGACATTAATCAAGAAAAAATATCCAGATTTGAAAAGTGTCAAAATACAAAATGCAGTTCATGTTGGTGTTTCTGTATGACGAGTACACAAGGTTCAGATGTAGTAGGTGGGGAGTAATGTGGATGTGTGCGTGTGTGGGGGGGGGGGGGGGGGGGGTGCTATATAATAACAAACATGATTACATACAGAACTGTGAAAAAGATTTTATGTTAAAAAGTGGCACCATTTTGACAAAATAAAAGTTACACACAATACATGTACATATAAATATGTAACTTGTCAGGTAAGATTGTCTTTTAATGTCGAGCATATGTGTGAATTTTTAAAACATCTGTCCCGGTAGTTTTTGAGAAACCTGCTTTACATGCCAAATTCTAGATAAACTAGAAATGTGTCCATGGAACACAGATGCCCCCCACTACATGACAAAGGACATACGCGCGACAAAACATTAAAATGACAATTGTTTCCTAGGTCAGGGGCACTGAATGAATCCGGACGCGAAACCCCCGGTGCACAACTGCACATGCTGACCAACATTCCTGTAAACTTTGGTGACTATAGGTCAAAAACTTTTGGAGCTACGCGCGACACAACATTAAAATGACCAATTTTTAACTAAGTCAGGGGCCATTACTCCTACATGACTGAATGAATCCGGATGCGAAACCCCAGGTGCACAAGTGCACATGCTGACCAACATTCCTGTAAACTTTGGTGACTCTAGGTCAAATACTTTTGGAGCTACACGCGACACAACATTAAAATGACCAGTTTTAACTAAGTCAGGGGTCATAACTCCAACACGACTGAATGAATCCGGACGCGAAACCCCAGGTGCACAACTGCACATGCTGACCAACATTTCTGTAAACTTTGGTGACTCTATTTGAAATACTTTTGGAGCTACGCGTGACACAACATTAAAATGACCAATTTTTAACTATGTCAGGGGCCATAACTCCTACACGACTGACTAAATCCGGACGCGAAACCCAGGTGCACAACTGCACATGCTGACCAACACTCCTGTAAACTTTGGTGACTCTAGGTTAAATACTTTTGGAGCTAGGCGCGACACAACATTAAAATGACCAGTTTTTTACTAAGTCAGGGGCCATGACTCCTACACGACTGAATGAATCCGGACGTGAAACCCCAGGTGCACAACTGAACATGCTGACCAACATTCCTGTAAAGTTTTGTGACTCTACGTCAAATACTTTTGGAGCTAGGCGCGACAAAACATTCTCGAAAGGTCGGACAGACGGACGGACAAGGGCAAATCTATATGCCCCCACCCCTCCCAAAGTGGGGGCATAAAAATGCATAAATTTTGACACAATCAAAACTAGAGGTCTTGTCCTGTGAGGTCAGCTCATGATGCTAACTATATGTGTGATAAGGCTTACCAAAAGAAATTTGCTTACAAGAAAAACTTTCGTTAGTCGAACGCCGACGAAAGTTTTTGATGGCAACAAAAACTCTACTATTTGAAAATTTTCAAATAGTTGAGCTAATAAATACTTAGTTCATACAACGGGAATCATAATGACAATGAAAAGTCTAAAGTAACATTGACTTTAATATTATGTTAGCTAGCTGACAATCGCAAATTTGTTGAAGAAAATGGCTAAGTACAAAAAAGAGTGATTTTATCAAATATACAGAAAGAGTTACGGAACCTGTATCATTTAGTTGGTATAGGTTGTGAAGCAATGTGTAGTTACTAGGCTATTGGCTGACAAACAAAATATCAATCACAAAATTTGAAGAAGAAAAATGGCTACGTACAAAAAGATGCATAATTTCAAGAAAATTGACATGCTGTGATGTGCTGTTACTGAGATACTAACTTGCTGACAATCGCAAACAGAATTTTGTTGACTAAAAGGGGCATATTTTCAACAAAATGAGAGCAAATGTTATGTAACCTGTCATTTATTTTGTATTATTATTGAGAAGGCATGTGTAAATTGTTAATCAAGGTGATCAAGGTTTCAATATGTTTATCCTATAATATTACTTTCAGCTCTTGTGACATTTGTCAAGGCGAAATGGCCTTACAAAAAAAGACAAAAAGTGGAAACATAATAGCTACTATAGTTACAGTACCAGCAATACCGAACAATAATGCACCAAAGAACATTATCAAATGACAATGTGAAAGTAATGAAAAAAATAAAAGATGAACAAATTCATCAAGAATTCCTATGAATGATAAAAGGTGAGTTGACTTGCAATGGCTAAACTAAATTCAATCCTGACTGATAACAGTTTTCAAAAGATTTGGTCGAAACTTTCAAAAATGTATTTCTGAGAAGAGAACTATTCTAATCTGTACTCAGCACCCCTGTGTTGAAACATATGATAACAGTGTGTGTGTGTGTGTGTGTGTGTGTGTGTGTGTGTGTGTGTGTGTGTGTGTGTGTGTGTGTGAGGGGGTTTCTAATGACGGATTTCCAAAGAATAATTTACTTTTAACAGAGAAATACGAAACAAACGAATAGTGTCAAGTGGCAAATAATCGAACACATAGCCTTTTTATAAAAAGAAATATAAACTATCTGTGCCATCAAAAACAACTCCAGATTTATCTGAAATTACGTACTTTGATGAAAAATGGAAATAAGTTGTAAAACAAAGTGAACAAGGGTGTTAATGGCAACATTTTATCTATACAACACTACTGTGGTCTTACAATAATTAGAAAAGTGTTGACCAGAAAGCCAGACGTCAGAAATACACTTTCAAGATTTGCGGGCGTACCAGCGTGCGTGCGGGCGGGCGTGTATGCGTGTGTACAGTAGATTGAACATTTATACAGTTTAAAGTTCGTATGCAAATACATTTTTATTTAACCCCAAGCAAAGGTCTAATTGTAACATTTATTACCACAATCAAACGAGGTCAGTTATACTGCTGTTTACTTTTCTAACAGTATATCATTCGGCGCATTTTGGAGCAGCCCTCATAGAAATGAAGACAGTAACTAGAATACATATTTAATTTAATCAAATCAAGTTAGCAAATTCATGTTCATGTAAAAATACGTAGAATCTTGTATATTAAGCTGTAAGGATGAGCCCAACGAGATTTTCTCTTTTTGCAGATATACGAGGAGCAGCTGAACTTTAAGGAGGTTACGGCAGTTTTGGGTAAAAAATTCCCAATGATAGAATTTGTTCAAACTTTGTATATGAACACAGTGTCATGTTAGAAACAAAATTATGAAAAAAATCGAAGGTCACTCTGCTTGTTCAGGAGTTATCTGCCCTTGAATATGCAATTTTGAAGAAAAATCCAGTTGTAAGGGCAGATAACTCCTAAACAAGCACGGTGACTTATGACTGTTTTTACCCTTTTTTCTGTTTCTAACATGAAACTGTGTTCGTATACAAAGTTTGAACATATTCTATTATTCGGAAATTTTTGCCCCAGCTCTCATACAAAAAACTGCAGCAAGTGTCTTTAAGCACGGTGTATAAATACATATAGGAAGAGGATAGTAAAGTTAAATTAAAAATTCTGCAAAAAAACAAACGTTGATACTGGTGTGATAATTGTTTCGGAAAAGTAGGTCAAAGTATAAGACATACAGAACACTTGATCACATGCCATTTTCACACTGCCCATTCAGTAATTCATAGGATGAAGACCAGTATATCTCTTTCAGGACAAAAATGGTCCAAGCTGTCTACCTATTGAAACTCTGACTCGTATAGGAACTGCAGATAGCGCATGTATGCTAAAAGCATAAGGTGGTAGTGAGTCAAGTTTCTTGTAACTATTTACTTTTTATTTTCTCACTCTCTTAAAGGAAATTGCCTTTGTTCGTCTGTCCGTTCGACAGGCTTTTTATCGCACATATCTCATGAAGGAATACCATTCAGCATGCGATGTTGTGCACCTGCGGTCCAGGATTTCACCCAAAAGCAGAATGACGACCCTTTACATTTGTGTTACGCAGAACGTATTTGACATAGAATCATAAAACGGTAGGAATGTTACGTATATTCTTCATGTGAAAGTGAGCACCTTAGCTTTTGTTTATGATTTCTCCCAGTTATTGCTCTTCAGTTAGTATTTGCCAACGTCATGTTACCTTTGACCCCTTTTAAGGAAAAGCCCCAAACTATCTCTTGCGTTTTTTTATCTCAAGACGAAACCTAGGAATGTCAAATTTGATTTATACTCTAAACGGTTTCGTAAAACTAAATTATGCATGTCCTAAATAGTGGTTATTTTAAGACGAAACTTCTCTAGACTTGCCTTAGTTATATAAGATAAGTATTTGAATGTTTAATGATAAAATGTCTAAGGCACGTGCGATCTATACGGCTATATTTTCAAACAAATTGTGATGTATTCTTTGATAATAACACTTGACTGAGTAGTTATGAAGAACATTACTATATTTTCTACTGACTTGTTCACTAAATTCATAAAAGCGTTTTTCGTGTTTTATGCTACCGGTGTGGAAGACCCGAGAGGCATACATTTATTTAACTGTCCGTCCATTAGCCCGTCAATCCATCGCCAGTCCATCTGCCACACTTCTTCAACTCCTCCTACAATTTCCATTCAATTCAAAAGAAATTTGATATGCATTAGTAAGATCAAAATTTATTTTATTGAGTGCACACCAGGTGCAATACACATGCACCAGGTGCAATACTTTCATTCCTTTCACTTCCCCTTTATGTATAGAGGGATATATTTAAACATCTTAACACAGGTGTCTAGGAGTAATACTGTTTGCCTTCGAAATTACCGGTGGGGGAGGGGGGGGGGGGGTCGTCGTGAGTTCAAGTCCCCGCTCCTCCAACTAAAAATTAGTAACATGAAATTAGTCTCTTGTATGGGTGTTTTACGCTTGGCACGCTAAAGAATCAGTGAAGCTTCTGGGACTGAAGCCCTCTGTATCCGCTAGCATTACCAACAGTCTTCTGGGGTTACAAATACGCTTGCAAACAAACAACATAAATCTTTGATAGCTTTTACTACTTGCTGGATTTTAAAATGGATGACTATGAAGTGATATTAGCATCGTGTCAGAATATATATGCGAACCATACCCGGTTCAAGTATCATTGTCCTTTAAAATTGTTCAAAACTTTATATTTTGCTACTCCTGTTACTTTTTCAAGGGACAAGTATTCATTTCAAATAAAAAAAATAGATACAAAATTTTATATTGATAGTTGATATTCTGGGAAATAAAACATATAACAATATTAAATATGGACGCCAACATTCTAAAGCTGAAATATGTCTGATGGCCTGACGTTCTACAACTGTTCAAACATATTTTTCAGTTAATAGCACCATATTACAATACAAACTAACTTAAATTCCCCTGAATAAGAAAATGAATGAGAATAAGCAATGATTACATATTTCCCGATTCGCGGAAAATATTTTGTATTTTGGGAAACTTACTTGTAACCTATTTAAAAACCGTTTTCAGTTAAATCTGCCTCGGAAAAGAAAAAAAAAGAATCTTTGAATGTCGAATAAGTAATGGTTATCTCTTCCCAATCCGCTGACAATATTTTTACGGCTGTGTGTGCCTGGAAAATTTACTTGTAGTCTATTCAAACACACTTTCTATCAGCAGCTTTCTTCATAAATGGTGGTGTTTTTTTTTTGTTTTTTTTTTTGTTTTAGTATACTACTAACTGGCCTAAAACCGTTACCATTGGACATTCAATGAACTATTTTAGCTAGGCGGTAAGCCAAATACCGAGTTCTCTCCCAACAGAGTCCGCTGGTAAATACATCACATAAAATACAATTTATCATCTCCATATAATCGCGCTGGAGAAGTGTCAAAGAAGATGTGCCTTTTGCAATAACGATATTGGCAACGATTGAATTGTAGATATATTTTGTAATGCTACGAAACTGTACTTTATATGTAGGTATTTTTGAAGGACACATTATTATTATTAGATATCATTTTCTGATAAATTCACCAAAGTTGTCTTATGTAATTATCTAATACAGCAGTTACGTACTGAACCGTTTTGTTATAATAATAATAATATATATATACTTCATACTATATACGCACTGAATGCATACAATAAAGTTGAAAAAAAAAATGAAGTTATATTATTTTCTTCTACAAAACTGGATCACAAGGTACAAACTCGAAAATAATTAAAAACGCCAAGGGTGTTAAATATGTCAAAACGTAACGCAATCTGAACATTAACTGCCTCGCTACATCCGGCTGTCTGGCGGGTTGAGTTGATTACGTTACGTTATGTCCCGGTGTCGTGTCCACCTTCAGTTTAGTCTTAGCTATTTAAACTCGCTCATACCGTGTTAAAATCACTTCTGCCAAAGAACGTCTAACCAAAAACATCGTAAGTTTGCTTTTGTAGTGTATTTAATAATTTTTTAAAATTTATTTTGTAATTTTGTAAATATAATTTTGAAGAAATTTTTAATGAAAAATGTTTTACAAAATAGAAAAAGGCAAAATATTTACTTTTACCAAAATGAAACATGTAAAGAAAAGGATTTCACTATCTGTTTTTTATTTTTACTTTCTTAGGCTAAAGTGTTTTGACTTAAAAAATCAACCACATCTTTACTAAATACGAATAATTAGAGCTAAGATATACTGAGTATTATGTATACAGGATACATAAAGCAAAAGTT
The DNA here is from genome assembly GCF_021730395.1 of Mercenaria mercenaria. NCBI lineage: Eukaryota > Metazoa > Mollusca > Bivalvia > Venerida > Veneridae > Mercenaria > Mercenaria mercenaria. The sequence goes on from NC_069375.1 coordinate 21,520,335, forward strand.
ATTTTTAATAAAAGTATTCGGTCGAATATAATGTATCCATTGCAAAATCCGCGTTTGTGTTTTTGTTCTAAACATATAACTGCAAAATGAGTATTTCCTCTCTTTATTTTGATAAAACTTCTTAACATCACAGAAAACAGGAGAGTACAGATTTTTGCGAATTGTCTATTTCATAGAACAACCATGAAGATCACAATTTTCGTCACTGTCGCCTTGACCGCCGTCGTCGGTATGGTATTCGCCGACGAAAGATTCAATAACTGGAACAATAATAATAACAATGGATGGGGCAACAATGACGACGGATTCGGTATGGCTTCCGTTGGAAGTATAGGACAGATGGGTGGCGGGAGCTTCGGACATCAAAGCATGGGACACAGCTCTGGCTACGGCTCAGGATATAGCTCTGGATACGGTTCAGGATATGGATCCGGATACGGTTCAGGATATGGATCCGGACTTGGCTATGGATCCGGATACGGCAAAGGATACGGTGTAGCAAAGGCAGCTTATATCCCAGTCCCAGCTATGCCAAAGGGCGGAAGCGGTATTGGCTCCTTCTGTAAGTTTACATCTTCGTCTTTTTCAAAAGCTTTTTTACATGAATCATTTTTTTCTAAATTCATTGTTATACAGGAACACGCATGAGATTTATAAAGACTCATTTTCAATCGTTTTATTTCTTAAGTAATTGAAAATCAAAAAAAAAAAATCATTTCAAATAAAACATTAGTGATTTAGTGAGTACAAAGTTTTACTCTCGTGTAGACCTTAAAATGTATGGAATATCGATTTAATTGATATTTTATAGAAATTGTCGACTGAATTAGAATTATTATTTCTAACCTTTTCAACAGAGCGGTTCAATATATCTATACATATTGTTTTTCAGTACCTCTGTTCTTCTTGTTGTTCCTTCTCCCACGCCTGTTCAACACATCTAACCAGGACCAGATTATCCTCCTCAACTCAACACTCGAGGGTTAAACCAATTATAATATGTAAGTTTTTATACATTATACTATTTATTGCGTTCAGTATATACACATGCCTTTAAAGTGGTGATAAATGATATATACAAGGGTGTCTCTGGGCAGTATATACAAGATATCCGTGTACAGTCTTCCAACATTATACTATTTACTGCATTCAATATATCCGCATGCCTTTAAAAAGGTGATAAATGATATATACAAGTACAATGAACAATCTTTCAACGTTACTTTTTTCAATTACTGTCGAATCATGCTTTAAAGAACTCCTGAAAATGCAGTAGTTAATCTTATATTATTATAATATAATTATATTTGATAAACATCTAATGCCGTGTCGAACCTCCCATTTCAAAATGGGTATTGCACTTTTTATAATTTTCAGTTGGTTCTTTTCAGATTCTCCTTCTGGTTTTTCTCGAGCAGTAATCAGCCACACAGTGCACGTGCGTTCTGATCACAGCACAGTCGTCTGCAATATTTGCAATGTATTTATTGTCGTTAAGTTATGGTAAAATAAAAACTGAAAAAAAAAAATCATTTTATGTTGTTTTTTTTTTTTGCTTACTATATGTGTCTTTAAAATAAACACGTTTGTTGCTTTGAGCCTGAACACTAGCCTGGCTCCCTGGCTGCATGGTTATTTTTATATAAATACTAGAAACATTTTATAAGAAAATTTTACGCCTCTAAAATAGCACAATTTTATCTGATGGCTGAACCATACAAGGAGCCAGGGGCAATAAAAAATCTCAATGTAGAAACAACCTTCTGGAGTTACTTCCCTCTTAATGAAGAAAACTAATATATGTAAATAAGAACAAACATAGGGACGGGAGCCTGTCTACCTGACACTTATGCTTACGTTGCTTAGTAATCAGCTAGTACATAACATTCAGTCTCTCTTGAAAATACGTGTCTGCTTCCAATATAAGTCATGCCATTTAATAGATCGCATTCCGGATGTCACTTTGCATGTTTTAAACACACAACTATGATATTACACACAAAAAGAAACTGGTGTGGTTCATATTATATTTTTGACGCAAAGAAAATCCCACAAATATTATGGGTCATTTGATAGTGCTGAAAATTCAGCAGCGTTGCTTCTTATCATGTAGATCATTGCAATTTTCTCCTTGCTGGCTTAACCCGGCTACCGAGTATTTATTCTTTATTTAAGATATAATAAATGTGTCCCTATTTATATCAGTGAATAAACTATTGGCTGGCGTTTGAATGCAATCACAGGGGCGTAGCACGTGTGCTCATTAAGTGAAATATTTTCAACTAACGACTGCCTATACCTTATTCACTGCTACATTATGGCCTATGCTATTTTGACAATGCAAAATTCCTATGTAAAACTGAAATTGTCGTAACAACGCGAGAAATGCACGGGGATCAAAAAGAAACTAATAATAATAAAAAAATGTATCTCCGAATCAATTATAAAGTATCAATGACACTCAAAAACATGTCCCAGTACATTCTCATCCATCAGAGGTTCGTCAAAATCCCGAGACAAACCTCTGATTTATTTCCATCGTTTACTTGGTGAGCATGCGCACTCGTAATTACTATCGGGAGTGGTTTCAGCCAATCATTGTTCGCCATTATTTGGAACTCCGAATTGAAACTTCAAAAAATATGTAAACAAGATACTTGCTTACGATGGATAAAGGCTGTATTCCATGATTGCGATAAATAAAGATTTATTACTGTAATTCGACGTTAAGAGATTTACATCAAGAAATAATAATATTCGTCGTAAATGGACATCGTATTCCCTCGATAATATGGAAAGGACGCGGTCACGCTTTTCACGGACGATTTTGATTGGTTCGCTACGATTTGTCGCGGAACGACGCTGATTGGCTGAAACGTTTTACCTGTAAAGTAACCAAACCATAAATATCGGCGAAATGTGCCAGAGGTTCATCCGGGGAACCACGGTAGACCTCTGGTATGCGAGAATGGTCCCAGTAGTGCACTAGAAGAAAATGCATAGAAATTTTCGGGGTAAGTATTTGGTACCGTAAGTCTCTCATATATATACAATATATATATTCTTCAATAAAGGATATGTCAGCGTAAATGAGCTGAGAGTTAGTTTTCTAAGAAAACGTCGTTAAACTGTGTTACACGAATCACACGTGCACCGCTCTTTTACAAAAATATGTCCGCCATGTTTTCTTCAGTGAACGAAATAAAAGGAGTATTTTACCTTAGATTTCCTTATTGTAGAGTACGATTGACTTTCTAATCTAAATAAAGCATCACTTTTTTATAACATCCCACTGTCCGATCTTTCTGATCACTTAACGATCACTCACACGCGGTGACGTGGACACTGGATTCAGCCCATATGATTGGAAAACTAAACAAAGTTCTAAAAGGCAGAGGCGTTCTACCGATGGGTCATATAATTATCAGGAAACATGTAAGTTCAATTCATTCTCAACCGAAGACTTCAAATCTCTGTCCACGGATGATAAACTTGTCACATTGTTCGAGATGTTAGCATGTACAAATAACTTAAGTGCGCGTGTTGCCAGCGTGGAAGGGAATGTTCAAACCCTAGCTTCAGCCCATGACCAGTTAAATGCGCGTGTGAAAACACTAGAATATAAGAGCATCGATGCTGAAGCTCGAAGCCGAAGGAACAATTTAGTTTTCCGTGGTATCGATGAAATTTACCTGTCGGAAGATTGTATTTCTCTTGTAAAAACATTCCTCCAAGATGAACTAGATATTGACCCCGACAGTATTTGTATACAGCGCGCCCACCGACTCGGAACAGTTAAAACGGACAAAATACGACCAATTATAGTCTGTTTCAGAGACCACCAAGATGTTGAGAAGATTTTGTCATGCGCTTTTAAACTGAAAGGTAAATCGAACTTTGGCATAAATCGAGATTATCCAACGAGATTATGGAGGCAAGGTCGCGCATCTGGCCTAAATACAAAGCGGAAAGATCGAAAAACCCTCCAAAAACTGTCCATATCGGCTATCCAGCGAAACTCATTGTGCAGAAAAAGGTAGTTCAAGATGAATTTCCACAATGGCGCACCGTTATGCAAGGATCGAGACAAGTTGATCGAACGACAGTAAGCTCTTCATATTCAGAAGCGGCGCATAATCACCAGACCCAATCGCACGTGCAGCGTCCGTTGACTCGCAACCACGTGACCACGAGTAACGCGTTCAGTGTTTTGGCGGAAACGCAAGCAAACGACAGTTCTGAAAGTGACACGGAGAGCGATATGTTGGCCGAATCTCCGGCTGATCACGTTGATGCCTACAGCCAGTCGATGCGTGAACTCGAATCCCGGAAGGGAGCAAATCAATTTGTATCAACGGCTTCACTGCGTGTCACACCGACGCGCGGTTCTGCTCCTATTACCACAGACAGTGTAGGAGTTGACCTTTCTACAACCAACAATACTTAGAGTGCTGGGGGAGATGCCCTGAACATTTCATTCGAAAATAATACTCAAAAAACTGTTAAACCCAATACAAATGCCCAGAACAGTGCTTATGTGAATAAAAACTAGAAAAACTTCAAAACCGACAAACTCAAAGTAGGATCTCTGAACGTTTGTGGCCTGAAAAGGCGATCGAACTACACTGAATTTAACGATTTAGTTAACCAATATGATATTTTCTTAGTTATTGAAACTAAACTTGATATATATGACCATATTTGTCTAGATGGTTACTCATTTGTGAACATTCCAAGAAAACAAAAGGTTCTGAGGAAGTCAGGTGGACTTGGTGCATTCATTAAGAATGATATATTTCCGTTCATAGAAATTTTGAATACTCAGTGCGACTATTTATTTTGGTTAAAACTTAGCTCTAAATACACAGGTTTGAAAGATGATTTGGTAATTGGTACAGTTTATGTACCACCTATACAGTCACGTTTTTATACAAACGACGAATTTGAAATTTTTGAAAATGAAATATCTGATATGTGTAACAAGTTTGAATATGTATATATTTTTGGCGACTATAACGCCCAAATCGCAGAATTGCCAGAGTTTACTGTAAGCGATGATTTTTTTAATGATCTTTTTGGTCTCGATAGTGACGCAGTTCAATTTTTAGACCAAAAAGCCCGGATGGAATTTTATGGTATACCTGTTCATAGAAAATCTCAGGATAAGAAAAAGAATAATCACGGATATAAATTGATCGATATTTGCAAAAATAATAACCTTGTTGCACTTAATGGTAGATGTGGCCGGGACAGTACTGGAAAAATGACCTTTAGAAATGTATCGGTCATTGATTATGTTTTATCTACGCTGATAGGCTATACATTATTATATGATTTCAGTATTGTTGATTTAGATCCTCTATACTCGGATGGACATGCATTACTAGATTGCGTATTGAATATAAAAAGTAATATTGAAAACAAAAATGACCAACGTATATATAATACGCCCAAATGGGACAGTAGGCTAGATAATGATTTTGTTGTTAATATATCAGATACATGTATTAATGAAATATTGTCTCAAATCACAAATACCGAACAGGATACGTCGCAAAATAAACTAGATAATATAACCGAACAGTTAAATAAAACACTTATAAATAGTGCAAATAAAACATTTAAATCAAATACTCAAGGTCAAAAACCGATAAAAGAAAATGGTAAACCATGGTACGGCGTAGAGTGCAAAAAGGCTAGAAAAAAATTATAATAAATGTCGTAAAAAATATAATAAATATCCTTCTGGAGAAAATAGGTTAATATTAAACAATGCAAGTAGAAAATATAAAAAATAATGAATAAATATATGAATATCTTTAATAAAAGTAAAGAAACAAAACTTAGAGAAATGCAAAGTAAAAGTCCTAAGGACTACTGGAAATATTTAAATAAAATGAAAGTTAAGAAAACTATGGAAATGCCAACATTAGATTCTATGCATGATTATTTTAAAGAAGCGAGTAATAATCACACTCACGATAATAATGAAGATGATATTATTAATAATATAGATTTAACGCAGGATAATATTTTAAATTCATGTATAACCAGTGAAGAAATTAAAAAATGCATTAAAACATTAAAAAATGGTAAAGCTGCAGGCATTGATGGTATTTTAAACGAATACATTAAATCATCGGCTGAAAAATTATTACCGTTGTATGTAGCGTTATTTAACCTGGTATTGGAAACTGGTGTTATACCAACTCAATGGTCCATTGGTGCTATACTGCCAATTTATAAGAATAAAGGCGATTCCCTATTACCTGAGAATTATAGGCCGATAACCTTACTAAGCTGTGTAAGCAAGTTATTCACATCTGTCCTAAATAATAGACTAAATATCTTTCTAGAAGAAAACACTATACTTAAAGAAAACCAAGCAGGCTTTAGGAAACATTATTCTACTGTAGACCATATTTTTACACTAAATTCAATTATAGAGATTCTAAGAAAATCAAATAAGAAGATATTTTGTTTATTTGTAGACTTCTCTAAGGCCTTTGATTCCGTCTGGCGAGTTGGATTGTGGAAAAAACTGTTAGAAAATAACATAAATGGTAAATTTTTTATATTAGTTAAAAATATGTACTCAAATGTTAAGTCTTGTGTCTCACAAAATGGTATAAAATCACAATTCTTTGAATGTAATTGCGGAGTTCGTCAAGGTGAAAATCTCTCACCAGTACTTTTTGCATTATTTCTTAATGATCTAGAAGATTATCTAGAACTTAAAGGTCATAATGGTATAGAATTCATGGACCCAGATAATGAATTTGTTAATTATTTGAAAATATTAATTTTACTTTACGCTGACGATACAGTCTTGGTATCTGAAGACCCCAAGAAGTTACAGGAATGCCTGAATGACTTTGTACAATACTGTAATACCTGGGATCTTAACATAAATATTAGTAAAACTAAGGTTCTAGTGCTAGGTTCAAGAAATGATAACAAATTCACATTCAAAATTGGTGATACTCCTCTAGAAATAGTGCGATCTTACAAGTATCTTGGAACATATTTTTCTAAATCTGGAAGTTTTTTAACAACCAGAAAGCATTTGGCTGAACAAGCAAGAAAGGCGTTACATCTAGTATATCAAAGAACTTACAATCTCAATCTACCAATTGACCTAGTGTTTAAGCTGTTTGATCATACCGTCCTGCCAATTCTAATGTACTCAGCTGAAATATGGGGATATGAAAGCACAGCAATAATTGAAAAAGTTCACTGTGAATTTTTAAGGAAAATTCTAAATTTAAAAAAGAGTACCCCATTATACATGTTATATGGTGAAACTGGAAGGTATCCTCTTGATATAATAGTAAAAAGTAGGATGATTGGATTTTGGAATAGGCTTGTAACTGGAAGCCAAAATAAACTTGCATTTAAATTGTATCAGTATATGAGAAGCAAACAAAATTTTGAATCTAAATGGATACTTAAAATTAAAGAAATATTAAATGAAGTAGGCAGATATGATATATGGCTTCAACAGGAAAATATAGAAAGCAAAACTATTAAAAACGCAGTAAAGCAAATTTTAATTGATCAAAATTCACAAAACTGGCATTCCTCTCTTGATAACTCAAGTAAGGGAAGAAATTACTCATTATTCAAAGATTCAATTAAACTTGAAAACTATCTCCTTCAACTTAATAAACAAGAATACTTAAGTCTCTTAAAGTTCAGGACTGGTAATCACTATTTCCCGGTAGAAACTGGTAGATGGATTGGTCAAGAAACACATGAACGTAAATGTTTAGTATGTGGTTCAAATGACATAGGAGATGAACTCCATTACTTGTTGAAATGCTCTTTTTTTGATAATGAACGAAAAAAGTATATCAAACGATACTATTACAATCGACCAAATATTCTGAAATACAAAGAACTATTGACAAGTACATCTCTTATGCAACTAAAGAAAACTTGCAAATTTATAACACTTCTGTTACAAATAATTAAGTAATTCAAAGATTTAAATTATCACATAGGTAGCTGAATTAACACAGAGTCAGTTATACCTATATCTCTTAAATGAATTAGGTGAGCAATTCAGGGTCACTATGACCTTCTTGTAAAATGTTCCTACTATAATACTATTTGTATTATTTAATTCCCTGTGTATATACATGTCAGCTTAGTAGAATGCTGCCTGTGCATTTATTCACTTTTTGAGAAGATATAGAGCTTACTTAGATATTGATATATAACATCATGTACAACATGTATTAGTGTAAACTCTAATTCCCGCCACCCGATTATTATTCTAATTTATAATACTCATACCTTATTTTGATTAGTATTCCATATTACTTTATAGCTTAAATGTATCCATCCAATAGTGTCACTGTATAACGAACGTAATTCCAGATTCGTTTTTTGTTTACAAATATAATATTTCATTCATAATATAGCACGTGTTTCATAATTCACACGCTCTCAAGTCCAGTTACTACACAGACGGTCACGTGACCCAAGATGTTGTGCTTATCCTAGCGTAAAAGGATATGTTTACAAACATTCGATCCGCCCACGCAATTATAAGGTGTCCATACCTATAATCCGTTTCAAAAAATGTTTGTTAGTACCAGTTAAACCTTAGGGCATTTACCCCCTTTCCCTCCTCCAACAACATAAATGAAGTAAAATCTCGTTTATTTATTTAAATAATAATTCAAAAAAAAAAAAAAAAAAAAAAAAAAATAAAATTTAAAAAATGTTCTTCTTTATACTATGTCACGTGTAAAAGCATGCTTTGTTTCATTGTATTATGCATTGTATACTCTTGTGTTACTGTAATATGTAACTAGAGTTAATAAAGTGATGTTCTGTTCTGTTCACAATTACAAAATAAAACCAATGTGTCATCAAAATTATCACTTTACTCGGCTTCATGGACATCACGGCCTACTAACATTAAATTTGTAATCATGGCCAACCAAACAAATGATGAAAGATCGGGACTTTTTCAAAGATATGTTTTATTTCCTGTAATTTTCTGATATTCTAACCTTTAAACAACCGAATTGTATGCACAGAAATAACGAAATATTTATGCAATATAGCTTTTAGTTTAAATTTTGGACCTATCTTTTTCCAGCCCAACAACACACATGTATATGTCACAAACCCGGCCTGTCCTCGAAATCAGTGTCAAAGGTTACTTAGCAAATAATCAAGGCTTTCGAGTTGTTTATCGTCTGATTTACCACGGTTCAGAGTTCAGATGCGTAGGAAATGAACCACGAGGGCGTTAGACCGAGTGGTTAAATACTGAAGCATCTGAACGATGAACCGTGGTAAATTAGACGATAAATAACAAGAAAGCCTTGATTGTTTTCATTCTGACTTGCTCATTGATATATTTTAATAGATATTATACTGGACTTCCTTTACGCGAGGAGTAATGTATCGAACGTCATGCGGCAATATGACGTCATAATGCTCTCTTACCAGTCCGCGCGTCAACCGTTGTTTATCGCAGAATATATCGAGCTTGATTTTCTTCTTTGTTTAACTGGAAATCAAATCGAGCCATGTTAGAATAGTACATAAATACAATAAATAAACAACCGCTTACTCCTGTAAGATGAAACGGCTCGTGTTTATACATTCATATATATTCCGTATCGGGAACATCGACAATCACAAGTCGATCCTTACCACGAACATGAAAACAGTTACTTTTATGCCTTTGTTTACATTTCAAACATGACGATTCACATATACGTTCAAGAACGCAAATTTCGTGCTTTCCGACCCACATGGTGTGTAAACTTTTGTAATTAAAAGTATGGTGTATTCGGCAAACCATTTGTAATTTCCGACGTGGTAAATGTCATTGAGAGTATCAGTTATGTTCACGAAATTTAATTGAATATTTATATTTTATACTTGCAAAAGAAATACTTGATGGTCATGATCGCTGGCTTCGAATTCCTCGCCCATCACCGACGTTGGATCAAAAACTCACTTGAGGAGTAAAACTTTTCACGTAAGGAAGCCATCCAACTGAGGTTAGTGTCTCGATCTAGGTACTAGTCTGAGCCCAAAAAAATGTCCGGAGGAGCACCTGGAGCCTTTCCCTGCACCAACAAAACCTGGGAAAAGTTCATTGTGTCGTTTCGGTGTTACTCTCAATCAAACAAAATAAACATTGTTTCAGTTTTTGTTTGTTTGTTTGTTTATATTTTTACATAAATGAATATGCAAAAAGGGTTTGTTTGTTTTAGTGTAACGTCAAAATATAATATTACAATTATATATCAACAGTGAACGCCACATGCATTATATTTTCACGAGGAGTTAATGCTTTAATCTTACATGTAAAACAAACATATTCCTAATGTAAAAAAGGTAAAGGTAAATATATATGTATAATTATGTGTGTGTACTCGTGGAATTAAATGTTAAGAGAAAAAATATATTCACAGTGCAAATCATCCTTGCTAAATAATACGTACGATATGTTTGCTTTCTCACTGTCTAACATGGCCGAAATGATCTATTTGATTTTTATCATAGAGTTCTAGTTTATTTTTCACCTTAAATTAAAGCAAACGTGTCCAATATAATTTTAAACTTAAATTTTGAAGTTTAGTAGGTTGTAGCATTCTCTAGGTCAAGGGTATTTTTATTACCTTCTGTAGTCAGTCATTATCTATTGTAAAAAAATTCTTTTTTAACCAAAGTGGAAAATTTCAGGTATTTGAAAATGCAGCTTTCTAAAAGGTCAGTTAGAATTCTCGATGTCATTTGTCAGACATACCTTGTAAATAAATAATATTATTACAAAATTAATACTGTTATTGGTACTTTTGTTGCTCTTTGCGGACTTATGATAAAGTTATATATATATATTTATCTGAGCAGTACAATCCCTACGTAAGCGCTCAGGCCCTTCTCGTACACCATACCTATAGTTCGGACTTATTTCATGTGTAAAGGCATGTGCACAAAAATGACAAATTTTGCCAACACCTGGTAAATTGTAATGTGTATTTTAGAAATGTAATAGATTCTAAACGGAAATAGAAAAATAGCTCTCAGTTCATTTACACGGATAGTTTAGCTTTATTATGTATGTTATAGTTTTTCGCAGTTATGCACGATGACATAGAATACTTACCCCGAAAATTGTGACACGAACATACTGATAACTTTTCCCACTTTACTTTTTTAATTAAAGTAAGAGTTCAGCACTTCATGGTTTTGATGTATTGTCACATTGGAATAACGTTTGTTTTACAGTAACTTCGAAATTCCTCAGAAATAATATCATGTACCCCACCCACCTAATTCATAATTTCAAAATAGCATAGGCCTTATAGCGACACATTTATTATTTCGATTCTAACCATGCTTAGTTTAGTTAAGTTTTGTTTATTCATAAGAACATGACCCCTAACACATATTACAAACAATAATATATGCATGAATGAGCATGATACTACTATGGCTGACCACTGGCGCCAGACCAGAAAGAAAATACCTCTGTACATGTTATACCCTACCCCTAGGTATTCTGTAAGAACCATGGTCATGAAGGGGAAAATATACTAACATGTTTCAATCGCGCATTTCATACTGAAAGCACGCAGTTCGGTAAATGTGTACTATGGATATCAAACAAGTGGTAATTTATCTTCCATTGTGTACCGGTCACATTTCTTCAATACTTCATATCTTACAAAAACAACGCGTAGTTTATAGTTTTTTTTCAACGTTACACAAAAAAACTCGTAAAATCTTTTTGTCAACCACCAAATCGTGTTAACTCGCAAACCACAGATTCCGATCCCGCCTACATCTTTAGCTCCGCCCCTAGAATGAATCGGAAGTAGAAGTAGGCAGCCCGTAGAGGTAGAGAAGTACGATATCTCACCAACGTGGCGGTTACAGCAATCGGAAGTCTCAAAATACTGAGTAATTGTGTTTACATTTTTTGATTTTTTAAACATTTTACTTCAAATGCGTTTTTCCCTAAAAGATATGTTCGTAAAAACTTTTGAACTAATTTATTTAATGACTTAGGCCTACTGCAGTAGTCAAAATAATTTGACGTTCAGATTGTTTTAACTTTTATATTTGCAAAGAACTATGAAACACATTTATTTTTATAGCTCTTTGATATTTGTGACTGGCAATCTAAACGAATGGGGATATTGCCTATTGTACTATTGTTTTCCTATTAAAAAAATAACCACAGTAAGCCTAAAAAAAATAATCTTTGTTTCCGGTATCATGCTCTGAAATATTAGGGTAAGTAGATTGGAAAAAAAATGTTTTTAGGAATATAGTTTGATTTTTGAATCCGTCGTTGACGAATGTTGAAAATGTTACACTGTCACACCGGGGAGAATTCATTACGTGAGTGTAAAAGTATCATAATGATCTATTTACTCTTAAGTAAGCCTAATGTAAAATTTTACACTATCCAGGTATAAGTTGTAACATTAGTGTAAAGTATTCTGTCGGCCTATTTACGGCGGGGTTTCAGGAAAAAATGTTCTTTTTTTTCATGTATCAGCCTTTAATTATAGTTTTATTTCAGATTCCGTGGTTGACGATGACGGAAGTAGCTTTATAGCAAAGTAAAGGTTTTAAGTGTCCAAGTAAAAGTTATATGGTCAGTGTAAAAATATTCTGTTGAACTAATTTACGGTGAGTGTAAGGAAACAATTGTATTTTCAAATGTTTTACACTGTAATTTGGACTATAGTTATTTTTTGTTATTTCGGAATCCGTGGTTGACATCTGCGGATTTTACAGTAAAATAAAAGTGTACATTGTCCAGAGATAAGCTTTAATATTAGTTTAAACATATTTTGACACCTTTGGGATTTTTGCACACTATTGATGTTGTTGTTTTTTCTTCACGTTTTTCATATGTTTTACACTAGTACTTTAATTTATACTATAGCTTTATTTCGGAATCCGTGGTAGACATTTTCAAAAAATGCTTCACAGTAAAGTAAAAGTGTAAGTATCCATAGATAAGTTAGAACATATAGTGTAAACAAATTTTGTTCACCTTTGGGATGTTTACACATTATTGGTTTTATTTCCATGTGTCATTCTTTAATTTGGACTAAATTGTTTGTTTACAGAATCCGTGGTTGACACTGGTAGAACTAGCTTTAGTAAAGCCATATTGTACAATTTCCAGAAATAAGCTTTAACATCTATGTAAAAGTATTCTGTTGACCTATTTACGTTGTCGTGTTTTGCAAACAATTTCATTTTTTTCATGTATTGGTCTTCAATTTTGCTTAAAATTTGATTTTAGTTTTTAATTTCGGAATCCGTGGTTGACATTTTCAGAAAATGCTTTACAGTCAAGTAAAAGTGTACTGTGTCCAGAGATAATCTTTAACATTAGGGTAAAACTATTTTGTTCATCTATGGGATGTTTGCAAGCTTTTTCTTCATGTGTCATTCTTTAATTTTGACTAGTGTTTGTTTTCGGAATTCATGGTTGACGCTGACGGAAGTAGCTGTACAGCAAAGTGAAATTTTACTCTGTACGGATAAAAGTTATAATGTTAGTGTCAAAGTATTCTGTTTACCTTTTTACGATGAGGTCATAGGAAGTAACTGTATTTTCATATATTGTACTCTCTCTCTCTCTCTCTTTTAAAAAATTAGATTTACATAGGAATACGTGGTTGTACTGACGGAAAATGCTTTACAGTAAAATCAGATTGAACATTTTCTAGGGAAAAGTTATAACGTGAGTGGCAGAAGTGTTTTATCGCCTAATTGCGGTTGAGCGTTAGCAGCATCTGTATTTTCATATGTTAAAATACCAACGCATTTAGGCTATACTTTGGTTTCGGAATCCGTGGTTGACACTGAGTGATCTAGTTTTATATTAAAGCCAAATTGTTCACTTTCCAAAAATAAGCTTTAACATTAATTTTGTGTAAAAGTTTTCTATAGACTTAGCTACGATGGCGCTTTTGCAAACAATTTTTTTGCATGTTTTACTCTCTAATTACGACTAGAAGTTAATTTCGGATTCCGTGGCTGACGATGACGAAAGTATCAATACAGCAAAGGAAAGAAAATTAAGTGTCAAAGAATAAGTTACATCGTCAAGAGTAAAAATATTCTGTTTAACTATTTACGGAGGATGTAAGCAAACAACTGTATTTTCAAATGTTTTACATTGTAATTTGGACTATAGTTCGTTTTATTTCGGAATCCGTGGTTGACATTTGCTGAAACTGTTTTACAGTAAGGTAAAAGTGTATAGTGTCCAGAGACATTAGTTTAAAAATATTTTGTTCAAGACACCATTGGGATTTTTGCACACTACTGATGTTTGTTTTTTTTTTTTCTTCACTTTTTTTCATATATTTTACACTTTAATTTATACTATAGCTTTATTTCGGAATCCGTGGTTGACATTTTCAGAAAATGCTTCACAGTAAAGTAAAAGTGTAAAGTGTCCAGAGATAAGTTAGAACATATAGTGTAAACATACTTTGTTCACCTTTGTGATGTTTACACATTATTGGTTTTATTTCCATGTGTCATTCTTTAATTTGGACTATTGTTTGTTTTCGGATTCCGTGATTGACACTGATGGAACTAGCTTTAGTAAAACCATATTGTACATTTTCCAGAAATAAGCTTTAACATTTGTGTAAAAGTATTTTGTTGACCTATTTACGGTGGCGTGTTTGCAAACATTATTTTTTCATGTATCGGTCTTTAATTTTGATTAAAATTTGATTTTAGTTTTTAATTTCGGAATCCGTGGTTGACATTTTCGTAAAATGCTTTACAGTCAAGTAAAAGTGAACTGTGTCCGGAGATAATCTTTAACATTAGGGTAAAACTATTTTGTTCATCTATGGGATGTTTGCAAGTTTTTTTTTTGTTGTTGTTTTTTTTCATGCGTCAATCTTTAATTTTGACTAGTGTTTGTTTTCGGAATTCATGGTTGACGCTGACGGAAGTAGCTGTACAGCAAAGTGAAATTTTACTCTGTCCAGATAAAAGTTATAATGTTAGTGTCAAAGTATTCTGTTTATCTTTTTACGATGAGGTCATAGGAAACAATTGTATTTTCATATATTTTACTCCTTAAAAAAAACAACATAAGATTAACATAGGAATACATGGTTGATGCTGACGGAAAGTACTTTACAGTAAAATCAGATTGAACATTTTCTAGGGAAAAGTTATAACGTGAGTGTCAGAAGTGTTTTATTGCCAAATTGCGGTTGAGCGTTAGCAGCATCTGTATTTTCATATGTTAAAATACCAACGCATTTAGGCTATACTTTGGTTTCGGAATCCGTGGTTGACACTGAGTGATCTAGTTTTATATTAAAGCCAAATTGTTCACTTTCCAAAAATAAGCTTTAACATTAATTTTGTGTAAAAGTTTTCTATAGACTTAGCTACGATGGCGCTTTTGCAAACAATTTTTTTTGTATGTTTTACTCTCTAATTACGACTAGAAGTTAATTTTGGAGTCCGTGGCTGACGATGACGGAAGTATCAATAAAAAAGTAAAAGTGTATAGTGTCCAGAGACATTAGTTTAAAACTATTTTGTTTACGACACCATTGGGATTTTTGCACACTATTGATGTTTTTTTTTCCCCCACTTTTTTCATATATTTTACACTTTAATTTATACTATAGCTTTATTTCGGAATCCGTGGTTGACATTTTCAGAAAATGCTTCACAGTAAAGTAAAAGTGTAAAGTGTCCAGAGATAAGTTAGAACGTATAGTGTGATCATATTTTGTTGACCTTTGGGATGTTTACACGTACATTATTGGTTTTATTCCCATGTGTCATTCTTTAATTTGGACTATGGTTTGTTTTCGGAATCCGTGGTTGACACTGATATGGAACTAGCTTTAGTAAAGCCATATTGTACACTTGCCAGAAATAAGCTTTAACATTTGTGTAAAAGAATACTGTTGACATATTTACGGTGGCGTGTTTGCAAACAATTGATTGTTTTTCATGTATCGGTCTTTAATTTTGATTAAAATTTGATTTTAGTTTTTAATTTCGGAATCCGTGGTTGACATATTCGGAAAATGCTTTATACTAGAGTAAAAGTGTACAGTGTCCAGAGATAATCTTTAACATTAGGGTAAAACTATTTTGTTCACCTATGGGATGTTTGCACGCTTTTTTTTTTGTTTTGTTTTTGTTTTCATGCATCATTCTTTAATTTCGACTAGTGTTTGTTTTCGGAATTCATGGTTGACGCTGACGGAAGTAGCTGTACAGCAAAGGGAAATTTTACTCTGTCCGGATAAAAGTTATAATGTTAGTGTCAAAGTATTCGGTTTACCTTTTTACGATGAGGTCATAGGAAACAATTGTATTTTCATATATTTTACTCCTTAAAAAAAACAACATAAGATTAACATAGGAATACATGGTTGATGCTGACGGAAAGTACTTTACAGTAAAGTCAGATTGAACATTTTCTAGGGATTTCTCAATGTATTTAGGCTATACTTTGGTTTCGGAATCCTTGACACTGAGTGATCTAGCTTTACATTAAAGCCAAATTGTTCACTTTCCAGAAATAAGCTTTAACATTTGTGTAAAAGTATTCTATAGACCTAGTTACGGTGGCACTTTTGTAAACAATTGTTTTTGCATGTTTTACTCTTTAATTACGACTAGAAGTTGATTTCGGATTCCGTGGCTGACGATGACGGAAGTATCAATACAGCAAAGGAAAAAAAATAAGTAACCAAGAATAAGATACATCGTCAGTGTAAAAATATTCTGTTTAACTATTTACGGTGGGTTTAAGCAAACAACTATATTTTCAAATGTTTTACACTGTCTTTTTTATTATTTCGGAATCCGTGGTTGACATTTTGCGAAAATCTGTACAATAAAGTAAAAGTGTACAGTGTTGAGAGATAAGCTTTAACATTTGTGAAAAATATTTTGTTCACCTATGGGATGTTTGCACACTATGTTTTTTTTTCTTATGCAATCTTTTAATTTGGACTATGGTTTGTTTTCGGAATTCGTGGATGACACTGACGGAAGTAGCTGTACAGCACAGTTAAAATTTTGCACTGTCCAGATAAATGTTATAACGCTAGTGTATTGTATTCTGTTTACCTATCAATGATGGGGTCATAGAAAACAACTGTATTTTCATATGTTTTACACTGTAATTTGGACTATAGTTTTTCATTTCGGAATCCGTGGTTGACATTTATGGAAAATGCTTTACAGTAAGTTAAAGTGTACAGTGTCCAGAGATAAGCTTTTACATTATTGCCAAAATATTCTGTTCAACTATGGGATATTTGCACATTATTATTTTTTCTCATGCGTCATTCTTTAATTTGGCCTAATGTTTGTTTTCGGAATTCGTGTTGACGCTGACGAAAGGGTTGAAGCTGACGGAAATAGCTACACAGCAAAGTGAAATTTTACACTGTCCAGATAAATGTTACAACGTTGGTTTAAATGCATTTTGTTTACTTATTAACGATGGGCTCAAAGGAAACAACTGTATTTTCATACATTTTACTCTTAAAAATTTTGTAATAGTTTTACATCGGAATACGTGGTAGATGCTGATGGAAAATGCTTTACATAACCTCCTAAACGACTATTTCCAGTCGCAAGCAAACACTGATGATGACAACAGAGAAGTACCTGATCTGAGTATATCCACCTCTATCAGTTTCAGTATATATTAGAGGTACTCCAACATAAACATCTTGGCATCTTCCTGTCAAATGACTGCTGTTGGCACTGTCATATGGGTTTCAATGTAGAAAAAGCATGGAAGTGGGTTAATATTGTGGGAAAACTAACATTTTCATTAGACCGTCGATCTCTGAAAACAATACTTACTTCCTTTATAAGACCTATCCTGGAACACGCTAACATCGTATGGAGTTACTGTACACAATACGAATTTGATCAACTAGACAAAATTTTAAAAAATGAATGAGAATTGTTTCCTTGGAAAATTTATATCGAGAAGTAGCTTAGGAAACCCTCTCAGACAGATGATACAATCAAAGACTTATTATGTTCTTTAAATGAAGTATAATTTTACACCAGCTTTCCTATCTTCTCTTGTCCCTGAGCAGGATTATTCACGTTACAATTTAAGAACTTATGAAGATGTTCATATCGTTCATACTAGAACAACTTTATACTATAATTCTTTTCTACCCACCGCTGTTCTAGAGTGGAACCTACTGACACCTGCAATACGCAAGTCCAAAACGTTATCATCGCAGATTCTATATCATCCTAATGTTCAAAACGACCTAAATAAAAATAAACAACACACTCCGTCATATAATTACTTTGGCGACAAGTGCTCCATTCAAGACTTTGCACTAAATGAAATTCATTTGAACATCACCTCTTCCTAAAAAAACATTTCTCCTATTCCATTATGCCGATGTGGAAGTCTCGAATTTAATATCCACTACTTCTTTCAGTTCTCACTTCTTTCCGCCTGCCGTAACGATGTAATAGTCTGAAGGGATTTGACATTGACTTGAACACGATTTTATTTGGTAACCCTAACATTTCTGATCAGAAAAATACTACCCTACTTTTACATGTTTCCATCATATTCGTCTTTAACAGTTATATTCAGATAGATTGTTTCTTATTCATTATCCCGGTACAACTAAAAGCAAATCATGTTGTCCGCAAAGAAGAAAAATTCTATAGACTATGTGTCTTTCATTCTTATCCTTTCCTACTTATCTTGTTCAAACTATGATGTATGCATTTAATTTGTACATGTATAACTGGGAATAAAATATGTTTAAACTACTTAGGACTAGGGGGTGACTATGACGGAAGTAGCAATACAGCTACTGACGGAAAGTAAAATTTTAAAATGTAAAAGTAAAAAGTTATATCATCAATGTTTAAAAAAAATATTCTGTTTAACTGTTTACGGTGGGTGTAAGCAAACAACTGCATTTTCATATCTTATACACTGTAATTTGGACTGTAGTTTTTTTATTTCGGAATCTGTGGTTGACATTTTCGGAAAATCTGTACAATCAGTTTCAGTTTATTGGCAAATCGGCAAATACATTTGCCTTTGGCCATCTAACAAATATCAAAGTGAATATGGCCAAGACATATATAACATATATAACACAATCATAAATCATAAATGCGACAACTCAAAATATATACAAATACATATTAAGAAACAGTCAAATCTCTTAGGGTATCAGAACGCTTAACAAAAGCTTCTTTCAGATATTTAGAAACTCTCAACAAAGGACCTTTCTTATGTGTAGACATTAAATTAACAAATTTTTGCATATTTGGCCAGGAAACTGGCCCAAGATACATACGACGCAAGTCGGAATACAATGTACAGCACATGAGAAAATGATACTCTGATTCGATATTATTTTGATTGCAACATTTACATAATCGATTTTCTCTACTGATATTATTATATCTACCAGATTCAATTTCAAGTGTATGAGAACTTAACCTAAAGCATGTAAATTGTTTACGTAATGTATCATTTTTTAAAACATCTAGATAAGTTTCGTAACAAAATTCAGTTTTGTATTTCACATAATAGTCAAGTTTTGGCTTACTACTTACAGATACATGCCAGTTTTGTATGTACTGATCTCGTAGACGTCTTTTTAGACTATTGAAGTAATTAATATTTTCATCAAAATCAGTTAAAAGGTATGAATATCCTAAATTTTCTAACAAAGAGTTCATACAATATCCCCAACTTTTTCTATCCGTGTTGTTACATTGTTCAATGTACATAGTGTTAATAGTTGTACCAGCATTTTTTTACTTTTAACCAGAATTTAATTGCTCTTTCCTTAGCTAAAACCGACAGTGGAAATCTACCAAGTTCACCGTAAACTGCTTCGTTTGGTGTTTGTTTTCGTACTCCTAATATTTGCTTACAGAATCTAATATGTAATTTATCTACTTCCTTATAATTGTATGCCCCCCAAACTTCTGCTCCGTATAATATAATTGGTACAACCATGCAGTCAAATAGGTACAATTTTGTTTTAATATCTAAAGGAACTCTATCGAACAACGCCAAAAGATTATGATACGCTTTTAAAGCTTGGTCTGACAATGCTGTTACAGTACTAGCCATGTTACCAGTATATGTAAATTTTACTCCCAAATATGTAAAGCTATCAACTTGTTCAATTTTTTCACCGTTTATACATATATCAATATTGTTTACCTGCTTTCGTTTCTCGAATACACAAAGTTTAATCTTACTGATATTTATTTTATGTCCCCATTTAACAGAATATTGATACAAATTATCTAACTGTTCTTGTAAACTAGAAGGATCCGTAGTAAATAGAACAATATCATCAGCATAAAGGATTACATACATAGAAAGTAGCCGGAGGTCATTCTCATTTAATGTGTCAAAATTAATGTGTTTTACAATATCATTGATGAAAAGGATAAATAACAAGGGAGATAACGGTTCTCCCTGTTTTACACCAAGAGTTACGTCAAAAAATTGTGACATAGACATATCTGCACCTATTTTTACACAAGATTTAACATTACTATAAATCGCTTTAATCATAGTTATCATTTTACAGCTAATTCCAGATCTTACTAATTTCACCCATAATGCGTCTCTAATCACAGTATCAAAAGCTTTTTCGTAGTCAATAAATATACACCATAATTTAGACTTATTAGCTAATACTTTTTGAATAGTAGAATGTAGTAAGAAGATGGCATCAGATGTAGAACAACCATCCCGGAAACCAAACTGAGCGTCGCTAAATACATTTTCTGATTCACACCATTTATTTATCCTATTTCTTAACATTTATGAAAATATTTTCGACATAACATTGACTAGAGTAATTCCTCTATAATTAGCAGGATTATGCGTGTCTCCTTTTTTGTAAATGGGAACAATGGCACCTTTAGTCCATGCCTCCGGATATATACCTGTATCGTATATTTTGTTAAAAATTGTACATAAGTAAGGACATATAAATTGCTTTGCATCAATAAAAAAATCTGCCACATTGTTATCTAAATCACAGCTTTTGTGTTTCTTTAAAGAAGAAATAGTTTTACAAATTTCATCAACTGTAAAAGGCAGATCCAACTGGTCGATATATAATGTTTCATCCCGAGACTCAGTGAACGTATCTGCAACAAACTGATTATTTGCAAATGTAGACATGTTAGCAAAATGATTCTTAAAATCTTCAATGTCGACATCAGTATTTACATTCTTTCTTTTACTTTTGAATTTTTTAATATAACTCCAAAATTTTCTTGGCGTATGTCGACCCATATTAGATAATTTACATTTTTCTTTATCAAAATAAGCACTTCTAGCTTTACGCTTTGTTTTGGCAAAAACATTCCGGCTAGATAAAAAGGACAGTTTATTATTTTCAGATGGATTTAATTTGAAATTAGTCTTATTTCGTAGGAAGTTGTTTTTTGCAGTACGACAATCTGCATTAAACCATGCACATTTCCTTTGGGTAGATTTATCAGTTGCGGAGAAAGTTTTGCCAAAACAGCGAAAAGAAATACTATGTATAGCATTTGACATATCATTTATACATGTATTAATATTATTTTCGCCAGTGTCAAGTTTTAAAATAATATCATCAAAAATATGCTTATCAGAATTCAATATATCGTGAAAAGTAGTCAAGTCAGATGAATTCCATATTATCTTGTCAACTTTAGAAGATCGGCAACTATGAACAATATTACTGTCATAATTCATAGTAAAAAAATTATCGGACAATGATCCGAAAACTCAGTTAAATCATGTATATACATTTCAGGTAAAGAATTAAAATTACTGTAATTTGTAATGACATAATCTACAGTGCTAGCAACAGGCTTATTTCTGTGTATAGCGTGGTATGTACATTTCCCTTCTTCCAGGCGACCATTCGCAATATGAACATTATTCTCCTTACAGAGTGTCAGTAATCTATTACCAAAACCATTTGTATGTTTATCGTAGTTACGCCGTGCAGATATATCACCCACGTGCTCCTCGGAAAATGGCAAGTTTACGTAACGATCTAAGTTTAATTGTTCCACATAATCCGCTTTTTCACCTGTTCTCGAATTCAGATCACCCGTTAAATAAACATCACCTTTATCACTGTATTTTCTTATATCATTACTTATACTCTGGAAAAAATCAAATTCAAAAAGCTCAGAATTCACATTTTTATACAAATTGGAATCTTCCGGCGGAATATAACTTGTACAAATGAAAATATCATTTCTGAAATTAAAATAATCTTTTTTCAGTTTAAACCATACTATGCCCTTTAAATTTACATTAACTAGTTCCAGCTTATTCAATATATAATTCTTAAAATAAACAACGACCCCGCCGCTATTCCGCCTAGCTTTACGATAAAGTAAAAGTGTACAGTGTCCAGAGACTTTAGTGCAAAAATATTTTGTTCACCTATGGGATGTTTGCACACTAATTTATGCGCTATCCTTTAATTTAGACTATTGTTTGTTTTCGGATTTTGTGGTTGACACTCAGACGGAACTAGCTTACTTGCATACCAGATGGGGATTTCCGATATTTTTACCGGTGCTGGAAAAATACAAAATGACTCTCGTGCTTTAAATGATATATTTCGAACTACATATATGTAGAAGTTTATATATTTATTTTTATTTTATTTAAAAAAAAACAAAAAAAACGGAATAAAAATCCAATACCTTGACAGTTCCTCTTTGTTCCTGATAGTATATTTCTCGATTCAAAACACGTTATGTTATCAAAAATTCATAACGTTACGCTGCAACTGATCAAACAAAACTGGAACTAAATATTGTTATTTGTCTTTGAAACGTCGCTTTCCCGCGCTTTGTTTACGCTGCTATAAGAAATAGTTCTAGAATGCCATTCGATTGATTTTATTTTTATTATTTTTTTTATATTGGTATGCAAGAAAAAGATTCTGTCACTGGTTATAAGTGCAGATGGGAATATCCGGCTCTCGGGTAACTGTTTAGGCGGTAACGAGGCTCCAGCCGAGTTACCGCCTAAACAGTTACCCTCGGGACCGGAAATTCCCATCTGCACCTACAACCAGTGAAAGAATCTTATATTACTGTACATTTTCCAGAAATGACTTTCAACATTTGTGTAAATGTATTCTGTTGAGCTATTAACGGTGGCGTGTTTACAAACAATTGTTGCTTTTTTTTAATGCGTCAGTCTTTAATTACCGGGACTAAAATTTGATTTGGGATTCCGTGGTGGACGATGAAGGAAGTAGGAATAAAGCAAAGTAATATTTTATAGTTACTTCGTCAGTTAAAAATATTCTGTTTAACTATTTACTGTGGGTGTAAGCAAACAATTGCATTTTCATATGTTATACACTGTAATTTGGACAAAAGTTTTGTTTTTCTTTATTTCGGAATCCGTGGTTGACATACTAGTATTTTGAAAATCTGGAGAGTAAAGTAAAAGTGTACAATGTCCAGAGATAAGCTTTAACATTTGTGTAAAAATATTTTGTTCACCTATGGGATGTTTGAACACTATTGTTTTTTTGTTTTGTTTTTTTTGTTGTTGTTATTGTTGTTTTCAGGTGTCATTCTTTAATTTAGAATAGTATTTGTTTCGGAATCCGTGGTTGACTCTGACGGAAATGGCTTTACAGTAAAGCCCCAAATTTTATACTTCCAAAAATTTAGCAATACGTGATTAATGTTGACGAAATTAGCCATAAAATGTTACATGTCCATGGATAAGTCAAAAATATTCTATTCTTTGTTGATTACGAACAACTTAATCATAATTTGGGCTGGGCTTAAATTGAATTCGGAATAAGTAGTTGTAGCAGTGTGAATGATGTTTCAACGAATTTTCACAGTTTTTTACCATCTTCCGAAATGGCTTTTAAACGCAAACGGACCTATCTAATATAGTAATCGCGATACTTGTAAAAAGGAAAGAGATGCATTTTAAAATTGAGTAATACAAGCAAATCAGAATCTGTGGTTGACTGTGACTGTTGTAACGATATTTTAAGCAAATATTGAAACTTTTCAAACAATTTGTTAGTGTGCAAAGTGCTTATTTTATCCTATTATGTTTACAATCTTTGGAAAGCAGAACCCGTCCTAACGTTAAACGATATCACAACGAAGTTGAAAATCCGTTTCCATAAAAGTGTTTTGCAGATTAAGGTTATTACATAATTACAGCGGCCTACCAAGAAAACAAACGCACAATGCCGTGGTAGTTATTATCACAAAAAGATTTAAAGTCGCCGTAAACTAATTCATTGTTTTATAAAACTAATGTGTAAAGACTTTTATTAACACATCATACCACTTACGATATATAGTTACATAATATAATTTTGGATAGTATCAAATCATATCTAAACAATAAACAATTACTTTTCGAATACAATAGAATACAGAAATAAACAATAGAACATTTTATATTCAAAACTACAGACCATATCTGGTACAGTAAGGCGTAAAAAATGTTTGTTTCCATTTTCCCAACCAACCATAAATTTTTGGCCTGACACTAAATGTTTTTATGGCCTAGGAGATATTTTTTCAACATTTTTTTTTTTAATTTGCAAAACTGCACTTTCTGTTATTTAAACATGGTCAGTGATGCTAGAAATCAACTTACTGTTGCTCTCAAATGATAACTCCCTTATTTTCATTAATATTTTGACACAAAAAAATCCGAAAAGTCTCCATTAATAAATTTAAGAAAAATAATTCGACCTACCTACCCTTTTTTGAGCATGTTACTAGAAACAAAGAATTTTAGGCCTAATTAAAGAAAAATATAGCTCTTCGGCCTAATCATACCTAGAGTACAAGTCAACGTAAAATTAGACATATATAAAACACAATCTTATTTTTTATTATAAACATACAATAAATATATATCTAAGTTATAATTTAAGAAAAACAATACATATTTGCAAATACAATGTCATTATTATCATATCATTTGCATACTTCTACAAGTGGCATTATATCATTTCAGAAACCGCATAATATATTTTGTTCGTGATGTGTCGTATAATAAAGCGTAAAAGGCGGGGCAAATACAGTAGGCGGGATAAGAACGCGTGGTTGACGTAAGTGCAAGATTTCGTGGTTGACAAAAAGCGATAACCCAAAAAACTTGCTTGACCTTCCTGGTGAAGTTCCGTTCTAGATTACAAAACCATTGTGATTGGCTCTTGTGAAAATGTATGTCAATCGTCATTTTACTACACGTGTTCGCTACTATGTGAAAATGCAGCATAAATGTGCAAAATGAATAAAATAAACAGAACAGATGTAGACCAATGTATGATTTCAAATTAAAAATCATATACAAGTTAAAGCATACCAAAAGTTCCTTCTAGGGCACATCTATATAAATATAAAATGACCATCTTGTAAAATTTTGGTTGCAATGTCTGTTTTATACTGCCAAAAATATCAGGTAAGTATTTACGCTAGTTTAGTAGTTATTTAACATAAATTGTTAAATCCAACAACAAATTAAATCTGTTCCCTCTTTCAGTAGAATAAATACGGCAATAAGGCATTGACCTGGTCAATCTATTATGATTCGATGTGTGAATTATGAGCACATTTTCAGATTACTAGGTCACACTCAATGCGGTCATCCCTATTATTAGTAACAAACGCAGGTGGCAGAGAGATAGCACTAGAGGGCATCTTCTAATCTCTGGCCTGGCCTGGCCTGGCCCAATTTTCGATTGGGCCGGGCCAGGCCAGGCCAGGTCAGGCCAGATTTTATTGTACATAGAGAAATGAATGGCATGAAATCTAAATATACAATTACAATAGCAGGCAGTATTAACCTGCATTGTTTACTTGCTGCATGTCAAACAAAATGAGAAACCAGTCCTCTGGAGAATCATTAATTAGCCATCATTCATCTTATTTGAAATACAGATTTGCACAGAAGAAAATGGTGTAACTAAATGATAACTACAATTTTTTTCTGTGATCAAATTATTTAAAGTCAACTTTAACACTTGGTTTTAAAACTAATGGCTAATTTCATTGATAAGTTTACCTGCTGCAATATAACTGAATATTTGCATGCATCTCTTTTGGGAATTGTAATTACAGGTTGTGTCCCTTCTATCCTTAGCTGACCTTTTAACTGTTCAGTTGAACTTTTAATGTGTTTGGTTTAGTTAAGCTGATGTTCAATTTATGGAAGAGTAATAAAATAATATTCATTGTGGGACCTCTAACTCATTGTCAGGGTACTGGCACTTTAGATTATTGATATCTGTCTTGCACAAAAAAATAATGGTGCATTGTGTTTATGTTATTTCTAAGTGATATATTTCATGCTAAAAGATGCTCTTGAGCCTGTTTCACAAAACTTTGAAGGATTTTTTTTCCACATACTTAGATCAATATAAAAACAATCTTGCAAAAATATTCAGTATATGTATAACCTAAACTACAAAATTTATATATCGCTTCCCCGCACCATACTATCCCAGGTTCTAGAACGGAGGTAGCATTATTTTAGAAATTGAAAGTTGTTGTCCGTTGGTATTGACAGGTGCCACTCTTTATTTTACACCATATTTGTAACCTGAAAATATCTAAATTGACCAAAATAACATGCAAAGTTTACCAATGACACAGTGGCGTAGTGATAAGTTCTGCGACTTTCACACATGTTACCATGGGTTCGATTTCAATTCAGATTGTTTTCAGTAATCAATATAACGTCATTTTATTGATAGCCTACTGGCTTTATTCTTACAACATTTTATGGTAATAACTTGTATGTAGAAGAATGTCAAATACTTGTGATTTTCTTTCAATAAATGAACAATAAATCACGATAAGTGACAATTTTCCTGCATTCTAAGTTTACAGAGGAAATTAAAAAAAAAATGATAATGAAAATGGTCAAACAGGTCACGGTTTCGAATTTATAGTCCCGAGATTGGTAGCTGAACGTTTTGTCAGCACAACTTTATCTGTATGTACGACCTGGCAGTAAAGAAATGTTTATATTTTATTTGGTTTTCAATATTTATATTTTTATTTATGTTTGGGCACCGATTTTTTACGGAAGCATATGGAATATTCTTGAGTGCTAGTTCAATAATTTCGGACAATACTAAATAATCCTCAATAGATAAAATAATAAACTTAGTTTAATAGCTTATTCAATTGGGGGAAAACCAAGCCATCAGTCAAGAGTCAGTTGAGGTGGAGATCCCCTGATAATAGTCATAACAATTAATCAGGCATCACCTTTAAATTAGACATAATAGTTATGTTAGCTACAGGCTTATTCCCAGGTGTATAATTTTACAGAGTAGGAGTTCAAAATGTATTTATATAATGTCTGAAATATCCAAACTTATTCCAAAAGTCAGATTTTAAAGATGCTATAAAAGGCATGTTCTAATCTCTGGCCTGGCCCGATGAGCCCAATTTCCGACTGAGCCGGGCCAGGCCAGGCCAGGCCAGGCCATAGATTTCAATTTCGTGAAAGTGATTTCTATAGCAACTTTAAAATCTGACTTTTGGAATAAGTTTGGATATTTCAGACATTGTATAAATACATTTTGAACTCCCACTCTGTAAAATTATACACCTGGGAATAAGCCTGTAGCTAACAAAACTATTATGTCTAATCTAAAGGTGATGCCTGATTAATTGTTATGACTATTATCAGGGGATCTCCACCTCAATTGACCCTTGACTGGTGGTTTGGTTTTCCCCAAATTGAATAACCTAACTAATTTTATTATTTTGTCTATTGAGGATTATTTAGTACTGTCCGAAATTATTGAACTAGCACTCAAGCATATATTTTGTATGCTTCTGTAAAAAAAATTGTGCCCAAACATAAATAAAAATATAAATATTGAAAATCAAATAAAATATAAACATTTCTTTACTGCCAGGTCGTACATGCAGATAAAGTTGTGCTGATAAACGTTCAGCTACCAATCTCGGGACTGTAAGTTCGAAACACCTGTTTGATCATTTTCATTATCATTTTTTTTAAATTTCCTCTGTATACTTAGAATGCAGGAAAATTACCACTTATCATGATTTATTGTTCATTTATTGAAAGAAATACACAAGTATTTGACATTATTCTACATACAAGTTATTACCATAAAATGTTGTAAGAATAAAACGAGTATCAATAAAATGACATTATATTGATTTAATGAAAACAATCTGAATTGAAATCGAACCCACGGTAATATGTGTGAAAGTCGGAGAACTTATCACTACGCCACTGTGCCATTGGTAATTTTGGTCAATTTCGGTTACAAAAATGATGTAAAATAAAGAGTGGCACCTGTCAATACTAACGGACAACAACTTTCAATTTCTAAAATAATGCTACCTCCGTTCTAGAACCTGGGATAGTATGGTGCGGGGAAGCGATATATAAATTTTGTAGTTTAGGTTATACACATACTGAATATTTTTGTAAGATTGTTTTTATATTGATCTAAGTATGTGGAAAAAAATCATACAAAGTCTTGCGAAACAGGCTCAAGAGCATCTTTTAGCATGAAATATATCACTTAGAAATAACATAAACACAATGCACCATTATTTTTTTGTGCAAGAAAAATATCAATAATCTAAAATGCCAACACCCTGACAATGAGTTAGAGGTCCCACAATTAGTGAATATTATTTTCATTACTTTTCCATAGATTGAACATCAGCTTAACTAAACCAAACACATCAAAAGTTCAACTGAACAGTTAAAAGGTCAGCTAAGGATAGTAGGGACACAGCCTGTAATTACAATTCCCATAGAGATGTGTTCTCAGTGCATGTAAATATTCAGTTATATTGCAGCAGGTAAACTTATCAATGAAATTAGCCATTAGTTCTAAAACCAAGTGTTAAAGTTGACTTTAAATAATCTAATTACAGAAAAATGGGTAGTTATCATTTAGTTACACCATTTTCTTCAGTGCAAATCTGTATTTCAAATAAGATGAATGACGACTAATTAATGATTCTCCAGAGGACTGGTTGACATGCAGCAAGTAAACAATGCAGGTTAATACTGCCTGCTATTGTAATTGTATATTTAGATTTTATGCCATTCATTTGTCTATGTATAATAAAATCTGGCCTGGCCTGGCCTGGCCTGGCCCGGCCCAGTACAAAATAGAGCTCATCGGGCCAGGCCAGGCCAGGCCAGGCCGGGCCAGGCCAGGCCAGAGATTAGAACATGCCGCTATAAAAATCACTTTCACCTTTTACGAAATTGAAATCTATGGCCTGGCCTGGCCTGGCCCGGCTCAGTCGAAAATTGGGCTCATCGGGCCAGGCCAGGCCAGGCCAGAGATTAGAACATGCCTCTAGAATCTAGTACTATCCGACCAGGGATACCTGACAGTGACGTCATATTGTGTTTACTTTCCAATGTTTACCTTACTAAAAGTAAATTGTACTGAATTATCATTATGTTTATTTACATATAGCATGCATGGTTACGTAGCCCAGAGGATAACGGCGCTGTCGTAGTAACCGAAAGATTCCGAGTTCGAATCCGGTCGGCGGAACTTTTTTCCTGCACGGTATTTTCTTATTCAACTATATAGTTATCTTGATTTTCTAGTGCTTCACGAATCATGCGTACAGAATTCGTAATTTCACTCCACATAGAATGTCTAAAATGTCTATGAGCACGTTTTTAACTGTAACGAGCCTTTGGGGAATAACGAGAAAGCAATATCTATTCTAAAACACAATGGACTGACGGTGAGAAAGGCATATGTTGCATTAACATTTGGTATACTTCATAATAAAATAAATGATTGATAAAAAAAAACTAAGAAGAAAAACATATAAAAACAACATTTTTCCAAATCAAGGAAAGCAAATGTAACTGGTCTTTCAAACAATATGTTTTTTGCTATAAAAATACATAAGAACCTCGCCTATCACTGGTTTCGAACTTACATCGCCTGTGTGACAAGTAGCCAACACACCCACTTGGCCATACCTTACTTAGAGTTTTTCCTATCATAAGGACATATTTCTATCTATTATAAGTATAAATCCGTTTGGGGATATAGTAGTCGCAACTTGACCGCGATGGTTGACCTTAGGTTGATTATTCATATCGATTATTTCATTGTAGAAATAAAGGGTGATTAGGGTAGCCATGTATATTTATATGTAATTAGTTTGTTTACAGAGCATTATCAAAGTATGTATACTTACATTTGATCAATTAAAACTTTCCAATACACTAATTTATAATTTCACAAATTTATATTTCCACTTTCTCATGCAGCTCGTGTTTTACGTACACTCCTTTTCAATAATAGGTTGTGCCTCATTATGTATTATAATACAAAGGTCAACCATCGGGGTCAAGTTGCGTCTACTTTATATACCGTGGGTATTTATAGTTTGTTGACAAAATGACGTCACTGTCAAAAATTGTCGGTGGATTAGTACATGGTTTTACAGTCAGCTAACAAATGTTTTCTTCATCTACATATTATGATAATAATCCAATAAATTAATGGATGACAGCACATTCAAGTGACAGATGGCATGGGCATACTACAAAACATGGAGTGGAGTCATGGAGTGGAGTCGTGGAGTGGAGTCAAAATTGGAGTGGAGTCATGGAGTGGAGTCAAAACTGGAGCGGAGTCATGGAGTGGAGTCAAATTTGGAGTGGAGTGAGTCAAAATTGGAGTGGAGTCATGGAGTGGAGTTAAAAATCTATTTTATTTATTGATATTTTTATAACTATTCAACATAATAATGCTTTTGTCTTACATTGATTGTAGGTACACGGAACAGAGGGCTTGGTCAAATTGTTAATTGTCAGTATATTTTCTCTCACTGTTTTTGAAAAGATTTTAAAGCATCACATAGATATGAAATATAATTTTATTTATTTGAAAACAGTTGTAAACAAATCAAAAGGCGGTCAACCCATGGGAACATATTCAAATAGACCACAGTATAAAATACTGGTAAAAAGTAATAACCAAGTTTCCAAAACTAAGTTCTAAGTGAATAACTGTAGGAGTATGTTCTAATTACTACTTGATGTATTCTCTGATGGGTTGGGTATAATAATAGGCAATATTTTTCATAACCTTTATCAGTGAACAAATATAACACTCCTCATCAGTGTTTTTTTTTATTGAAGTTTGTTGTTTTTGTTGTTTTACTTAACAAATTTTTCACTTGGCCTTAGATCATTTTCAAAATTTGTCGACAGATTTATTATGAGAACCTTTCAGTCCCATTCTATATCTTATTAGATGAATTATTTCAGCAACATTTAATTTAAAATAAACAAGAGGAATTTATGCAAGTCAGATAAAATTTAGATATTTAAACTTGTTACATAAATAATTTAATATTTGTGATTATGCATGTATGTATTGAAATTGTTTATGTCCACTGACATTGCAATATTGACTACCGTATAGCTCGGGTAAATAAAAAAATAAGTAGCATGCATATTGGTGTGTTAAATTCATTAATTCTATTGATGACAAAATTTTTATTGCATCCATCCGCGACCTGCAGCCCAAAACCTGCAATTTAGTGTACATGTATATATTTTGCGGGCTGCAGGTTGCTACAATGAAACATTTTTCCATTATAGCAACCCGCAATTTGGTGTTTTACTGTATTAATTGGTTGCATATTTTTACTCGAAAAATGAGGAGTTGAGTACAATAAGCCAAAATAAGTGATGTTGATCGTTGAAAAAAAATCTTGTATTTTAAGTTTATACTAATTTATTTATTCTCGATTGCGAAACAAGTTCTTACAACTTAAGATTAATCGCTCTCGAGACTCTTTCCAGATGGAATTAACCTCGAGTAAGATGTTTTAGTTGTCTTGTAAAATGAAAAATGCAATAAGTATTTAAAAACAAACTCAAACTCATTTCAAATTGCTGTATCTCATACAAAAATGATAGAATTTTGAGATTTCACAAGTTATTCTATTATTCTGAGACCTGAATGCCCAGGTCAAACCTAAGTTATGGTTATTTTTTTGATATGCTCCAGTATACCAGCGTGTACGCCTCATTCAAATAATTATTTTTATAATTTGGCTTTAACGATTTTTTTATTCCGATGTTACTTTGTTCCCAAAAAATTGCTTTACAATGTGCTGAAAACCGCATTGAAAAATAACCACCGGTT
Organism: Mercenaria mercenaria; assembly: GCF_021730395.1. Taxonomy (NCBI): domain Eukaryota; kingdom Metazoa; phylum Mollusca; class Bivalvia; order Venerida; family Veneridae; genus Mercenaria; species Mercenaria mercenaria. Next base: position 21,552,587 of record NC_069375.1, read on the forward strand.
AAGGAACTACACATGGAGTAGCATTATTTATTGAACGACCCTTGTATTTCTGAGTGTCAAAAAGTTAGCGATGAAATCCATGTGTTTAGCGTGCGCAAATTTTAGCAAATTTTTGATTTCCTGACTTATGTAATTAAAATAGTACATTGTTATGGTACATTACAATTTTAAATACAAATATTAGCGAATTTTTACAATTTGCCAAAATTTCCACCTTGCTAACATTACCACTTCTACGGTATGTTTCTGTGCATCTAAAACTCTGTCTATTACTTGGATTTTTCATTAATTTTCACCATTGTGTGTTTATCACAGGTAACTAACTACCTTCTGGAAATATATTGGGCAAATAATTTAGTTAATTTATCCCCCCGCCAAAGGCGAAGGGGATATTAGAAATGCTCTCCGTCCGTGCGTCCGTCCGTTCGTGCGTCCGCAACGATCTTTGTCCGGAGCATAACTCCAAAAGTACTGGAGGGATTTTCTTCAAACTTCATACACTGATAGAGCACATTGTGAGGAAGTGCAGTGTGCAAGAAAAATAACTCTACCTTGCCTCTTTTTTGAGTTATTCCCCTTTATCATATTTTCTTTAAAAAAATTGTCCGGAGCATAACTCCAAAAGTCCTGGAGGGATTTTCTTCAAACTTCATACACTTATAGAACACATTAGGAGGAGGTGCAATATACAAGAACAATAACTCTACCTTGCCTATTTTTTTAGTTATTCCCCTTTATCATAATTTCTTAAAAAATTTGTCCGGAGCATTTCTTCTTCATGCATAGAGGGATTTTGATATAACTTGGCACAAATGTTCACCACCACAAGACGGAGTGTCGTACACAGATCCAGGTCACTAGGTCTAAGGTCAAGGTCACACTTAGAGGCCAAAGGTCAGATACAAGAATGACTTCGTCCGAAGCATTTCTTCTTCATGCATGGAGGGATTTTGATGTAACTTGGCTCACTTATACACCATCATGAGACGAAGTGTCATGCGCAGTTCCCTTCTTTAGAATTACTTCCCTTTGTTGTTACTTTAAATAGCTTTTATTGTAACTTTTTCATTACTAGTCGTAGGGAAATATCAAGATCATTTTTCTGTAGTACAACATGCATGCTAAATCCAATTTTACGGTGTATTTTGACCAATCTCTACCTGATAAAGAGTTTTGTGTGGACTTGCAATTTTTTTAAATTTTTTTTTAAGATTTACTTCCCTTAGTTGTTACTATAAATAACTTATATTGTAACATTTTTATAATTGACCGTAGGGAAAAAACAAGACCACTTTTCTGTGGTACAACATAGATGTTACTCTCCAATTTTAGGTGTATTTTATAATATATAAGGTATCTTTACCTGGTAAGGAGTTTTTTGCGGACTTAAAAAAAAACAAAAGACTTACAATGATTACTAAACAACCACAAAATTAACATTCCGTTTGCAAATACAGCTGCTAGAGTAAAGAAATTTGCTGCGACGGGCATATATTGTGACATTCTGGCACTCTTGTTCCCTGTTAGCTTTCCATTCCTTCTTTTTACAGTAGCCAGATAGAAAAACATCATAGCTATACTGTTAATGAAAATTAATAAAATTTAGCAGTAAACCACCTCACTACTGACTTATCCTTTCTTCCACATCTTTAATACCCCTGATGCGGACCACAACCAAACGGTTGTTCAAAGCTTTCCCCAAAATCAATACTTTCAGACACTAACTTGCCAGGAACTTTAGCCTTCAATTATAATATGCCCGGCGGGGGATTAGCCATGTCTAACATGGCTCTTGTTTATTCCTATTTCATCTATATACATACATATCAAAATAAAATACATGTAATCTTAAAATCTCAGCCAAGTTTGATTCTGGGCTACACCTGTATACTGTAAGTCAAGAGTTGTCGGCCCTTCTGGTTAACACAATTTGTTACATATCACCTTAATAGATCTAGTACATTACATGTATCTTGATTTCTTTAGGAATCCTAATCATATTTATATACAATATGAAATGATCTTAAAATCTAGACCAGGAGTGATTATAAGGCAAATCAGACTAAAACGTCTAGCAGAGTCAGAGTTATAAGGCCTTGATCAATAAATAAAAATGATTCCCACGTTTGCACTTTCATTTCTGCATCAATCCAAATGATATTTATGAAGAATTAAAATCTGGTGCAAGTGTGATGGTAAGATCTGTTAAGAAATAGGGCTGTATCATAACCATTTATGCTTGTAATGTTTGAAAGAATATTCTCTTCAAATGGTGACATTGACCTAATGATTCCAATAGCCCCTTCATCCCAATGGTCTCAAATGCATTTCACAGATAAGAAACATGTATTTTATAAAATTTCACCTAAAAGTCTGTTACTTTTAATTAACAAGAAAAAAACACAAGAAAAACAACATGTCATCTCCATGTGATGAACATTTAATATATAAATACAAATGCCATTTCAAATTTAAATAATAAATCCAGTGCTACATCATGAAATGCTACAATTTTTTTTTCATTTTTAATTGGAATTGACACCACTATGATAATGCACAACCTTTCTCCTGTCACTTAAAATGAAAATTAATGTGGGCAACAACCATCCAATATACCCTAATTAAACCTTCAAATATTTAATCAACCACATGGTAGGTGTTAGAAATACATGAACTAGAACATAGATATAGACACTACATTTATTATTTCAGAAATATGTTATATATATACTGACTCGCATTTTCTCTAAAGGGCAATAAATCAATTATTTTGTTAACAGGAATTTAGATGGAGTTTCACAGGCTTAATACAACATTTTAAAATTTTGACTCAACGACTCCACTCCAAATTTGACTCCACTCCACGACTCCACTCCAATTTTGACTTCACTCCACGACTCCACTCCATGTTTTGTAGTATGCCGATGGGATGCGGCGCAGAATTAATGGAAAAAACGCATAAACAGGTTATGTAGATTATGCTGATTGAGGGTTTAAGTAGCATGCGTGTACTTTGTTGCATTCGATTTTGTAGAATGTCATTAAAACAGGAAGTATGACAACGCTGTTGTTCTGAAGATCACTGTTTAGTGTATTCGTAGTTGTTACTGACAATTTGCTTGCCGGTGGCCTGCATATATCATTTCAATTTTACTAGCTGAGGAATTTTTGCCTGTCATTACCATACATATGTATGAGTATAACAGCTCATCACTTGTCAATTTTTTATCCCTAGTCCAGTCTTTTCCTGTCCCGCTGTTCAAGAGGATATATCCAGAGGTCATTTTAATTTTGTAAGATTTAGAAATTTGCTGAAGATTTTACTGTCATATTTACTATGAATTCATCTGCAAACAGCATGACTTTACTTGAGTTGAAGCTGTGAGCTCGTAAATGTAGTACAGAAAGGGACAAGGGACAAGGGCATAACCTTGAGGTACCCCATACAGGGCAGTCATCTATTGCAACTTTTCGAGTAAGGTCATTTAAGAATGACTGGCTTATTCCATCATATGGTACCAAAGAAATGGTTGTCGACTGGTCAGGTTTGTATGTTAATTGTGAGAGATCTCGCCGAATGATCAACTGTAATATTAAGGTCAGTTTCATTGTCACTTCTAACGAGTTGACAGTTGCACGGCTTAATTTGTTGAGATTGCAAGTCATTCTGTTATTTTTTAATGCATGTAGTCATGTTAGTATTAACATATTGCGCCATATTGGAAACAAAAATATGCCCCGTGAGTTTGGAAGCTAGTTCTGCAAGTAAGTGGGGTTGGTCTAGATATATGCCTTACTACCTTTGGACTAAGTGCCTGTATCATTTTAACCAGAGGTTAATACTTGACTGCCTGACTTGATTTAGTAACAGTTGCCCGAAGAATTGTTTAATGGCCTTAGGACCGTAGGTCTGAATGCGTGTTATATTTCCCAGTATATGATAAACAGAAACGTCTGATATTCATTATGACAGCAATTGTAAGTTTATGTAGTCACGTTGTCCCTAACTTCACGTTAGAAAGTTCAGCGGGCCGCTATGACAAATTATTATATACCTTACTAGAAATAATAACAAAAAAGCCGTTAAAACGATTATTTTCAGATCAATTCTCAAATAATGATGGCATTGTTGATGGAAAAAGCGATGTTGTCTAAGAATTGTGGAAATTATGTAAAATGAAAACAACAACATAAATATCAAGCGAATGTATATAACAAAAAAGGCCAATATCTTTCTTCATTGGTATCTGAAACTGTTGCACAAACATATCCGTATACAATCTTAGAAATACAGGTGATTCTAGAAACCTGCCTTGTCACACTCAATTCTTTGCTAACTCCTTTCTGCTATCAACTGTCAGTGACTGGGACCAGCTGATACAGAACACAGAAATTTTCCATCTTTAAGCATCTTCAAAAACGGCTTAATTCTGATGTACTGAAAGTCCCATGTCAATATTATGCAGGTGAACATAAATTCCAAATTCTTCATGGCAGACCTAAGACACACTGTAGCTCTCTTAATGAACATCTATTTTCAAAAAATATTCTAAACAGTCCATTATGTGTATATGGTGAGGTAGAAAATACATATCATTTCTTTTTCAGTTGCCCCAGTTATAAAAGAGAGTGCCCAGATCTTCTAAATAATATGTGGTCAATAACCACTGTTATTCTAAATACACTGTTACATGGTGATTCCTCCATTACAAGTACACTAAATAGTTCAGTATTTCTACATGTACATAGATATATACAGAAGACAAACAGAGTTGATATGTAGGTTTTCATTTTTAGAACACTTAGAGCTGTGATAATAGCTTTGTAACCCAGTTTCTTTGCTATATTAACCCTTCTACATAGCTTTAATGAAAGTCCTAAAACTCCATGTGTCTAATATGTGGCATTCCTGACCTATTAACCTCATTTCGTCTATTTCGCTTCTTTCTTTCCTGACCTATCTTCTTAGGTATCGTTACATAATAAAGTTTTTACAGTTTAGATTTAAGTTTATATAAACAGTTCATTTTTTTATATCCAGAAATAAAGTCTTTTTTCAACCTGTTTTGAAATTACAGCTGCCTACACTGTTTCTGCTGTTATATGAGTGAGTCTTGGAAACTAGTGTAAAATTTCCATGTAGATATGATGGACATTTATTATAAAAGGTTTCATGAACATGTTTAAGCCTCAACTGCTTTACTCTTTTATCGACATTTAGCCAACCAAGATTGCAAAAATCTGACACTTTTAAAGAAGTTCTACAATCATAACCATATGTAGCAGTGTATATAATGTATATAATTAGTCTGTGATATCGGTTGTCCGATTAGCTCAGTTGGTAGAGCATCTGACTTGCAAGCAGAAGGTCACAGGTTCGAGTCCTGTATTCGGCTGCATATTTTACCGCTCCTATTACATTGGTGCCGTGAGTGTGGTGACTAGCCTTGAAATCCTAGAGCTAGGGTGAAGCAATGGCTGGGTTAGTCAAAAGAATCTGAGTTGAAAAAAAGGGGGGAGGAATGTAGCAGTGTACGTGTTTATAATGTATATAATTAGTCTGTGATATCGGTTGTCCGATTATCTCAGTTGGTAGAGCATCTGACTTGCAAGAAGAAGGTCACAGGTTCGAGTCCTGTATCGGGCTGCACATTTTACCGCTCCTATTACACATATATAAATTGTGACTACTTTGTTTTGTGTAACTTGTAGTCTGTTACGCAGGAGTTTAGAAATACCACTATACCAAGAGTATGATGCATATTCAAAATGGCATTGCAATAAAGAATTACATAACAATTTTCTCAAATTCATATTCAAACAATGGTTTTGTCTGTACAGTTAATAATAGAATAAAAAATTTTGGTTATATAAATTGTTTGTGTATTCCAAAAATAACGATAACTTTATTTATATATATGTTATGGTTGTTTTGGGCTAATTGGGGTAAATAGATCAGCTCTTCAATTGGAGGTTGTATTCGTAAACAACAGGAAAAATGAAACGTGGAAAATGAAGTGGATACCGGCTAATTATTCCATTGTTTTTGTTCATTTGTTGTGTTTCTTTGGTTGCGTTGATTGTAAAGTGAAAGCAGAAGGTCTGTATAAACCGTCAGGTTCGGTTTTTATATTGGATCAACAAAATTTTCGACAGAATGTCATAAAATCTGAAAGTGCTTGGATTGTCGAGTTTTACAACAGCTGGTGTGGGCATTGCATCAAATTTGCTCCTGCTTGGAAGGAATTTGGATTGAAACATGAAGGTTAGTGTCAATTAAGTTTAGATTATTGAATATAAACTAGTTTTTAGGGCAAAAAATTGTGTTTTGTCTTTGTAACTGTTCATAAATTCGGATAGTACTTGTATCCAGATATATTTGAAGTGGTAGGCCTAGACAAACTTAATTCTGTGTTCTGTACAAAATTTACAGTGTTTACAGTGATGTCACACACCCAGACCCAAATTAAACTGCAAGTTTTACCTTGTATAGAAGAATAGTCTGATAATTGACATGAAACAAAAAGGAAAGTGGGGTCATATAAGGTATTTTCCTGTTCAATGTTGTTTTTTTTTTTAAGTTTTGGGGGAATGGTGGCAGGGGAATGTGTCACCTTATGTACCAGACACTTTATGTACCAGCACTTTATGTACCACTTTGGACACCTTATGTACCACATATATGGTATATAGTGGATAATCATTTTTGTATTGATTTGATTAAAATGTTATATTTTTTGTTACTTGAAATGTTTTTTACTAAATTTAAAAGTTAATTTTCATTATTAATCAGGTAAAATTTAACACTCTCATAGAAAACAACATTCTATGGACTTTAGCTCAGGCCCTTCCCCAGCCGCATAAGGCGCCGCGCTACCGCGGCGCTTAAAACACGAAATATAGCTTCCCGCTGCGCTTAAATATCCCGCGCGGTGCCTCAATTATTAGCGCAGCGTCTTAAATCAGTAAGCGATTTCATCCCCGTGAGATACCTCAGGTAAGGTTTATGAATACACAGAGTAGCTAGCTGTTTATCGTGTACTGATAAGGGTTTAAATACGACACGTGTTGATGAAAGTCTGTGTTTTCACAGTTTGCGGTTAATTGGAACAGGAGTGATTGGAATGTAATTAGTTCAGGATTATAATTAGTCTATGCAAAGAAATGGGATAACAGTTGGTGACGGCATGCATGGGTAAGTAAATTGTTATCGAGTAATAATTAGCTGAGAAAGGCAACTGTATTAAAATGACCAGTGATTCTTTGACTGTTTGAAGTTTGAAATCATTTTTCCGGATGAACTGAAGCAAACTTTTTCGAGGATGTTTTAATTACTATTGTTTAATGTGCTATTAATTTCTAAATATTAAACTTTATCTACTATGATATTTTTGTTTCACTTTGCTTTTGTATTAAACATGAAAAGACCAGATGATACAAGTTTCAGTGGAATAACAAAATTTAGGGCAGGTTACCAAACCATCGTTCCTGGGAAAGACCATGCAGGGACAAAAATTGAATGACTTTAATTTCAGTGGTGCAGTAAAGGAATGGCACAGTGCCAAAGACAGACACATATATGAAAAAAAAGTGTGTTGTTAGTGTTAGTACAAAAGAAGTGGAAGGACATGTGTGTTCTTCGAAAATACTTATAAAAGAAGTGGACATCTGTGTAGTGTATATGATATATTGATGGTTATAATATATGATTATGTGAAAATGTAGAAGTAATGAAATACATGTTGTTGTGTTTTTTTGCATATGGTATACTTAAAAAAGCACCATTTGGGTTTGATTTGAAAAAAAAAAATCGAACACGGGAGGGGAAACCCCTCCCGCACCCACCCCTTATCCCGCAACGCAAACTTTACCCCAGCGCCTTAAAAAAATTCTGGGGAAGGGCCTGTAGCTGATTAAATCAATGTTGTTTTCACAAGTAATTATCACATATTCACAGTGCTACACAATGATATACAATTACTATATAATATATAGGTGGTACACTAAGTGTCAAAGTGGTACATAAAGTGTCTGGTACATAAAGTGACTGGTACATAAGGTGTCGCACCCGTGGCAGGGCCCATATGTAGGGGAAACTTGTGCCATAACCACTAAAATAGGGGTGAAATTGCTTCATGGTAAAAGCAATATTTTTCATAAATTGCACTAAAAAAGAAAATGATTTAAATTTTAAAAGCACATTGTCTCATGTTTTAAATGGTACAGTTTACATTATCATGTACATCTAGAAAGGGTTTTGTTGGTTGGGATATGTAAAAAAAAAGTTTATATTTTTGTTTGTTTTTTTTAGGTGATTTTTTTTCAGAAATAGGGGAAAACAACATACTTTTGGGACAGGGGAATGGGACTGAATTTCGGCCCCAAAAACGGCCAAAAAAATCACTGCTGTTACAGTTGTTTTCTAAAAGATTCAAACAGAATTGATCTGCTTTGATATGGCATTGCAGCAATTGCTTCTCTTACAGGCATCATGCTCATTCTTTTACTGACACACAGGGCCGGATCCAGAAATTTTTGACTGGGGGGGCACCAGTCTTGAACGAAGACATCAACGTCGAGGCGCAAGGTATTCGAGGGGGCGCCTTTGCCCATGTTAGGTAGGGATACAGGGGTCAGGTGCGGATCAGATTGACTCCCCCTGTAATTTTTTTAAGTACATGCATACAATGGTGGCCTCTGGTGCATTTTAGGTCTAAATTTTAAGGTATTGGATGAGTATGATACTCCTGTCTTGATTGGGGGGTCAGGGGGATCTCCCCCTGGAAATTTTGAACTACAGGTATGAAATGGTGGCCTCTGGTGCATTTCTGGGTCTAAATTTTGAGGGGCATCTTTGATGAGTACAAGTCACTTTTCGGCCAACTGGGGGGGGGGGGGGCGGGCATGTGCCCCCTCGGCCGGGCCCTGGATCCGGGCCTGGACACAAGCTCCTTACTCAGTTTTCTCCAAAAATGTCTATAAAACCGCATACAATTCCTGGTTGCCCTGATATCCTACCTAATGTTCAGTGCTATCAGGTGATGTACTTAAATTGATACTGTTTCCAGCTGTTTCAGCCTAGACTTTATGCTGGGGAGATAAATATGACATCTGTCATGCCTTTGACTGGATCCAATCCATGTGTGAACTTTGTTCGACTGTCCATGCTAAACCAGAAATGTTTACCTTGGAATTCAAGATTCTGAGCTTTGTTGATATTGCCTGCTTCATTTGGGGTTTAAACTTAGCATTGTTAAAAGTTAAGCTTTCGCTGAACTGTTTTTGTAAATATATATCAAGCAGTGATTTTTTTGCTATTTTTTACCACCGAATACAGGCTGTTTTATGGTCCTTTTTTGGACTCGAAATATTCCAAACACGTCAAAACATTGTATACTCATGTCACCTTTTTGCATTTTTAAGACAATTTTATCAGTTGACATACTGTTCTGAATTCTAGATTACATGCTGATTGTTTAAGATATAAGTGTCGTTTGATATTTACACTTGAGTTTAATTCAGTAGTATTATTGTAAGAATCTTTCACTGGTTGAAGGTGCGGATGGAAATATCTGGCTTGAGGGTAGTAACAAGGCTCTGTCGAGTTATCACAAAATAGTTACCTGTGAGCCAGATATTTTCATCCATATTTTCAACTAGTGATAGATTCTTTTTCTTGCATGCTGTAATAAGTGTATTTTTTAATTAATAGATGAAATGAAGTAAAACAAATGTTTTTCCTTTTGAGCGCTATTTTATTATAGTAAGTACCGGTAGCATATAAATTTACGCATTCATTCTTAAATTGCAGCACATCTTACACCATGGGTTTTAAGACAAGTTTTTCTAGCACCAGCAAAAACACGAGAAAATTCTGTCTTGCATGCAAGAAAATAATAATAGTTGAGGAAATAAAAACCATCTCAGATATTTCCCAATAAATGGTATAAAAATGCTCATTGATATATTGATACAAACAAAAAGCTTAAATATAAAATGAAAATGACATGTTCTTTTTAAAAGTGTGCTCTATTCTGATTAACTTTGATAACAAAAGCTTAACAAAAACAATTGATTATTCATTAAGAGTCACTCATTGTTACAAAAGACCAAAGATTATTTGAATATCTGGATATATCTACATTGTATTGATAAATGCAGTATATTGATCATTTACATGTATGCTTGAAGAAAAATACTGTGAAATTGTTAATGTTAACATTTAGTGAGTTGTTGCAAAGTACACACAAGCTATGTAATTGTTTAATATTTTGTCAAATACATTAAATTTGGTACATTTGTATTATTACCCCTCCCCCCATAACATGGAGCTATTTAAAAAGTAGAACATTTCTTTTGATTTAGATATGATTTCCAGTCTTACATTTGCATTAAATAGATATTGGGATATTTCAACAGTCTGAAGACAAATTTTGTCTAGGCTTTCAAATTAATAATTTTGCAATCTATCTTTGTAGCACATCCAAGATAAGCAAAGGGAGGTTATAATAGTTATGATACAAAGTTGCATTTCAAATAAATTTTGGCTAAATGTGTAATTGTTGAGGCAAATCTTTGACAAATAGAATAAATAATTTTTATATTCATATTGTCCCTTAGGCAATATTTGTTTACCGGTATCAACTTTTTGCTTCTGCTAAAATAGCTCTATCATGGTTGGGTAACCAGTTTTTAAAAAAAAACAAAACAATAAGATAGGAAAATCAAATTAAAAAAAATCACACTGGATAACCTGCTATCTGGATGCCCAATGAACAGATACCCAAGATTGAAAAATAACCATAGCAGCAATAACAGATTCCGAAAGTCATATTTTGTCATCCATACCTGTTTAACAGCTAATACTTCATTCAGAAAGCATGCAGAACCACAGCTAATACTTCGTTCAGAAAGCATGCAGAACCACAGCTAATACTTCGTTCAGAAAGCATGCAAAACCACAGCTAATACTTCGTTCAGAAAGCATGCAGAACCACAGCTAATACTTCGATCAGAAAGAATGCAGAACCACAGCTAATACTTCGTTCAGAAAGCATGCAGAACCACAGCTAATACTTCGATCAGAAAGAATGCAGAACCACAGCTAATACTTCGATCAGAAAGAATGCAGAACCACAGCTAATACTTCGATCAGAAAGAATGCAGAACCACAGCTAATACTTCGTTCAGAAAGAATGCAGAACCACAGCTAATACTTCGTTCAGAAAGCATGCAGAACCACAGCTAATACTTCGTTCAGAAAGAATGCAGAACCACAGCTAATACTTCGTTCAGAAAGCATGCAGAACCACAGCTAATACTTCGTTCAGAAAGCATGCAGAACCACAGCTAATACTTCGTTCAGAAAGAATGCAGAACCACAGCTAATACTTCGTTCAGAAGCATGCAGAACCACAGCTAATACTTCGTTCAGAAAGAATGCAGAACCACAGCTAATACTTCGTACAGAAAGCATGCAAAACCACAGCTAATACTTCGTTCAGAAAGAATGCATACTTCGTTCAGAAAGCATGCAGAACCACAGCTAATACTTCGTTCAGAAAGAATGCAGAACCACAGCTAATACTTCGTTCAGAAAGAATGCAGAACCACAGCTAATACTTTGTTCAGAAAGAATGCAGAACCACAGCTAATACTTCGTTCAGAAAGCATGCAGAACCACAGCTAATACTTCGTTCAGAAAGAATGCAGAACCACAGCTAATACTTTGTTCAGAAAGAATGCAGAACCTGAAATTTCACACAGATGCACTGAAAAGACACATCTGTTTGTACAACAAACAATTAATATTTTCATGAATTCTTCGTAAAGACATTTTTGTCTGATTTTTTCAGACTGAAGATATTAGACAGTTTCTAAAAGCATAATGATCACCTTTAGATCAGAAGTTGTAAATGAAAGTCATGCTCATTTTTAAAACAAAACGTCAAGTTGATTTGCAATGATTGGTTTAGTATTCAGTAGAAATAAATGAAAAGATAACCAATTTTCCCATTTACATTGGGGTTATTTTTACATCTGGGTTATTTGTTTATAGGGCATCATGATAGCCCATTATCCAGTCTGAAAATTCTTGCAGTGGAAATCTAACTATGTAGCACTTAGTGAGCACAACTAAGCGTAAAAGATGATAGATCTGTTGTTAAAATTTTGAACAAATCCATTACTTTATCAAAATCTTATTAACCACCCTTTAAAACACAGAAAATTGAAACTTATGCAAATTAGGTACAAACTTGATCATTCTTTATTGCAAATAACCCATTTACTACTTAATTTCCAATTTATTGTTTCAATGATTTTGTTGATATACAAAATGTAAATACTAAGAATATCATATGCAAATATTTGAAATGTTGTGAAACCCTTTTGGCTAATACGTGTACAAAATGTAATAATTATTTATACAATGTATATGTATATATTACCACTAAATTATGTGATACATGTATGGTGTTAATGTGTTCGTATAGTTGTACTTTTTGATATAGGCCTAACCAGTCCAATTTTTGACAATTCTCCTCAAACGCAACTACACCCTTTGTTGAATGGTATACATGTATAGAGGTCAAACACCCACTGACACCTACTGTTTTAAACTGACAATTAAAATGTAATGCATTCAGTCAGATACTTGTAAAATATTCCAAATATGACAGAAAACATTGTATTGCTTGATTTTGACAAAAATTTTATTATTGTAAACATTACCTTTTATCCAATCATCTTATGGGTTTCTATACATTTTTTCTCCAACCAATCCATAACAACTTTAGACTTAATTAAAGATATACAGTTTACAGATTGATGGATCTTCATCAAACTTGTTTGGAAACATCATTTTAAGGTCTTACGCCATTTTTTTTTCAAATGGGGGCACTGGGTCCCTTTTAGGGGCCACAAGAGCTAAAATAGAAATACCTTTATATGACCTCTTCTGATGAACCACTGGATGGATCATCAAACTTAGTCTGTAGCATCATTGTAGGTCCCCTTTTAATTTTATTTAAATGGGGATGCTTGGCCCCTTTGAGGGGCCACTAGTGCTAAAAATAAAAATACCTATAAATAACATCTCATGAATGGTTTGATGGATCTTCATCAAACTTGGTTTGTAGCATTGCAGCATCATTGTAAGGCTGTCTCCCAAATATGTTTAGTGGTGTTGTTTGACCCTTTTAGGGGCTGCCAGAGTTAAAAATAGAAAGAAGATTTTAAATTACTTATTCTGATGAACTGTTGACTGGATCTTCATAAGACTTGGCCTGCAGCATCATTGTAAGATCCTCTACAAAATTTGTTCAAATGGATTCACTTGGCCTCTTTAGGGGCTGCTAGAGCTTACAATAGAAAAAAACCCCTTTAAATGACATCTTTTCAGGAACTGCTAGATGAATCTTTTTCAAACTTAGTCTGTAGTATCATTGTAATCATTCTTCATGGTCCTTTTTAGGGGACAAAAGAGCTAAACTTAGAAAAAAAAATAAACAACTTCTAACTTTGTTCTAACGGTTTGAGGCGTCACAGCAAAATATAGAAAAAAAAACTTTAAAAACTTTTTTTTATGAACTGCTTAAAGGACTTTCCCCAAACCTAATTAGAAGAAAGGTCAGATGGTTAAGGTCAGGTGAGTGACTTAGGCTCAGTTGGGCCTCTTGTATGTAATTGATACACATGTATTTGATTTTTACATAAAAAAATGTACTATACTTTCAGACTGGTGGCCAGTCTTTAGAGTAGGAGCTGTAGACTGTGCAAATGACAATAATACCGAGTTATGTAGGAGCTATGACATTACGGGATTCCCAGCTTTCAAGGTAAGCAAACGACATTAATACCGACTTATGTAGGAGCTATGGCATCAAGGGATTCCCAGCTTTCAAAGGAAGCAAATGACATTAATACCAAGTTATGTAGGAGCTATGACATTTTAAGATTCCTTGGACCCAGCTTTCAAGGGAAGCAAATGACATTAATACCAAGTTATGTAGGAGCTATGACATTTTAAGATTCCTTGGACTCAGCTTTCAAGGGAAGCAAATGACATTAATACCAAGTTATGTAGGAGCTATGACATTTTAAGATTCCTTGGACCCAGCTTTCAAGGGAAGCAAATGACATTAGTACCCAGTTATGTAGGAGCTATGACATCACAGGATCAAGGGATTCCTGGCTTTTAAGGTAAACAATAGAGTAGACCCTTTTCCCAATCCTTGGTTACATGCAGAGTTATGTGCAGTCCAAAAGGAAGTGGATGCTGCTTTGTGGAAACATTGATATATGATATATATAAAAAATCTGATAAAATTGAACTTTATTCTGAATTTGCTGTTTTAATATGCTTCTCCTGGTAAAGTGTGCAATGTATAATTGTTTTCAGGCATATTGGAAATATTTAACAAATCATTTGTAGCGCTAAAATATTGATTATAGTTGCTGATGAGTACAAAACATTCATGAATTAATTTATTTTAATCTGCAAGAACCAGCGAGAATCACTGAAATGCAAGAATGCCCCTTAAATATTAAAGTTTCACAAATTTCCTGTGTCTGTGTCGGTCTGTTCCTTACGGAAAACTTCATTACTAATTCATGGCAGGTAAAAACAAAGAAGCCTACCAGTAAAACTCCCACTTAGTTGCAAATACAGTATAATGAGATGTATTTTGATACAATGAATAAAAAGACAGCCAACACTGAGTTATGTAAATTGATAGTATACACAATGACTTGATTAATTATCTTTTTGTTTTTGAATATAATAAGCATGTGAGACAGTCCAGCTTGATTGACTCAGTCTCCAAATGTATGCCTATTTTGAAAGACCTTTCATAATAAACAATTTTAACTATAAAGTAAAACAAAAAAAGATTCACATAGTCTGGGGAATGTGTTAGTTGAAGAAACTCCTTTATACATGTATAAAACATGCCAAAATGCTGTTAAAAAGTATTGTTAAGCTGTATATAAAAGTACATAGAGAAAAATAGACGTAGAATAGCTAACTATTATAGTTTTAGATTTTTGTACAAAACTTAACCCCATACCTGAAAACATTTGGATGGGAGGGAAACACTGTAGCACACATTTACATTGTTGTAAATTAAAATCATGCCACTCACCAAAATAGCTGCAAGATCAGACATTATTAATTTTACAATACTAGTATAAAGTTCTTTCAATAGAGTCGTAGAAAATATACTGGGCGTACCTTAAACTAAAGATTTTTATATGACAGTGTATCGTCAGATAAATGCTTACTGTCAGTAACCTGGATTATTTTGTTAGTACTTTATTGTCAGTGAAAAATACCTGAAATAAAATGTCTTTAACATTTTTATACGCCGTTTGAAAAACGGGACGTATTATGGGAACGCCCCTGGCGGGCGGGCGGGCGTTCGGGCGGGCGGCATCCACAGACCTTGTCTGGAGCATATCTTCTACATGCATGGAGGGATTTTGATGAAACTTGGCACAGTTGTTCACCATCATGAGACGGAGTGTCATGCGCAAGAACCAGGTCCCTAGGTCTAAGGTCAAGGTCACACTTAGAGGTCAAAGGTCAAATTCAAGTATGACTTTGTCCGGAGCATATCTTCTTCATGCATAGAGGGATTTTGATGAAAGTTGGCACAATTGTTCATCATCATGAGACGGAGTGTCATGCGCAAGAACCAGGTCCCTAGGTCTAAGGTCAAGGTCACACTTAGAGGTCAAAGGATACAAGAATGAAAACTTTGTCCGGAGCATTTCTTCTTCATGCATGGAGGGATTTTGATATAACTTGGCACAAATGTTCACCACCACAAGACGGATGTCATGCACAAGAACCAGGTCCCTAGGTCTAAGGTCAAGGTCACACTTAGAGGCCAAAGGTCAGATACAAGAATGACTGTCCGAAGCAATTCTTCTTCATGCATAGAGGGATTTTGATGTAACTTGGCACAATTATACACCATCATGAGACGAAGTGTCATGCGCAGTTCCCTTCTTTAGAATTACTTCCCTTTGTTGTTACTATAAATAGCTTATATTGTAACTTTTTCATTACTAGACGTAGGGAAAAATCGAGACACTTTTCTGTAGTACAACATGCATGTTACATCCAATTTTGAGGTGTATTTTGACCAATCTCTACCTGGTAAGGATTTTTATGTGGACTTAAATTTTTTTTTTTTTTTAAAGATTAACTTCCCTTAGTTGTTACTATAAATAACTTATATTGTAACCTTTT
The DNA here is from genome assembly GCF_021730395.1 of Mercenaria mercenaria. NCBI lineage: Eukaryota > Metazoa > Mollusca > Bivalvia > Venerida > Veneridae > Mercenaria > Mercenaria mercenaria. Next base: position 21,568,842 of record NC_069375.1, read on the forward strand.
TATAATTGACCGTAGGGAAAAACCAAAACCACTTTTCTGTTTTCTGTGGTACAACATAGTTGTTACTTTCTAATTTTAGGTGTATTTTAAGGTATCTCTACCTGGTAAGGAGTGTTTTTGTGGACTTAGAAAAACAAAAGAATTACAATGATTACTAAACAACCACAAAATTAAAATTACATCTGCAAATACAGGTGCTAGAGTAAAGAAATTTGCTGTGACGGGCATATATTGTGACATTCTGGCACTCTTGTTACCAGAATGATATATATTCAGAATTATGGCAGTATTTTACTAGAAAATTTATAAAAATCATAGTAACATCGGCTGAAGTGTCATGATTGCAGGGGAAGTAACCCATTGTCATAGCTGAATAAAATAGCCATTTTGACTGAAGAGCAGGTTATTATTCCCAGCATTTGCATTTATTTAATAGTCATTTACAAGTAATGTTTTTAAAATTGACTTTAAATTGAATTCTATTTTCAGACAACACATATACTGACTGACTTAATATGAAAAACTCAAGATACTTGCCCAGATATCATAGATATTTAACCAAAATAATAGCTTTTTGTTTGTGTTTTTTCAGCAGTATTTTAGTTATGTAACAGCGGGAAGTTAACCTAACCAGCGTTCCTGGATTCTGTACCAGTAAAACTAAAACGTTTTTAAAAATTTGGCGTTAACTTTCTAATAACCAGCATTTACAGATATTAATTTTATAGCAATTTAAAAGACTATAATTTTAACTATTTTAGCATGAGACATATTGGAATTGTTTGACTTTCTGGTGAAATCTAGAACAAAACCTAAAGTGTGGGTTACATTAAGAATAGTGTCTACAGATCTTGAATAATTATTGTTATTGTATAAAAGTTATTGAAAATGTAAAGAGCCTCTGTTGCATATACGTACCAGTGTAATGGTCAGATTTTCCCCCAGTCAGTTTTTTCCCTGGGGAAAAACCCAACCGGTTGATTTCTTCCCCAGAGAAAAAAATGACTGGGGGGAAAAACTGGGCTGTTACACTGATAGTACTCTAGGTTATAACCCTAGTAGAATTAACATAAATTCAGTGTCCTTTCTAAATGATGTGTAAGGACCTGTGGAATAATGACTTTTCTGTAGAGATGATAATATACTTTGGTAAACAACAATCTCTTGCTTCATTATCATTACAACTTGGTTCCAACTCACCAGTCTGTGCTTCGTATGAAAATTCAGGATTTGGTGAGAAATCCTGTGAAAGCTAAATTTGCTTGTTTTGAAACTGATCTGTTGACAGTTACTATGGATTGTGTAGGAGCTATTGCATAAACAACATCCAGCTTTCAAGGTTTTTTGTGACATGAACACCAGGTTGTGCAGGAGCTATGACAAATCAGTTTATTCCGAATGAGTTCACCCGTAATTTGCTATTTTGCAAATAGTTTAAAAATTACTGAAAGTACATTTCTTGAATTAAGGGGGACAGTTAGATTGATCTGTCAATATTAACATATCAAAATTCCAACAGTATTGAATTACGCAAAAGTATAACTTTAATATTCATTTTACTACCAAAACCCCTTTTTAAAAGTCACAGAAATACACATGAAAGATGCCTTTTAGAAAATGAAAATATACAATTTATAGAAATAAGGAAGTGCAGATTTTGATTTTTTACTAGGACATGTTTAAATTTCATGCACATATTAAATGCATTTTACAATAGGGCATGACAATGCCATTATTCTGTTTTTGTTGTCATTTTCTTCCCTCATTACCTTTTTCGCTAGTTTGTAAATTCTAAAATTTATGTATTATTGTATTTTTGTGACTTTTCAAAAGGTTGGTTGTCGTAAAATGAGTGAATTTATATGATGGCATAATTTAATTTTTTTGAAAAACTAAATTTCAAAATTTTACGCTCTGGAACTGGCAAGGATAGTTACAACAGTTATGTGATTTAATTTTACTTGTTTGATGTGTATAAATTTTACATTTCAGTTGTTTCCACCAGGCTACAAGGGGATTGATACCGGGGGAACCTTTCATGACCAAGATACAGCATCCATAGAAAACAGATGTCTTGACTATGTCTCAAACACTTCGTTATTTAAACCACCAAAGTCCTGGCCACGTCTGTCTCCGATACAGTAAGCTTTGATATACAGATTCACAAACATAATAGATTATATATATACAAGTTTGTTTGTCCATTTTCTTTTTAAGGAATGATTAATGATCATTATATTTTGAATTATTTATGGTCAAATTTGGCTATAAATTATAACTGTCAACATTTTACATGATGGTTGTGTATGTAAAGTCCACATGATAAAGCTGGTAGAAAGATGAAAAAGCTTTTGACTTGAACTTGCAAATTTTAGAAATTACTCTGATTCTGCATACAAGATTTTATACTTTGAATAACTTATATAAAGGCATTAGTAATCTGAAGACATTAAAACATAAATAATATTTTAAAGAGGACTCCAGCAGTCTGCACCAGGGAACAGCTTTGATTAGAGGTAAAAACTGGCGTGCAGTTTAGTAGAAATACAGTAGAATTTCAAATTTCAGCAATTTTAGTGAGTGGTAGTAACTTCGAAATTATTGCATGAAGTTTATAATTTATAGACTAACAATTTCACATGAATTTTTCTACTCTACAGGTCTATGCAGGATATCTGGAATGAAACGAAGGATGAGCACCACCATGTAGCATTTGTGTTTGAGGAACCCACCTCGTATGTCGGTAGACAGGTACGTCTTGTACTGGTACACACATGTAAGATTATTGGCAAATTATGTACAATGGAAAATATCCTAGATGTGCCTTCATATTTCTGTCACTTACACTTCATTTCAAAATAGTGAAATTTGATATTGTTAGATAGGTGTTTGATATCACTGTCCTCAGTTATGCATTCATGACAAAGGATGTTCCGGTATAGGGTTACCATTTTATCTTTATTTTCACTGAAGTTTTGAACTTCTTCAGTTGTATTGCTGGGTAAATACTGTGAAATTATATATATTTATAGTGAATTATGATATTGTTCATGTATTTTGATATTAACCCATACCCTGCTAAATTTCTATAATGAACTTGTCCATCTTTCAATTTGGACAGTACCATTAACTGTTAAAAAGGGTGTTTACCAAAAACATACTGACTGAATGGTGAACAGTGCAGATCTTGATCAGACTGCATGAATGTGCTGGCTGATCATGATCTACACTGGTCACAAAGGCAGAATCAATCATGTTCAGCATGATAAGGGTTCCCAACCAACAAAGAAAATTCTATTTATTTTAGTTTTAAACGTTAAAATACATGAATGTAAGCCCCCACAAAAAAAAGCTATTTTGGCAAAATTGTAAGCCAAAAAAATTAATTGTTTTCACAATACAATGTATAAAAACCATCTTATGCCCATTTCTTGTAAGGAAGTTCCCTAGGTTTATTTTATTTGCAATTTAACCAGCTGGCAGGTGTTTCATTTTGAATTTTTCAGTTTATCTTGTGACAGCTGCAACTTGTCAAGCCAGAAGTAATGTAATGGTTTTGTTGTAAACATTTAATTTTGTGGATATGAAATTTCGTGGTTTTGGCCAACACCAATATTTCATGGATTTCAACTTCTGAAAATAAAATGATTAAGAATTTTATTTGTTGATTACCGGTAGATTTTATTTTTGTAGATTGACATAACTGTTAAATCCATGAAAATTAGTCACCAACAGATATTAGTATTAATGATTTTACAGTAGCGCATTGCAATGGTTGAATCTTTTGATATGAATAATGAATATTTTATGTAACTAAGTCATGTAAGATCTCAAATACCCTCCAGGGATTTTTAAAAACATTTACATTGTATTTTACACATTTAGATATCTTTCCTTTGTTTTTTAGCTCGACTGTTTGAAATTTTTCTTATAGAAGAGCTTTTGTACTAACACCCATTCATCGGCAAAGGCTACCCAGCTTGGTTAAGTCTTGTCTGTAAGCCAGTATCTCAGTAGCTGCTTTTGGGAATGGAATTAAGAAATAATTTATAGCAAAAGATTATTTATGCATGATAGGTGGTTATACATCAGGAATAATAATAAATTTCACGAGGGCACAGCCCGAGTGAATTTATTTGTACGACATATAACCACCCAAGTGTATAAATAGTGTTAAAACACGGTTTTGCTATAAATTGTTTCGATACTGATATATCTTTTATTAGCTCACCTGTCACATAGTGACAAGGTGAGCTTTTGTGATCACCCTTCGTCCGTCGTGTGTCCGTGCGTGCGTCCGTCCGTCAACAATTTCTTGTCTGCACGATAGTGGTTTCATTTATGATTAACCAAACTTGCACACAACTTGTATCACCATAAGATCATGGTTCCTTTCTTGAACTGGCCAGATCCCGTTATGGGTTCCAGAGTTATGGCCCCTGAAAGGACCAAAATTAGCTTTTCTGACCTTGTCTGCACAATAGCAGCTTTATTTATAATTTGATTTTTACCAAACTGGCACAAAACTTGTGTCACCATAAGATCTCGGTTCCTTTCTTGAACCGGCCAGATCCCATAATGGGTTCCAGAGTTATGGCCCCTGAAAGGGCCAAAATTAGCTATTATGACCTTGTCTGCACAATAGCAGCTTCATTTATGATTTGATTTTAACCAAACTTGCACACAACTTGTATCACCACAAGATCTTGCTTCCTTTCTTCAACTGGCCAGATTCCATCATGGATTCCAGAGTTATGGCCCCTTGAAGGTCCAAAATTGGCTATTTTGGCTTTTGCAGCCATATAGAGACTTCATTTATGGTTTTATTTGATACAAACTTCCAAAATACCTTCAGCAACAAGAAATCTTGGATTCCATGACAAATCAGATCCAATCATAGGTTCCAGAGTTATTTTATATCTGATTACCTCCCCTGATTGTAATCAAAATGGATTTATATCAGTAAGTACTTACAGGACTTATTTGAATTTTCATTATTGTTATTAGTTGGACTGAGACAATCAGGGTAGATAACTATGGACTGATTTTATGTCAAATTACCTCCTTTTATTTCAAATTAAAACTGTTATATCTCCATAACTAATGAAGATACTGATCTGAAATTTCATTTATGTCAACAGATTTATTTGGCAGATCCTTCTTTTGTCCACTTACAATATTTATTTTTTTTAATTACTTCCCTTTTACGTTACTATAAATAGCTTATTTTTAGTAACTTTTTTTATTATTGGCTGTAGGGAAAACACGAGACCAGTTTTCTGTGGTACAACATGGATTGTACTCCAATTTTTAGGTGTATTTTAACATATCTATACCTTGTAAGATTTTTTTTTCTTTTTGGTTAAATTTCTTCCCTTTGTTGTTCCTGTCCTTTGGATTTTTTCTGAGGACCTTCTTGTCCTCAAGTGCAATGATAACAGGTGAGCGATATAGGGCCATCATGGCCCTCTTGTTGTAAAATATAGATAAGATATGATAGAACTGTTTATTGGCATATTTATGATTTGATTTTAACCAAACTTGCACACAACTTGTATCACCACAAGCTCTTGGTTTCTTTCTTCAACTGGCCAGATTCCATTATAGGTTCCAGAGTTATGGCCCCTGATAGGACCAGAATTAGCTATTTTGACCTTGTCAGCACAATAGCAGCTTCATTTATGATTTGAATTTAATCAAACTTGCACAAAACTTATGTCACCATAAGGTCCTGGTTCCTTTCTTAAACCAGATTCCATTATGGGTTTCAGAGTTATGGCCCCTGAAAGGACCAAAATTAGCTATTTTGACCTTGTCTGCACAATAGCAGCTTTATTTATGATTTGATTTTAACCAAACTTGCACACAACTTGTATCACCATAAGATCTCGATTCTTTTTTTTTTCATTTTTATTCGCCCGAAGGGACATGTTATGTTATCGCCTCGGTGTCCGTCTGTCTGTATGTCTGTTGGTTAGCAATTTCCCTTCCGCTCTGTAGCTCTTGAACCCCTTGAAGGATTTCAAAGAAACCTGACACAAATGTTCACCTCATCGAAACAATGTGCAGAGCGCATGTTTCGGATGGCTCACTTCAAGGTCAAGGTCACACTTAGGGGTCAAAGGTCATATGACTTTGTTTTGTGTGTATATTTCTCTGCATTTGCGTCGATTGCAGTGCTCTTGTTTTTATTTGGCAGATCCTTTTGTTCACTTACAATAATTTTTTTTAATGACTTCCCTTTTATGTTACTATAAATAGCTTATTTAAGAAACTTTTTTATTATTGGCTGTAGGGAAAAACTGAGACCACTTTTCTGTGGTACAACATGGATGGTACCTCCAATTTTAGGTGTATTTTGACATATCTGTACCTTGTAAGAATTTTGGTTAAGTTCTTCCCTTTGTTGGACTTAGATTTTTTTCTGAGGACTTAGATTTATTTTTAATTTCTTCCCTTTATTGTTCCTGTCCTTTGGGCTTCATCAGTCAGAATTTTGCTCCTAACATCCTCTGATGTAATCCTTCAGGCATGAAACTACTGGCCTAATTTGAAAATAATTTTAGTTGAAGTAACTTTAAGAAAATTTCAACTATATTTTCTCATAATTCTTTTGATTGATCTTGATTATGATTTTTTGACCTTCTTGTCCTTAAGTGCAATGATAACAGGTGAGCAATATAGGGCCATTTTGGCCCTCTTGTTTAGTAAAATATTTGATCAAATTTGAAAGCGCTATTTCTCTATGTGTACATGGTGCTATTTATCATGAATTATCCCCCCTTTTTACTTAGAATTTCAGGTTAAAGTTTTGGTGCACTTTCACTTTATCTCAGTTATTACTGAATGGATTTGATTCAAACTTAAAATAGTTGTTCAACATCATCACTGACATCATATGGCACAAGGGTCATAACTCTGGCACCAATATTTCATGAATTATCCCCCTTTTTACTTAGAATTTCAGGTTAAAGTTTTGGTGCCATTTCACTTTATTTCAATTATTACTAAGTGGATTTGATTCAAACTTAAAATAGTTGTCCAACATCATCACTCACATCATATGACACAAGGGTCATAACTTTGGCACCAGTATTTCATGAATTATCCCCCTTTCTACTTAGAATTTCAGGTTAAAGTTTTGGTGCACTTTCACTTTATCTCAGTTATTTCTAAATGGATTTGATTCAGACTTAAAATAGTTGTTCAACATCATCACTCACATCATATGACACAAGAGTCATAACTCTGGCACCAGTATTTCATGAATTATCCCCCTTTCTACTTAGAATTTCAGGTTAAAGTTTTGGTGCACTTTCACTTTATCTCAGTTATTTCTAAATGGATTTGATTCAGACTTAAAATAGTTGTTCAACATCATCACTCACATCATATGACACAAGGGCCATAACTCTTGCACCATTATTTCATGAATCATCCCCCTTTTTACTTGTAATTTCAGGTTAAAGTTTTGATGCACTTTCACTCTAACTCAGTTATTACTGAATGGATTTGATTCAAACTTAAAATAGTTGTTCCACCTTATCACCCACATCATATGACACAAGGTCCATAACTCTGGCACCAATTTTTCATGAATTATGCCCCTTTTACTTAGAATTAAAGGTTTATTTTGGTGCATTTTCACTATATCTCAAGTTATTACAAAATGGATTTGATTCAGCATGACACAAGGTGCATCACTGTTGCACCAATATTTCATGAATTATGCCCCCTTTTGCTAAGAATTATACTTAATATTTAATGTTTTGAAACACTTGATCCTTATCTCTCTTATTACTTGATACTTTTGACATAGACTCAAGCTATTATCCAATATTTTATCCACGTTTGCGTCATTAAACACTCCAGTGACAGCTCCAGCTTCGTCAAATGTGCCCAGTTTCACTATCCAGCATCGAAATAGTCGAGCGCGCTGTCTCCTGTGACAGCTCTTGTTTTACAATATAATGCCCCTTTTCTGACTTAAAATTTTTATACATTAGCTTTGTATGTAAACTGGTGTCTCAGTACTCACTAATTGGATAAGATTGAAACTTCACACACTTGTCCACATTGATGATGGGACATGCATGCACAGGTTTCAGAACTTTTAGAAAGTTATTTTTTGGTGTCATCTGTTATCTTATAAAGTCTCACTTAAGCCTTAAGGGGAATGTTCTATGAACTGAAATTGTTGCCCATTTTGTACTTGTTAATTAATGTCTTTATTTTCATTTTTAATAATTTTTTATGACAAGTTTTTTGAATAGTGAAGTGTTGCTGTCTTCCGACAGCTCTTTTTTAGCTCTCAGCTTCCAATACTATTTGAGTTGCCCAGTATCCATCCTGTGGCTGTGTTGCATCTTGTGCCATCATCCATCATCATCAATTTTATGGTTAACGCCCTAGAAATTAGATAGGATTAAGGCTGACAGACTGTGTAACGTGTTCACTCACCAATTTACTGTATTTATTTCCCTTAATAAAGAGGGTTTGAGGAGTTTCAGATGAGAGACTTTATACAGAAATGCACAGTGGAAATACAAAATCTGTACAATGCGATATGTAGAAGGAAGTTACCTCATTGACATGGTAGAAGAGCCAACTGAAGTGTTATTAAATACATGTATGTTCTTTCTTCAGGTGATACTTGATACGTACCGCTATAAACCTCTGTTGGTGCGGAGAATGTTGAAAGAATCTGTACTCAAATTTGGCATCTCAGAATTCCCTTCACTGTTCCTCATCAACCGGGATGGTACTTTTACCAAAATTGCCAAGTAAGTTATTCATATATATAATTTATTGCCAGTTGCAGATGTAGATGGGAATATCCTGTTCACGGGTAACTGTTTTGGTGGCATTAAAGCTCTGCCGAGTTTCTGCCAAAATAAAATACCTGAAAGCTGAATATTCCCATCATCATCTATAACCAGTGAAAGGTAATTTTCTCACATTTCTTGTTTTACAAAATTAATTATAAAAAATAATTCTTACACGATCCGATTCATTTTCCTATTAAACAAAGAAGGCTGAAAACAGTGAATTATTATACAACAATTCACTGTTCTGACGTCACAGTTATTACGTCATAGCGTCAAACGGCATAGAGGCACGCTGGAAAAGAAACCAATTGAAAACGGGCAAATATTTAATGAATGCCGTCCAGGATGTACTTTAAAGTCCTTGTTAACGTGTTAGAATCGAAATAATATATCTCATCTAGTGATTTGCTCTTGAATAAAATAATTGTTGTCTTTCAGATGCGTATTATTATATCACTCAGGCTGTGCCCTTTTGATATAATTCCTTCACATCTGAACTCAAACAATGATTTATTCAACGACAAATCACTAAATGAGATATATTATTTCTTAAATAAAGCAACACAAATACTGTCTTTGTAGCACTCTTTTGTACTCAAACACAACACTGAAAACGAATGTCCTTTCACAGAAATGATGTCACAACGTTTCAAAGATGTACAACAACAAAGCTTCGGTTTACTTTTATCATTTGTAGCATAGAGTTATTTTTTCTGTAAAATAACATTCTTTGAATAGAGAAATATACTATAAAGGACAAAGAGTAACTATCAAGGTATTTGATTTTTATCAAATTTTATATAAACTATATAATTAATGCATGAATAGTTTTCATCATTAACAGCATGAGAGTCGTCTGGTATAGGGGGTGCCAGATTGGCATTGCCGGAATGGGTGAAATCACCTGAAATTCCAGTCCAGTGTGCAAGAAAAAACTTTCTGGCCTGCATCTGGGAAAAGATTATTAACCCTTAGCCTGCTGGCGGCAGATGATTCTGCCTTTGCGACCAGTGCAGACCAAGATCAGCCTGCACATCCGTGCAGTCTGATCATGGTCTGCACTGTTCGCTATTCAGTCAGTAAATTTTCAGTGAAAACCCCTTTGAATGATATGTGGTACTGTCCAAATTGAAAGATGGACCAGTCCATTATAGAAATATAGCAGGGTAAGGATTAAAGAGGCAGTTATTATTGTAATAGGATGTAGCTTTCAAAGGCATTCCTGCATTAATAGTGCATTGTATTTCTTTTCCATCTAATTTTGTTTGTGTAAGCAATAAAAGTATTTCTTAACACTCAGTTTTTGAAGGTAGATATATACTCTATCAATAACATGTATATTTTGATTCAAAAAAGACATATTTGTAATTTTCTGTGGAAACTAACAACTTTTCTATATAGGGATGATAACAGCAGAGATGGTATGGTTTCTGGTTTGAAAAACTTACTGACGTCTGCTCAACTAAAGGCTGGGGACCAGTTCTTGAATAAGAGGCCAAGGAACCAGCCTATTGAGGAGAGAATGGAAGGGATACCAGTTGCTGATAATCAACAGATAAGGTAGGACAGTCATAAGAATATTGAAGTTACTGGTCACTTACTGGTTGTAAACCAGTAATGGGGATTGTAGGATTCCACTTTTCTGTCTGTCATTCTGTCATTCCACACTTCCATGCACACTTTTATTCCAGTCCATTACTCTGTCATTTGTTAAGTAGTTTAAATATTACTTGGCACAAATATTCCGTATCATTAGCCAATATGTCATTTGCAAAACCCAGACCCCTAGCTTAAAGCTTAAGGTCACACTTGGTGGTCAACAAGGCTTTTCAGCTCACCTAAGCACAAATTACTCGGGGTGAGCTATTGTGATCTCTAATCATTTGTTGTCGGTCCTTCTGTCTACACTTCAATTTATACAACATCTCTGAAACCACTAGGTAGAAATTTATGAAACTTGACCTGGATGTTTCTTGCGTGGTCATCTACCAAAGTTGTTCAAAGAATTCTAGTCCATATATTATACTATTTGCCATGGCAACCAAAAGGGAAAACTTTTAACAGTCTTCTTCACCAAAACTGCAAGACCAAGAGCTTAGATATTTTGCATGTATATGGCATTGTCTTGTGGTCTGCTACCAAAGTTGTTCAGGTAATGCCCCTGGAGTAAAATTGGCCCTGTACATGGTGTTCACTTGTTTTAGAAAAAAAACATGAGACCAGAGCTTAAATGTTTGACTCGTAGCATTGTGTAGTTGTCCTCTACAAAGTTTGTTCAAGTCATGCCCTTGTAGTTAAAATTTGCCCTGCCCTAGATTTAACTTGTTTTTGTCCTCTACAAAGTTTGTTCAAGTCATGCCCCTGTAGTTAAAATTTGCCCTGCCCTAGATTTAACTTGTTTTACGTGGACTTGAATAGGAAATTGTTTTTGAATCTTCTATTCTAAAACTGAAAAGGCCCAGAACTTAGACATTTAGCATGTAGCATTGTGTAATAGTCCTCTGCCAAGTTCGTTCAAATCATGCTCCTTGGGTCAAAATTAGCTCTGCTCAGGGGTTCACTTGTTTTACATAGACTTATAAAGGAAAAACTTTAAAAAATCTTCTTGTCTAAATCTTTGAGCGTAGATACTGAATATTTGGCTTAAAACATTGCGTAGTGGTCTTCCGCCAAATTCAAGGTCTGATGCATAGATATTTGGTGTATAGCAATGTGTAGAGGTCCACCACTAAGAAATCATTTGCCCATTTTAGTAAGGTAAGCAATTTAGGGCCATCATGTTCCTCTTGATTCTATCCATCAAGGTATTTTGATATTGCTTGGCACAAATGTTTCCAATAATGAAACGAAGTGTCAAGCCCAACACCAAGAACCCTAGTCAAAGGTCAAGGTCACACTTTGAGATCAAAGGTGTCAGTAGGGTTTTTAGCTCACCTGTCACATAGTGACAAGGTGAGCTTTTGTGATCGCGCAGCGTCCGTCGTCCGTGTGTGCGTGCGTAAACTTGCTTGTGACCACTCTAGAGGTCACATTTTTCATGGGATCTTTTTGAAAGTTGGTCAGAATGTTCATCTTGATGATATCTAGGTCAAGTTCGAAACTGGGTCAACTGCGGTCAAAAACTAGGTCAGTAGGTCTAAAAATAGAAAAACCTTGTGACCTCTCTGTAGGCCATATATTTCACAAGATCTTCATGAAAATTGGTCAGAATGTTCACCTTGATGATATCTAGGTCAAGTTCGAAACTGGGTCACATGCCATCAAAAACTAGGTCAGTAGGTCTAAAAATAGAAAAACCTTGACCTCTCTAGAGGCCATATATTTCACAAGATCTTCATGAAAATTGGTCAGAACGTTCACCTTGATGATATCTAGGTCAAGTTCGAAAGTGGGTCACGTGCGGTCAAAAACTAGGTCAGTAGGTCTAAAAATAGAAAAACCTTGTGACCTCTCTAGAGGCCTTATATTTCATGAGATCTTCATGAAAATTGGTCAGAACGTTCACCTTGATGATATCTAGGTCAAGTTCGAAAGTGGGTCACGTGCCATCAAAAACTAGGTCAGTAGAAATAATAGAAAAACCTTGTGACCTCTCTAGAGGCCATATTTTTCATGGGATCTGTATGAAAGTTGGTCTGAATGTTCATCTTGATGATATCTAGGTAAAGTTCAAAACTGGGTCACGTGCCATCAAAAACTAGGTCAGTAGGTCAAATAAAAGAAAAACCTTGTGACCTCTCTAAAGGCCATATTTTTCATGGGATCTGTATGAAAGTTGGTCTGAATGTTCATCTTGATGATATCTAGGTCAAGTTCGAAACAGGGTCAACTGCGGTCAAACACTAGGTCAGTAGGTCTAAAAATAGAAAAACCTTGTGACCTCTCTAGAGGCCATACCCTTGAATGGATCTTCATGAAAATTGGTCAGAACATTCACCTTGATGATATCTAGGTCAAATTCGAAAGTGGGTCACGTGCCATCAGAAACTAGGTCAGTAGAAATAATAGAAAAACCTTGTGACCTCTCTAGAGGCCATATTTTTCATGGGATCTGTATGAAAGTTGGTCTGAATGTTCATCTTGATGATATCTAGGTCAAGTTCGAAACAGGGTCAACTGCGGTCAAAAACTAGGTCAGTAGGTCTAAAAATAGAAAAACCTTGTGACCTCTCTAGAGGCCATACCCTTGAATGGATCTTCATGAAAATTAGTTAGATGTTCATCTTGATGATATCTAGGTCAAGTTTGAAACTGGGTCACATGCCTTAAAAAACTAGGTCAGTAGGTCAAATAATAAAAAAAAACTTGTGACCACTCTAGAGGCCATACTTTTCATGGGATCTGTATGAAAGTTGGTCTGAATGTTCATCTTGATGATATCTAGGTCAAGTTTGAAACTGGGTCAACTGCGGTCAAAAACTAGGTCAGTAGGTCTAAAATTAGAAAAATCTTTTGACCTCTCTAGTGGCCAATTTTTTTTTTCAATGGATCTTCATGAAAATTGATCTGAATGATCACCTTGATGATATCTAGGTCATTTTCGAAACTGGGTCACGTGCGGTCAAAAACTAGGCCAGTAGGTATAAAAATAGAAAAACCTTGTGACCTCTCTAGAGGCCATATTTTTCATGAGATCTTCATGAAAATTAGTGAGAATGTTCGCCTTGATGATATCTAGGTAAAGTTCAAAACAGGGTCACGTACCTTCGAAAACTAGGTCAATAGGTCAAATAATAGAAAAACCTTGTGATCTCTCTAGAGACCATATTTTTCAATGGATCTTCATGAAAATTGGTCAGAATTTTTATCTTGATAATATCTAGGTCAAGTTCAAAACTGGGTCACATAAGCTCAAAAACTAGGTCACTATGTCAAATAATAGAAAAAACGACGTCATACTCAAAACTGGGTCATGTGGGAAGAGGTGAGCGATTCAGGACCATCATGGTCCTCTTGTTTTGTACCCACTTACCACTTTTGTACCCTCCGACAACAAAGTTGTAAGGGGGGGTATACTGGTTTCAGGTTGTCTGTCTGTCTGTCCGTCCGTCCGTCCGTAGACACAATCTTGTGCGCACCATCTCTCCTCATCCCCTTGACACAATTTAATGAAACTTCACACAAGTGATCAGTAACAACAGTAGTTGTGCATGGGGCATGTTAGGTTCTTCCAGAAAAAAAAATTGCAAAGTTATGGGACTTTGTTTTTTGTTACTATACTATATACATAGACACAATCTTGTGTGCACCATCTCTCCTCATCCCCTTGACACAATTTAATGAAACTTCACACAAGTGATCAGTAACAACAGTAGTTGTGCATGGGGCATGTTAGGTTCTTTCAGAAATTTTTTTTGCAGAGTTACGGGACTTTGTTTTTTAGCTCACCTGTCACATAGTGACAAGGTGAGCTTTTGTGATCGCGCAGCGTCCGTCGTCCGTGCGTCCGTCCGTCCGTGCGTGCGTAAACTTTTGCTTGTGACCACTCTAGAGGTTACATTTTTCATGGGATCTTTATTAAAGTTGGTCAGAATGTTCATCTGGGTGATATCTAGGTCAAGTTCGAAACTGGGTCATGTGCGGTCAAAAACTAGGTCAGTAGGTCAAATAATAGAAAATCCTTGTGACCTCTCTAGAGGCCATAATTTTCAATGGATCTTCATGAAAATTGGTCAGAATGTTCACCTTGATGATATCTAGGTCAAGTTCGAAACTGGGTCACGTGCCTTCAAAAACTAGGTCAGTAGGTCTAAAAATAGAAAAACCTTGTGACCTCTCTAGAGGCCATATATTTCATTGGATCTTCATGAAAATTGGTCAGAACGTTCACCTTGATGATATCTAGGTCAAGTTCGAAACTGGGTCACGTGCGGTCAAAAACTAGGTCAGTAGGTCTAAAAATAGAAAAACCTTGTGACCTCTCTAGAGGCCATATTTTTCATGAGATCTTCATGAAAATTAGTGAGAATGTTCGCCTTGATGATATCTAGGTAAAGTTCAAAACAGGGTCACGTACCTTCGAAAACTAGGTCAATAGGTCAAATAATAGAAAAACCTTGTGATCTCTCTAGAGACCATATTTTTCAATGGATCTTCATGAAAATTGGTCAGAATTTTTATCTTGATAATATCTAGGTCAAGTTCAAAACTGGGTCACATAAGCTCAAAAACTAGGTCACTATGTCAAATAATAGAAAAAACGACGTCATACTCAAAACTGGGTCATGTGGGAAGAGGTGAGCGATTCAGGACCATCATGGTCCTCTTGTTTTGTACCCACTTACCACTTTTGTACCCTCCGACAACAAAGTTGTAAGGGGGGGTATACTGGTTTCAGGTTGTCTGTCTGTCTGTCCGTCCGTCCGTCCGTAGACACAATCTTGTGCGCACCATCTCTCCTCATCCCCTTGACACAATTTAATGAAACTTCACACAAGTGATCAGTAACAACAGTAGTTGTGCATGGGGCATGTTAGGTTCTTCCAGAAAAAAAAATTGCAGAGTTATGGGACTTTGTTTTTTGTTACTATACTATATACATAGACACAATCTTGTGTGCACCATCTCTCCTCATCCCCTTGACACAATTTAATGAAACTTCACACAAGTGATCAGTAACAACAGTAGTTGTGCATGGGGCATGTTAGGTTCTTTCAGAAATTTTTTTTGCAGAGTTACGGGACTTTGTTTTTTAGCTCACCTGTCACATAGTGACAAGGTGAGCTTTTGTGATCGCGCAGCGTCCGTCGTCCGTGCGTCCGTCCGTCCGTGCGTGCGTAAACTTTTGCTTGTGACCACTCTAGAGGTTACATTTTTCATGGGATCTTTATTAAAGTTGGTCAGAATGTTCATCTGGGTGATATCTAGGTCAAGTTCGAAACTGGGTCATGTGCGGTCAAAAACTAGGTCAGTAGGTCAAATAATAGAAAATCCTTGTGACCTCTCTAGAGGCCATAATTTTCAATGGATCTTCATGAAAATTGGTCAGAATGTTCACCTTGATGATATCTAGGTCAAGTTCGAAACTGGGTCACGTGCCTTCAAAAACTAGGTCAGTAGGTCTAAAAATAGAAAAACCTTGTGACCTCTCTAGAGGCCATATATTTCATTGGATCTTCATGAAAATTGGTCAGAACGTTCACCTTGATGATATCTAGGTCAAGTTCGAAACTGGGTCACGTGTTATCAAAAACTAGGTCAGTAGGTCAGATAATAGAAAAACCTTGTGACCTCTCTAAAGGCCGTATTTTTCATGGGATCTGTATGAAAGTTGGTCTGAATGTTCATCTTGATGATATCTAGGTCAAGTTTGAAACCGGGTCAACTGCGGTCAAAAACTAGGTCAGTAGGTCAAATGATAGAAAATCCTTGTGACCTCTCTAGAGGTCATATTTTTCATGGGATCTGCATGAAAGTTGGTCTGAATGTTCATCTTGATAATATCTAGGTCAAATTCGAAACTGGGTCAACTGCGGTCCAAAACTATGTCAGTAGATCTAAAAATAGAAAATTATTGTGACCTCCCTGGAGGTCATATTTTCCATGGGATCTGTATGAAAATTGGTCAGAATGTTCATCTTGATGATATCTAGGTCAAGTTCGAAAGTGGGTCACATGCCATCAAAAAGTAGGTCAGTAGGTCAAATAATGAAAAAACGTGACCTCTCTAGAGGCCATATTTTTCATGGGATCTGTACGAAAGTTGGTCTGAATGTTTTTCTTGATGATATCTAGGTCAAGTTTGAAACTGGGTCAACTGCGATCAAAAACTAGGTCAGTAGGTCTTGAAATAGAAAAACCTTTTGACCTCTCTAGAGGCCATACCCTTGAATGGATCTTCATGAAAATTGGTCAGAATGTTCACCTCGATGATATCTAGGTCAAGTTTGAAACTGGGTCACGTGTTTTAAAAAACTAGGTCAATAGGTCAAATAATAGAAAAACCTTGTGACCTCTCTAGAGACCATATTTTTCAATGGATCTTCATGAAAAATGGTCAGAATTTTTATCTTGATAATATCTAGGTCAAGTTCAAAACTGGGTCACATGAGCTCAAAAACTAGATCACTATGTCAAATAATAGAAAAAACGACGTCATACTCAAAACTGGATCATGTGGGAAGAGGCGAGCGATTCAGGACCATCATGGTCCTCTTGTTGTTACTATACTATATACATAGACACAATCTTGTGCGCACCATCTCTCCTCATCCCCTTGACACAATTTAATGAAACTTCACACAAGTGATCAGTAATAACAGTAGTTGTGCATGGGGCATGTTAGGTTCTTTCAACGACAAAATTTGCAGAGTTATGGGACTTTGTTTCTTGTTAACATACTATGTACATACAGTCTGCATATGCAATCTTGTGCGCGCCTAATCTTCCGAACCCTTGCACACAATTTAATGAAACTTCACACAAGTGATCAGTACCAGCCCTAGTTGTGCATGGTGCATGTTACGTTCTTTTAGATGAATATTCTGCATAGTTATGGGACTTTGTTTTTTGTTACTATACTGTATACATACAGTCTATATACATACAGTCCACATAATTATGCAATCTTGTGTGCGTCAAATTGCAATGTACTGTGTCAGTGCATGTGGGGGGTACATTCATCACCTTTAGTGATAGCTCTAGTTCTTGTTTGGTCTGTAAATCATCCATCAAAGGATTTTGGTATTACTTGGTGCAAATGCTCCCATAGACCAAGTGTTATGCATAACACCCAAACCCATAGCTTAAAGGTGAAGGTCATACTTGTAGGTCAAATGTTATAATGGTATTAACAGAATCTGTTTTGTGTCCTGTCTGTTACTGTACCATCTGTTGAGGGATTATGATAGTAACAGAGGGATTATGATAGTATTTAGCAGAAATATTCCCAATTAAGAGACAATGTGTGATGCACAACTCACATACCCCTAGCCCAAGGTCACAATTTTGGTGTCAAAAATTAACTGTGCCTATGTGTCTGCTCAACTATGCCATCCATTAAGGGATTTTGGCACAAATGTTCCACTGAATGATGTATGATATGCAACTCAAATAATCACTAGGTCAGAGGTGAAGGTCACTTATGAAGGTTAAAGGTTAACTGTGTCTGTTCTTCTGTGTCTGCACAATAACTTTTCTTTCAATTTTGGCATTTTAATATTACTTGAAACAAATATTCCTCGTAATAAATAAACATAATGTGCGCAACACTCAGATCCCTAACCTAGAGGTCAAGTCACATTGGAGGTCAAATATTTTAGGTCACTTTTCTTGTCCTGTCTGTACCTTTTATCATCCATGCTTGGATATTCAAATAACATAACAAGCTGATGTGTCATATGGACCCAATTAAGGAAGAATGTGGGTGTATTTTCTGCAGAATAACTTCCCTTTAGAAGTATTTCATTATAATTTTTCTCCTATTACTCACATTTTCCCACCAGTTTAAAAATGAAATGTTAATACATATATTGCATCATAACATGTTGTATACTATATACATAGCACAATATTGTAAATAACGTCATTGACAAATATCGTATCGTTAGATTATACTACAGTTGATATAATTATTCACCTTCCAGTAGTAGACTTTGTATTACATGGCAATACTTCATTCACTTGTTTATTATTAAGTATCTGTTCATTAACCCTTACCATGCTAAATTTCAATAATGGACTGGTCCATCTTCCATTTTGGGCAGTACCATTTATCATTTGAAGGGGTGTTTACTGAAAATTTACTGACTGAAGAGCGAACAGTGCAGACCATGATCAGACTGCACGGATGTGCTGGCTGATCTTGGTCTACACTGGTCGCAAAGGCAGAATCAATCATGTCCAGCATGGTAAGGGTTAAAAGAAGGTACCAAGAAAGTGAGGGGGAAGAAAACAGAGTAAATAATTATAAATTATCAGGAATATTTTCAGGAATATTTTTCTTGGATGGCAAATTTAAGAGTTATTGAATGTTATGATTATTGTAATCATTGATAAATTTTAATGTTACTCTCTAATTGTATTTGCAGAATATAGTGTGTTTTATACCCTTTTTAATGAAGTTTTATATTTCAGGCCAGCAGTATATATGAAGGATTTAGAATCAACTTTACATTACTCCCTAAGACAGGAGATTGCAATTTGCCGAGATATTGGTGGTGAGAAATTGAAAGCATTGAAACAGTTCATGAGCGTGCTCGCTAAGGTTTGTAGCATCAGATCATCTAATAACACAGTTAATGTTTTTACAGTTGATGTTGATATCCTTGCCCGTAAGGTTTCGGCAGATATATTTTTTTACAGTGGATTAAGTGTTAGGAGTGGTTTCAGTTATCCTGAATTTGTAGCTTTTTGTAAATACCAGTACGTATGATTCCTTTAATTTGATATTACCGTTACATAACTGAAATACTGTTGAAAAACACAAAAAAAATTAATTTGATAATTTATCAACTTGCTTTTCTATTTTTATGCAAGGAAACAGAACCTGCTTCTACATCATACTGGTGGCGGATGAAGATGCATGTTTTTAATTGATACTTGCAAAGAACTATTAAATTAAATGAAATTTAGAAACATTATAAGATAAACAGACTAGTGTTACATGATTTATCAAATGCTTGGAAAGGGTAATTTAATGAACCAACAGATAAGTTCAAAATTCTTTATATGGGAAAGGATTTAACATGACAGTGGGGTGGTGAAAACCTTGACACTATTTGAAAAATTACAGAACTTTTTTTTTTTCTGGGACCAGACATGTAATTTTTTAAGTAGTACATACTGTAAAATAAGTATTACTTGCAGAGGGCTAATTTTCATGGATTCATTGATTGAATTAGTCCATGAAGACAAGTGAAGTCCCAATAAACAAGTGATTTTATCTTTGAAAGTTAAAAATCATAATCCTATGAAATGATTATTTTGGTTAGAATCGCAAAATGTTGCCCAGAAAATTGAATGATTTCACAGTAATACTATACCTCTTGTTTTACAGTACTTCCCTGGTAGAGAAGAAGTGTCAGACTATCTGTTTAAGGTATCAGCATGGTTACGAAGTGCTGGCTCAGATATTACAGGGGATCAGTGGATCACTGCGCTAGATGATAAACAGGTATGTCTGCAACACAGTGAGATCAAACCAGTTCAGTTAGGGTACCATTTCTAGTCATGTATTCATCAAAACTTGGTCCAAAACTTAAACTTACACACTAGAATCCCAAATTTTCTAGTTACTCTGTTTTGTTTAAATTTTCACAGATTTTTATAAAATTTCAGTGAAACATAAACATTAGAACTACAACAAAAGGCATGTTCAGGTTCTTGATAAAGGAGCTTTTGGCTAATTGAATATTTGACAGGTTACAGGTTCATTACAAAGCCTAAAAATGTTATAATTTGCTAATATCAACAGTTTTCAGTACACTGGATGTGTTAACTGGAAACTGACCCATAAATGACATTATTTTATTATTATTATACGCCCGTTTGAAAAACGGGACGTATTATGGGAACGCCCCTGGCGGGCGGGCGGGCAGGCGGGTTGGCGGGCGGGCGGGCGGGCGGGCGGCGTCCACAGACCTTGTCCGGAGCATATCTTCTACATGCATGAAGGGATTTTGATGAAACTTGGCACTGTTGTTCACCATCATGAGACGGAGTGTCATGCGCAAGAACCAGGTTCCTAGGTCTAAGGTCAAGGTCACACTTAGAGGTCAAAGGTCAAATTCAAGAATGACTTTGTCCGGAGCATATCTTCTTCATCCATAGAGGGATTTTGATGAAAGTTGGCACAATTGTTCATCATCATGAGAAGGAGTGTCATGCGCAAGAACCAGGTCCCTAGGTCTAAGGTCAAGGTCACACTTGGAGGTCAAAGGATACAAGAATGAAAACTTTGTCCGGAGCATATCTTCTTCATGCATAGAGGGATTTTGATATAACTTGGCACAAATGTTCACCACCATGAGGCGGAGTGTCATGCGCAAGAACCAGGTCTCTAGGTCTAAGGTCAAGGTCACACTTAGAGGTCAAAGGATACAAGAATGAAAACCTTGTCCGGAGCATTTCTTCTTCATGCTTAGAGGGATTTTGATATAACTTGGCACAAATGTATACCACCACGAGACGTAGTGTCATGCGCAAGAACCAGGTCCCTAGGTCTAAGGTCAAGGTCACACTTAGAGGCCAAAGGTCAGATACAAGAATGACTTTGTCCGAAGCATTTCTTCTTCATGCATGGAGGGATTTTGATGTTACTTGACACAATTATACACCATCATGAGACGAAGTGTCATGCGCAGTTCCCTTCTTTAGAATTACTTCCCTTTGTTGTTACTATAAATAGCTTATATTGTAACTTTTTCATTACTAGTCGTAGGGAAAAATCGAGACCACTTTTCTGTAGTACAACATGCATGCTACATCCAATTTTGAGGTGTATTTTGACCAGTCTCTACCTGGTAAAGATTTTTGTGAGGACTTACAATTTTTTTTTTTTTTTTTTTTTTTTTTTTTTTTTTTTTTTTTTTTTTTTAAGATTAACTTCCTTAGTTGTTACTATAAATAACTTATATTGTAACTTTTTTATAATTGACTGTAGGGAAAAACCAAGACCACTTTTCTGTGGTACAACATAGATGTTACTTTCCAATTTTAGGTGTATTTTAAGGTATCTCTACCTGGTAAGGAGTTTTTTTGTGGACTTAGAAAACAAAACACTTAGTTATTACTAAACAACCACAAAATTAAAATTCCATTTGCAAATACAGGTGCTAGAGTAAAGAAATTTGCTGTGACGGGCGTATATTGTGACATTCTTGCACTCTTGTTTTATTTTATTTATGTCTCATCACATGTACAGCATATATTAAATCACATAGTAAAACAACAATGTACATATGCCGCTCTATACAGAGCTATAAGAGACAGAATACATATATACATATTAACAATGTTCCAGATCTTTATATAAAACACGGACTTAAAACATCACTCTTTATAAAAAGGGGTGAATAGTTACACTAGACTTAAATAAACTAAAACCTAGTCACATTATGTACCAGAATTTATAAATATTGTTTTTAAAGTTCTTTAAAACGAACAAGGTACGGACGGTATTTACAGATAAGAAAATTATATCTATTTACAAAATAAAATACTTTTCCTACATTTTAAAATATAAAAGCAGGTTCCAGCAGTGTGTCTAGCTACTTCATTATTGGAGAAAAGCCATATAAACTTATCAGAGTCATTCATCTGTGGCAAAAATATCTTTCGCAGCATTGTATAACTTATCTCTTAACTGCTTATATAACGGACAGTAAAGTATTACATGTTTTTCATCTTCCACACAATTCTTACAATACAATACTGTTGCAATTCAAACTGAAATAATGTTTTTCAGTTGTTTACAATTGTCAAACATCTTTAGATGAGGTAGGTGGGCCATCTAAACAAACGCACTCAATTTTTCATCATTTCTGACAATTGTATGATATTTGAAACGCATCCACCTTTATCGTAAGTGTATGAAACAAGGTACACAATATATTTACAAAATCTCTGGTAGAATATGCAATAATTGCATTTTGTTTATCTGTTAGTTTTCACTTTGATTTAAGATTGTAACTTTCGGAAACTTTACTCCAAAAGAAGTTTATGCTTTCAAATTCCAGTCGATGGAAGAATTTCTCCCAGAGCGTATAGAGTGGGTTGGTTGCGCAGGAAGTGAGGCGCGGTTTAGAGGCTACCCATGTGGAATGTGGACACTGTTCCACACTCTTACAGTAGCAGCATACCAGAAAGGAAGAGCAAGTGTGTATATTATTGTGTTTTAGTGATTTACAACTTTTATTTTTTATAAAAAAATGGCAGAATACTGTGATAATGGTGGAATACTGATATAATGTTGGTATTTTTGACAGTACAAATCGTTTGTTAGGGACTAATTTTTGAGGTTGCATCAGTCCTGGATATTGTATCCCAACAAACAGATAATCCGGATTCATTTTATCTTCAGAAGTTCAAATCCATGCATTCATTTCCCCACAAAGCAGCCACCAAAATCAAAAAATTTCATACTCATGATATTAAATGATGTTGCAATATTTATTTTTGCCCATTGATACCTTCAGCTCTTTCAGACATTTTGTTATCTGCTCTAGCGTGTACAAAGAGAAAGCAGTCAAAACAATGGCAGTAAAGTGAGTTATGAGAAGTTTGTAAAACAATTTTTGTTAAATGGATCAATGTGAAAATGTTAAATCAACAAATAAATCCTGCAACATCCAAACTACAATTGTGATTTACAAACATTGCATTTGTGTTGAAAATATCTAGATTTCAGCATAGTGCACTCGAGAATTTGTTGAAGATTTTAAAAATAATGAAAAACACCCAAGCTTCTTATGTATGTTTTCCATTTTCAGATCCTAAAGATGTACCACTGGACGTCCTTAGTGCTATACAGGGCTACATGAAATATTTCTTCGGCTGTCAGATTTGTGTGGAACATTTCCTCAAAATGGTAGACTTCATTACTCCAGATGACAGAACACCAGAGGGCGCTGTAATGTGGTTGTGGCGAGCACACAACATGGCGAACAAGAGACTCCATGGCGACCAATCTGAGGATCCGAAACATCCAAAGATCCAGTTTCCTTCTAAAAAGCTGTGCCCAGAATGTCGTAATGGTGATAATTGGAGTAACGACAAAGTTTTAGAGTTTTTGCTTTCATTTTATGCGAGACTAAATATTGTGCCTGTAGCAGACGACAGTAATGAGGAGGAAGTAGGAAGAACCAGTAAGTCCGCAGATAATGACAGTAACAAGCTTGATTGGTGGGAATTGCAACAGAGAAAGAATGATCTGGAAAAAATCAGATCTTTAAGACAGCAGAAATCAGAAAAGCGGCAAAACAAGAAGGTAGAAAAGTTAGCAAAACTATCTGTGATAGATAAAAATATAGATCTGCATTACGGACATTTCAAAAATGATCGTAACAGAGGTTATAATGAGAATAAATCAATTATATTTGGATGGGGGTTTAGTAATTTAGATATGAGCATGTGCGTTACGTTTTACGTGTTATGTACACTTATGATAATGGTTTTATATTACCATTTCATTGTCAGGAGAAAATACAGACCATGTTCAGTTTTTTGCTAAAATTTTTATTCATTTTACAGTGACAGAGATATATACATTCTTAAATGACAAGATCAGCTTTTACTCAGAATTTTCTATTTTTGTGATAGGTGGCATTATTACTCAAAATGAATTTGATAAACTTGAAGAAAGTAGTGCTGGTATGTACTGAAAGCTGCCAATGTTTGTGTATATTTCAGATATAAATGTCCGAGCTTTACTTACGTGTAATTATGCTTTAATACATTTTGCTTGTTTGGTAAATGGTTGTATTTTTCATTACTGGAATGTTCAATGTAATCTATACTCATTCTGTCTCATTTTATCTCACATATCTTTCATGACCATATCATTTATTTTTACCTTATTCTCTACAAGGAATGACGTCTCTCGTATCAAATGTTAAGTGGACCATGATCGTATAAAGCATTTTGAATCACTGTTAGTCATATCAACTACATTTGTGTGTTCGGATATGTAAAAACAGTTGTCCCACTGTTAGAGGGGCAACATTAAGAACTGGTGCCCTTGACTTATCAGCCTCGTCTACAGTTCTGAAGTTGTCCCTGTTACCTTGGTGGAAATAGTTTAGACTGTTCTCCGAATACACATGAAATGAATGAATATTATTGATAGTGTATAATGAAGTGTCGTATTTAGCAAGCTTTTATCAAAGTTATTTGTAAACAACGTATTTAACTGTTAATAATAGTTTCTGTTTGTTGTTAACAGATTAATTGATTAAATGTAAATAAATACATGATAACTTGCTGAGCTTAATACCCAAAATTTTAGAATTCTTTTTGTGTTCTATTTTATGTTTTAAACTGTCGAAAGTGAAAATTCAGAAATATGTTTTATACAAATACCATTTAAGGTCGAGATGATTTTGTTTCTATAGTAACAAACAGCTGAACACTTTAGGCGGCCTACTGTTTACATGTGTATTTCATTTCCATTTTACTTACATTCAGATTATAATCTAGAATTAGTTATTTATTCTTTCTCTGCATTTTGTAATGTTTAAATGTATAACTTAATTTGCATGTTTTTAAAAGTTTTAGCATGAAATTTAGTATTCTTGATATTGCTAATCATGTTTGATTTCTCATGTTATTATATTCACATTGCTTGAACAGAGTCATAACTTCCCAACTGTCTGTTGAAATATATGACAAACATAAGAATGAAAACTTGAAGATAATTTTGTAGGCTACAAGATTAAATCCATTATAAGTTTGTTTGTTTACCGGTATGTAACATCATGTGATAGGTGTTAACATTTATTATTTTGAAGAAAGAAATCAATACACTGAGATATGACTCATAATTGTTGGAAACACATGTAGGTCTGTGTAAAATATTGTGTTTGTGAACATGGCTGTATGCTTGTTTAGTAAAATCTGTGTGCACATTCCTGGCTCTACACAAATACTAAATGTTTTGTATGTGTATGTGTGCTTTTTTTTGTTTTGTGTAATTTCAGTGTCCAGATCAAGGCCCATATTCAAAAATGTTTAAAAGTCTGAAACTTTGACTTCAAAATGCTAAATGTACATTGTGCTCTGGCATTGTCAAACATGCATAGATGAGATGGAAATTACGTTCTGTAGTTAATGATGACTTGTCAAAATTTCAGCAGTATGACTATGCTATAGAGAAAGTTAACACTTCAAACGTTAATGAATACGAGCCCAGAAGATGAGCTTAAGCGTTTTTTTTTTATCTGCATAAAATATTTGTAGGAATGATATGATAGAAGTAGTTAGGTTGTAAGTTGTGATGTGAACATTTAAATATAGCATGTGTATAGATATGATAATTTCATTTTGGAACATTACAAAGCATAATTCCACTGTATGTGTTTGTTTTACGCTTTTTATGTATGTTTTGTTACTAGTCAAATGGTGCAATTATTTTAGAATATATCAAAATATACATATATGATATGTATAAATTTTAATATGACAAAATCATGTGAATTTTAAATGATACATGTTAATGCTGATGTCATGTCGACTTACTATTAAGGGTCCAAGAAATAGTTCTACAATATATGGACTACTGTATTACATATTAGACATATTAGGATGAAATAGTAGATAGCAAAAGCGTTATTTAATTGATTACATTGACTTGCGGAATTAGTTACTTGTATGGGAAGCATGGAATGATTTAGAGGGACATTAAACGTCTTCTTCATGTTTAAATCAATTAAAACACGCTTCTGTTATACTTTATTTCTTAAATATAGATTGTAGACAAATTAGTTAGTGACTTATTTTAATTACGGGCTGTTGAAAGTGAATACATTTTTTCTCAGGTAGTTGTAACAGTTAAGCAATAGGTACAAGAATGTCAGAAAATTCTATAAAGACTTATTGCAGAATGATGACTGGTTGTAACAGAGAACTTACACTAAACTTAATTCATCACCAGATCTAGAAGTCAATATAATCTAATCTCTTTAAAAAAAAAATGTCTACCCATAAACGAATAGTACTGATGTTGATAATTTGTTATAAGCAAAGAATTACAGGGAAAATCACTCTGTATAATGTTATGATTTTATACTGTGCATAAAGTGTAAAGAATTTTACTACACAATTTACAAACAAAGTTTTGTGTTAAATACAACCCTTTATTTTTAATAACAAATTCATAATTATCATGTAAAAGTTCTTGCTCATATTTCTTAATTCTCCACTGAGTCATGATATGAGCTGCTTTAAACATTGAATTTGACTGATGAATACATTATTAACTTTTATGAGGTCGAAATTGTTTTGTTATTGTAAATCATGTTAATTTTGCATCTGGCGTGGTTAAAGGTTATCTTGCAGTATCATGTTAGTTCTTGTGTATTACTGACTTTGTAATTTTTCATTCTCATTTCATTGTTCTTATATGCTTTTGTGTTTTATTTTATATGTTTATATGACAAGTGTATTGTTTGTTGCGATTATATACAGCATGGAGTATGCTTACATAGCCAATTTTGATTGATGATTGTTACATGAATCAATCATGTTCAGCATGGAGTATGCTTACATAGCCAATCTTGATTGATGATTGTTACATGAATCAATCATGTACAGCATGGAGTATGCTTACATAGCCAATTTTTATTGATGGTTGTTACATGAATCAATCATGTACAGCATGGAGTATGCTTACATAGCCAATTTTGATTGATGGTTGTTACATGAATCAATCATGTTCAGCATGGAGTATGCTTACATAGCCAATCTTGATTGATGATTGTTACATGAATCAATCATGTACAGCATGGAGTATGCTTACTTAGCCAATTTTGATTGATGATTATTACATGAATCAATCATGTACAGCATGGAGTATGCTTACGTAGCCAATCTTGATTGATGATTGTTACATGAATCAGTCATATACAGCATGGAGTATGCTTACATAGCCAGTTTTGATTGATGGTTGTTACATGAATCAATCATGTACAGCATGCTTACAAGGCCAAAATTGTTTAGTGATTGTGATATGAACCACCTGTGTAAATCTTGTCAAATGCTGATCTTTATTTAAGCATGTTATTGCATATACTTTGAAATCATTTAATTGTGTTGACTTAAAATTTCACGGTTTCAGTGAAAACCACTGCTGATGTGCGCATGAATTTGTTAATTCTAGATTTGATAATTAAAAAAAATTTGAATTTTATTTGTTCATTAACTTTTAAGGATTCAATTTCATCGATTTATGCAACCCTGAAAATGAATCATCAGCAAATCTAACCTTTAGCCTGTTGCCGGCAAGTGATTTTTGCCTTTTCGACCAGTGCAGACCAAGATCAGCCTGCATCTGCATGTCTGTGCTGGCTGATCATGGTCTGCAGTGTTCGTTGTTCAGTCAGTGAATTTTCAGTGAACACCCCTTCGAATAATGGTACTGCCCAAATTGAATGATAGATGAGTCCATTTTAGAAATTTAAGCAGGGTAAAGGTTTTAAATGATTTCACAGCACATGCATTTTAATTGACTGTATTATTTTTAGTTCATACAGTACTTTTATAAAGTACTTGAAAATGTTCCTTTAATAAAATGTTTTCTGAACTGGTGCAAGTTTAAGCACACCACATATCAAACAATCAGACAAAGTCTTACATTAGTGTAAGACCTATAGCTCAAAGTGCTGTCTGCTCACATTTGATGCGAAATCCTTAACTTTTGTAGCTTTAACTAGATTTTTTGAGATTATAAATGTTCTGAAATTTTTCTGGAGAGTCTTTTTCAGACAAAATGATTCATTTGATCTCCTCAAAATAAGGACTTTATAATAAAATGATTTTTAATCAATGAAAGTACAGATGAAGGTTCTAAATGGACTATCCTCCAAAATAGTTTACATTATTTGTTATCAAATGTCATGCCGCCGTTTGTGAATGTTAAGGAGAGTTATTGTCATGTCAGCCCTTTGGCTCAGCTCAGTAGGAGAGCACAGATCTGTGGATCTCAGGGTCATGAGTTCGATCCCTGGGCAGAGTGCATGTTCAGTGTGACGATTTGATAAAAGACATTGTGTCTGAAATCATGCGTTTTCCACCTCTGATTTATGTGGGGTTGTTGGCAGTTACTTTTAGTTCTCTAACAGAGCAGGTATTACTATGCCAGACTCTTGGTAGTTGTATAATTTACAGGTTTAATTTTAAACTGTGTTATCAGAAAGAAATAAACATCTCTTCCTCCTACCTCAAGTCTTTACTGGTTGGCTATGATGCAAAACAGATATATAATGACCCAAGTATTGATACATTTTCTGGAAAAAATCACATACCCTCGTGCTTCCATACTAGATTTATTGCTTACATTTACACATGTGTACTCCTATTATACATTAATATTAGCCTAATTTAGTGACGATTGTAAACACATTGAGTAGACATAATTAAACAAGTTTGTGTATATGTATCTTGACAATGACAAGAAATTTCGCAGTAAGGCTAAAGCCATGTGGCATGAGTTAGCCAGGATGTGGAACTTTTGGCCTAGTAAGAATATTTAATATGATTTATTGTTTGTTAGTATTGTTTATATCTTAATTGGTTTAACTTAATTTTTTCAACAGTACTTTAGTTATTTAACTTAACAACTGTTAATTAGTTTAACTAATGTTCTGAGATTCTTTACCTGTACAAAAATGTACTCGCTTGTTCACCATAACTAATTGACAACTTCTTCACTTGTGTTCAAGGTGGATGATGAGTTACAAGCTATCATGGTAAAATAGCCCTGGAGAAGATATGCTGTGTCAGGGGATTAAACATGCAACCTCCAGATACATAGTATTGTGTACCTGTACCAAGTACAGCTGGCAGGATATTTGTATGATTTACCATATACCTCTCAATTAACATTCTACAAAATTGTCCACTTTTTATTTTATTATTTCAGCGTACTTCATAGATGTGAATAGCAGAACTTACACAAAGTATTTGGAAAGACATGAGTCTGTTTATGTAAAATTTTTACATTCCAATACAAATATACTGCAAGACATTTATGTGTGTATTGTCTTTGTTTATTGTATACATATATAGCGGCACTGTGGCAGTATTCAGTATACACCAGAAAATATCATTTATCTCACCCCTTTATGATAGCAGCCTGTGTAAGGTAAAAGAATCATTCAGTACATTTTTAGATCTATCGTACTGAATAAAAGCTGTTTACCTTACTGTCTTGTTAGTCATCCATATTTTAATCACATAAGCAATATCTGAAACATTAACTAAACTAAATGTTGTAGCATTCAAAGACTTGTTTCTGACTGGTCCAATGATTCTGTCCTGTTGCATAAAATTACTGACAATTTAGTCCTGTCCTTTCTCCAAGCTTATAAAACTGAGTTTGGGGACCAGTCTAAGACTGCTACATTGCCATTGGTCAATTTCAAGACTGAGCTCAGAACCAGCCAATCAGATATTTGGGTTTTGAGACTGGTTTCCAAATTCTGTCTTATAACCTTTTACCCTGGACATTTGTTACAAGTAAATCATAGATAAATCTAGGGTAGAATCTTTATTGTATAGCTGTATTAGATTCCTCCAGACTTTCATATTGCTGCAGTACAAGCAACTGGTGGAAGCAAAATGTATGTTTTATAGAAATTAGATATCAATAATCTTAAGTAAATTTCACCAGCTTTAGAACAAAGGGAAATATACTCGGTTAGGCGTAAAAAAAAAATTGTTTGTTTCCGGTGGCCCGACCTACCCTATTTTTTTACCGCCGACCCTAAACTTTTTTAGCGGTAAAATCGGGCCGCATATTTTTGCAAATAAGTATATTATTATTTTTATAGCTCTTTGCACGAATGGACTACTCCACCGATCGGGCGAGTGGTTTTTACGTGGTAACTTTACCAAATTGAGAAATTAATACATCAGGCAAAATTACCTGGATTGACTGGAATTTACCCGCGAATCGTAAAAATATCAAAACGTCATGCTGGTAATTTTCCATTCCACAAACACGTGCGCCCTATCGTAATATCTTATTTACATCGCGGTTACTTTTGACACAATAAACGCGCGTGGTGCATTCATTTTTCAATGTAATCGCTTCAAATTTTCAACACCGCTTGAGAACTAATACAGTTTGAGTTCTATAACAATTTTAATAAGATATCGACAGGAATGTAGGCAAAATTCTTTAAAAACGATCAGATTTTCATATAATGTTTTGTAAAATTTCAAACAGCGCGATCTTGATTATTTACTTCTTTCTTAAAGTAAATAAACGGTACATACTATGTTTATAAAATTCAGACTCTTGACCAGAATATACAAAAAACACAATTAAAAAATCTTAAATAATGAAAAAGCGGCAGCAATTTAAATACATGGAGTAAAACGATTTTTGGCAAACAGATTTCTGTTAGCACGGCAGAATAGGTTACGTGACCTCGTGAACGTAAATAGAAATGTGGTTTTAAAATAAAGCAGTATGATGTTGTTGCGGATTTTAATAAGTTTTAAATTATTCATAGTACATGTATTTTTTGACACAACACTTTGTTAGATATTCTTTTCAAACAATAATGTAAATTCCTTGAGGGCAAATAGGTCACAGAGGTAGGCTATCCACTATCATCGTTCACGACACATTTACATGTCAGTTTATTCGGGATATTGCACATTCGCTTTTAAAAAAAGATAAAGAAAAAACTTTTTTATTGATTTCTTCTCGACAATTTAAGGAATCGAGAAAGTACGATCAGACAGTGATGTGTCACATGGCGCGAAAACATGACGTAATGCCATGACAATCTCGGGCAACTAACCGCTTTGATCTCCACTTCAGATGCCATAATAACCGACACACTTCTTTTAGCTCTTTGAGGGGGTGTTAATTGATGATGAAAACAAGGCTAATTACTTAGTTTATCATCAGAATAATTACCGATAATTATTAATGTTTTTTTTTTTTTTTCACTTTCAACACGGGTCGAC
Organism: Mercenaria mercenaria; assembly: GCF_021730395.1. Classification (NCBI taxonomy): domain Eukaryota; kingdom Metazoa; phylum Mollusca; class Bivalvia; order Venerida; family Veneridae; genus Mercenaria; species Mercenaria mercenaria. The sequence continues at coordinate 21,600,302 of NC_069375.1, forward strand.
GTCGGGTGGATGATGATTATTGTGTCCATATTTTGGGACACTTTTCAAAATAATTATTTTTCGGGATAACAGATTGCTACAGTCTTCCATTTTTAATTATTTTAGAAATAAGTCCTGTTTCTTTGAGTCATATGAAGTTATGACGTCTACAACATCACAATTTATGTGATAGAATTGGAGGTCCACTAAAGTCTGAGCAGCTCTCCTAGATTTCAGCAGTTGGTGGACCTGCTGAAAAAAGTTAAGGTCGAGGCCTGCAGAGTCTTGAAAAGTCAGGTTTTAGATGGGATTTACAGGGTTTTCCCTAGCCCCAAAAAAGGTGGTAAATTTACCACTTTTCGAGGTCCATGTCCCCCTTTTCTTAGCAAAGGGGGGCATGAGTTTTCCCAAAAAAACAATTTTTCAAATTAATTAAAAGTTAATTTCAATCGATTTAAACTATTAAAAGCCCAAAAGAGTATCAAAGTATTCAAGCAAATCCTAACATGTCCCCCAAAATAGTCTCTTTTTTCCAGAAAAATAAATTTGGGGGGACATGATGTCCCTCAAAATAAATTTCCTAGGGAAAACCCTGGATTTATAGTAGTAAGACGTTGAACAACCACTTGCAGCTTTATTAATTCACAATTTGGGCATACCAGTCAAAACTCCATTGTCTAGCATTTCCAGTTAATCCAGAATTTTAGACTGGGGTAGGGGGTGATGGTATTAATCTCAATGCAGATCAAAGATGCAAATCATATTCCTGGCCAGTGTGCTTTTACTTGGTTTTAGTTTGAAATATAAATGTTGGTTGTTGAATAATATTCAATATTAAAATTATTATTTAAAGAGAGAATCCACAGCAAGATTTCATTCAAGTTTCATGTTTAATCAAATATAAACCATGTTCTCCGCAAGTAATTGCCAACTTCTCCACATGAATTAGCAGCGGAGAATGAATGATATTGGACACAACGATCCTATGACCACTTGATCCGTAGATCGACTGCTCTACCTATTGAGCTAATCGGATGGGCTACTCTGGAAATGAAAAAACAACAACAACAAAACACAAACATAAAGCATATATTTATTTCATAATATTTAAATACACAATCAAATGGCATTTTATATTGCTAAAACATCATCAAAGTCTTTGTACATTCAGGTGTAAATCAAACATAACAATAGGATGCATGTTTATAAGGTTTATAATCTCCCTGTTTGAAACTAGGATGGTGTTAGGTTTAAAAAAAAAAAAAAAAAAAAAAAAAAAAAAAAAAATGCCTACCTACCTACCCTATTTTTTTTGGCCATGTCACTGGAAACAATTTTTTTTGTTAGGCCTTACAGGTATTTGATATAATGCCACATTATACAATTTTACCAGACATCCTACAAAATACCAAAATTGTCAGGACTTGTTTCTGCTAGACTAATAGATCTAGTACCTATTTCCATGAAATTGCTTTTCATGTAATTACTGCTTGATCTTTCAAGACAGGTTTCCCTTATTTGAAGACCATTGAATGACTCCAACTGTAACCTTTAGCGATTGTCAATGTTCTATGAGGAAATTACTGAATTCCAATACCAGATAACAACAAAAAAAGACTGTGCCATGGCGTTCTGTATTTTACCCTGAATTTTATCTGATATATGATTAAATTATTTTTATGATAAAAACAGGAAATTTTATAGAAATAAATGTGTTGTGCTGAAAAAAGTTTTGTTTTCTTCCAAAGTATAAGTTCAGTTTCTGGAAGTTATTGAAGATCCTGGTCCAGTGCTAAGATGCCAGACTACCATCTTAGGCTAATAGCTTAGTTCCAATTCTTCATAAAATTTGAAAAATCTAGACAAACCGGACAAAAGTACCAAATTTTGCACACAGGTAGTTTGGACCAACACAAGACTTTTGGCTGTAAGGGCCAAGGTCACAGCTCTTTGGAATTCTATTTTTAGAACATTCAAAATGGCCGCCATTAAAACAATTAGCTATTTTAGTAAAAATTAATTTTTATCTTATTCTTGATACATATTTATGCGTAAACAGATTCATACCTACTCTTAGAGTCAAGTGATACATTTGCAGGAAGTGATGTCAATTTTCACGTCCGTCTGTTTGTAAATCCGTCTGTCTGTATGTCAAAAATGCTGTTTATAAACAGTATACTTGTGATTATAACTATAAGATGGGCCCCGTAATGTGCAGCTTGACTTTAATTATGTATTGGTGCAGCTGAAACAAAATTCTGTCTGTCTGTCTATTTTTGGGTGAAGCATGTTATTATTTGTTCCGTCCGTCTGTCCGCCCGTCCGTCGCAAAATTCATATATATATTTCAGAACAGCTGTTTTGGCTAAATCTGAGGGTTTTTTAAGATTTTTGACATTATTTATTCTATAAATTGTTACATGCCTATTGACTTTTGGAATATCCTAGTGACTGTTCCTGAAATACCCTGTTAAAAATGAAAACAAAAATGTATAAAAACGATTTGTTTTAACTGCTTATAGGGCCATAATGACTTTGGTTATTATGTGACTGCCGCATGTTCTGTTATAAACATAAAATATATTAATAACTTGTTAAATCTTATTTTTGATACTTTATTAATAATATATTTTTCAAAGGTACTTAAAGTATGATTCACAAAGTATAAAGTATTACTGAGTCCATTCTTTTTTATAACCTCCCTTTTATGCAAAAGGATAAATACATGTGCAGCACTGAAAGAAGTGCTTTTCCAACCATATAATTATCATGCATATTCTCTTTTTTGAGAGTTGCTGTATCGGGTTAAAACATTATGGAATTTTAACACAGTGAAGTTCACCTAAACAGACGTGACAAAATATCCTATTGAAAAGTACTTTAGGCATATTGAACAACTGTTAAAGATGGTTGAGGGGAACATTTTGTTAATGTCTATTCAAATCATGTTTGATACCTGTACCTATTTCTTAATGTCTTAAACAGAGAGCACCAATTACTACATGTACCTATATTATCTAAAACAACTGTGTAGATGACAAAAGTTTTTAATGGTGAGATTGTCATTCTTGTATCTATGTGTCAACGGGGCTGTTGCATTCTAGGGGTTATTTCAAGGTTAGACAGTTAGGTGTAAGATAATTTCATAACATTACTAACTGCAAATTGCTTTATTAATCAATATAATGGTGATAATTGTATAACAGCTTATGTATTTTATATGCTGAGAAAGAATGCTATGCTTATAAATGACTTATGCATAGATCAATCATTAATTTAAGTATATCTGAAATAAATTAACTTATTGCCCGAACAAATGCCATTTTAATCCAGTGTGATGAAAACATATTAAATTAGCATTGAAGATAAAGGGAAACTAGTTTATTCCATTTCTTTTATTGCTGGTGTAAATACTATATACTGTTTTCAATCTATTAAGACATGTTGTCGTCGTTTAAGAAGAAATTGATGTCATTGATCTAAGTGGGAAATTTCTAACTATTTAAAAGGCAGTGCATGTATGCTGCAATCAATGCTTTGACTGTTTAATTATGCTTTACAATTTTGTTGCATAGTATTTCCATTTATATATTCATAAGGAGTATGTCATAAAGGTGCATATACTTCTGGTGATATAATTTGTAGTGAAATGGCATAATTACTTGGGAGCTTTTAGTGATAAATGTCAGCATTCTATATCTATCTATATCTCCTTTTGGCTTTTAATCATCATTCAGAAGAGAATGTCTATATAAAAGAAGAGGCATTTTAAAATAGAAATAAATCATTATGTTCAAAAAACGCATGTACAAACATCTATTCCTCTCTTGTCTATATGAATAACTATAGCTTTTTAGTTTATACTAATTTATTTTTAAGCTCAACTGTGATGAAAGCTAGAAGCTTATCTGAACCACACTCGAATCCTGGAAAACCGAGTACTTGTGTCATTTGAGAAGGCTTGGTTATGATCCAAGTCGGTATCAAACTCTGGGTTGAGCGGCCAATACCTTAACCTCTAGACAACCGCTTCCCTTACCTATAGTTTCTTGATGAGTGACTTATCCCAACAAAAATGTTCCAGTACCAGAAGGCTCTGGCGTGATATGTGACCGGGATAAACATGAATAGTATCACACCAGAAGATGTCGGTTTGATGATTTGAACAGGAAAAATGTCCTGTGTGGTCAAAGCTTTCAGTTGCAAGTAATGTTAAATTTGTTTGAGACAACTATTTGTTCATGCAAAAGATGAAGTAAGGGTGCATATAAATTATGTAAACACCTCTTAATGATAAATTATAACAAGAACCCAGTAAATAAAGACATAATCATTAAATAAGAGTTTTAACTTTCCATTACAATAAAGCTTTTCAAGATACATATATATAAATATATGTAATATGTGTTCTATTATGGGAATTACAAAGCTAATCACAAAGCTTATTTAGTCACCGTATGACCTAGAGTTGTGTTAATGCGATGCTAAAACTACCAAAACCAAAAGAACAAAGCTTATTATTTTGATACATGTATATGATGCAAAAGAACCATAAATGAAAATGAACCATGTCTCCCAATATAGCTTTATTTCAATAGAAGGATGAATGGAATTGCCATCTGCATGTTATCTGAGGCACTAGCGGACATGAAATGCTGCCTTTATATCATTTGATCTACACTGTACAACAGTAATATTAAACTGATGTTGCGTTCCACATATGGTTTCATTATGACTACAAATACAGAGCGGACACAATTTTGCGATAGACAGACAGACAGACAGACAGACGGACGAACGAAACAAAATGGAACATATCTTCTACAAAACTTTAGTCGGTTAAACATATTTATGACCTCTAGATCAATCGAGATCAAGCAGCATATTACAGGGCTTATTATGTATGTACGTAAAAGTGTATGGTTTTAAGGTATTGGACCCCTAATAGTAATGTTTTAAAAATGGCATTTGCTTGGTATATTCTTAAAGTTGACCATGTTTTGCACCGTGTTGCAAATTTTAAACAACTTTTACCGTACCGTTTTTTGTAAATTTTGTGTAATTAATGGAATTTCCTCAGGCTCAAATAGAGACAAATTTCAATGTGATGGCCACTATCCAAAATGTTTGCAGAGAATTCATTACAGCATTAATTTTGATGAAAGAAACATCAAACTATTGTCAAACAATTATAAAACACAAAATAAAACTGTAAATATCATTTTTTTCTAGGGTGCCTCAAGTAAACAGATTTAATGAGACAGAATTCTAACTCCAACATTGAAAAATTAAAGTCGAATCCTGTAGGTCTGTTTTGAATTTTGCTGACTTCATTCAAAAATAACCTTGGGGCATAAGTAAAACCTACTTGCATTTCTTCCACAATATGTAATCTAAAGAATGAAGGCAAAATAGAGAACTTTTACCATATGTAACTCAGTATTTTTAAAGATGTCTAACTCTGCCCCTCCTGATTCAGAGGTAAATTCACTTTGAACAGCAAGAAATCGCTTATAAAATGAAAATTTTCAAATTTTGTACAAAACATCCATAATAAGTCTTGAAAGAAGTAAAAACTTACTAGAAAAAAAGGAAAATATGGAAAAAAAATTGGGGTCCCAGTGGGGCTTGAACCTACGCACCCCTGAAAATTGCAGTCAAAGTAGGTTTATGGTAAAAATTGAATACTCTTCAAAAAGGAGGTACCCTATTACGGATCCAATACCTTAACAAAGAAGACATTTTAACGTACATACGGACGAATGTACAGACAGACCGATATGTAGAATGGCCTAACTTTATGCAAATGTATCACTTGACCCTAAGAGTAAGTATGCACATAAATATGTATCAAGAATAAGATAAAAATTATATTTTTCTAAAATAGTTATTTGTTTTAATGGCGGCCATTTTAAATGTTCTAAAAATAGAATTCCAAAGAGCTGTGACCTTGGCCCTTACAGTCAGAAGTCTTATATTTTCTCAAGCTACTGTTTTGACCTAGGCCCTTACAGTCAAATGTCTTATATTGTCCCAAGCTACCGTGGTCTTGTTATGACTAAAATACAGAGCGGACACGATTTTGCGATAGACAGAGAGACAGATAGACAGACGGACGAACGAAACAAAAATGGAACATATCTTCTACAAAAATTAGTCGTTACACATATTTATCACCTCTAGACCAATCGAGATCAAGCAGCACATTACAGGGCTTATGGTGTATGTACGTAAAAGCGTATAGTTTTAAAAAAGAAGACATTTTTAACATTCGTACAGACGAATGTACAGACAGACTGTTATGTAGCATGACCTAACTTTATGTAAATGCATCACTTGACCCTAAGAGTAAGTATTAATCAGTTTACACATAAATATGTATCAAGAATAAGATAAAAACTAACTTTTTCTAAAATAGCTATTTGTTTTAATGGCGGCCATTTTGAATGTTCTAAAAATAGAATTCCAAAGAGCTGTGACCTTGGCCCTTACAGCCAAAAGTCTTATATTGTCCTAAGCTACCGTTTTACAAAATTTGGTACTTTTGTCCAGCCTGTCTAGATCTTTCGAAATTGGCACTCTACTATAAGAAGCAGTTGAAAGTTGTTACAATTGCAGTATCTTCTGTACTCGGCATTTTCAACACCTAAAATGGCTAAAATGTTCTGGATGAGTGACCCACATGTGTGAGCGACCTTTGGCAACTAAAAATGAACTGATGATGTTATTGAAGACACTTTGACCTTTACCTTTGTAGGGTTATACGCATGCGTATTCTTTCAGATTACCATAGATTCTCTTATTAACACCCTCTGCTGTTACTCATCACAATAGTTTCAAAGAAAATAAAGGTAATTAAGTTCATTAAGTCATTAAGTGAATACCTGCTCTATGGGAGTGTTATAGAATCTAATTGTTAAAATTCATTCATTTAATTGGCTTTATTATCTATATTAACAAAAAAAGCAAAAAATAAAATGAGCCCCCCTTTTTGCAAAATGTAATGCTTCTAGGGGTGTTAATGAGGGAATATATGGTATTTATCTGAAAAAAAGGAGTTCCTTGGCAATATACGAGGGGTGTTCGGAAAGTTTCGGGACAAGTGCTGATCATGGTCTGCACTTTTTGCTATTCAGTCAGTAAATTTTCAGTGAAGACTCCTTCGAATAATAAATGGTACTGCCCAAATTGAATGATGGACCAGTCTACTTGAGAAATTAAGCAGGGTAAAGGTTAAAGATGTGGACACAGAATACTGAAAAGTCTTTGAATTTGAACCTAGTCTTTGAAAACTGAAAACTCCTTGAAAATGACCAAAACTGTAAATAAAACAATTGAAAACGTGTTTGAGTTTTGATTAAAAAGTTCTTGTATTTCACCCAAAACTTGTTGAAAATGTTTGGAAAAAGTAAATTTTTAAAAAGTGAAGATAATAAGAAAGAAAATTATGCATTTTATCACTGTTTAACAGAGTCTTACTCTAATATTTCCCACAGTACCGTTTTGTAAGTAGTTGATTTAAGTTGTTGGAACATTTTAAAAACATAGTTTGAAGAAAAAAGACCTTGACAAAAGGTTAAAACCCCTAAAAAGTCCATGAAAAGTACCGGTACTTGAATTTTGTCTCTGATTATTGGTAGACCCATATATATTTACTGTATTCGATTTCAGCAATCCTCCGTTGTTTTGAAAGGCTTTTTATGATGGAGGTTTAGGGGGAATAGCAAACAAGCATAGGAAGTTGTCAATAGTCATTATGGGCCCACTCCCTTCACATACTAGTGTCACAACCATGCATCCTTGTATGACATCTGGACTGGTTTTGGTTATAGGAGTTGAGTGATCCAAATAAGCTTCAAGATTCTTTTAAGATATAGCTAAAATGAAATTGTAAAATCTGCTTCATAAATGCCTGTCTCTTGAAATATTTTTGTTGGTGTACCTGATTACAAGCAAAATGGTTGGTTACAAAACAAGTATAGGGATTAGGTTATGAAAACATGAAGGTGTGTTTTCCTGTCTGATTCAAACTTGGTTATTTAGCGATATGTAAAAAAGTAATCAGACAATATATTAAGACAAGAACTTGTGATGATTGTCCTTTTTAGAGTAGTTATAGTACACAGCAGAGAAGTTTTATGGCTTGTGGGGGGAAATGGGTTTTACCTTTTTTTCTCTTTAAATATTTGTAAGAATTAATGTGAAAGAAATTTTATATTTAAACCTCCCTGTTTACCTAAAGAAAAAGAACACCTGTAAATATGTTCTCCTGACTAGTAATTGAGCCGCACCATGAGAAAACCAACATAGTGGCTTTGCGACCAGCATGGATCCAGACCAGCCTGCGCATCCGCGCAGTCTGGTCAGGATCCATGCTGTTCACTAACGGTTTCTTTAATTGCAATAGGCTTTGAAAGCGAACAGCATGGATCCTGACCAGACTGCGCGGATGTGCAGGCTGGTCTGGATCCATGCTGGTCGCAAAGCCACTATGTTGGTTTTCTCATGGCACGGCTCAATTATTTTTACAAACTGTTTAATCCTTCCATTTCCTTATAAGCATGCCACTTCTCTTTCCTTCTGTATCTTTCCTTTACATACATTGACTTGTTGTTTGGTAAGGTTCTGTTATTTACACAACTTTCAGCCAACTGAGTGAGTATTGTTTCTAGTTGAGGGAAATTTTCTCGTATGAAAACATACATAGTGTCTGAAGAGGTTCATAGACTACCTTGTTATACCCCCACCAAACATGTTTGTAGGGGTGTGTGTGGGTGGGGGGGGGTGTCTAATGTTCATATATTGTGTGTATGTAACATTGCAGAGAGTGCTGCTCTTGATATTATTGCACCGAGTTTGTTTATATGAAAATAAATGTTTTTTTTATTTTCTTTCTATGTTGTGGTATTACAAACAGTGAATGTAAGTGCGTAAAATAACACACAGATTAAGTCTATTATGCAATTTTTAGGACTACCAACCTAATACAGCATCAGTCTACTAATGTTTCTCTAACACTTATATACTTCTAGCTACTATACATATAATTCTTATGAATTAGTACTGGTAAAAACAGTATGGTTTTAGGTGTTTTTAGTGCTTTGTGCAGCAACAAAATGACTTATTGATTTTTAATACTGGCTGAAAAATTACAAAATTATTTAGGTTAATCTGGAGATGAGACTGAGTGATAGTATATTATGTAGGTATCCCTGTCGTGTAAGGTATACAAAGAAATTTGGTCATTGATTTTGAAATAGCCATTTGGAAGACTTTGTAGTTTTATGGTTTTGTGTTTTTAAATTAAGTTATTTGCTAAAATATATTGCAGGTTAAACATATAGAACTTGTGTTAAATGTTAACTGACTGTCAAAATACAAATAAATCTGTGAAAACAGCGATATAAAGTTGTTAGTTTATCATAATTGCTGATTATGAACTTGTTGGTGTTATATATTGGAATATATGAGAAGTCTTAAACATATTTTACATTGATAATATGTGGTGTCAAATAAAGATAAAAAAACTTGTGGGGAACAAGTTAAATCAGGTTAATACAGGAACATTTCTTGAGTTGACCGACTTGCTACATACATGTAGAACTAAAATACTGTTGAAAAACGAAGTTAGATCAAAGAGACAAATTCAGTATACACTGCACATGTGCATCGAAAGATTACAGCCGAACAGATAATATATACCCTAACCGCTTCACCGGGTGATACTTGCTGACCTGTTTAGAGCTGTATAGTATAAAGTAGGAAAAACACTAAGTCAGATTAGCTACGAAATGCAATCTTCATCATTAAGAAACAACGATAAGACACTACACTTCTTGTCTTTTGGTTTCTTAGTGCTGAAGATTTCGCTTCATAACCTTTATCATATTCTTAAGTGACCCGTTCCAATTTTTTGTGTAAAATTGAATTTGTCTCAAAAATTGTTAAAACCTTTCTATGTGAACTGAAACTGACCTTTGGTATAAACATTTCATCATACACAGTTTTGAAAATATCCCATTAAAGTATTAAAACAATGCTTGAAAAGGAGTAAAACATCAGTTAACAAAATGACTTCTTCTCATGAATTGGTTGATTGAACTTTATCAGACTTGGTCTGTAGTACTATTATAAGGTTCTCCCCCATTTTGTTCAAATCAGGGACATGTTGCCCCTTTTAGGGGCAGCTATTTAAACATAGAAACACATTTAAACGACTGCTTGATGGATCTTCATCAAACTTGGTCAGTAGTATCATAACAAGGTCATCTCTTATAATACAAATGTGGACACTTTACCTCTTTTTGGGGTCACAAGAGCTAAAAATAGAAATAACCTTTAAACAAACTCTTATAAAGTGCTTGATGGATCTTCATCAAACTTGGACTGTAGCATTCTTATAAAGTCATCTGTTAAATTCTTTGAATGAGAACACTTAGCCGCTCTAAGAGATCACTAAATGTAAGAATACATTGTCAAGTAAATTTAACTTGAACCACTTGGTGAATCTTCTTTCAACTTATTCGATAGACACATTGGTTCCATATCAATAACTTGTGAATGCTTCAGCCGATAGTTGTCAAACTGTATAGGATAATTGCCAGTTGTCCGATAATGACCGTTGTTTTTGGGATAAGTAAACCAAATGTCACGGTGAAATTGAGGCTGCAAACGGTTTTCGAAATAAATAGAGAATGCTTGTGCCTACAGGATGGATTATGTTTGGTCATTGGAAGACCCCTATCAATTTTTGGATCATAAAGTTAAAGGTCACAATGACATAAAGACTGAGGATAGTGACTGATCAATAATTGGAGAATGCTTTGGCCTGAGATTATCATATTTGCTTGATGGATGCCTGTAATCAGTAGACATTTTAGCTCGACTATACGAAGTATATGGAGAGCTATCCTACTCATGTCGGCGTCGGCGTTGGCGTCTTTCCGCGTCCCCACCTTGGTTAAATTTTTTTACACTTTCTCTTTTTTCTCCTTACCTCTGTAATTACTTGATGGATTTGCTTTAAACCTAAAATAGTTATTCCTCATCATCACCCACATTATATGGCACAAGACCCATAACTCTGGTACTAATATTTAATGAATTATCCCCCCTTTTTACTTAGAATTTCAGGTTAAAGTTTTGATGCACTTTCACTCTATCTCAGTTATTACTAAATGGATTTGATTAAAACTTAAAATAGTTGTTCCACATTATCATTCACATCATATGACACAAAGGCCATAACTCTTGCACCAATATTTCATGAACTATCCACCCTTTTTACTTAGAATTTCAGGTTAAAGTTTTGATACACTTTCATTCTCAGTTATTACTAAATGGATTTGTTTCAAACTTAAAATAGTTGTTCCACCTTATCACCCACATCATATGACACAAGGTGCATAACTCTTGCACCAATATTTTTTATGAATTATGCCCCCTTTTACTTAGAATTTAAGGTTAATTTTGATGCATTTTCACTGTATCTCGATTATTACGAAATGGATTTGATTCAAACTTGACGTAGTTGTTCCACATCATCACCCACATCATATGACACAAGGTGCATAACTCTTGCACCAATATTTTATGAATTATGCCCCCTTTTCGCTTAGAATTATAATTATATGGTGTTTTGATACACTTTATCTTTACCTCTCTTATTACTTAATATTTTTGACACAGACTCAAGCTATTGTGCAATATCTTCATCCACTATTGGAGTCATTAAACACTTCAGTGACAGCTCCAGTTTCCTCAGTTGTGCCCAGTTTCACTATCCAGCATCGAAATAGTCGAGCGGACTGTCTCCTGTGACAGCTCTTGTTATTGTTTCTGGGTCAAGTTCACATCGACCTTGAGTTTGAAAATGGTTTCCATTAAATGACAGGAGAACGCTTTGTCACTAGATGACCTGTATTGATTTTGGGAGTAGTAGGTCAAAGATCAAGGATACAGTGAAATTGGGACTACAATGATTTTACTAATTTAACTTCTTTATTTAGGTCATAAGGTCAAAGTTCAAGGTCACAGCATAATTGAGACTTAAAAATTACACACCCGGTTACTTCTGAAGGATTCTACACGTTTAAAGATTCTGACCGTTGATCTTTTTAAGTTATATTTATAACTGTTTCTCGGCATGATCTAGTTTGCTATTGCAAGATAGGCGGAAAGATGAAATTTAATCTTCAGGGATGAAATTTAATCTTCAGACATTATAGGAAATACCCTAGTTCTGTAGTTGACAGTTTAAGTCACGCACCTAGAAGGAAAACATTGGTCAGTTTGTTCAGTATAGTGGTCAAGTTTAGGATATATTGCCGTCGTGAACTTCTGAACCCGACTCGTCCAGATCCCTGACTACGCATGTTTTTAAACTAAAATGTTTCTTCAGGGACTCTGCGTTCACTATATAGGACGTTTCTATTTTCCAGAAACTGAAATTTTAACCACACAAGGATGGCATGTTCTAATCTCTGGCCTGGCCTGGCCTGACCTGGCCCGATGAGCCCAATTTCCGACTGAGCCAGGCCAGGCCATAGATTTCAATTTCGTGAAAGTGATTTCTATAGCATCTTTAAAATCTGACCTTTGGAATAAGTTTGGATATTTCAGACATTATATAAATACATTTTGAACTCCCACTCTTTAAAATTATACACCTGGGAATAAGCCTGTAGCTAACATAACTATTATGTCTAATTTAAAGGTGATGCCTGATTAATTGTTATGACTATTATCAGGGGATCTCCACCTCTTGACTGGTGGTTTGGTTTTCCCCAAATTGAATAACGTAACTAATTTTATCATTTTGCCTATTGAGGATTATTTAGTATTGTCCGAAATTATTGAACTAGCACTCAAGAATATATTTTGTATGCTTCCGTAAAAAAAAATGTGCCCAAACATAAATAAAAATATAAATATTGAAAACCAAATAAAATATAAACATTTCTTTACTGCCAGGACGTACATGCAGATAAAGCTGTGCTGACAAAACGTTCAGCTACCAATCTCGGGACTGTAAGTTCGAAACACCTGTTTGACCATTTTCTTTATCATTTTTTAAAAAATTTCCTCTGTAAACTTAGAATGCAGGAAAATTATCACTTATCGTGATTTATTGTTCATTTATTGAAAGAAATACACAAATATTTGACATTCTTCTACATACAAGTTATTACCATAAAATGTTGTAAGAATAAAACCAGTATCAATAAAATGACATTATATTGATTTAATGAAAACATTCTGAATTGAAATCGAACCCACGGTAACATGTGTGAAAGTCGGAGAACTTATCACTACGCCACTGTGCCATTGGTAAACTTTGCATCTTATTTTGGTCAATTTAGATATTTTCAGGTTACAAATATGATGTAAAATAAACAGTGGCACCTGTCAATACTAACGGACAACAACTTTCAATTTCTAAAATAATGCTACCTCCGTTCTAGAACCTGGGATAGTATAGTGCGGGGAAGCGATATATAAATTTTGTAGTTTAGGTTATACACATACTGAATATTTTTGTAAGATTGTTTTATATTGATCTAAGTATGTGGAAAAAAAATCATACAAAGTCTTGTGAAACAGGCTCAAGAGCATCTTTTAGCATGAAATATATCACTTAGAAATAACATAAACCAAATGCTCCATTATTTTTTTTGTGCAAGAAAAATATCAATAATCTAAAATGCCAACAATCGGACAATGAGTTAGAGGTCCCACAATTAATGAATATTATTTTCATTACTCTTCCATAAATTGAACATCAGCTTAACTAAACCAAACACATTAAAAGTTCAACTGAACAGTTAAAAGGTCAGCTAAGGATAGTAGGGACACAACCTGTAATTACAATTCCCAAAGAGATGTGTTCTCAGTGCATGTAAATATTCAGTTATATTGCAGCAGGTAAACTTATCAATGAAATTAGCCATTAGTTTTAAAACCAAGTGTTAAAGTTGACTTTAAATAATTTGATTACAGAAAAAATGGGTAGTTATCATTTAGTTGGCAGCCTGGAAAAGCTGGGATGGGCTCTTGGGATGGGCTCATGGGATGGGATGGGATGGGCTGAAGGTCATGGGATGGTGGGCCCAAGGTCAATGAAATATATAGTGAGGAACATGAATTAAAAGTTCAACCGGGCAATTAAGAGGTCAGCTAAGGATAACAGGGACACAACCTGTAATTACAATTCCCAGAGTGAGACTGTATTCGCTGCCAAGAAGGGAAACAAAGAAAAAAAATACCAACACTTAAGTCCTCTAACTTGTTAGAATGTACTTCTACGGTTCCAAAATAAGTAATGAAAAAATTATGGACTGTATTTTTTATCATAAGTAAGGCAAAAAAAGCAATTATTTTGAACAAAATATAATCATTTATTATCCACTTGGTGTTAATGTAAACATCATTTTTTATCATAAGTAAAGCAAAAAAGGGCAATTGTTTTGAACAAAATATAATCATTTATTGTCCAATTGGTGTTAATGTAAACATCTTTTTAATGATAAGTAGAACTAAAAAGCAATTATCTGGAACAAAATATGGTCATTTATTGTCCATTTTGTGTTATTGTAAACATCAAAATTTATTTATTTTATCTATAATCAATAAATTGAAAATTGTCGTATGTTTGAGAATCCACTTTTTCATATGTTATAATAGGTCTAATATATTAAATTCATTTCTGTCCTCTTTTTATATTGAAATTTGTCAATTAATGTTTTCTTTTTATTTTCAGTAACTTTTTTTCAGAATCGACTATTTTCCATTCCATATTTTCTCTCAAAATTAATTTTCATCTAACAAATTAATGTTGTAGGTTCGTTCTCTGACTTGTTAGAGGTCAGCTGCTAAATTCATCATTTTTCTCCATGTGACATATATACATGTAATTCTAACCTTTATCTTCATAATTCTTCATTATCCCGAAATGTTTTGTTTTGATATTCAAATACATTTTTTCAGCTATATAATTTACTTTTATTTCATAAAGGTATCACTTATAAATACATATGCAAGAAGTATATATCTTTTAGTTTTCATAATATTACTTTAAAATTATTACTGTTCTACGTGTTTTTATTTTTCATAATTATTATATTACTTTAAAATTATTGCTGTTTTATTAAGTGTACTACTGACTGGATCAAGAGAATTAACAATAATAATGACAACAATAATAAGAAAATGTAGTTACTGTTATTTGCCTATAGAATAAGACATTAACCCATTTTGTTACTCTCGACCAGATCTTATTGGCAGTATGGCATGAATTCCCAGGAGTACCATTTATTTTATAGAGAACTGTTCACCTTAAGAAACCCTCGAGAATCTGAGAAAAATTTAGGGGCAAATAAGTTCAGCCCATGTCCTTGAGCCCATCACATCCCATCCCACAAGTCCATCCCATGAGCCCATCCCAGGTTTTCCAGGATCCCAATTTCATTGATAAGTTTACCTGCTGCAATATAACTGAATATTTACATGCACTGAGAACACATCTCTTTGGGAATTGTAATTACAGGTTGTGTCCCTACTATCCTTAGCTGACCTTTTAACTGTTCAGTTGAACTTTTAATGTGTTTGGTTTAGTTAAGCTGATGTTCAATTTATGGAAGAGTAATGAAAATAATATTCATTAATTGTGGGACCTCTAACTCATTGTCCGATTGTTGGCATTTTAGATTATTGATATTTTTCTTGCACAAAAAAAATAATGGAGCATTTGGTTTATGTTATTTCTAAGTGATATATTTCATGCTAAAAGATGCTCTTGAGCCTGTTTCACAAGACTTTGTATGATTTTTTTTCCACATACTTAGATCAATATAAAACAATCTTACAAAAATATTCAGTATGTGTATAACCTAAACTACAAAATTTATATATCGCTTCCCCACACCATACTATCCCAGGTTCTAGAACGGAGGTAGCATTATTTTAGAAATTGAAAGTTGTTGTCCGTTAGTATTGACAGGTGCCACTGTTTATTTTACATCATATTTGTAACCTGAAAATATCTAAATTGACCAAAATAAGATGCAAAGTTTACCAATGGCACAGTGGCGTAGTGATAAGTTCTCCGACTTTCACACATGTTACCGTGGGTTCGATTTCAATTCAGAATGTTTTCATTAAATCAATATAATGTCATTTTATTGATACTGGTTTTATTCTTACAACATTTTATGGTAATAACTTGTATGTAGAAGAATGTCAAATATTTGTGTATTTCTTTCAATAAATGAACAATAAATCACGATAAGTGATAATTTTCCTGCATTCTAAGTTTACAGAGGAAATTTTTTAAAAAATGATAAAGAAAATGGTCAAACAGGTGTTTCGAACTTACAGTCCCGAGATTGGTAGCTGAACGTTTTGTCAGCACAACTTTATCTGCATGTACGACCTGGCAGTAAAGAAATGTTTATATTTTATTTGGTTTTCAATATTTATATTTTTATTTATGTTTGGGCACATTTTTTTTTTACGGAAGCATACAAAATATATTCTTGAGTGCTAGTTCAATAATTTCGGACAATACTAAATAATCCTCAATAGGCAAAATGATAAAATTAGTTAGGTTATTCAATTTGGGGAAAACCAAACCACCAGTCAATGGTCAATTGACCTTACGCCAGATAGCCTGTAGCCACGCCTACCAGTTTTCAGGGGGAACAATTCATGCTAGGCCCGACAAACAAAGGAATCAAATGGCGACGGCAGAAATATTTTGCCGGACATTCTAGTTGATTTCGGCGTACGCTACCTCAATTCACACGTATTTCTAAAGTGAAAAGACAAAACACAAAACACGTTAATAAGTGGATGTTCTGTAGCGAAACATAAATTCTACAAAAAACAACGATACGTTGTTGTTAAAAGCCAGGAACTGCACCCGAGTATGAGGAAAACTAAACAAGGCAGGGGTCCGAGCGGAAAACACGTAAAAAAGACGGAAATCTCTGAAACCATTATAGCTGATTTTGTTGGTTTTTTTAATTGTCCGTTTCTTTTTCATTATAGAAACGTCAAATTTCGATCTCCCGGAAATCATGTAGGGTATGACTATATTAAGCAGACTAGAACATTGATTTTTATTAATTAAGACTGTGGATTCTGAATCCTATTTCAAAATAATTAGATAAATTAAATAAGGTAATTTACATGTAAAAATTGTCACTTGTGTCATTTAAGAAACGTCGGATTTCGAAATACCGGAACTCATTTAAGATGCTCATATCATTGTTCAACATTATTCAGATACATAGCATTTAATGTCTAATACTTAGACATGATGTGTTTTAAGTATAAGTAAAGAAAGTTCTCTTATTAGAATTAAAACGTGTAAATGATAAATAAATAAGATATAGTCCAAGGCGATGATATAGTCCATACTCATATTTCAAGACATATACCGGCGCATCGCAGCTTAAAACAATGTTTGAGCCTACCAAATTTCTTTATAAAGTATACAGAATGAATGTATAATTTTTTGTTTAAGAACATATCTTCTTTATACGAAATATGCTATTTTTCTGGAATTTTAGACGAAGTTTACGCTGTCTATTAAAATGAAATTTAGAACGAAAGCACACACCGAGTGCTAAGTCAAAACTTTGAGCGCCTGGAAAATTGTTGATTAGACTCATTAAAAATAATCTTATATTAATCATAGTTTTTTATCATGTTTATTATTTGTTGTATTATCACCCAGGTATGACTTAACATACACCAGTGGGAGATTGATGTAAACCTTAAAAAATGCATAAATCATGTTTCCAGTACATTAAGGCATAATATTTACACGTTACCATTCAAATAATATAGAACATCAAATACTTGTGTCTTATCAGTACATACCATTTACTCTGGTAACTGATGGAATATTTTTACTATTGAATAAAGAATACTAGTCACTTTTGTTAAATAAGAAAGTTAATTTTCATAGAATTTTACACTGATTTAAATGAAATAATTAAAACGTTATAACATAATGAGTGCTAAGTCGAATTGCTTTGCTTTTAAACACTCTCATAAGATTTTTAAGATCAACTATTCTTGAGGACGTCCACAGAGCCTGATACATCGTTGACAATATTCGAGGTCTGAGAGTGGATTTGGAAAAGGGAAGCGCTCCAGTATTACACTCTCTTCCCTGTGTCTGATGTAAAGGTGTCGTAACGTCACCTTTTTACCATTTTGGACGATATTTCGGTGGTATTTATATTCTTTGACTGGCGAGTCCGGCACTAAGTTTGACGGACAAAATGGCGGCTAACAACAAGGCTTATCAGTTCTGTTATCTGATTGGTCAGTTGGAACCTGTCAATCAACACTGGCGTAAGGTCAATTGACCTTACGCCAGATAGCCTGTAGCCACGACTACCAGTTTTCAGGGGGAACAATTCATGCTAGGCCCGACAAACAAAGGAATCAAATGGCGACGGCAGAAATATTTTGCCGGACATTTTAGTTGATTTCGGCGTACCGTTACCTCAATTCACACGTATTTCTAAAGTGAAAAGACAAAACACAATCATTAATAAGTGGATGTTATGTAGCGAAACATAAATTCTACAAAAAACAACGATACGTTGTTGTTAAAAGCCGGGAACTGCACCCGAGTATGAGGAAAACTAAACAAGGCAGGGGGCCGAGCGGAAAACACGCAAAAAAACGGCAAGCTCTGAAACCATTAAAGCTGATTTTGTGGGGTTTTTTTAATTGTCCGTTTCTTTTTCATTATAGAAACGTCAAATTTCGATCTCCCGGAAATCATGTAGGGTATGACTATATTAAGCAGACTAGAACATTGATTTTTATTAATTAAGGTTGAAATCAGACTGTGGATTCTGAATCCTATTTCAAAATAATAAGATAAATTAAATAAGGTAATTTACATGTAAAAATTGTCACTTGTATCATTTAAGAAACGTCGGATTTCGAAATACCGGAACTCATTTAAGATGCTCATATCATTGTTCAACATTATTCAACATTATTCAGATACATAACATTTAATGTTTAATACTTAGACATGATGTGTTTTAAGTAAAAGTAAAGAAAGTTCTCTTATTAGAATTAAAACGTGTAAATGATAAATAAATAAGATATAGTCCAAGGCGATGATATAGTCCATACTCATATTTCAAGACATATACCGGCGCATCGCAGCTTAAAACAATGTTTGAGCCTACCAAATTTCTTTATAAAGTATACAGAATGAATGTATAATTTTTTGTTTAAGAACATATCTTCTTTATACGAAATATGCTATTTTTTCTGGAATTTTAGACGAAGTTTACGCTGTCTATTAAAATGAAATTTAGAACGGAAGCACACACCGAGTGCTAAGTCAAAACTTTGAGCGCCTGGAAAATTGTTGATTAGACTCATTAAAAATAATCTTATATTAATCATAGTTTTTTATCATGTTTATTGTTTGTTGTATTATCACCCAGGTATGACTTAACATACACCAGTGGGAGATTGATGTAAACCTTAAAAATGCATAAATCATGTTTCCGGTACATTAAAGCATAATATTTTTATACGTTGCCATTCAAATAATATAGAACATCAAATACTTGTGTTTTATCAGTACATACCAGTTACTCTGGTAACTGATGGAATATTTTTACTATTGAATAAAGAATACTAGGCACTTTTGTTAAATAAGATTTTCATAGAATTTTACACTGATTTAAATGAAATAATTAAAACGTTATAACACAATGATTGCTTTGCTTTTAAACACTCTTATAAGATTTTTAAGATCAACTATTCTTGAGGACGTCCACAGAGCCTGATACATCGTTGACAATATTCGAGGTCTGAGAGTGGATTTGGAAAAGGGAAGCGCTCTAGTATTACACTCTCTTCCCTGTGTCTGATGTAAAGGTGTTGTAACGTCACCTTTTTACCATTTTGGACGATTTTTCGGTGGTACTTATATTCTTTGACTGGCGAGTCCGGCACTAAGTTTGACGGACAAAATGGCGGCTAACAACAAGGCTTATCAGTTCTGTTATCTGATTGGTCAGTTGGAACCTGTCAATCAACACTGGCGTAAGGTCAATTGAGGTGGAGATCCCCTGATAATAGTCATAACAATTAATCAGGCATCACCTTTAAATTAGACATAATAGTTATGTTAGCTACAGGCTTATTCCCAGGTGTATAATTTTAAAGAGTGGGAGTTCAAAATGTATTTATATAATGTCTGAAATATCCAAACTTATTCCAAAGGTCAGATTTTAAAGATGCTATAGAAATCACTTTCACGAAATTGAAATCTATGGCCTGGCCTGGCCTGGCCTGGCTCAGTCGGAAATTGGGCTCATCGGGCCAGGTCAGGCCAGGCCAGGCCAGAGATTAGAACATGCCATCCTTGTGTGGTTAAAATTTCAGTTTCTGGAAAATAGAAACGTCCTATATAGTGAACGCAGAGTCCCTGAAGAAACATTTTAGTTTAAAAACATGCGTAGTCAGGGATCTGGACGAGTCGGGTTCAGATGTTCACGACGGCAATATATCCTAAACTTGACCACTATACTGAACAAACTGACCAATGTTTTCCTTCTAGGTGCGTGACTTAAACTGTCAGCTACAGAACTAGGGTATTTCCTATAATGTCTGAAGATTAAATTTCATCCCTGAAGATTAAATTTCATCTTTCCGCCTATCTTGCAATAGCAAATTAGATCATGCCGAGAAACAGTTATAAATATAACTTAAAAAGATCAACGGTCAGAATCTTTAAACGTGTAGAATCCTTCAGAAGTAACCGGGTGTGTAATTTTTAAGTCTCAATTATGCTGTGACCTTGAACTTTGACCTTATGACCTAAATAAAGAAGTTAAATTAGTAAAATCATTGTAGTCCCAATTTCACTGTATCCTTGATCTTTGACCTACTACTCCCAAAATCAATACAGGTCATCTAGTGACAAAGCGTTCTCCTGTCATTTAATGGAAACCATTTTCAAACTCAAGGTCGATGTGAACTTGACCCAGAAACAATAACAAGAGCTGTCACAGGAGACAGTCCGCTTGACTATTTCGATGCTGGATAGTGAAACTGGGCACAACTGAGGAAACTGGAGCTGTCACTGAAGTGTTTAATGACTCC
The DNA here is from genome assembly GCF_021730395.1 of Mercenaria mercenaria. NCBI lineage: Eukaryota > Metazoa > Mollusca > Bivalvia > Venerida > Veneridae > Mercenaria > Mercenaria mercenaria. Next base: position 21,621,434 of record NC_069375.1, read on the forward strand.
AATAGTGGATGAAGATATTGCACAATAGCTTGAGTCTGTGTCAAAAATATTAAGTAATAAGAGAGGTAAAGATAAAGTGTATCAAAACACCATATAATTATAATTCTAAGCGAAAAGGGGGCATAATTCATAAAATATTGGTGCAAGAGTTATGCACCTTGTGTCATATGATGTGGGTGATGATGTGGAACAACTACGTCAAGTTTGAATCAAATCCATTTCGTAATAATTGAGATACAGTGAAAATGCATCAAAATTAACCTTAAATTCTAAGTAAAAGGGGGCATAATTCATAAAAAATATTGGTGCAAGAGTTATGCACCTTGTGTCATATGATGTGGGTGATAAGGTGGAACAACTATTTTAAGTTTGAAACAAATCCATTTAGTAATAACTGAGAGTGAAAGTGTATCAAAACTTTAACCTGAAATTTTAAGTAAAAAGGGTGGATAGTTCATGAAATATTGGTGCAAGAGTTATGGCCTTTGTGTCATATGATGTGAATGATAATGTGGAACAACTATTTTAAGTTTTAATCAAATCCATTTAGTAATAACTGAGATAGAGTGAAAGTGCATCAAAACTTTAACCTGAAATTCTAAGTAAAAAGGGGGGATAATTCATTAAATATTAGTACCAGAGTTATGGGTCTTGTGCCATATAATGTGGGTGATGATGAGGAATAACTATTTTAAGTTTAAAGCAAATCCATCAAGTAATTACAGAGGTAAGGAGAAAAAAGAGAAAGTGTAAAAAAATTTAACCAAGGTGGGGACGCGGAAAGACGCCAACGCCGACGCCGACATGAGTAGGATAGCTCTCCATATACTTCGTATAGTCGAGCTAAAATGTCTACTGATTACAGGCATCCATCAAGCAAATATGATAATCTCAGGCCAAAGCATTCTCCAATTATTGATCAGTCACTATCCTCAGTCTTTATGTCATTGTGACCTTTAACTTTATGATCCAAAAATTGATAGGGGTCTTCCAATGACCAAACATAATCCATCCTGTAGGCACAAGCATTCTCTATTTATTTCGAAAACCGTTTGCAGCCTCAATTTCACCGTGACATTTGGTTTACTTATCCCAAAAACAACGGTCATTATCGGACAACTGGCAATTATCCTATACAGTTTGACAACTATAGGCTGAAGCATTCACAAGTTATTGATATGGAACCAATGTGTCTATCGAATAAGTTGAAAGAAGATTCACCAAGTGTTTCAAGTTAAATTTACTTGACAATGTATTCTTACCTTTAGTGATCTCTTAGAGAGGCCAAGTGTTCTCATTCAAAGAATTTAACAGATGACTTTATAAGAATGCTACAGTCCAAGTCTGATGAAGATCCATCAAGCACTTTATAAGAGTTTGTTTAAAGGTTATTTCTATTTTTAGCTCTTGTGACCCCCAAAAAGAGGTATTTTAAGTGTCCACATTTGTATTATAAGAGACGACCTTGTTTTGACACTACAGACCAAGTTTGATGAAGATCCATCAAGCAGTCGTTTAAATGTGTTTCTATGTTTAGTTTTTAAATAGCTGCCCCTAAAAGGGGCAACATGTCCCTAATTTGAACAAAATGGGGGAGGACCTTATAATAATACTACAGATCAAGTCTGATAAAGTTCAATCAACCAATTCATGAGAAGAAGTCATTTTGTTAACTGATGTTTTACTCCTTTTCAAGCATTGTTTTAATACTTTAATGGGATATTTTCAAAACTGTGTATGATGAAAAGTTTATACCAAAGGTCAGTTTCAGTTCACATAGAAAGGTTTTAACAATTTTTGAGACAAATTCAATTTTACACAAAAAATTGGAACGGGTCACTTAAGAATATGATAAAGGTTATGAAGCGAAATCTTCAGCACTAAGAAACCAAAAGACAAGAAGTGTAGTGACTTATCATTGTTTCTTAATGATGAAGATTGCATTTCGTAGCTTCTGACTTAGTGTTTTTCCAACTTTATACTATACAGCTCTAAACAGGTCAGCAAGTATCACCCGGTGAAGCGGTTAGGGTATATGTTATCTGTTCGGCTGTAATCTTTCAATGCACATATGCAATGTATACTGAATTTGTCTCTTTGATCTAACTTCGTTTGTCAACAGTTTTTTAGTTCTACATGTATGTAGCAAGTCGGTCAACTCAAGAAATGTTCCTGACAAGCTTTTTTTTATCTTTATTTGACACCATATATTATCAATGTAAAATATGTTTAAGACTTCTCATATATTCCAATAACACCAACAAGTTCATAATCAGCAATTATAATAAACTAACAACTTTATATCGCTGTATTCACAGATTTATTTGTATTTTGACAGTCAGTTAACATTTAACACAAGTTCTATATGTTTCACCTGCAATATGTTTTAGCAAATAACAATTTAAAAACCATAAAACTGCAAAGTCTTCCAAATGACTATTTCAAAATCAATGACCAAATTTCTTTGTATACCTTACACGACAGGGATATCTATATAATATACTATCACTGAGTCTCATCTCCAGATTAACCTAAATAATTTTGTAATTTTTCAGCCAGTATTAAAAATCAATAAGTCATTTTGTTGCTGCACAAAGCACTAAAAAACACCTAAAACCATACTGTTTTTACCAGTACTAATTCATAAGAATTATATGTATAGTAGCTAGAAGTATATAAGTGTTAGAGAAACATTAGTAGACTGATGTTGTATTAGGTTGGTAGTCCTAAAAATTGCATAATAGACTTAATCTGTGTGTTATTTTACGCACTTACATTCACTGTTTGTAATACCAGCACATCGAAAGAAAATAAAAAAACATTCATTTTCATATAAACAAACTCGGTGCAATAGTATCAAGAGCAGCACTCTCTGCAATGTTGCATACACACAATATATGAAGTCATTCACATAATCATTCGCCCCCCTCCCCCCCACACGCACACACATAAACACCCCTACAAACATGTTTGGTGGGGGTATAACAAGGTAGTCTATGAACGTCTTCAGACACTATGTATGTTTTCATACGAGAAAATTTCCCTCAACTAGAAATCATACTCACTCAGTTGGCTGAAAGTTGTGTAAATAACAGAACCTTACCAAACAACAAGTCAATGTATGTAAAGGAAAGATACAGAAGGAAGAGAAGTGGCATGCTTATAAGGAAATGGAAGGATTAAACAGTTTGTAAAAATAATTGAGCCGCACCATGAGAAAACCAACATAGTGGCTTTGCGACCAGCATGGATCCTGGTCAGGATCCATGCTGTTCGCTTTCAAAGCCTATTGCAATTAGAGAAACCGTTAGCGAACAGCATGGATCCTGACCAGACTGCGCGGATGCGCAGGCTGGTCTGGATCCATGCTGGTCGCAAAGCCACTATGTTGGTTTTCTCATGGTGCGGCTCAATTACTAGTCAGGAGAACATATTTACAGGTGTTCTTTTTCTTTAGGTAAACAGGGAGGTTAAAATGTAAGATTTCTTCCACATTAATTCTTACAAATATTTAAAGAGAAAAACCCATTTCCCCCCACAAGCCATAAAACTTCTCTGCTGTATACTATAACTACTCTAAAAAGGACAATCACCACAAGTTCTTGTCTTAATATATCGTCTGATTACTTTTTTACATATCGCGAAATAACCAAGTTTGAATCAGACAGGAAAACACTCCTTCATGTTTTCATAACCCAATCCCTATACTTGTTTTGTAACCAACCATTTTGCTTGTAATCAGGTACACCAACAAAAATATTTCAAGAGACAGGCATTTATGAAGCAGATTTTACAATTTCATTTTTGCTATATCTTAAAAGAATCTTGAAGCTTATTTGGATCACTCAACTCCTATACCCAAAACCAGTTCAGATGTCATACAAGGATGCATGGTTGTGACACTAGTATGTGAAGGGAGTGGGCCCATAATGACTATTGACAACTTCCTATGCTTGTTTGCTATTACACCTAAACCTCCATCATAAAAAGCTTTTCAAAACAACGGAGGATTGCTGAAATCGCATACAGTAAATATATATGGGTCTACCAATAATCAGAGACAAAATTCAAGTACCGGTACTTTTCATGGACTTTTTAGGATTTTTTTTACTAGTAACCTTTTGTTAAGGTCTTTTTTCTTCAAATGTTCCAACAACTTAAAGAGAATTCCTATAGTTTTTTTCCTTTCATAGAATTTTTTCAAATTCACATATATGATAGGAAATTTTGTGGTGAAAACAGTGAACAAATAAAAACAGTGGGTCACCAGGCTTGTTATTGTGAAAAATTGTGTTAAACACACCTACAGTTGCTGAAACTTCCAGCGATTTTTCAACATTTTCATAATTTTCTGCTTTTTTATAAAAACCAACCAAAATATACATCAAGACAGCACAATAAGGTTGTTATATACTTATTAGATTTCATAGTCATATTTGTAATACTATATCCTTACAATAATGGGTACAAATGAAAAATAAATCTTGTTTCCTATTCACTTTTGTGAACTTTTTTCAATGAAAAATACCCATAGCGAAGAATATGTTTTTAAATTTTGAAAAAACTGTTTCATAGAATTTTTTCCTATTTTTCATGTGTATGAATAATTGTATTGTGAGAATAAAAATGGCTAAAAATGTATGGGTCACCAGGTTAAATTTTATATAAAGACCGCTTGAATACGACACCTGTTCGGACGAAAAATGGCGCAAACCTGACCAGATTGATTACATGTATATCTGCTAGAAGTTAAAAAAAGTTTTTAAAATTCTTAATTCCTTCTATAATTGAATACTAAATAATCTGAGAGGTGATATTGTCTTATCAGTACTAAGTCATTTGTCTTAAAAAAATAAAAGAATAGTTGAGTACATTATATGAACAACACTGTCTTTGTACTAAAATGCATGTGAAAACACAACTACAAAAATGGCAAGATACCCGGCAGGCATGATACTTGTCAATACAACATAAACCAGTATAAACATTTGATTACTGATCAAACTTATAAAAAAATGTTATTTCATTCAAGATTCCTCATATTTAAGGTTGTCTGTCACATGTTACAACAAATGTTGACTTCATTTCAGTTTTCCATAGAACGTGTCGGCTGCGCAGAAAGATGCGCATAAAAAACTATAGGAATTCCCTTTAAATCAACTACTTACAAAACGGTGCTGTGGCAAATACTAGACTCTGCTAAACAGTGATAAAATGCATAATTTTCTTTCTTACTATTTTCACTTTTTAAAAATTTACTTTTTCCAAACATTTTCAACAAGTTTTGGGTGAAATACAAGAACTTTTTAATCAAAACTCAAACATGTTTTCAATTGTTTTATTTACAGTTTTGGTCATTTTCAAGGAGTTTTCAGTTTTCAAAGACTAGGTTCAAATTCAAAGACTTTTCAGTATTCTGTGTCCACATCTTTAACCTTTACCCTGCTTAATTTCTCAAGTAGACTGGTCCATCATTCAATTTGGGCAGTACCATTTATTATTCGAAGGGGTCTTCACTGAAAATTTACTGACTGAATAGCAAAAAGTGCAGACCATGATCAGCACTTGTCCCGAAACTTTCCGAACACCCCTCGTATATTGCCAAGGAACTCCTTTTTTTTCAGATAAATACCATATATACCCTCATTAACACCCCTAGAAGCATTACATTTTGCTAAAAGGGGGGCTCATTTTATTTTTTGCTTTTTTTGTTAATATAGATTATAAAGCCAATTAAATGAATGAATTTTAACAATTAGATTCTATAACACTCCCATAGAGCAGGTATTCACTTAATGATTTAATGAACTTAATTACCTTTATTTTCTTTGAAACTATTGTGATGAGTAACAGCAGAGGGTGTTAATAAGAGAATCTATGGTAATCTGAAAGAATACGCATGCGTATAACCCTACAAAGGTAAAGGTCAAAGTGTCTTCAATAACATCATCAGTTCATTTTTAGTTGCCAAAGGTCGCTCACACATGTGGGTGACTCATCCAGAACATTTTAGCCATTTTAGGTGTTGAAAATGCCGAGTACAGAAGATACTGCAATTGTAACAACTTTCAACTGCTTCTTAGCCTAAGATGGTAGTCTGGCATCTTAGCACTGGACCAGGATCTTCAATAACTTCCAGAAACTGAACTTATACTTCGGAAGAAAACAAAACTTTTTTCAGCACAACACATTTATTTCTATAAAATTTCCTGTTTTTATCATAAAAATAATTTAATCATATATCAGATAAAATTCAGGGTAAAATACAGAACGCCATGGCACAGTCTTTTTTTGTTGTTATCTGGTATTGGAATTCAGTAATTTCCTCTTAGAACATTGACAATCGCTAAAGGTTACAGTTGGAGTCATTCAATGGTCTTCAAATAAGGGAAACCTGTCTTGAAAGACCAAGCAGTAATTACATGAAAAGCAATTTCATGGAAATAGGTACTAGATCTATTAGTCTAGCAGAAACAAGTCCTGACAATTTTAGTAATTTTGGTATTTTGTAAGATGTCTGGTAAAATTGTATAATGTGGCATTATATCAAATACCTGTAACCGAGTATATTTCCCTTTGTTCTAAAGCTGGTGAAATTTACTTAAAATTATTGATATCTAATTTCTATAAAACATACATTTTGCTTCCACCAGTTGCTTGTACTGCAGCAATATGAAAGTCTGGAGGAATCTAATACAGCTATACAATAAAGATTCTACCCTAGATCTATCATGATTTACTTGTAACAAATGTCCAGGGTAAAAGGTTATAAAACAGAATTTGGAAACCAGTCTCAAAACCCAAATATCTGATCGGCTGGTTCTGAGCTCAGTCTTGAAATTAACCAATGGCAACGTAGCAGTCTTAGACTGGTCCCCAAACTCAGTTTTATAAGCTTGGAGAAAGGACGGGACTAAATTGTCAGTAATTTTATGCAACAGGACAGAATCATTGGACCAGTCAGAAACAAGTCTTTGAATGCTACAACTATAAGTTTAGTTAATGTTTCAGATATTGCTTATGTGATTAAAATATGGATGACTAACAAGACAGTAAGGTAAACAGCTTTTATTCAGTATGATAGATCTAAATATATACTGAATGATTCTTTTACCTTACACAGGCTGCTATCATAAAGGGGTGAGATAAATGATATTTTCTGGTGTATACTGAATACTGCCACAGTGACGCTATATATGTACACAATAAACAAAGACAATACACACATAAATGTCTTGCAGTATATTTGTATTGGAATGTAAAAATTTTACATAAACAGAAGCATGTCTTTCCAAATACATTGTGTAAGTTCTGCTATTCACATCTATGAAGAACTCAGTACACTGAAATAATAAAATAAAAAATTGACAATTTTGTAAGTAGAATGTTAATTGAGATGCATCTAATAAATCAAACAAAAACTCTGCCAGCTGTACTTGGTACACAATACTATGTATCTGGAGGTTGCCTGTTCAATCCCCTGACACAGCATATCTTCTCCAGGGCTAATTTACCATGACAGCATGTAAGTCATCTTCCACCTTGGACACAGGTGAAGAAGTTGTCAATTACTTAAATATAGTGAACAAACGAGTACTGGTAAAGAATCTCAGAACGCTAACTGACAATTGTTCAGTTTAGTAACTTAAATTATGTTGAAAATGGGTTAAACCAATTAACCTATAAATAATACAAACATACAATAAATCATATTAAATATTTTCACTAGGCCAAAAGTTACTCAATAACTCTATCTTTCTATGTTTTTGTACTCAGCTTGTTTACATTGTTATTTAAGCCATAAATTAGGCTAATATTAAAGTATAATATGACTACACATGTGTAAATGTAAGCAATAAATCTAGTATGGAAGCATGAGGGTATGTGATTTTTCCCTAGAGATTGTATCAATACTGGGTGATTATATATCTGTTTTGCATCAGAGCCAATCAGTAAAGACCCGAGGTAGGAGATAGACATATTTATTTGTTACTGATAACACAGTCTAAAATCAAACCTGCAAATTACACAACTACCAAGAGTCTTGCATACTAATACCTGCACTGTCAGAGAACTAAACTTCTGTCCATCCCTTTCAATGAATGGAGTGACAAAAGTGTACAATTTATCCATAACAAAATTCTATTGAACAAACATGCAGCTATGACACAACTGCATAAGAGTCACATCTCATTCTACAATTATTCAAAACAAAAATATTTTTGTTGTTGATCAGTCTATTCATGATAGATACTTCCATAGAATGATAATAAAAACTCCTCAAAAATCTGTGAACATATCTTTTCTTTAGACATATTTAGAGCGCAGATAAAACTTGTTTTATACACAGTAGGCCGATGAATTCAACACCATATATCCTCATGCATTTGGCCGACATGGACAATAATTTATTTGTCTGTTTTTGGTTTAACACTGTTTTTCAACAGTATTTGTTATGTAACGGCTGGCTGTTAACCTAAACAGTGTTCCTGGATTCTGTACCAGTACAAACCTGTTCTCCGCAAGTAACTACCAACTTCCCCACATGAATCAGAGGTGGAAGACGAATGATTTCAGAAACAATGTCAATGTCTTCTATCAAATCCTCACTGAGAACATGCGCCCCGCCCAAGAACTGAACTCTCGGCCCTGAGATCCACAGATCTGTGCTCTCCTACTGAGCTAAGCAGAAGGGCTGACATGACAATAACTCTCCTTAACATTCACAAACGGCAGCATGACATTTGATAACAAACAATGTATGCAACATAAACTATTTCGGAGGATAGTCCATTTAGAACCTTCATTTGTATTTTCATTCATTAAAAAAATAAAAATCTTTTTATTACAAAGTCCTTATTTCGCGAAGAAAAAATAAGTCATTTTGTCTAAAAAGACACTCCAGAAAAATTTCAGAACATTTATAATCTCACAAAATCTATTTAAAGCTACAAAAGTTAAGGATTTCGCATTGAATGTGAGCAGACAGCACTTTGAGCTTCCCGTCTTACACTAATGTAAGACATTGTCTGATTGTTTGATATGTTGTGTGCTTAAACTTGCACCAGTTTAGAAAACATTTTATTTAAGGAACATTTTCAAGTACTTTATATAAAAGTACTGTATTAATTAAAAATAACATAGTCAATTAAAATGCATATGATGTGAAATCATTTAAAACCTTTACCCTGCTAAATTCTAAAATGGACTGCTCTATCATTCAATTTGGGCAGTACCATTTATTATTTGAAGGGGTGTTCAATGAAAATTTATTGACACAATAGCAGACATGCAGGCTGATCTTGGTCTGCACTGGTCGCATAGGCAAAAATCACTTGCCGGCAACAGGCTAAAGGCTTGATTTGCTGATGATTCATTTTCAGGGTTGCATAAATCGGAGAAACTGAATCCCTAAAAGTTAATGAACAAATAAAATTCAAATTTCTTTTATCAAATTTAGAATTAACAAATTCATGCGCTTATGAGCAGTGGTTTTCACTGAAACCGTGAAATTTTCAGCCAACACAATTAAAAGACTCCACAGTATATGCAATTACATGCTTAAGTAAAGATCAGCATTTGACAAGATTTACATGAGTGATTCATACACAATCATTAAACAATCTTGGCCTTGTAAGCATGCTGTACATGAGTGATTCATGTAACAATCATTAAACAATCTTGGCCTTGTAAGCTTGCTGTACATGATTGATTCATGTAACAATCATTAAACAATCTTGGCCTTGTAAGTATGCTGTACATGAGTGATTCATGTAACAATCATTAAACAATCTTGGCCTTGTAAGCATGCTGTACATGAGTGATTCATATCACAATCATTAAACAATCTTGGCCTTGTAAGCAAGCTGTTCATGAGTGATTCCTACAACAATCATTAAATAATCTTGGCCTTGTAAGCATGCTGTACACGAGTGATTCATGTAACAATCATTAAACAATCTTGGCCTTGTAAGCATGCTGTACATGAGTGATTCATATCACAATCATTAAACAATCTTGGCCTTGTAAGCAAGCTGTTCATGAGTGATTCCTACAACAATCATTAAACAATCTTGGCCTTGTAAGCTTGCTGTACATGAGTGATTCATGTAACAATCATTAAACAATCTTGGCCTTGTAAGCATGCTGTACATGAATGATTCAGTTTACAATCATTAAACAATCTTGGCCTTGTAAGCATGCTGTACATGAATGATTCAGTTTACAATCATCAATCAAACTTGGCTATGTAAGGATGGTCCATGCTGTATATAATCACAACAAATAATACACTTGTCATATAAACATGTAAAATAAAACACGATAGCATAGAAGAACAATAAAATAGGAATGAAAAATTACAAAGTCATAATACACAAGAACTAACATGATACTGCAAGATAACCTTTAACCATGCCAGATGCAAAATTAACATGATTCTGACACCGTAATTGTAAGTTACAATAACAAAACAATTTCTATCTTATAAAAGTTACTAATGTATTCATTAATCAAATTCAATGTTTTAAAGCAGCTCATATTCTGGCTCAGTGGAAAATTAAGAAATATGAGCAAGAACTTTGATATGATAATTATGAATTTGTTAGTAAAAAGTAAAGGGTCGTATTTAACATAAATCTTTGGTCTGTAAAATGTGTAGTAAAATATTTTACACTTTATGCACAAAATAAAATCATAGTATACAGAGTGATTTTCCCTGTAATTCTTGGCTTATAACAAATTATCAACATCAATACTATTCATTAATGGGTAGACATTTTTTTAAAAAGAGATTAGATATATATACTTCTAGATCTGGTGATGAATTAAGTTCTCTGTTATAACCAGTCATCATCCATAGAATTTTCTGACATCCCTAAATCTACTGCTTAACTCCTGTGTTATAACTACCAGGGAAAAAAATGTATTCACTTTCTACTGCTCGTAATTAAAATAAGTTACTAACCAATTTGTCTACAATCTATATTTAAGAAATAAATTATAACAGAAGCATGTTTTAATTGATTTAAACATGAAGAAGAGGTTAAATGTTCCTCAAAATCTGCATGTCAATGTTATCAATCAGAAAACACTTATGCTATTGACTATTTCATCCTAATATACCTAAATGTAACATAGTAGACCATATATTGTAGAACTATTTCTTGGACCCTTAATAGTAAGTCGACATGACATCAGCTTTAACATGTATCATTTAAAATTCACATGATTTTGTCATATTAAAATTTATACATATCATATATGTATATTTTGATATATTCTAAAATAATTGCACCATTTGACTAGTAACAAAACATACATAAAAAGCGTAAAACAAACACATACAGTGGAATTATGCTCTGTAATGTTCCAAAATGAAATTATCGTATCTATACACATGCTATATTTAAATGTTCACATCACAACTTACAACCTAACTACTTCTATCATATCATTCCTACAAATATTTTATGCAGATAAAAAAAAACGCTTAAGTTCATCTTCTGGGCTCGTATTCATTAACGTTTGAAGTGTTAACTTTCTCTATAGCTTAGTCATACTGCTGAAATTTTGCTGAGTCATCATTAACTGCAGAATGTAATTTCCATCTCATCTATGCATGTTTGACAATGCCAGAGCAAAATGTACATTTAGCATTTTAAAGTCAAAGTTTCAGACTTTAAACATTTTTGAATATGGGCCTTGATCTGGACACTGAAATTACACGAAACAAAAAAAAAGCACACATACACATACAAAACATTTAACATTTAATACTTGTGTAGAGCCAGGAATGTGCACACAGATTTTACTAAACAAGCATACAGCCATGTTCACAAACACAATATTTTACACAGACCTACATGTGTTTTCACCAATTACGAGTCCTATCTCAGTGTACTGATTTTTTTCTTCAAAATAATAAATGTTAACACCTATCACATGATGTTACATACCGGTAAACAAACAAACTTATAACGAATTTATTCATTAATCTTGTAGCCTACAAAATTATCTTCAAGTGTTCATTCTTCAGTTTGACATAGATTTCAACAGACAGTTGGAAAATTTCTTTATACAGTCAATGGTTTTGGTAAACAATGAACACATGTTTTACTGGATATACAGATAGGAAATGTAGTAGTTTTCTAATATTTTATTCTGTGAATGCTGATGAAATATAAAAGTTGCAGCAGTATTTATTTAAGAAATCTATTGTGGTGGGTAAACTGCATATATCTCTTATGATGATGCGACATCCTTAAACAAATGATTAACAGCCATTTGAGCATTGTGACCTCCGGAATGCTCAACCTTCAAGCAACGTCATTTTAAAACTTACAAGTCAAATACACTTATAATTTCGAGTGTAGATTAAAATCTGTATTACTGTATTAAAGTAGAGCGTTTGGAAACATAGAACACAAGCAAAAATAAAAGCTCAGTACGAGTCTGTTCAATCAATGTGAATATAATTACATGAGAAATCAAACATCATTGGCAATATCAAGAAATGCTTAATTTCATGCTAAAACTTTTAAAAACATGCAAATTAAGTTATACATTTTAAATACAATTTTAAACATTACAAAATACAGAGAAAGAATAAATAACTAGTTGTAGATTATAATCTGAATGTAAGTAAAATGGAAATGAAATACACATGTAAACAGTAGGCCGCCTAAAGTGTTCAGCTGTTTGTTACTATAGTAACAAAATGATCTCAACCTTAAATGGTATTTGTATAAAACATATTTCTGAATTTTCACTTTCGACAGTTTAAAACATAAATTCTAACACGATCCGATTCATTTTCCTATTAAACAAAGAAGGAAGAAAGCAGTGAATTATCATACAACAAATCACTGCTCTGACGTCACAATTATTACGTCATGGCGTCAAGCGGCATAGCGGCGCGCTGGAAAAGAAACCGATTGAAAACGCGCAAATATTTAATGCATGTCATTAAGGATGTACTTTAAAATCCTTTATAACGTGTTAGAATCGAAATAATATATCTCATTTAGTGATTTGCTCTTGAATAAATCATTGCTTGTCGTTCAGATGCGTATTATTATATCACTCGGGCTACGCCCTCGTGATATAATTCCTTCGCATCTGAACTCCAAGCAATGATTTATTCAACGACAAATCACTGGATGAGATATATTATTTCTTAAATAGAACACAAAAAAAATTCTAAAATTTTGGTAGTAAGTTCAGCAAGTTATCATGTATTTATTTAAATTTCATCAATTAATCTGTTAACAACTAACAGAAACTATTAGTAACAGTTAAATATGTTGTTTACAAATAACTTTGATAAAAGTTTGCTAAATATGACATTTCATTATACACTATCAATAATATTTATTCATTTCATGTGTATTCTGAGAACAGTCAAAACTATTTTCACCGAGGTAACAGGGACAACTTTAGAACTGTAGAAGAGGCTGATAAGTCAAGGGCAACAGTTCTTAATGTTGCCCTTCAAACAGCGGGACAACCGTTTTTACATATCCGAACACACAAATGTAGTTGATATGCCTAACAGTGATTCAAAATGCTTTATACGATCATGGTCCACTTAACATTTGATACGAGAGACGTCATTCCTTGTAGAGAATAAGGTAAAAATAAATGATATGGTCATGAAAGATATGTGAGATAAAATGAGACAGAATGAGTACAAATTACATTGTACATTCAAGTAATGAAAAATACAACCATTTACCAAACAAGCAAAATATATTAAAGCATAATTACATGTAAGTAAAGCTCGGACATTTATATCTGAAATATACACAAAAATTGGCAGCTTTCAGTACATACCAGCAGTATGAGTAATAATGCCACCAATCACAAACAAGAGCTGTCGGATGACAGCGCGCTCGACTATTCGAAGAATTGATTGAAGAATGGGGTCAAAATATTTCCATTGATTTTTAGACAAAAGAAAAAAATTGATTAAACAAAAAATGTTCCTGTATTTGTGGATTTCGATTAGTCTTGCACTAAATGGCAATGTTTGACCATGATGGCAAATATGTTAAGTTATATATAAAAAGGGTCATAATTCAGTCAAAATAGTTGACAGAGTTATGTACACTTGCCTACAGATGGAAATCATGTTGATATACTAGTGTTAAAAGTTTCAAAGCCACAGTTCAAATAGTTTTGACAAAAATTTAAAACTCCAAAACGGTCCATAATTCAGCCAAAATAGTTGTCAGAGTTATGTACTCTTCCCTACAGATGGAAATCATAATGATAAACAAGTGTTTAAAGTTTAAAAGCCATATGTCAAATAGTCTTGACAAAACATGGACATATACGAAAACAGAACCAATTTCCAAGTTCAAAAAGGGCCATAATTCAGCCAAAAAAGACGACACACAGTTATGTACTCTTGCCTATTGATAGAGACTATAATACTGAACAATATATAAAAGTTTCAAAGCCATATGTCAAACACTTTACACAAAATATAAACTGGTACGAAAAACTTAACCAAGATTTCTAAGTCAGAAGGGGCCATAATTCAGCCAAAATGCTTGATGGAGTTATGTACTCTTGCCTACAACTGCACATGGTGATGGTAAACAAGTGTTGAAAGTTTCAAAGCTTTATCTCAAAAGACTTTGTCAAAATATAGACTGGTACGAAAAACTTAACCAAGATTTCTAAGTCAAAAAGGGGCAATAATTCATCCAAAATGCTTGATGGAGTTATGTACTCTTGCCTACAACTGGACATGGTGATGGTAAACAAGAGTTGAAAGTTTCAAAGCTTTATCAGAAAAGACTTTGTCATATTATAAACTGGTACGAAAAACTTAACCAAGATTTCTAAGTCAAAAGGGGCCATAATTCAGTCAAAATGCTTGACAGAGTTATGTACTCTTGCCTACAACTGGACATGGTGATGGTAAACAAGTGTTGAAAGTTTCAAAGCTTTATCTCAAAAGAGTAAGTCAAAATATGAACAGGTACGAAAAACTTAACCAAGATTTCTAAGTCAAAAGGGGCCATAATTCAGTCAAAATGCTTGACAGAGTTATGTACTCTTGCCTATAGCTGGACATGGTGATTGTAAACAAGTGTTGAAAGTTTCAAAGCTTTATCTCAAAAGACTTTGTCAAAATGTGGACTGGTACGAAAAACTTAACCAGGGTGTGACGCCGACGCCGACGCCGACGCCGTGGTGAGTAGGATAGCTCTACTTATTCTTCGAATAGTCGAGCTAAAAAATAGAAAATTCAGAGTAAAAGCTGATCTTGTCATTTAAGAATGTATATATCTTTGTCACTGTAAAATAAATAAAAACTTTAGCAAAAAACTGAACAGGGTCTGTATTTTCTCCTGACAATGAAATGGTAATATAAAACCATTATCATAAGTGTACATAACACGTAAAACGTAACGCACATGCTCATATCTAAATTACTAAACCCCCATCCAAATATAATTGATTTATTCTCATTATAACCTCTGTTACGATCATTTTTGAAATGTCCATAATGCAGATCTATATTTTTATCTATCACAGATAGTTTTGCTAACTTTTCTACCTTCTTGTTTTGCCGCTTTTCTGATTTCTGCTGTCTTAAAGACCTTATTTTTTCCAGATCATTCTTTCTCTGCTGCAATTCCCACCAATCAAGCTTGTTACTGTCATTATCTGCGGACTTACTGGTTCTTCCTACTTCCTCCTCATTACTGTCGTCTGCTACAGGCACAATATTTAGTCTCGCATAAAATGAAAGCAAAAACTCTAAAACTTTGTCATTACTCCAGTTATCACCATTACGACATTCTGGACACAGATTTTTAGAAGGAAACTGGATCTTTGGATGTTTAGGATCCTCAGACTGGTCGCCATGGAGTCTCTTGTTCGCCATGTTGTGTGCTCGCCACAACCACATTACAGCGCCCTCTGGTGTTCTGTCATCTGGAGTAATGAAGTCTACCATTTTGAGAAAATGTTCCACACAAATCTGACAGCCGAAGAAATATTTCATGTAGCCCTGTATAGCACTAAGGACGTCCAGTGGTACATCTTTAGGATCTGAAAATGGAAAACATACATAAGAAGCTTGGGTGTTTTTCATTATTTTTAAAATCTTCAACAAATTCTCGAGTGCACTATGCTGAAATCTTGATATTTTCAACACAAATGCAATGTTTGTAAATCACAATTGTAGTTTGGATGTTGCAGGATTTATTTGTTGATTTAACATTTTCACATTGATCCATTTAACAAAAATTGTTTTACAAACTTCTCATAACTCACTTTCCTGCCATTGTTTTGACTGCTTTCTCTTTGTACACGCTAGAGCAGATAACAAAATGTCTGAAAGAGCTGAAGGTATCAATGGGCAAAAATAAATATTGCAACATCATTTAATATCATTAGTATGAAATTTTATGATTTTGGTGGCTGCTTTGTGGGGAAATGAATGCATGGATTTGAACTTCTGAAGATAAAATGAATGCGGATTATTTGTTTGTTGGGATACAATTTCCAGGACTGATGCAACCTAAAAAATTAGTCCCTAACAAATGAATTGTACAGTCAAAAATACCAATGTTATATCAGTATTCCACCATTATCACAGTATTCTGCCATTTTTTTTTATAAAAATAAAAGTTGTAAATCACTAAAACACAATAATATACACACTTGCTCTTCCTTTCTGGTATGCTGCTACTGTAAGAGTGTGGAACAGTGTCCACATTCCACACGGGTAGCCTCTAAACCGCGCCTCACTTCCTGCGCAACCAACCCACTCTATACGCTCTGGGAGAAATTCTTCCATCGACTGGAATTTGAAAGCATAAACTTCTTTTGAGAGTAAAGTTTCCGAAAGTTACAATCTTAAATCAAAGTGAAAACTAACAGATAAACAAAATGCAATTACTGCATACTCTACCAGAGATTTCGTAAATATATTGTGTACCTTGTTTCATACACTTACGATAAAGGTGGATGCATTTCAAATATCATACAATTGTCAGAAATGATGAACAATTGAGTGCGTTTGTTTAGATGGCCCACCTACTTCATCTAAAGATGTCTGACAATTGTAAACAACTGAAAAACATTATTTCAGTTTGAATTGCAACAGTGTTGTACATATTGTTCATGTCATTTATGGGTCAGTTTCCAGTTAACACATCCAGTGTACTGAAAACTGTTGATATTAGCAAATTATAACATTTTTAGGCTTTGTAATGAACCTTTAACCTGTCAAATATTCAATTAGCCAAAAGCTCCTTTATCAAGAACCTGAACATGCGTTTTGTTGTAGTTCTAATGTTTATGTTTCAGTAAAATTTTATTAAAATCTGTGAAAATTTAAACAAAACAGAGTAACAAGAAACTGTGGGATTCTAATGTGTAAGTTCAAGTTTTGGACCAAGTTTTGATGAATACATGACTAGAAATTGTACCCTAACTGAACTGGTTTGATCTCACTGTGTTGTAGACATACCTGTTTATCATCTAGTGAAGTGATCCACTGATCCCCTGTAATTTCTGAGCCAGCACTACGTAACCATGCTGATACCTTAAACAGATAGTCTGACACTTCTTCTCTACCTGGGAAGTACTGTAAAACATGAGGTATAATATTACTGTGAAATCATTCAATTTCCTGGGCAACATTTTGCGATTCTAACCAAAATAATAATTTCATAGGATTATGATTTTTAACTCTCAAAGATAAAATCACTTGTTTATTGGGACTTCACTTGTCTTCATGGACTAATTCAATCAATGAATCCATGAAAATTAGCCCTCTGCAAGTACTACTTATTTTACAGTATGTACTACTTAAAAAATTACATGTCTGGTCCCAGAAAAAAAAAAGTTCTGTAAGGCCATATCAAATTGATTTGTCGTTCGTCGGAACTACCGCATCAATGATTTCATTCCCGAGAAAAAGAAAAAAAAATTCACCCGCCCGCACGTACATAAAAATCGCCGAAAAAAAAAATTTTTTTCTGATTACGCGGTCCGGAATGATAACGGTAAACAGGTTTTATCGCTGTTTTAATGCGTTAAAGTGATATTGATCGGAATCCATGCGTTCGTAATAGATCTACATGTAGCTGATGACACAAACTCAAAAAGTCAGGAGTTATGGTGTTGTTCATCATTTGTTTTAAACCTGGAGTGTCTGTGCTAGTGCCACACATGGCCTTCGATGTGCCGGTAGGTGATGAAGTATGCACGTTCTACGATTGTTCAAATTATACAGTGAAAAGAACAAAGCCCGACTTGTAAGACGTGCACGGTGAATACAGGTCTTTACTCCTCTGGGACAATACATCCTGGGACTTTACACCTTCCAAACCTGAGACATTACTCCTCCAAAAGGGAGGTGTAAAGTCCAAGGTTATATATATATATTTTTACAACTTTTTCATATATTTAATTATTTTATTCAAAATTATGAGTATAAAATCTTGTTTATTTTTTAAAAGGAAGTGGCTATTCCTACGGTCCCGTAAGAATAGCCTCACAGGCTATTCCTACGGCTCTGCCGTAAGAATAGTGAAATAGCCCGCAGGTGGCTATTCCTACGGCTCTAAAGACAGTTTTGTAAGTCCATCTTGTATTGCATTGTACTTAATTAATTCAACTCGTATATTTTCGAACAGCCTTTTCCATTATCAGGTATTGGAAAGTGGCATATTTACAGATTATCTGTAAATTTACAGATAATCTATAATTTTACAGATTTTTCGACTATAAATTTACAGATCAAATGTTTGAAAACTTCTAAAATCATACTTGGACTCAAAATTGCAGCTTGAAATTAATTGATTTAGGCCTACTTATGTACTTATGGTACGGATTAATAAAGGTCAATTGTAACTTTCAGTCATTTCTGTTGACTTTTATTTTTTTTTGAAAATGCCAAAAATTCAAAGTCAATAAAAATGGCTGAAACTCACAAATGATGTTAATTTGTGCATACTGTAAATAAACCAATTAATTTCAAGCTGCGTTTTTGGGGATAAATGTAATTTCATCAATTTTCATACACACAATCAGTAAATTTACAGATCGAAAAATCTGTAAATTTATAGATTATTTGTAAATTTACAGATAATTTGTAAATGTACCACTTTCCTAGACCTGATTATTCGATATCAATTCCTGTTCTCTCGATGTGATAGTGAAAAGTAAACAATTTCTTCGGAAATATACCATCTGAATTAATTAAGTACAGTGCAATTCAAAATGGACATACAAAACTGTCTTTAGAGCCGTAGGAATAGCCACTTGCGGGCTTTTCACTATTCTTACGGGAGAGCCGTAGGAATAGCCTGTGAGGCTATTCTTACGGGACCGTAGGAATAGCCACTTCCATTTTAAAAATCAAACTTTATAGATGTAATAATACAAAAGTGATAATGATTTGTGTCACACTTTTCTAAGTTCAAGATTAAAGTAACCTTAATATAATTGTTATGTTAATCAATTGATCATCACAAAAGAAACATTAACACCTGAATCTTTGATGTTTTAATGACCACTGATTGATAATATTTAAAGCATTAGCATCTTATAAACACAATAATTACCAACTTTGCACACCCAAATATAGTAACAAGAATTTCAAAGGTTAATTGATCCTTTGATGATGATTGCAATTAAAAAAATTAAAAGAATTAAATGTTTTGTGTGATATACTCATAATCGGAACAATGCACACTAATTATCTGACCGGGTATATATGTTAAGACTACCTTGGAATAATGTCTTATTCTAAGATTTCATTTATGTTACACTGTTATTCTATACTGGATTACAATGTCAAATAAGTGTGCTTTTTGTTCTAAGACTGTTGCTACACGTCATCTTGGCTTGTCGTGTGACAACTGTGGAAAATGGCAGCATATCAAATGCGGAAACACTGGTAAGTGCTTTTAAATTACATTAGTATAAAAGACATTTCTTTTTAAACCAGAATCAAACTGGCACTTTTCTTCAGCAGTTTCCAATCTAAATGTTGTTTTGAAACAAAGAATATGACAGGGATATGGGAAAAATGTTTAATCTGACTCGGAGTCTGATTTTTATATGTGTCTACACTATTTTTTTCAATCAAAACTAAAGACAGGAAATTTCCAGAATCTGTTTCACTACAAATGTTTGACATTATGTTTAACTGAAAAAAATATTACCTTGCAGGAAGTACATGTATACTTATTTGGAATAAAATATAAATGAAATTTTCTTTTCCTACTGATACTTAATATTCAAAAATATACTTTTATGATTTCAAAACTCTGTGATTACCGGTACTAGTTTGTTTATTTATTCATTTATTTTATTTAAAAATAACCAACTGTCAATCCTTTGATGAGTTTCAGGTGTAACACAAGATGTCTACTTTGCTATATAATATTATAAGGATTATGTTAATTTAATCACCTTTCCAGTAATAGGATTATCATAAGGTGCTAAAATGATTGCTTAAATAAACTGTCCATTTCAATTTAATTCATAGATCTCTGTCATAATGCATGACAACATGAGTTATAACATATATGTGTGAAAATAAAAACTTGAGTCAGCTTTTTAAAGGTGGATAATCAGATTTTGGCCATGTAATGGATTTGTTCAGAAATTTAGCATCTGATCATTTACACTCATTTATGTTCACTTAACACTTAATACAAATTAGATTTTCACTGGAGGTATTTTTAAAATTTCGTTTTCCTATCCTGGTTGCCCAACCAAGATAGAGTTATTTTATCATAAGTATAAATTTAATAAACATACTTTGCCTAAGGAAATGTATAAATATTAGACATATTGTAATATATTTGTAAAATATTTGCCTTAAAAATTATGTTTTTAGATGAAATTCATTAGAAACGCAAGAGAAAAATGTCATTAAATGTTGTTTAAATGTGATTGACCACCTTTAAAGATTTCCATTTCATTGTTTACTGTTACTGAAATAAGAAAATGGTTCATTATCTACTTCTGAAAATGTGGTTTACAGTAGTTAATTTTATTCTCACATTCCGTCGCATTACATCAGTCTCTTTAAATTGTTAATTTGATAACATAAAGCACATACCTATATTATTTTCCTTATTTACCTTTTTTCCACTAAGTTTTTAGTTCTTTCGGGAGTTATTATTGATTTTATTGTACAAAAGTGGAATTTATTTCCTCAGGGTTGTGGGTTCGAGTCCGATGTCTGACCGGATCTGTTTTTATTAGTTTTATGTGCAAACTAACAATTTACCGGATCAAACGTATCGTAATTTTTATGGTCCATTTACTGAATTTTGTCATATTTAACCGTTGTAACATGCTATTTTGAAAATACAGTCATTGCGTATATTAACTAAAACATCCGAAAATATTGGCGAAGATTAAGTGTGCCAGGTCAATTCTTACGGACAGTATCACTGATAAAATGGTAAACACTGTATTTGCCTCATATTATCGTGTGCATCATGAAATGAGAATCTTACATTTTGTTAAAGGTGGCTGATATTTTTCAGTTATTATATATTCTGTTAGAAATTTTTTGTAAGGAACAAAAAGACATATTACAGAGTAAGATCACTATTGGAAATGAATAATTTATTACTTTTTATGAATTTTTAGCTCGACTATTTTGGTTAACGTTTTGCGTGCAAGTACATACAGCTATTACTAAAAGGCATATAGATTTGACACTTATTTTTACTTTTTCTAGGTCAATTACCAACCTCACTGGGTCAAGTTCTATAACTCTTAGCATGTATTTTGAGCAAATTATGCCCCCCTTTGGACTTAGAAAATCCATTAGTTGACAAAAATCTGATTAACCACCTTAAGTCAACAAAGTCACAATAGAATTAAATTATTTTGTAGGGGTCTCACGTAATGAATACAAGAAAATTGTTGAGGAGGACAGAGACATCGACTTTCTCTGCGATCCGTGTAAGTCTGCGCCTCACAACCATGAAGCTGAAGACATGTTTCGTGAGGAAGAGGTCATGGACGTTCAGTTCAGCGACACCGAGGGTGATCCACTCAATGAGTCCGTCAACGTGCATGACATGCCATTTGAGCCAGTAACCGAGTCAGAACCAGAGCCAGAACCTGAGCCAGAGCCCCAACCACTGAATGAGAGCATTGACATTGATGAGCCTATCCATCATACACCAGAAATTACAGAAGTTTCTATGTCTGAAGTTCCACTGTCTACATCATTCATTGCTGAGGAGAGAAAATCTCTCACATTCAAAAATAATAGTACTGTACATGTATCATGTGTATAGAATAACTGATATTCAAAAGTGTTAAACACTTTTATCTACGTAACTTTAAACTGGTAATTACATAACTGTCTATGAGACTCGACTTTTTGGCTGGTAAGTGTAATAATGATTTAAAAACCAAAAGTCATAAAGCTAGAAATACAACACAAGTTGTTTAAATTTGGAGTATAAGAATATAATATAACATTTACTATAATAATTTCTATGCAACCATATACTGATATATAACATGGGTGACTTATTCAAATAATTATTTTTACAGCTGCTTGGGGCGCAATCAGAGACGTTTTCCCGAGGTTGCAGATCAAGGGATGCACGTTCCACTGGGCACAGTCTGTGTGGCGTCACGTACAAACTATTGGGCTAGGTCCAGCATACATACTTTAAGAAAGCGAA
Source organism: Mercenaria mercenaria (assembly GCF_021730395.1). NCBI lineage: Eukaryota > Metazoa > Mollusca > Bivalvia > Venerida > Veneridae > Mercenaria > Mercenaria mercenaria. Next base: position 21,644,131 of record NC_069375.1, read on the forward strand.
CACTTCAGATAAATTAAGAAACATATATTTGTTAGGACTGTGTATTTTGGGATATCTTGGCTAAAAATGACTATGAGTAATATGAGTAAAATTTCTAAGATGTGAAGTGCATGATTGATTATTAGATATACATATAAGTACATTTTTATATGTTAATTTGTTACAGTGTTACATGAGAATGAAATGATAAATTATGAAAATTATTAAAAAAAGTGAAATTGTTCTTTTCCTTCTTTAAGTTTTTTCCATGTATACTTTAATAAAACAATATAGGCATGTGATATGTGGGAATTAACTAATTGCTAGACATAATAGCATCTCTGGAATGTGACATTACTATCAAACAGTGACACTTGCTTGAATTGGAATTTCACAGGAATGTGAAAGATAATATTAACATGTAATTTAAGACAATATATTTTTCTAGAATTAATTATTCTATTTTGGACAATATATATCATAAAGCAATGAGATCAGTTTTTAAACAGACAAATGTTGTCTCAAATATATGTATATTATCTTTTAAATTAAATAACTTCATAATACATTAAAAAATATTTTAATATTGTTTTATAAAATGTAATGACTGATACAAAATGCATTGACAAACACCTTTTAATTATCATTTTTAATATATAATCTTTCTACCTTCACAATATTTGACAAATAATCCTAAATTGGTCAATTACAATTCACATTAATGTTTAATAATGAGTTATTAATTAAAATATAATATTTATAAATAAATATGTTAAAAAATGAGTTATTAATCAGAAAGCTGAATAATACATAAATCTGAAAAAAAAAAACAAATTTCAACAAGACAGAATTTTGAACCAGCATTCATTTTTAAAACATTTACAAAAGAATTAAAATCTATTTGGAAAATATCAGTCAGATTTGGCTAAATATTTTGTGTTGAGAGCCTACAAAAATACCCAATTAACTTTTATTTCCCAAACAATTTCAATCTATTTCATTAACATCAACAGTGGATTAATATCCACATGCCTAACTTTTAATTATCAATTACTCAGTGTAAGTGTGACAAACTCCCTCTATATAATCAAATCAATTTCAACTTAAATAATCAATAATTATTACTGCCTACACAATAGATATCTATAGTATATAAATAAGGGAGGTGTAAAGTCCTAGGGTGTAAAGACCTGGAGGAGTAAAGTCCAAGGGTGTATTGTCCCAGAGGAGTATTGTCTCGATACCTGCACGGTCACGGGGATTCCGATTGAAAATATTTGGATTAAACATAGAAATATTGTTCAGATAAAGTTTTCAAACCATTTGTTATCAGTGTGTTTAGTTAAATATTTTAGATCTAGAGCCAAAGCCAGTGCTTTCTTGAAAAAAAAAGTTTGTTCACAGATCCTGACTGATCCATCACATTGTCTCGGGCCCAAATCGTTTTGAACGTAACTTCTTTAGTACGGCAGTCAGATATTCTATCAAAATGCATATATTCATTTTTAAAAAATGTTTAGCTTTTCAAATAAGTTGTGTAGATATAAAAAATAATTTCTGTCATATTGTAACCCCAATTTTCCCTGTTTGTATATTAATTGGCTGTGAATTGATTGAAAGAAAGAATCTGAAAAACAGACCTTCCCAACTCAAAATTTCTTGGTCAGTCAAAGCACAACAAATAACACTTTTAAAGAGTGGCCATACTGGGATCATTTTTTGTCCGTCTGTTATCATTTTTGACTGAAATGAACCTCTACCACAAAAACTTTTAAAAGCTAAGCTTATCTGTTAAGAAATTATTCCAATGGATTCGAGCAATGTCGAAGCATTTGTGTGCCCAACTCCGTTTGGTCTCATTGGTCAAGTGATTTATTACTTTCCCCTCACTTCTACTGTTTGGAGTTTCACTAGGGGCACAAAGTTGCTCATGTGTCGAAGCCATCTAACTGGGTTTCAGAAGATATGTTATTCCACTTGGGTGCCTGTTTTGTCTTAAATATTCCTCATCCTCTGCCGTTAAATGGGCACGCCTTCAGATTAATGTAGAACAATCAAAATTAAAAATAAGACACTCATCCCTCAGTAATTATAAATACAAAATAAAAACGAAATGATTCAGTGAGTTTTAGCAAGAATTTATTTGCAAAACCATTCATGTAGTCTTTAAAACATACAGAAAAGCTATCTACTGTCTTAGTCACACTGTAAATGTTAATTTCATGTATAATCATAACTACAAAAAAAAAAAAAAAAATACCCGCTCGCTCCATGTAAAAGCTACCCGCCTCTGAAAAAATCAAAATTGAGAAAAAAAAAAAAAAAAAAAATTTCACTCGCTCGCTCCTATTTTTTTTGAAAATTTTCCGAAGAACTACTAATCAATTTGGTATGGCCTCAAGGAAATGGTAACATATACGTAGATCTGTAATTTATTTTTTATTCTTCTATTCGTGTTTGCAAATTAGAAAATTAGTGCTAATTATGAAAGTTATCTACATAAAATAACTACAAAAGAAAGATGTGATTTGAATATGATGTTGATAATGAGTCGGACACTGTCCGTCTCTATATCAAATTGCATATTTTCTCTGTCCGAGTCTAAATCGATTTGCTAGCTTTCATTTTAGGGCCTACAGCCTGTGAAAAACAAAGTAGTATGATGAAAGAATTATTTATTCCTTTGTATTGATGCCATGTCTGTCTATTTGCTGCATGTTAGGTGTCTGTTATGCTTCCTGGCAGAAAATAAACGAGGTTAAAGTCAAATGAAACTTGATTTTCATCTGAATTGATTTTTAAAAATCCCGCGATTTGTACTGTTTACGTTCTGCATTGAGGCAAAGAGCAGAAGTGTGTCATGTAACAAAGAAAGGCAACTCATAACAAATGAGATGTTTATTTTTTGGCTGTTGAAAAGCTATTTGCGGTCTTATAGCGATATTAAGATGAAAATGACCGTCAAAATCGTCCGACTCTCGATCGCGTCCGACTTAAGATCAGTTTACCCTATATTTGCAAAAATGTTATGAAAATTGCGATTTTCCCATAGACTCCCATTATTAGAACTTTTTCAAATCAGTCTAGCAAAAAATTCAAGCACACGACCCTATTTTATTTGCTGAATTTTCTAGGTATAATCTGAAGTTTTGAAAAATCGGGGTTTAATCAAATTCTACATTTTAGTAAAAATTTTGATCCGAATGTGCAGAACTACCTTAATGTGAGTTTAACATGTAGGTTGGGATTTAATTTCATCAAGGAATTTTTGCCCCCACGAATATTAGTGATTTTGCAGTAAATATTTTGTGGGGATATTAATTTGTGGATTTTTATCTGTTTAAGATAAAATGAGTGGGAAATATTTTTTTCCAGTGGAATTTGATTTCCTGCATTGACGTAACAACAAAATCCATGGAAATTAGTTCCCCATTAACCCTTACCCTGCTAAATTTCTGTAATGAATGTGTCCATCTTACAATTTGGATAGTACCATTAACTGCTTAAGGGGTGCTAATCAAAATAGGAAACAGTGCAGATCTTGATCAGACTGCATGGATGTGCAGGCTGATCATGATCTACACTGACAGTGAAGGCAGAATCAATCCTGCCCAGCATGATATTGATTTCGTAATTACAGTGAAGTTTTTGCTTTACGTGCGTAAGACTAGTAGAAGTGAAAATTTGATACTGGAAGAAGCAATTAATTTCTTTAATACATAATGAAAAACAATATTCTAATGATGAAGTTAATTACAGTAACACGAGAGTCACGCTGTCAATAATCTTGTTGTTTACATTTTGAGAGTGGAATTTAAGGTACTAAATTATGTATAACATTTCATTTAGTAATTATAATGGGGCTGTTTTTTGCAGAGACCGAGAATGTAAGATATTGGAAAGGGGATGGTGAATTATTTGTCATGTCACAATAAGAATACATGCAGAAGTAGTTTGAATGCCACTAGAGCTAGATACTGCGAAAATCATTAATTTTCTTGGGGGACTACTTTTTCGTGGATTTCTTGATTGAGTCCATCCACGAAATTAAATTCCAACAAGCAAGTAAAATTTCCATTTTATTTTATGTTCACAATTTGACATCCACAAATTCGTATCCCCATGAAGGTTAAAGGTCAGTAATTCAAATCCTTCTTTGTTTCATATAAAAAACGACAACTTCAGGTCGTTTTTATGTGTCTTTAGAGAACATCACTTTTTCCTACACCTATTTTTCATGGAAGTTCTATCACATATTAACGAAAAAATGAAAAGAAAATAGGGGGTTATGTAGTTCCTAGTGAAATGCCAGTCAGTTGTGGTCTGCTACCCTAAAAATGGCGCATATTTGCTCTCGTCCGCGCAATAAACACCTACTTCCGGTTTCGATCTGCAAAACTTGCCATGTGGGTTGTATGAACATGAAAACCGTCTTATTTCATGCAGAATGTATTCTAGTAGTGAAAAATGGTGATTAAAGCACTCGTTCTACACGAATTTGCGCAAAAAATGGGAAAATTAGGATCTATTTATTATGGACTTCTTTCGACTACACCACGGAAGCACATTTTCGACCGAATTACTGACCTTATTCCTGAAATAGCCATATTGGTAAAAACCACAAAATTTAATTTCGCGCCGTGTGGCTGCGTTTGCTATATGTAAAGCGCCTTTGACCATGTTTATCATGAAAAGGGCGCTATATAAATCTGGTATACATACATACATACATGTGAAAGTTTGGTGATATTAAGGTCTGATGATGAATGTTTTCTATTTAACTACAGGAGTCTGGCAAGTGTGAAGATATCCAAGGTGAAGAGTGTTATCTGGTCCAATGATATGTCTCATGTAGCACTCATCAGTAAACATGGTAAGCTTTAGAAATTTTTTGTACAAGACAGGCAAAAAAATAACAGTTTCAGCACACAGATACCTAAATAATATTACAAGGCAAAGACTTCTGCAACAACATCAGGGTCTGTTTTCATTAATTAAGTCTGAGATCTAGACTCAGACTTCTGGAATCTTGAGTAATGGACACATAATGACATATGGCAGGTTCTGTACAATTTAGTTTGCCTCTATTGCGATTTCGGCATATCCCAGCTGGTTGTTGATATGAACTACATTAGCAGATGGAGAAGGCTGAAAAAGCTTAAGGAGAACACGTTATCACGCGAAAATTGAGGAATGTCATTACAGGTTCATTACCTTAAGTCTTGTAGAGGTTGCGAGTAAAGTTATTGAGAATTGAAATATTTGGCACTGCAAAGTCTGACTTAAACAGCCTGAATATTGGTCAATATGTGCCCTGGTCTTTGTAAATGAAATTTCTTCTTCATTTAGAACTCTTTCTGATTTGATTTTGTTACTTTTCACGAAAGGATTGTTCTTACATGTGAAATTAGCGAATAATGTTCCCAGAAATTAGCAATTTTCATTACTTCTATTTTACATAGTTTTATTGCAGATTGGTACCTCATGTTTTTATTTCTATGTAAATGAGATGTGGAACCAAAATTTGTAGTCCTGTTTGGCGCCATATAACCTATACTGTGTTGGTGCGCCGTAAAACCCAAATAAATAATTTATTGCAGATTGGTCTAATTATTTAAAAGTGAGAAGTTTGCATGTTTTATTTATGATGAGGGAGTCATGTCTGTAGTATGGAGCTGATTAGAATGTTGTAGGAGATTGACAGAATATTTTATAGAAGTTATCCTTATGCCTATTGAAATCAGGCCCATTCGGAGGGGAAAATTTCATTATTTTTGAAGAGTTTTGGTTGGAAGATGTTCAAAAAACACTTTTTGTTCAAAATGGCGAAAACATTCTTTTAGAGAGGGGAATGGGGACAGATTTTGGCTCCAGAACAGCCTTAAAGACATTGAAATATAGTGCTATTAAAACATTTTGTACAAATCTTCAAAGAACCTAAAGTATTTGTAAAGGTCATAAAGTGTGGGTGTGTCTATAAATGTTATCAACTGAATGTTTTCATTATAAAAAAACCGTACTATACTTATGAAAATCGAAGTTTTCATTTCTTATAAATGTGTAACTGTATGTTTCAGTAATTGCCATTTGAAACTGTATGTTTCTGTAATTTTCAGTAATTGCCATTTGTAACTGTATGTTTCAGTAATTATGTCTCCCCCCACCTCTGGGGGAGACATATTGTTTTTGCCCTGTCCGTCTGTACGTCACACTTCATTTCCAAGCAATAACTGGAGAACCATTTGACCTAGAACCTTCAAACTTCATAGGGTTGTGGGGCTGCTGGAGTAGACGACCCCTATTGTTTTTTGGGTCACTCCGTCAAAGGTCAAGGTCACAGGGGCCTGAACATTGAAAACCATTTCAGATCAATAACTAGAGAACCACTTGACCTTCATAGGATGATTGGTCATGAAGAGTAGATGACCTCTATTGATTTTGGGGTCACTCCGTCAAAGGTCAAGGTCACAGGGGCCTGAACATTGAAAACCATTTCCGATCAATAACTAGAGAACCACTTGACCCAGAATGTTGAAACTTCATAGGATGATTGGTCATGAAGAGTAGATGACCCCTATTGTTTTTGGGGTTACTCCGTCAAAGGTCAAGGTCACAGGGGCCTGAAAATTGAAAACCATTTCCGATTAATAACTAGAGAACCACTTGACCCAGAATGTTGAAACTTCATAGGATGATTGGTCATGAAGAGTAGATGACCCCTATTGATTTTGGGGTCACTCCATCAAAGGTCAAGGTCACAGGGGCCTGAATATTGAAAACAATTTCCAATCAATAACTAGAGAACCACTTGACCCAGAATGTTGAAACTTCATAGGATGATTGGTCATGAAGAGTAGATGACCCCTATTGATTTTGGGGTTACTCCGTCAAAGGTCAAGGTCACAGGGGCCTGAACATTGAAAACCATTTCTGATCAGTAACTTGAGTACCACTTGACCCAGAATGTTGAAATTTCATAGGATGATTGTACATGCAAAGTAGATGACCCCTATTGATTTTGGAGTCACTCCATTAAAGGTCAAGGTCACAGGAGCCTAAACATTGAAAACCATTTCAGATCAATAACTAGAGAACCACTTGACCTTCATAGGATGATCGGTCATGAAGAGTAGATGACCCCTATTGATTTTGGGGTCACTCCGTCAAAGGTCAAGGTCACAGGGGCCTGAACATTGAAAACCATTTCCGATCAATAACTAGAGAACCACTTGACCCAGAATGTTGAAACTTCATAGGATGATTGGTCATGAAGAGTAGATGATCCCTATTGTTTTTGGGGTCACTCTGTCAAAGGTCAAGGTCACAGGGGCCTGAAAATTGAAAACCATTTCCGATCAATAACTAGAGAACCACTTGACCCAGAATGTTGAAACTTCATAGGATGATTGGTCATGAAGAGTAGATGACCCCTATTGATTTTGGGGTTACTCCGTCAAAGGTCAAGGTCACAGGGGCCTGAACATTGAAAACCATTTCCGATCAATAACTAGAGAACCACTTGACCCAGAATGTTGAAACTTCATAGGATGATTGGTCATGAAGAGTAGATGATCCCTGTTGTTTTTGGGGTCACTCTGTCAAAGGTCAAGGTCACAGGGGCCTGAAAATTGAAAACCATTTCCGATCAATAACTAGAGAACCACTTGACCCAGAATGTTGAAACTTCATAGGATGATTGGTCATGAAGAGTAGATGACCCCTATTGATTTTGGAGTCACTCCGTCAAAGGTCAAGGTCACAGGGGCCTGAACATTGAAAACAATTTCCGATCAATAACTAGAGAATCACTTGACCCAGAATGTTGAAACTTCATAGGATGATTGGTCATGTAGAGTAGATGACCTCTATTGTTTTTAGGGTCACTCCATCAAAGGTCAAGGTCACAGGGGCCTGAACATTGAAAACCATTTCTGATCAGTAACTTGAGTACCACTTGACCCAGAATGATGAAACTTCATAGGATGATTGTACATGCAAAGTAGATGACCCCTATTGATTTTGGAGTCACTCCGTTAAAGGTCAAGGTCACAGGGGCCTGAACATTGAAAACCATTTCCAGTCAGTAACTTGAGAACCACTTGACCCAGAATGTTGAAACTTCATAGGATGATTGTTCATACAGAATAAATGACCCCTATTGTTTTTGGGGTCACTCTGTTAAAGGTCAAGGTCACAGGGGCCTGAACATTGATAACCATTTCTGATCAATAACTTCAGAACCTCTTGATCCAGAATGTTGAAACTTCAGAGGATGATTGAACATTCAGAGTAGATGACCCCTATCGATTTTGGGGTCACTCTGTTAAAGGTTAAGGTCACAGGAGCCTGAACATGGAAAACAATTTCCGATCAGTATCTTGAGAACCACTTGACCCAGAATATTGAAACTTCATAGGGTGATTGAACATGCAGAGTAGATGATCCCTATTGATTTTGGGGTCAGTCTATTAAAGGTCAAGGTCACAGGGGCCTGGTCATGTAAAATCATTTCTGGAGAATAACTTGAGAACCACTTGACCTAGAATGTTGAAACTTAATAGGATGATTGGACATGCAGAGTAGATGACCCCTATTTATTTTGAGGTCACTTGATCAAAGGTCAAGGTCACACTGAATACAGTATCTACATTAAATTAATTAATGAAGACACTTACTGCTTTAAAGCAATTTACTAAAAGAGTCTGTATTCGTTTTTCTGCTGTACTGTATATTTAGGAATATCTTTGTCTTAAATTGCATTGGTATGAACGGCATAGCTAGAACACTGAATCCTCTATGTGCTATTCATTATTTCAGGTATGATGCAACAACTCACAGTTACCAGTGGATCATGTGTTGGCAGGATCATACGAGACTGCCATGAGGGTGAGTTCCTTCTCCTGTTGTTTATTCAGTGCTTATCCCTGTCATGTAATAAACTTTTAGCCTGCTGGCAGCAAGTGATTCTGTCTTTGCAACCAGTGCAGACCAATAATAGTCAGGCTGTTATTTGTCTGCACTAATTGCTATTAAGTCGGTAGATTTTCAGTGAACACCCCGTTATAATAGTAAGTGGTACTGACCAAATTGAATGTTAGACCAGTCTATTTTAGAAATTTAGCAGTGTAAAGGTAAATAGAAAGCTTTGTATCTGAGGCAAAGTCTCCTTACTTTGACGAGAAAATCACAGTACAGTATTTTACCATATATACTTGCTATTAAAATGAAGGCATGACTTCAGCAATTTCATCCACTTACTTTCTTTATACAAAATGTGTAATGGTTGAGTAAATAAAGAATATGCTGTAAGCAAATGTTATTTATGATAACCAGTTTATAATGTGTTTGACAGTCATCTACCATTTGCATTGTCTTCTTTTGTAGTTGTTACATGACCAAGTGGGCGTGGTGAACTTTGAAGAATACAAACAACTTTTCCTACAGACATACAGTAGAAGTAGGACATGTTACCAAGGGTTACCATCTTTATAGCCTCTCTTTGGATATCCACATAGAAACTGGTATGCTCTTTTTGTGTTTCTTACAGAGAAACTTGTTATGGTCCTTTGTGTTCATAACATAGAAAATGGTATGCTTTTTTTATGTTCATAACATTGAAACATTTTCCCTTTTTATGCCTCCCTTCTAGTTTTCAACTGTCTGTCCGTTCGTTCGTCACAACGTTAACTTTTTGCATGAAGGCACTTTACTCGCGAACTACTGCACCCAGGACCTTCAAACTTCACATGCTGATAGTACTTGAGTACACGACCCTTACTGATATTGGGGTCACCAGGTCAAAGGTCAAGGTGCTGCGGGGGCATTTGTCACCATTAGTGACAGCTCTTGTTCTTAATCTTTCCTGGTTTGGAAGCCTATTTGGCCAGGTTGTTGCGATTGTTGGCTTAAAATCACTTGCCCCACACTGTTGTGAGTTTGTCTCACCTGGTATAATACATTCAGTCCTTGCATAGCCATCAAGCATGATCAAAATAATATCTTGATGGGTATTTGTGGTTGTCCTCCAATATCAAAACTCTAAATGCTATCTGTGTCGGTGTGACTCGAAAAAATGACACAAAATATGTACAAAGAACACCAAAAAATACATTTATGTCCGTGTTTGTTGTAAGGAATGTGTACAGACTACACATAAAGAAAACTATCAACTTGTCGGGTTTGAGACTATATACAAGTGCCTGTTGCTAAAATAGTTCATCATTAGTAGACAGTGTAGCTAGTATGTCTTCATGCCCATTTACAAAAACATTTGACTTATTGTCAGCTGTTTGTGTATCTTCATTCAAACATTGAAACCAGAACAATATGATGTATGTTACAGGAAGGAGGCAGGTGGTAGAAATGGTGTTTTAGCTGTGGGCCTCAAACTGAACAACTTGGTACAACAGTTACAAGTGGCGTATAATCTTACAACAGCTGGCAAGTTTGCCGAGGCTACAGACAAATTTAGATCTATTCTTCTCAGTGTACCATTGTTAGTGGTTGATACTAAACAAGAAATTGCTGAGGTTAGTATCATGTAAAACAATATTTTGATTATTTCTTGGGGTTAAAAAACAAAAGGAAGAATACAAGCAGGAAAGCTTTGAAGAAAGTATATACATATTTGACTTACATAAAGAATTATACATGCATGACATAAAAAATATACATGCATGATAATTCTAACTTTATAATAACTGATGCTTAACACAATGGATATAGGGGCATACTGAATCTATATAACTATATAAAGAAGTCAATAGGAATAATGCAGTGTATGATTATACATGTGTAAGGTATCTGTTTTTTATTGCTTTTTCCGAAACTTTTTCAGTTTTGTCTTAGTTAATACAAGTGTTGAACAGAAAAAAGTTCTTTCCATGTTTCATATGTAATTGGACTTATGCATATGCATATTTGAGCCGCATTTGCGACCAGCATGGATCAAGACCAGCCTGCGCATCCTAGCAGTCAGGTCAGGATCCATGCTGTATGCTAATGGTTTCTCTAATTGCAATAGGCTTTGAAAGCAAACAGCATGGATCGGTCTGGATCCATGCTGTTCGCAAATGCACTATGTTGGTTTTCTCATGGTGCAGTTCAATTTTATCTACTCACTTGTCTGAGCTTTGAACTTGTCACTTGCAGGCCCAGCAGCTGATAGAGATCTGTAAAGAGTATATTGTAGGATTGACCATGGAACAGACTAGGAAGGAGCTTCCTAAAGCAACATTACAAGATCAGAAAAGATTATGTGAGGTATACCGAGTTATATGTGTTGTTGGAATCACTGAAGGGACAGTTTTAACTGTCAGGATTAATAAGTATAGATATCTATTTAGAAATAAAACATGAACAAAGATGCCTTAAACATGACAGGGTAAAGCTTATAATCAAAAGTTTAGTTTTTCTCCTTTTTTTCAGTTAAAAGGTTGTATTTAACTTTATCTGTTTAAATTAAGTATCGTGTTTCATTAAAAGCAATTTAAGCATTGCTGGCCTAATCTTACAGATAAAATTGCACATGAGTTGACTTTGAGTATTAAGGTTTATTATATGATCAAAGTAGAATAACGAATGGTTTCTGGCCATTTCTCAGTTGCCAGCTGACCAGTTACTGAGAAACACCTTTTGCTGAGGCATCAGTGGTTTAAGCATCCGGGCCCACTCTGGCAATTCATTTTGTTCGAGATCATTTTCATTATAATGTCTATGTTTGGATGGCTCAGAAGCATAGAGAACTTTAGTATTTTTCTCATCCTATGCCCCCACATATGATCAATCTTTAACTGTAATTCAGTCAAACCCTTCTGAAATAATCCCACTTTTCAATTTCTTATTAATATGTGATGGTTAAAATACTGGTTGCACCTGCTAAACAGAACTTACGGCAACTAATGAATAATTTGCATAGAGACACTGTATATACATGTTGTTCGTATTACAGATGGTTGCATATTTCACTCACTGCAAGCTCCAGCCTGTTCATCTGATACTGACACTACGTACAGCACAGAACTTGTTCTTTAAATTAAAAAATTTAAAAACAGCAGCTTCATTTGCTAGAAGATTGCTAGAACTGGGGCCGAAACCCGATATTGCTACTACAGTAAATAAATAAATCCCATTTGATCATGTGTATATTGTTTTCACATATGCACATTTTGCACGTGGGAAATAATAATACATGTCAGTGAATTCTAAAAGGCTACAGTTGTATAATTTAGCCAGTGATGTGTTGACATAGTATTACATATGATAGAAAATATGTTGATGTTGTCACCGAATTGAGACGAATCTTTATAGTAATTTTCCTTTATTTTCATAGTAGTTTCTTTCATCTTGAAGAATCTTGTGCTAAGATTTAGTGGTAAATGCTAATCTGTTAATATTAAGCTCATCTTAATTTTGAAAAAAATCTACTAAACATATTCTAGTCGAATTTTCTCAAGACTGTCAGAGCTAGTCTGGAGCAATTGTTGTTTTTTTTTTCTTGAAAACTACAAAAGCTGTAGCTATGAAACTTTTCATACATTTTTAGCTCACCTGTCACATAGTGACAAGGTGAGCTTTTGTGATCACCCTTCATCCGTGCGTCCGTTGTCAGTCCGTCCGTGCGGGCGTCCGTTAACAATTTTTTGTCTGCACGATAACAGCTTCATTTATGATTTTATTTTAACCAAACTTGCACACAACTTGTATCACCATAAGATCTTGATTCCTTTCTTGAACTGGCCAGATCCCATTACGGGTTCCAGAGTTATGGCCCCTGAAAGGGCCAAAATTAGCTATTTTGACCTTGTCTGCACAATAGCAGCTTTATTTATGATTTGATTTTTACCAAACTGTCACACAACTTGTATCACCATAACATCTTGTTTCCTGTCTTGAACTGGCGAGATTCCTTTATGGGTTCCAGAGTTATGGCCCCTGAAAGGGCCAGAATTAGCTATTTTGACCTTATCTGCACAATAGCAGCTTCATTTATGATTTTATTTTAACCAAACTTGCACACAACTTGTAACACAATAAGATCCTGGTTCCTTTCTTGAACTGGCGAGATTCCAGTAGGGGTTCCAGAGTTATGGCCCCTGAAAAGGCCAGAATTAGCTATTTTGACATTGTCTGCACAATAACATCTTCATTTATGATTTGAATTTAATCAACCTTGCATAAAACTTGTGTCACCATAAGATCTTGATTCCTTAGTTGAACCACCCAGATCCCATGATGGGTTCCAGGGTTATGGCCCCTGAAAGGGCCAAAATTAGCTATTTTGACCTTGTCTGCACAATAGCAGCTTCATTTATGATTCGATTTTAACCAAACTTGCACACAACTTGTATCACCACAAGATCTTGGTTCTTTTCTTGAACTTGCCAGATTTCTTTATGGGTTCCAGAGTTATGGCCCCTTAAAGGTCCAAAATTGGCTATTTTGGCTTTTGCAGCCATATAGAGACTTCATTTATGGTTTTATTGGATACAAACTTCCAAAATTACTTCGACAACAATAATTCTTGGATTCCATGACAAATCAGATCCAAGCGTAGGTTCAGAGTTATTTTTATATCTGATTACCTCCCCTGATTGTAATCAAAATGGATTTATATCAGTAAGTACTTATAGGACTTATTTGAAATTTCATTATTGTCATTAGTTGGATGGAGCCAATCAGGATAGATAACTATGGACTGATTTTATGTCAAATTACCTCCCTTTATTTCAAATTAAAATGGGTATATCTCCGTAACTAATGAAGATACTGATCTGAAATTTCATTTATGTCAACAGATTTATTTGGCAGATCCTTCTTTTGTTCACTTACAATAGTTTTTTTTTTTTAATTACTTTCCTTTTACGTTACTATAAATAGCTTATATTTAGTAACTTTTTTATTATTATATAGTATAGGGAAGAACCGAGACCACATTTCTGTGATACAACATGGATGGTACCTCCAATTTTTAGGTGTATTTTGACATATCTGTACCTTGTAAGAATTTTTTTTTCTTTTTGGTTAAATTTCTTCCCTTTGTTGTTACTGTCCTTTGGACTTAGATATTTTTTCTGAGGACCTTCTTGTCCTCAAGTGCAATGATAACAGGTGAGCGATATAGGGCCATCATGGCCCTCTTGTTTAGATATTATAATGAAATAAAAAAAATTTTATCTAAATATCAACACTTATTATGCGTCCCTCAGCATCATTGAATTTCCATGTCTACGTTGTTTTTTCACGCTGACATCATTTCCTTTTGAATTATTTGTTTTGGTGCCGTAATATGTTTATGGTTTACCACGTAACGCGCATGTATAAAAAGATGTTATAACAGCACATGAGCGCGAGAATCTCTCTGTTAACACTAAAACACCCCCAAAAAGTAGGGGCGGCGAAATCTGATTTTGACTTGCTTGTCCTTTTTTGTCAACTGCTATTTTGTACTTGTCCGTATGATAGTTATATAGTAAATTCTAGTCAAATTTCACTTGTCCACACAAGCTTTAGGACAACCTGGGCTGTAACTGTAATATGAATATGACCTACTAACCTACTTTCTAATATTGTAGTGACAGTTTGCCATTTGAACATGTGGCTCACATTACTCAGGTGAGCGATTCAGGGTCATCATGAACATCTTGTTTTGTTTTGAAAGAATGCAGATCAAGTTTTTAGTAATTGCCCACTGAGACTCTGAAGACAATGTAGCTTCCATATGAGCTATTATAGGTCAGGGTATTTGCCTAGAATAGTCTTGGTTTTTATTATGGAATATTGAGACTGGTTTAAAATTTTGATAAATATCCTGCTGTATGAATTGCACAATATTACACATTGTTGCACATTTGTATGGTATTAAAAGGGGACAAATACTTTCAGATAAACTAGAAAATAAGAGACAGATATAAGGTAATAACACTTCGCAATCTAAATTTTGTTTTCTTTCTTTTTTACTAGCTCCTTGAAGCCACCTCCTGTGATGCTATTCAAGAAATGCTGGATGAGAATTATGTATTATTTGAGTCAGCTGGTTGCTACAAACCAGTGATATCCTTTAGTGAAAATTCAAGAAACAAACTGGTAGATGATGTAGTCAGGTTTATTGTTATTGGGAGGAATCTTCCAGCTATTCAACAGTATGTTCTAGATCTTTTATAAATTTCATAAACTTGTACATTACAATTAACTTGCAATCTTGACTGAAAAATTGTTGAAAAAGATGTTAAACCTGAACACACACACACATTATCCTTAAAGATGTTATATTGAGCAAGCAAGTACATGTAATGTTAGGGTTGATAAGTTAGCTTACTTTAAAATCAAATAGTAGCCAGTATCTATGAAATCTTGATTTATTAGTTAAGTTTATTGACCTTTTGTGCAAAATTATTTATAAAAAAATAGATTAACTATTCAAGACAATGCTGAATCACAATAGCTTGTAGTAGCCGAAACCACTTTGCTTACATTTAGGGCAAGAGAATACTTAAGCAGTACTCTGTTTTTCACTGTAAATAAAAATGATCCAATCTATGTATCTGTATATGTCTATATAATTGTCTTTTATTGTGAGTGGTGGGGGCATATAGATTTGGTCTTGTCTGTCCGAAGTTCGTGACGCGCCAAGCTCAAAAAGTATTTGATTTAATTGATGAAACCTTGCATGAGTCTTTATCATGATAGGAACTTGTGCACCTCCTATTTTTTTTATCTGGGTCCGCCCCCTATTTTCAGAGTTATGGCCTCTGAAATAGTTAAAAATGCACATTTTTACCTTGGGACGTATCTAACTCAAAAAAGTATTTCATATAAATGAATGAAACCTTGCATGAGTCTTTATCATAATATGAACTTGCTCACCTCCTATTTTTTGCCTGCCTCCGTCCCCTATTTCTACAGTTATTGCCCCAGAAATAGTTAAAAATGCACATTTTCACCTTGTGATGCACCTAGCTCAAAGAGTATATGACATAAATGGATAAGTCTTTATCATGATATAAATTTGCGCACCTCTTATTTTTAGACAGACTCCACCCCCTATTTTTAAACTTATGGCCCATAAAACAGTCAAAAATGCACATTTTCACTTAATAATGTGCCTAGCTCAAAAAGTATTTGATGTAAATTTATGAAACATTGCTTGAGTCTTTGTCATGCTGTGAACTTGCGCACTTTGCATTTTTCTTGAGAATTTTAGAGCTTATTACAGAGTTATGGTCCTTGAAATAGCCAAAGTAGTAGATTTTTTGTTTGTGATGCCAGCTTATAGTGTATGGCCTAGAATACTGAATACTTCATAAAGAATTATCATAAAATGTTAGTTTAGGCTATATTCCCCACTTAAGGATGTAGGAGCGAATTTTTTCTAACGTAAAGAATTTTTTCATACTTTAATTTGTGAACTTGAAGAACATTTGTTTCCAAGACAAACAAGAGAAGAAAAAACATAGGTCACCGGACTCGTTTTAATTTTATAGGGCATTTTCTTCACCCACTGCTTAAGCATTTCTGAAATTTTGTAAAATTAGAAAAATGATGATACTTTATGAAACATATAATATCCCACTTAATGTTATAGGGATTTCAGGTGTTACAGGTTAATATGAATACAAGGTGATGCCAGTATTATATAAGCATAAATGTCACTAACAATTCTCTTTCATTTGCACATATTGACATAATTACCCCACCCACTTTATTGTCAATGGAAAAAACGTATTTACATCTACAAAAAAATTCTGACGTTAAGATTTTCAAAATATTTTGCAGCTTTAATGAACCACAAAAATGCTTGAAAATGGAAAGAAAAAAAGTTGGGGTCACCGTGCATCTAAGAGATTTATTGAGAAAAACCAGTTAAAAATTGGTGAATTTTGATATTTTTTGTTCTTTTTGTTTTGATATATGTTTTCTAGATAATATAATGTGCTATCTTGAAAACTTTTATTTCAGTTATAGTTCATTATTATATGTATCAGTCAGGAAAATTTCAAAACCAAATCTAATCTACTTTAATAGATATTTGACATTACTTAACCCTACCCCATTGTAAATCTTACGTCAATTTTAGGCAAATACCTGCCAAAAATAAGGGTTAAAAAAAAAAATTTCGCAAAAAGTAAAATTTATTTGCTTAAATGGTACATTATTAGCCATATTTTAATTATCTATCATTAATTTTTGGCAAAACTTTTGTTAGAAAGCACTATTCGGAGAAACATTGTTCAAAATGGCGGATATCCTGAAAAAACGCTCGTACATCCTTAAGACTGCAAACATTTGAATTATTGCCCCTTATTTGTGACAAATGTACCAGTGAGGGGCAGTTGAATATGTAGATGGAATGTCTTTATTGCAGACTGAGGCAAGGTCTTCAGACATTTGGTCTTTTAGACCTGATGAAAGAGCACAGTACACAATTCAGTGAGGTTTTCTGCCAAGGTCAGACAACAAATTTGACAGCAGACCAGGTGGAAGCTGTCTTCAGTAAAATTGAATACTCAGAAATAGGAAGCAACAAAAGGAGAGAGGAAGAACGCACCATTGCATACTGGAGAGATTATCTGCTTGATATAGAGGGTATATAGCTATAATGTCATGTATGCATTCTCTGTTGTGTACCTAGGGAGATATATTATTTACATGTATTGTTAATCCATCTGTTTGACCAAGTTTGACTGCACTAGTAATCCAGACCATACAGTGATTTTTTTCTCAAAATTGTTAAAAAATGGATCCAGTACTGGAAAAATTGTAAAAATTAGCATTATTTCTCTCAAAATTGTGAATTTTTTCCCTGTTGTAATACTTTGTGAATCAAAATGTTTAATGATGGAATGCATAATTTCATCACGAGTGGGCACCTGGGTAGAACCACCGACCTTCCGTAAGCCAGCTGGATGGCTTCCTCACATGAAGAATTCAAAATGAGGCTGGAACCCACATCGATGAGGGGCAAGTGATTTGAAGTCAGTGACCTTAACCACTCAAAAGCTAGGTCAGTAGGTCTAAAAATAGAAAAACCTTGTGACCTCCCTAGAGGCCATATTTTTCAATGGATCTTCATGAAAATTGGTCAGAATGTTTACCTTGATATCTAGTTCAAGTTCGAAACCGGGTCACGTGCCATCAAAAAATAGTTCAGTAGGTCAAATAATAGAAAAATCTTGTGACCTCTGTAGAGGCGATATTTTTCATGGGATCTGTATGAAAGTTGGTCTGAATATTCATCTTGATGATATCTAGGTCAAGTTTGAAACTGGGTCAACTGCAGTCAAAAACTAGGTCTGTAGGTCTACGTCGTCTGTGTGTCTGTGCGTAAACTTCGGCTTGTGACCACTCTATTTTAAGATCCAGCCTTGAAATTTGGATGACATATACAGTTTTGCACACCAATGTTTAAACTGTCTTTCAGTGACCATAAATGTGACCTACTGATCTACCTTCTAATATTTTAGCATCAGTTTGCCATTGGAAACATGTGGTTCAATATACTCAGGCGAGCGCTTCAGGGTCATCATGACCCTCTTGTTAGAGGTTTTTACACCAATTGTGAATGGGTCTGGTGGACCCAATTTGAAAATTGTTACATACTGTCTGCAGTTGTGAATGGGTCCGATATTAAGCACCACTTATATAAGGAAAAAAATCGTTGCCAGATTTAAGTGAAACTTGCCAGGTTTTATCTAAACTCCATTGCATATTTGGGGGTCAAAGGGCTGCAGATAGCAAAACTGTTAAAAGAAGTCAACAAGTTCTAAAGCCAAAATATTGGGTGTATGTCTAGTGATTCTCAAGTCAAAAATGTTCCAGTTCATCACACATTAGGGGTAACAAGGCTAAAAGTAGAAGTATCTTTCTTTTAGCCTTGTGGCCCCTAATGTGAAATGAACTAGAATACATTCTTGTATAAGCCAAATACCTTAGTTGAATATTTGCCAATAATTTTGAAGGTTTTCTCTTGAAAGATATTTCTATTTTTGCAGCTCTCTTGTTACACGTATTAATCCATTTAGCGTACCTTTAAAATTTGTCTTTGGTTATTTTCACAAGCTGTATTTTTACAGAACGAAATGTTGGAGTGACATTCGAAGACGTGTTAGTGTTTGCGACTGGAGGCAACAACGTGCCCTATTTGGGATTTTCACCAGACCCATCAATAGAGTTTGTCTATGACAGTGGTGAAAAGAATTTTCCACAGGCAAACACGTGTTCAGTGGTCCTACGGCTTCCAACAGTTAACAGCTATGAACAATTCAAAGAGAACATGGACTTTGGAATATTAAATTCGCCAGGATTTGGAATGGCATAAACTAATATTGTATACTTCAAGAATTATAAAAGTCGCAATTTCCATAAAAACAATTTTAAAGTATATCTTGTATTGTATGTGATATATAAAGTTTAGAAAATGTTATCTTTGTAACTGTTCACCAACACTAGAGAGGAAAAGTGAAAAGCTCCAGGAATTGATGGGAGCATGTAGTTGTTGCCTTATCCATCTGGAATTCTGTCATTTTGACAGTACCAGAGTTTAACTGTAAAACTATAAGAGGTACTGAGTTGAAACCTGCTATGTGGATAGATCTCATTGGGGGCAATGCAGTGCGGAGGAATCATAACTATCTCTTTGTTATTTCTGAGTTACAGCGTTTTCATTTTGTCCACAATGGAATAGTATATCACCAAATGTTGGAAAGGAATTGACTTCAAACTATAAGTATATATATCTCATTGAGTTGGATTGCAGTGCACAACAGAAATAACTATATGTCTTGTGTTGTTTTAGTTCTGGCACTTTATTTTATTTTATTTTTTTATTCTTTTGTACAATGTAAAACTTCTAAAACTACAGGTTATTGACAATCAACTTCTTATTTACAAAAGTCTCACTGAAGTGTAGTACATAAGAGTCATAACTGTCCATAGCAGTTTTTGAGTTATGGCCCCCTTATTTTTAATACTTAAATTTTTGTCAGCAGTTTACCTCTGTAAAAGTTATTTAAAATAAGTACTCCAAACTTCATATACTGATGGATGTCATTTAGGAGGAGTGCAGAGGCTAAGAGTCTAAACTGTCTATAGTTAGTGCTGAGTTATGACTACTCATTATAATAACATATATAACAGGATTACAGTACACCATATTTGCTGCACTTGATAACATGGATATTGGAGATAATCATTTAAAATAACTACTGTTACTTCTTCAAACACAACATTATGTCTCCCCTCAGAGTTGGGGAAGACATATTATTTTTGCCCTGTCTGTCTGCCCGTCTGCCCCCACACTATTTCCCCTCGGTATGTAAAATCTTATTAACCATTCATCACAGAGACTTCATATTTTGCATGGTGGTTGGTCTGCTTGGGTAGAAGACCCTCCATTGGGTCAAAGGTCAGAGTCACAGGGGTCAATAATGTGAAATTTGTTTCAGTTTATAATCTTATGAATCATAAATAGGAATTTGTTGAAACATTATACAATGATAAGAGGACCTTGAGAGAAAACGCTCTGTGTAAAACCCGTAACTCTTTCATTAAATTTGAGCCAAAGGCTGCTCATGGTGAGCTTTTGTGACCGCTCAATGTCTGACATCCATCCGTCAACATTTTCAAAAAAAAAAAATTTTGAAAACTACTGGGGTGAATTACACATGATCCTTGGTTGGTCCCCTGTCAAAATTGTTCGAAGAATTGAATTCAATGCAAAACTCTGGTTGCCATGGCAACCGAAATGAAAAACTTTAAAAATATTCTTCCCCAAAACCGCAAGGCGTAGAGCTTTTATATTTGGCATGTGACATCATGTAATGGTCCTCTATAAAGATTCTTCAAATTAATTCCCTGGGGTGAGAAGAGGCCCCGGCCAGTTTTACATGGATTTGTATAGGAAGAAACTTTTAAAATCTTCTTGTCTAAAACCACAAGACCTAGGCCTTTGATATTTGGTATCTAGCATTGTCTTGAGATCCTTTATCAAATATTGTTCAAAATATAACCCTGGGGTGAAAAGAATCTCAAGTTCTACATAAACTTGAATAGGGAAAAAAAAATTTAAAAATATTTTTGCTGTAAACTGCATTACCTTGTCGTCCTCGACCAAAAATGTTCAAAGTATGCCCCAGGTGTGAAAAGAGGCCCTGCCTTGGGGTCCAAAATTGTACATAGACTTCTATTGGGAAAAAATTCTTGTCTGAAAGTTCAAGGCATAGGCTTTTGATATTTGGTATGAAGCATGGCCTAGTGGATGTCTAACAGAATTGTTCAAGTTATTCCCCTGGCGTGAAAAGAGCTACTTGTTATATGAGTTATATAGGAATAAATACTTTGAAAATTTTCAGATCATATTTCCTAGACTGTTTAATTATAATTACCTGATGATCCCAAGTGATTAGGGGACACCTGACTGTAAACTTGACCTACTTAAATTTCTTGTTTTTAAGATACAGACTTGAAATTTGGATGACATGTACAGTTTTACACACCGATCTTAAAACTGTCTTTCAGTGACCATAAATATGACCTACTTCCTTATACTTTAGCATCATTTTGCCATTTTAAACAAGTGGCTCATATCACTCGGGTGAGGGATTCAGGGTCATCATGACCCTCTTGTTTTAATTTGTCCCTTTGTTTTATTTTTTGTTGAGAGCATTCCTCAAAAACTATATGAAATTTGTTGATTAAGTTTTATACAATGATAGAGTGCATTGCAAAAGACCCATAACTCGTCCTTGGTTTATTTTTTTATTATCTCCCTTAGTTTGATTTTCTTATCAAGAGCAAAACTAATGCTATTTGATGGAGTTTGTTGTAACTGGGGTCATTTTACTCATTTGACATTGAGAGGGAGTGTAGTGTGTAAGACCCATAATCCTTCCTTGTTTAATTATGTCTCGATCAGTTATTTCCCTTGGTTTAATTTTCTTGTTCAGAGCATAACACACACTACATGACAGAAGTTGTTGAAGCTTTATACAATAATAAATTTAATTGCCTTTTAAGCTCACCTGAGCACAAAGTGCTCAAAGGTGAGCTTTTGTTATCACCCGTCGTCCGTCCGTCATCAACAATTTGACTGTTAACACTCTAGAGGTCACAATTTTGGCCCAATCTTAATGAAACTTGGTCACAATGTTACCCTTAATAAAATCTTGGATGAGTTTGATATTGGGTCATCTGGGTTCCAAAACTAGGTCACCAGGTCAAATCAAAGGAAAAGCTTGTTAACACTCTAGAGGTCACAATTTTAGACCTATCTTAATGAAACTTGGTCAAAATGTTACACTCAATAAAATCTTGGATGAATTACATATTCCGTCATCTGGGGGTCAAAAACTAGGTCACCAGGTCATACCAAAGGAAAAGCTTGTTAACACTGTAGAGGCCACATTTATGATTATATCTTCATGAATCTTGGTCAGAATGTTAATCTTGATGGTCTTAAGGTCTGGTTTGAATCTGGGTCAGTTGGGGTCAAAAACTAGGTCACTAGGTCAAATCAAAGGAAAAGCTTGTTAACACTCTAGATGCCACATTTATGACTGTATCTTCACGAAACTTAATCAGAATGTTAATCTTGATGATCTTTAGGTCAAGTTCGAATCTGGTTCATGTGGGGTCAAAAACTAGGTCACGGGTTCAAATCAAAGGAAAAGCTAGTTAACACTGTAGAGACCACATTTATGACCATATCTTAATGAAACTTGTTCAGAATGTTAATGTTGATATCTTTAAATCAATAGGTCAGGTGAGCGATACAGGGCCTTCATGGCCCTCTTGTTTACCACCTCTTATCATATCCCATGGATGAGTCTTGTTCTTTTTTCAAAAGCATTTTTAGTTCATTTTTATGCCCCTTCAAAGGAGGGGTATATTGTTTTGCAGATGTCGATCTGCCAGTTGGTATGTAGACAAATCTGTTTCCGGATGATATTTCAAGAAGGCTTTGGTCTAGGATCAATAAAGTTGACAGGTAGATTGATCAGAACAAGCAGATGACCACTATTGATTTAGAGATGAGTAGGTCAAAGATCAAGGTCACAGTGACCTAGAACAGTTTCCGGATGATGACTCGAGAACGCTTGGGCCTAGGATCATGAAAGTTGATATGAAGGCTGGTCACGACCAGCAGATGACCTGTATTGATTTTGAGATCAGTAGGCCAAAGATCAAGGTCACAGTGACACAGAACAGTTAAATAGTTTCCAGATGACAATTCAAGAATGCTTGGGCATAGGATCACGAAAGTTGATAGGGAGGTTGATCACCACCGGCATATGATCCCTATTGATTTTGAGGTCAATAAGTGAAAGGTTAAGGTCAAATTGACCAAGAGCTGTAGAACTTCAGTGTACAGTGACCAAAATATTTCCGTTCCTTGTGCAATCACTGAATGCATCAAGGGAGGCATTTCGTGTACTACAAGCTCTTGTTTCCTTTGTAACATACCACCCTGTTGAAAGCCATTATAACAAATCTTTCATCTCCAAATTCGCCTTCATGCATTGTTTATAATTTAACCACTAAATATATTTTACATTTTCCTTCTTCCACAAACAGAATTTATTTTTGGGAGCATCTATTGGTTCCACCAATATTTTTGCTTTCAAAGCTGGCACACGGTGTTTTAGTTTATTAAATACATGACTGTGTTTGTTTATGCAGACAATATTTGACATAAATGTGATGACTATTATTTTTGTTCTGTCGCATATTAACAAGACCCTAGCTAAGATAACTGCAGGGGTTTGGGGGACATAAGATATTCATTTTTGTCCAGATCTCTTGCCATATATCAAGATCACTGAGTCAAAGATCAATTTATTTCAAAACTGTGACATGCATGGGTGGTTTTCATAGTAACCTTGCTCATGTCCTAAAGACAGTTGATACATCTTGCAAAAGTGAAGTGATACATTTAGTATGCAATATTAGATGCCACAGCTTCTTATAATAAATGAATACTCCAAATACTTTTATGTTAACATTTTTTCAAAATTAGGCATGTCAGGGAAAAGGCCAAGGTTATACATCAATGATTAAACATTTTGAACATGGCATTTTGTATTCATTATTCTTTGTTTTCCTTTTAAGATCATACTGTCATATCACATTGAGTTCAGAGATCTCTGCATTTTGTATTATCCAGTTATGGAGAAAGCCCTGTCCCCATTTAGAAACCTGGTTTTGTTTGTATTGTCCTGTATGTTGTTAGATCTTAAAGTTTCTCTACAGTTATTAACATTTGGGTTTAATTCCAGTTAAGAATAGTTAGTTTCAATAAAACATAAAATACTCAGTGTTAAGTGTTATCTTTATTTATGAATATAATATTGTGAATGTAACAAAACATGCGGGACTTGGGAAATAGGCTAATGATATTTATTAAATTCAAATATAGCATAAATGATAACCTCATCAAGACGATGTGCAGAACCCATGAGTCAGCCATGTCGGTTCAAGGTCAAGGTCACAACTCCACGTCAAAGGTTTGAGCCTTCCATTTCGTGTCCGCTCTGTATCTCCTAAACCCCTTAAAGGATAATCATGAAACTTGTGTCAAATGATCACCTTATCAAGACAATATGCAGAACCCATAAGTCAGCCATGTCCGCTCAAGGTCAAGGTCACAACTCGAGGACAAAAGTTTGAGCCTTCCATTTTGTGTCCGCCCTGTTTCTCCTAAACTCATTGAAGGATTTTCATCAAACTTTGGTCAAATGATCACCTCATTAAGGCAATGTGCAGAACTTATGAGTCAGCCAAGTTGGCTCAAGGTCAAGGTCACAACTTAGGGTCAAAGGTTTGAGCCATTTTGTGTCAGCTCTGTATCTCCTAATCCCCTTAAATGATTCATATGAAACCTGGATCAAATGATCACCTATCCAAGACAGTGTGCAGAACTTATGAGTCAGCCATGTGGGGTCAAGGTCACAACCCAAGGTCATAACCCAAGGTCAAAGGTTTTAACCTTCCGTTTCGTGTCCGCTCTATATCTTTTAAACCCCTTGAAGGAATTTTATAACACCTGGGTCAAATGACCACCTCATGTGCCGAACTGGTGAGTCAGACATGCCGGCTCAAGGTCTAGGTCACAACTTTGGGTCAAAGGTTTGAGCCTTCCGTTTCATGTCCACTCAAACCCATTAAAGGATGTTCATCAAACTTGGGTCAAATGATCACCTCATCAAGAACTCATGAGTCAGCCATGTCAACTCGAAGACAAAGATTTGAATTCTGTATCTCCTAAACCCCTTGAAGGATTTTCATGAAGCGTGGGTCAAATGATCACCTCATCAAGACGATGTGCATAGTTCATGGGTCAGTCATGTCAGTTCAATGTCAAGTTCACAGCTCAAGGTCAAAGATTTACCCTTAGAATTCTCATGAAACTTTGGTCAAATGATCACCTCATCAAGACGATGTGCAGAATTCATGTTGTTCCAGGAAAAGCATGACAAAGAATTAAATTGTGCAAAATTGGCTGGAAACTAGATTTGTTGATATACACGTAACTATATAGATCGAGAGGGTGACGATCTGACATAAGTGCTCATTTATTATTCAATTTATTAAACAAGTAGGGCAAAATGATATGAAGCTACTACATTCGATAATAAATGTTGTATTCTATTTATTACACTGCCACATTCATAATAAATTGGAATACTTCTACATAAATGTCCTTTCCATAAGATGATGACTCACCAAGTACATTTATATTGTCTTGCAATAGCCTAAAATTGTCCTCATTTAAAGGATTCACAATATTTGGAATGGTTAGTATTGTTTCTGGATCTGATAAATCCCAGTCAACATTGTTTTCTTCCAAAGATCCATGTCTGCTGTCGAATATATTCCTCATAGCAGTGGACTGGGGACGCGCCTATTGAATAACGCCAGCATACCACAACTGCAGCGGTGTTTTATTGTTTTCAGTTCTAAGTTTATGATTATTGTGAACAGATGCCCATTTTATTATCCCCCGACGAAAGTCGGAGGGATATAGTTTTGGTGTTGTCTTTCCGTCCGTCCGTCCATCCGTCCGTCCGGAGCCATATCTAGGAAATGGTTGGGAATATTTATTTAAAACTTCATATACGTGTTCATCACTATGAGTTCTTGCGGCCCGTGAAGTTTCAGTCAGATTGCCCAAGTAACACCAGAGTTATGGCCCTTAGAAGTTTCTAGTGTTAACTATATAGGGTACTATAAATATGGCAATTTCTGCATCATAACTTTTGATATATTTGACCTATAACTATGAAACTTTAACAGAATTTAGAGCACTATAATGTGGTTGTGCACACACAATTTCGTATGGATTTCTTTTGTAACTGCAGAGTTATTGCCCTTTAATTGTCTAAAAATCCACGTATTTGTACATAACAAACTTGCCATTTGGCAGAATTTCATTAAATTTCTTTCATTCTTTTCTGTGAACATTTATTATAAACATGTAAAGTTGCGCGTCCACACCTGGTCGCCCACTTGCCTTGGTCACCCAGGGTGACCCCGGGGTCAAAATTGACCCCACCCCAGGGGTCACTTGATTTTACATAGGAAAATCTTTAAAAATCTTCTTCTCAAAACCAGAAGCCCTAGAGCTTAGATATTTGACTTGTAGCATTGCCTAGTGGACCTCTACTAAAGTTGTTCAAATCATGACCCTGGGGTCAAAATTGACCCTGCCCCATGGGTCACTTGATTTTACATAGGAAAATCTTCAAAATTTTTTTAAAAATAAACCAGAAGGCCTACAGCTTAGATATTTCACATGTAGCATTGCCTAGTAGACCTCTACAAAATTTGTTCAAATCATGACCCCAGGGTCAAAATTGACCCTGCCCCAGGGGTCACTTGATTTTACATAGGAAAATCTTCAAAAATTTTCTAAAAATAAACCAGAGGGCCTAGAGCTTAGATATTTCACATGTAGCATTGCCTAGTGGACCTCTACAAAATTTGTTCAAATCATGACCCCTGGGGTCAAAATTGACCCCGCTTCAGGGGTCACTTGATTTTACATAGGAAAATCTTCAAAAATTTTCTAAAAATAAACCAGAAGGCCTAGATCTTAGGTATTTGACATGCAGCATTGCCTAATAGACTTCTACAAAATTTATTCAAATCATGACCCCCAGGGTCAAAATGACCCCGCCCCATGGGGTTACTTCATTGTACATAGAAAAATCTTCAAAATTTTCTAAAAATAAACCAGAAGGCCTACAGCTTAGATATTTCACATGTAGCATAGCCTAGTGGACCTCTACAAAATTTGTTCAAATCATGACCCCTGGGGTCAAAATTGACCCCGCCCCAGGGGTCACTTCATTTTACTTAGGAAAATCATTAAAAATTTTCTTAAAATAAACCAGAAGGCCTAGAGCTTAGATATTTCACATGTAGCATTGCCTAGTGGACCTCTACAAAATTTGTTCAAATCATGACCCCTGGGTCAAAATTGACCCCGCTCCAGGGGTCACTTGATTTTACATAGGAAAATCTTCAAAACATTTCTAAAAATAAACTGGAAGGCCTAGATCTTAGATATTTGACATGTAGCATTGCCTAGTAGACTTCTACAAAATTTGTTCAAATCATGACCCCTGGGGTCAAATTGACCCCGCCCCATGGGGTTACTTGATTGTACATAGAAAAATCTTCAAATTTTTCTAAAAATAAACCAGAAGGCCTAGAACTTAGATATTTGACATGTAGCATTGCCTAGTGGACCTCTACAAAACTGGTTCAAATCTTGACCCCCCAGGGTCAAATTGACCCAGCCCCAGGGGTTACTTGATTGTACATAGGGAAATCTTCATAAATTTGCTAAAAATAAACCAGAAGGCCTAGATCTTAGATATTTGATATGTAACATTTCCTAGTAGACTTCTACAAACTTTATTCAAATCATGACCCCGGGGTAAAATTGGCCCCGCCCCAGGGGTTACTTGATTTTACATCGGAAAATTTTCCAAAAAATTTCTAAAAATCATCAGTTTGACATTAGAAACATGTAGCTCATATTACTCTGGTGAGCGATCCAGGGTCATCATGACCCTCTTGTTTTTCATTTTTAATTTTCCATCAATATTTATAATCAACATGTGAAATTTTGTTTCCTCTCCTGTTCCCCCGCACCCACACACCCTTAAAAAATAAATATATATACATATATATATTTCCATTCCTTTTATTTATTTTTTTTAAATGTTCAAACCTTCAACATGTTAAGTTGTGACTGCACAAGCCTTGCCCTCAGTCATGTTCAAGATATCTTACCAGTGTTCTCATAAGGACATCTGTTTTTTTAAGTTCAAATGTACATGTTAAACAACAACACCTGGTGCCAAACCACTCAAAGACAATATTTCGTTCCAGTTAAACTTAAAGCTCATATTTCAATTAACTGCATTTTATTTTAAAAGCTAAGCTTATTACAGTAAGCATATCCCATTCAAAATAAATTCTTTAGTCAGGATCAAAGTATCATACATTTATTATGTACTCTTTAATTAAACATTTGTTTTCTGTTAAATTGATTTTGACTAATGAAATTATTTGCTTCTTATTAACATCCTTAACTTTTTGCCGGATATATTTTTTTGCCATTCCTCACCATAAACCCTTTTGGCGGGGGATACCAATTCATCGAATTTGCTTGTTAATTCAGCATCGATCCGTGGTAAAAATGTGTGATGCAAAGCGAATACATGAATTTCATTGTTTTTATCTAAAAGTTTGTAATCTTCCATATGATAAAATAGTTTATAAAATTTATCCAACACTTTGGTAAAGACATCTCTCCATAAGCGTTCAATTCTTTGACTGTGTGTAGACTGGCCGCTAATAGCACTTCCCCTATTTGGTCCCAATTCTGTATTCATAAAACGTCTAACATGTACATACTCTCCACCATTATCTGTACGTATTCGACTAGGCAGACCATGATCAGCAACACTTCGAAGAAAGAAGACGAAACTGGTCTTGGCTCGATTGTTTGATGAGGCTCTCAGGAAAGTAACAAGCCTTGAAAACCCATCAATACCTCCATGGACAACAAATCGCCACCTGTTATAGAAGTATAAATAAAGGGAATTCCTATATTTTTATGCGCATCTTTTCCGCAGCAGACACTATTTATGGAAAATTGAAGAGAAGTCAACATTTGTTGAAACATGTGACAGACAATCTTAAATATCATGTATCTTGAAACAAATAACATTTTTAAAAAGTTTTATCAGTAATCATTACTAATCAAATGTTGATACTTGTTTAAGTTGTATTGACATGTATCAAGCAACTTGCCATTTGTGGCTGTGTTTTGGCAGCGCATCTTAATACAAAGACAGTAATGTCCATATAATGTTAGATAACTAACTTTGTATTGATACGATAGATACGACAATATCTCCTTTCAGATCATTTGGTATTCGAGTATAGAAAGGATTAGGGATTTTTTAACATTTTTTTACCTTTTAGCAGACATAATCAATTTGGTCAGGTTCGCGACATTTTACGCCCGAACAGGTGTTGTATTAAGCGGTCTTAACATACTTTAGCATGGTGACCCATACATTTATAGGAGTATGATATCAAGAAAGTACATGTATATGAGCCGCACCATGAGAAAACCAACATTGTGGCTTTGCGACCAGCTTGGATCCAGACCAGACTGTGCATTCGCTCAGTATGGACAGGATCTATATGCTGTTCGCTAACGGTTTCTTTAATTGCAATAGGCTTTGAAAGCGAACAGCATGGATCCTGACCAGACTGGGCGGATGCGCAGGCTGGTCTGAATCAATGCTAGTCGCAAAGCCACTATGTTGGTTTTCTCATGGCGCGGCCCATTGTTTTTATTTGTTCATTGTTTTCAGCACACTTTTTCCTGTCATAAATTTGATAAAAATCTATGAAAGGAAACATTATAGGAATTCTCTTTAAGATTGTAACTTCTTAACCAAAGGGTATATAACGCAAAAGGAGGCAAAAATAAAATTTAATAATGCTTAGATTTGCTGATCTGATGAGCAACATTTTCATTATTGAATCCGCTGAAACAAACGAAGCCAAATGACATAGTGGATCGTAACTATTTGTAGTAAACAAGTTAGAAGTAGGCAGGTGATGCAGTTGGCAATAATTTAATTGCAGAGATTTCACTTCAAGTTATATCGTCAAGGTGTGCACCAATGAACTGCAGGCTATTATCAAGACCAATTTAAGTTTAGCTATTTCTTTATGACAATTTCAAAAAATTGTGTAAAATCTACATCGTTCAAATTTTCTGGGCATAGAGCTAGGGACCTTGGTGATGTGATTGTCTAATAATGGTGAACATTTCTGCCAAGTTATTTCATAATGCATGAAGTTGTTCTGGCGGGATACGAAAAGTGTATCCTGTTTTCAAACTTTGACCTCTACATGTGACCTTGACCTTGAAGACGGGAGTTGACACATCGTCTCATGATGGTGAACATTATTTCAGAATCCCTCCATGCAGGAAAAAAGTTACGGACAAGAAACGAAAAATGAACCCTTTTGACCTTTGACCTCCAAGTGTAACATTGATCGTGGTGTTACGGATCTGGGCCTTGTCTCATGATGGTAAACATTTGTGACAAGTAATACTAAATAAAAGAATGTACACAAAGAGTCAAAGTTATGGAGCGGAAGGGAAATTGTCGGACGGAAGGACGGACGGACGTGCCCAAAACTATATCCCTCCGCTTTCAGCGGAGGATAATAAGGTGTAACATAATTATGTGTGTACCTTCTTAATGCATGATTGGTGTCTAAATGCCACACTGCATTTGGTGAAGGAACGGAATACCGCCTGCGTTGAATAACTCTTGACCAACGTGAAGCTGTTCCAACAGGATCAGCTTCTCTCAAAGCAGCTTGAACTCCATTTCTTTGGGTAATTATTGGTGGGTGTCGTGTACGAAGGATTGCAGTAACCTTTAATACAAAATCATTGGTATATACACCCATATAGTTTTATAATCGGTCACTTTTGTAATTGCGATAACTTGGATAATATTTGAATTACACGGATTTGTTCCTCTAATATGCTATTTATTCGTGATGGTAATTTTCCATTAAAATGGCTTAACGAGTTTCACGTTTATTGGCATAATGAGCAAAAAAAATTTGCCTTTGGCCATTTACAAATTATAAACAAGAAATATGACAAAGACAATAAGCACAGCAATAAATTACAAAAAGAAAATATACAAAAATAGTTCAGTTTAAGAAACAGTTATAACTTCCAGGGTGCTATTACGGATTTCAAAAGCTTCTTTAATAAACCGAGTCAAATTATACAATGTTTTTTTTTTAGACGGCATTAAAATATTAAATTTATTAATTGGTGGCCATGATATATAATTTAAGTTTTTTCTTCAGAATTGCGAGTATTTAGTACAGCATAATAAACAAGAGCTGTCGGAGGACAGCAACGCTCGACTATTTAACAGCCTTGTCGCTTGAATGAATAAGAAAGTCGAAAAAGGGGCATAATTTAGTAAAAAAGTAAAATAGGGTTATGGAACCTGCATAGTGCTTATCAGCTCATGACAGTGGACAAGTGTATGAAGTTTCAATCCATTCCCATTAGTGGGTACTGAGATACCAGCTTACATATAAGAATTTAACCCAAAAACTCCTAAGTTGAAAAAGGGGCATAATTTTGTAAAATGCAAAGTTGAGTTATTGACCCTTTGCACTGCATGTCATATCATGACAGTGAACAAGTGTGTGAAGTTTCAATCCTTTCCCAGTAGTGGATACTGAGATACCAGCTTACATACAAAAACTTAACCAAAAATTTCTATGTTGAAAAAGGGGCATAATTTTGTAAAAAAGCAAAATAAAGTTATGGGACCTGCTTGGTGCATGTAAGATCATGACAGTGAACAAGTGTGTGAAGTTTCAATCCATTCCCATTAGTGAGTACTGAGATACCAGCTTACATACAAAACCTTAACCAAAAAATTCTAAGTCGAAAAAAGGGGCATAATTTTGTGAAAAAGCAAAATAGAGTTATGGAACCTGTGTAATGTAAGTCAGTTTATCACAGTAAATAAGTGTGTGAAGTTTCAATCCATTCCCACAAGTGGTTACTGAGATACCAGCTTACATACAAAACCTTAACCAAAAATTTCTAAGTCAAAAAAGGGGCATAATTTTGTAAAAAAGCAAAACAGAGTTATGGAACCTGTGCAATGTAAGTCAGTTTATCACAGTGAATAAGTGTGTGAAGTTTCAATCCATTCCCACAAGTGGTTGCTGAGATACCAGCTTACATACAAAAACTTAACCAAATCGGGACGCAGACGCGGACGCGGACGCATGGGCGAGTCCAATAGCTCTACTATTCTATGAATAGTCGAGCTAAAAATGATATTCAGTTTCTGTGACATTTGCATTACACATTTTACATAATCTGTCAGTTCTATCAATCCCTCTAAATCTATCCATTTCAATATCTAATCCAGTGAGCTTAATCTTAAGCGAGACAACTCAATAGGAAGAGAATCATTTTCAATTTTATCCAGGTAATGTTTGTAACAAAATGTACTTTTAAATTTCTTATAATAGTCTAATTTATAGCTATTATTAACCCTTATCATGCTGGACACGAGTTTGTCTTTGCGACAAGTGCAGGTCAAGATCAGCCTGCAAATTTAACAAGAGCTGTCACAGGAGACAGCGCGCTCGACTATTTCGATGCTGGATAGTAAACTGGGCACATCTGAGGAAACTAGAGCTGTCACTGGAGTGTTTAATGACTCCAACTGTGGATGAAGATATTGCACAATAGCCTGAGTCTATGTCAAAAATATCAACTGAAAGTATTTTAGAGAGGTAAAGATAAAATGTATCAATACACTATATAAATATATCATAAGCAAAAAGGGGCATAATTCATTAAATATTGGTGCCAGAGTTATGCACCTTGTGTCATATGGTGTGGGTGATGATGTTGAACAACTTAAGTTTGAATTAAATCCATTCAATAATAACAGAGACAGAGTGGAAGTGCATCAAAATTTTAACCTAAAATTCTAAGTAAAAAAGGAAATATTTCATGAAAAATTGGTCCCAGGGTTATGCACCTTGTGTCATATGATAAGGGTAATGATGTTGAACAATTGTTTAAGTTTGAATCAGATCCATTCAGTAATAACAGAGATAGAGTGAAAGTGCATACAACTTTAACCTGAAATTCTAAGTAAAAGGGGAATAATTCATGAAAAATTGTGCCAGAGTTACGCTTCTTGTGTCATATGATGTGGGTGATGATGCTGAACAAATATTTTAAGTTTGAATAAAATCCACTCAGTAATAACAGAGGTAGAGTGAAAGTGCACCAAACTTTAACCTGAAATTCTAAGTAAAAAGGGGGAATAATTCATGAAAAAATGGTGCCAGAGTTATTTACTTTGTGTCATATGATGTGGGTGATGATGTTAAACAATTTTTTAAGACTGAATCAAATCCATTCAGTAATAACAGAGATAGAGTGAAAGTGAAAGAGTCAAAACTTTAACCTGAAAATCTAAGTGAAAGGGGGGATAATTCATGAAATATTGGTGTCAGAGTTATGGCCCTTCTGTCAGATGATGTGGATGATGCTGAGGAATGAGTATTTCAAGTTTGAATCAAATCCATCAAGTAACAACAGAGATAAGTTGAAACAAGAGGACCATGATGGTCCTGAATCGCTCACCTTTTCCCACATGACCCAGTTTTGAGTATGATGTCGTTTTTTTCTATTATTTGTGACCTTATTTTTGAGCTCATGTGACCCAGTTTTGAACTTGACCTAGATATTATCAAGATAAAAATTCTGACCAATTTTCATGAAGATCCATTGAAAAATATGGTCTCTAGAGAGGTCACAAGGTTTTTCTATTATTTGACCTATTGACCTAGTTTTCGAAGGTACGTGACCCTGTTTTGAACTTTACCTAGATATCATCAAGGTGAACATTCTCACTAATCTTCATGAAGATCTCATGAAAAATATGGCCTCTAGAGAGGTCACAAGGTTTTTCTATTTTTATACCTACTGGCCTAGTTTTTGACCGCACGTAACCCAGTTTCGAACTTCGCCTAGATATCATCAAGATGAACATTCAGACCAATTTTCATACAGATCCCATGAAAAATATGGCCTCTAGAGAGGTCAAAAGATTTTAATAATTTTAGACCTACTGACCTAGTTTTTGATCGCAGTTGACCCAGTTTCAAACTTGATCTAGATATCATCAAGATGAACATTCAGACCAACTTTCATACAGATCCCATGAAAAGTATGGCCTCTAGAGAGGTCAAAAGGTTTTTTTATTATTTGACCTACTGACCTAGTTTTTGAAGGCACGTGACCCAGTTTCAAACTTGACCTAGATATCATCAAGGTGAACATTCTGACCAATTTTCATAGAGATCCATTCATAAGTATAGCCTCTAGAGAGGTCACAAGGTTTTTCTATTTTTAGACCTACTGACCTAGTTTTTGAAGGCACATGACCCTGTTTCGAACTTGACCTAGATATCATCAAGATGAACATTCAGACCAATTTTCATACAGATCCCATGAAAAATATGGCCTTTAGATAGGTCACAAGGTTTTTCTATTATTTGACCTACTGACCTAGTTTTTGACGGCACGTGACCCACTTTCAAACTTGACCTAGATATCATCAAGATAAACATTCAGACCAACTTTCATACAGATCCCATGAAAAATATGGCCTCTAGAGAGGTCACAAGGTTTTTCTATTATTTGACCTACTGACCTAGTTTTTGATGGCACGTGACCCATTTTCGAACTATATCTAGATATCATCAAGGTGAACATTCTGAACAATTTTCATGAAGATCTCATGAAATATATGGCCTCTAGAGAGGTCACAAGCTTTTTCTATTTTTAGACCTACTGACCTAGTTTTTGACCGCACGTGACCCAGTTTCGAACTTGACCTAGATATCATCAAGATGAACATTCAGACCAATTTTCATACAGATCCCATGAAAAATATGGCCTTTAAAGAGGTCACAAGGTTTTTCTATTATTTGACCTACTGACCTAGTTTTTGAAGGCACATGACCTAGTTTCAAACTTGACCTAGATATCATCAAGGTGAACATTCTGACCAATTTTCATGAAGATCTTGTGAAATATATGGCCTCTAGAGAGGTCACAAGGTTTTTCTATTTTTAGACCTACTGACCTAGTTTTTGATGGCACGTGACCCAGTTTCAAACTTGACCTAGATATCATCAAGCTGAACATTCTGACCAATTTTCATGAAGATCTTGTGAAATATATGGCCTCTAGAGAGGTCACAAGGTTTTTCTATTTTTAGACCTACTGACCTAGTTTTTGATGGCACGTGACCCAGTTTCGAACTTGACCTAGATATCATCAAGATGAACATTCTGACCAACTTTCATAAAGATCCCATGAAAAATGTGACCCCTAGAGTGGTCACAAGCAAAAGTTTACGGACGGACGGACGCACGGACGCACGAACGGACGACGGACGACGCGCGATCACAAAAGCGCTAAAAAGAGAATGTGTAAAAAAACTTTAACTAAGGTGGGGACGCGGAAAGACGCCGACGCCGGGGCGAGTAGGATAGCTCTCCTTATACTCCGTATAGTCGAGCTAAAAAATAAGATCATGACCTGTATTAATTGCCATTCAGTCACTCAGTATTGTTTTTGGTAAGCGCCCCTTTTAACAGTAAATGGTACTGTACAAATTGAAAGATGGACAAGTTGATAATGGAAATTTAGCAGGGTAAGGGTTAATTAAGTGAACCATTCCAGTCCTGAAATATATTGATCTCTTAATCTTCTTTTTATCATAGGAAAATAATTAAAATCTTTATTGAAATTATTCAAAAGATGTGAAAAACCCAAAGTAAGAGAGCATTATGACGTCAATTATGGCGTCAAGTTGCCGCATGACGTGAGAAACATTACTCCTCGGGAAAATGAGTCCAGCATAATATTTATTAAAATATTTCAATGAGCATGTAGGAATGAAAACAATCAAAGCCTTCTTGTGATTTATCGTCTAATTTACCACGGTTCATCGTTCGGATGCTGCAGTATTTAACCACTCGTGCTAACGTCCTCGTGGTTCAATTCCTACGCATCTAAACTCTGAACCATGGTAAATCAGACGATAAAGCACTCGAAGGCCTTGATTATTTGTTAATTATATAATGATGAATGGTCAGATTTCATTATATTTAACCAAAATTTAACAGATATCTCCTTTGCTACAACTCCCCAGTATACCATACACAACATTATTAGGTGTTTTTGTACGTACACCTAGTATATATTTACAAAATCTCAGGTGAGTTCTATCTACTTCAGTATAATTGTACACGCCCCAAATTACAGAACCTTATAAAAAAAAATAGGTGCAACCATTGTATCAAACATCTGCAGCTTTAATTTTACATTCATAATTACACGATCAAATAATGAAAGTAGATTGTGATAAGCCCCTTTGGTCAGACAAAGTTTTAACAGCCCCTAACAAATTGCCAGTATAAAGAAATTTAACACCTATATAAATAAAATGATCAACAATTTCAACCTTTTCATCGTAATGAAGAAATCGATATCATTATGATTTTGATTTTGCATGGTGGTATACTTTATTGTTTTATTTTCAGCGTAGTCTTAAAGCCCTGCTCCGCGGCTATTCAAATTCTATTGTGTGTATGCAACCCATGATTACAATAGCTAACAGTTAACGGCCTCGTGCCACACTTTGGCATGCAAAACCACAGGCATTTTATATAGAATTTTATATAAAATAGACTCTATTTTGACAGGCGTCACTGTTCATAGTCAGGATTTTCATGCTTTTTCAGTGACAATTTAAGGTTAAAAGGTAGGACTGGAGCAGGTCTTTAACGAAATATATAAAAATCATAGGTGATCGATTATAAATGCCTATGAGTGTATAATATAAGATAATTGATATATAGTTACATTTCTTATTTATACACTTAAAAAGTTAGTTATTAAGATGTGAATAAAACACCTAAATAAGGCTATCATTTAAAAATATTTTTGTTTGTTACATGTCCGCCTTCCTACTACTAAAATTTAGCCTACCCGCAAGTTTTGTTCAATGACTTTCGGACCTTATTTTTTAGCTTATAAAGGCAATGATCCATATGCAAATAGAGATACAACTCTTGTGCGTGTTGCAATTTTAATTAAAATATCTGCCTTTCATTTTGTTCTTTATTTACAGAAGTAGTATAGATTTATAGCTTACCTCTTCGCTACCAGAGTTAGGATTTTCTAGATTTATGCCGGTGTAATGAAGTATTTCGACCCCCATTGAATAACGACCCCCCGGTCATTATTCTATAGAAAATGTGACTCCTTTCCTGTAAAATATTGACTCCCTTTATAAAAAACTGACTCCCTTCGAAAACTCTATAGAATAACGACCCCCCAGTCATTATTCTATAGAAAAACTGACCCCTCCAAGTAAAATACTGACTCCCTAAAGATGACTCCCTTCGAATCTCATAGAATAACGACCCCGGTTATTATTCTATAGAAAAAGTGACTCCTTCCATGTAAAACACTCACTGCTGAAATTACTACATTCGAACTCTCATACAATATCGATTCCCGGACATTATTCTATTTAAAAAAGTTACTCTTTCCGTGTAAAACACCGACTCCTAAAAAGACTTTCGACGAAAATATCTATTAAAAAGTGATCCCCATCAAACCAAACGGACAATTTTACTAGATCTACAACTCTAATACCCTCCATTGCCAGTAGTTAACCTTTTGATTGTACTACTACTACTGGTGCCGCTACTTCTATTGCTATTACTACATGTACTTCTTCTTCTTTTACTACTACTACTACTACTTCTACTACTACTACTACAAATGCTACTACTGATACTACTATACCTGCTTCCACTAATATGTCTTGTACATCTACTTCTTCTTCTCCTGCTGCTGTTGTTGCTGTCACTTATTCCTCTGATGCTGCTGCTGCTGCTGCTACTGCAACTGCCACTACCACTGCCACTACTACTACTACTACTACTTTCTATTGTTGCCGCTACCGTACTTTACTGCCACTGCTAAGGATTGCAACTTCTATTAATACTAAGTTCTATGCTAGCAGTTTCTTGTGCAGTTTTCTTCTGAAGAATTGCTTCATACCGAAGTTTGCAGGGATTATTGACACTGGTGTGTTTTGTGAACGTATTGTGAATTGTTATTTTCCTGAAAAAAAAATGTATACACCGAGATACAGCGTCTAGAAATAGAATCCCTTTTCCAGTTGCGGAATGCTCTGATTTCTATGTCAAGTGATGGTATCTGGGGCTAATGGTCAAACGGAAGGACGGACGGACGAGGGCAAATCTATATGCCCCGTCCCCCGAGTGGGGGCATAAAATGCAGCAATTAGGTCTTAGATACATGAGTTATCACTAAATTTGACTAAATGACCGGGGGTCGTTTTTTTTATGGGAGTCAATATTCTTCGTGAGGTTCAGTTTACTTCACGTGGGGGAGTCATAGTACTATGATCTGGAGGTCATAATACTATGACCGGGGGGTCACTTTTTCTATAGAATAATGACCGGGGGGTCATTATTCTACGGGGGTCGAAATACTTCATTACACCGGCTACAACATCTCTCAGCTCTTCATCAGATATATTAGTGTATCTCTGGCGTACTTTTGCAATGTTGTGTTTTGACATATGGTTATATATAGTTTGGCGACAGCTTGTACCCAGTAATCTACTTTTAGCAATCTCCGTAACACTAAATCCTAACGAAAACAAGGTATGCAACTGTGAAGCAGTTATGTCATATGCAGAGGCCCCAGGTTGAGTACCAGCAATTCTTGAACACAGAGTTGAACTTGTTTCGTTGGCACCCAAGTCAGGTTGTGTTGGTACATCAGCAGTTTGCTGTTGGTGGATGTATTCTCTCAATATATGGATCACCTAAAAAATGGACACATGTGACAAAAAATATAACGAAGAAAAACACTTACTGTTCATCATAATTTATATAAGGTAGTTAGTTAGAGACTTCTCTGACGTTTTTTAAAAGCATTTTAGAAGTCATTTTACGTTATCAACACTATGTCTTACATAACCAAAGCAGCTTAATAAGAATGCCACTGTAAGTTACATTATGTCTTGTATAAGTGTGACCTTCACCTTGGCACTATGGACCTTTATGTTGCAAACAAAACGTGGTCTGGTTATGGTAAACATCTGTGCTAAGTTATTTCGAAATCCAATAAATGTCAGGGTTATTGATCTGCCACGATACTGTGGTGCTTTTAAAATCCATGCAGATGTTTTGAAGGTATGGTCCAGACACGAATGTCTGACAGAAAAATTTGACGTGTAAGTGCGACCTTGCCCTTACAGAAGCAAGCCTCTGTGGCGTACATGCTGCGTATTTGCTGTGTATATGCCGCGAACACAGTAGTACGCCAGAGGAGTACATTTTACATACACCGCATGCCGCGTACATGCCGCGTACTATTTCGAGGAGTACACAGCATGTACGCAGGAGGTCACTAGTACACTTCAAGTACGCAGCACAGACTCTGAAAATTTAAGGAGTACACTGCATGTACGCAGGAGGGACTTGTACAAGAAAATAGTACACTGCATGTACACCGCAGATACTTTGAAATTTGTGCAGTACACTTCATATACGCGGGAAAGACTTGTACAATTTCTTTGGCATTTATACTTAGTTTTTTTTTTTATAAGTTAAAGTCTGAAGTAAACTTCATATATGCGGGAGGGACTTGTTCATTTTCTTTTGGTGTTTATACTTTGAATTTTTTTAGGTAAAAGTCTGAAGTACACTTCATGCAGGAAGGATTTGTACATTTTTTTTTTTGGAAGCAAGAACTTGATTTCCGTGTAACTTTTATCTTAATAGCATAGAATAGTTCAGATTACCGGTATTCTGAACAATGAAAATTTGCCGAACTATTTGCAATGTTCATTTGTGAAGCTTACATCTTAGTGATTTCTGAGCTGCACCTTGCATGCAGTGTAAAAATATATTCTTTTTCATTTTGAATTAATCCTGGAGCTTTCTAACTTGGATAATTGAAAAGCCTTATTTGAACTTCGTTGCATTACATTTTGTAATACATGAAATAATTACCAAGATAATGTCTCAATAGTGCCCGAATCAGAAGAATTAATAGCTCTCACTGTTTTTTGAATACTCTTAAGCAAAACACCATTCTATCATGTTTTATAAAGGCTTTAATGCTCATTATGTTAACTCATTAAGGCCTCACCAAATTAAAAAGTTGTTCATCGGATTTGCCGCTCGTATATTTTCAGAACGTTTTTGGCTAATTGCGCTCGCCCCATTGGAAAAAATCAATCCAAAATTTTTTGGTGCGCTACTTTTTACGGACGTAAAAGTGTATAAATGCTTATTTAATTCCAGTCCTAGATTTTCTCAGATGGATTTTAATCAAAATAAATACATACTACGCACACATCGTCTATAATAAATCATAATACTTATATTTAGTTGCATTAAAGTTGTTTCCCCTTGATGCAGTTACGCCATTTTCTTCAAATGTTTACCAAATTACATGCTACAAAAATTGATTTATTTCATTGAAAAGTGGATGGAGAAAAGCATACTAATTTATTTGATAACATCAATCTACATTATTTTGGTAAGGGTAAGTACTTATTGATGCATGTCACTTATTTTTTTTCTGTTTTTTTCTGTCCAAATGATCAGCATTTGCATACGAAAGTTGGTGGGGTAAGGAATTTACATTATCACAGCAGTTTCGCCACAAGAGTACACAGCATGTATGCAGCAGGAGTACACAGCATGTACGCCGCAGGACTCGGGCCAGGAGTACACAGCATGTACGCCACAGGAGTACACAGCATGTACGCCGCAGGAGTACACAGCATGTACGCCGCAGGAGTACACAGCATGTACGCTGCAGGGGTAGTACACCGCAGGCTCATTTGCATGTGAAAAGTGTATGTGCCGCGTACATGCTGCGTACTATTTCCCGCATACTAAATTCCTCCAGCGTACATCCTGTGTACTATGTAGTCCACAGCATGTACGCAGCAAGTAGTACGCGGCAGAGCTCATTTGCATGTCAAAAGTGTACTACAAACGTACTATCGGTGTATGTGCGGTGTATATCCTGCGTACTATTGATTTCAGTACACATCATGTACGCATCATATATGCTGTATGTACACAGCAAGAGTACGCAGCAGGCCTTTTTCTTCTGTAAGGGTGACCTTAGAACAACGCACCAGGATCTTGCGCGCGACAACTCTTACCCGAGATATTTGACCTATATGCGTGACCTTGACCTATGAGCGGACCTGGGTTTTGCACGCGATACATCATCTTTTTATGGTGGTCACTTTTGCAAAGTTGTTTTAATCCATGCAGGGATTTGGAAGGTACGGTCCAGACTGACTGCGGACTGACGGACAGACAGAAGGAAGGACGGTGCGATTACTGTACACCTTCGAAATCCAAACACAACAATAAAGTGTAAATACAAGGACGCGTACAGATGTTAGTTCTATAGAAAAAATAGGGGTCGGGTGCAGAGGTGGAGGAGTTAGAGGACTGTCATATCTCACACTGCACTGGGTGCATACCAGATCAGTACCCTATAACTTAATTTCGCGGACGAAGAGGCGGACAAATGAGCCATGCCATGAGAAAACCAACATAG
Organism: Mercenaria mercenaria; assembly: GCF_021730395.1. Lineage (NCBI taxonomy): Eukaryota > Metazoa > Mollusca > Bivalvia > Venerida > Veneridae > Mercenaria > Mercenaria mercenaria. The sequence continues at coordinate 21,685,925 of NC_069375.1, forward strand.
TGGATTTGCGACCAGCATGGATCCAGACCAGCCTGCGCATCCGCGCAGTCTGGTCAGGATCTATGCTGTTCGCTAACAGTTTCTCTAATTGCTATAGGCTCTGAAAGCGAACAGCATGGATCCTGACCAGACTGTGCGGATGCGCAGGCTGGTCTGGAGCCATGCTGGTCGCAAACCCACTATGTTGGTTTTCTCGTGGCACGGCTCAAATATAAAGACGAGATACTTATTTTAGGCTTACCTGCAGCAAAGAATTTTCAACAGGTTCATACAGTCCCACCGGTATCCTTGTCCTAATTCTGTTGACATGTCTCATAACAATTTGCAACCTGTCAAGGGCGTTTTGGAATGTTGTAACTACATGCTCCAACTTGAATGTCATTAGCACATACAAACCGTTGTAGATCATGTAACTATGTAACAGTTTTGAAACTTCCTCGAAGAAATCACTAAGTGTCGCGACAGAGGAACGTTCAGTTCGATCCGGTAGTGGAGACTGAATAAATAAAAAAAATAATACAAATATGAGAAGACGAAATATGCCCACCATTTTGTCTCTTCAGAAAAAAATGTAGTTTCTTGATTCCCATTTGGATATAGGGCATACGGTTGTGATTGGCTATGCTCGTAAATCACAGATACTGGTGCTAAAGCATAGTTACAAATCGATAAACACGGTTTTACGAAGGTAAACTGTAGTTCACGGCCGTAAACCTAGGTTCACGCTCGTAAACATAGGTTTACGGCCGAAATTGATAGTTGATTTCATAATCCTAGTATATCAATCGTAAACCATGGTTTACGTTCGATAAACTAGGTTCCTCGATTGAACTATGAATTTCGGTTGTTATCCTATGTTTACGACCGTAAACTTGGGTTTACGAACGTGAACCTACGTTTACGAGCGTGAACTATGGTTTACGATGTTATCCTATGTTTTCGCTCGAAAAAATAGGTTAGTATTTGAAAAACCTGGTTTTACGTTTGAAAAACCTGGTTTATCGGACGTAAACCTAAGTTCACACTCGTAAACCCAAGTTCACGTTCGTAAACATAGGTTCACGCTCGAAAATATAGGTTCAGGTCCGTAAACTATAGTTCACGGTCATAAACATAGGTTCACGTCCGTAAACATAGGTTCATGGCCGTAAACCCATGTTCACGCCCGAAATTCATTGTTGATTCTATAATCCTAATATATCGACCGTAAACCATGGTTTACGTTTGATAAACTAGGTTTTTCGATTGAACTATGAGTTTTGGTCGTTATCCTATGTTTACGATCGTTATCCTATGTTTAAGCTCGTAAACCCTGGTTCACGCTCGTAAACCATAGTTTACGAATGTAACGATCCGTTATTTCATTCTAGTCCTACCCTCTTTAATAGCTGTACTTTATTAATGTTTATGTTCCCCCTCCCATGTTGAAAATAGCACTTGTTGTTGTTGATATTTGTTTCTAAATGTAATTTCACTCATTTTATTTGTAATATGATGTACATAGATATGCATACTTTTGATTACAGATTTAATTTTTACTGTGCATCGTCGTCCGCGATCAAAATATTCATGGAAGTTTGTGCTTGAAATCGGCAGTATTTATTTCTAGCGTAAATGCTAGATTTCCGCTATTCAACTGATTTACGCTTCTTTCAACCGATACATATCGATAATAAATGTGATTTACTTACGAAATATTCCCGAAATATCCTTTCATAATGTGTTTGTTGCTTAAAATCGTTAAATAAAAGTGTAATTTCAAGTCACTTCCTGGTTTTGGAGCCGCCATTACTGCGCTTCACTCTCACGAGACGTGACGTCACAAGTATCGGAGTATAAAAGTGGGAACGGCGCGAAATTCAAAACAATACCGAACAAGGACGGTATTCGTGCGGTACACCTACCAACACTACCAACGTAAAATTATATGTTAAATATACCAACTGGTATCAATACCAATGCCAATTTAAAATCTACCATCTAGTTCAGAAAACCAAATCTGGTATACAACCATGAACAAAGAAGAGGTAATATTCTTAAAATAAATAAAGTGTGGAATTGGTTTTCCTTGTTTCCATCTCCAGCATCATCGTATACCAATTGGTATCGTATACCAATACCCGTGTTCTTTACCGTACATACTCATCTATCAAACTTCATAAGATTACTTATAGTATTATAATATCCTTGAATTGGTATTCAGTGTTAAACATTATAAATACCAATAGATCTATTGGTATATACCATTTGGCGTAAATACCAACAGTGAGTTACAGTGTAAAATATCTTAGAATTTGTGTTTACAATGGAAGTCGCGCTATATGTGTTTATCTAGTGATCGTAAATTTTAATAATCAGCTTATCTATCGTTGATACCAATTGGTATCATTGGTATCCGATACCTGCGATACCAAATACCAACGGTGTGTTACAGTGTACACTTTATTATGGACTTGTAATTCTAAATCGTTGTGTTAGATACGCGTAGTGGTCTATTATGTTTAAGCAGCAGTGATACTATTTGGTAAACAATACCAAATTCACATATTTACGTACTTCAATATTAAAAGCAACGTTCGGAGTATTATATCTATACCACTGAACAGTGATAGTTTATTTAACTTGATTCCTTACAGTGTATTTATTAACTGACGAGTAATACTTAGTGAATTTCATATTCCGGGGAGTTTTATCCCTGTGTTCCTAGTGCTGATTTCAAGTGTTACTTATTTCTAAGAAGTGTTATAAAATAGTGTGTGTTTTCTTTAAGCTGAAGTGTGTGATTAAAGGACAAGCTAAAGTTATTTATGGTGCTTAACTTTTACAATTACGGACTAAACGCGATGCACAGATAACATTTTACTGTTATAGAAATTGTCTTTATAGCATATCATTATACTTTCGTTTTTACGCTATGTATTAATACGTACATTATGTAATGCCATGCTAGTGTTCTTCTATAGTTAATAAAAGTTACAGTTAAACTTTAAAATTGCCTCCGTCATATTTACCCATAAATTAGATTATATATGAAAAACACTTTCGGTATTTGCCAAAAGCCGGGCCCAGGCGAACTCACGTAGCACCCTTTCTAGAGCTAACAGGCCAACGCTCGACGAGGGGGTTCGCTACACGAACGTGAACCTATGTTTACGACCGTGAACTGGAGTTTACAATCGTGAACCTACATTTACGAGCGTGAACTATGGTTCACGGCGTTATCCTATGTTTTCGCTCGAAAATATAGGTTAGTATTCGAAAAACCTAGTTTTACGTTCGAAAAACCTAGTTTATCGATCGTTAATCCTAGTTTTTCGACCGTGAACTAGGGTTCACGTAATTATTGGACAATTGGCTTGCCATACGCGTACCTATATATTTACAAGTGCACGCGTAAATATTATACTTGGGCGTATATTTTACGCTTGGATCCGCAATTCTGGGTGCTCGTTTATAGGGACACGCATAAATACGTGCATGCGTAATTACATATGCATGTATATATACACGCAGCTGCCTCGGTTAGAATTTGAGGAGCAAAAAAAAAAGGGTAAAAAGTAGGCCTATCACACTGATGAAAAATTCAGTTACAAAAATTCAAAAAAGTATATTAATATGAGTCGAATATATCAGAATATCATTTGCCTCATTACATCCTTGAGGCAAGGTGAGGTATAAATCCTAGCAGTCATATTGATAGCCTTGTCAGACCCTAGCACCACCCCCAGTTTGCTTATAAGTGACCTATACTCATCAAAGTTAAACCCAATTGTTTATTGTCATTATCAAATTCAAACCCCAAAACGCACAAGAGGCCACTATTTCATACCGATATTTCAAAATTTTCCAGGGGAAGAGTCCCCTGACACCACTAAAATGAGGGTACCCTTATACCTCAAACTTAAGACCATAAAATGAACAAGAAGCCACCACTTTATATCTGTATTTCGTTTTTTTCCCAGTGAGAGAGCGCATTAACCCCCCTAACACGAGAGGGTTTCCCATTCAGTACCTAAACATTTACACCAAACAATGCACCATAGGCCACCATTCCGTATCTGTATTTCAAATTTTCCAGGAAGAGAGCCCCGTGACCCCAATACAATGATGGGAGAACACCCTCCCATACCTTAACATTTAGACCATGTCTGTATTTCAATTCTATTCAGCGGGAGAGGCCTCTAAAATGCTCCCCCCCCCCCCCTACAGTACCTTATAATCAAGACAAAAATGCACCATAGGCCACCATTTCGAATCTGTATTTCAAAATTTTCCAGGAAGAAAGCCCACTGGCCTCACTAAAATGAGGGGGAAATCCCCACCATACCTTAAAATTTAGACCGAAAAATGCACAAGAGGCCACCATTTCCTACCTGACCTCCCCCCAAACACACACACAACACGGACAGAGCTCCCTCCCGTACCTACCCCATCTCGACCTATATAAACTAATAAACTACTAGTAAACTGATGAATAGCATGTTCTTGTATGTCTTTATTGGTGGTTGTCTGATTTTATTGCCTTTTAGTTACAAAAATAATTGTATCCGACCATTAAGTCCCCAAATATCCTTGTTATCAAAATATTTCTTTCTAAAAATATGAAAGTAGAATTGTGAAATAGGGCTAAAGTGACGATTTTTACTGTTATATAACACAGTCTGAGAGGGCTCCAGAACGCACCAGAGCCTTCCTGGGGACAAATATTCCAGGGGGGAGGGTATACCCCTGGACCCCCTAGATTGCGTCGGTTAAAATTTGTGTCTGGCTACGACACTGCCAGGCGGTAGATAAGTAATATTATAACGACTGATACATGATAGAAAACTAGTTTTGGCCGTAGGCTACTGCTCATTCATCCAAGCTACCATAATGGAAGCATATAATCGTGCGATATTGTTACCTGATGTGTGACTACGTAATATTTTTGTAAGAGGCCCGTCTATGTGAGACTTATCTGAATAAAGTCTGAGTGTAGACATGAATAACACTAAAACTATAGAGTACACAATAAAAGTGCTTATATCTTTCCTCACTACATTTATCAATGTATCTACCAAGATATAACTGTTACATCAACATATGAATGAATCATTACTTATATATTTAAGCAAACATCGAGAAGTCACTTCATATTTGTAGTATAAATAGGTACAATTGGTCTCCCGCTAACTGATGGCAGAAACAAGAAACAGTCTGATTTGCATTTGCAACTTATTTCTATTGTATTACGCTAACATACAATGGTTTCAACGACCTACGAATTTACCCCCCCCCCCCCCCCCCCCACACACACACACTTTCATCTGTTACAAGATGCAATAACACTAAACATGTTTAAGCATGCGAACTAATTTGGAAGTATTATACATGTAAATGTATACATATCTTTGAAATTACAAAACTGTGACAAAAATGTAAAAGTAAAGATCATCGAAAGGCAATACATTTTTACAGAAGCAGTTCCCTTAAAGGGAGGTAATCAAAAGAAATACGACTCTAGTGGTACTGTATACATAGATGATGAGCATGCACGATCTTCTCTGGGTTTAAAGTACATTTAAGGAGAAAAGTGGTGCGGTAGAGTTGTGATAGCAAAAGATGCCACAGAAATAGTCAATATTGTCCAGACGTCACTGCAATTTACCACTACCGTAGGGCTTAGGCCTGTTATTAGATGTACTAAGAATAATTTTAATCTTAGTTCGAAAAAGTTTCTTTTATCTTCCTTGTATTTCTTTAATAATAAGTCTGAGCTTGACACGGAGAAAATAAGAAAAGTTAAACAAAATTAATTTTGATAGTACCCAGCGAATTCAAGAGAAAAAAGGCAAATAGATATACATAACATTATTAATTATAGTTTGTGATTCTACCAAGGTAATAAAGGTAATAATAAAACATATCTTAGTTGGCAGTATCCACCACGGCGAACAAAGACATGTGTAGGTATGTTCTATAGGCAAGAATCCAGGACAATATTGGACGAAATTATATATTCAAGATTGCCTATGCTCGCCCATGCTTGATGTTGTTGACACTTACGAAGCTGGTCATATGTCAAATTTCTAGCTTAAAGAGAAGGGAGCCGATGTGCTGGGGTCATGAGGATGGGAGAGCTTAGGCGCCGGGGGCGGGTGAGGGAAGGGAAACCATTTAATAGTCTGCTGCATCAGTGCTAGCCATAACTGGATAGGTCGGATACAGACAGTGGGTCTACATCTAGGTAGATATAATTACAGAAATATGACCGAAACCAAGCCTGTCAGCCAGAGGGTATGATACATGGCGAGAAATACGGGCAACTAGACTCTATGTTCTTTCTAAGGCGATATGTGTGTGTGTTTGTTTTGTTGTTTCTTTGTTTTCCATGTGAAAACCAAGCCGAATCACATTTCACTTAGAATGGCTATTACGGGCCTCACATGTCAGTAGCGTGATCTCTATTAAGAGTTACCTCTAGTATAAAAGCAGGTTTTCCGCGCCAAAATTAGACCGATTAAAATTCTCTGTTCAAACTGACTGTTTGCTTGTATATTATGGCGCTGAGACGAGTTTGTGTGTGTTGGCGAAGATACGGCAGTGGTTTGGTTGTGGAGAGACTGCAGAGGTAGCGGAGGTAGCAGCGGAGGCCGGGGACTTCCAGGGAGGTATATGTTAGAGTTTGTTTACGTTTTTTCTGTTCTGTAAATGTCTGTAACCTCTGATGTCGGCGATGTTTTATCTGGGATATTTTGATGATTGTGTACACAAAAAAGACACAACATCACAACAACCCTCAAGGCTCTACCAAATTCTTTAAATTATTTTGATTTTTTAAAACATCGTGGCCGCCACTTTAGCCATAATCCTCTGAAACAGTGAAACAGCTGGTCATATTTCATAAACAATGAAGGTATATGTTTGTTGGATGATCCTCTGCCAAACTGGATTTTTTATATTGTTTTTTTTTTTTTTAGAAATCCCAGAATGTGCTAATCCAGTTCAAATAATAGATCAATAAAATGTCACTTTTGGAGGGACTCTATGAATCTAGTCCAAATAATTGTACTCGAGAGTTGAATATCGTTATATTTTTTTGACTTGTCGATATCCGCCTCTAGGCAGACAGCGTAAAATATCAAAATGTAAAATCGGTCTACCCGAGGCCTCATTATTTAGACTACTATGAATCGTGTAGATCTTCTTGTAGGAAAGCTTTAAAATTATTCTTCTAATACAGTTGATTGGTCAGTTCTGGATCACTAAGTGATATATTTGTTATTGAGCTTCGAAAACATATTTTTAAAAACACATTTTTGCACAGGGTGGAAGGAAAATCATTTTGCTTTTTAAATCACCACATTTGGTTTGAAAATTCAAAGTAAATAATTATACTGTAGGAGCAACAGTGATGTCACCACTTTGGTCAATTATGGATCATTTTGGTCTATCCATGATCATTTTTCAGTAAAACTAAAACGCACTGAGACACCTGTGAAATAAAAATTGTTTTCTCTCATCCAAACAAATCATTACACATTGGCAAGTTGGAAATATAAAAATATTTTCTTGTTTAAAAAACAATTCCTCGATTGTGTTAGTGTCCCTGTTGCGTGAGTTCGGGATCACATAGATTGACAAAATACGATTTCTTTTCGCATTCCTGTGATCTGCAAAAGTTCTGTTTTAGAATGTTATTTCCATCATTGAAGCAAATATTCATGCTAAGGATTAAATGATTATGTTTGTCATATAAGTGTATACAGTGCTGTGATTCGGAACCCCTATGATGCGGAACTGACCAACCAAATGTACTGCTTGCCTGATTATAAAGGTGGTTAATCAGATTTTGGTCAACTAATGAATTTGTTCAATACATAACCAGTTGGTCGCTGGAAGTATTTTTACATAGTATCCTTGTTTGATTTTCCTACTCTGGTTGCCCAACCAAGATAGTGTTATTTTAATATAAGTATGAATTAAATAAACATATATCAAAATTAGGCCTAATAATATGAATTTAAACACTATTATAATAAAGTTGTCAAAACTTGCTTTGGAAAGTACACTATTTTGCCAAAATTGATTAGAAGTTTAAGTTTATAAATTTATTATTACCTCCCTTTGTTTATCTTGGTTGCGCAAATATGATAGATTGAGACTAGATCAATTCCAAAGCTACACACTGTTTTAAATGTTACCTGTTTCATGTAGTTGAAATATCCCAATATCAATTAAATGCAAATATAAAACAGGAAATTATATTGAATTCGGAAGAAAGTCTAATTTTTGTTATTTTTATATTAAAGGGAGGTAATTACAAAATTTCATAAAAATTAATGAAATATACATTTCCAATAGCGATCTAACTCTATGTGATGGCTCTTTTTTCTTCCTTAATTAAATAGATCTGAAAAATGTCCTAAAATGTTGCTCGAATGTGATTAAACACCTTTAACATAATCACACAAAATTTATGTTTCTTGTGTGGTCTCATAAAAGATCTATCAGAAATGTTAAGACACATGACTGCTAGGAGTAGGAATAGGTCTGCCTAATACAGCTATTGCAGAAATTGAGAATCTTTTCGGAAATTGCCAGATTGTTTTCAAAATAATTATATACAAATGTTTTTTTTAGCTCAACTATACAAAGCGTATGGAGAGCTATCCTACTTGGCCAGGTGTCAGCGTCTGCATCAGCCTCCATCCCCATCAACTCCTTGGTTAAAGGTTTGATGATAGGTAGATAGATTTATTCGTGAAAATATATGTTATGATCAAATGTTACAAATATCACATAATAAAACAACATCATTACAAACAAACATTCAATTGTATCTCAGATTGATTAAAAAGAAAAGTGAACTAACTCTTTTATATAAATATTAGGGATGGGAACGATTATTCGATTAATCGATTTATCGTTTGTTTGGCCGATTAATCGATCACAAATTTGGTAGTCGATTAATCGAAAAAAAAAATTAAAAATTTGTTTTTCCCTAATTTCATCTCCAAAAAAATCTTGGTTAAAATTAACCCAGACGTTGCTGCATTCAATACAGACAGGATTATCAAAACACCGACAGGGAGGTGCGAAAACTTGTTTTGTTTCCTGCTAATTTGTACAATGAAGTGTCCCTGACTGATGACACGAGTTTGCAAATTCGCATTGTTCCAGATTGTAATTATGACACTTACATCCCAGAGAATCATATCATATTAAATTTTAAATGTTTCCCACACCTGCAGATCGGCACCTCAAATGAGAATCTCTTTTGGACGAATTAGCGGTTTGCAATCATCCATTAAGTATCCCCACCAATCAAACAAAACAGATTAATTGATAGAACAAGCGGATTATCCAATCGAATACATCCACCAATTAAAATTCAGGACTCAATTTTCATTTTGTCTTTAAAATCCAAAACATTTCTGTTATTTTTCCTCATTCTTATTGTTCAAATCGTTCAACACTGTGTTCTCTTAGTGATATTTGTGTCAAAATGCCGTCAAAGTCTACCGCTTGGAAATATTTCAAACGTTCTTCGGATGATAAAATGTGACCCCTAGAGAGTCGTAGTATCGAGCCCTGACTATAGGCTGTATTGCGAAAGTTTGCAGTTTCATGCCGGGGTGCGAGTCTTATGTAATATGCCGTCCCTGATATAACTGAAATTGTTGAAAAGGGCCGTAAAACAAATAGCTTTGACCTGTCACCCCTAGAGAGTCATAGTATCGAGCCCTGACTATAGGCTGTATTGCGAAAGTTTGCAGTTTCATGCCGGGGTGCGAGTCTTATGTAATCTGTTGTCCCTGATATAACTGAAATTGTCTGTGCACGTATTTTTGTTTTGTTTGTTTGTTATGGGATTTTTAGCTCGACGTTTCAAAGAATAGTCTAGCTATTCTACTCACCCTGGCGTCGGCGTCTGCGTCACACCTTGGTTAAGTTTTTGCATGCAAGTACATACAGCCATCAATTAAAGGCATATAGCTTTGAAACTTATTTTTTCTTTTTCTAGGTCAATTACCAACCTCTCTGGGTCAAGTCCCATAACTCTGACATGTATTTTGAGCAAATTATGCCCCCTTTTGGACTTAGAAAATTTTGGTTAAAGTTTTACATGCAAGTTATTATCTCCAAAACTAATGCAGATATTGATTTGAATCTTCACATGTGTCTTCGGGGTTATAAAACTAGTTGATAGCAGCAAGTCCCATAACTCTGACTTTCATTTTGGCCAAATTATGGCCCCTTTTGGACATAGAAAATTCTGGTTAAAGTTTTGCGTGCAAGTACATACAGCTATTTCTAAAAGGCATATAGATTTGAAACTTGTTTTTTCTTTTTCTAGATCAATTACCAACCTCACTGGGTCAAGTCCCACAACTCTGACATGTTTTTTGAGCAAATTATGCCACTTTTAGACTTAGAAAATTTTGGTTGAAGTTTTACATGCAAGTTATTATCTCCAAAACAAATGCAGATATTGATTTGAAACTTCACATGTGTCTTCGGGGTTATAAAACTAGTTGATAGCAGCAAGTCCCATAACGCTGACCTTCATTTTGGCCAAATTATGCCCCCTTTTGGACTTAGCAAATTCTGGTTAAAGTTTTGCGTGCAAGTACATACAGCTATTACTAAAAGGCATATAGATTTGAAACTTATTTTTTTCTTTTTCTAGATCAATTACTAACCTCACTGGATCAAGTCCCATAACTCTGGCATGTATTTTGGGCAAATTATGCCCCCTTTTGGACTTTGAAAATTCTGGTTAAAGTTTTACATGCAAGTTTCTATCTCCAAAACTAATGCAGATATTGAATTGAAACTTCACATGTGCCTTCGGGGTTATAAAACTAGTTGATAGCAGCAAGTCGTATAACTCAGGCGTATATGCATTTTGGTCAAACTATTCACCCTTTTGAACTTAAAACTCTTTTGATATTTAACCTTTCTGGGTAATATTTTCCAGCTTCAGGGACAATATTTCGAATAGTCGAGCTTGGCTGTCTTACGGACAGCTCTTGTTAATGCACTTATTACTTTTTGTCATTACAGGGGAAATGACAAGCACGAAAAATAAATATATACAACAATACAATGCACGTTATGCCGCCCGGAATCATAAACTTTTGATGACTGAATTACCTCCCTTTATTTCTGTAACGTTTAGTGCGTGATACGGAACAAGTGCCCGTTCTTGATACGATTAATCGTTCGAAAAAATTAACGATTAATCGAATAGTAAAATCGGTAATTGTTCCCATCCCTAATATATATAAATAAATAAAGAAATCACAGAATAACCCATAAAGTATTACTACTTATTTCCAATGGGGTCCTTGTGAAACTTTTGCCCAAGAAAGACAACTCTTACTAACATGAATAATAATCTAACCAAGAGTTACATGTATATGTCTACCAAAGAAATCCCTGATATGTTTGTTTCAAGTATCACAAATATCACAGTTATATTCAATTATGACATACATATCACAGAATAAATCAAGAATATTGTCCAAAAATGATAAAATGATGTCATACAACTAATAAAAGATACAATCTGATTGTTCAGCACTTTTCATACATTCAGTGAGTTCCATTTGACTGCCTTTTTAGCTCGACTTTTCGAAGAAAAAGTAGAATATTTCACTCGCACCGGGGTCGGCGTCAGTGTCATTGTTGCTGTTAGTTAAAGTTTTTTTATAAAGTCAGATATCTCTGTTACTATCAAAGCTTAAAATAGTTATTTACTATCAAAATCTACACCAGGAGAAACAATCCCCATAACTCTGATTTGAATTTTGACAGATTTATGCCCCTTTTTGACTTAGAATTTTTGGTTAAAGTTTTGATAAAGTCAAATATCTCTGGTACTATCAAAGCTATTGACTTGAAACTTAGTTATTTACTATCAAATTGTACATCAGGAGAAACAATCCCCATAACTCTGATTCAATTTTGTCAGAGTTATGCTCCTTTGTAACTTAGAATTTTTTTATTGAAGTTTTTGATCAAGTCAAATATCTCTGTTATTATCAAAGCTATTGACATGAAACTTAAATTAGTTGTTTACTATCAAAGTGTACATCAGGAGAAACAAACCCCATAACTCTGATTTGAATTTTGTCAGAGTTATGCTCCTTTGTAACTTAGAATTTTTGGTTAAAGTTTTTGATAAAGTCAAATATCTCTGTTTAATATTATCAAAGCTATTGACATGAAACTTAAAATAGTTATTTACTATCAAAGTCTACACCAGGAGAAAAAAAAACCCATAACTCTTTGAACTTTGACAGAGTTATGTCCCAGTTTAATTTAGATATTTTGGTTAAAGTATTATAAAAAATTTTACTGACAAAGCTCTAATTCAGTCAAGCACTGAGAAAAGTCAAGCGCGCTGTCTTACCGACAGCTCTTATTTAAAAGTATACTTGTTTTTTTTTTTTTTTTTTTTTTTATGTTATTAGGAAGGCTATTCCAGTTATTTATAGCTTGATAATAAAAAGCAGTAGATGTAAAACTTCCACCTGAGGTATATGAAAGGAGTTAACACTATGTCTACAACTATAGGAATGTTTCTTAGAAACAAGAGAGAAATTATTAATCAAATTAGCTGGACAACTATTATTGAAAATTTTGTGAACATGATTGAGTCTTAAGTGTTTAACTCAGTTTTCAGTATTAAGCCATCCAATATTACAAAAATCTGACACTTTCAAAGATCTCTTATTTCCACAACCTGATAACTTTGTTTTAAGTCACTTGTAATCTATTTTTCAACTGTTTTGAAATACCACTACACCAGTATGAAGAAGCGCAGTCAAAATGACATTTTAGAATTGACTTTTTTAACAATGTTGTTAATTGTGGATGTAGTAGAAAGATTGTGATTGATTTTGTGATTCTGTGGTATGACCATTACAATATACATTTAATTTTTCAATCTTTTCTAGTTTTCTTTTAGAACCAAACAAGATACATTAAGTTTTGCCAAGATGCAGTGATAATTTCTTGTCAACTAACCATTTGCTACAGTTTTCAAGTTCTTTTTCTCGAACATTTTAATTACATCTGGATCTTTTTGTGAAAATAGGATAGCACTATCATCTGCATATAAAATTAATTTGCACTTATTACTAATACTAAAACTAATACTCATATCATTGACATAGCATAGAAAAAGTAATGTACCCAAAATACTTCCTTGCAAAACACTGCACTTCCACTTTATTATACATTCAAAGGACATATTATGTTATGACGCCAGTGTCTGTCTGTCCGTCCGCCGTCCGTTAGCAATTTCGTGTCCGCTTTGTAACTTTTGAACCACTTGAAGGATTTCAAAGAAACTTAACACAAATGTTCACCACACATAGACGACGTGCAGAGTGCATGTTTTTGATGTCTCATTTCAAGGTCAAGGTAACTCTTAGGGGTCAAAGGTCCTGTAAGTGTGTTTCATGTCTGCTTTGTACTCTTGAACTGCTTGAAGGATTTCAAAGAAACTTTACACAAATGTTAACCACACTGAGACGAAGTGCAGAGCACTTGTTTCGAATGACTAGCTTTAAGGTCAAGGTCACACTTAGGAGTGAAAGGTCATATATGACTTTGCTGTGTCCGCTCTGTAACTCTTGAACTGCTTGAAAGATTTCAAAGAAACTTGGCACAAATGTTCACCACACTGAGGCGACATGCAGAGCGCATGTTTTGGATGACTCACTTCAAGGTCAAGGTCACACTTAGGGGTCAAAGGTCATATATGACTTTGCTTTGTGTATAATGCTCTGCATTACAGTGCTCTTGTTTTTATTTGGCAGATCTCTTTTTTAGCTCACCTGAGCCAAAGGCTCATGGTGAGCTTTTGTGACCGCTCAGTGTCCATCGTGCGTTGTGTGTCTGTCAACATTTCTAAAAAAATCTTCTTGAAAACCCACTGGGCAGCATTATACTAAACTTCACAGGAATGATCCTTTGATGGTCCCCTTTCAAAATTGTTCAAAGAAATTAATTCCATGCAGAACTCTGGTTGCCATGGCAACCGAAAGGAAAAACTTTAAAAATCTTCTTGTCCAAAACTGCAAGACATAAAGCCTTGATATTTGTCGTGTGACATCATCTTATGGTCCTCTATCAAGATTGTTCAAATTATGCCCCTGGGGTGAAAAGAGGCCCCACCCCGGGGGTCACAAGTTTTACATAGACTTATATAGGAAAAAACTTTAAAAATCTTCTTGTCTAAAACCACAAGACCTAGACCTTTGATATTTGGTATGTAGCATTGCCTTGTGGTCCTCTACCAAAATTGTTAAAATAACTCTGGGGTGAAAAGAGGCCCTGTCCCGGGGGTCCCAAGTTTAACATAGACTTATATAGGGAAAATAAATAAAAATCTTTTTGTCTGAAAGTTCAAGGCCTAGGCCTTCGATATTTGGTATGTATTATTGCCTAGTGGACCTCTAATAGGATTGTTCAAATTATGCCCCTGGGGTTATAAGAGGCTCTACCCTGGTGGTCACTTGTTATTAGAGTTATATAGGAAAAAATACTTCAAAAATTATCAGATCATATTTCCTAGACATTTTAATTATATTTACCTGATGTACCCAAGTGATTACATGTCACCTTACTGTGGCCTTGACCTACTTTCTTGTTTTTGAGATACAGCCTTGAAATTTGGATGACATGTACAGTTTTGCAAACCGATCTTAAAACTGACTTTCAGTTACCATGAATGTGACCTACTGACCTACTTTCTAATATTTTAGCATCAGTTTGCCATTTGAAACATGTGGCTCATATTACTCAGGTGAGCGATTTAGGGTCATCATGACCCTCTTGTTGTTCTCTTACAATAATTTTTTTTATTACTTCCCTTTTTTGTTACTATAAATAGCTTGTTTTGAAACTTTTTATTATTGGCAGTAGGGAAAAACCGAGACCACATTTCTGTGGTACAACATGGATGGTACATTCAATTTTTAGATTGTTTTTGACATAACTTTACCTGGTAAGAATTTTTTTATGGATTTACAATTTTTTTTTGGAATTTCTTCTTTTTGTTGTCCCTGTCCTTTGGGCTTCAACAGTCAAGTTCTTTAAATTTTGCTCCCATCCTCTGATGTAACCCTTCGGGCGTATATTGCCCGAATTGGTGGCGCTCTTGTTGCAAAAGTTTTCCTTTTGTTACTGTATGTCTCTTTTATACTTACTTAATGATTTGGTACACTTTGTCTCTGTTACTATTAAATACATTTGTACATTTGACACAGACTTAAACATTGTAGACTATCTTCATCCACCTAGGAGTCATAAAATGAGCTGCGCCATGAGAAAATCAACAGTGTATTTGCGACCAGTATGTATCCAGATCAGCCTGTGCAACCACACAATCTGGTCAGGATCCATGTTGTTCACTAACAGTTTCTTTAATTGCAATAGGCTTTGAAAGCGAACAGCATGGATCCTGACCAAACTGCACATATATGCGGGCTGATCTGGATCCATGCTGGTCGCAAACGCACTATGTTGGTTTTCTCATGGCGTGGCTCAGATGATCATTGCAGCTTCCTCTTATGTAACCAGTTTAACTATCCAGCATCAAAACAGTCTGTGACAGCTGTTATTTCTTGTAGTATCCTGTCATCTCCATCAGCCTACTATACCTAACTCTCATCCCCCAAAAAACAGTTTATAGTGTTTCTTAATCAGGCTCATAGTATTCTGACCCATGTCTCACATTAATGCTCTCCTTCCACGGTTCAGCTGTAATAACCAGTTATAGACTAAAAAGCAACATTAACATGGTGTATACCCATATCGGATCCCTCTCTGTAGAAAATGAGAAAACGGATCCCTCTCAGTTCGGGCACAGGACACTCTCTGTGCTAAACAATGAACTCAAACGTCAGTCAGCTCGGACTATCAAATTTTTCGTCCTAAACACATTTTTGTGCATAAAAACATATGTCCCACTGAATGGCGTAGCTATGTACATTGCTTTTTTATTATAATAGCCGGAGGTACTGTCCTGGATGAACATCATGCGATGTTTATGAAACTTAAATACGACTTTCCTTGAATATAGCAAATATCTAGTACCTTAGATGTGAAGCCATTGATGATCTGTCTTATGATCTGTCTTATTTGTAAATACACAATATGTTGATATTTTCATCATATTTCCTTAAAAACGCTCTACTTTCGATTTTGTTAATGCACAGAATCCCCCTCAGTCGGCTCAATTTTGCTTCACAGGATCCCTCTTGACTCTCTTCATACAGCACCAGAACCCTCTTGGACACAATTATTTTTCTATCGGCACAGATGCCCTCTCAGTTTAACTTCAATGTTAAAGTTATGAAATGGTGTTCGCAATAATTATAAGTTATTAGCTATGCACAAGTTTTGCAGTGGAAATATTCTTCCGCTAAAGAATGATCAAGAGCATATTTACCGATGCAAAGAGGATAACCTTTTTATTACATATGCATACAATGTAATGTAACTACACTATATTTTTTTTTTCAATAGGCTGAATAAGATTGACAATACTGAACTAAATAAAAAAAGTTAATGCCATGACACACATTCAGTAACGCCACGCATCCGATATGGAATTCAGGCATCAGTATATGTACTGATGTTTTCTGTACAGTGACTACACCAGGTACCTAATCTTGGCCAGGACCTATACACCAACGTAAATAATTGTAGTTTAATAGTAACTCGAAATTTCGACTTAGTAACTCATATTTTCAACTTAATAACTCGAAATTTCGAGTCAGTAATTAGAAAAATTTCGAGTTAATATACACCTGGCACTAATGCTCTTCCATAGGTAACAGTAAATATGATAATAAAATTTAAATATGAAAGTTATGTGATATTGCTTATTTATTTTCAATTTAAAAGCATATTAAGGGAAGTTAAAACACCATGATCTATACCCTTAGAAACAGATGTCATTTTCAATAAGAATTCCATCTCAAAATAACACTGAAGTTGAGAGTGCCAGTGCCGATAGAAAATTTTGTCGAAGAGGGTTCCTGTGCAGGGTTCAGAGAGTCCTGTGAGGCAAATTTGCATCGACTGAGAGGGATCCCGTGCATCAACGAAATCGAAAGTAGGGCGTTTTTAGCTCACCTGTCACAAAGTGACAAGGTGAGCTTTTGTGATCGCGTGGTGTCCGTCCGTCCGTCCGTCCGTGCGTACATGAACTTTTGCTTGTGACCACTCTAGAGGTCACATTTTTCATGGGATCTTTATGAAAGTTGGTCAGAATGTTCATCTTGATGATATCTAGGTCAAGTTTGAAACTGGGTCACGTGCGGTCCAAAACCAGGTCAGTAGTTCTAAAAATAGAAAAACCTTGTGACCTCTCTAGAGACCATATTTTTCAATGGATCTTCATGAAAGTTAGTCAGAATGTTCACCTTGATGATATCTAGGTCAAGTTTGAAACTGGGTCACGTGCCGACAAAAACTAGGTCAGTAGGTAAAAAAATAGAAAAACCTTGTGACCTCTCTAGAGGCCATATTTTTCATGGGATCTGTATGAAAGTTGGTCTGAATGTTAATCTTGATAATATCTAGGTCGAGTTTGAAACTGGGTCAACTGCGGTCAAAAACTAGGTCAGTAGGTCTAAAAATAGAAAAACCTTGTGACCTCTCTAGAGGCCATACTTTTGAATGGATCTTCATGAAAATTGGTCAGAATGTTCACCTTGATAATATCTAGGTCGAGTTTGAAACTGGGTCACGTGCCGACAAAAACTAGGTCAATAGGTCAAATAATAAAAAAATCTTCTAATATAATATAAAAAGCCTCTCTAAAGGCCATATTTTTAAATGGATCTTCATGAAAATTGGTCTGTATGTTCACCTTGATGATAACTAGATAAAATTCGAAAGTGGGTCACATGCGGTCAAAAACAAGGTCAGTAGTATAAAAATAGAAAAACCTTGCGACCTCTCAAGAGGCCATATTTTTCATGAGATCTTCATGAAAATTGGTGAGAATGTTCACCTTGATGATATCTAGGTCAAGTTCAAAACTGGGTCACATGCCTTCAAAAACTAGGTAATTAGGTCAAATAATAGAAAAACCTTGTGACCTCTCTAGAGGCCATATTTTTCAATGGATCTTCATGAAAATTGGTCAGAATTTTTATCCTGATATCTAGGTCAAGTTCAGAACTGGGTCACATGAGCTCAAAAACTAGGTCACTATGTCAAATAATAGAAAAAAACGACATCATACTCAGTTCAAAACTGGGTCATTTGGAGACAGGTGAGCGATTCAGGACCATCATGGTCCTCTTGTTAAGGAAACATGATGAAAATATCCATATAAAGTGTGTTTACAAGTAAGATGGGATCAACGACTCCACATCTAAGGTACCACATATTTGCTATATCTAAGAAAGTTGTATTTAAGTTTCATAAACATCGCACGATGTTCATCCAAGCCAGTACACTCCGTCCACATTAAATCTTTGTTTGGACTTGTGTGAACTGATAAAACAAATGTAACGATAAAAAAGCAATGGTATATAGCTACGTCATTACGATAGGTCTTGGATTCCATGATGACTCTGTTAGATCCAGTCACAGGTTCTGGTGATACAGCCCTTAATTATGTCTCCCACCACATAGTGGTGTGGGAGACATATTGATTTACTCCAGTCTGTGTGTCTGTCTGTCTGTCACAAAGCTTGTCCGCACTCTAAGTTGAACATTTCTCATCTGATTTTCACCAAACTTAAACAAAATGTGTTTGACCATAAGAACTCGGCCAAGATCGATAACTAGCCAAATCGGTCCAGGCGTATTGGAGTTACGGCCCTTGAATTACCAAAAATCAGCCTTTTTAATCTTGTCCGCACTCTAAGTCGAACATTTCTCATCCGATCTTCACCAAACTTGAACAAAATGTGTTTGACTATGAGACCTCGGCCAAGTTCGATAACTAGCTAAATCGGTCTAGGCATTTTGGAGTTACGGCCCTTGAATTATCAAAAAATCGGCCTTTTTACTCTTGTCTGCTCTCTCAGTCGAACATTTCTCATCCAATCTTCACCAGATTTGAACAAAATGTATTTGGCTATAAGACCTTAGCCAAGTTCGATAACTAGCCAAATCAGCCCAGGCACTTTTGATTTATGGCCCTTGAATTACTGATTGGATCCACTCGTCCAGACCATCTAATTGGATCTACTCGTCTAAACCATCAAGAGAAACTAGACATTTTTGATAGGGGCAGTTGTGGGAGACATGCGCTTTTCTCAAAAGCATCTCTAGTTGATCCATGAAATAGCCAAAATTTGTTAATTTTTACCTTCCAATCCCATTGTAGAAGTGACACTTTCCATTTAGGCTCTTTCAGCCATATAGAGGTTTCATTTATGCTTTGATTTGATAGATACTTGCATAGAATGTTTATCTTGATGATTTCTAGGCCAAGTTCAAAACTGGGTTATGTAGCCTCTAAGGGTTAAAAACTAGGTCACCTGGTCAAATCAAAGGAAAAGCTTGTTAACACTCTTGAGGCCACATTTATGACCCTGTTTTCATGAAACTTGGTCAGAATGTTTATCTTGATGATTCATAGGCCAAGTTTGAAACTGGCTCATGTGATGTCAGAAACTAGGTTGCTTTCTCAAATCAACCTAAAAGCTTGTTAACACTTTAGAGGCCACATTTATGACCATATCTTCATGAAACTTGTTCAGATTGAATCTTGATGATTCCAAGGCCAAGTTTAACAGGTGAGTGATATAGGATCATCATGACCCTCTCGTTTTTCCACTGATTTTAGGCTGTAGAAATATAGCTGGATGAATAAACCAAAGCCTATGATTAGCGTTACCATAAAGCAAAACTTCGAAATTAATCAACATGATTTCCAGTGCAATTAAATGTCAACAATATAGCAATTTCTTAACGAGACTTTGTTGTCTTTAATTTATTCAAACTTTGCTTTATTTGCTAAGATGGCATGCATGGTGTCCCAAACATCTGTTTTTATCTCAACTATGCAAAGTATTGAGTCTGTCCTATTCAACTCTGCATCCTTCCGCATCCTCGCTTTGGTTAAAGTTTTGATGCACTTTCTCTTTATCTCTGTAATAACTTGATTGATTTGTTTCAAACTTAAAATGGTTATTCCTTATCATCACCCTCCTCAAGTTGCACAAGGGTGATAACTCTTGCAATAATATTTCATGAATTATCTCCCCTTTTGACCTAGAATTTCAGGTTAAAGTTGTAGTGCTCTTTCACTCTGTCTCAGTTATTACTAAATGGATTTGATTCAAATTTAAATTAGTTGTTTTACATCATCACCCAAACCATATGAAACAAGGTCCATGACACTTTCACCAATATTTCATGAATAATCCCCCTTTTTGCTTAGAATTTCACATTAAGGTTTTAGAAATTAAGGTTAGGCCAGAGTTCTTTGATTTTTCGTTACTCAGACCCGCCGACCCTATTTTCCGTCATTTTCAAAAAAAAATAAAAATTGAAATTTCAAAAATTTCAAAATTATTTTCGGGCGACGATCGATGTTTTGCTGCATTCTGACGATGACGACAACGTCGATATTCATCAGCGCATTATCCGTCAGTGTCATATAGGTGCAATTTCCGCTCAAATGGAAGTGTCTCCCGTACGTAAACAAAAACTTGAGTGAAATATTTAAGATTGTCTTTTAACGATTTATGCGCGATGGAAAAGCGGAATATTTGGTTTATGATCTAGTATATAGACAATAAAACAACGAAAAACAAGTTCTGTAAATGTTACGGTCAGTAACCATGTCTCAAAATGTTAGAAAAACAGATTTACCCGACGTAAATAACAACGGCAACATTGAATGTGAATTTGACATGCCTTTGGCAGTTATTACATGAGGATGAGGTATAGGGGCAACAAAGTGCTGCCAAACAAACGAGTCATCCGTTTGAGATTTTGGGGGGTTTTTTTACCAGGAGGGAAAGGGGCCTAGGCCTGTGATTTGGAGCAAAAACAGCTCGGTGTTTGGGCAAAGGGGAATAAAAAACCTGATGTAAAGTCAGTTTTTGGGGAAAACTGCATAATTTAAAAGATATTTTCTGAGGGAAGGACCCTATTATGAAGGGGATAAAACCCTGTGATATGCTTATGAAGACATATATATATTACAAGTTGCCTGATTGGAGGTATTTAGTTATATATAATTATATTCCATTGCATACAAATCCTTTTCAAGGACCTATCTAGCTACTTATTCTTTCAGTCATTTTCTGGCCTTCGAATGTAAAATAAAGAGTGGCCCGACTTTGAATCACTTGTCCCTGACCACTGTGGGATCGAGCCCCACTCAGGTCATCATGTGAAAAAGTCAAAAAGATATCCAGCTGGCTGACGGAAGGTAGGCCATTCTACCCAGATGCCAATTCTTGCCGGAGATGATGCCCAGAGGAGTACCTGGGTTCTTCCTGCACCATTTAAGTCTGGAAAATCACCATATGACCGATAAAATTGTGTCAGTGTGACTTATAACACAACAAATAAATATTAAAATGTATTAAATAAAGATCTTGGTCAGAAAAGTTTATGAATTAAAAATAAAAGTATGCACATGCTAGAAATGAAACCAGTCGATCAGACCAGTGAAAATTGCTATTCAGTCATCAGTTTAATACTCGCCGGAGATGTTATGACCAAGGGCAAATAGTACCCATGCCCAAAGAGTGATTTTGTTAAAGTTTTTGAAATCAACAATTTTATGTTCAAGATAATAAAAAAGTTAAACACAGAATGGTAATTTTCTTTGTATTACATGTTAAATGCGTATTAAAGTAGTGTTAAAGTCCTTTCAGGCAACACATTTGAGGTGATCACTTATCGTCTGTTGTTTTAGTAAACTTTACTGCCTTTTTATTTTTTTCCCTCCTCCTGTCAACATTTTTCTGCCCAAAATCCGAGTAACAAAAAATAAAAAAACTCTGGCCTTAATTTTGATGCATTTTCACTATATCTCTGTTATTACAGAGAGGATTTGATTCAAACTTAAAATAGTTGTTTGGCATTAATTATGCCCCCTTTTTGTTTAGAATTATACCTATTTAATGTTTTGAAACTATCTCTCTTATTACTTAATTCATTTGACACAAACATAAGCCATTGTGCAATACCTTCATCCACATTGGAGCCATTAAACACTCCAGTGACTGCTCAAGCTTCCTCAGTGCCCATTTCCACTATCCAGTATCGAAATAGTTGAGCGCACTTAACTGTCTCCTGTGACAGCTCTTGTTGGTTTTTGTTGTAAAGTGGGTTAGTATTACTAAGCAGGTTAATAACTCTGCCATACTTGTGACATTCAAACTCTTGTGGAAAATGGAGGCATTTTATTGCTCTATCCTATTTTTACAAAATATTTTAAATTTCAATATTGATTGTCAGTCTCTGACAGTTGAAATTTAATTTTTAAGTTCTGGTAAAATTGACTATCAATATTTCAATCTCAAACTCAGCTATTCTGTGAACAATGGGCCTGTAAAATAAAAAAAAAATAGAAAAATAGTTTCCACTTCTTTTTTTGTTAAGAATTTTTTTTTGTCTGAAAGACATACTTGTCATTTAACTGCTCCGGTAATTCTCTCGTTTTTCATGTTCATTGAAGTGATGCGACAATATGACAGAACAAAATATTTTGTAACTTCTTTTTTTGTAAAGCAAAGTATAAAAAATCTGAAAACTAGTATTGTCCTTGCCAGCTGGAGACTTGATAACAAGTCCACCAATTTAGAATGTAGGAAAATAATGTCTTTTACAAGAAATGAAATAAGTATGAGAAATAAGCAATACACTCAGAAACAAAAATTAGCAATATATGTCAGGGAAAGAAGCACGCCATGTCAACTTCAGCGAGCCTAGCTGTACAAGGATGTGGAAAATGTTAACACTAGATTGTCATTGGCTAAGGCTAACAGATTGTAAACCTATCTTAAGATTCTAATGAAATCAAGTCATATATAACTGTAAGCAGTATTTAAAGAAAACTCATGAACGCTGTTTTTTTTCTATTTTCAGGTGTGGAGGACTTTTTTCCTGCTGAGGTCTTCAGGGGTGAACCACAGGCCAGTGGCGAGGAGGTTGTCATGGTTGTAGGCGAGACCGAGTCGTTGGATGAGGTCCCTTCTGTCAACCAGGTACCAGAGGTGGACCCTGTGGTGCCAGCCCGTCTGACTTCTTTCCTTGGGGAACGGGAGGATCCTCAGTTTGCTGTGTCGGCTCAGCCTGAGGCAGGAACAGTTGAGGTTCCTGTACCAGATGTGGCTCTGGTTCTTCCTGAGGTGAGTCCTGTTCATGCAGCGGTTGATTTGGTTCTTCTGATTTTATTTTTTTCACATAATTATATATATACTTTCAAATGCATCTATACTTGATTTACATATTAATTTTCATCTTTAGTCAGTATATACTTGTTCTTTTACGTATTTGTTTTGTTTTCAATTTTTGGTGTTAGTTTTATTTTGTTTTCAGTTAATTGTGTTGGTTTTATTTTGTTTTCAGTTTTTGCATTGGTTTTGTTTTGTTTTCAGTTTTTGTTTTTATGTTATGTTTTGTTTTCAGTTTTTGTGTTGGTTATGTTTTGTTTTCAGTGTTTGTTGTTTATTTACATATTAATTTTCATCTTTAGTCAGTATATACTTGTTCTTTTACATATTTGTTTTGTTTTCAGTTTTTGGTGTAAGTTTTATTTTGTTTTCAGTTATTGTGTTGGTTTTATTTTGTTTTCAGTTTTTGCGTTGGTTTTGTTTTGTTTTCAGTTTTTGTTTTTGTGTTATGTTTTGTTTTCAGTTTTTGTGTTGGTTATGTTTTGTTTTCAGTGTTTGTTGTTTATTTACATATTAATTTTCATCTTTAGTCAGTATATACTTGTTCTTTTACATATTTGTTTTGTTTTCAGTTTTTGGTGTTAGTTTTATTTTGTTTTCAGTTATTGTGTTAGTTTTATTTTATTTTCAGTTATTGTGTTAGTTTTATTTTGTTTTCAGTTTTTGCGTTGGTTTTATTTTGTTTTCAGTTTTTGTGTTGGTTTTATTTTGTTTTCAGTTATTGTGTTGGTTTTATTTTGTTTTCAGTTTTTGCGTTGATTATGTTTTGTTTTCAGTTTTTGTGTTGGTTATGTTTTGTTTTCAGATTTTGTGTTGGTTATGTTTTGTTTTCAGTTTATGTTGTTTGTTTATTTAATACTATTGAAACACAAGTTTATATACTTTAAAGTGTAATATTTACTTGAATTTAACATTTACTTTATCGTTTAATTCACTTTATCGTTAGTCAGTATGTACTTTCTTTGTTCACATTTTATTTATTCTTTTACTTAAATTACATGTTGGTATAAGTAACTTGATTTAAAATGCTTTTATAAGGCCATATTGTAAAAATGATATGTTGTTTTTATAATCTATTGTCATTATCAGAAGTAAAAGTTCAGCATCACTTGCCCAGAAGTAAAAGTTCAGCCATCAGCTTGCCCAGAAGTAAAAGTTCAGCATTACTTGCCCAGAAGTAAAAGTTCAGCCATCAGCTTGCCCAGAAGAAAATGAGGTTCAGGAAAAATGTGTTACGTCACTTATCAGCACTGTAATATAAAGATCTCTGTTATACTTTCAACTTTAAATAAATACGTTCTTGATTATTCTGTGTGTATTTTAGTATTTTATTATGTACATATACATATATACTTTCAAATGCATCTATACTTGAATTACACATTAATTTTCATCTTTAGTCAGTATATACTTGTTCTTTTACATGTTTGTTTTATTTTGTTTTCAGTTAATTGTGTTGGTTTTATTTTGTTTTCAGTTTTTGCATTGGTTTTGTTTTGTTTTCAGTTTTTGTTTTTGTGTTATGTTTTGTTTTCAGTTTTTGTGTTGGTTATGTTTTGTTTTCAGTGTTTGTTGTTTATTTACATATTAATTTTCATCTTTAGTCAGTATATACTTGTTCTTTTACATATTTGTTTTGTTTTCAGTTTTTGGTGTAAGTTTTATTTTGTTTTCAGTTATTGTGTTGGTTTTATTTTGTTTTCAGTTTTTGCGTTGGTTTTGTTTTGTTTTCACATTTACTTTTTTGTTTAATTTACTTTATCGTAAGTCAGTATATACTTTCCTTGTTCACATTTTATTTATTCTTTTGAATTATATGTTGGTATAAGTAACTTGATTTAAAATGCTTGCCCAGAAGTGAAAGTTCAGCTATCAGCTTGCCCTGAAGAAAATGAGGTTCAGGAAAAATGTGTTACGCCACTTATCAGCACTGGTGGACAGAGTAAAGATTACAGGTTTACAAAAATTGAAGTAGAGGTATTTATATGTCTTTTTTTCTTAGTTCAGCTATTCTTTCAGTTGTTTTGATATATAAATTTCCTATTGTACTGGTTATACACCTATATTTTTTATATTATCTAAGGCTATATTGTAGAACGGATATGTTGTCTTTATAACATATTGTCATTATCAGAAGTAACTATCTGCTGTGGAACAGTTTCAGCCCTGAAGAATGTGAGGTTCAGGAAGAATGTGTTAAACCACTTGTCAGCAATGACGGATAGAGAAAAGATTACAGGCTTTTATATATGCAGGAGTTGAGGTATATGTCCTTTTTTTCTAATTTCTTTTCTTTCAGTTATGTTGACAGGGAAGTAAATATTATCACAAGTTCATATATACCATTTTTTATGAAATAGGAACAATTACATGACCTAGAGTTTCAGTAATTTCAACATGATATATGTTATGTTGATGTATGTGCTTCATGTTCTATACATTATATGTTTATACTTGCACTTTATGTTGTTTAAGTACTTGTTTAATTCTATTACTAAAGATCAGAGTATAAAGTATTGATGTTGAAATGTAAGTTGTTATTTCATTTGAAGTAAAGTTCAGCAATTAGCTTTGAAACTTGGGCAGTGAAGAAGATTAGGTTCAGGAGGAATGTGTTACACCACTTGTCAGCAATGATGGATAGAGTAAAAGAGTAAAAATTACAGGTTTTTACAAATGCTGAAGTTGAGGTATGTATACGTCTTTTTTTTTATATTTCACTTCCTTTAGTTATGTTGTAATATAAATGACCTATTGTGCTGTTGATAACCTATATTCTTGGATATTTGTTATTTTATATGTTTTTTGTTTTTATTTTTCTGTTTGTTTATAACCTTCACTTGGGGCACAACAAGCTCAATGTTCACATGTACAAGAAATACAGACTGGCACCATCACCGACCTATCAATGTGGTGAGCAAGATCAGATTACTGAGCAGTTACTCCAGAAATGTAAAAGGCATGACCAGGAGCGAACTGCGACTTGGCCGATAGATACCTCAATCCTCCAGAAATTGTATGAAGGCATTGAACATCTGCGGCAAACCACAAGTTTCATCGAGGATGCTGGTCTGATAGTGTAGGGCAAACGAAGAAGTTTATAAACCAACTGATTTTGTAAACTTGAGTAAGTTAAACATTTTTTTTGTGTGTGTTTTCTTGTGTTGTTTGTTTATTGTCTACAACCTTATACTGTTTTTTATGAAATGTTAAGAAAAATTTACATGAACTTCGTAATTTCAGCCTGAAATATCTTATGTTGTCATATTTGTGCTTTGTGTTCTAATATTACATTCTTTATTTACTTGTACTTCATGTTTGTTATAGTACTTGTTTGATTCTATTATTAAAAGTCAGATCATGAAGTACTGAGATTTATTTTTGTCTTGAAATGCAACTTGTTATTGTAATAGAAATAAATTTCAGCCATCAGCTGTGGAAGTTTTGTTTCGGCAGTGAAGAACATGAGGTTCAGTACTGATGGATTACACCAATTGTTAGGAATCATGGACAGAGAGCAATGCTTATATAAAAGTTGAGGTATGCATACAAGTCTTTCTGTGTGTGTGGGGGGGGGGGGGCAGAAAATAGATCTCTGTATGATATATTGTTCCGTAAAATAAACCCTGCTGTAATTTTTAGCTCAACTATACGAAGTATGGACAGCTATCCTACTCAACCTGACGTCTGCGTCCTTCCACGTCCGCACTTCGGTTAAAGTTTTGATGCACTTTCTCTTTATCTTTGTTATTACTTGACTTGTTGATGGATTTACTTCAGACTTAAAATGGTTGTTCCTCATCATCACCCACATAATATTGCACAAGAGTCATAACTCTGACACCAATATTTTATGAATTATCCCCCCTTTTTACTTAGAATTTCAGGTTAAAGTTTTGGTGCACTTCCACTTTATTTCAGTTATTGCTAAATGGATTTCATTCAAACTTAAAACAGTTGTGTCACATCATCTCCCACATCATATGACACAAAGTCCATAACTCTGGTACCAATATTTAATGAATTATCTCCCCTTTTGATTGGAATTTCAGGTTAAAGTTTTGATGCACTTTCACTCTATCTCAGTTATTACAAAATGGATTTGATTCAAACTTAAAATAGTTGTTTAACATCAATACTCACATCATATGACACAATGGCCATAACTCATAACTTATAAATTATCCCCCTTTTTACTTATAATTTCAGGTTAAGGTTTTGATGCACTTTCACTATAAAGTAGTTATTTCTGAATGGATTTGATTCAAACTTGAAATAGTTGTTCAACCTTATTACCCATCATGTGACACTAGGTCCATAACTCTGGCACCAATTTTTCATGAATTATGCCCCCTTTTACTTTGCATTAAAGGTTAATTTTGATGCATTTCACTATATCTCGGCTATTACAAAATGAATTTGATTCAACATGACACAAGGTGCATCACTCTTGCACCAATATTTCATGATTTATGCCCCCTTTTTGCTAAGAATTATACTTATTTGATGTTTTGATACACTGGATTCTTATCTCTTATTACTTAATACTTTTGACACAGACTCAAGCTATTATCCAATATTTCATCCACACTGGAGTCATTAAACACCCCAGTGACAGTTCCAGCTTTGTCAGATGTGCCTAGTTTCGCTATCCAGCATCGAAATAGTCCAGCGTGCAGTCTCCTGTGACAGCTCTTGATGTTATTGTGTTGTGTTTACTTGACCACATTTGCATAATTTTTGTTGGTTTATACAGAGGCAGGTTTGTTTTAATTGGAGTTTAAGTTCATTAGGGGTTTTTATGTTGGTATTGTAGTTTGTTGAATTTTTGGTGATGATGGAATAATTGAAATAAAAATATTTTAAGCTGACATACTTTTAAATTCTACTTGTTTGTCATAAAATGTGAACAATTTCCTATATGCTTTTAAAGGAAGTAGAAAGAGACAGTTATTTGAATTAGTTTTATTTATCTCTAGCTTGTATGTCTACTTTCATTGCTGCTTTTGTTTGCTTCCTTTGTTTACTTGTATTTTCTTTTAATACTTTTGTGTTAAAATGCTATTACTGAAGGTCAGATTGTAATTAGGATATGTTATCTTAATATTTAACTTATTAATAATTTTAGGAGTAAATGTCAAGTGGAGGCTGTGGAAGCTGTAGAACTGTAACCTGGTTCTGAAGAGGTTAGAAAAAAATGGTATTGTTCACCTGTTAGCAGTTGAGGACAGAACAAAAATAACAAGTTCTACAAAGACTGAAGTTCAGGTATTGCATATCAATCATTTTTTTCCAAAATTTTACTTGTGTCTGTATTGTTTTGTAAAGAGTTCTGTTGTACTCTTACATTTGAATTTTAGTTTCACCACACTCTCTGTGCGTAAAAATTGCTTCAGTATATAGAAATAACTGTCTTTTTAATATTTGTTCTTAAATATCTGTGCTGTAGATAAAGAAGCCATTTAGCCCTGTGCAAACATCTACAAATAGTCAATGGAAATGAATAATAAGTGAAAAACTTGTGTTTTGGTTAAACCTAGAATGCAGTCCTTCATAGGCTGATGAAAATAACTTTTTGATTGATAGGTTTTAGATCATGTACCGACAGTTTTTGGAACCTCTTCAAGAGGATTTGTATCCATTGACAACGAGGGTAGCCATGTTTGTTGCAACTACTAGCTCTTACAGATATTTCAGCAAACAGTTTATAGATGTAGATAATGATTTTACACAAGGAAGTAATCTTGAAGAAATACTGTATTACAGTACCCAGTATAACCTGTTATAGACACCTATATGTTACCATTATTTGTGAGTATGTATTATACTATTTATAGTGTTTGAGGGAAATGTGGACAAGAAGGGATGATGATTCACATGGTTCCTTTAAAGATACAGGAGAGTAGAATGGACAAATGGATGACATGCTGGTCAGAATGAGGTTGACAGATGAAAGGAGTTTACAAGAACCATTAGATGGTGGGTTACAGTTTCAAATTTAGTTATTATAGAAAAGAGTCTTCTGAAGACAAGTGATGTAATTATACATTTGAATAGCCTCAGGAGTTATCTACTGTAAACAAAACACAGGGTCTGAACACAGACTAATATGATAGTTAATTAAGATTTGACATTCTATGAGGATGCATACAGTGCAGATAATGTCAGAAGAAATAAACTATTTAAGTAGAAGATGCACTGAATATGTTTAATATGAAAGAGATTTCCATTCTAATATGCCCTTAATCTAAAACAGTAGATAAAGTATAGAAGCGCTCTTTCTTGGTCACAACAAAAACTTTGACGTCACGGCATGTTCGTGACATCATTCTATCATAAGAGTGTTTTAACTGAAACTGAAACTGTTTTATTTGATTTAACGCCTATTTTTACGTAAAACATATTCAATTGTGGCATGTCAAACGTTGCTATATTATATATGTATATTATTATTATTGTGTGTTTGTTATTGTTATTCAGTGTCGTGTCATTCATATTCTAAGTGAACCATTGTTATTCTATATGTGGTTATTCGTATTAAGACATTGTTGTTGTATATTCATTATTGTTTTTGTAAGCTTGATATTCTTATTGTATGTGGGATTTCCCGCGATATAAATAGCACACACGATATAAATAGCACAGCAACGCTATACAAATACAATCACATAACAGAATAAGAATGACATGTTTTGTAAATAGAATCGTCAGATATTGACCAACAATGATGACTTTTACCATAAGAATATCGAACATACAATAAGAATAACGACATATACAATAACAATGGTATTACTTAGAATATGAATGACATGACATTGAATAACAATATCAAAGATACAATAAGAATAACGAAATGTAGAATAACAATAATGACTTTTACCCTAAGAATATCGAAAATACAATAAGAATAACGACATATACAATAACAATGGTAAGACTTAGAATATGAATGACATGACATTGAATAACAATATCAAAGATACAATAACAACGAAATATAGAATAACAATAATGACTTTTAGAATATGAATGACAAGATATTGAATAACAATAACAAACATAAAATAATAATAACATACATATATAATTTAGCAACGTTTGACACTAATTTCACTTCATCACTTTAACAGAGACAAGCATATTAGAATATTGAATATGTTTAATATGAAAGGGATTAAAGAACAAAAAAAATTGTTCCTGTAAATTAAGGAAATCATATGCTTACTCATAAACATAATAATAGTTGGGTAAATCTAAGATAATAATTATAAGAATGTTTGGAGTTTGTGGAAATGGGACAAATATGCTCTTCTCAGTCACATATCACATATCACCATTCCTTCTGATGTTAATGTGAACACATAAACTTAAATTTCCAATATTAGTTAATCTATATGTATGTTTGGGACAATAAATTGGTGGCTCTATACCATGGACAACATTTTGCGCATCCCCTTTCAACATGGAGCTATCAATGCTGTACAGTATCTCCAAAACAAGTGCGCAAACCTGTTCATTTTATTTCTCCTTTTCATAAACAATCATTTATTTTGAATATCTGCTTTATGTGAACAAAGTTTTAATTTTCCTCATAGACTCTGTTAAGAAAACTTGCTTGCATTCAAATGATTAAAATCAGTCCAGCAAACATTGAAGTTCTTGACATATATTTTTTGTATGCTGCATTTCTTGGTATATCCTTAACTTTTGATCAGGGTTGGTTTTATATAAGGAATCATTTAGTAAAAACTCTTTTAATATTTATTACATGATATACTTTACTTCTTCCAGTGTGTTTAGGTGAAACTTGATGGTGTACTTAGGAAGACGGACCTCGGCTGGCACGCAAGTAACCTGGCAACTACTACCTAAGGCATGGACACAGATAATCGACTTACAGGTATTGTCCATGTGCAGTCACATGGAGAAAAGAACGCTGGGGCAAATTCAAAACTATAAACAAAACACACACACACACACACACAAAAAAATACACATTTAATTAGTCTTCAACTTTTTAGATTCCAGAAATTCAAATGGGTGAATTATTTCATTAGGCTAATTCAAAACTCATAAACACAAAATAGTTACATTTAATTAGTCTTCAGCTTTTTGAAATTCAAATGGGTGAATTATTGCATCAATTTTCTAGAATAAACTTTGCAATTTTTTGGGGAAAAGTGTCTCTTTTCTAATGCTACCTGATTTCAAGTTTGTCTAAAATTGCTTGTTTTAGACTACATTGTACTTCTATATGGCTCTTATTAAAATTATCAGTATTAATAAAAAAACTTGATAAAAATATATAAAAAAAATTGATGTAAAAATATCTACTAGAACAGCGACAAACTTGAAATCTGGAGGTCCCAAGTCCTCAAAAAAGCAGAGGGAAAAAGTGTTGCTACCTTGAGCATCTGTTCCACAGTATTTACCTGTACAACTCGTACAGTTTTCAAAACTTTTAGAAAATAATGAATTTCTGAATTAATCTGCTTTATTCTAGGCAATATTTATCTATACAATACTAATGCATGTGGTCTCAGAAAGATTTTGTAGCAAAGCATTATTTGCACAATAAACATTTGAAATAAAACAGTTGTTTCTAGTTCAAATGTTTGAAATTTTTCAGTTTGTACAGCTCTTGTTGTTGTCTTTGTCACAAAAAGTTTGCATGTAAGCTGGTGTAACAAAATCTATTTTGCCAAATGCTTTCAAACTTTAGATGCATCCAGACTTGGCTTCATAGCACCAATTACATAATTCCAACATTTCTTTTTCATCAAAATTGTGCACATTTTCAAACGTTAAAGTGACATTTTGTGAAAGCTTTGCATGTAAGACAGAAGAGCTTCCAATAGTCCAGCAGAATTCCCGCTGTCACATACAAGGTCCCAAGAGTTCAGCATCACTCCTGTTACAGCTGGTAACCAAGCTGAATATGTCACTCACCTACAAGTTCATGTTCTCTTCAACTAGTAACCACTAATTTAAA
This sequence comes from Mercenaria mercenaria, assembly GCF_021730395.1. Taxonomy (NCBI): domain Eukaryota; kingdom Metazoa; phylum Mollusca; class Bivalvia; order Venerida; family Veneridae; genus Mercenaria; species Mercenaria mercenaria. Next base: position 21,718,304 of record NC_069375.1, read on the forward strand.
TATTTCAAAACATAGTTTTCAGCTCATCTGATTTTTTTTTTAAAAAAAGATGAGTTATTGTCACCACTTGGTCGGTGACGGCTTTGGCGTTGGCGTTGCCTGGTTAAGTTTTATGTTTAGGTAAGCTTTTTTCCTAAACTAGCTAAGTTATTGCTTTAAAACTTGCAACACTTGTTCACCATCAAAAGCTAACTCTGTACAGCAAGAAACATAACACCATCTTGATTTTTGCAAGAATTATGGCCCCTTTTTAACTTAGAAAATCAGATTTCTTGGTTAAGTTTTGTGTTACAGATTAGGTCAGCTTTTCTCCTAAACTATCTAAGCTATTGCTTTAAAACTTGCAACACTTATTCTCCATCAAATGCTGACTCTGTACAGCATGAAACATTACTCCATCCTGCTTTTTGCAAGAATTATGGCTCCTTTTGGACTTAGAACATCAGATTTCTTGGTGAAGTTTTGTGTTAAGGTAATTTTTTTCTTCTTCATTGTCGATACTATTGCATTAGAACTTGGAGCAGTTATTCGCCATTAAAAGCTGACTGCACAGGAAGTACTGTAACTCTACATTTCAAAATTACAAAATCATGGATAGGACAATATTTCTATTATACAAGGTCAAGGTCACACTTAGGAGTCAAAGGTCATATCAGTTTGTTTCGTGTCCGCTCTGTAACTGTTGAACCCCTTGAAGGATTTCAAAGAAACTTGACACAAATGTTCACCACATCAAGACGATGTGCACAGCACATGTTCCGGATGACTTGCTTCAAGGTCAAGGTCACACTTAGGGGTCAAAGGTCATATCAGTTTATTTCGTGTCCGCTCTGTAACTGTTGAACCCCTTGAAGTATTTCAAAGAAACTTGACACAAATGTTCACCACACCAAGACGACGTGCACAGCACATGTTCCGGATGACTTGCTTCAAGGTCAAGGTCACACTTAGGGGTCAAAAGTCATATCAGTTTGTTTCATGTCCACTCTGTAACTCTTGAACTGCTGGAAGGATTTCAAAGAAACTTGGCAGAAATGTTCACCACATTGTAACGATGTGCAGAGCGCATGTTCCAGATGACTCGCTTCAAGGTCAAGGTCACACTTAAGGGTCATAGGTCATATATGACTTTGCTTTGTGTATATTGCTCTGCATTGCAGTGCTCTTGTTTTTAGCTCGACTATTCAAAGAATAGTCTAGCTATTCTACTCACCCTGGCGTCCGCATCGGCGTCACACCTTGGTTAAGTTTTTGCATGCAAGTACATACAGCTATCATTTAAAGGCATATAGCTTTGAAACTTATTTTTTCTTTTTCTAGGTCAATTACCAACCTCTCTGGGTCAAGTCCCATAACTCTGACATGTATTTTGAGCAAATAATGCCCCCTTTTGGACTTAGAAAATTTTGGTTAAAGTTTTACATGCAAGTTACTATCTCCAAAACAAATGCAGATATTGAATTGAAACTTCACATGTGTCTTCGGGGTTATAAAACTAGTTGATAGCACCAAGTCCAATAACTCTGACCTTCAATTTGGCCAAATTATGCCCCCTTTTTGACTTAGAATATTTTGGTTAAAGTTTTGCGTGCAAGTACATACAGCTATTACTAAAAGGCATATAAATTTGAAACTTATTTTTTCTTTTTCTAGATCAATTACCTACCTCACTGGGTCAAGTCCCATAACTCTGACATGTATTTTGGGCAAATTATGCCCCCTTTTGGACTTGGAAAATCCTGGTTAAAGTTTTACATGCAAGTAACTATCTCCAAAACTACTACAGATATTAAATTGAAACTTCACATGTGTCTTCGGGGTTATAAAACTAGTTGATAGCACCAAGTCCCATAACTCTGACATGTATTTTAGGCAAATTATGCCCCCTTTTGGACTTAGAAAATCCTGGTTAAAGTTTTGCGTGCAAGTACATACAGCTATTACCAAAAGGCATATAGCTTTGAAACTTATTTATTCTTTTTCTAGGTCAATTACAAACCCCACTGGGTCAAGTTCCATAACTCTAACATGTATTTTGAGCAAATTATGCCCCCTTTTGGACTTAGAAAATTCTGGTTAAAGTTTTACATGCAAGTTACTATCCCCAAAACTAATGCAGATATTGAATTGAAACTTAACATGTTTCTTCGGGGTTATAAAACTAGTTGATAGCATCAAGTCCCATAACTCTGATATGTATTTTGGTCAAAGTATGTCCCCTTTTGAACTTGAAACTCTTGATATTTAACATTTTGGGTAATAATTTCCTGCTTCTGTGACAATATTTTGAATAGTCGAGCTTGGCTGTCTTACGGACAGCTCTTGTTATTTGGCACATCTCTTTTTATGCCCCCGAAGGGAGGCATATAGTTTTTGAACCGTCTGTCGGTCTGTCAGTCTGTCCGCAATTTTCGTGTCCGGTCCATATCTTTGTCATCGATGGATGGATTTTCAAATAACTTGGCATGAATGTGTACCACAGTAAGACGACGTGTCGCGCGCAAGACCCAGGTCCGTAGCTCAAAGGTCAAGGTTACATTTAGACATTAAAGGATAGTGCATTGATGGGCGTGTCCGGTCCATATCTTTGTCATCGATGGATGGATTTTCAAATAACTTGGCATGAATGTGTACCACAGTAAGACGACGTGTCGCGCGCAAGACCCAGGTCCGTAGCTCAAAGGTCAAGGTCACACTTAGACATTAAAGGATAGTGCATTGATGGGCGTGTCCGGTCCATATCTTTGTCATCGATGGATAGATTTTCAAATAACTTGGCATGAATGTGTACCACAGTAAGACGACCTGTCGCGCCCAAGACCCAGGTCCGTAGCTCAAAGGTCAAGGTCACACTTAGACTTTAAAGGATAGTGCATTGATGGGCGTGTCCGGTCCATATCTTTGTCAACCATGGATGTATTTTCAAATAACTTGGCATGAATGTGTACCACAGTAAGACGATGTGTCGCGCGCAAGACCCAGGTCCGTAGCTCAAAGGTCAAGGTCACACTTAGACGTTAAAGGTCATTTTTCATGATAGTGCATTGATGGGCGTGTCCGGTCCATATCTTTGTCATTCATGCATGGATTTTAAAATAACTACGCATGAGTGTGTGACACAGTAAGACGACGTGTCGCGCGCAAGACCCAGCTCCGTAGGTCAAAGGTCCTAAACTCTAACATCGGCCATAACTACTCATTCAAAGTGCCATCGGGGGCATATGTCATCCTATGGAGACAGCTCTTGTTTGTACTTACAATAATTTTTTTTTGAATTACTTCCCTTTTATGTTACTATAAATAGCTTATTTTGAAACTTTTTTATTATTCGCCGTAGGGAAAAACCGAGACCACTTTTCTGTGGTACAACATGGACGGTACCTCCAATTTTAAGGTGTATTTTTACATACCTGTACCTGATAAGCATTTTTTTTGTAGACTTTGAATATTTTTTTTTTTGTGGACTTAGATTTGTTTTTTGAAGTTTTCCTTTTGTTGTTCCAGTCCATTGGGGCTACAACAGTCAAGTTCTTAACATTTTTCTCCCATCCTATGATGTAAGCCTTCGGGCGTATATTGCCCAGCTTGGCGGCGCTCTTGCTTAAAAAATAAACCAGAAGGCCTAGAGCTTAGATATTTGACATATAGCATTGCCTAGTGTACTTCTACAAAATTTGTTCAAATCATGACCCCCGGGGTCAAATTGACCACGCCCCAGGGGTCACTTGATTTTACATAGGAAAATCTTAAAAAATCTTCTTCTCAAAAACCAGAAGCCCTAGAGCTTAGATATTTGACATGTAGCATTGCCTAGTGGACCTCTACAAAATTTGTTCAAATCATGACCCTCGGGGTCAAAATTGACCCCGCCCCAGGGGTCACTTGATTTTACATAGGAAAATCTTCAAAACTTTTCTAAAAATAAACCAGAAGGCCTAGAGCTTAGATATTTGACATGTAGCAATGCCTAGTGGACCTCTATACAAAATTTGTTCAAATCATGACCCCCGGGGTCAAAATTGACCCGCCCCAGGGGTCACTTGATTTTACATAGGAAAATCTTCAAAACATTTCTAAAAATAAACCAGAAGGCCTAGATCTTAGATATTTAACATGTAGCATTGCCTAGTAGACTTCTACAAAATTTGTTCAAATCATGACCTCCGGGGTCTAATTGACTCCGCCCAATAGGGTTACTTGATTGTACATAAAAAAATCTTCAAAATTTTCTAAAAATAAACCAGAAGGCCTAGAGCTTAGATATGTCAAATGTAGCATTGCCTAGTGGACCTCTACAAAATTTGTTCAAATCTTGACCCACCAGGGGTTACTTGATTGTACATAAAAAAATCTTCAAAATTTTCTAAAAATAAACCAGAAGGCCTAGATCTTAGATATTTGACATGTAACATTGCCTAGTAGACTTCTACAAACTTTGTTCAAATCATGACCCCCCGGGGTAAAATTGGCCCCGCCCCAGGGGTTACTTGATTATACATCGGAAAATCTTCCAAAAAATTTCTAAAAATCATCAGTTTGACATTTGAAACATGTAGCTCATATTACTCTGGTGAGCGATCCAGGGTCATCATGACCCTCTTGTTTTAGTATTCTGATATTTTGGTGTCTGGTGATTTCTGATATTTGCAATAATATACTTGAGTATTAAAGCTTTAGACACAGCTTGTAAAGGATTCCCTGCTGGAAATATTTGTTGATACTTTCAGGAAATTAGCCATGCCTTGAGGATATTTTCATTTGTTTACTTTCTCTATCAACAGGTCCTTCATGTGTCTCCAAAACAAAGCTAATATATTGGATATTAAAGTGTACTGGATTTATACCAGTATCCTTTGTTGGAGTGCCTCGATACAAACGGGGGAAGTTACAAGAACAGAACAGAACAGAATGTGGAGAAGCTTGAAAACTGGCAGTTTGTCAGTTGCTCTAGCAAACAAGAAGATGGTAACAACTGTGGCACTTTAGTCATAATGGTTAGTATGTAAATGATATTAGGATAGTTCTTTTTGTGGGGATTATTGTGTGTACAGCTTTGTTTATGATGACAATTCAATAAATTATTAGCTTGTCTGATTTTTGTGCCCCCCCATGAGTGGTGGGGGCATATAGATTTGGTCTTGTCCGTCCCTCCGTGCATCCGTCCGTCCGTCCGTCCGAAGTTCGTGACGCACCTAGCTCGAAAAGTATTTGATATAAATTGATAAAACCTTGCATGAGGTTTTATCATGATATGAACTTGCGCACCTCCTATTTTTCGTCTGGCTCTGCCCCCTATTTTCAGAGTTATGGCCCCTGAAATAGTCAAAAATGCACATTTTTACCTTGTGACATGCCTAGCTCAAAAAGTATTTGATATAGATTCATGAAACCTTGCATGAGTCTTAATCATGATATGATCTTGCGCACCTCCTATTTTACGTCTGGCTCTTCTCCCTATTTTCAGAGTTATGGCCCCTGAAATAGTCAAAAATGCACATTTTTACCTTGTGACATGCCTAGCTCAAAAAGTATTTGGTATAGATTCATGAAACCTTGCATGAGTCTTAATCATGATATGAACTTGCGCATCTCCTATTTTTCATCTGACTCCGCCCCCTATTTTCAGAGTTATTGCCCCTGAAATAGTCAAAAATGCACATTTTCACCTTTTGACATGCCTAGCTCAAAAAGTATTTGATATAAATTCATGAAACCTTGCATGAGTCTTAATCATGATATGAACTTGCGCACCTCCTATTTTTCATTTGGGTCCGCCCCCTATTTTCAGAGTTATGGCCCCTGAAATAGTCAAAAATGTACATTTTCACCTTGTGACGCACCTAGCTCAAAAAGTTTTGAGTATAAATGGTTGAAAACTTGCATAAGTCTTAATCATGATATAAACTTGCACACCTCTAATTTCTTGGCTGGCTCCACCCCCTATTTTTAAAGTTATGGCCCTTGAAATAGCATAAAAATGCACTTTTTCACCTAATTATGCACTTTTTTTTACCTAATTATGTGCCTAGCTCAAAAAGTATTAGATGTAAATTCAGGAAACCTTGCTGGAGTCTTTATTGTGATGTGACCTTGCACACTTAGCATTCTTCTTGAGAATCCTAGCTTTTATTACAGAGTTATGGCCCTTGAAATAGCCAAAATAATGGATTTTTTGTTTGTGATGCTCATAGCTCAAAAAGTATATGGTCTAGAATAATGAATCCTTTTCATAAAATGTTTGTTGAGGCTATACCCTCAAACTGAGACTGCAAATATTTGAATTATTGCCCCTTATTTGTGACAAATGTACCAGTGGGGGGCACACCCTGTGTCCTACAGACACATTCTAGTTGAAAAAAAATCTACATGGTAGTGTCATATTAAAATTCTTGTATAGGGTCCATCTTTCTCAAAACCTATAAGAGCTGCAGCTCAGAAACATTGCTCAATCGTTTATCATCATAATGGACAATGTAGGCCGAGAACTATAACTCTGATTCATTTTGTCGTTAATATGACCCTTCTTAGAGTTTCTTGGTTAAAATTTTTGTTTAGGTCAGATTTCCTAAAAAAACAATCTATAACAGCTACAGCTGCGTTAAACTTTGCACACTCTTATATCATCGTTAGCACAGTAAGAGCCATAACTTTATACTGCATTTTGTTAGAATTATGACCCTTTTCCATTTAGAAATCTGAATGATAGCTCTTTCCTTACATATTGTCCAGCATTTGCACATGAGAGATGGCTGTTACTTTGAAAGGTTAAATCAACAAATAAAAGTGCAGAAAATATCCATCACATTTACATACTTCAAACATTTACTGCATTTCATGCTTAGTGGATTCTTGAGAACTGCAAATGAGCCATGCCATGGGAAAACCAACATAGTGGCTTTGCGACCAGCATGGATCCAGACCAGCCTGCGCATCCGCGCACATCAGGATCCATGCTGTTTGCTAACGGTTTCTCTAATTTCTATAGGCTTTGAAAGCGAACAGCATGGATCCTGACCAGACTGCGCAGATGCACAGACTGGTCTGGATCCATGCTGGTCGCAAAGCCACTATGTTGGTTTTCTCATGGCGCGGCTCAAATAGCTTTAAAATCTCAGCTGTTCAACTTTATCTGCCATGTTTGATGGTGTGCAGGTTTGCTTGATGGAAGATAAGTTTTTCTGTGATATTTAGAGGGTGGTTTTTATATGGTTAAACATTGCACTAGCTTTTATTATTGCATATTGTGTCATACCGATGTAGAATGCCATGAAGGCATTGTGCATTGTTCCTTTTCTAGTTGAAATAAGTGCCAATACACATCAAAACAAAGCTCGTGTTAAGCTTATGTCAGTGACTTCAATATTTCTTTTTTCTTGCAGAATGCTGAGGCCATCATCAAAAACATACCAACTTTGGTTATGCGGCAAGCACATTGTGAAACATACAGAAAGTATGTAACAAAAAGTCTTCTTATGGAAGGGAAGAGAAGAAATGAAGAAACATGTGACTTTGTAGAATCTTGTAGTGGACCACATAAAAAGTGGATCCAGTGTGACTGTTGTGGAAAGTGGTTACACATGAAATGTGCTCAAGTGAAAAAAGTGGATCCCAGTTATATGTGTGTGTTTTGTTGTGCCTTATACAAGTGATTCAGATTGAAACTATTCAAGTTCCAAATTGTATGACAGTCAATAGGAATCTTCTGGACACATTCCTAGTATTCACTTGAATTAAAAGTTATGAGATTTTTTTCCATCATGAATTATAGCATATGTCATGTCACCAACTGTGACCATGCATACAACAATGGACTGGTGTTAAATGTTGTTTCAATTTAATTTTTAGCTTTACTTTTCTAAGTCATTTATTGGTAAGTGTTTTTGGTAAAGTCCAATGTACATGTATCTCTATTATAACCAAAGCTATTTACTTAAAACTTAACGTGGTTATTTACTATTTATGTCTACACCAGGAGGAACAATCCTCACAACTCCAATTTTAACATAGTTATGTTTCTTTTTAATGTTGAATTTTTGGGTTTAAGTTTTTATTTGATAAAGTGCAATAGCTCTTTTACTATCAAAGCTGTTGACATGAAATTTAAAATTTGCAGTAGCTCTTTTACTATCAAAGCTGTTGACACGAAATTAAAAATTTTATTTACTATCAAAGTCTACAACAGAAAAAACAAACTCTATAACACTGATTCTAATCTTGGCAGAGTTATGCCCCCTTTAAACTTACAGTTTCTTTGGTTCAAGTTTTTGAGAAAGTCAAATATCTCTGTAACTATCAAAGCTTTTGACTTGAAACTTGATATTATTTCAAAGTCTGCACCAGGAGAAACAATTTCGATAACTTTGATTGAATTTTGAGTTATGCCCCTTGTTAACTTAGAATTTTTGGTTAAAGTTTCAGAATTTTTTCTGGCAAAACTCTTATTCAGAGTCAAGCACTGAAAACTGTATCGAGAATAATAAAGTATTGAAGGAGCACTTTATTAAAAAGAGATGCAAATATTTTGATTGGAATCAAGTATTTTGCTTAAGTATTTAAAGTTCCATGAGGCTTTAAATGTTACATTAAAGACTAATAGAACAAATAGATGTTATACATGTATATATTAACATGGTAAGGAAAGCAGTGCTTTCAATACTGCACATAAACACATGTAGTTGGTTGTATATAGGAACCTCAAGGTTGAGCATTTTTTTAACTCTTAATATCCGTCTGTCAACAATTACTTGTGTGCATGATAGTGGTTTCACTTATGATTTGATTTTATTTAAACTCACACACTACTTGTATCACAATACGATCTTGTTTCCTTTCATGATCCGGCCATATCTCACCATAGGTTCGAGCCCTTGAAAGGGAATAATGGCTTTTTCGCTATTGTCTGAACAAAAGTGGTTTCATATATGATATGATTTCAAGCATACTTGCACACAAGTATCAACATAAGATTTTGTGTTTTTTCTTGAGTTATGGCATCCCATTTAGATTAAAAAAATTTATTTAAGCTGGAATTCAAGTACCCACTAATCAAGTAGATTAAAACTTCACACACTCGTTCCCTGTTTTATATGACTTTCAGTGCACAGATCCATAACTATGTTTTTTTTTTTTTACAAAATAATGCCTTTTTTGTACTTCACAATGTTGGGTCAAATTTTTGTATACAAGCTCTTAGCTCAGCATGGGCTTATGGGAATAGACTGAAAGTTCACACATTTTTCTGTAGTGATGATATGACATGCAATGCAATGCAATTGTTCCGTAACTCTTATTTGCTTTTATACAAATTTTGCCCTTTTAAACACCTGCCTCGGAAAGAGCTGCGCATATTATGTGAACACCCGGGGTGGCTGGTCATCATCCAAAGCATGTTCGTTATCGAAGTCAAACAGCTATCATCCGATCTTCACCAAAGTTGGTGACAGTGTTTGTGGGCATAATATCTCGACCTAGTTCGATAACCACCCAAATTGCCCAAAGCTCTCTTAGAGCCTCGAATTTTGAAAAAATTGCATTGATTCTTTTTTTTTTTCTTTTCGTTGAGGTGGCGGGTGGGGGGAAGGTTAACAAGGTATACATCATCAACATTATTACCTTTATGATACTTAATATTTTGAACAGGCGTGTTTTGTGTCAGACAGTCTGCCTCTCTTAGTTGACTTTCATATTCCCTCCTTTAGTGACAAGGGTGTTGAGTGTTGCTGTCCTACTACAGCTGTTGTTTGACTTTGTGTTGGAAACAGTTTGTGCACCAACTCATCTTTTTCTGTTAATGATTAAATAAAAAGCCCTAACTTTATTAAGGTGGGATGTGGTTGACTTAATATATGTGTACCTAAAAATTGAAAGGAATGTTCTTTCAAATATAGTAGTACTAGTATCCACTGACCAGGTTTGTATAAAAATATTTTCCCCACACACCAATAAGATTGTTTTTGTCATTTGTCAGACTATACAAGTGAATTTGTCAGAAATTTTAATGTCTGTAATGCTTATTTGTTACCAGACATAGAGAAACCACTTCCCTTTTAGAAATCCTTTCCATTTGAGCCAGTCTCTGAAATTACGTAAATGGACAGGATTTACGTTGTGTACACATTGTTATTCTTTTACAGGATTTCAAAACAAAATGTAAATATGAGAAGAATGACAACAAATTTCACATGTACATCAATGTACTTGGTTTCAGTTGTATAGAATATTACTTTAGGTCGTTACTGTGTATAACTGGACATAGATATTTTACATTGTCAATTGCTACTGTTAAAACATTATTTTTTTTGCTGCTTTGTTATAGAATTTGTATAACGTAGTTACCAGTAATGATGTTTTATTGACTTGTCCTATAATACCCCCATGTATGATAATACCCTGAGTGATATTGTGTGTTTACTTTAAATATACTTTTTTTAAGTGAATAAAAAGATCAAATACTGTCTTGTTTAAGCATGTTAAGTGCTACATCACACATAAGAAAATGTAAGTAATGTTCTATGAAACCAAGTGTTACATATCTCTAAACAATATGTTATCATGAAAGAAAAGGAAATAAAATTCTGTTTGTTAGTATTATACTTTGTTTTTTGTTATAAAAGTCCTCTTAAAAGACTGCTTAAAATGTTTGGAAAAAGAGAAAGATGAAGTTTGAGGGTTCTAGCACTACCTTTTGCATTGTCTTTACAAGTTAAATTCAACAGATGGGTAGTCAGACTCGAGTTGGTATTTAATGTGTTTGTAATTTTTCATAGCTGCATGCTGTTAAAGGAATATCTGCTCAGTCAGACAATAGTTACTGCTCCTGAATCTTTAAAGCTTACATGAACTGAAAGTCAGTATGAACTAATTAGTATAGATGGATAAAATCTTGTCATTATTAGCAGTACCAAGCATAGTTGTGCATATGCAGGGCAGGTTATATTTTTAGCTCACCTGAGCCAAAGGCTCATGGTGAGCTTTTGTGACCGCTCGATGTGCGTCGCCAGTCGTCCGTCAGTCAACATTTTCTAAAAACATCTTTTTGAAAACTACTGGGCAGAATTACACCAAACTTCACAGGAATGATCCTTTGGTGGCCCCCTTTCAAAATTGTTCAAGGAATTGAATTCAATGCAGAACTCTGGTTGCCATGGCAACCAAACGGAAAAACTTTAAAAATCTTCTTGTCCAAAACCACAAGGTGTAGAGCCTTGATAATATGGCACGGTTCTCTTTGAAGATTGTTCAAATTATAACCCTGGGGTGAAAAGAGGCCCTGCTCCTGAGGGTCTCAAGTTTTGCATAGACTTGTATAGGAAAAAACTTTAAAAATCTTCTTGGCTGAAACTGCAGGGCTTAGGCTTTTGATATTTGGTATGTTGCATTGCCTTGTGGTCTTCTACCAAAATTGTTCAAGTTGTGCGTCTGGGGTGAAAAGAGGCATTGCCCTGGCGGTCCCAAATTTAACATAGACTTATATAGGAAAAAACTTTAAAAATCTTTTTGGCTGAAACTGCAAGGCTTAGGCTTTTGATATTTGGTTATGTAACATTGCCTAGTGGATCTCTAACAATATTGTTAAAATTATGCCCCTGGGGTGAAAAGAGACCACGCCCTGGGGTCACTTGTTTTATGAGTTATATAGGAATAAATACTTAAAAAATTATCACATCATATTTTCTAGACTCTTTGATTATAATTACCTTATGACCGCAAGCAAATAGGGGTCACTTGACTGTGACCTTAACCTACTGACCTACTTTCTTGTTTTTTAAGATACAGCCTTGAAATTTGGATGACATGTACAGTTTGGCACACCTATCTTAAAACTGACTTTCAGTGACCTACTTTCTAATATTTTAGCAGCAGTTTGCCATTTAAAACATGTGGCTCATATTACTCAGGTGAGTGATTCAGGGTCATCATGACCCTCTTGTTTTATAGATATGGCCCTTTATAAATTTGTCCATTATAATAACGGTAAAACCTGCTTTAGTGGTCACCTCTAATAAGCAGCCAGTGTCTTATTTCCTTAAATGGTCATTCATTCTATAATTACCTGCATTAAGCACCTACTGTAAACAATAAACAGCCTCTTTTTCCCACTCCCTTGTTTGGCTGCTTAAGACAGGTTTTACTGTATATGGAAACAATTTGTTTGTGCTATTTCTTGGTCCTTATATACCAGACATTTATCAAACTTTGTGTTATTATTATAGGTACCAAGTCTAGTGGTGCATGACTTGTGCAAAGTATGTTCCTTTTGAATGATATTTAGCTTGACTATACGAAGTACCGAGAGCTGTCCTACTTCACCTGGCGTCGGGTTGCTTTTGCTTCCGCACTCTGTCAGAAAGTTTTTATGCACTTTCACTTTTTCTCTGTTATTACTTACCAATATTTCATGAATTATGGCCCAATTTTACTTAGAATTTCCGGTTAAAAGTTTGGGTACATTTTCACTCTTGGTTATAACTAATGGGATTTGATTCAAACTTAAAATTGTTTTTCAACATCATCACTCACATCACATGACAAAGGGCCATAACTTGCACCAATTTTCCATGAATTATCCCCCTTTTTACTTAGAATTTCAGGTTAAAGTTTGGATGTACTTTCACTCTACCTCAGTTATTACTAAATGGATTTGATTCACGCTTAAAATAGTTGTTCCATTTTATCAACCACATCATATGACTCAAGGTCCATAAATCTGTTACAAATATTGCATGGATTATGATCTCCTTTAACTGAAAATTTCAGAGACCACATAAGAAAAACTTCTCTATGTATTTTCTGACTTGAATTGCTCAATTTCGTTGGGAGCAGATATTTCAATGAAGGTAGTGCTGACACCAGACCCTCAGTCGATTTGAATAAGAAGATCAACCGGTTTGATTAAAGGTGTTGCTGTAGTGTTGGGAGTTACACTGTACTCGGCATCCTTGTTACACAGCCCACATCTCTGAAGTTTTAGTCACCAGTTATGAATCTAGCCGCTTATGCTGAACTTCTACCTATTTGTCTATTAATTTCTCTCATGTCAGATAATTGATCTATATAAGTGGTTTTCTGACATTCAAAGTGACATATAATCACATACTGCTTTTCCTGAAAATAAGAGATGAAACATTTTGCGGCTAAGAAGATTTTATATCTAAAATTGTATTGCTGGAAATATTGAATAAAATCCTTAGCAAAGGTTTAAGATTCAACATCGTAATTAATTTATGATTCAATAGAATCTACCTTGCCAAACAAAGTCGGATCCAGGGGTTGAAGCGCACCAGGAACGCACCCCCACTAAAATCACCGGAGCATATAGGTACAGTAAAACACCGCTCGCTCGATATTGTCAAAAACTGTCAAAAATCTCCTTCCCCCGCCGGACTGTACAGAAGTGTTTGAATAAACGGCACAAATCTCAGACAAAGAGTAAATTAATACACAGGGACCAGGTGTCATGCTCGAGCGATCGAGTTATCGATGCTCGACCCAGCCATGGTAATATCACATAGAAAATAGAAGGAAATTGGCCGGGACCACATGAATTGCTCGAGCGAGCCCGGGTGCTCGAGTCATCGATGCTCGAGCGAGCGGTGTTTCACTGTATATAATTTGTCTTTGTTCTGGGTGAAAAAAAAAGTTTAAAAAAAATGCATTTTTCTAGCTCGCCATGCTCGCATACAATATTTTTTGTCCTGGGTGAAAAAAAAAATGTGCATAAATTTGTCCTTGCTCGCATAGTCACACTGGCCATAGCTTTATCAGATCAAGTGGTTCCAACGTTGTTTGAACGGTGAATTTTACGCCGATCAGATGGAGAAATATGGCCGATACTACAATTTTCCGGAATTGTAAATATGATTTAAAGGAATTTCAACCCGTTAAATAACGAATCAAATGAAACCGATGGGTGCACCTGGAGCACAAATGTGTCTATTTTTAGCACATGTGTCTATTTAGCTGAGATTTTTATCATACATACACGTTACAAACGTTCTTCAAATCCGAAACTAATCTGGACTATGTAAAAGAAAGAAGCATGTAGGTAAGTCAGTTATCATTCTCGGAATAGGTCTGCATTGTGTTTATAGACCTGTGAGGAGATTTGAAAACCTCGCTCGCTCTGTTCACAAATCCCTCACAGGTCTATAAACACAATGCAGACCTATTCCTCGACCAATAACTATTACAGATCAGCTTTTTATATAAGACGGCCACTAAGATGTATTTTATCAAAATTGCGTATACCACCATTGGTTGGAATTTTTGGGAAAAGTCATAATACTGTATAGCATGTCATCCAACAGCTGACGGGACAAAAACTTCATATGTTACATTCAACCTGTCCCCCACGTTTTGTCTAATGATACGCTTGAAATAGAAATTGTTATTTCTGTGTACTCGTTTTCTTTTGCTACATTGCATTATGAATAATAAAATTTAGCTCTTATGAAATAACTCGGTATACCAATAGCCGGCATTTTGCATGTGCTACTTGGCCAGCACTATGACAAAATCTAAAATATAAGTCGAGGATTAACTTGTGATCTCATGTATTAAGTATTTGTTCCGGGTTTTGTCGGTTAATAGTCAAAACATTTGGTCTCTAGGTCGATAGCCTTATCTGTTGACCGGTATGCCTTTCAGTAACTGTACGTTATTACACAATCTTCTATACATTTGTATGACCGGAATGTCATTTAGTATTCGTATATTATTTCTTTTGCTACATTGCATCATATATAATAAATTTAGGTCTTATAAAATAACTGGGTATACATACTTGTCGAGTTTTCGTGTTTTCGCCCGCCGACATCTCTTATAAAATCTAGAGTTATTCTGAAGCCAGTGGCAAAGGGTTTTAGAAGCATTTTTCTGTCCATTCGAACGAACCGTCACTTCAGAATTTATTTATATTCACTAAAGCTGCATTAGGAGATCTGAGATTATAAAACAATAAAATAATATGTCAGATGTCAGTTATCGTTTCAAGAATACAAAGTGTATGTATAACAGACCCGGTTCCAGAAATATTTTAGTTTAATCATATTTTATTGCTTATTAATATTTACATTTATAACAACAAACATTAAAAATGTACATGTACAGCCAAGAAAATAAGCAAATGGGTCGGGCCACAAGTTCTCACAACATCAGTAAACGGCCCTTCCCAATAGAAATAACTTAATATAACTCGGCGGAGAAAACAAAATAAATATGCGAAGTTGTGTTAATAATATTGAAATAATTTGTTAATTAATTGATGGAGAGAGAGAGAGAGAGAGAGAGAGAGAGAGAGAGAGAGAGAAAGAGAGAGAGTTGGGGCTTGTCCAGCATTTTAAAGTGTCGTCTATTAGTTAAGATATTTTCATATATAAGAAAGTGTCATTAGAATCTGCCTGTCTGTTTTACATATTTTTGAACTTGTAGAAAGATGAACGTGTTTTCATCTTCCGTATATCGATCATTCCCAAACAGAATTGTTTGTAGGTTTAGCGGATGAAATTTACGTGTCTCGTGAAACAAGACGGTTCTCTGAGTATGATAATTTCTACAGTTAAAGAAAAAATGATTAGCGTCTTCGTTTTGATGACCACATTCACATGAAGAATTGTTGCGTAAATGATTGTTAAAAAGATCAGCATTCAGGTTACTACAGCCGTTGCGTAAGCGTGCGTGATATACAGAAAATTTTCGGTCACCAATACAAAAATATTTAGGAACTGTATCTGATTTGTATTTCGATCTGGTTTTGAAAATATTCAATGAGTCTGAGTTTTTAATATCTATTTCAAGATTATTCCATAGAGAAGTAGCAGATGGAATAAAAGATGAATTATATATCTGGGTGCGGCGGGCTAATGTCACGTAGTCATTGCTATTACGAAGTCGGTATGAGTTTGATTCGGACACAGAAATATTTCATTTGGGTGCTGTGAGCGGCAACAGTTTAAGAATGAAGGCGGCATCGGCGAGCCGAGTGGGGTTAGGTTCGGATGGGGGTAACCTCTCATGTTAGGTAGGTCAGGGCGTGTCCGCCTGGAAATGTTTGAAATATATGAATAAAATGGTGGCCCCTGCTGCATTTTTGAGTCCAAATTTTGAAGTACGGGAGTTAACCCCCTCCTGACAGTGGAATCACAGAGTCTCTCCCTTGTCATGTTTGAAATATAGGTATGAAATGGTGGCCCCTTTCTGCATTTTCCCCAAAATAATTTGAGGTACGTGAGTTGGTCATGCCCTCCTATTTAGGGGGCCAGATGGTATTCCCACGGACATTTTTGAAATATAGGAATGCAGTGGTGGCCTCTGGTGCATTTTTTAGTCTAAATTGTGAGAAAATATGGTTTTGATATTCGACCTTTGTCTTTCGGTATCTTTTTATGTAACAAAATGGTATTCGGTCGAAATATACATAGAACATAAGTCAATTTTTATTCTTAAACTTATATTTTCTAGCATGCAGCTATGTTGTGCTCAGTTCAGTAATTGTTGTGCGCATGTCTAACGGAAGATGCCAAAGCGAAAACACGTAAACTCGACAAATAAGATATTTGTCGTGTTTTCGAGTTTTCGTGTTTTCGTGCCGGCGGGGCGAAAACACGAATACACGAAAACTCGACAAATAAGGTATTTGTCGTGTTTTCGTGTTGGCGGGGCGAAAACACAACAACACGAAAAATCGACAAATACCTAATTTGTCGAGTTTTCGGGTTTTCGTGTCGGCGGGGCGAAAACACGAAAACACGACAGCACGACGAATAAAGGGCGCCAATTCGACATATTCATACCCGCCAACACGAAAACTCGACAAATAAATGTGTCGTTTCGGCGCCCTCTAAATGTCGTGTTTTCGTGTAAAATTTGTCGTGTTTTCGTGTTGTCGTGTTTTCGCCCCGCCAACACGAAATGGCAGAAATCAGCCACCATAGTAAACAGACCACCGCCTGCTGACAATATTCAGATGTGAATGTTTGAAATGTTTTAATTATTTAAGCCAACATTACCACTAATTCAGGTTCACAGTTTACCGAAATTAAAACAAGATATTTCGTTATTCCGTGTTAGCATATATATCAGCGGTACCATGGTAATTATCTTTATACAAGGTATTTTAGACAAATCAAAACTTTAAACAATAGAAAGTGATTCACTTTGTGGAAACTATATGTTGATAAATTCTTAGACATTCCCATCACAAGTGTCAAAATTTTGAACTCTTTGAATATTCATTTTGGCAACAATGTACGGAAAATAGAAAAAAAGTATATTGAAATTGCTACCCTTTCCGCTGAGTATCAGATTGAAAGTCCCTTTCAATATGCAGGTGCTATCCAAAACTAAATATTCATCTGATAAGGGTTTTGCATGTTTTCTTACGAAAATGCATAAATAATCAAAATACTTATGCTATCAAATATTTACCCTTGAGTGAAACGTCATTTAATTAACAATTGCTCAAATAGTGCTTTAAAACACGAGTAAATCGTGAATAGCAAGAAGAAGACGCGGTAAAATAACTACATAGGAACTGCAGACAACAATAGTTAGCAGACGATGGAAAAAACGTAAATAATTTCATATATTCTATCTCTGGATACAATGACTTCATAGAGATAGCGTGCATTATTCAATGTTTTGAATCTAAGACATGATTAGAAGTATTTCAATAAAACATGGCAGAAGTTCACTGTTATAGGGAAATGCGGTCCTGCAAGTTTCCGCGCAAATGCTTGAGAAACACAAGAGTTACGACCCTTAGAACTTTACAAATTGTTAACTATATAGGGATTGTCTTTTCAAATGGCATAGGTCCATTTTTGTTATTGGATATTACGACCAAACTTAGTACATATGTAGCTTTCAATGTCAAGGTAGCCTTTGCTAAAATAGAAAAATGTTTTCAGTTCAATAACTTCTGTTAGAAATAAGGTATTGCGGTCACACTTGGTATTAAGTAAGCTTGCATGCGGGTCACGGTCAAGATCACCGTTACTAAAGTAGAAAAAAAATGGTTTTCGCACAATAACTTTAGCTTGCATACAGACCAATGTATTTGGTTGCAATTTGGGTAGTTTAATACAAAGTCATTGTTACTTGATATAGAAAATTGTTTTTACTCAATTATCTGTTTAGGAATAAGGAAATGCGACTTAACTTGTTATATAGGTAGATTTCATGGTGACCAAAGTTGCATTTTGGTTGCTATGGTCAGGATCAGGATCTAGAACAAAAGGAAACAAGAGGGTCATTGACCCTAAAGCGCTCACTTGTGTACAAGGCTTCAAGTGTGTTTATGGTACAAGTACAGTTAGGTTTCTTCTAAGTTAGCCTATATTACATACATGTCACACAAATTTTTGAACTTAGGGCAATAAGAACAATAATGGTAGACAGTAAAACTCTAATATCATATGCCTGGCTTTTTTGACGAATCGGAATATATTGAACAATCTTGGTAAAGGGTCACACATGGACCATTTGTGTAATATTATTTTAAAATCGGGCCAGCAGTTTCCCACAAGAAGATTTTTAAAGTGTCCACTATATACATATAGGGAAAAGCAACCACGCCCACTTGCGGTCATGTTTTTTGACAAATCTAAATAATTTGAAAAATCTTGATAAAGGATCACACAAGGATCATTTGTGTAAAATTATTTAAAAATCTGGCAAGCAGTTTCACACAAGAAGATTTTTAAAGTTTCCACTATATACATATAGGGAAAAGTGACCACGCCCCCCTGAGGGCCATGCTTTTTGACGAATCGGTATAGTTTGAACAATCTTGGTAAAGGGTCACACATGGACCACATGTGTAAAATTATTTTAAAATCGGACCAGAAGTTTCACACAAGAAGATTTTTTAAAGTGTCCACTATATACATATAGCGAAAAGTGACCACGCCCCCTGGCGGCCATGTTCTTTGACAAATCGGCATAATTTGAACAATGTTGGTAGAGGGTCACATAAGGACCATTTGTGTTAAATCATTTTAAATCTGGCAAGCAGTTTCACACAAGAAGAATTTTAAAATGTTCAGTATATACATATAGAGAAAAGTGACCACGCCCCCTTGCGGCCATGTTTCTTGACGAATAGGTATAATTTGAACAATCTTGGCAGATGGTCACATAAGGACCATTTCTGTGAAATTATTTTAAAATCGGACCATTGGTTTAGGAGGAGATGTCGTTTAAAGATTTTTCTATTTTTAGCTTTGGCGGACCCTATGTACAACCAAGTGAAACCGTTTGAACAACTTTGGTAGAGAACCATACAAGAAACATCCACGCCAAGTTTCAGCAAAATCCATTCAGTGGTTTCGGAGGAGATGTCGTTTAAACACAATTGTTGACAACGGACGACTTTAGCTCAGGTGAGCTAAAAATGGTTTCTAACTCAGTTAGGAATGAGACATAAAACTTTACACTAAACTTGGTAAGTATCTTACACAAAGACCAATGATCACTTGCATTTCGGTTTATCATTGGTACACAATAAACGCATATACTTTGAAAAAAATCAGAGTTTTGTAGGCAGAAAATGGTGAAGAAAAACAAAGATAAATATCCAAAAGGGAAAGTCTCGTTCCAAGATCGCCGCCTCTCAAAACCACAACTCACAGTGCTCAGTGTACGCGTTGTAGTGGTTATGACAAAGTAACACCCGCATATATAACACATTTGCAAAGCATAACATATAGACAACTCGGACGAAACGAGCAAATAAAGGAATACAGTGGAAACCGCATTGGAGCGGTCAGTGGCGAAAACACCACTTGGGAGCTAAAGCCGGTTTAAGGTGCTCACCGAACCTCACTTTCAACCCTCACCATTCAGATATAAAATTCAGATACAGTGCAAGTAGTGGTGAATCCCTAAAACGCAACCGTCCTATTGCACGGTTGGGATATAGTTCAGTATCTGTGATTAATTCACATTTTATGTGATTATATATATATGTAACTCCATTTAAAAAATATTTCGGATTAATTTCATTAGTACTGATAACATTCATTAGAGATATTCAAATGTAGTTAAACTTAAAATGTTAACTCATTTATTATATTGTATCTAATTGTTATATGTACCTTATGATATAAAGATATTTTATAGATATATTTACACAAACACGCAGAAGTTTAATACCCAGGACGATTTAAGTTTAGTGTTCGCGTGCCATTGCAATTATAATTAGGATTCTATACTTACAACTTTTTTATCAGGTATTGAATGATGTATTGAAGATTTCCTTTTTACTATGTTTACAAGCGCAGATAAATAGGTAACATCCATCAATTAAGACTGACATTATTATCCCCCTTCCTTCGGTGCACAAATTTCATCTAAATAAGGGTGACCAAATGGATATATTATAAACTTGTAGACTTTATTCATATCTTGTTCATTTTCATTTTGAAATTTTGAAAGAAAATCTGCTTTTTGTACAAATGTAAAGAGGACTTTCACTTGTAAATACTTTTTAACGTTGATATGCATGAATCTCACCTTGCCTTAGATCCAACATTCCCCCGTCAACAGTAAGTTGTGCTCTTCCTTTTCTTAAACACTACACTCTGCCAGATTATTTTTAAACACTCAACACGGAAATTTAGCAAAAATATTGCAATCTGGCAAATTATCAGAACAATAGAAAACAGAAACTACATCTAACCAGGAAAAATACATATTTCGTGTTTAACAGTAGACATACAGATCTAATCCTTAACAATTACTGCACACTATCCGGAAATTGTAACATTTATTTAAGGCATCCAAACATCAAAACACTGACACATTAATTTGACCTTATCAATTTATACAAGAAGTTGTCCATTTTGATCAAGACAATTGCAAACAGTGAAATATTTTCTGGAGATTTATTTTTGTGTGTTGATTATTAGGATAACAAATTATGTATTAAGGACTTATTATGACACTATTTTACCTCGGACTGCATTTATAACAGTTTAGATGTTCTTTCGTTCTTTGTTCTGTCATAATTGATTTTCAAATTCAATTTAAGTAATATGACATATTCAAAAGATACACATACAAAAATGTATATGTAAATTAATATTATATTGAGAGTATGGAATATGATAGATTTGTTTTCACAACAGGACCCAGTTAGGTCAAACTTTCATATTCAATACGTCTCCTAGCTTTTAATAAAAATAAATACAAAAAGCAGGTCAACTTTATGACAACTCAACATACTTTTTTCGCAAGCAGTTACCATATACACTGGTTACCGGATCCCTAGCCACTTTCTTACTAAGTTGCACATACATTCACTTACCGTTGAAATTGCAAATAGTTTTTTTTTCGTTGGAAATTCAAAGATTGAAGGAACATTGTGTTTTTCCGACATCTGACCGTCCATAAAGCCTCGAATTGTAGTTGAAGGTGAATTTCTTCATCACAGTTTTTCACTGGCACCAGAGCACCAAGTTGTGCTTTAAATTATGTCAAAATATTTTTTAAACCAAAATAATCCATAAACAAACTCAAAAACGCAGATTTATTCATATGCCACATTCATACTTTCTCTGTGTTAATATAGGGAAAGTACGAATTGGACATATAATATAAGAAATAGATAAAGCGAAGAACTAACTCCAGAAATATACTTTTTACTTCAAAACTAACATGTTTCGTCCATTGGACTTCATCAGAGTATAATAACAAAATAGCATGACGTCACAGGAAAGTACGACGTCAATGACGACGTCAAAAGACGTTACCCATTTTGGCGTAATATTCACATATAGTATAGGATCAAAAATAGATACTTATTCCCTGCAAAAATTGCAAAGCAAAAATAAAATTAATACAGGCAAGGAAAACTAACTTATATGCAAAAATACATTAGGAAGAATCTGTGTGAAAAAATGAAAGACTAAAATAATATTTTAGCATTCATGCCATGAGGCCAGGCTGTATTCAATGTATGAATCCAACGAGTCTCTTTCAAGAGCCTAAACCAGTCATTTTTTACCAAGTCGATTGGCATGAAAGAAAAATCACTAACAGAGTGATTTTCAGAATTGAAATGTTCAGATACATTTGTAGGAGTATCAGGAAAATGTCTGATATCAAATTTATGGCTGTTCATTCTTTGAGAACATTTCTGATGTGTTTGTCCCACATATTGTAACTTACACTTTTTGCATGTGATTAAATAGATAACATTTTCAGACATGCAGTTAAGATTTTGTTTAACATCGTAAGTTTTTAAAGTTTGAGAGCTTGTAAACTGTACAGATTCAGTGATATTAGCGCAATGAGAACACCGTGTTCTATTACATTTAAGAACACCACCATTTACATCCGAAGACATCAGGCTACTGTGAACCAAGATATCACTAAGATTTGTAGGTCGCTTGTAAGCAATAATTGGTTTGCATTTAACCAGGTTGCGTACACTGCTTTTCTCAGATAGTTCAAAAGCCCCCAATATTTATTAAGGATCTGACCAATGTTTGGTAGGGATGGGTTGTATACGCAAACAAAGGGGATAATATCATCTGTGTTCTGCCTGTGATTGGTCATGGCTTCTTCGGTTGACAATGCTGATGCTTTATCTAAAGCATCATCAAGGATATGACTTGGATAATTACGATTTTGGAAATACGTTCGCAATTTCTCCAATTCATTTGTGAACAAATCATCATTAGAAGTGAGACGCCTGTATCGCTTAGCTTGGCTATACGGGATCCCTTTCTTGCATGAAAGAGGGTGACAGGATGAAAATTCAATGTATTGATGTGTATTGGTTGCTTTTTCATGAACAGAAAAATCAAAATTACCATCTCCTGTTCTACCAATATTAACATCAAGAAATGTAGCTGTATCTCTTGAATAACTGTGGGTGAATTTTATATTGGGATGGACATTGTTTAAACTGTCAATAAATTTAAGTAGGTCTGCTTCACTGTGTTCCCATATAAAAAAAATGTCATCGAGGAAACGTAACCAAAGCGATGGCTTAACAGTAGTATTAGCTAGGAAATCGCTTTCCAGTTTACCCATAAAAGTGAAGCATAAGTAGGAGCCATACGTGTACCCATAGCAGTACCTAAAATTTGAACATAATTTTCATTATTGAACTGAAAATGGTTTTTAGTCAAGACTAGTTCAATAAGCTGGCAAATATCATTGACTGACTGATGTGACAAGTATGAATGAGCTTTGTTCAAATATTCACGGCAAGCCTCTATCCCGTCATCATGCGGAATATTAGTGTATAAGGATGAAACATCCATAGTAACCAAAATGCATTAGGGGAGATATTAGGCATAGACCCTAGCTTTTTAATGAAGTCAGTAGACTCTTTAACAGATGAAAGCAGGGCTTCCATGTGTGGCTTCAAGATATTATCAATGTATTCAGATATGCCTTCAGTAACAGAGTTATACCCAGATACAATTGGCCGTCCCGGGTAACCAAGTGGTAGTTCTGAGTTAATACCTTTATGAATTTTGGGCAAGATGTAAAACTGTGGCGTTCTGGCATCACTAGGTACAACTAAAGTATCATTAGAATCACCATTAACATTCCTACAAATAACATCTAAAACATCAGTAACATCTTTTGAAAACTGTTCAACAGGGTTATGATCAAGTTTTTTGTAGTAAGCAGTATTATTCAGCTGTCTGTTGACTTCAGCAATATAATCAGTTCTGTTCATTACCACAATAACCGAGCCTTTGTCAGATTTCTTAATAATATAATATAAGACTTTGAGTTTCTTTTTTGGTTATCTTAATTTATGATTTATTTTGACAAAATTTAAAGCACAGCTTGGTCCTCTGGTGCCAGTGTGAAGAAACACTTGTTTGTCCATTTAGAAAAAAACAACAGTATATTGTGCAAGAATCAGAAAAAGTAAAGCATTTACTGCATGATTGATTATCTCGGTATACCTACAAGATGTGCATCTGATAAGATGCTTAATATTGTTTTCTATGATAGTAGCAGAAAGAAAGTAAACTAGTGGATACTAAGAAGTCCCTACAAGCTATGCTTCTAATATATGGCACCATGTTATTGTCTATGATAGTAAAAGAGAGTATACTACTAGTACTGGATATTAGACAATTTGGTAATGCGTGTATGAGTATTTTAGGTCTTTTTAGCAGTCTTTGGTTGTATTACAGGAATATTTAAGTGTTATCCTCAGTAAAATGGTATCCGAAACACTGACCTGGCTGTCAATCAATTCACTCGAACAAAATATTTTTAAAATCTTAACGGCAGATTTATTTTAGATTTAAATACGTCTTTTTCCTGTCAAAATAAAGTGGGTGGGGTAATAATGTCAACATGTAAAATGAAAGAGATTTGTTAGTGACATTTATGCTTATATAATACTGATATCACCTTGTATTCATAGTAATTTGTAAGATCTGAAATCTCTATAACATTAAGTTGGATATTATATGTTTTATTGAGTACCACCATTTTTTTTCAATTTTACCAAACTTCAGAAATGCTTAAACAGTGGGTGAAGAAAATGCCTTATAAAATTTAAACGCGTTCGGTGACCTGTGCCTTTTTTTCTCTTGTTTGTCCGGTTAAGTACATGATCTGGATTTGGTATGGTAATTTATACACGAGCAGAACTATGTAGTTTTAAACTCGACAATATATAGTTTCATTTAGATATTTAGATAACAATAAATAAATTCTTACTATATTAAATACAAAACGGACGCCGTCGGTTTTTTCTCTGATGTTGTAAAATACGTGATGGCTTTTAAATCTGCGTTCATTAATCAAGTAATAGAATTTTTGGCTTAAACGTTGATTGATAAACAATAACACGTTTCTTTGTCATTGGGAGCCCAAAAGCTAGAGTGACAAGCTTTGGACGTCGGCTTTGTTCGCTAAGAATGTCAAACGCAACATGACGCCAAACTTTTACCCAGTATCAACAAACGTTGGTACATCCGCTAGCCATAAATGTAATACCATTGTCCGCTAGCGTCCTGAAGTGTTATCAACATCCATTGATATACGTACACAATTACATAACATGCAGTTTACTAAATGGAGGAAAATTGTTACTGTGGAACACGATGTTTCCTACTCATTAAAGGAAGTTACAATATATGTGCGTAGTGCGGCATATATATGCGTCATATAATATTTAGATATAAGATATGATGTAATCAACGTAAAAGTATCTTTACAAAAAAATACAGTAGTACAAACACGCATGTGTAAAGCTAATATATAATACACTATATTAAGTACTCATTTTATATTGATGGTAGAACAACATTTTCCCAAACTTAAATTAGTTAGAGCTACGAAATTTATATCTGTGCAGGAATAAAAACCCGATTTTTCATCGAAATCTATTCTAGTTGGAAAGTGTTTCTTACTGTACTTTAGATTTTTTCACTAACATAGCAGGGTTAATGATGTGTGGTGGTTGGATTGCAGTTGACGGATGCTGTCAATCGTGGGTACACCCCACTCTTCTGGCATGGGAAAAAACCCTTAAGAATATCACCACATATTATAGGAGTTCTTTCCCTTACCTTTAACATTATTAACAACGTCAGCTTTTATATTTGCTTGGTTGCGTTCTATGCTTCCAAATGATCCTATTAAATATTTTTAACTATTGATAAAACAATTTTTAAGTGCCGTGTGGCGGCTGTAAAAGGTCTCCCCATACTTGGACTCTATGTTGTTATATTGTCTGCTCCTTTTAGGATCCCTGAGTCCATTTAAAGTTTATGAATAATAGGCTTCCACTTAAGCTGGTGCTATATGTCGTGAGGGGTGGTGCGCATTTCATTACCTCTCATGAAACCGAGTCTGTAATTATTTGTTGTTAAGTTGCGTTCTTTGCTTCCAAGGGATCTCCTTACAGATTTTGAAAAATACTCAAAATGAATATTTCCGGACATTATCTGAAAATTATTAAACATGCGAATTAAGCTCATGTCTCATGTCTTTTACACGCAAAAATGAGACTGGTAAAAGAAAGCACAGCAATCTTAGTCAATAGTAGGTGATGTTTTCGAGTCTTAAAAATACCGAAATTAGACACTGGAACTAAAAATAGAAACTTTAGGTATGCAGTTCTTAATTTAGATACAAAAGTGTGTGATTAGCTGCATCAAGTTAATAATCTTGAAAAACAAATAATGAAAGGATAATTTTCTGGAAAAAAAGCTGTCCTGGACAAACTACGCAAGCTTAGGACTGACCAGGTACTTTTAACATAATCAAAGAAAACAATATGAAGACTGTAAGAGGCATGAATGCGTTATCCTATTCTGCAGGTAGAGAAGCTAGCATACATTACTTTTCTATTGCACTGAAATACATTGGATAGGAAGGCTGACAATTCACTTCCTATAAACAGGTTAATATGTTCTCACATTTATGTTAAGAAAAAGATATAACTTGACTCAATTCAGTTGTTAATATTGACTACAGGCTTAGTTCGATATAATACTTTATGAGAATTGTTGGAATAAAAAATCTGTTGTACTCAAACTGACAAAAACTTGCAAATTTCTCTCTTTATAGAATATCTATTTAAAAATACAAGAATAAAGGAAAACATAATATATATGGAGGTTTATAGAACAGAATGAAGGAATCTACTGCATTTGCTCCATAGTCAATACAAACAGCACTGCAGTTTAATGTATTAATTAGATTGAAGGATACACCATCAAATGCTTCTTTTTTGGGATGGTAATTTCCCCCCAGTAAAGAAAACCAGTCATCAAAAATTACTATATTTGCTTTGTTGTTGAACATGTACAAATATGACAAGTCACATGATGGTGTTCATTTACTACTTGCCATCAGGAATATATAAACATGTAAACTTACAAGCATGCATGTGTTTTCCCCATATTAAGTAAGTCTTATTTAGACATCATACAAACATAAACAGTTGTATCTGATCTTTATCACTGATATATTATAATATGCAAAGTCTGACATATTTTGTCCATAAGCTTCATGTACATTGATCAGCTTGTTAGAATGATCTAAAAATATAATTCAAGGGCTGAACAGAAAACAGTTGTAATTCATATTACAATATGGAAGAGTTACATTTTTCCGGACAGCCCTCAAATTGTCAGTTGTTGCCTTCACATTTTTAAGACAATTTAGTTATCAAAATAAATAAAGAAACTATATCCTTAGGACACCGGGCACATTTTTATGCAATCTCGCCAGGAATATGTATGTTTTTTGACAACACAGAAAATAACGTCACTTGGCCTTAAAAAAAATTCCGGAAGTAAAGAAAATGAAAGTAGACATGCTAAACTTGAAAACGAAAGTCGCCTTTGCATTGGTCGATTGTCAGGGGTCACGCGCATATGGCACGCCAATTGTCCAATAATTACCTAAACCCAAGTTCACGGTCGAAATATTAGGATTAACGATCGATAAACTAGGTTTTTCGAATGTAAAACCAGGTTTTTCGAATACTAACTATATTTTCGAGCGAAAACATAAGATAACGGGCGTAAACCATAGTTTACGCTCGTAAACCCAGGTTTACGTTCGATAAACTAGGTTTCTCGATTGAACTATGAAATTCGGACGTTCTCCTAAAATCACGAGCGTGAACCTATGTTTACGGGCGTAAACTTGGGTACACGATCGTGAACCATAATTTACGAACGTGAACCTATATTTACGACCGTGAACAAGGGTTTACGACCGTAAACATAGGTTCACGCTCGTGAACATAGGATAACGACAGAAAATCATAGTTTTGTTGGAGAAACCTAATTTATCGATCGTAAACCTAGGTTCACGTTCGTAAACTATGGTTCACGCTCGTAAACCAAGGTTCACGGTCGTAAACACTAGTTTACGCTCGTTAACATAGGTTCACGTCCGTACACTATAGTTTACGGCAGTTTACGGCAAGCCAATTATCCAATAATTACGTTCTTGGTCGAAAAACTGGAATTATCGAATACTAACCTATATTTCCGAGCAAAAACATAGGATAACGGGCGTAAACCATAGTTCATATAAACAGTGTAACAGTTACAGTTCGGGCGTGAACCATAGTTTACGAACGTGAACCTATGTTTACGACCGTAAACTTGGGTTTACGAACGTGAACCTACGTTTACGAGCGTGAACTATGGTTTACGACGTTATCTTATGTTTTCGCTCGAAAGAATAGGTTAACATGCTTTTACGTTCGAAAAACCTAGTTTTTCGATTTAAGCCTGGGTTCATGTAATTACTGGACCATTGCCATACATGTCACGTCCGTAAACATAGATTCACGTCCGTAAACTATGGTTCACGATCGTAAACATGGGTTCACGTTCGTAAACGTAGGTTCACGCTCGTAAACATAGGTTCACGGCCGTAAAGCCATGTTCACGCCCAAAATTCATAGTTGATTTTATAATCCTAATATATCGACCGTAAACTATGGTTCACGTTTGATAAACTAGGTTTCTCGATTGAACTACGAATTTCGGTCGTTATCCTATGTATACGGTCGTTATCCTATGTTTACCCTCGAGAACCCCGGTTTACGCTCGTAAACCATAGTTTACGAACGTGAATCTATGTTTACTACCGCAAACTTGGGTTTACATGCGTGAACCTACGTTTACGGGCGTAAACTATGGTTTACGGCGTTATCCTATGTTTTCGCTCAAACATATCGGTTAATATTCGTAAAACCTGGTTTTACGTTCGAGAAACCTTGTTTATCTATCGTTAATCCTAGTTTTTCGACCGTGAAGCTGGGTTCACGTAATTATTGGACAATTGGCGTGCCACACGCGTAGGGTTCACCCCGTCAAAATGTATGCGCGTGGACCTTTTTTCTTTTTCTTTTGCTAATAGGGAGTCAATTTTCGGCATTTTCTAACGATTGTCAGCTTTTCATCTATGAAAACATATTTGAACTCAGAATAAACACAAATCCCACCGGGGTCCGTAACGGAGCAAGGATACATACAGATTTTTGGAACTTCGTCAAATAGCTCAAAAGGTCCTATTTGATGTTGTCTGAAAGTGTCAGTATATGCCTCGGATGTAACATATTTCAGTATTTGAGATCTACAGACCTAGACATTTCAGAAATATTTTCAAAATGAATTTCGTGTAATAAATGTTGTTTCTACGGAAGCGTGAAAGGGCCATCAGACGCTAATACGTTTTATTACGTTACAGGTGCAGAAAGGATATCATGCACAACAGACCATGCAAATAGGATCCAAATGAAATTGTTACTATGAACTTTAATATTTTTACTGTTAGATATGTAAAATCAACCCATAAAGAGTATTTCACAATATGACCAACTGACATATACCATAACCAGATTCCGTTAATTACTGTTTAAATACTTGATGAATGTAATTTCATTCTTAAAAACGTAAACAGGTGACAATAGGAAATATTTCTGTTTTCAAAATTCAATGATTGGTTTAGAATTGATCAACGTGAGCTATTTAGAGATATAACAGTCTTACAGCAAGGGAAGTATTTGGCCAACCGGAACTCTCGGCGGAGAAGACAACACGTGCATCAAACTTGTTGAATTTTTATCTATAAACGCCTATCCAGCGAAAAAGAAACAACAC
This sequence comes from Mercenaria mercenaria, assembly GCF_021730395.1. Lineage (NCBI taxonomy): Eukaryota > Metazoa > Mollusca > Bivalvia > Venerida > Veneridae > Mercenaria > Mercenaria mercenaria. The sequence continues at coordinate 21,747,919 of NC_069375.1, forward strand.
TTTATTTGGCCTGTTTATGTGAAGGGACTGGGATCATGGGTATTATCCCGATATTTTTTGAAAAACAAAGAAAATGATGATTTCTAGGCATGTGTTCGGTAGTATATAACAAATACAGGTTGTTCAAATTGTATAGGGTGTGTGTGTTTTGGGATAGAGGATTGAGGAGAGAACTGCTAAATTCTAATATTTAGTGAGACATTATTTTAATGATTAGTGACATTATACCAATTAAGGGCATGTAATGAATAACCAATAAGGTCAACATCTCTTTATTTCGTGTATCTCATGTAATCTTATTCTGACATTTAAACTTGAAAAAGCTAAAATATTCAATACATATTTGATCATTATCAAATGGAAATGCTTATTTGAGTTGTAAGAGTCTGAAACGGCTGCTTTTGTATCTAGATTTACATAATTATTTTTGTTACAGTTAAAGTTTAGGGGTGGACTCTGCACGTCGTTCTATTGATATTAACAAAGATTATCTTCTGTAACCTGTATATCCTTAATTCTGATGTAAGAGATTTAAATACCCGCACGAACTGGGGACTTCTCGCTAAGAAATATTATATTTCTGGTTTTTTTTTCACAAAGGATTTTAGGGGCATGAGGGAAGAGGATGCACATTTCATTGTGTGTGTGTATGTAAGCTTATCGGCAGCCTATATAGGCGAGAGGTGTTGCAATTTCCATTACCTCTCATGAATAGACTCAATCAAACTGCAATTATTTTGCTTGATTGCATTCTATGCTTCCAAAGGATCTTCATACAGATTTTATTAACTATCACAAAGCAATATTTAAGAGCCGTGCAGCGGCTGTAAAATGTGTCCCCGTATTGGAATCAGTGTTGTTATATTTCTGGTAATTTCACATCATGGAGTCCATTCATTAGTGTGTAGAGTTTCGCTTAAGCCGGTGCTTAGGGACGTGACAGGTGTTGCACTTTCCATTAGCTCTAATGAAAAGACGCAATTAAACCGAGTCTGCTATTACTTTATTACTCTGTTTTTCAAATAAAGCACACATAATGATGTATTCCGAAAGGCGTTATACTGAACAACCCTCGGGTGTAAAATCGTATGTATACGCGTATTAAGACGGTGATGATTAGATAAAAGATTCCGTTACACCGCGATGACCAAAACAATATACCAGCCAAATATTTTAATAGTGTCATCTTAAAGTTTAAAATTTGACGTTATTGGCGAAATGCTTACAGTTTACAAAAATATTCACTGTCTTTAAAACATGTAACTTGAAAAATTAGCAAATGGCGAGTAATGTTTTAGCGAATGCAAAATAAAAAAGAGAAAATTGGGGCGGAGAGCGTCAAATGACATTGACATGTTGACTAACATTTATCTACCATTTCTCCAAGACAATATGACTAAAAATTCCCTTATTTACATTATATAACAGTTTTATAGATCTATGATGACATCTGAAGAAATGAGAGAACCTTTCTGGGTATTTATTGAACTCCCTTGTAGATCTTAATACCTTTTACTAAAATAAGGTAATTTTCTGATATGATTGAATGGTATATGATAATTTTTGTTCCTTTGCACGCACATGTTTTTCTTTCAAACTGAAATAAACGTCTATGCCATTCAGCAGTGTAACTACAACTTTTTTGACTCTTCTTGAAACTGTTCGAAATACTGAAGCATGCATGCTCTTTTCTGCATTTCCTTTAAAAGTGATATTCTCTGCATGAAACCCTCTTTTCTTTCTAATTTCTCATTTTCAAGTAATACATCTAAATGCTCTTCTAACATCACGAAAGGGTTTCCTTGCAAAGCTATTTCTTTCAGTCTGTTCGTACATTTTTGAAATTCAGCCATCAGACCTTGTGCGTTATCAAATATATCGTTCAGTTCTTGTTTTAGATTCTTGACGAGAATTTCTTGCGAACACAGTCTTTGAGTTTGTTCAAAATATTTTTGTTGCATTTCAGGATACGTTTTCTTCACTTTACAGTAACCCTTTCAAATATATATGGAGTAGTAGCATGATGTTGCCAACGGCATTTACCAGGACAAAATTTACAATAGCCATAAGCATTCATAACACTACATTTAGCCTTATCCGCAATGGAACATGTGCAATTGACATGACACGATATGTTACAGTGTAGACAATTTGTTACATACTGTCCCCTCGGCAAATCACGCTTTCTTTGTTGTTCTTCTATGACCTCAATTTTAAAGTTTTGTTACGTTCAAGTGAACGCCTGGTTTCTAATATTTCGTTTTGTTCTTGACGTAGGCGACCTGTTTTCAAAAGCCCGAAGTCAATAAGCGGCTGTAGTTTCTTGGCAACAGCATCTAATTTTGACCGCTCACGCAGAACGTCTCTAGTTTTTTCAAGACTGCAGCTTTCGACTCCGTCCAGGTATTCAAAGAAACTACGGAAACCTGAAACACTTATATCCCAGAACATTGGCGACAAACTTGCATTACTTAACTTTACATTTTTTTTGCGTAGAGGGCACAGTTATTAAAAGGGAATGTACAGCCGAATGGCATTTCATTGCAGCCAATACTGGGGGCTCTTTCCCATCGGCAAACGTAATTAAAGAACATATATTCCTTTCTACATCATTACCGAAAAGTGACATCACTGACTGAAATATATACATCTGAGGTAAAGTTAGCCTAGCATCAGGTGCTTTTAAAAGAAAGCAGACAGCGTCAATATTTGAGATACCTTCCGGGTTTTCCTCGGAAAACAATATTCGCACTTGATCGACCATTGCTTGATCTCTTCCCACACCACGTGTGTCACCGAATCCAGGGGTGTCTATTATATTTAGTTGATAGCTAAGGCGACTACCATTTTCGGGATTGAGTGTATAACATGTTATTCAGTCTTCTTGGCTTAAGGCCTGAAATAGAGAATAATTTGAAAGAAATGAGCTATAATTATTCGTGTATGCACATGTTTGTTTCAGTGACAAATATCCATATTAATTCTGGTTTTATCTTGTATCAGCAAATTATTGCGTAGGTATAAATTTTAACTGCTTCTTTCAACATTGGTATTGATTAATATGACGGTGTAGCTAGCTTTTAATCTCGTAAATATGTATGTAAAATATTTAAATGTCTCTTTGTTAGGTTGTCATTATTATTATTTGTGTTTTATATGCCCATTATTTATGTTTTATATGCACAAACTGCTTTGATGTAGTCAAGTTTATTAAACATACCTTGTTTTCCCTTCTCTCTGCGTCCCCTTTAGTAACAACTTTAACGGTAAACCTGTATGGATCGTCCCAATTAACGCCTAGCACATAGTTGATTATCCGTCAACGAGAGTACTCTTACCACTTCCCGTAGCTCCAACCAGTATGATTGTTTTGGACTTGGCTATCCCTACTAGAGGTTCACCTTTTGTAGTAAATCTAAAGAGAAAAGTAAAAATATTGTATTCTAGGAGCAAATAAATAACTGCATAAATGCTGGAGCAAATATCAAATGACATTCTGCTATACTAAAAATGTATGACAATAGATTAATGTGCTACAGTAGAAAATCGTGTTATTTGACTCTGAAGTCAAAACGGAACCGATAAGTATGCTTATGTTTGAACCCCATATTGATACAAGTTTAAGCCTAGCAAAAGTTCCTTCTAGGGCACATCTATATAAATATATAATGATCATCTTGTAAAATTTTGGTTGCAATGTCTGTTTTATACTGCCAAAAAATGTCAAGTAGGTATTTACGCTAGTTATTATTTAACATAAATTGTTAAATCCAACAACAAATTAAATTTGTTACCACTTTCAGTTGAGTAAATACGGCAATAAGACATTGACCTGGTCAATCCGTTGTGATTCGATGCGTGAATTTGTTGCACATGATTAGAGGGTCGCAATGGGGTTTGTTTTCACATATTAACCATGCATTTGAAGATAACGATAATATTTAGTTGTTTACATGTAAACATGTAAATTTGCTGATCAATATATGCCTATCTATTTGTACATAAGTTATGTTCATCAAGAATGGAGGAAATAAAAGAATCAATTAACCATCCTCGGGTTTAGTAATATGTAATCCATGGACGCGTTCAGTCAGAGAGTCGCCTCAATTAGGAAAGAATAGTTTTTAACGTCAGAGGTTATTTCTAAGGTCACGGAGTCTGACTGGCCAGCTTGTAATGACAACAGCTTTCGATATCAGTAGCTCAGTAAAGTGTGACTTACCAAACTATAATATCAGGAACAATAAAAGCAAACTGCGCACTCACAACGAACTAAAACGTCTATTTGTTTGTACTTAAATCCATAGAAAGACCATTCGATTGAGTCTGCCTATAACAGGTGTTGAAATGTACAACACCCGTCACGCCTCCTAGCACTAGCATAAGCGATAAAATAAAAGTAAATCGACTCCATGATACAAAAGGATCAAAGTCATATATGTGCACGTACCAATTTCAAATGTCCGTATTTTCCCGGCTTTATGTCTTTCTGACGTTACCTCGGTCCTGGGTACTGGAAATATTGTTGGTGAGGAGTCAGCATTCAATTCGTTCGTGGAAACGGTTGCAAAACGAAATGCAGGAGATTGACATATAGTCAAAACATCGCTCTCTGCGCTGTAAGACCCCTCTCTATCTAAATATACAGCTCTTACACGAAAGACGAAAGAGACATTAGATTTCAATTTTGACAAAGTAGCGATTGTTTTCTTGTATTCGCCAGGAAAATATCTCCATCTTTTGTCACAGTCAATTTCCTTGTAGCTGATTTGATAACAGTCATCATCTCTGAAAACTAACGGTGGGTCCCACGACAAAGTGTATTATCAGAAAGTACGTCTAAGGGTCTAGGTTTTCTTGGACAATCCTAAATACAATACCTTCCGATTATTAAAACTATCTAAAGCAGAAATGTCAAACTGAGGCAAATTAAAAATAATTTTCTATGTATTAAGGGGACGCATACTTTGAAATTAGAAAAAAGTGGGTGGGGTATTATAAAATTTACCTGCAAAAAAGTACAAGGTTTTGGTAAATGAAATGAATACTGTTTCAACTGTTATAAGTACACAAAGGATTGCTCACTAAAATAAAAATGAGAAAAACTGAAGCAAGAAAGTTATTGTTGAATTACCTAATACTTCTTGTGTACATTCAAAGTCAACAATTAAGACTTTTTGGTGCGAAAATAATAGTGCTTCACTTTGTCCAAACATTTATCAATGTCCTACAGATTCTAATTTAAAGAAAGAATGTGAAATAAGTTCACTGTCTTGCTTTTCATTTCGCATATGTGAGCTAAAACACATTATTTAGTTTGTTTACAAAGTAGTGCATAAGAAAAGATACGGTGGTCAAGGAATGCCACATTACAAAACTAAAAGAGTATATTCCCCTTAATACATCAAACATTTATCGTTACAGAAGTCTAGTGGCTTACAATAAAGGCCTAGAAATGTTGGCATTATTAATTTTTAACTTGGTATTCATGAACTACAATGCACTTAAATATCAAAACACATTCAACAAACTTTTGAATTGTATTGTCTTAAAAATCCCTAAAATAAGGTATGAAATTTGGTTGAGAGGTCCAATCAATGTGTATATGTGCAAAAGCAACATTCTAATCTTGTTAACAAAAGTTACTAATAAACAGCAGGAATGTCAATGATCAAAACTGGACGAATATACAGTTATCCTCACTTTAATGTCATTTATTATTTGTCCTTGAATTCTCCACCATACTTTTCATAATTCTGTTTGCACGAGTTGCACGAGAATGCTGTCATTCACGTAAAAAACGGGGTCAAATAAGTTGTAAATGCAATATCATCTAAACGTAATTAATGGATTATGCAGTTCAAGATAAACTTTATCTCATAACGTAACGAACATGTATAATGTTGTAACAACAACTTTACTTACACTGATTTAAGTAGCAGTCGGTTTATAAGTGACTTTATTGATTCATTTTGTGTTTTGTTATTGTTGTCAAAAAGTATAACGGAAGTGCCTCACAACTGAAGGGGAAACCAGTTTGATGCGCAAAGTAGCCCACTGTAAGTAATATTATTTGACAAATGTCCACAGAAATTAATAATTTTCTAATATTAAAGACGAATATCTGAATAGGATTCATTATTTGATAAGAAATTATAATCATCGACATGTTTTTTTTAAAAATCGTACACGTGCTGACACCTAAGTTGTCTCCCGTTGTTTATTAGAGTTACCTTTCGTCCGGCGCAGTAATACATTTGCAGTGAATCGCCGAGAAGTCGTGGGAAAATTAAAAACCATGTAAACAAACTAAAATTAACCACCTTTTCAAGATGAATTTCAAGTGATCGACATTATGCATTTAACCCGCCTGACCTGTGTAGCATCTTAGATATCTGTTCTAAGGTATTCATTGTGTAGAATGTCATGTTATGCCCTTGCAATGCTAATCCCACTCTGATTTTTTTGTTTACATTTTTTATCAATGAGAAATATGGCGTCCATCCCGAGATGAACAGACGTGGCGTTAAATTTTTACATGTTTAAGCAAACCTGGTGTGTTAGAAAGAAAATCTCATCCCTTCAACATTATTTGGAACACTGTTATTGTAAAAAACCTGTTTTTTCCTTATACAAAAGCTTAATATTTTGTGTTGAATGTACTTTCACAAAGACCTCTGTTTTCCTATTACATTCATAGTACCACATCCTTATCCACAAAATACTGAATATTACAGGTGTCCATCAGTATTATATCAGTTTAGGAATATGTTTTTTATTTTCCCACCATCGATTTCTTGAATATGCACCCCTTCCGCATTGCTGTATGAACTGTGAATGTAGCAATATGCGTCCCCTTAACAACGAATAAAAATGACTTATTATGCTTTATGTAATGTTTTCAGCTGAATATTTTTTTTCAAACTGAGTTTTTTTCACATACAGAAAATATATCAATCTATATATTCTAAACAGAGAAAACAAAAATGATACAGCTTAAAGACTACTGAAAGATATGAAAGGAATAAATGTTTAATCCATCATCATTTAAGAACATGGCTAACAGCTAGGCATAACTCCATATACCCCTAGATTTACTGTTCCCAATTTGTTACAGAAAGAAAATCAGCTCTAGATGTAAGCCATTTTGTTCCCCTTTGTTGCCTATGCCACTTGGTAGTCATGCACTATATATTAAGCTTTGTTTTGTCTGTTAAGTGATTCTAAACATGTATAGATTTATACACTTTCTGTGTACAATAAGAAAATTTAAGAATATGAGTGTTCACCAATTACATTATATCAAACCACGTACTGACCATGAGTTCTTTTCCTTCAGTTGAAGTGTACTCTATTCTTAGTCTAAACTAAAGTCAAAATTAGGAAGAAGATCTAAATTAAAAACATTAACCTGGCCTCATTCCCTCAAAGTAGAATCACATTACCTTGTTACGCAAATGAAAAATGATTTATCACGAAGGTACATATACCCCGTATGATTCTATTTTAGAAAACATAAAATCAACAAGTTTATGGGTATTAACAGTACTATGAATTAGGGACCGGTATTTGAACTTCCTGTAGTGGGGTTGTTGGGGTGGGGGTGAATGAAATGGCTAAATGCATGTCTCTTTGGTTAAATCTTTAAATTAGATCTGAAGTAATATGACCAAATAACAGTTCCTTATTATGAACACAATGATATCCTTCTCAAGCAAGAATGGTGTAAAATTGCTTTAAAATGTTCATATTTATAGATTATTTAATTGATAACATAGGTGAAACCAAAGGGGCAAAGTCAGTCAAAACTGTAAAATAGAGAAAAGTGGAAACTTCACAGGTCGCTCAACACGACAAAAACGAAAATGTTGCAGGCTCGGTTTGATTGAGCCTGTTCATGGACGGTAGTGGAAATGCATGCTACCGTCCACGCCCTCTAGCCCCGGGTTGAGCAGAACTCAACATTTACACATGCTAAAAGTACAAAAAGCAATTTAGAGACATCCGCAGATGTATTCAAACGGCGGTGAACATGGAACCTTCAATGATACACGTGTTGAGGTGTGTAATTCCATGAAGAGCGGCGTTTGGTCCCCAGATAAAGTAAAGGGTTTGCCCCAAACGAGAAAACAATGGGCAGAACTAAACCAAATGTAAGTTGATCTTGACAAATAAGGGGGATTTCGGGGAATTCATCCATGAAAAAAAAAAGAATTGTAGAACAGCTCTGATGCATTTTGGATGTATATTTGGAGATATACCCTCTTAATCTTTTGCATTTTGAGATTTGATATAATAAATTATAGATGTGAGCATCCTTAGTATATCCATTAGCCTCTGGACCTGTGTGGCGAATCTGATATAAATGCAAACAAAAATGTTTGATATAGTTCACCCATATCTTTTGATAATATTTGCTTTTAAAATAAGATGATAACTGTCTAGACCTAATACAAGGTACAAGAACTGTGATGGGTAGAAGACATTGTGTCTGTTTACTGGTCTCTCCTCGACTTCAACTTAATATAATATTACTGATACCAGATTTGCGAGCGCAACGAACAGAAAAGTACTTTTAACACGCTCTGAGATCTAAAGTCTAGGCTTTAAAAATGTATGTTTGCAGTTTTTCCAAGAAATATTGTGCGTTGGGTATATTCCTGGATCAGATAGTGTATACACAGTATCATATATGTATACCAGGTGTAGGAGAGTGGGGGAGACCAAATCCTGCAATATTTTAGTATTTTAAACACTAAATCCTGCATTCTATTGCGTTTTAAGAGAATCATTTCTGTTATTAACTTAATCCTTACCTGCTATATTTATTAAATGGACTGGCCCATCTTGCAATTTAGGCAGTACCACTTCTTTTTTGTAATATATTTTTATTTCCAATAAATACAGCACATTTACAACAAATACATCAGTGACAGTTTATTTCTTTTCAATATTGATAAACAAGTACTTTCTTAATTAATCTTCAATATTCATTTTATTTCTATTATATAATTATGTCTATATTATATTGGAAAAATGTGATAAAAAACGAGGAGGGTAAAAAAAGAGTAAATTAAAGAAGAGAAAGGAAAAGAATGAAAAAAAAAAAAATAAAATGAAGATTTGGGTGTTCTCGATAGAATTTATATACTGTTACTGATTGAAAAATGCATTTTTTAGCTCATACAAAATGTTATTAAGACAGCTCATATTATTTCTCCAGTACTATCAAACACTGACCATTTTTGCCTGTGTTGTTCTATTTTGTTATGTATTGTGGCTATTTCCTGTTCTATTTTAATTCGTAGTTTCAAATATAAGATAAAATTGTCAAAGACAGGTAAAAGTTTTCTATTTTCTATTTTTCACCTGAAAAATATAGGATTTCATTAAAAAGATCAGAAAGTTTATTACATTTCTATTTTGTCCGCTTACTAAATAACCAAAACTGATTATTTCTAGCTTAAAGTATGCTGAGATGTTTAAGGCACTTAGGAAATCAGTTAAACTATTCCACATATGTTGAGCATATTGGCATTCCCAAAATAAATGCTCTTGACTTTCTACATACATGTTACAAAAATCGCATAGACTTGAATTGCTTGATTTTACCTTTAATAGATACTTATTAGTGGAAATATGACGGTGAATATATTTGTATTGAAAACTTCTCAGTTTTGAGTCTATGGTTGATTTGAATACTTGTCGGTATATATTTTTCCATTTTATTTCTTCTTTATCTAAAACATCTTCCCATTTGGCTTCGTTTTTTAATTTTTGTTTTCCTTTTTTCTTCTTTTGCATTTCATACAAAAACTTATTTGGTGCTTTTGTTTTAGACAGTGTTGTAAAATTCATTTCTATCATATACTATGTTACTCTCTTTCATCTTTACCTTTATGTTTTGTGGTATACATTTAACTAGCTGATGATACTTTAAATAATCTATATTTTCCAAATCATAAATATACTTGAAATTTTGGAAGGAATAGAAACTCTTTGACCTATAGTCAAAGAAGTGTTGTATATACTTGTATATACTTAATGCCTTTTTCATACCATTCTTTATAGAAAAATGTTTTTTATTTTATTTTATTTTTATATCTGAGTTGTTCCGTTGTTCCATATGATTTGATGACTTACTTCTGTTTCATTTTCATTATCTTTTATGGATTTCCATGCTAATAATATGTCTTTTAAGAAAGTATTTTCTTTGCATATCATTCCAATGTCATTTTTGTTAAGATTACTTTCAAATATAAAAGATCCTCCCATTTTACATATTATGTTTTGATAAAACAATTTCCATGCTCCTTTGTTGTTTTCATCATTTGTTCGTTTAACCCAACATGCTTTTAATGCATTCAGAAAATACTTCAAATCCGTCATTTTTAAACCTCCTTCATCATAATTGAGTGTTAATGTATCTCTTATGATTTTTTTCTGGTTTATCATTCCATATAAATTGTACCACTTCTTATTCAAAGGGGTATTCATTTAAAATTTACTGACTGACTAGCGAACAGTGCAGACCATAATAAGCTTGCACGAATGTGCAGAATTAATTTATATATTTAATAAAATGAGGGATTTATACACTTGAAGTAAATGTCTAAAGATTTTTTTAGTGGAAGATGGCCTTCGGATATCTTTAAACAAACCTTCTCTCTATCTATGCTTACCGTTATATTAGGAATTGCAATCGGTGTGTAGAATGCAGTAGCTTTTCTTCTCGCATGGTCCTTCACACATTCTTCACATAATTTTCTTCGCAGGCGACCCAAATGTGTTTTGCAAATGATGTTTTTTTTAAATATCATACAAGGATCACATTTTTCTGCTACCTGCATATCTTCGTATTTCTCGCTGTGACCTTTAAATATATAGAAACCAATAAATTTTCATTACTGCAATTATCAAATCTAACCCATGCTTTGAAATTCTCATTGTAATCTTAAAATGTGCACATGTGAGGATCTTAAATTTATCACCCATTATAAGCAAATTTTCATAATGTGGTGACATGTTTTCGCTGAAGTCAAGTAATTCAAAAATGAACTTTAACATTGCGTGTCGGCTGAGCCGGGTGTCTATACACACACACTACGTGTATGGTCAAATCTTTGAAAATAAGTTTCCAAAATACCATATTTAAAGCCTTGAACAGTACCGTGAGTTACCCTTCAAAAATTGATCGTGTTTCTACAAGAGATCTCAACATCACCACCTTTTTGATTTTTATTTTACATCCCTTCTGGTCCAAGTCAGAAGTTTCAAACTGATGTTGTTTCTCGCCCGAGTACCAAGTTTTAGTCAATAGAGTGAAATCTATTTTCTCATCCCTTAGGTATTGGCCCATAAAATCATCTTTGTTCCCGACAAAGCCGCAGTTCAGATTATTGCAGGTTACATGTTCGCTTATATTTTTGTACTGATTACATATTTCTTAGGGTATATCAAAAGTTCTAAAGTTCACATAATCTGGTTTACGAATTACTTTACTTTTGCCAACTCGTTTACTTCTACAAACTAAATTTTGTACGTTTATAATCCTACAACATGCCACAGGGTCTACTTTCCCTAACCCCCTTCAGCTCAATACGGTATATTTAATACTAGTATTCAATGATTGATCTCTAGTGTAGGTATACTTTATAGGTTAACGACAGATTTAATGATTGATCTCTAGTGTAGGTATACTTTACAGGTGCACGACAGGTATTGTCTGTTGTAAACTCATGAAGAAAATTATAAAAAATTTCACTGGATGCAAATCACAGAAGATATAGCAACATAGAAGCACAGGAACATGCAAGTACATTTATATCCATTATATCCAAATAAGAGAGTTATTTTAGTAAAAGAAAAAAAGAGACACGTCTGCCTCATACCCCATACGGCGACTGTATATAAAAACCTCTACGGATGAGTGAAAGATTAGAAAGGCAGTAAGTGGTCCGCCAGTGGATATCACCAGCGATTATTTTCCCAAAAGCGGATAGTGTTATACGGTTATGTATGAACATGAGTTAGGCCTATAATGCGGTGTAAAAGATTAAATTTCATATTCCTATTGTGGATAAAGTACTTTACAACTTGAACAAAAGCAGGTTTTCCGTAAATTAGACATAAACATGGGCTATCACCAGACCGATTTGGATTCAGAGTCTTGAGAAGTTACAATATGTACCACTCACTTAGGAGTGTATTGATATAAATGGCTTTCATGTTCTGCGTTTCTATCGCAACAGACGTTTGCGAAATAATAATAGACCAAGAAGGAATTTATATCATGTGTTAAGTGTCAGTGTTTTGACCCAGATTCGAACTTGGCCTAAGCATCATCAGGCTAAACATTCTGATCAACTTTCATGAACTAGGGTCATAAATGTGGCCTCTAGAATGTTAACAAACGTTCCTTTGATTTAAGTCGGTGTTCTAGTTTTTTACCCTACATGACCTAGATTCAGACTTGACCAAAGCATCATCAGGATAAACATTCTGACCGAGGTAATGAAGACAGGCTCATAAATTTGGACTCTAGAGTGTTAACAAGTTTTTCTTTGATTTGAGTTGGTGGCTTAGTTTTTAAATCCACATCACTCGGATTCAACTTTGGCCTTGAAATCATCAAGATAAACATTTTGACAAAGTTTGATGAAGATAGGGTCAGAAATATGGCATATACAGTGTTAACAAGCTTTTCCTTCGATTTGACTGGGTAACCTAGTTTTGTTTTTACACTTACATGGTCCGGATTCGGCCATGGCATATCGATCTTCAAGTTTCATGAAAATAGGATAATAAATGTGGCATTTAGACTGTTAAGAAGCGTTCCTTTAATTTGAGTCGTTGACCTAGATTTTGCCCCCACATGACCTAGTTTCGAACTTGGCCTAAGCATCATCAGGATAAACATTCTGACCGAGTTAATTAAGATGGTCCCTAGAGTGTTAACAAGTTTTTCTTTTGATTTAAGTCGGTGACCTAGTTTTTAAATCCACATCACCCAGATTCCATTTTGGCGTTGAAATCATCAAGATAAACATTTTGACAAAGTTTGATGAAGACAGGGTAAGAAATGTGGCATCTACAGTGTGAACAAGCTTTTCCTACGATTTGACTTGGTAACCTAGTTTTTGACCCTTACATGACCCAGATTCGACCATGTCATACAGATCTTTAAGTTTCATGAAGATAGGATAATAAATGTGGCTTTTAGACTGTTAAGAAGCGTTCCTCTAATTTGAGTCGCTGAACTAGATTTTGCCCCCACATTACCCAGTTTCGAACTTGGCCTAAGCATCATCAGGATAAACATTCTTATCAACTTTAATAAAGGTAGGGTCATAAATGTGGCCTCTAGAATGTTAACAAACGTTCCTTTGATTTAAGTCGGTGTTCTAGTTTTTACCCCACATGACCCAGATTCGGACTTGGCCAAAGCATCATCAGGATAAACATTCTGATAAATTTTCATGAACTAGGGTCATAAATGTGGCCTCTAGAATGTTAACAAACGTTCCTTTGATTTAAGTTGTTTTTCTAGTTTTTTTACTCAACATGTCCAAGATTCGAACTATGCCAAATCGTCATCATGATAAACATTCTGACCGAGTTAATGAAAATAGGGTCATAAATTTGGACTCGAAGAATGTTAACAAGCTTTTCTTTTGATTTGAACGGTTGATCTAATGTTTTACCCAAAATGTTTCAGACTTTGCATAGGAATCTACATGATAAACATTCTGACCAAGATTCATAAAGATATGGTCATAAATGTGGCCACTAGAGTGTTAACAAGCGTTACCTTTGATTTGAGCGGGTGACCTAGTTTTAGACCCCACATGACCGTCTAGGAGTCATCAGTGTATAATGTTTCTTACCGAGTTTCAAGAAGATAAGGACATAAATGTGACATGAAGAGTGTTAACAAGATTTTCCTTTGATTGTTTTTGATGACCTAGTTTTTGACGGCATATGACCCAGTTTCATAAAGATAGGGTAAAAATGTGACCTATAGAGTTTTAACAAACTTTTCACTTGATTTGAGCGAGTGACCTAGTGTTTGACCCCACGTAGCCACATGCCTGAAACCAACCTGCTTTAAACGGTCAACCATGTGCTTTATACTGAACCTTTTAATTAAATTCATGGTACAAAGTACGTTCCCGGATCAGTTCATTAACTGTAATAACTGTTTTCACAAATCTTAAAAAAAAACTTACTTGTTCAAAAATTCATGTATGTACCTGTTTATTACATTTGTGTTGTAGATATTCCATTCATATTTTATTTGTGCAAATGTATTTACAATTTGTGAACAAATGTATACTCCAGTGCTGTATGATTAATTGCTTTTGAATATTGGACTTTCGTTCTTTGTCCTTGCTTTATTTTCAAGAAAATGAAAATGTTTTTCCTGTGATCCAGGCTAAATATAGATATTAAGGTTAGATATATACTTCTACTTTCATTTTCGAATCCTTGAAAACAATGCTCTGATGACTGTAGGAATAATCGCCTGAAAGTGACTCTCTATTTGTTGTCCTCGCGTTTTGGGAAATGTCTGTAATGGTATTTATATGGGATTCATTTTGTACATTTGTCTGACACTTTCTATATTCGAAAAATTGAAATGTCTAACCGAAAGGATAAATAAAACGATAAGAAAAGCTCAGGTTATATTAATAATCGCGTATTGTGAAATTTATTGTGCAGGGATCAACACCAAGTACCATGTTTATGCTTGATCAACATCTGGTGCCATATTTACGCTTGAAATCGATGTGGATCAACTGCAGATAATGACAAATATCAAATACCAAATTGATTTTTGTATGAGGAATGCCTAAAACAGTTAAGAGTAAACTTGGTCACCAAAAGAACCCGTACTATTTTCGGGATTTTAGCTAATTTTCATAAATCCCTACTGTAATTCGTAGGCGGTCCATTCGCCCAATTATTTATCCATTTTCTGTTTTACATTAAGAATAAAAAACTATTTAGAATAATCACAATGTTAACCATATCAAAACAAAAATATAAAAATTGTTTAAACTATAAACGATCAGAATCCACACCTTAATCTTTTAAAGTAATATGAAATGATGAACAGGTACATTCATTCTATCTTACAAAAAGGTATTATGCCTGACTACGGCCTTGAGACTGCTTTACATAATTAATGAACACAATTTTCTGAAATGTCGAAATAAAAGGCACAAATCTGGTACGGTGCTCCTTCAAAACCACAGACTGATCCAAAATCAACAAAAAGAATAAATCTTAAAGACAATGTATCGTTTAAAAGCAGACATGGAAGAAACAAAAGAACAAATACCATGTATCGCTTTCGAAGGGTAACTAGCCAGAAGTGAATGTAACGTCTGTATTTTTATATATGAATTATATAACAACGATTAGATAACAAGTTACTACAAATATAACATGTCATTGATGTCATTTTACTTTAAGAATAAAATATACTTACTTACACTTTAAAATCTCTGAATATGCATTACATTATAAAAAACTAAAAATGTCAATGAAGCGTTGTTAATAAAGAAAACACGTTTTAGCACAATGTCATTTCATGTTTGGACGTGTATTTTACTGGATATATTTTTTAAAGCTTCTCACCCACAGTTAGGTGGAAATCTTTAAATATGTTATTTCCACCAAGAGTAGTAGAGGACGTGACTCTAGACCACTTTTCCCCTTCTTTGTCTATATAAAGCCGCCATTTTGGATTGGGTGCCGTCAATTTTCGGGATGGGACTCATTTGAACGAAATGACGTCACGTTAATATGCTTGTCCGCCATTTTAGATTTATGTAGAGAAAATGCTTGAGAAGTCATAAGAAACTCAGGTAAGGAGATATATAAAGTATTTTTTATAAAAAAAGTTGTATTAAGCAGAGATCCTTATTTCACAAAAATGACTTCCATATGAAAGGTCAGATATCTTTTATATTCAGCTTGATGCTTTGAACTTTGAAGTGAGACAGTGTACTATAGGAGGAGTATACAAGTCGTCGATTTCAGAAGGCTCAGAAGAATCAAGGTAATCTGATCAGCGTTATAACTAAACAAAAATGTGCAGAATTGAAACAACGCAATAAACTAGAGCTTCCCATGTTAGATATTGAGCAGACATCTAACCTCTCCCTCACATAAAACGCGTACATCAAGGACTCATTTCTACGGATCGGGATGTGGCATGGCTCTAGTTAGCGTTGCTCCAATTCATTATTGTCACGGAAGAGCTGACTTTCCTAGTACAAGTTAGCCGTGACGTTTGTACTAAGCTGGTGTTACGACATCCTAGATTCAACACCAGCCACTTTTATACAGTATGATTTATTAGTTAAATATAGTATCAATAAGAAATGTAAAAAAATATTAACTTGTTCAATCAGTTAAAAGCCACGTGTTCTCTTCTGCATCTTACCGTCAAATGACAGTCAGTAATCATAGTCTGAATACTTATCAGAGCATAAAATATTTTGACAGGCTTAAACCTGTACACCATGCTATAGTGTACAAATATGATGATTTTATATAGCGCAGGATACGATTTATGAGCACATTAATATAATTATAGAAATGATTATAATTTCTTTAATAAACCTGATACGAAATAAAATAAAAAATACTTAAATTAACTAAACTAAATTATTCATACAACGTACCAGTGATGTGCATTCTCCCATATCAAATCCGCCTAATGAATCAAACTCTAGATGATTGAATATATATATATATATATATATCATTTCACTACCAACAGGCAATCAGAATGCAGTCATTGATGGTAAAAATACATTTTTAAAAAACACGCTAAAATGTTACAAATTGCGTTTTATGATATCTACCTATGCTCAATACATAGTAAAATGCTAAAATATGCTGGCTAAACTTAACCAGGGGCGGAGGAGAATGGGGTGTGTGGAGGTCCGAACCCCGAGTGTCTGTGATTTTGACAAGCGGTAACACGGATTGATTTTTCCAGTACTAAGGTAAACCTGACAGGTTAAGACCTGTATCGCTTTACGTCTACTCCACGCTATAGTGTACATATATATTGAATTTAAAGAGCGCAGTAAACGCTTTATGATCGCGACATAAACATAATTATAGAAATGTCATTAATTTCTTTAATTTACATCATTAATTTCTTTTGTTTACATGATACGAAAATGAAACAGAAATACCTAATTTAATTGTTTATACAGCATAAACCGTGATGTGCACCCTAGCAGATCCTTTAACCGAATAATATTTACCTGTAGAACTCAAGTATATATATAACACTTCTCTACCTACAGCCAACCAGGAAGCAGAAATTTGTCAAGCGATAGCACTGATCGATTTTGTTTTCCAAGTTAACCCGCTTAAATTCGCCACAATGCCTGGCGTGTATTTATTTAAGAGCGGATTACGTAAACAATAGCCTATTCAACTATCAAAGTTAATCCCTTTAAAGTCGCCACAATGTCTTGTTTGTATTCATTTATGAACGGATGCATTAACAAAGGCCTATTGATCTGTCCGTCCATGTTAATCTGTGTATTGAGTACAGGAAGGAAGGAAGATGTTTTAATATCACATTTTAACTTTAGAAAGATAGTAACAGTGCCATTTTAATACATTTACTCACTGATTTTCGTTTCCGTACGCCGAATCCAGGCATTATTCTACGATTTCCGGATAAATGACGTTACGCCATCACTTCCGGTTTATCAAACGTGCAGAACTACCTTAAACCACAGGACCTAAGATCAGTGTAAGTACATTATATAAAAATATTATGAAGATTTTGTAATAAAGCGCTGTTAATACTATTTTGATTGTCGTTCGTTAACCTCTGGACAGTGCTTGGGTTTTAAAGTACATGTATATTTAGTTGCCAGATAAAGTGTCCCTATACCCAGATAAGCCCATATTTAAATAAATCTTTCAACCAAGTAATTGTATCCTATAATTACGGCTGATATTGGCATAAGTTAGCTATTATCTTTGTCCAGTCTGACCTGTCAGCTCAGTTATTTTGCGTACTAACTCTCTTATATAAACTCTGTTTTTTGATATATTTGTTTTTGAAATTACAAGAGACCACGTCTATTAAAAGACCATTTGCATTAAGAGATCACTTTTTCAGTTCCCTTTTATATTGATAAAGAACATACTATGTTGTATTAAAAGACCACTGTATTCAGAGACCACTGTATTAAGAGACCACTGTATTAAAAGACCACTGTATTCAGAGACCACTGTATTCAGAGACCACTGTATTAAGAGACCACTGTATTAAGAGACCACTGTATTCAGAGACCACTGTATTCAGAGACCACTGTATTAAGAGACCACTGTATTAAGAAGAGACCACTGTATTAAGAGACCACTGTATTCAGAGACCACTGTATTAAGAGACCACTGTATTCAGAGACCACTGTATTCAGAGACCACTGTATTAAGAGACCACTGTATTAAAAGACCACTGTATTCAGAGACCACTGTATTCAGAGACCACTGTATTCAGAGACCACTATTCACTCTTCCCTTTGGTGGTCTCTTAATGCAAGCTATGCTTTTTCAAAAATCAGACGAGCTAAAAAGGCAAGTGTTCCCGTTGGCGAACTGACAGAAACGACATATTTGAAGTCATTCTTAGTGTACCTGGATACCCTTACTAGAATTAACACGTTTCCTGCATGTTACTTCACAGTATGAATTAGAGCGTCAAATCGTCACGGTGACACTGGTGTGGGTGTGATGTTCAACTCAACCAAAAAAACACCATAGATAGATTATTTGATATTCTGTGCTCAGTTGAATTCCGCTGTCATGAGGTCAAAGGCCAAGTATACCACATACTTAGTAACTGGGGTACACCAGATAGACTAGATCATACTATGAAAGTGAAATCATTATACCCCAACAAACGAAGTTTGTGGGTATATAGGAGTGAGCTTGTCGGTCTGTCTGTGGGTGGGTGGGTCGGTCGGTCCGTTCAAACCCGAAATTTCAAGTTAGTAAGTCGAAATTTCGAGTTACATAAGTCGAAATTTTGGGATACTTAGTCGAAATTTTGAGTTACCTAACAATTTCGAGTTACTATGTCGAAATTTCGAGTTAGTAAGTCGAAATTACGTGTTAGTATATCGAAATTTCGAGTTAATAAATAAAATGCACCTGGCACTAATGCTCTTCCGTAAATGGATATAGCAGGTTCTTGTTCCTTCTTTGAAAACCAAATAAGAGGGATTTCCATAGCATGAAGAAAAGTCGATAAATGACCATTAAGTTGTCAGCCCCTCGCTTACAAAATGAGCCGAAATTGTAATATACTAACGCGTTCGGTGGCTTACTTAAGGGCATCGTAACTCTTGAAATTGTAACTTTAGGTAAATTGGAATGTTCTTTAAGAACAATTGTTTTTGTCATTAATGCAGATTTTGTTATGAAACGGCCCAAATCACTTTTTCAGTATTACAGGAAAAAGCTAGCCATGTTTACTAGTATTCACCTGAGTAAATTGTAAATTGTAATTCCTACTAAAAAGAAAAGGAGAACAGAGACACTATAGTGTCCTTCGATATGACCAGTGGAAATAACCATAAATATAGATTTAATTCTAAAATGCAGTGATGCCGTTGCATAAATATCCGCTACTAGACCTAGTCAGAATAGAAATAATAATAAAGAATATAGTACAATACAAAGTCAAGTCTGTTAACAATTGTATTTTCTTTTATCACCATCATCATCATCATCATCATCAATCATCATCATCATCATCTTCATAATCACCAATCATCATCATCATCATCATCATCATCACCATCAGGATATGTGCCACGTCTGATTTATATCCCGTGAGTTCCCTTATTTAAGTACAACCTCTTTGTTTTATTTACAAATACGGTTCATTCAGTAAGCTTTGCCTTTTGTTTAAACTTTCCATAATAAGATAAATTTAAATTATGCCTTAACCACAAGGATTTAATCTTTCAATTTTGCAAAATCTTAACTTTCACTTATAGCGCTAAAACCAGTTAAAGCAACGCGGGAGAGTTTCTTAATAGGAGTTCATTATTATAATACCGAACGTGATTGCCAAACTTAATATCTAGTTAGGGGTTAACCCTTATCATACTGGACACGATTGATTCAGCCTTTCCGACCAGTATAGATCATGATCAGCCTGCACATCCACGTAGTCTGACATGATCTGCACTGTTCGCCATTCAGTCAGTATCTTTGGTATGCACCCCTTTTAACAGTTAATATTACCGTCTAAACTGAAAGGTGGACAAGTTTATTATAGAAATTTAGCAGGGTAAATGTTAAGGTACAGGTCTATGGTGACCACATCTTTCAGCTTTCTTGATCTAACCAATATACAAATGAACTATGGAAACACATATAGAAAAGAACACAATGTTCATGCAACTGGTGTTGATATTTTTCTTACAGAGATATTTTTACGTTAAGTACTTCTTTATTCTTTACAGATGTGGTCAATTAGTGTCTAAAATATATTTAAACTAGTCTGCAATTACGCAAATATATATAAAACAACTGCGTAATATCCATTGTTTTTAGATTATTTGAATCGTTAATATTGTGCTGTTTCTGAAAGCTTAATTTAAATCTTATTTAAAGCTGCAACGAGAAATAAATTACAAGGCTGAGCCATTTTAAACACTAATCGCTATACAACTGTGAAGACTTGCAAACAATGTCGTTTGCAGAAATATTTCGGTCAATTGTGAATTCAATATCCAGTGAAATCATCAAATTGAAATTTCATTTTAGCCAGAAGAAGGCGTATTTAGCTGGATTTGTAGGACGATTCTAGAATATTAAATAAGATTTCTCAGTTTTATTGAATAGTAACTTACCTTTATATGTAATATACGTGTTTAGCTTGTACAGAAGTTTGCATGCCAAAAAGAGAAAGTGGACAGACTTTCGAAACGGTTCAAGCTTTTTGGAAGTACTCAAGAACAAATTGATAACTCAGAATATAAATGTCATAAAACTTCAGTACTGTATAAGCGTATTTGTTTTAAAGAACACTTCTAGTTAATACTGTTTCAAATATAACAGTCTGCCGTACATTTTATTTCCATTTATGATATTATGACAAAAATTAGTATTCGCTGCTGCCTAGAGGTCACATGTTTACACCTTTTTTCATTAATATTAAACTGATCATTGTATGGCGGCTTATTTGAGCCATTTCACCGTCTCGCCCGCGGCTCCACCAAGCGAAACGACGAGTCAGCCACCCTACCTTGTACGGACTGATAGTGGTTATTTTATGTAAGGTTACAGATTTGTTTCAGGATAGCCTTTCACCTTGTCAAAGGTAAAACAAGGTCGTAGAAGATCTCTGACTTCATTTTAACTTGATCCACTTAATTTTTCAAGACTAAACATACTGAACGTGTTGGTACTCGCGTGATTCAATACCTTTGACGCCGTTCGCATGAGCAAAATTTGCGCCGTGCGAAAGCAGATCTTTCCTCATGTGAACCAAACTACAAATAACGCAATGTTTGAGTATAGTGTATTTTGCGCGCAGCAAGGACATGGTA
The DNA here is from genome assembly GCF_021730395.1 of Mercenaria mercenaria. Lineage (NCBI taxonomy): Eukaryota > Metazoa > Mollusca > Bivalvia > Venerida > Veneridae > Mercenaria > Mercenaria mercenaria. The sequence continues at coordinate 21,769,527 of NC_069375.1, forward strand.
CAAAAATATTAATTTTGCTCCTACGCAAATTTAGCGCGGGCTGTATTGTTTTCGTCAATGAAAATACTTGTCGCACAAATTGGTTGGAATTATTTTACAAAGGAAAAAAAGATGAATATTGAAAATTGTACAATCAAATATATTTTCTTTTTGTCTCCCGCCTTTTTCGAAGAAAAAAGGGGGACATACAATTCTAATATGCTTTTCTCTGAAAAAACACTCTTACGCTAAAATGACGTCACGTTAACGTGCGGTGACGTCAATGTTTTTGTTGCGACCAAAAAAGAGCGCTACTATATTTTATCTACTGTTTTAGATTAAGGGCATATTAAAATCGAAATAATTTATAGCAAAACCGTGTTTTAACACTATTTATACACTCGGGCGGTAATACGTCGTACAAATAATTTCGTGAAATTATTGAGCCCGACGTATAACCGCCCATCGTGCATAAATAGTGATAAAAAACAAAGACAAATATCAAACAGGGAATGACACGCACCAAAAACGCAGCCTCCTCAAAACGAAACCCACAGCACGCAGACGCGTGCACCACACACGCACACACACACACACACACACACACACACACACACACAGCCAACACATTAGGACAAAACGAACAAACAAAGGAACACACACACACACACACAAAGCCAACACATCAGGACAAAACGAACAAACAAAGGAACACAGTGGGGCACCGCCTTGGGACGGTCAGTGGCAAAAACACCACTGGGGAGCTTAAACCGGTTTATAGTGCGCACCCAACCTCACTCTTACCCCCGCCATGTTCCAAAGACACGGGACAGTGTAAATAAAAGTAATCCCGTCCAGGTGAATCTCTTACACACGTAATGGAAACAAAAAGGCATGGCATGTAAAACACAAAAATGCTCGTGTATAAATATATAAAAAGCAAACCTTAAGAACCAAAAACGTATGTACTCAATGCCTTTTCAGAAGACAGAGCAACAAGAGAAACACCCTTAAGGGCCCGACGAAACAGGCCAGAAGACAAATATCAAAACAGTTCAGTCCTGGTAGGATTTATAAACTGCTTATCATAGAGTCCTCCCCCTCTTCCGTCAGACACAATCAAAGAGGGAAGCGTAGTGTCCAACTGTAAACGGGTTGAACACTAAACATGCGGTATGTCTCAAAACAGTTGGGTCGTAACCTCTTTTAATAAAACGTTTTATAATTTTACCAAATACATTTGGAAAATTACCATGACCCAATATCTTACGAAGTTTGTAAACCACATCCCCATAAAAAACGGGTTTAGAAATACCTTCTCGCAGAAGTGTCTTTAAATTACTATTGAATTTTAAAACTAAATCAGAATTACGATAGTAAAATTTAGCAAAATATTTACGCAATTTGTAATAACGGTAGCCTTGCTGAAGAAGTTTACTTGTAATATATTGATTACGTTCATTGAAATGCTTGACATGACTACACGCTCTGGCAAACCGAATTAATTGAGAAATATATACCCCATAAGATGTAGCCTGAGGTACATCCCCATCCAAATGGGGAAAATTTACAATACTAAAATTAAAATCATCCCTCTTGTCATAAATTTTGGTATGTATAATATTGTCATAAATAGAGAGATGTAAATCTAAAAATGAAGCATCAGTATCCGAATTGTTAGTTTTAATTAACTGAAGCTCCCTAGGATAAATAGTACCCACCAAATGACCAAAGAACGGATTATCCATATTAAGAATATCATCCAGATAGCGTGATGTATTATTAAATGCAGTTATAATATCTGCCTGCGTATCTGGAGAGAGGCTCAACATAAAGTCTCTAAAACACTCTTTTGCTATAAATCATTTCTTAAATAGGCTGCGTCCTTCCGTTCGTCCGTCACATTTCGTGTCCGGTCCATAGCTCTGCCATCCATGAAGGGACTTCGAAATAACTTGGCGTAAATGTTGCCTATAATGAGACGACGTGTCGTGCGCAAAACCAAGAACCCTAGTCCCAAGGTCAAGGTCACACTCAGAGGCAAAAGGCTAACATGATCTGTTTCTTGTCCGGTTCATAACTCTGCCATTTATCAAAGGGATTTTAAAATTACTTAGCACAAATGTTCCTTATTAGGAGTTGATGTGTCAGGCACAAGACCCGGAACCCAAGCTCCAAGGTCAAGGTCAGACTTAGAAGTCAAAAGTTAACATTGTCTGTTTCTTGTACGGTCTATAACTCACGGGTGGTAAACGCGCAATCCAATTCCCGCTGGGAATACGCTTAAAATGGGTTGCGCAATGTCCGGTGCTGGTGTTGCGCGTAAAAAAAAGACGAAACTGGGGTATGTGAAGTTATGATTTTGCTTAGTATGAGACAAGAATAAAATTTCTCGAAAAAAGCAAAATGCTATTCGACACAAATATGATAATACATCATATGTGTAAAATATCTGGTTTGTAATTTATGATTCGGCTCAAATCTTACAAAAACTCAGGCGACACGAAGCTTGTTAAAAGTATGAAATCAACAAAGATGGAAGTTTCTGACCTCATATGCCTAATCTGAGGACATCTAATGCTTTTTATGATAACTCAAATGTTATAAAGTAACGAATATCAAAATTATTTGCTTCAAATCCTGCTTATGGGGACATAATTGACAAAAAATCATCGGGAATGGGGTTGCGCACCGGGAATGGAGTTGCTCGTATACATCATAAAGTATATAATGTATACGCGCAACTCCATTCCCGGGGCGCATCCCCATTCCCGATTACTTTTTTGCCAATCTTTTCCCCAAAAGCAACATTTCATTCAAGTATATGTAATATTCATGACTGTTTTACACATGTTTGATCATTAGAAACGTCACATTTCCAGAAATATGGCACAAGAGTTAGAAAATTTGCATTTTTCATGATTCTATGCTTTTTTGACAGTTCTAGCCAGCAGAGTTTTCGTGATAACAGAGCTGTTTCTTAAATTAATAAGTTGGTATTTCACATATATGATCTTTATTCATTTTTGTGTCGAATAGCATTTTGCTTTTTTTCGAAAGCACGCGTAAATGTGTCATTATTTACAAAAACAAAAACCCACCTACCTCGATTTGTATATATTGATGCGCAACACCAGCACCGGAAGTCGCGCAACCCATTTTTAGCGTATTCCCAGTGGGAATTGGATTGCGCGTTTACCACCCGTGTAACTGCCATTCATCAAGAAAATTTAAAATTACTAGGCACAAATGTTCACCAAAATGAGTTGATGTATCATGTGCAAGACCCAGACCCCTAGCTCCAAGGTCAAGGTCACCTTCCGAGACACAACATTTTTGGTATTTCTTTTTGTCTTGTATGTAACTTTTTTATGCATTTGCGTATATTTAAATAACTTGGCATAAATATTCACCATAACAAGAGATTGTGTCATGTGCAAAGGACAATGTCACAGGCACCCGGGTGAACTTTCTTTTTTGTACATACAATTACCTCCCTTTTATATGATAAAGAACAAGACATGTATTTTTATACCAGTTTCCCACTAATTTAAAATGAAGTTATGGTTAAGTAATTAAGATGATTGGTTTTGATAGATATAAAAAGTTATTGACAAATGTAGTTGTAGACTTGTAGAATGCAAACCCAGGGACAAGTTATAACTTAATTTTATATATAGGTAAATGCAACATTACTATGGTTGCAATACATTTGGTTGATATGTACTGCAGCTCTGCATTGACCAACAGCCTAATGTAAAAACAAAGTTTTTAGTACCATATAAGTGACATGCATTTCATTTGTTTATAAATTACCTCCCTTTAATATATATATTTTTATTTATTATTCCTTACCAATTTAAAAATAAAATCACATTAAATCCTTAAAATACACATATTAGAATTTGAAAGTATGCACCAATTATAGATTTCCAGACATTTCCAAATTCCATAACATCTTCATGAATTATATTATATACATTGTTAGTATGTTGCCCTATTTCTTAGAAGATGCTGTATTGGCATGCAATATGATTTATGAAAAATGTCCCTAGGCTGGGAACGTTGGTAACTCTGTTACAAGTTCTTGTTATGTTATTGTTTTGTTTTTTTTCCTTTACTGAAATAAAATGTTATCGTAATAATTTGATATAAATGGGAAAGATGTTTGCATTAAATACAATACAACGAGGGGCGTATAGTGTTTGAAATGTCCGTCCGTCCGTCAGTTATACTTTATTGTATAAACAACTCCTTCGTTTTCCATCCAATTGCCCAGTGGTATGTTTAGGACATACACCTACTTTGTTAGATTAAATTATCTCGAGCAATCGGCATAATATGCCGTGCGCTTGAGATAAAGTGTTATAGTATTTGTTATAGTCTTTTTTTTCAAAATTAAATGTATCATTTTTTTGTGATTCGAAAGACCATACAGTTGACATAGGATCACTAAACTGGTGTCCGTAGGTAGACATTCCATCCGATCGTCCGGAACTCTTTGTCCGGATAACTTGTACTGTTTGGAATGGGTTTGTCGCAAACTTGCAGAAATATAAATTATAACCCATAAGTACAGTTGTTCTTATTGTAAGAATGTTCCTTGCTCGGTTTAGGAGCTATGGCCCTTCGATTATTACAGATTGGTGTTTTGTGCAATATCAATAATCCTTGTCCGGGTAATTCCTCTAATAGTTTTCAAGAGATTTGGCGTAAAATTGCATTTATCACTTACAAAACTGTATTTTATTGTTTTATTTTTCCAGCAATCAATATCCGGCTGGTCGGTGGGAAAGATCCTTCGCAGGGACGTATAGAAATCCAGAGTGCCGACGGTAACGCCGGCGATGATCCATGGGGTACTATTTGCGATGACCAATACGAGGAAGATAATAAAGCAGCTACTGTGATATGCCGGCAACTTGGTTACCTCTGGGGGGTAAGTACAAATTTGGTACCTTTTGGGAACGGTGTGAGTGGATGTAAATACAATATGATTTCCTTAGGGCTGTAACTATACAATTTGGTTACATCTGAGAAGGGGGTGAGGGTAGTACAACTTTGTCATCTCGGGGCGATGAGTTGGGGTTAAATACAACTTAGTTACCTCGGGGAGTGTGTGTGTGTGTGTGGGTGGGGGAGGGGGTCTAAGTATGACTTAGTGACCTTTGGGAGAGCGCGGTGGGGGTAGTATAACTTAGTTATCTTTGGGAGAGCGCGATGGGGGTAAGTAGGACTTAGTTACCTCGCAGACGGTGCTTCTTCTTCACCTTGCATTAAACTGAAACAGCAGGACCGCGGCATAAATGTTTCTTAAATGTCTTAAATGACTTCCGACACAAATCCTCCAAATAGTTAGCAACTCAGGTGAGCGAGCTAGAACCATTATGATTTTCTTGTGTAAATCTTTTATTTTATTTGGTTTGTTTGTTTGTTTTGGGTTTAACACCGTTTTTCAACAGAATTTCAGTTATGTGACGGCGGGCAGCTAGTTAACCTAACCAGTGTTCCTGGATTCTGTACCAGTACAAACCTGTTCTCCGCAAGTAACTGCCAACTTCTCCACATGAATCAGCAGTGGAGGACGAATGATTTGAGACACAATGTCTTTTATCAAATCGTCACGGATAACATACGCCCCGCCCAGGGCTCGAACTCGCGACCCCGCGATCCTTAGATCTGCGCTCTCCCTATTGAGCTAAGCGGGCGGGCTTTTATTGTATTTTGGACTAATATGTTGATATACTGTTTGTGTTACTTTGAATAAAGAACTTGTTTGTTCCATTTTGTAGGAAGGAACTGCAAATCGGGTGTTTTTATCCGGCGCCACTGACATGCCAATATTCCTGGACGAATTAGACTGTAACGGATCGGAAACGTCTATTACTCAGTGCAGAAGTAGCGGCTGGGGCCGACATAACTGTTACCATCACGAGGATGTCGGCGCCATATGTCACAATACAACAGGTATCTATACACGTTTGCCTGTGTCTTATTCATGTCCAAAGTGACACTTTTTTAAGAATATGAAAGGTGTACTGGCAGCAACAGTTGCAATCACAACATGAAATATATTTTATTACCTCCCCTTTTGGCTCAGACAGTATAAGTTCATGTATAGAAATGTAAGTAGAGCTTATTGTGTATATTTACTATTTAGTCTGTACAATACAACATATATTAAAAGCCTTACATGGACCTTTAATGTGTCATATTTTGTGCACGTAAATTGCTCCTTTATGCTTTCCAGCATTCGATGGCTTAATTAAGGGCATCGTAACTCTTGAAATTGTAACTTTAGGTAAATTGGAATGTTCTTTAAGAACAGTTTGGTTTTGTCATTAATGCAGATTTTGTTATGAAACGGCCCAAATAACATTTTCAGTATTACAGGAAAAAGCTAGTCATATTTACTAGTATTCGCCTGAGTAAATTGTAAAGTGTAATTCCTACTAAAAAGAAAATGAGAACAGAGGCACTATAGTGTCCTTCGATATGACCAGTGGAAATAACCATAAATATAGATTTAATTCTAAAATGCAGTAATGCCGTTGCATAAATATCCGCCACTAGACCTAGTCAAAATAGAAATAATAATAAAGAATATAGTACAAAGTCAAGTCTGCTAACAATTGTATTTTCTGTTATCATCATCATCATCATCATCATCATCATCAATCATCATCATCATCAGGATATGTGTCACGTCTGATTTATATCCCAAGAGTTCCCTTATTTAAGTGCAACCTCTTTGTTTTATTTACAAGTACGGTTCATTCAGTAAGCTTTGCCTTTTTTTTTAATTTTCCATAATAAGATAAATTTAAATTATGCCTTAACCACAAGGATTTTATCTTTTAATTTTGCAAAATCTTAACTTTCACTTAAAGCGCTAAAACAAATTAAAGCAACGCGGGAGAGTTTCTTAACTTAATTTCTTAATAGGAGTTCATTATTAGTCCCCTACTGGTTATAAACCAGTTTTGGGGACTATAGGAATGCGCTTTTCCGTCATTCTGTCATTCCGTCCGTCCGTCCGTCCGCAGTTTTTTGTCCGGTCCATAACTCTGTCATCCATGAAGGGATTTTAATATTACTTGGCACAAATGTTCCCCATGATGAGGCGACGTGTCATGCGCAAGACCCGGACCCCTACCTCAAAGGTCAATGTCACAATTGGAGGTCAAATGTCAACAGGGCTTTTCTCCTGTCCGGTCCATAACTCTCCTATCCATGAAGGGATTTTAATATTACTTGGCACAAATGTACCTCATAATAAGACGATGTGTCAGACCCCTAGCTCAAAGGTCAAGGTCACACTTAGCAGTCAAATGTTAGCATGGCATGAACAGGGTCTGCTTCGTGTCCGGTCCATAACTCTGTCATTCATTAAGGGATTTTAATATCACTTGGCACAAATGTTCCCCATGAGGAGACGACGTGTCACGCCCAAGACCCGGACGCCTAGCTCAAAGGTCAAGGTCACAATTGGAGGTCAAATGTCAACAGGACTTTTCTCCTGTCTGGTCCATAACTCTCCCATTCATGAAGGGATTTTAATATTACTTGGCACAAATGTTCCCCATGATGAGATGACGTGTCATACGCAACACCCATAACCCTGGCTTAAAGGTCAAGATCACACTTTGAGATCAAAGGTCAATAGGATTTTTTTCCTGTCCGGTCTATAACTTTGTCCTGCAAAGCATGATTTAAATATCAGTTGGCACAAATATTTCCCTGGATGAGACAACGTGTCATGCGCAAAACCCGGGCCCTAAGTCTAAGGTCAAGGTCACACTTAGAGGCCAAAGGTCAGATACAAAAATGACAATGTCTGGAGCATTTCTTCTTCATGCATGGAGGGATTTTGATGAAACTTGGCACAAATGTTTACCACTATGAGACGGATTGTCGTGCGCAAGAACCAGGTCTCTAGGTTTAAGGTCAAGGTCACACTTAGAGGTCAAATGTTAAATTTAAGAATGACTTTGTCCAGAACATTTCTTGTCCATGAATGGAGAGATTTTGATGTAACTTGGCACAAATGTTCATTGCCATGAGGCACCCTTTTATTAAGAATGACCTCCCTTTGTTTTACTATAAATAGATTATATTGTTACTTTTTTATTACTGGCCGTAGGGAAAAATCGAGAGTACTTTTCTGTGGTACAACATGCATGTTACATTGAATTTTTAGATGTATTTTGACCTATCTCTACCTGGTAAAGAGTTTTGTGTGAACTTGTAATATATTTTTTTCTAATAGATCTTTTTTTTTTAACATTTTTTATTAATTTCCCTTTGTTGTTACTATAGATAACTTATATGATAACTTTTTCATAATTGGCCAAAATAAATACATATGAAAGCAACTATAGGTTTTTCATGTATGCAAATTTTAATCCAAGTGTTTTGTTATAACATATTGTATATATAGTACAATATTTTTTATACATCATTGATATTTATCAATTCATTATGTTATACTGCAGTAGAAACAATAAGGTGCCTTCCAGTAGGGGACTTTGTATTGCATGGCAATACTTCATTCACTTGTTTTTGTAAATTTTGAATAATACCGAACGTGATATTGATGGTCAATTGCCAAACATAATATCTAGTCAGGGGTTAACCCTTAACATACTGGACACGATTGATTCAGCCTTTCCGACTAGTACAGATCATGATCTGCACTGTTAGCCATTCAGTCAGTATCTTTGGTATGCACCCCTTTTAACAGTTAATATTACTGTCTAAACTGAAAGGTTGACAAGTTCATTATAGAAATTTAGCAGAGTAAGTGTTAAGGTTCAGGTCTATGGTGACCTCATCTTTCAGCTTTCTTGATCTAACCAATATACAAATGAACTATGGAAACGCATGCAGAAAAGAACACAATGTTCATGCAACTGGTGTTGTATTTTATCTTACAGAGATATTTTTACGTTAAAAACTTCTTTATTCTTTACAGTGAGGTCAATTAGTGTCTAAAATCACAGGCGCTCGAGGTCAGGAACGCGGATTTTTCGGCTTTATCCGGCCTTTATGTATTGACGGAGCTTACGGCCTTTACGAATGATCCAAAGTTTCCCTAATATCAACTTTTAAAAATTACTCAAACTCTGGTATACTGAATGTTTTTTCAGTCTACCGGCACCTTGACGGTAATTTATGAAAGTTACAAATTGGGCAAAATAAGACCACATTCTTTGAGTTTGGTCCTTCGGTCACGGTATAAAGGCAAAACCGCGCAGGAAAAGTACGATCATGACTCCGAGCTCCTGTGTCTAAATTATATTTAAACTTGTCTGCAATTACGCAAATATATATAAAAAAACTGCGTAATATTCATTGTTTTTAGATTATTTGAATCGTTAATATTGTGCTGTTTCTGAAAGCTTAATTTAAATCTTATTTAAAGCTGCAACGAGAAATAAATTACAAGGCTGGGCCATTTTAAACACTGAATCGCTATACAACAGTGAAGACTTTCAAACAATGTCGTTTGCAGAAATATTTCGGCCAATTGTGAATTCAATATCTAGTGAAATCATTAAATTAAAACTTCATTTCAGCCTGAAGAAGGCGTATTTAGCTGGATTTGTAGGACGATTCTAGAATATTAAATAAGATTTCTCAGTTTTACTGAATAGTAACTTACCTTTATGTGTGACATACGTGTTTAGTTTGTACAGAAGTTTGCATACCAAAAAGAGAAATTGGATAGACTTTCGAAACGGTTCAAGCTTTTTGGAAGTACTCAAGTACAAATTGATAACTCAGAATATAAATGTCATAAAACAATAGTATAAGCGTATTTGTTTTAAAGAACACTTCTAGTTAATACTGTTTCAAATATAACAGTCTGCCGCACATTTTATTTCCATTTATGATATTATGACAAAAATTAGTATTCGTCAGCCACCCTACCTTGTACGGACTGATAGTGGTTATTTTATGTAAGGTAACAGATTTGTTTCAGGATAGCCTTTCACCTTGTTAAATGTAAAACAAAGTCGTAGAAGATCTCTGACTTCATTTTAACTTGATCCACTTAATTATTCGACTAAACATACTGAACGTGCTGGTACCCGCGTGATTCAATACCTTTGACGCCGTTCGCATGAGCAAAATTTGCGCCGTCCGAAAGCAGATCTTTCCTCATGTGAACCAAACTGCAGATAACGCAATGTTTGAGTATAGTGTATTTTGCGCGCAGCAGGGACATGGTACAAAAAATATTAATTTTGCTCCTACGCAAATTTAGCGCGGGCTGTATTGTTTTCGTCAATGAAAATACTTGCCGCACAAATTGGTTGGAAATTTTTTACAAAGGAAAAAAAGATGAATATTGAAAATTGTACAATCAAATATATTTTCTTTTTGTCTCCCGCCTTTTTCGAAGAAAAAAGGGGAACATACAAATAGGCTGTGCCCTTCCGTACGTCCTTCCGTCCGTCCGTCACATTTCGTGTCTGGTCCATAACTCTGCCATCCATGAAGGGATTTTGAAATAACTTGGCATAAATGTTCCCTATAATGAGACGACGTATCGTGTGCAAAACCAAGACCCCTAGTCCCAAGGTCAAGGTCACACTCAGAGGTCAAATGTTAACATGGTCTGTTTCTTGTCTGGTCCATAACTCTGCCATTCATCAAAGGGATTTTAAAATTGCTTGGCACAAATGTTCCCTATTAGGAGTTGATGTGTCAGGCACAAGACCCGGAACCCTAGCTCCAAGGTCAAGGTCAGAAGTCAAAAGTTAACATTGTCTGTTTCTTGTACGGTCTATAACTGCCATTCGTCAAGGAAATTTAAGATTACTTGGCACAAATGTTCACCAAAATGAGTTGATGTATCATGTGCAAGACCCAAACCCCTAGCTCCAAGGTCAAGGTCACCTTCCGAAACAGAACATTTTTGGTATTTCTTTTTGTCTTGTATGTAACTTTTTTTGCGTATATTTAAATAACTTGGCATAAAAATTCACCATTACAAGAGATTGTGTCATGTGCAAAGGTCAATGTCACAGGCACCCAAGTGAACTTTCTTTTTTGGTACATACAATTACCTCCCTTTCATATGATAAAGAACAAGACATGTATCTTTATACCAGTTCCCCACTAATTTAAAAATGAAGTTATGGTTAAGTAATTAAAATGACTGGTTTTGATAGATATAAAAAGTTATTTACAAATGCAGTTGTAGACTTGTAGAATGCAAACCCAGGGACAAGTTATAACTTAATTTTATATATAGGTAAATGCAACATTACTATGGTTGCAATACATTTGGTTGATATGTACTGCAGCTCTGCATTGACCAACAGTGTAATTTAAAAACAAAGTTTTTAGTACCATATAAGTGACAGGTATGCATTCCATTTGTTTATAAATTACCTCCCTTTAATATATATAATTTTATTTATTATTCCTTACCAATTTAAAAATAAAATCACATTAAATCCTTAAAATACACATATTAGAATTTGAAAGTATGCACCAATTATAGATTTCCAGACATTTCCAAATTCCATAACATCTTCATGAATTATATTATATACATTGTTAGTATGTTGCCCTATTTCTTAGAAGATGCTGTATTGGCATGCAATATGCTTAATGAAAAATGTCCCTAGGCTGGGGACGTTGGTAACTCTGTTACAAGTTCTTGTTATGTTATTGTTTTGTTATTTTTTCCTTTATTGAAATAAAATGTTATCGTAATAATTTGATACAAATGGGAAATATGTTTGCATTAAATACAATACAACGAGGGGCGTATTGTATTTGAAATGTCCGTCCGTCCATCCGCCTGTCCGTCATACTTTATTGTATAAACAACTCCTTCATTTTCCATCCAATTGCCCAGTGGTATGTTTAGGCCATAAACCTACTTTGTTAGATTAAATTATCTCGAGCAATCGGCATAATATGTCGTGCGCTTGAGATAAAATGTTATAGTATTTGTCATAGCCTCTTTTTTTTTCAAAATTAAATTTATCATTATTTTTTTTGTGATTCGAAAGACCATACAGTTGACATAGGATCACTAGACTGGTGTCCGTAGGTAGACATTCCATCCGATCGTCCGGAACTCTTTGTCCGGATAACTTGTACAGTTTTGAATGGGTTTGTCGCAAACTTGCAGAAATATAAATTATAACCCTAAAGTACAGTTGTTAATATTGTAAGAATGTTCCTTGCTCGGTTTAGGAGCTATGGCCCTTCGATTCATTACAGATTGGTGTTTTGTGCAATACCAATGATCATTATCCGGGTAATTCCTCTAATAGTTTTCAAGAGATTTGGCGTAAAATTGCATTTATCACTTACAAAACTGTATTTTATTGTTTTATTTTTTCCAGCAATCAATATCCGGCTGGTCGGTGGGAAAGATCCTTCGCAGGGACGTATAGAAATCCAGAGTGCCGACGGTAACGCCGGCGATAATCCATGGGGTACTATTTGCGATGACCAATACAAGAAAGATAATAAAGCAGCTACTGTGATATGCCGGCAACTTGGTTACCTCTGGGGGGTAAGTACAAATTTGGTACCTTTTGGGAACGGTGTGAGTGGATGTAAATACAATATGATTTCCTTAGGGCTGTAACTATACAATTTGGTTACATCTGAGAAGGGGGTGAGGGTAGTACAACTCGGGGCGATGAGTTGTGGTTAAATACAACTTAGTTACCTCGGGGAGTGTGTGTGTGTGGGGGGGGGGGGGGGGGGGGGGGGGGTAAGTATGACTAAGTGACCTTTGGGAGAGCGCGGTGGTGGTAAGTATGACTTAGTTATCTTTGGGAGAGCTCGTTGGGGTATAAGTAGGACTTAGTTACCTCGCAGACGGTGCTTCTTCTTCACTTTGCAATAAACTGAAACTGCAGGACCGCGGCATAAATGTTTCTTAAATGTCTTAAATGACTTCCGACCCAAATCCTCCAAATAGTTACCCACTCAGATGAGCGAGCTAGAACCATTATGATTTTCTTGGGTAAATCTTTTATTTTACTGTGTTTGTTTGTTTGTTTTGGGTTTTAAGAGGCCGTTTTTCAACAGTATATCAGTTATGTAACGACGGGCAGTTAACCTAACCAGTGTTCCTGGATTCTGTACCAGTACAAACCTGTTCTCCGCAAGTAACTGCCAACTTCTCCACATGAATCAGCAGTGGAAGACGAATGATTTGAGGCACAATGTCTTTTATCAAATCGTCACGGAGAACATACGCCTCGCCCAGGGCTTGAACTCGCGACCCCGCGATCCTTAGATCTGCGCTCTCCCTATTGAGCTAAGCGGGCGGGCTTTTATTGTATTTTGGACTAATATGTTGATACTTTGAATAAAGAACTTGTTTGTTCCATTTTATAGGAAGGAACTCGAAATCATGTGTTTTTATCCGGCGCCACTGACATGCCAATATTCCTGGACGAATTAGACTGTAACGGATCGGAAACGTCTATTACTCAGTGCAGAAGTAGCGGCTGGGGCCGACATAACTGTTACCATTACCAGGATGTCGGCGCCATATGTCACAATACAACAGGTATCTTATTTTTCTATATACATGTTTGCCTGTGTCTTATTCATGGCCAATGTGACACTTTTTTAAAGAATATGAAAGGTGTACTGGCAGCAACAGTTGCAATCAAAACATGAAATATATTTTATTACCTCCCCTTTTGGCTCAGACAGTATAAGTTCATGTATAGAAATGAAAGTAGAGCTATTGTGTATACTCACTATTTAGTCTGTACAATGTATACAACAAATATTAAAGCCTTACATTGACCTTTAATGTGTCATATTGTGTGCACGTAAATTGCTCCTTAATGCTTTCCAGCCGTAAACTGACCATCTTTCATATAAACACTGTTCAATGCTTACTCGTTTTCTGCTATACTTGCAAAAAGTCAGAAACTTGCAGTCACCACCATTAACCATTAACGTTACATTTTTCTGGGTTTACTACTTATTTGCCGAAGTTAGAAACTTAAAAACAGAGCTTGGTCAACCACAGAAAGAAAATATATTGGAAAGATTTAGCGGACAGGTTGCTTCAAGTACATTTAAATTATGTGATATTATATTAAAAATAAGCGGATAGGGTATTATGTGTGTGTGATTGGGGGGGGGGGGGGGGGGGGGGGGGGGGGGGGCGGGGAAGGGGAGAGTACGTAAGAAGGCGGAGTGTTAAACGTATTTTGGGCATGCCAACCTCACATTTACCCTATGTACAGCTAGTTAGAATATGTACATACCTACTCAGAATTTCCAGCCCAAGTAGCAGCATGAACAAATATTCAATATCTAAGATATGCGATTTCACCAAATATATTATATTTATTTTTGTTGTTGTTTGATGGAGGAAATAATCATTAACAGTGACGTAGTTTTGTTTCGGATGCCAAAACTTGACTTGAAAATTGATAAATATAAACCACGTTAGTCTGCCATATACTGTGAAATCATTTAAATTCGCTGGCATGAAATTTCACTCAAAATAATATGGAAGAAATGAACGTCTTTCCGATGAGACAAGACTCAAATATTCTAGTTATGTTACAGTTCGATTACAGACCAACTCAAAACAGACAAATGTTGGAGTGGTGCAAGTGATGTACAGTTATAAATGGGGAGAAGCGTGTGACGATGGCTGGAACGATTATGCCGCTACCAGTGTGTGTAAAGAGCTCGGTTTTGTGTACGGTATAGCAAAATGCTGCTCGGCTCTTGGGCCTTCTGGGTGGTCTGAGAATAGGATAGGGTATGTTGTTCGGTTCTTGTGCCTTCAGATATCAGATACATCACATCTCTTTCACTAAATATCCCTGTCTTTTTAAGATGACGTAACAGATCACAAGATTTCAAGTAGTTGTCATCTCACTTCTAAAATGTATTTTCCGACTTCTTAACTTTTAGCATGTGAAATCTGTCAAGACTGGGGTTTTCTGCAACCTTAACTGTATTAAAAAGACATACGAACGTATGGTGGCATATTTCTACAACGAGATAGCTAAGTAGCTGACGATAGTATTCCAAACTTTCCGGGAAATATGTGTATTTTTGTGATAATCTTTCAGAAAGTTTCGCCCCTCATCGATGTGGGTTCGAGCCTCACGCGGGGCGTTAAAATCTTCATGTGAGGAAGCCATCCAGCTGGCTTACGGAAGGTCGGTGGTTCTACCCAGGTGCCCGCTCGTAATTAAATAATGCACGGAGGGGCACCTGGGGTCTTCCTCCACCACCAAAGCTGGAAAGTCGCCATATGACCTATAATTGTGTCGGTGCGACGTTAAACCCAACAAAATAAATAAATTTAGAAAGTTTCGCTTTTAAGTATCACGAAAGGTGCCAAGCTGTCTCGTTGCAGAAATATGCCACAGTGCGAACGTAATTGATGCTTCTGTTATCGTAATCGAATCTAGCACTATTTAAACAGAATTCATACTGTTAATTAAGCGATCTGATGCTTAAGCATAGACATCAAGATATCGCACATACCAAAAATAATGGCAATGAAATCGTTGACAGCTGACACGAATATTACTTTTCGATAATTAATTTTAGAAAAGTATGTACATTATCTATGTAAATAAAAAGAAAACAGTGAGATAAATCACTACTGGTACGGGACGTTTGTGTTACTGTATTTTATTTTGCAACGGTATTTCATATCTTGCTGTGATTATTGACACCAGACACACATTGCATAAGCACTGGTGTTGTTTAAAACAAAGAGGACAAAAAACTATTAAATGCACTCAAACGTCATAACATTCTGTATGTTTTATGAGAAGTGGCGGCAGGAAAAGCTTCAAAAAAGAAAAAAAAAGAAAACTGTACCTGCCTATAATGTATTTGTTTCATATACTCGTTCGCACGTCTTCTGTAACACATTATTTATTACAGCATCGTTGATCGATCATACGAGTACACGTGCATCGGAAATGAGTCCAAATTAACCGACTGTAAGAACACGAGCTACAGGGGAAAGTGTGCTTATTCTCACCGTGCATCCGTCATCTGCCACAATACAACCGCGGACAATGTTGACACGAGTAAGTATAGTTTGTAGACAGTTATGGCACTCTCAGGCCACTTTATAACTTTCCATTTCATAAAAATGGCCATTTGCCAAGGTGAGATAGGAATGGTGGAAAAATAAAACTGTGCGGGTAAAATCTTTGACTTTTAACTGCGTTCTTTAAAGATACTAAAGTCACCTTTCACTAAAACTTTGTTGGTGTAAGAAATCAGTACAAAGCATATGCAACGCAAATAAATTTCGTCGCTTGTAATTTATTCAATATGATATAGCTGGCGTCGAGATTCTTTTGTATGATACTGGCTTACACTTGTGGTAGATAAGTAGCAGCGTTCAGTTACTGACAGTAATATCTTTTTATCAATAAATGCAGAATTATTGAAATTGTTGTAATCCGTGACAGGTTTCGATATTCGGCTATCCGGTGGTCAGGATTACTGGGGCCGGGTAGAAGTGCGCCACAGCGGTGTTTGGGGTCAACTTTGTGACTACAGATGGAGCGATGCTTCAGCCAACGTCACGTGTAAGCAATTAGGGAAAGGCTTTATTGGGGGCGAGGCTTTTGGGTCGGTGACAACGTCTGACTTGCCGTTCTGGTTGGTTGGCGTTACTTGTAAGGGCACAGAATCGAGTATCGAGAAGTGTAACTACACGCAGTGGGGTGAACCTCAATTTGATTGCAAAGCTGCCTATGTGCTGTGCTACAAGACCACAGGTAAGGATGATTTGACGTCACACCTAGGATGGGATTTCGTTATTGTGACAATTTATTTGGCGTCATACCTAGGATAGGATTTCCTTATTGCGGCAATTTAATTGGCGTCATACCTAGGATGGGATTTCTTTATTGTGACATTTTTTGTCGTCATACCTAAGATGGGGTTTCCTTATTGTGACAATTTATTTGGCATCACACCTAGGATGGGATTTTCTTATTGTACCAATTTAATTTGCGTCATACCTAGGACAGGAGTTCCTTATTGTGCAAATTTATTTGGCATCATACCTAGAATTGGATTTCCTTTTTGTAACAATTTATTTGGCGTGATACCTAGAATGTGATTAGCTTACTGTGACATTTTATTTGGCATCACACCTAGGATAGGATTTCCTTATTGTGCCAATTTATTTGGCGTCATACCTAGAATGGAATTACCTTATTGTGACAATTCATTTGGCATCACACCTAGGATGGGATTTCCTTATTGTGCCAATTGATTTTGGCGTTATACCTAGACTGGGATTTCCTTTTTGTGACAATATATTTAGCGTTATATCTAGAGTGGGATTTCCTTTTTGTGACAATTTATTTGGCATTATACCTAGAATGGGATTTCCTTTTTGTGACAATTTATTTGGCGTCATACCTTATTCTTTTATAACTGTCATATGGTTTGCCACAGCATGCATAAAATTAAGAAACAGAAAATACAATTCATTTGGCATCACACCTAGGATGGGATTTCCTTATTGTGCCAATTGATTTTGGCGTTATACCTAGACTGGGATTTCCTTTTTGTGACAATTTATTTAGCGTTATATCTAGAGTGGGATTTCCTTTTTGTGACAATTTATTTGGCATTATACCTAGAATGGGATTTCCTTTTTGTGACAATTTATTTGGCGTCATACCTTATTCTTTTATAACTGTCATATGGTTTGCCACAGCATGCATAAAATTAAGAAACAGAAAATAGCTGCAAGTGCAAATTTTCCAAAGGCTCGGGTCAATGAGAATGCTCGGAATTAAAAGAAAGAGGCATATGTCTTCCTATAGTTTAATTACAGATTAAAATTCTATATATATGCCGAAGGAAAAGAATTGGATAAGACATATATATATTTTCTTATAGTGCGATTAAGTGGAGGAAAGGGAAATTCAGGAATTGTTGAATACTTCGAGAAAGATGCCTGGACAGGGTTTTGTAGCGAAGGATTCGAGCCAGAGTACGCTGTGTTGGTATGTAAAGAAACAGGTCACAAAACCGGAAGTTTATTGCCACCCGGAGCATACGGTTCATATATATCGGCCCTTGGTCGGAAGAACCTTAAATGTCAGCCTAATGATACAAGCATTATGAACTGCGAGTATGACACCCAGGCATGCCGAGCCACCCAGTATGTAGCGGTCAGTTGCCATGACGACACACGAGATAACGGTATGGGCTTTATTTTGTCACTACCCATGTATGTCAAGAGATTTGTTTTATTGGCATTCTCAACTCTTACAAAAAGGTAGAGATTTGGATGATATCCATTTGTTATCACTGTTGTTTTTTTTTCAGATTGTCGAACTGCTGACTACTGTACATTATTGTTCAGAAACCAGCTTTAAGATCGGATTGAAGCAGATCAACCAAACCATCTGAAATTATATTCGTTTTGTATATCATACACATTTTGTTACTCAGAACACTCGAAACTGAACAGGGACATAACGTTATATTGGGTACACTTGAATGATGCACTCTTGCAAGTTACACATGAGGTCATGAAAACATATTCATAGAATCAATCTATGAAGCACATCACAGAGCTCGTCTAGTAGAATTTTAATTCGATATGTGTTTCTGTTTCAAGGTCCTCAGTATCGGCTGGGTGGCGACAGCCCCGACCCTACGTACGGAAGTGTGGACATCTACTTACACCACATCTGGGGGGAAATATGCGCGACTGGCTGGACTGATACAGAAGCAGACGTCTTTTGTCGAACATTGGAGCGGGGTTTCAAAAGGGGCGTGGCCTTATATCATTACAAGCGACGAAGAACGCCTACGCTTGTAACTGAAGTCAAGTGCAACGGAAATGAGACAGCGTTTACAGACTGTGTGATAGGGAACTACGCAACATGCCTTACCTCACAACGAGCTGGTGTCATCTGCTACAAGGAATCAGGTAGATATATCACCGGATAAAGTAAAACACGCGAAAAACTCATCAACCAATTAATTATTGCTCCCATTTCTAGAGTTTCAAAACTTAACGGTTGAAAACACGATTTTCCCAGTCTTGTTTGTTGGAAGGTATGCCATTCTTTTTTTCGTACGTTTTGAAGTGCAT
Organism: Mercenaria mercenaria; assembly: GCF_021730395.1. Lineage (NCBI taxonomy): Eukaryota > Metazoa > Mollusca > Bivalvia > Venerida > Veneridae > Mercenaria > Mercenaria mercenaria. The sequence goes on from NC_069375.1 coordinate 21,788,623, forward strand.
GTATATTGTTGAAAAAGTTGCACCTTATGAAACAAATTAAATCCACATATGTACATCCGGTTTTTAACTTAAGAAATAATGGTATGCAGGTATGTGACCGTTCTTGTCAATGAGAAACAACTCTAGCGTTTTGGTGCGGCGCAGAAAGCAGTTACAATTGAATAAAGTGGAGGTTAGCACCGTTAAATGTGTGGCACCGTTAAATGTCGCACCACCGCTAAATGTCGCAACCACCGTTAAATGTCGCAAGGTAGACGTTAAATGTCGCAGCCACCGCTAAATGTCGCAAAATCGTCTGCTGCTATATGTCGCACCTTTAATGCTAAATGTCGCAAGAATTTGTCCACCGTTTTATGTCGCAAAACCAACGCTAAATGTCGCACAGCAAAAGAAGAAAAAAATAACTAACTTAAGGTAAATTCAACTGTCTTTAAAACTTACATTTCAATAATTTTGAACCCGAGATAACATTATATTGATGAGTGCGTGCGTGCATGCGTGAGTATGTATAGTGTGGATTATGGGAAGGGCTTAAAAAAACATACTGTTCTGAACTGCATGTTTGCTTTTCAATGGTGCCGCGCCATACTACGTTATTGATTTGATATTTAAAGGTTTGAGCCTCGATGCGATATTCTCCACAGTACTAAAAGTATTTTAGGTCTAAACTACGGAATACTACGGAGTCTTTTTTATACGCCCGTTTGAAAAACGGGACGTATTATGGGAACGCCCCTGGCGGGCGGATGGGCGGGCGGGCGGCGTCCACAGACTTTGTCCGGAGCATATCTTCTTCATGCATGGAGGGATTTTGATGAAACTTGGCACAGTTGTTCACCATCATGAGACGGAGTGTCAGGCGCAAGAACCAGGTCCCTAGGTCTAAGGTCAAAGTCACACTTAGAGATCAAAGGTCAAATTCAAGAATGACTGTGTCTGGAGCATATCTTCTTCATGCATGGAGAGATTTTGATGAAACTTGGCACAATTGTTCACCATCATGAGACGGAGTGTCATGCACAAGAACCAGGTCCCTAGGTCTAAGGTCAAGGTCACACTTAGAGTTCAAAGGATACAAGAATGAAAACTTTGTCCGGAGCATTTCTTCTTCATACATGGAGGGATTTTGATATAACTTGGCACAATTGTTCACCACCACAAGACGGAGTGTCGTGCGCAAGAACCAGGTCCCTAGATCTAAGGTCAAGGTCACACTTAGAGGCCAAAGGTCAGATACAAGAATGACTTTGTCAGAAGCATTTCTTCTTCATGCATGGAGGGATTTTGATGTAACTTGGCACAATTGTACACCATCATGAAACGAAGTGTCATGCGCAGGTCCCTTCTTTAGAATTACTTCCCTTTGTTGTAACTATAAATAGCTTATATTGTAACTTTTTCATTACTAGTCGTAGGGAAAAATCGAGACCACTTTTCTGTAGTACAACATACATGTTACATCCAATTTTGAGGTGTATTTTGACAAACCTCTACCTTATATCTACCTATATATTTTGTGTGGACTAACAATTTTTTTTTTAAGATTAACTTCCCTTAGGTATTACTATAAATAACTTATATTGTAACTTTTTTATAATTGACCGTAGGGAAAAACCAAGACCACTTTTCTGTGGTACAACCTATATGTTTCTTTCAAGTTTTAGGTGTATTTTAAGGTATCTCTTTCTGGTAAGGAGTTTTTATGTGGATTTAGAAAAACAAAAGAATTACAATAATTACTAAACAACCACAAAATTAAAATTCCATTTGCAAATACAGGTGCTAGAGTAAAGGAATTTACTGTGACGGGCGTATATTGTGACATTCTGACACTCTTGTTAGCTCATAGGAAATTAATGCCGCGCGTCGTGTCGCCTGTCGTATCGTGAACCGAGAGTCGTGTCACACGTCGTTTGGCATTGTCGCGCGTTGTATCGCATGCCACGCGTGTAAAATCAACAAATATAATTTTTAGCAATACTTAATTTCTTCAGTTTTAAATTTCAAATGTAGATGAACATGGGACCTGAACAATCACCATATCTCTTTCTTTAAGTTAAAAATTCTTTACATGTCCTTTTATACGGTAGTATGTTTAGGACACACACTTCTTTTTTCCGATCAAATATCGAGCGTTCGAGATAAGAAGTCATGCACTCGAGAGGTGATGTCATGATCTCGAGATAAGATATTTTTCGATTGAAATAAGATGTCGTGCACTCCAGATAAGATATTGTGTGCTCGAGATAAGATATCGTGCGATAGAGGTAAGATTTCGAGCGCTGGAGATAAGATTTTGTGCGCTCGAGATAGATTTCGTGCGCTCGAGATAATAAGTCTTAAAGCAAAAGGATGATGGTTTTAGATCGACAATCCGAGTTTCACAGCTCAGACAAATATTATTACACATGTTAAAGCAAGCGACGACCACAAGCGCCCATCTCTTTTCACAAATCGTATACAAAAGTATCACTCGTGTACAGCATGGGGTATGCTTATAAGGTCAAGTTTGATTTATGATTTAACATGAATCACTCATGAACAGCATGGAGTATGCTTATAAGGTCAAGTTTGATTTATGATTTAATATGAATCACTCATGTACAGCATGGAGTATGCTTATAAGGTCAAGTTTGATTTATGATTTAACATGAATCACTCATGTACAGCATGGTGTATGATTGTAAGATCAAGTATGATTTACGATTTAACATGAATCGCTCATGTACAGCATGGTGTATGCTTGTAAGGTCAAGTTTGATTTATGATTGTTACATGAATCATTCATGTTATACTGTCAAATGCTTATCTTTATTGAAGCATGTAATTGCTGTTTAATTCTGTTGGCTTAAAGTTTCTTGGTTTCAATGAATTTGAATTTGTTAATTTCAAATTTAATAGATAATTATTTGTCCATTAAAGATTCAATTTCATCAATTTATACAACCAAGAAAATGAATCCTCTATACATGTAAATGATTTTTCAGGACATGCATTTTAATTGATTATATTATTTTGAATTGATGCTGTACTTTTGTAAAGTACTTGAAGATGTTCCTTTATTAAAATGTTTTCTGAACTGGTGCAAGTTTAAGCGCACAATATATCAATCAGACAATGTCTTACATTAGTGTAAGACCTATAGCTCAAAGTGCTGTCTGCTCACATTTGATGCGAAATCCCAAACTTTTGTAGCTTTATTAGATTTTGTTAGATTATAAATGTTCTTAAATTTTTCTGGACAGACTTTTTCAGAGAAAAGAATTTAGTCTGTCTTCTCAAACTAAGCACTTTGTAATATAACGATTTTAAATCAATGAAAGACAAAGTACAAAATATGAAGGTTCAAAATGGAGTATTCTCCAAAATAGTTTAAACCCAAATTATGTTATCAAATGTCATGCCACTGTATGTGACTGTTAAGGAAAGTTATTGCCAGTCCATGTCAGTCAAATGTATGGGGATATATGATGTTGAATTCATCAGCCAACTGTTTTCATATATAAAGAAAAGAAACGTTCTCAGATTTTTCAGGTCTTAATTCTCTGGAAGTATCTATTATATGAAAAGACCAATCAACAACAAAAATGTTTTGATTTCGAATATTTGCATAATTTGATTATACAGCAAGTATTGTATAATAGCTGCATGTATTGTCATGGATGAATTGTATACCATTCACTAAAAGGGTAGGTAGAGGGGTGGGTTAAACTTCAGTTCTCCTACTAACATCGCAGGGGTTTCAAAACCAAACTCTTTAGGTACGTGTATAATGTACAATTGGTTTAATTGTAGACTGTGTCATCTGTAACAGATAAACATGTCTTCCTCCTACCTCAGGTCTTTATGATTGGCTATGATGCAAAACAGATATATAATGACCCAAGTATTGATACATTTTCTGGGAAAAATCACATACTCTCATGCTTCCATACTAGATTTATTGCTTACATTTACACATGTTTACTCCTATTATACATTAATATTAGCCTAATTCATGGCTAAAATGAGAATTGTAAACACATCGAGTACAGTAACAAAGAAAGATATAGTTTAACAATTTTGACGGTATATATGTATCTTGACAATGACCAGTAATTTACAGTAAGGCAAGTAAGGCTAAAGTTATGTGGCATGAGTAACTTCTGGCCTAGCAAAAATATCTAATATGATGTATTCTGTGTTTGTATTGTTTATATGTTAATTAGTTTAACAACATTTCTCAACAGTATTTTAGTTACGAAACTTAACAATTGTAAGTTAGTTTAACTATTGTTCTGAGATTCTTTACCAGCACTTGCTTGTTCAGCATAGGTAATTGGCAACTTCTTCACTTGTGTCCGAGGTGGAAGATGACTTACAAGCTATCATGGTAAAATAGCGCTGGAGAAGATATGCTGTGTCAGGGGATTGAACATGCAACCTCCAGATACAGAGTATTCTGTATCTGTACAGAGTACAGCCGTCAAGATATTTGTATGATTTACCATATACCTCTCAATTAACATGCTACAAAAGTGTCAACTTTTTATTTTATTATTTCAGCGAACTGAGTTCTTCATAGATGTGAATAACAGGACTTACCGTGACAATGTATTTGGAAAAACATGAGTCTGTTTATGTAAAATTTTTACATTCCATTAAACAAATATACTGCAAGACATTTGTGTGTATGTTGTCTTTGTATATTGTGTACATATATAGCGGCACTGTGGCAGTATTCAGTATACACCTGAAAATATAATTTATCTCACCCTCTTTATGATAAGCAGCCTGTGTAAGGTAAAAGAATCATTCAGTATATTTTTAGATATATCATACTGAATAAAGGCTGTTTACCTTATTGTCTTGTTAGTCATCCATATTTTAATCACATAAGCAATGCTTGAAACATTTACTAAACTAAATGTTGTAGCATTCACAGAGTTGTCTCTGACTGGTCCAGTGATTCTGTTCTGTTGCATAAAATTACTGTCAATTTAGTCCTGTCCTTTCTCCAAAACTGAGTGTGGAGACCAGTCTGAGACTGCTACTTTGCCATTGGTCAATTTCAAGAATGAGCTCAGAACCAGCCAATCAGATATTTGGGTTTTGAGACTGGTTTCCAAATTCTGTTTTATAACCTTTTACCCTGGACATTTGTTACAAGTAAATCATAGATAAATCTAGGGTAGAATCTTTATTGTATAGCTTTATTAGATTCCTCCAGACTTTCATATTGCTGCAGTACAAACAACTGGTGGAAGCAAAATGTATGTTTCATAGATATTAGATATCAATAATTTTTAAGTTAATTTCACCAGCTTTAGAACAAAGGGGAATATACTGTTACAATACCAGGCATCTTACAAAATACCAAAATTACTAAAATTGTCGTGACTAGTTTTCTGCTGGACTAATAGATCTAGTACCTATTTTCATGAAAATTCTTTTCATGTAATTAGTGCTAGATCTTTCAAGACAGGATTCCCTTTTTTGAAGACCTCTGAATGGCCCAAACTTTAACCTTTACCGACTGTCAATGTTCTGTGAGGAAATCACTGAATTCCAATACCAAATAACAAGAAAAGAATGTGCCATGGCGTTCTGTATTTTACCCTGAATTTTGTCTGAAATATAATTAAATTATATTTATGATAAAAAAAGAAGAAAATTTGATAGAAATAAATGTGTTGTGCTCAAAAAAACTTGTTTGTTTTCTTCCAAAGTAAAAGTTCAGTTTCTGGAAGTTATTGAAGATCTTCTAAGAGTGATGCTGGTCCAGTGGTAAGATGCCAGACTACCATCTTATCAGGCTAAGAAGCAGGGGAAAGTTGTTACAATTGGAGTACCTTAATTCTGTACTCGGCATTTTCAACACCTTAAATGGCTAAAAATGTTCTGGATGAGTCCCCCACATGGGCTGTGGCAGCTAAAAATGAACTGATGATGTTATTGAAGACACTTTGACCATTCCCTTTGTAGGATTATACACGTGGATTCTATCATATTACCATAGATTCTCTTACCAACACCCTCTGCTGTTACTCACCACCACAATAGTTTCAAAGAAAAAAAGGTAATTATGTTCATTAAGTCATTAGGTGTATACCTGCTCTATGGAAGTGTTTATAGAATCTAATTATTAAAATTCATTTATTAAATTAGCTTTTTAATCTTTATTAACCAAAAAAGCAAAAAATAAAATGAGGCCCCCCTTTCGCAAAATGTAAAGCCTCTAGGGGTGTTAATGAGGGAATATATGGTATTGATCTCCTTGGCAATATAGGAGGGGTGTTCGGAAAGTTTCAGGACAAGTGCCGTAACATTCTTATTTTTTAATATTTTTTACCCAATTCTTTAAACATGCATTGCTACATATACCTCTTACTCATTCTCAGAAGCAAATGAGAATGAGTAAGAGGTATATGGAGCAATGTATGTTTAAAGAATTGTGTAAAAAATATTAAAAAATAATAATGTTACGGCACTAGTCCCGAAACTTTCCGAACACCCCTCATAGTTGTAAAGCTTATAACATGAAATAAACTGGATCATTCAAGTACCTTTTGAACAAAATGTATGGTATAAATGAAATTATATCAAAATTCTTTATAAAAAGCAGGAAACAAAAAATCCTTTATACTGAGCTAATTGAGTTTTAATCTCACAATATCGGCATTTTGACTAATCTAATAAGAAGTATTTCACTGTTTATGATAGGCATAGTTACATAAATATGACATAATAGTTGCTATGTAAAATCTTCTGTTGAGAAAATAGGACACATTTAATGCCCTAGACAACACTACTGTCATGACAGATTATGACATGCTAGATATAGTTCTGTGACATCTTTCCTTATCTGAACCATTAGTGTAATACCTCTGACCCTTTTATTAAGTAACGCAGTTCTATTTCCCTGGGAAAACTACATTTGTCCTATAGCATGGCAAACTTTACCTAAAATAGACCAGGCTTGATTTGATAGTGTTCCTCTACAAGCTGAAATCCTGTGTGTAAAATTTGATATGGCACCTCATTTGTTTCTTTGTGGGTGTTTATTTATTGAAATAAAAGGCACTGTCTCCAATTTAAATCAACAGTGTTCACTTATGATGTATTGAAGGTTGTTCATTAAAGTTGGCATTGCAGCTGATGTTCTTACGCCCAACATTCTCCCCTCCCCGAGGACAAGATCAGTTTGAACTTTACCTGATAGGTAGTTTCCAAACAGTAGAAAACTAGTGGGCACACAGGCATGAAATTTAAAGGGATGAATTCTTCATTTGGCAACTTTATAAACCCTATAGCTTTTGGAGTCAATGAAATTAATGGTGTTTGTATAACACTGTTGACTTTGAGTTAGCTTGTTTGATCTCACTGGTTTAATAAACAGCGTATTTGCAGTAAGTTAACCCTTATTATGCTGGACATGATTGATTCTGCCTTTGCGACCAGTGTAGATCATGATCAGCCTGCACATCCGTGCAGTCTGATCATGATCTGCACTGTTCCTTTTCAGTCAGTATCTTTTAGGTACAGTTAATGGTACTGTGCAAATTGAAAGATGGACAAGTTCATTATAGAAATGTAGCAAGGTAAAGGTTAACAACTGATCAATTCCAGGACTTACTAATATGAGACATCGGGGCAGATTGCCTACAGAGAATAAATGACCCCTACTGCTTTTGGAGTAGGGATATTAATGTATAGAGCATTTGCCCCTAGCTTGAAGATGGATTCCAAAAAGGATGAATTGGTCTAGTGGTTAGGTAGTCGGCTGCTCAACTCAGAGGATATGGGCCTCGAGCCCCACTGTGGTCACGACCACACCTTGTACATCTCAGAACTGTATTTTGCAGGAAGTGGACTCAAGAGTGTGGTTTTAGCTATCATCACAATCAAGCTAAAATAATTGAGTATAACCTTAGTAGCATTAAACTAAAGTCGATGACTGCTACAGATTTAGACGTTGCACTGATCTTGTTGTTATAGGATAAATTTAGGAGGCTTGGAATTTTAAAAACGATTCTATAATAACTCTAATAACTATGCTTTTAATTGTTTAAAATCTGTATAAAGGGACTTTATACAATAGTTTAAGCCTTTATTAATTTATTGGTCAGCATGATCAATAAACAAAAAACCTGGTATGGTTAAATGAGGGCATACCTATTTTTCAATTTTTGTAATCTTTTAGGCTAGCTAAATATGGCCAACTGCACTTGAGATTACAATTCTCATGCTGTATAATAAGCTTTAAATAGAGAGACTACGTACTGATTTACAGCATTTAAAGTGCTAATTTTGGTTTGGTTAACAGATGTCGTAAAGTTATAAACAATGTTGTAAACACAATGATAAGTTTCAGAGACCTTTTAGGCATTATTCTAGGGAGAGGGAGACACCTTAACAGAATTACTGATCTTACTCCAGCCTGCTCGGCTGCTTTCTCGTATTTCATCTTGGCAAGGCTCAAACGCTGAGCTGTAAGGGATGGGAGATGAACTGAACACCTTGGCAATGGATATTATATGAAATCTTGGGCTTATGAACTAAACAGTATCTTAATTACTCGTCACTTTGTTCAGTACATGAATAGTGTAGTCCAAAATTTCACTTATGCTGGAAAAAAACTCATACTTGTAACTTTAACTTATAAGGAAGTAATGTTCTAAATGCTGGCGAACTGTACTATGATAATGTACAGTGTTATTAAGTCCTCGAAGTGCTCTTAGTACAAATGTCCCTATTAGGTCATAGAACTGAATTACTTTAAACCAATGAGAAAGATCTGAGATGTAGTGTTCTGCTGTCATTTGACCTGCAAATCTTCAGACAAAAGGGCCAAAGCGGCCCTAAGTCACTCACCCAACCTTAACTATTTGACCTTGAATATACTTAAAATTATAGGACGCACTGAATCATGAGTGGTAGCATCTGTACTTCGTATCCAAAAGCATAAAACAGGCCATGCGCCCTCATTTGAAGAACTCTGAGGGATGATCTTAAAATGATTCTATATACCCGGTACAAAGTTTAATGAAGATCATCAAGCAATTCATGAGAAGAACTTATTTTCCTATTTTCAGCTCTAAGTACTCCCATCTTAACAAAATAAAGAGTGGACCTTAATATGATGCTACAGGCTAAGCACCTCCATTTGAATAACTGACAGAAGACCTTATAATGATACTAAAAACCAAGTTTGATGAGGATGCATTCAGCATTTCATGAGAAGAAATCATTTAAAGGTTTTCCTATTTTTAGCTCTAGCAGCCCCTAAAAGAAATCATGTTCCCATTTGTACAAGCTTGGAAGAGGACCTCATAATAATGCTACAGACCAAGTTTGATCAAGATCCATCATGTCAGTTGTTTTTTTCTAATTAACGCTTTAGTGGCCCCTAGAAGGGACCAAGTGCCCCCATTTGAATAAAACAGGGAGAAGACCTTATAATGGTGCTACAAATGAAGTTTGATGAGGATCTATCACGCAGTTCATGAAAAAGTCATTTAATGGTATTTCCATGTTTACCAAACAGCCCGAAAAAAGGGACAAGCTCACCCATCTGAAAATATTTGAGAAAGGAGGACCTTCTAAGATGCTACAGACAAAGTTTGCAAGTCAGATAAAGATCCATCAAGCTACTTGTTTCAAGGCTTTCCTAATTAATGCCCTAGTGGCCCCAAAAAGCGACCAAATGACCTCATTTGTATAAAACTGAGAGAGAACCTTATAATGTTGCTATAAATGAAATTTGACGAGGATCTATCAAGCAGTTAATAAGAAAAAATTATTTAATGGTATTTCCTAGTTTACCTATAATGGCCCAAACTCCCCCATTTGAACAAACTTGAGAAAGGACCCTATAAGATGCTAAAGACCGATTTTTGATAAGGATCTATCAAACAGTTCATGAGAGAAATTGTTTAAATGTATTTCTATGTTTACCTAAAGCGACCGTTACATGGAGATCAAGTGCCCCCATCTGAAGAAATTTGAGTGACGACCTGACAATGATACTACAGACCAAGTTTGATGAAGATCTATTATCTGGTTCATTAGAAGAGGTCGTTTAAAAGTTTTTCTTTTCTTAACTCTTGTGGTCCCTAAGAGTGGACATGTGCAACCATTTGAACAAACTTTAGAGGACCTTATAATGATGCTACAGACCAAGTTTGATGAAGATCTATCAACTTGAAATGGTTTATGAGAAGTTGTTTAAAGGTATTTCTATTTTAAGTTCTATTGACCAAGTACTCCCATTGGAACAATCAAAGAGGGGACCTTCCAATAATGCTACAGACCAAGTTTGATGGAGATCCATCTAGCGGTTCAGGAAAAGAAGTTGTTTAATTTCTAGTGTCCCCTAAAAGGGGCCAATAGTCTCATTTTGAATAAATTGGAAAGAGGACCTTACAATGAAGGAGGACCTTCTAAGATGCTACAGACAAAGTTTGCAAGTCAGATAAAGATCCATCAAGCTACTTGTTTCAAGGCTTTCCTAATTAATGCCCTAGTGGCCCCAGAAAGGGACCAAATGACCTCATTTATAAAAAACTGAGAGAGAACCTTATAATGTTGCTACAAATGAAATTTGACGAGGATCTATCAAGCAGTTAATAAGAAAAAGTTATTTAATGGTATTTCCATGTTTACCTATAATGGCCCAAACTCCCCCATTTGAACAAACTTGAGAAAGGACCCTATAAGATGCTAAAGACCGATTTTTGATAAGGATCTATCGAACAGTTCATGAGAGAAATTGTTTAAATGTATTTCTATGTTTACCTAAAGCGACACCTACATGGAGACCAAGTGCCCCCATCTGAAGAAATTTGAGTGACGACCTGATAATGATTCTACAGACCAAGTTTGATAAAGATCTATTATCTGGTTCATTAGAAGAGGTCGTTTAAAAGTTTTTCTTTTCTTAACTCTTGTGGTCCCTATAGGGGACATGTGCAACCATTTGAACAAACTTTAGAGGACCTTATCATGCTACAAACAAACTACAAAAAGATCTATCAACTTGAAATGGTTTATGAGAAGTTGTTTAAAGGTATTTCTATTTTAAGTTCTATAGGCCAAGTACTCCCATTGGAACAGTCAAAGAGGGGACCTTCCAATAATGCTACAGACCAAGTTTGATGGAGATCCATCTACATGATCTAGCGGTTCAGGAAAAGAAGTTGTTTAAATTCTAGTGTCTCCTAAAAGGGGCCAATAGTCTCATTTTGAATAAATGGAAAGAGGACCTTACAATGATGCTACAGAATAAGTTTGATGAAGATTTGTTACGTGATTCATGTGGAGGTCATTTAAAGTTATTTCTATTTTTAACTTAAGTGACCCCTAAAAGGGCCAAGTGCTTCCATCTGTATAAACTTGAGAGGGGACCTTACAATGATGTTACAGACGATCCATCAAGCAATTCATGAAAAAAAAGTTGTTTTAAGGTTTTTCTTTTTTAACTCTAGCAGCCCCTAAAAGGGGCCAAGTGCCCCCTTTTGAATAATTTGACAGAGGACCTTTTAATCATGCTACAGACCAAATTAGATGAAGATCTATCAAGTGATTCATGAAGAGAAGTCGTTTTTAAAGGTACATGTGTATTTCCATTTTTAGCGCCAGCGGGCCCTAGAAGAAGCTAAGTGCTTCAATTTAATTAAACTTGAGATGGGACCTTACACTGATGCTACTGATCAAGTTTCATGAAGATCCATCAAACAGTTCATGAGAAGAAGTTGTTCAAAGGGTTTTACTCTAATGGCACCTGTAAGGGGCCAAGAACCCAAATTTGAACAAAATCGAAAGAACCTTATAATGATGACACAGACCAAGTTTGATGAAGAAGTCATTTAAAAGTTTGTTTCTATTCTTAGCTCTGGTGGCTTCTTAAACGGGCCAAGCGGAACCATTGAAACACATTTGAGATGGGAGCATGCCAGGATGGTTCACAACAAATTTAGTGTAATTCTGAAAGTAGTTTCAGAGATGTTAAAGTAAAAAATGTTTATTCAGGATGATGGACAATGGACGATAGATGCCTTACCATCCACCTATACAAATAGCTCACCTTGAAGAGAGTTCAGGTGAGCTAAAAATGCATCAACTTTGGACATCTGAAGACAATTATTATTTTTTCGTAGGTGTATGAAATGATTGCAATACCAGATATTTTGACAATTGTAATACTTACTATCCTGCTGTATTTCTGTATGGAAAGAAAAGTTGAGAAAGTGGTATATCAGTTTTTGAACATTACTTTTGAAGGGCCATCTACCAGATTGAGACCAGAAGTACTATAAAGTATGACTCTGCGTAACTGTATGACAATACTACAGGAGGTTAAAGTTGCTCACCCAAAAGCTTTCTCTCAGGTTCATATTGTTATATGACACCAACACTGGTGTTTCCCTAGTGGTCTTAAGTAATATTTATGGCACCAGTATGGGATGTTTCCCCGGAGCAATCTCAAGTGTGAAATATGGCACAAGCACTGGATTTTCATTTGGGGTGATCTGAAGTGCAATTTATGGCACCAGTATTGCGATCCTATCTGCAGCAGTCAATGTGAGTTATGGCACCAGCATTGACTTTCCCTGGAGCTGCCATGAACTTGATTTATGGCACCAGCCAGTCTTGTGATTTATGGTACCAGCACTGGTACTTTTATCAGCAGCAGCCTTATGATTTATGGCACCAATACTGGTTCTTTTATCAGCAATAGTTGTGATTTATGGCACCTGCACTGGTACTTTCATCAGCAGCAGTCTTGAGATTTTTGGCACCGTCACTGGTACTTTAATCAGCAGCAGTCTTGTGATTTATGACACTTGCACTGGTACTTATCAGCAACAGTCTTGTGATTTATGGCATCAGTACTGGTTCTTTTATCAGCAGTAGTTGTGATTTATGGCACCTGCACTGGAACTTTAATCAGCAGCAGTCTTGTGATTTATGGCACCATCACTGGTACTTTAATCAGCAGCAGTCTTGTGATTTATGACACCTGCACAGGTACTTTCATCAGCAACAGTCTTGTGATTTATGGCACCGGCACTGGTACTCTAATCAGCAGTAGTCTAGTGATTTATGGCACCAATACTCAGCAGCAGTTAATAGTGATTTATGGTACCAGCACCGGATCTATTATCTTGAGCAGTCTTAATTGTGATTCATGGCACCAGCACTGGTTTTTGTTTATCTGCAGCAATCTTGTGTGATTTATGGCACCAGCTTTGGTTTTTCCCTAGAGTTGTCTAAGTGTGATACATTGTATACCAGTCATGTTTTTTCTTCTAGTAGACATATAACCTTAACGGTTTCTTCATAACTGTAAATTATTATGAACATAAAAAACAAAGACTTTGTGACAACAATATTTATTCAAAATAAAACAAAATGACTAATGTCTATAATATATATAGTGAAGATGTTCATGAGAACCATTCCCAGTAAAGGGTGAGCTTAACAAAGTGTTTGTTGAGGCTGGAAGAAATAATTGATACACATGAAACAGAATTTCCTGACATACTATCTGAACAGACTATTTTGTTCAATTTATTTATTTATTTGGGTTTTACGGCGCACCAACACGGTATAGGTTATATGGCGCCAAACAGGACTACAAATTTTGGTTCCACATCTCATTTACATCGAAATAAAAACATGAGGTATGGAATCAAAATCTGCATACCTGCTGGAATCACAGAGTTACTGCAAAACCAAGTGTTAAGACCCTAATAGTCGCCTCTTACGATCATGCAAGGGTAAGGCAGTGGTTCAAATTCTTTTCATATACAGCTCGTCCAAGAACCACATGGGGCTATTTTGTTCAAGACACGTTTTTGTGTGACAATCAGAATGAAAGATGTTTCTATAATGTAAATACTCATAATTGATTTTGATTGGGATAAATGAAAAATTGCAACAAAAATCAACGAATAGCAGTATATGTTGCTATCATTTGTAGTGATTATGTTAAATATTACAAGTAAATGATGCTTTTAAAAAAGCATCGTCATTTATTTTGCATTTCATACTAGTTTATACTTATTATGCTAACTAATCTTGGTGACTCCTTCCTGAATTTCTAACAAGAACTTTTGTCAGCTAACTGATTCGGGGCAACTAAATTCTCTCTTAACAACTTCAATTTTACATTATGCCTAGTTTTTACCTTTAAATTAATTTCATTTTCATCACAAGTCAAAAATTGTAATTGTAAGTCTATGGTTGCCCCAGTTTTTTCCTATAGAACTGGTACACCAAAGCAATAACTACTAACATAATATATATATATAATAGATATATCAAACATTCTTTACTAACCTTTTAACATATATAATTCATTCATTCGTTAACATATCTTATATTTTCAAGTCACTAACAGCAACATATCATTAATAACAAACATAACAATCTATACAAGGTTTCTCAAAATAAGAAATAATGCCACAGAATTTTTAGAAAGTCCTTCAGTGTGTGTACTTACAGATTTTCAGGATATATAACATAACAAGTGAATGAAGTATTGCCATGCAATACAAAGTCCCCTACTGGAAGGCACCTTATTGTTTCTACTGCAGTATAACATTATGAACTGATATAATGTCAATGATGTATAAACAATATTGTACTATATATACAATATGTTATAACAAAACACTTGGATTCAAATTTGCATACATAAAAACCTATAGTTGCTTTCATATGGATTTATTTTGGCCAATTATGAAAAAGTTATCATGTAAGTTATCTATAGTAACAACAAAGGGAAATTAATGAGAAAAAAATTTTTTTTTTTAAAAATCTATTAGAAAAAAATATATTACAAGTCCACACAAAACTCTTTACCTGGTAAAGATAGGTCAAAATAAATCTAAAAATTCAATGTAACATGCATGTTGTACCACAGAAAAGTGGTCTCGATTTTTCCCTATGGCCAAAAATAAAAAAGTAACAATATAATCTATTTATAGTAAAACAAAGGGAGGTAATTCTTAAAACAAGGGTGCCTCATGGCAATGAACATTTGTGCCAAGTTACATCAAAATCCCTCAATGCATGGAGAAGAAATGCTCTGGACAAAGTCATTCTTAAATTTAACCTTTGACCTCTAAGTATGACCTTGACCTTAAACCTAGAGACCTGGTTCTTGCGCGTGACAATCCGTCTCATAGTGGTGAACATTTGTGCCAAGTTTAATCAAAATCCCTCCATGCATGAAGAAGAAATGCTCCCGACAAAGTCATTTTTGTATCTGACCTTTGGCCTCTAAGTGTGACCTTGACCTTAGACTTAGGGCCCGGGTTTTGTGCTTGACATGTTGTCTCATCCAGGGAAATATTTGTGCCAACTGATATCTAAATCCTGCCTTACATGACAAAGTTACAGACCGGACAGGAAACAAATTCTTTTGACCTTTGATCTCAGTGTGACCTTGACCTTTAAGTCAGGGTTCTGGGTGTTGCGCATGACATGTCGTCTCATCATGGGGAACATTTGTGCCAAGTAATATTAAAATCCCTTCATGGATGGCAGAGTTATGGACCGGACAGGAAAAAAGCCCTGTTGACATTTGACCTCCAATTGTGACCTTGACCTTTGAGCTAGGGGTCCTGGTCTTGCGCATGACATGTCGTCTCATCATGAGGAACATTTGTGCCAAGTAATATTAAAATCCCTTCATGGATGACAGAGCTATGGACCGGACAAAAAATTGCGGACGGACAAAAGGATGGAATGCTGGAAAAGCGCATTCCTATATTCCCCGAAACTGGTTTTCAACCGTTAGGGGACTAATAAAATCAATAAAAACTTTAACATAAATATCTTCATTTCCCTATCGCCCAGAAAATCGTTATTTCCTTATCATCTAGTATATAAAATGATACTTCATAATCTTCAACTGTTTCTTGCAAATCATAGCAATCCTGTGTAAAGAGTGAACAGTTTTAACTTCCCTCTAGATATGCAAAACACTCCCAAGGTACACCACTTACCTAGTACCCAGATCATATATTTAGTGTTTGCTCATATTATTTCTTAAATAAGTTTCAGATATAAAGGTTTTCTTCAAGAAATTAATTTGGCATTTGAACAGTTATTTCATGGATGTTTTTTGAAATGATCAAACATAGAATACCTCATAAACTTTACATGGCACCAATATTATGATATTTATGACAATGTGGAGTATAAAATTTCAATAAATTTTACAATGAAACAAGACAACCAGAGTAATTATGCACCCCTGTCCCCAATTAAAATGCAACATTCATACATCTCAATTTGATTGTTTTCTACCTTTCTTTTAACAGATCCACTGAAATTTTAACATTTTAAGAAGACCGTATCTGACTGTGAAGCAGCCACCTAAAAATACATGTAAATTGTAAGATTTTAGAAAATATTTTAATGTCTATTTAAACAATTTCTGGTCCACTGATTAAGACTAAATTTAGACATAATGTTACTTGCAACACATTACACATTATACACTAAAAAACCTGTCTAAAGTTTACTGAGAGAATAGACTTAAAAATTGAATGACTTATCACCCATTGTTTAACTATACAGGCAGATCATTATTCTGTTCAACAGGTGTCAAACAGGTACATAGATAAACACCATGTAGAATCATAATTTGTGTAACTAACTGACCTCTTGTCCTAATAGTATATCTACATCACAACAAAATTATTGTCATATTCAATATATAAAGATATATATAAATAAAACGTGGACGGAGAATAGAAAAATGATGGATTTCAAAAGCACTTTTTGTGTAAAGAAAAGACTGTAAAAATCAAAATCATCTATATAAAAAAAAATGATACAAAACCTTGTTGATATGTAAATTCTCCTGTGGACGGATAATTTACTTTCTCTCTCTCCCTCTCTGATTTTTACTCAAAACAGCCCGAAGATAAGGGACAGACATCATAAATGACAATGTTCAACCAAGTATATTTAGTGAACGTAAAAGATACCAATTATTTGCTTTTGAGAAGAGTGAACCATAACATTTTCATCAAGTTGTAAAATTTCAAAACTTCAAGAATGTATATTTCACAAATTTTGAGAAACAGTACTTCATAGAAAAAAAAGGTGGTGGTTCTCGTTTTCTATTTCAATGTTATGATACAAATATCTGTATAGAATTCAAATATAATTTATAAGAAATTTCAATTAAGATAAAGGCACACTATGTTTCTGCAGAAAGCAAAAAGCAGTTACAATTAGTGGGAATCGTATGGTCTGCAATTATAAAAGTTCACAGACTACCTTGAAAATCTGGTATTTTGTCTTGCTGTTGCAAAACTTTTTTTTTTTTGTAAAAGACCAATGACAACGTTTCTTCAAGCCTGCACTTATTTGATTAGTCTAGAAACTCAGTTTGAATCTCTTACATAGGACAAAAAAGAATTTTTTATGAACTTGGATTTTGTAAAAAAAAAAAAAAACCCAAAAACCTTGCAAAAACAGATTGACACGAGCTTTCTATATGAGAAATATAAATACAGGTAAAACTGATTGTTCAAAATAACCTGCCCTTTCTTATCTCCATGACAAACCGATTCTTAAGTCATGTATTTGTTATCTTTTTGCTCATTTCTATTTTCAGCTCAAATGCTTCAATGACAATGATGTAATCATGAATTGTTTGCACTTAAATAAACAAGACAAATTTAGTAAACACATTTATGACTAATATGCACTCAAAATATACTTAATAAACCACCAACTGTGTCAGTTATAGAACTTCTGTTTCCTTGCTTTTCTATTGGTTTAACACAGTATTTTAGTAATGTAACAGTAGTCTTCTTCACCTGTACTGACTTCACAAGGAAATTTCTCCACATGAACAAATAACCTCACACACATCATCTTCCATCAAATCCTTACCAAGATCATACACCATACCCAATGGTCGAACTTGAGACCTCCCGTTTCACAATCTTGTGCTCTACCTGTTAGATAAGCCAGGTGTAAAGCTCAAACCAAAGTTTTTGTACTAAAACTTCGATTAGAATTAAAGTAAGTTTCAATTCATTTAAAACATTTACATGTAGCATATGGGCAAAGAAAATATTGTGTACATATGTTGCATAATGATATATGGTTTCCTAGTCTTGTCAATCTTGAGACATTTTGTCCTATGAAATGTTTGAGCACTTAATGCTTGCATACACACTATTACACAAGACATGTACATAGGAATGTTGTGAGTAATAAATACATAGTTATTATCACAGAGATTGTATTCACTGGCTTTTACCTTACACAACATATTTCTCCTTCACTGAACTAAATCATTTACACAACTCTTTACCACTGCTTATTATGAAGTTCTAAAAATAATGTCATGAGAATATATGTACATTATTCTAAGTGGGAAATACACTGAAAATGTTCCATTTTATACAAATATACTTAAGAAGTTTTCTAAGTCAACACCTGGCGTTTTGTTGTACATCAATATGTTGACCAGATAACAATTTGATGCAAATTCATTGAACTGTAACAATTTCACAAAAGTAACTCGCAAAAACAGTAAATCCTTAGTGGGAGCAGTAAAGTTAGAATAAGTGTGTGTTATTTATGTAATTAATATTACTATGTATCAGTTTATAAGTTGCAGTGTTACTATGTATCAGTTTATAAGTTGCAGTGGACCATTCAGATCAACATATAAATTTCAGATCAGGTATGTAATTTCACTAATGACATGACATTAAAAGATGCAGTGGCCTTGAAAAGTATATAAATGATGACATTTTTCAATTTTTATAGAATTTTGTACACATGTAGGAACAGTATCCTATGTCCAGATCAGGATGTGTTTTAAAGGTGATGAGTGTAACTTAAAGGTTGGCAGCAAAATTGTTTACTCCGACAGACAGCAAGACTTCTTTCCCAGCAGCCTGCACATAGTTGCATTCATTTTGTGAATTTTTATTTTATAGTGACCTTGCTGCAACTGTCACAGTTCAATGAATCTATATCAGACTGTTATTGCTGTTAAATTCTACCTTAAAAAGGTTATTACATACTATGTCCAATTTTCATTGAATTAAGTCAACATCTGACAAAGACAACAACAAAACAACCAAGTTATAGAATTAGAAAAGTTGTTAAATATATGACCTAAACTTCAGATATAATGTTTTACACAAAACTAGAAATGAATATAACATTATTATGGAAGAAAAACTCCATTAATCTCAGTTTGATTAAAGAACACATTGTTCCTACTAAATTCACACTCATGTTCACAAAAATATTCATGTACTATTCTATTTCTCAGTAATTTTACATCTATTGCAGACAGATCTAGGTGTGGCGGTTACAATATGAGAAACAACATATACAATGACAATAGAATGATGTTAAACATCAAACTGAGACAATAAATAATGTGGTCCCTTACCTCTGACATTATGTGGCCTTGTATCAATGATATTATGTAGCCCTGTATCTATGAACTTACATGGCCCTTAAACAATCATATTATGTGGCCCTGTAACAATGATATGTGGCCCTGTATCTATGAACTTACATGGCCCTGTAATAATGATATCATGTGGCCCTGCATCAAGGATATGTGAAACTTGAATAATAAATGTGGAATACTGTCAGATCAATGTTTTCAAGAGATTGAGAGTTACAAAACCGACTGACTTTTATGTTAACAACACTAAAGGCCTAACTGGGTACAGTTTATCTTCGACTTATTCCAATATCTATCAGTATATGCAAAGTTACTGTAGCATGACATCAACACATTCAAGATATGAATAAACTTACCAAAACAATCAAATAAAAGTGAGAATACAGTTATATTCTTAATTCAGGAAATATAATCCTAAACCTGGTGAACACACAATATAAAGTATGACTAAATGTGCTCAAATACAAACAACAGATAG
The DNA here is from genome assembly GCF_021730395.1 of Mercenaria mercenaria. Lineage (NCBI taxonomy): Eukaryota > Metazoa > Mollusca > Bivalvia > Venerida > Veneridae > Mercenaria > Mercenaria mercenaria. The sequence goes on from NC_069375.1 coordinate 21,808,548, forward strand.
GATGATGATATATAGGCCAGCCCATATCAGATCATGTATTTTAATCAAATCTTTGATATAATAAACAAATTATGCTGGTTAATACATGTATGAAAGTTTAGACTGTAATGAAAACACATGTGCAGTGATATAACAACACAATAGTTAAGAAAACCTCTACACAACCATGCTAAACTTATGCTGTACAACAATTAACTTTGTGTTTAACCATAATTCTGCTTAATTTCCCACTTCCATTTTGGAACCTAACTTTTATCAACAAAACAAGAATTTTAGTTTTTAATGGTAAGATCTTGGGTTGGATGATTAAATGTGAAATATTTTACACATCACATAATTATAAAACATCTTTAGAAAGTCACTTTGTTTGACAAAATTTCTATCTGATTTAATTAACCAAGTAAGGTAATATAAATATTCCAGGCATCTTATCTGGTGAAAAAAATACCTGAATAACTTTAATGTAAGACAAATACTTACTGTATTCAAAAAGCTTAAACAGACCACCAGTATATCAAGCTTTGTAATAGTGCTGGTGCACCTAACAAAAGTTCAAAATGTGCATGCACACTATACATTTCAAACTGAAGACTTTGTCTTACGTTATGGGCAAGTACCCGTCTCAAGGGTTTGATGCTAACTGCATGTTTTTATGCAGCGCATGGATTTCTCATGTGAAAAATCATGGTTTTGACTAATTTAAACACTATCTTTTGGCACAATTACTGACTGAAACTTTCTTATGTAGTTTGTTGTTGTTCTGGTTGCTGTTGTTGCTGTTGCAATAACTGTTGCTGCAACATGGCTTGTTGCTGCTGCTGATATTGCTGTTGCTGTTGCAACTGTTGCTGAAGCAACATCTGTTGTTGTTGTGGTGTAAGTTGTTGTGCATTCACAACCTGAATGTTCTGTTGCTGTTGAGCTAACAATTGTTGTTGTTGTTCTGGTGTAAGCTGCTGGAACTGTTGTTGTTGCTGCTGCTGTTGCTGTTGTTGTTGTTGCAAGAATTGTTGTTGCTGCTGTACTTGTCCTTGGAAGTGAGCATGCATCTGTTGTGCCACACTGTACACATAGGAGATGTCTGGTCGCTGTTCAGGTATTGGGTTGATACAGATGGCCACCAACTTCCGTAACTAATAGAAACATATTAAGCTACATTAAAATAAATGATTTAAACAATACAATAGGTAATATGCCGACTAAACAGTGAATGCTCACTTTTAATATATAATTTCTCAAATACACAATTACAAGCTTTTTATGACTGGATACTATGTACTTGTTTTCAATCATGTGACTGTCAGGCAAAATTCAAGCATGTTTTTCTTTTTGCAAATTTTCAAGGACTACTCTTCTCAAATGCATGTCTTGAAATTCAACAACTTTTTCAACAAGATTTCATTCATCACCCATTGTAAAATATATATAATTCAAAAGATTAACAAATTCGGGTACTAATATATACATTATAAACTGATTAAATTTTTGCTGCTTTGGTCTTTTCAGTACAATTTCCCCTCCCCATAATATGTCAAGTTAACAGTTTTGTCAACTGAGTAACAAATGCATTTACTTTTGTCAGGTTTAAATGCCTTCAGCCTGGGCTTTTAACAAGCAAGTTCAACTGAAGACAGAACTTTTTTTCAAGGAGTTTTGGCTAAAGATCAAGCTCTACATTTCAAACTGCAAGTTTTTTTCAGGAATTTTTTAAGGGGTTTAGTCATTTTCAAGGTCCTTAGGAGTTTTCAAGAATCAGCATCAAAGACTTTTCAATGGCTGTGCAAAACCTGTCATCTACTTTGGATAGTCCAAGGTTCAAATATGTCCAAAAAAGTCCGAAATAAATTTATGATATGAAGAGAAAGTATCTGCCACAATGTAAATAGTAAATCCCTCTTGTCTGTATAAGTGTAACTGACTGTTCTATACTGAGGTACTTGCAAAATAACACATTCATTCCCTAAGAGAATATTCAGTTTGGAAGTTAATACTTTTAGCTAAATTTTGAAAACATATGAGCTTTTCCATGACAAAACCTGTATTAGTGACAAATAATGAAATTGAGATAACAAAATACTCATGAAGAACATTCTTTTACTGTTAAAATCTTACAATTTGAAGCAATTATCTTCAGTTTTTCAAGACTTACAATGCTTTTAAGTAAGTCAAAGGCATTAGACACTATGTTAAGAACGTTTTGAAAGCAGTATGAAGTTGTCGCACATGGTGTGTATATTCATGTAATTTATGCGACAAAATATGCAAATCATTAAATAAACATACATTTGAACATTCAGAAACTGTTTAAATCGATTTAAATTAAAAATAGCTTAACCATGTATTTTTGGTTTCTTCAAGGGCCTTATATCTATACACCTCTATATTCTCATGCTGCATGGGTGCTTTGGAATTTCAGTTGCCAACTTGCCATGACAACACAAATAACATTTATTTGTAAAATATTGTAGAATTTAATTTGCCTTAGATAACTAAATTACAATATACCAGTTTCTGCATGACATAAGAAAAAACAGTTATTTTCCAGTATTTTAAGCTAGTTATCATGCAATAATTACATCATGTGACTTATACAGGTTTTTTCATGGAATTGCCCATATTTTTTTTACAATTCCAAGGGGGCATTCCACTGTTTTCACTTTATTCAACAGAATAACCCCTAACAAATGGTAGGTTTTTATATATTAGTACTAACTGACCTGTTCTGAGTAGACATCTGAGGGTAGTGGAGGGTAATCACATTTGTCTATCTTCTTACATAGTGAGTACAGATTCATCTTGTCTCCATAGAACGGTGATTGTAAAGCTGCCATCTATAAATAAACAAATCGTTTAAGTCCTATCATAAGGCAATTCCTGCAAGTTAACTGAATTGACAAGCAACATTTATCATTTATACCTAAAGTATCACTTCTCTAATATAACTCTAGAAGATATTAATTAATAAATTGCTAACTGTGACTTTACCGGGTATTGTCTTGTCAATTAGAACACGTTTCGCAAAATGACCTACTTTTTGACTATTCTGCCTTAAAAAGGATTCCAGATTAGTATCCCTTCCTGGTGTAATTTGAACATGTTAGAATGGAAGTAGATTTTAGTTTTGCATGCTTTGTTGGCAAATAGAACACTTTTTTCATTCAGATGCGTCGTAATTAATCACTCAGGTCTTTGGCCTCCGGGATTAGATTACGACGCATCTGAACTCAAAACCATGTTTTATTTGCCAGCCTGAATGATTAATTAAGACGCATCTGAACGAAAAAAGTGTTTTATTTGCCAACAAAACACGCAAAACTAAAATCTATTTCCGAATTTCATAATCAATGTTTATTCTTACTTCAAAACTCTGGCGGCGTGTTTTGTTCATAAATTTAGTAAGGTTTTACAAATACAGACTTTATTTTCTCTAACTTCTAAATAGAATAAATACTACATTTCACAATTTTAAGAATTAAGCACCTCATATAGTAGACAGCCAAGTGACCATATATCAGATTTGAAGTTATATCCATTCTCATGTATTCTTTCTGGTGACATGTAGTATGGGGTACCAACTGAAAATACAACACACCAAAAAACATCTCATGACAATATTTTCAAACAAACAATATGCCAGTCAGGTAATACTATTGTAAGATGCTGCAGCCACCTCTTGCAAACACGCAGCTTGGAAAAATGTATTTCAACATTTGTTGCTGAATAGTAAAAGATCTATCAAATCTATCAACAGTGAGTCAACCTTCAAATTTATGTAAGACATGGTATTTAAAGAATTTTTCATGCACATTTTGCTATGATAAGTATCATATTATTATTTATCATGTATTTATTATGTATTACCTACCTAATGAGTGAGCAGCTGTTGTTTTGGAGCTGAAAAATCTTCCAAGACCGAGATCACCAAGTTTCACGACCCCTTGTGCCGTGATAAACACATTAGCTGGTTTAATATCTCTGTGCATGATCCGACGTGAATGCATGTGATTCAGTGCACTACAGATCTGAATGAAATATTTCCATATCGTCTTCTCAGGAATCAGTCGGTTCTGTCTCTTAAAATGCTGAAATAGTTAAGACATAGACGTGGGTCACAATCAGGTCAAACAAGGAATGTGCTTAAATTTTTTCAATTTTTGATTTAAGCAGAGGTTTCAAATATATTTTGTTTACAGTATTAGAATTACCAAAGTGAAGCGGTTCTGATTCCTCAGAGGTTGACTCGCCATCACTTAAATCAATAATCCTGGACTTAAATATTGTATTTGCTACTCACTTACTGGTAAGATAAGCTGATCCCAACACGATAATCCCTTGTGTTGATATGACTGTTTATGCTCCCAGTTTTATACCTTTGTTAGGCATCATCCCAATTTATCCAAATAAAAGTCAATTTAAAAACTAGAGCTGCTTTTGAGAAAAGCGCATGTCTCCCACAACTGCCTAATCATCTAAATAGTAAGTCAGTCTTTATATACTGTTTACTCACTACAAATACACCTTTGAAGAGTAAAAAGGCTGATTTTAGGTAATTCAAGGGCCATAATTCTGAAGTGCCTCAGGCGAATTGGCTAGTTAGTGAACTTGGACGGGGAGTATGCTCAAAAACATTTGGTTCAAGTTTGGTGAAGATCGGATGAGAACTGTTCGACTTAGAGCACGGACAAGAGTAAAAAGGCCGATTTTCGGTAACTCAAGGGCCATAATTCCGAAGTGCCTGGGCCGATTTGGCTAGTTAGCGAACTTGGCCGAGGACTTATGGTCAAACACAGTTTGTTCAAGTTTGGTGAAGATCCGATGAGAAATGTTCGTCTTAGAGCGTGGACAAGAGTAAACAGGCCAATTTTCGGTAATTCAAGGGCCATAATTCCGAAGTGCCTCAGCCGATTTGACTAGTTATTGAACTTGGCTGAGGACTTATGGTCAAACACATTTTGTCCAAGTTTGGTGAAGATCAAATGAGAAATGTTCGACTTAGAGTGCGGACAAGATTTGTGACAGACTCACAGACAGACAGGAGTAAATCAATATTTCTCCCACACTATTGTTTGGTGGGAGACATAAAAATGCGGAAAGCATTAACAATAATGTTAGCAACAGTTGGATATTGTTCTGCATCTGGATGACACAGTGAAATGAGTACTGTATATGGAATACCCAGTGAAATGTATCATGCCATTGCACTGTATCATATAAATGATACTAAACATAAAACTTTAACAAGAGCACCACTATGCAAAGCAATATATGCCAGAAGGTATGACCTTTGACCCCAAAGTGTGACCTTGACCTTGAAGCGAGCCATCCAGAACACGTGCTCTGCATGTCGTCTTGAGTGGTGAACTTTTGTGTAAATTTTTTTTTTTTAAATCCTTCAAGCAGTTCAAGCGATATAGAGCGGACACGAAACAAAGTCATATGACCTTTGACCCCTAAGTGTGACCTTGACGCAACCAGCCAGAACATGCACTCTGCACATTGTCTCAATGTGGTGAACATTTTTGTCAAGTTTCTTCAAAATCCTTCAAGGGGTTCAGGTATGACATCTGACTCCGAAGTGTGACCTTGACCTTGAAGCCAGCCACCTGAAACATGTGCTCTGCATGTTGTCTTGATGTGGCGAACATTTGTGCCAAGTTTCTTTAAAATCCTTCAAGCAGTTCAAGAGTTACAGAGCAGACATGAAACAAAGTCATTAGTCCTTTGACCCCCAAGTGTGGCCTTAACACAAGCCATCAGAAACATGCGCTTTGCAAGTCGTCTTGATGTGGTGAACATTTGTGTCAAGTTTCTTCTAAATCCATCAAGGGGTCTAAGAGTTACAAAGCAGACAAAAAATTGCTAACGGACGGACAGATCCAAAGACGGACAGACACAGGGGGTATAACATAATACGTCCCTTCTGGTGTATAAAAAACTTTCGAACAATATATAGGTGAAGAAAGCTTACTTTGATCATCCTGGAGAGGTCGCCAGCATCTGCCAGCTCTAACACTATATTAAGCTCATTATCCTCTATAAACGACTCCAGGTATTTGATCACATTGGGGTGATTCAGTTGCTGTAAAATATAGAATTTTTTAATTTGCTGTAAAATAATATAGAATACTTTCAGTGCTGTATAATAATATCGACTACTTTCAAAACAAAGTCTTTTTTGATAAGTTTTTTTTTTATACATGTTCAACCTGTTATCATACACAAATAAACCATAACAGTACATGTAATTAACCTTCATCCTGCTATATTTCTTAAATGGACTGGTCCATCATTCAATTTGGGCAGCACCACTTATAATTTAAAGGTGTGTCCACTGAAAATCAACTGACTGAATAGCAAACAGTGCAGACCATGATCGGATCTTGGTCTGCACTGGTCGCAACGGCAAAACCAATTGCCACCAGCAGGTTAAAGGTGAAGGGATTGTGTTAACAAGAGCTGTCAGTGGACAGTGTGCTCGACTATTCTCAGTGCTTGATAGTATAATATAAGCAATGAGTAAAACTTTAGCATTACAATAAGCATATTCTAAGTCGAAAAGGGGCCATAATTCAGTCAAAATGCTTGATAGAGTTGCCTACTCCTTTTTACAGACTGGGTTCATGATGATAAACAAGTATGCAAAATATGAAAGCAATATCTCAATGGACTTTGAAAATATTTGGGGTGGTACGCAAACTTTAACATTTGTGTGATGCTCACGCTCACGCCGGGGCGAGTAGGATAGCTCCCCTATTCTTCGAATAGTCGAGCTAACAAGAGCTGTCTGATGACAGCGCGCTCGACTATTCGAAGAATTGATTGAAGAATGGTGTCAAAATATTTCCACGGATATTCAGACAAAAGAAATAAATAGATTAGACAAACAATGTTCCTGTATTACTTTTATTTCGATAAGTCTTGCACTAAATGGCAATATATGAGTCAATTTCAAAGTCCAAAAAGGGCCATAATTCAGTCAAAATAGTTATGTACTCTTGCCTACAGATAGAAATCATAATGATAAACAAGTGTTCAAAGTTTAAAAGCCATATGTCAAATAGTTTTGACAAAACATGGACTTGTATGGAAACAGAACCAATTTCAAAGTCCAAAATGGGCCATAATTCAGCCAAAATAGATGACAGAGTTATGTTCTCTTTCCTACAGATAGAGACTATTATACTAAACAAGTGATAAAAGTTTCAAAGCCATATGTCAAACACTTTACAAAAAATATGAACTGGTATGAAAAACTTAACCAAGATTTCTCAGTCAAAAAGGGCCATAATTCAGCCAAAATCCTTGATGGAGTTATGTACTCTTGCCTATAACTGGACATGGTGATGGTAAACAGATGTTGAAAGTTTCAAAGCTTTATCTCAAAAGACTTTGTCAAAATATGAACTGGTACGAAATATTAACCCAGATTTCTAAGTAAAAAAGGGCCATAATTCAGCCAAAATCCTTGATGGAGTTATGTACTCTTGCCTATAACTGGACATGGTGATGGTAACCAAGTGTTGAAAGTTTCAAAGCTTTATCTCAAAAGACTTTGTCAAAATATGAACTGGTACGAAAAACTTAACCATGATTTCTAAGTCAAAAGGGGCCATAATTCAGTCAAAATCCTTGATGGAGTTATGTGCTCTTGCCTATAACTGGACATGGTGATGGTAAACAAGTGTTGAAAGTTTCAAAGCTTTATCTCAAAAGACTTTGTCAAGATGTGGACTGGTACGAAATATTAACCCAGATTTCTAAGTCAAAAAGGGCCATAATTCAGCCAAAATCCTTGATGGAGTTATGTGCTCTTGCCTATAACTGGACATGGTGATGGTAAACAAGTGTTGAAAGTTTCAAAGCTTTATTTCAAAAGACTTTGTCAAAATATGAACTGGTACGAAAAACTTAACCATGATTTCTAAGTCAAAAGGGGCCATAATTCAGCCAAAATCCTTGATGGAGTTATGTGCTCTTGCCTATAACTGGCCATGATGATGGTAAACAAGTGTTGAAAGTTTCAAAGCTTTATCTCAAAAGACTTTGTCAAAATGTGGACTGGTACGAAAAACTTAACCCAAGGTGTGACGCCGACGCCGACACCGACGCCGTGGTGAGTAGGATAGCTCTACTTATTCTTCGAATAGTCGAGCTAAAAACGAAACATACTGTAAAGTTCTGTACATGCTTATTATCAGAATGTTTTTTTATGAAATTCAAAGAAGGAAAATAAAAGCTTGTTCTGAGTCTTTATAAACCAAACATTTTGCTACATGTACTTTTGATAATCTACCTTGCTCAACATAAATTCAGATTTGCCTTATACATTAACTTGTCCTACATATCAACTTGTCCAATACACCAACTAGACCTATTTATCAACTTTTGTCTAAAATATCAATATTCTTAGAAGAAATATTACCTTTAAGAGATCAATTTCTTTCTTGCAATCCTGTCTTGCTTTGGCATCCATCATTTCAAATATCTGTGCAGATGAAAGAAACGATTATAAACATTATTTTCAAAAAGTTTTTATCCCTAAAATCTATGGCAATATATAGGTGAAACATGTAAATAGCACTACATTCATCTACTCAAGTATAACTCTTTTCTTTGCTTTGTGAAAACTTGAGTTCTACAATTATTATAAACAAGAGGGCCATGAAGGCCCTGTATCGCTCACCTGACCTTTTGACCTAAAGATCATCAAGATTAACATTCTGACCAAGTTTCATTAAGATATGGTCATAAATGTGGCCTCTAAAGTGTTAACTAGCTTTTCCTTTGATTTGACCCGGTGACCTAGTTTTTGACTCCACATGACCCAGATTCGAACTTGACCTAAAGATCATCAAGATTAACATTCTGACTAAGTTTCATGAAGATACAGTCATAAATGTGGCCTCTAGAGTGTTAACAAGCTTTTCCTTTGATTTGACCTAGTGACCTAGTTTTTGACCTCACCTGACCCAGATTTAAACTTGACCTATAGATCATAAAGACTAACATTCTGACCAAGTTTCATGAAGATATAGTCATAAATGTGACCTCTAGAGTGTTAACAAGCTTTTCATTTGATTTGACCTGGTGACTTAGTTTTTGACCCCAGATGACCAAATATCGAACTCGTCCAAGATTTTATTGAGGGTAACATTCTGACCAAGTTTCATTAAGATTGGGCCAAAATTGTGACCTCTAGAGTGTTAACAAGCTTTTCCTTTGATTTGACCTGGTAACCTAGTTTTTGACCCCAGATGACCCAATATCGAACTCGTCCAAGATTTTATTAAGGGTAGCATTCTGACCAAGTTTCATTAAGATTGGGCCAAAATTGTGACCTCTAGAGTGTTAACAAGCTTTTCCTTTGATCTGACCTGGTGACCTAGTTTTTGACCCCAGATGACCCAATATCGAACTCGTCCAAGATTTTATTGAGGGAAAGATTCTTATCAAGTTTCATTAAGATTAGGCCAAAATTGTGACCTCTAGAGTGTTAACAGTCAAATTGTTGACGACGGACGGACGACTGATGACGGACACAAGGCAATCACAAAAGCTCACCTTGAGCACTTTGTGCTCAGGTGAGCTAAAAATGTGAGTTTATACATGTATGTAATAATATTTTACAACTAAATAAGAATTCTGCTTGGTATGCCTTTCATAATGGCATAAAACTTGTAAGGAATATCTGAACCATGACTACTGATTGTACAACAAGGAAAACAAACATGCTCTAAATACATACAATGAAGCCAAATAAAATACAAGTTGTTTGTAAGCATCCTATTCTTGAGATGATACTGTCAATGCTATGCGCATAAGCCTCTCTTCTTTTACTTATAATCATAACTAAAACAAGTCTTCAACAGTTTATATGCTCTTTAGAACAATGCCGAGTCAATATACATGTATATGGTTACAATTTTCACTAACATTCCATCTAACATGTTAGTTAACCCTTACCCTGCTAAATTTCTATAATGGACTTGTCCATCATTCAATTTGGGCAATACCATTTATTATTCGAAGGGGTGTTCACTGAAAATTTACTGACTGAATAGCGAACAGTGCAGACCATGATCAGACTGCATGGATGTGCAGGCTGATCTTGGTCTGCACTGGTTGCAAAGGCAGAATCACTTGCCGCCAGCAGGCACAAGGTAAATATGTTATTTTTGGTATAAAATGACCTTGCAGTAGATTTTGATCCCATCATGAATATGAACTGAACAAACTGTACCTGAACTTTCTTTAAAGCGAGAACATTTCCTGTTGCTTTACAAATAACTCTGTACACTTCTGAGAACTGTCCTTTACCAATCTTCTTGTCAATGTTGAAAGCGGCTAGTGTACCATACATACTGTTGCTGTCAACCTGCTCTCCTCCCTCTGTATCCATTGTCTCTGCCATCATCTATACATAAAATACATACATGTACATACTGATGAAGTTAATGAGTCTTTGTAATAGTGTCTGATCCTCGAGATACTTAACAAGAATAATTACCACCAAGTTTCTATAGGTCTCTAGATAACTATGAAGATTAAATTGGCTTAATTATGGCTTGTTCAAATATAAGCAATGAAAGACAGACAACTGTTCCCTGACAGAAAGCCTAATCTCATCACTGATGACTGAAATTAGTTTCTCTTATTATGCAGAACCTGATCAAAAATGTTGTCATGTTGTAAAAAAAAAATGTTTATAGTCAAAATTGGCAAATAACAACTACCGGTATATTCTTTCAAAAGCCTTCTCATAAAATAGTTAAATGAATGAATTTGGTGAACAAGAATCATGTCAACACTGTTTGACACAAGCCCCCTGAAAATGCTTGATAGAAAAATAAAGAAAGTCAACAGCAGGACCGTAACTCCAGAAAAAGTAATCGGTCATGAAAGTCCCACTAATATGTGCATGTCCGCTTCATGTTGATAACTTATACCAATTGGGAAGGCAACTGTAGGAGTTGACATAATGTGGAGTTGAGTACACAGTGTTCTGATGTAGTTGTATATTTACAAGTCCAGAAAGGGCCACAACATTTACCTGCATACCTTTATTACTTAACTGTTATACCATAATTCTATGTTTTTTAACTTTTCATATGAAGTTTGTAATTTCAATTAATAAAGTCTTTATAAGTTATACAATTACAGTCATATTATCGCATCATTGGCATGCTGTTGCCAGTTGTTAAGTTATCAAAGGGTATTAAAAATATCATACAATATATTGTCAATTAATGGGCACTATGGAGGTCTGATAAACTGGGAAAATTTTTCAAAAAAAATTTAACTAAAATTTACATACATAATAGTATGACTTGCCACATGACTAGCAAAAAAAACTTGCAGAACTATCATGCTGATAGGTCAAACATTTGCAATTTAAGAACAATGGAAGTGCAAAATACTGAGGAAAAGCATAATATTGAGGGTCTGTTATCAGACCCACATCCAGTGCCATGCCAGTATTATATGTTTCCACAAGAGCACATTTTCTATGTTTTCTTCTAAGCTTTGGAATAATGTTTGATAAACAATATTTCTGCTCATTTTCAAGCAATTTATGTCTTTCTGATAAAATAGTTGCCATACTACTGAATCAAATTTTAGCAGTGCCCAGGGCCCACAATGGGCTGAAAAAAGTTTGAGCCACTTTTACGCGATCGGTCGTGTGTTAGGTGTGGGGAAGGGTGTTCCCTCCTGCTTTGATATTTTTTTGTAATTTCCATTAGTAAAATGGAGGCAGCTGGTAAAAAGGCTATATCAAACTGCGAAGTGGCAATATGGGGGGAGGGTGTGGGAGGAGCAGGCAGGGTTTTTTTCCCTTCATAATAGGGGTCGTTAAAAGGCCCCTTCCCCTCACAAAATTTCTTTTAAATCATGCAGTTTTCCCCAAAAATTGACTTTACATCAGGTTTTTTATTCCCCTTTTCCCATATACCGAGCTATTTTTCCCCAATTCACAGGCCCGGGCCCCTTCCCCCTCCTGGTAAAAAAAAACCCTGGCAGGGGTGTGGAATTCCCAATATTTTTGGCAAGACAAAAATACCAATTGCCCACAGTCAAAATCCACTCATCTGGATTATCAACATTAAGGTGGTATCACGCTTTGAATTTCCGGTGAATGACAAAAAACAAAGAATATTCATTCTTTCCAAAAATCGTTATGTTATGATTCGACCAAATGGTTTCCTTTTCCCACCAGAAAGGAACAATTCTTATATCTTAATATCAAGTTTTAGTACCTTTATTACAGACAATAAACTAAAACAACAAAAATTGTATGTTTGATTTTGTTTCTACCTATACATGTGACAATAAAAGCTATAAACACTTTTGCCTGTATACAAGGCTGAAATCGCATCCGTGAGGCTGGAGAACCTTCAACAGATTCAGTATTTATAACAACAAGAGCTGTTAGAGGACAGCAACGCTGGACTATTCAACAGCCTTGTCGAAAAAGGGGCAAAATATAGTAAAAAAGCAAAATAGGGTTATGGAACCTGCATAGTGCTTATCAGCTCATGACAGTGGACAAGTGTGTGAAGTTTCAATCCATTCCCATTAGTGGGTACTGAGATACAGCTTACATATAAGAATTTAACCCAAAACTCCTAAGCTGAAAAAGGGGCATAATTTTGTAAAATGCGAAGTTTAGTTATTGACCCTTTGCACTGCATGTCATATCATGACAGTGAACAAGTGTTTGAAGTTTCAATCCTTTCCCATTAGTGGATACTGAGATACCAGCTTACATACAAAAACTTAACCAAAAATTTCTATGTTGAAAAAGGGGCATAATTTTGTAAAAAAGCAAAATAAAGTTATGGGACCTGCTTTGTGCATGTCAGATCATGACAGTGAACAAGTGTGTGAAGTTTCAATCCATTCAATTAGTGAGTACTGAGATACCAGCTTACATACAAAACCTTAACCAAAAACTTCTAAGTCGAAAAAGGGGCATAATTTTGTAAAAAAGCAAAACAGAGTTATGGAACCTGTGCAATGTAAGTCAGTTTATCACAGTAAATAAGTGTGTGAAGTTTCAATTCATTCCCACAAATGGTTACTGAGATACCAGCTTACATACAAAAGCTTAACCAAAAATTTCTAAGTCAAAAAAGGGGCATAATTTTGTAAAAAAGCAAAATAGAGTTATGGAACCTGTGCAATATTAGTCAGTTTATCACAGTGAATAAGTGTGTGAAGTTTCAATCCATTCCCACAAGTGGTTGCTGAGATACCAGCTTACATACAAAAACTTAACCAAATCGGGACGTGGACGCCGACGCATGGGCGAGTCCAATAGTTCTACTATTCTATGAATAGTCGAGCTAAAAATGCCATGCCAAAACATTGCCCGTGTGAAGCCAGCTGAATTCAGAAAATCAAGACTCTTGAAACTATCTGACTCTTTTTGAATCGTACTCTTGATCTCTCTGTGCTTTTGATTTTTGTTTTTAACTGACAGACTATTCGACTCCCGTTTTTGTTGGCAACCAAACAAAGTTCTAACAACTAATCTGTCCAAAAGTTTGCGAGAATTTGACGCGTTTTCCCAAAACTGTAGTTATCGAGAGGCCCTCACTCCATAAACTTCAGGCAACAGCATTACTGAATAATTCTTGCTTTTTGTTTATCTGGTTATACCTGAAAATGTATGCTTGTGGGTATCAGTATTGATTTTTTGCGACCTGAACCGAAGGCAAATTATCCTAAACCAGTCAAAATTCTACAAAAGTTACAATTAGAACAAAGAACGTCTACGTTCCTGCAAGGGGTTTGACATCAATGGCAGATAGATAGACAGAAGAAATATTCTGAAATTTCCAATTTCGCAACTCGTGATTTTTATGCACCACTTTCATCGCAAATTCGCCAGTTGGTCAAGTGGCGAATGACTGCGTGGGGCCTAAGTGCCCGCACTGGTGTTTAAAATATGAAGTGGGTATGAAGTACTATTAGAATATTTGCATTATTGAAACTGCTGGCAGTGCAGGAATAATTTTGACAGGTTCTCTTTCCCCACCCACCCGATCCTTGTGATTTTCTCCCACGGACCTTCAGGTTTATCTATGGTAAACCAATAAACATAGCATATATTGCAGAAACAGATTTACCAGATTATGCTCCTTTTTACTAACAATGTGTAAAAAGATAAAGATTGAGCAAATGAAATAATTTCTTGCTTTTCTTTCTGTTCCTGCAAATATTTCACTTATCGGAAGTACTCAATGCACATGCGCAGATGATCGTGGCAACGACCGGTTCTACGATTTTCGTTTTCAATTACTGACGACGCACCTTTTTAAAATACACAGTCTGCTATGCCAAAATATATATGAATATAAACATTAACTGCCATTTACAAATATATGTATTCCATAAACAGCTAAAAGAACGTGAAACCACGAAAATATGAGCCAGTCAAGCAGGATAAACAGCAAGTGTCTCCGCAATGTCCACACCAACCTTTGGGCTATTCCAGAAAATATCCCCCGCCTGTGGAAGCGGTTTTCTTAAAGAAAATTACCCCCTCTCCCGGAGACATTTTACCTACCTCTCCCCTTCCACGTCCCGTTACCTTAAAAAAACCTCCCCTTCCTCAAAAATCCCCCTCCAAATAACGTCCATCGCCTCCCATTTATCTGTAAATACCCCCTCCTCTGGACTGAGAACTGCTTCCACACTACAAAGACAAAACACCCCGACCTTCTTTCCTTTAGACACATCCTGTTCCCTTTATCTATTCTAGCATAAAACTGTAGTTCTTAAATTGTCAGTTTTCTTGGGTGTTTAAACTTTTAACAGGATAGAAAACGTGTTTTAACAGAGATTCTAACGAGCACGTGCAGTTAAAACACCTTATTTATATTATGCGCGTTCCGTGGCAAAGCGTAAACGTATTACGGCCTAAAAACGGATAATTCAAAAGAAAATGCCGTCAACGTGAAGAAACAACTCAGGCATTCCCGCGCAGTTCATTTCGTGTTATAATATCTTCAGAATGCTTCGGAATACGTTGTTACCCTCGCCCTACCGGGCTCGGGCACCATCAAATCCCTCAGAATTCTACAGATGTTATAACACGAAAAAAACATGCGTTATCCCTACATAAATCACCCACTGAAAATAATGATCCTGGGTAGGCCTACAATAGCCTATCTGGAAAAAATGGAGACAACTCCGCTAAAACTTTATTGTAGGCTTAAGTGGCTATATGCAAAGCATGCACTTTTTATACCTCTATAAGGCACGAAAAAATCATGAATAATTAGTAGCAATTACTTTAAAGATCAGCACTCAACAATTTCACTCTATAACAGATTGTTTCCCTCGTGTAAAGAGGCCTTAGGGTAAGTCTCTACATTTACAATATGAACTATATTTAGTATAGCAATACGTTCAGTTATCTTTTTCCTTTTCTGTAACACATTTTCCGCTTTCCTGCAGGTTCAATCTAAGTGTTCTATTCTTCTTATCTCAGCTCCACTTCTGAACTCCTCGCTCTGCGAACCTCTAAACCTTGCCCTATGTCTCTCCAACTCGCTTCTTTTTCCTTAGTATATCTTCCTGAGCTCAGTCGCAATAACGTGTTTACAAATGTTACAAAATATTCATAGCAATTTCAAAAACACGTTAATCAAAACATCCACTGAGTACACATTATAGCCGTAAACAATAGAAGCATAAGCAATCATTACAGGTATTTTCGCAAATAGATGACGAGTACTAAAACAAACAAAATAATTCAAATCAAATCTAATAGCTAAACCATTCTACTATGATTAGCTTAGCTAAATTTGTAACAAGAAGTATCTTTAAAAAAGATACACGGCCGCATTAGTCAATGCACACTTAAAGCTACAAAATGTGCATGCACTCTGCATTTTGACATACGATCGGTATTTATAAAGCAAAGACTGTAGTTTTTAAAGTTAAATTTTCATGTTTTTTTTTTATGTAGAACTTTTTTTACAGAACAAATATTTTACATCATAAATCTATTAAACTTTGACAAAAAATAAGACTAAAAAGGAAGAACCGAAAGGGTGTGTGTGAAATGACCATTTTTGAAATCGCCAAGGGATACGAAATGACCAAAATGGAGACGAGCTGACTTGGGGACTCGTTCTCCGTATCAGAGTGGCAAGTACAGCAGACTCAGTTTGAATGAGTCTGTTCAAGAGAGGTAACGAAATGTGCATCATCCTCACGCCCACTAGCACCAGCTTAAGCGGAACCCTATCATAGTAAAATTGAATGTTTTCCACATGATTAATGGTTGGCAAGACAGGTATTTTGAGAGCGCCCAAAAGCCGCAATGTCGCCCTAAAGCCGTAATATTGCCCCAAATGTATTTCGGCAAAGGTCTGTCGTTATATTTCTTTCTGACTAAGGGTCAAATTGTGTCTGAAGATAAGTTATCTTTAGTACCATATCTGAAAGACTTTAATACTTGAATATCCTTTATTTTACACTTCCTTGTAGAGAATATCAGCACTTCATAAACTCGATGAAAGCTTGCAGCAATTATCAATGCCTGGTCGAGTATTTAAAAAATAGGGGGAAAACTAAATACACATTTCGGTGGAGAATTGTCAGAAATCGTAGCCATTTTATTGTCGCATTAATTTATGCAGTGAAAAAAAATCACCAAAACACAAAAGACAAAAATGTAGATTTAGATCTTCGCCTTTTACATTATGGCATTACAATAAATATGCGAAAATCGCACCACAAATGGCAATGGAATTTCGTGCATTATCACACGATATACCTGTTAGCTTGGAATATCGCCATAACGTCCATTTACCTTATGGCCATACAATAAAAATGCGAGAATTGCAAGAGAATTAAGAATGGACTTTCGCATAATTTTCGCATTTTTATTGAATCTCAAAACGCACCACATAGATAAATGATAGAATCGAAAATTTATTTTCATAACTTTTTTTTTTACTTAAAAAGATTGAATCATTATCAAATTATTGATTAATTCAAAATACAGTTTCAACCAATACACTGAGAACATCATAATTTGGAGATACAGCCATATAACAAAGGGAGTTAATCAAAAGGGTTGCCTGTATATAAATACAGTTTATAGCTATTGCCTAATTTACATCCAAATTGTGCAGCTCTTTTTTAAAGGTATATTAGATCCAAATTTCAAATTCAAAAACATGAACAATTACTTCATATTGTTATTAACAAGTTTATGTGTATTATCAGTACTATGCATTAGGTTTAAAATAGTACACACTGTCTTTAAATTCATGGTTTTACAAAACTGCACTTGTTTGCCTCTGAACCACACTGTTGTTTTGAAGTTTTAACGGAATTGACCTGTATTTGTGTGACATATTATGAAGATTTTGCGTAAATGTCCAATTTAGAAAATTTCGTCTTTTTATGCAGACTTCTACATGAACTGTTGTCTTATCTATGTGAAAAGACACATGTTCTACCTCAGATATATAACTAGGAGACACTACGTATACAAGATAAGAAGGAGTTTACTGGTAACACTGCAGGAATACAGACGGTAAAGAGAAATAATTAATATAGTTTTAAAACAAGAAAAGTTACAAACAGAGTATTATTCAGTATTTCAGAATCAAACGGATACATAAAAATGGAAAAAATGTATTGAAAGTTTCATGTAATGCACTGAAGAACAAAAATTCATATTGTAAAGAATAGCTTAAATAAGGGAATATTAATTAAGAGTCAAGATCTCCGACTTCAAGGGACACTATCACTATCGTCCGCATTCGTAGCTTTTAAGAATATTTGTAAAAAGCATGCATACCTTATGTCACATTAATGAAAATATATCCTGTAATATATATTTCTAGTGTTTATTTTTTTAAATACATTTGAATATCTTTAGTGTCTTTTCTCTTTCATTTAGGGATCGCTGACATGTGTAAGTAAACAATATTTAAATTTCACATACTTAAAAAGGATACTTAAGACAGCATTTTAATATACTGGTATATATGAACTGTATATGATGTCTGTTTTCAAGAACATTTTGTAGGAAAATGTGGGTAGGCTTGGCTGGTTGCCCCCGCCCCATTCCCCTTGCTCCTCTCCCCCAACTTTGACATCGCACCTACGCCAGAGTTCAAAGCATAGTTTTAGGTATTTGCGTCGTGAATCATGAAGTTTTTCCAACTTTATCTAGTTAAATTACCTGAAGGCCGCAGGTATATTTGAATGCAACAAGTATAGCGTAGCACATGGGGAATATGGGTGATATCACGTGATTTTTTACCGATATGTGATTGGTTTATCGCATTTATGGAACGCCGTTTTCGCAATGCAGCTGGCAAGCTATATGATATATAGAGAAATGCTTGTGATCTGAATTCCTCATTCATTTTTTCATATAATTTATTCAAACTTTTAGCAATGATCAATATTGATACTTAGTTGTGCATAAGAGATGTTTTAAATGCTCTTTAAAGGTCCAATACTAAGGAAAGTGAACATTTTAATTTCTTTTAAAAAGCACAGAAACTATTTCATTTTATTGGAAAATGAAAGTTGGTATGTAGAAATTCGTAATAAATCGCAGTATATGTACAATTATTTTTCTATGAAGTATGAAGAAAGTTAAAAAGACCTGGGGGGTCATTCTGTCGATTCATTGAAATTTCAACATAATACACATACATTTCTTTGAGTTCCAAAGACCTTCTGTAAAATTTGACCTGCCAATCTTCATTATTTAGTGTCTTGCAGAAGTCTATGCACTGGCTATGAAAAAAATTGCCAACTCACTTTCCCTTAGTAATGGACCTTTAATTTCCTGGATTATGGTTTTGTGTTGTTTTGCTCTATATGCCAACGACGTCCTGGTGAAGGCATGAATCACATTTGTGATAGCTCTAGTAAAGTGTTTCAATAGTCAAGGAATGTGATGACCAGTTGAGCTAAAAGCTATGTTGTACATGAAAGGGAAATATAGTTATTTTTGCTAAAAAAATATGACTGTCAGAATTAGGAAATACCAAAGAGCTATAAAAATAAATTTAGATTAGATTAAAAATATATTATGTCCTGTTGCGATTCTGTGTATTTCATACTTCTTTGGAAATACATATTTCATAATTCTACTTGTAAAACATGTAGGATGGAGTAATATTTCCTACATTAAAGCGTAATGGTATGAAAAAAAAAACCAACCTCGCATTCACCCATATATTACTTTTTAGACTGTGGTCACACAAACATCAATAACAATTTCTTGTCTGTATAACTTCTGGCCGCAGGAAATCTTTCGACTTGTGATTATATTTGTAACATTCACTGTTTCAAACAGTGAGATTTTCAGTGAAAACTATTACGAAAGTACAATTGTACGCAAAAGAGTAGGAGTTATTACTGATCGGAAATTCAAGGCTTTCCAAAACGTAGAGAAAACACTAAATGAACATACAGATATGCACCCTGTCGTATAAAATTTAAAAGAGATATAAAAATGATTTTTTCATGTAATGCTATTACTTGTGACGTTACGTCATGAGTGTGAAGTTGCGAAAGAAAAATTAGTATAATGTAGTAAAAACCTTGAAATGACATGAAATGAAAAATAGAAAGTTTGCTTGTTTATATTTACTAGTAAGATGGAAATATCTTTCACTCGTAAAAACCCAGGTTTTCATGTTTATACTGTTTGATGCGCCACTCGTAAAAATATTACATCTAACATTCAATCGGTGGAAGACTGAGCCGCGCCATGAGAAAACCAACATAGTGCGTTTGCGACCAGCATGGATCCATGCTGTTCGTTAACGGTTTCTCTAATTGCAATAGGCTTTGAAAGCGAACAGCATGGATCCTGACCAGACTGTGCGCTATGTTGTTTTTCTCATGGCGCGGCTCATTTCGATCTTAAGACTGAAACAGACAATTCACTTTTATGTCTTTCTTTCTTTTTAGATAAACTCACAGTCTTCGTTATATCAGTATGTGCGTTCTCAGGTATGTAAATACTTCCATACTTCTTAACATTTTTTTCTTTTCATCCACATTTTAAATTCCAAATTTTGGCTGTTGAATGCATGCTTATAAAGTATTCTAATAAAACCATTACCTATATACATTTTTTTTTCAATAAATTATGTCTTGTATGTATGATCTTAGTAAATTGAAATAAATAACCTTGTTATAGCGACAGTTTTTAACTAGTATTTAAGGACAACAGTTGGGTGAATTTTGCAAAAAGCCGCGTGAAAAAAAACAACAAAAAACACCCTCTTATAGTGAAAATTCATGCATACGTCTGTGTATGTACACTTAACTGGTAATGTGTTTACTTACGCTCAAATCTTCACACTTTTTCCAAGTGACAGTCTTGTAAAAAATACAATCTGGTATCACATACAGCTGCTCTGATTTATTTCCACACGTGCTTAAGCTTTTTCTTGATGTTGAATTTAATGTTGTTATTGTTGACTTTTCTTTAAATCAGCGTACGCTCAGAACGCCACAACAGCATCCAGCGGCACAACACCCTCTAATATAATAAGATGTCGGCTATGTAATAGAGCTAACACCCTTTCAGATTGTAACAAACTTGTCACATGTGATAGTACTCTGGAGGTAAGTGTTGCGCATCCATAATGATAAAATCATATTCTTTTCCTTACACGTCCTGCATATCCCTGTTTCTCCTCTCGTCTTGTCCAACTACGTTTTCTTTATTTTTTGTTTCCTTAGTTATATCTTATATCCCGTCATTACTACCTTTTCCTTTCAATTATTGTCTAATGTGTCTTCTGATCCATCTTTTTCTCTTCTGTCTTCCGGTCCTTCTTCTTCTACTCTATCTTCTTCTGACTGTTACAGATTTTGATTTTTATCGGAACTGCTGCGTGTGTTCATTTTCATAACGATTGTTGCATCTGTTTATTAGTCCCCTGCTGGTTGAAAACCAGTTTCGGGGACTATAGACTTGTGCTTTTCCGCCCTTCCGTCCGTCCACAATTTCCCCATAATAAGACAATGTGCCATGCACAAGCTTAAAGGTCAATGTCACACTTGGCAGTGAAATGTTAACATGGCATGAATAAGGTCTGTTTCGTGCCAGGTCCAGAACTCTAACATCCATTAAGGGGTTGCAATATTACTTGGCAGAAATGTTCCCAATAACCAGATGACGTGTCAAGCGCAACACCCAGAACCCTAGCTTAAAGGTCAAGGTCACACTTGAAGATCAAAGGTCAAAAGTGTTTTTTTTCCTGGCCGGTCCATAATTTTGTCGTGCAAAAAGGATTTAAATATCAGTTGGCACAAATATTCCCCTGGATGAGACAACGTGCCTTGCGCAAAACCCGGATCCTTAGCTAAAAGGCCAAGGTCACTTTTACAAGTCAAAGGCCAACAGGGCTTTTTTTTCCTGTCCGGTTTGTAGCTCAACAATCCTGATAGGGATTTTAATATTACTTGGCACAAATGTACCCGCTGAAAAGTCAATGTGTCATGCGCAACACCCAGACCCTAACTCAGATGTCAAGTCACACTTGGAGGTCAAAGGTCGATAGGTTTTTTTCTTCTGTATGTTCAATAACTCTGTCGTCCATGAAGGGATTTTAATATCACTTAGCATAATTGTTTCCATACTAAATGAGACAACGTCGTATCCCTAACTCAAAAGTCAAGGTCATTGTCAAAGGCCAAAGGTCAATAGGATTTCTTTTCCTTTTTTGTCCATAACTCTGAAAATGATATTTTCCTGTCCAGTCTGTAAAATATTATTATTACTATTATTATTATTATTATTACTATTATTATCATACCACATTTATATAGGACTCTTTTCATACAAAATATATGTGCATTCAAAAGTGCTTTACAAAGACATTAAAGAACTCATACAAACATATATATATATATATATATATATATATATATATATATACATGTAACTACATTGGTAAAAGATTAAAAGGAATAGTAAATTAAAACTTAAATCACATTACATACACTATTAAAGGAGAGCAATCCTTTTCTCAACACGAAACAAACCTTTTATGATTTTGTTATAGTTTTGTTTGTTTGTTCGTTTTGGGTTCCACGCCATTTTTCAACAGTATTTCAGATTTTGTTATTTTATATAATATGTGTGAAAGAGATGTACTTTCAAAGATTTTTTAAAATCACGCAGCGAGCTTGAATCTCTGATGCTTGCTGGGAGGGCATTCCAAAGTTGCTTGAAACTTCTGTCACCATACTTTACTGTTCGACACCTCGGAACAACCAAAGACACTGGCCCATTTGCCTACGAGGCTTGTACACGTTCAGCATATCAATAATGTACTTGGGAGATTCATTGTTCATGGCCCAAGATTTTGAACTCAATTCGGTGCTAAACCGGAAGCCAATGCAACTCCTTCAGGACTGGTGTGATGTGATTGTATCGCGGAGTCTTGGATATGATGGTTTACATAAGCTCATGTGTCATATGGATCCAATTTAAAAACAAAATTAATGTTGATGTATTTTCTTCAGAATTACTTAGGACTGTAACAAGTGTTTCTTTTTCATTAGGACTGTAACATGTGTATCTTTTTCATTAGGACTGTTTTATGGACGAGTTGATTACAGATCAGCTTACGGTGGTGTACGTAGGTGGCTGCAGAGCGAAAGACGTAAGTTTTCTTTTCCATTTATTTTTTGACCATATAAAATAAACAATTATTAAAAGTTAAATTCTCTAAGACGCAGCCGAGAAAATAAATGCACTTTTGCCAAGATCATATACATCTAGCGAACAATGAGAGTTGTAAATTTTGATTCTGTAGTCTCACCCAGGTCATATGATAAAAAAAACCAACTCTATCTTCAGATATTAAGCTGGAACAGAAACATTACTGTTTCAGTGATTTTTTTTTTTGTCAAATACTTAAAATGTTAAATGTGAAATTCTCATAAAATTGAACACTATCTCAGTTTTATGACGTAGTAACACATTCACATGACATTGAATTCCTTATAATCGCAAGGTGATTATTACTTTGTAGGTATGTAACCAGTCGGGAAGAAAGAGGAGAGGGAGGAGAGGCGATCTAGTAGCTTGCTCAAGGTACTCAACTTTTTTTTATAAATGTGTATTCTATATATGGTTAGTTACTACAAGATACCAAACCCTTCAAAAGCATCAACTTTCGACTCGGGTATATATGTGATTCCCGGCTTTGTAGCTTATTTACCAGTCCAGACCAATTAAACTAGAATGTTCTAGTCAAAAAGTTGATGCTTAAGAAAGGTTTGGTATCTTGTAGCAATTTAACAAACTAAATTTGGTAATTTCTATTCTATCGACAAAAATAATCTATATGGACTCACATTAAACCTCTTAGGTATTTTTAAATCAGGTTTTAATTCATTTGAACTAAAATTATACTTACTTTTTGGTATAAAAAAAAATTAAAAATATGTAAAGTTTATGAAGGTTTACAAGGACTTAGAAACAAAGGAAAGTAACTCAAACTATTAGAACCCCAGGTATCTGCGATTATGACAAGATTAGGTTCAACGAATGAATAGGCTTACATTGTACTTGGTTCAAAGTGTCCCCCAGTGTCGAAACTTTCCCCCAAACGTCTGCGGGTAGTTTTTCAAAATAACTTTTTCAGACACTATCTGCAGTAATCATTTTATTGCTGAACACCCCGAGTAATATAAAGAAGTTATTCCATGTTTCGGCCACGAGTAAATGCGCATTTTGTTAGATCAAATGAAGAAGTAGTTTGCGATAAAAACTGAAGTAATAAAACCAGTAAGAGCAAAAATAAACTGAAAAAAACCCACAAAAAACAACAATCATTTTTCAGGTGTTGTGATTTTGACGAGGACTGTAACAAACGTCTTTGTGGCATAAAAGATGGTAAGATAAGTATCCTATTGTCAAACGCCTGAACGCGCTTGTAACTGGTTTATTTTCATACGTGAAATCATTCATTAACAGAACTTCAAGAAGCTGCGTTTGAGAAGTTAGTCAAATGCACGTCACTTTCTAAATCGAGGGTTGAATGCAAAAATAGCTTCTTTATTTATACGCACTTTAAATAGACCGCTTTCGCATTCACTACTTGATATATAAGTTACTTGATATACAAGTTAAAATATGACTCCGGAAGGGTAAATCATAGGGTCGAGTCGCGTTACCGAAGTCGACTGTTCTGATCAGTTGGGTAAACAAGCTGCTTTTCAAATTATTGGAAAGAAATCAGTATCAATTGGATATACAAACTTGAAACACGACCAGCATAGGACTGGCACATATTTGTTGTTTTAAAGTAGATATACCTCAAATCTTTCAGAAAGAATACGATTCAGAAAGAAAAAAATGTAAAAATACAAAAACTTAAATCGATTTTCTATTTTACATTTGATTGTGCAGTAATCTGCCTTCTTTTCAGATACTATAAACTCGTCTCAATGTTATTCTTGCGATCACAGAACTTCCGAGCAATCTGAAGTGAAGGACCCCAAGAAATGTGTCACATTAGACACGTGCCAGCCCAACGAGGTATAGTTTTAGTGTAGACGTACCCATTCCAGTATCAAATAGTTTGCTTTGTTTCTTTAATTCTATTCTCATTAATCAGGATTGAAGAAAGTTTTGGAAACTGTTTATTTTGCAATTTACTTTTAATATAAAAATACATATCATTTTTCTGTTGTTTATTTTCCAAAAGAAAAAAAAAAACAATTTGTATTCGTGTATAAATGTGTTCAGTTGTACTACAGATGTGTTACGCCAACCAGGCCGACATTGGCGGCAAAGACTCGTTCTTCTATGGTTGTATGAGCAAACTGGTAAGTTTTTAACTCTAGTTCATTCTTAATGGGTCAGTCACACTACATCGTATAGCGTTAACGGACTCCAAACGTATAGAAAAATTGCGACAGAAAGTGATCCGGTGACGAAATGGGGAGCATAAAACGGACAAAACACATAATGACCGCAAGATCAACCCATATACAGCACGAACAACGTTCAATAAACGGACATCACCGTACTAGAAACGGACTTGTAACGCGTAAAACGTAAGCGCAAGTATTGTCAGTTATCGTCCGTTGAACATACGTTACATCCGTTGCATGTCCGGTAGTAGTCCGGCCGTGAATCAGGTTTACCGGACAAGAACGGATGCGAACAGGACAAGTACAGAACTTGGAACGCACGAGTAACAAACAAAACACATACCAGCGCATTGCTACCGTACATCTAACGGACAACTTTGTCCGGTGGTGTACGTTCCAAATTTTGAACACGTTCAAAACCTTCCACCGGATAGAACGAACATCGCCGGACAAGGAGCACAGGCGCCGCATGAGAAACGGAGAAGAAACGCATGCGAACGAACACGGACGGATTGTGTTATACGTTGGACGTCCGTTAACACTATATACGGTGTAGTGTGATTGACCCATAAGAGCAGAGAGCTATAAGCGTCGACAAGTAGGTACGCTCGGCCAACTTTAGCTTCGTATGTGTGTAAAACCTTTAGCCTGCTAAATTTCTAAAATGGACTGGTCTATCATTCAATTTGGGCAATACCATTTATTATTCAAAGAGGTGTTCACGGAAAATTTGCTGACTGAATAGCGAACAGGCTGATCATGGTCTGCACTGGTCGCAAAGACAGAATCACTTGCGGTCGACAGGCTAAAGGTTAAGTATCACATAGAGGGTGTTTTTTTCTAATTAGATTTCCTTATAAATACAAATGTATATATCAAAACATTTCAGTATTTTTTTTTATTTATTTTTGATACGAAGGCATGTTAAACTTACTGACTAGGTATGCTTTTTACATCATTGAAATGCTCTAAAGTACAGTAAAGTGTGATATTGTGACCTTTGAGTAAATCAAATTGCAAGGTTACACTCTTCTCTACTATCATCATTCGAAAATAATGTTATACTTTACAAAATCGTTATCACGCAACACAAAACTTTTAAGCACTTTATGTGTATTTTTTCTCTACGTAAAGGACCATAGCCCTGGTCTAGCTGAGTGTCATCCCAAAGAGAACACCAGGTGCACAACTTCATTTGTGCAATGGAGATAAACTCTGCAAAATCCAAAGTAATGTATGTTGCATCAAAACATAAAGTCAAGCAAGTATGTGACGATCCTCCAGTTATTCATTTCAGAGATGAAACTGCAGTACGAAAGAAAAGTTACTCGGCGTTACTATTGAAAATGATTTGTCTTGGAATACACATGTTGATAATATTTTGAAAAAAATGCAATTCACTTTTATACCTGTTGTCTCGCATCAAAGTATATCTTTCTGTACATATGAGGAAAATGTTCTATAACTCTTACATACTGCCTCACTTCGATTACTGTTGTGTAATATGGGGAAGCTGTTCTAATTCATTAGAAGACAAAATTGTTAAGTTTCAAAAAAGAGCAGCTCGCTTAATTCTTAATAAAGACTTCGATACCCCTTCTGCTGAATTATTACGAGAATTAAACTGGATGACTTTTCCGGAGCGGGTAATATTTCAAAAAGCAGTTTTAATGTACAAAAGTCTAAATGATCAAGCACCTATTTACCTCAGAAATTCATTTACATTCAGCTGTGATATACATGACATACATGCTCGAACTTTGAGGTCAGATTCTAATTTGCAGCTTTACCTTCCTCGACCGAAAACTGAACTATTTAAAAAAAGTTTTACATATTCTGGTGCTGCTATCTGGAATTCCTTACCAAGTCATATAAAAAGAGCATCATCAGTAAGGCAATTCAAATCACTATACATAGCTTGGCGCAACACACAATCATAATATTTAATAATTATAATATTGCACTTCGTATAGTTAAAGTATAAACAAAATACTGGTATTTAAATGCACTTGTCTGTCTTCTATATGTTGCAATGTACCATGTAAATATTTTAGATGTATATGTTATGTATTGTTTTGAGGGCCTCATGGAAGATTGATGTTGTTCGTCAAATGAGTTTTCCTCGTTAAATAAAGGCTTTATTATTATTATTATTATTATCATTATTATTACTTGCTTTATATTAATCCTCTAATGTTTTCTGACTCTAGATCAGTACATGTTGATGTACATGGGGTACGATCTTTTAATTTTTGACTTAAGTCAAGTGCCATAACTCTGGTCATGCAAAGTGAAATAAAAAAAAACTGAGGTACAGAAAATTAATACTCCGATATGGTTCTATGACTCTAGGTGAAATAGTTTTAAGATATATACAATATAAACATTTTAGCACTCTATGTGTATTTTCACCAAGTCTATTACACTGGTTTGGCTGTGTAAAATCCCAACAGAACACAAGGTGCGCAATTTCACATGCTATATAACAATCCCCTAATATTTTATGACTCTAAGTCAAAAACGTTTTGAGATATGTGCGACACAACTTTAAGCTTTCTTATGCATATTTTGACTATGTCAAGGGTCATAACTCTGACTGAGTGATATCTCTAACAAAACCCCAGGTGCACAACTTCACATGCTCAATGATATGCCTGTTCTGTTTTAATCTTGGGTCAAGTACTTTTTGAGATACATGCGACATAAACTTAGGCCCTTTTTAGCTCACCCGAGTATTGCTTAGGTGACTTATTGTGATCGCTCTATGTCCGGCGTCCAGCGTCTGTCGTCTGTTCACACTTAGATAATGTATGCAATAGAGACTGCATTTTTTTTACTTGATCTTCATCTTCCTGCAAGTTTGATCCTAAGGATTGCCTTGATGAAATTTACGTCGAGTTTGAATATTGGTTATTTGGTAAAAAACTAGGTCACTAGGTCAAATTAAAGAAAAACCTTGTACTTAGTATATGCAATAGGGACTGCATTTTTCGCTGGATCTTCATGAAATTTGATCAGAATGTTTGTCTTGACAAAATCTAGGTCATGATTGAATATGTTTTATCTGAGGTCAAAAACTAGATCACCAGGTTAAATCAAAGAAAAACTTTGTGTACGCAATAAGGGCTGCATTTTTCACTGGAATTTGATCAGATTGTTTGTCTTGATCAAATGTAGGTCAAATTCGAATATAGGTCATCTGGAATGAAAAACTAGGTCACTCGGTCAAATCAAAGAAAAAATTGGTGTGTCCAATAGGGGCTATATTTTTCATCTGATTGCATGAAACTTGGTCAGAATGTTTGTCTCCATGAAATCTGGGTCACATGATCACCAGGTCAGTTCAAAGGAAAATCTGGTTTACATACTAGGGGCCACATTTTTTATTCAATCTTCATAAAACTTGATCAGAATGTTTGATATTGTGAAGTTTAAGAAGATTTTGAATCTGGGTCTTGTGATGTCAAAAACTATGTCACTAGGTCAAATCAAAGGAAAAGCTTGTTTACACTTTAGAGGCCATTTTTTTGCCCCAGTCTTCACGAAACTTTGTCAGAATATTTGTTTCTATGAAATCTTAGACGCGTTCTAATCTGGGTCATGTGGGGTTAAAAACTAGGTCACTAGGTCAAATAAAATAATGTTTGTTTACACTCAAGAGGTCATTTTTTGGGTCCAATTTTAATGAAAGTTGGTCAGAATATTTGACTCCATGAAATCTCGGAGGGGTTAAAAATTTGACCATGCAGTTTCAAAAACAAGGTCACTAGGCCAAATCGAAAAAAATATTGGTTACACTCTAAAGGCCACATTTTTGCTCCAATCTTCATGAAACTTGGTCAGAATGTTTATCTCTTTGAAAAATCGGAGTTTGAAACTGGGTAATGTGGTGTCAAAAACTGGGTCACTAGGTCAACATGTTTACACTGTTATGGTGTGTTACTCAGGTGAGCGACCTAGCACCATCTTGGTCCTCTTGTTATGCATATATGTGACGAAGTCAAGGGCCAAAACTCTGGTCTGCCTATACGAGATCCAAATTATAACATCAGGTACACAACTTCTCGCGCTGAATGATAAACCCGTGAGACTTGATGGCTCTGTTTCGAATACTTTTTGAGATACGCACGACAAAAATGCGGATGGACAGACAGACGGACGGGCAAGGGCAATTCCGGGGCAATTCCAAGTGCCACCCCTACCATTTTTAGAGGGTGGGGGGGGGGGGGGGGGGGAGGACACAAAAATAAGGCATTTATTTGATCACAAGTGACACAAAAATTTATTTTATTCTCTAATAAACATGAACAGCTCAGTTGTAATTCATATTGTATGGTTATACAAGTATACAGAAAGAGCGATATTTTCATAGTGTCCGGAATTCAGAAATAGAATTACAGAATAACTAACAACTTTTTATTCGGTTTCATGGTTTTCTCACGTCTTTTTATATATTTTAATATCTTCAGCGATGCGGAATTCTCATGCGACAAGCATACGAATATTATAGGGTCTGTACGGCCAACGACACTGCGCCGCTTCAGCCTGGAACAACACAGGCTGAATATTGTGGAAACATTGGCAAACGATCAACAGATCTATGTCATTCCTGCTGCGATTACGGCGGTTGTAACTACGGAACATGTCGAGAATTAAACGGTACATGTATACTTTTTTCTGCTTAAGGTGGTGTTGAAGATGATATGCAGGCGTTTTCTTCATGATGTAGTTGTGAACTTTGATAATTATTCTTAATTGAAATAAACTGGAATAACCCGTTTTGTTTACCGAACTTGACTACTGAGATATGAAGTATGAACAATCGTCAATTGGAAAAGAATTTGGAATTTTATTTTTAAAAAATGGTGGTAAATACTAATAAACTTTGATAATGTGGCAGTTGACCTAAATCCAATCGACACTGAATATTTTCCAATACAGGTAAATCCAATATTTGCTTTACAATAGATCTATGACGGATTATCTTTGAACATCCCTGGACATATTGGACTCAACTGCCACATTATCAAATTTATTAGTATGAGGTTAGCATTAATATTTTATGGTCTTTTATGGTAATTGCATAGACTTTTTCTTTTTAATGGCCAAAGACAACATGGTGTAAATTCACTTGAAAATAATCATTTGATGATATGTCCATTCATGGCAATGTACGTGCTGTGTTTTGTTTTAATTAAGGCTATGCCAGTATGGACATATTTCTAATAGAAAACTATTACTGGGAAATTTCTTTGTAGTACGATGACTAACCAAGATTTGTAACTTTTTTTTATAGTATAAGGCGTAAAAAATGTTTGTTTCCGGTATCCCGAACTACCCTAAATTTTTGGCCCGACCCTTAATGTTCTTATGGGCTTGGAGAATGTTTTTTTCTCAACTTTTTTAACAAAAAATTGCAAACCTGGACTTATTTTGCTTTAAACATGTTCAGTGATGTTAGAAATCAACTTATTGATGCTCTAAAGGCATAACCCCATTATTTGTATTCATTATTTTACACAAAAATAATTTCCGAAAAGTCTCACTTAATTAAAAAAATTCAAAAAAAAAAAAAAAAAAAAAAAAAATAACTGACATACCAACACTGATTTTTTGAGCATGTGACCGGGAACAGATTTTTTTTTCGGCCTAAACACTTTAAATTTGAGCATTATTAATTTATTATACTGTTTTCAACATCTTCATTTCATTTTCAGAACGGGTATTTACACTGGCATTTAATGGGAAGTTCGACTTGAACACACTGAAACCTACATAAATATCATAAAGGAGCTGTTGCATGTATATGCATGTCATTGACATTCTTTTCTAGAAGAAAATAAAGTAGTACATATAGTACTGAAAGGAGTTTTTAATTTTTATTATAGTCAATTTTACCACAAAATACTATATAAGAAATAAATGTGTGGTTTTTTTTTTTGTTTTTTTTTTTACATTCCTCTAAAATTATTTACCATAGACCCTAGTCTCCAAACTTTGGTTTCTATAATTATTATACATGTAATTGGTCAATAGTTGTACAATGGCATGCAGAAGGGGGCGTGACTGTTTTTAACCTGCTCTTAACATCACACATATTCTTGAAACATATTATTACTTTGTTCATATTCTTTTAATAGTAAAACTACTTTTAATATAGATAACAAGTGAATGAAGTATTGCCATGCAATACAAAGTCCCCTACTGGAAGGCACCTAATTTTCTCTTCTGCAGTATAACATAATGAACTGATATCTGTCAATGATGTATAAACAATATTGTACTATATATACAATATAATATAACAAAGCACTTGGATTAAAATTTGCATATATAAAAACGTACAGTTGTTTTCATTTGGAATTTTTTTTTGGCCGATTATACAAAAAGTTATCATAAAAGATATTTATAGTAACAACAAAGTGAAATTAACCCTAAAAAAAAAATCTATAAAATATAAGTCCACAAAAAACTCTTTACCAGGTAGAGATAGATCAAAATACACCTAAAATTTGGATGTACCGTGCATGTTGTCCCACAGAAAAGTGGTCTCAATTTTTCCCTACGGCCAGTAATAAAAAAGTTACAATATAATCTATTTATAGTAAAAACAAAGGGACATAATTCTAAAAAAAGGTGTGCCTCATAGTGGTGAACATTTCTGCCATTAAATTAGTTACATCAAAATCCCTCCATGCATGAAGAAGAAATGTTCGGACAAAGTCATCCTTGAATTTGACCTTTAACCTCTTAGTATGACCTTGACCTTAGACCTAGAGCCGGGGCTTTGCGCACAACATCTTGTCTCATCCAGGGAAATGTTTGTGCCAACTGATATTCAAATCCTTTTTGCATGACAAAGTTATACACCGGACAGGAAAAAAATCCTATTGACCTTTGATCTCAAAGTGTGACCTTGACCTTTAAGCTAGGGTTCTGGGTGTTGCGCTTGACACGTCGTCTCATCATGGGGAACATTTATGCCTAGTAATATTGTAATTCCTTGATGGATGACAAAGTTCTGGACCGGACAGGAAAAAAAACCTATTGACCTTTGGCCTCCAATTGTGACCTTGACCTTTGAGCTAGGGGTCCGGGTTTTGCGCATGACATGTTGCCTCATCATTATGCACATTTGTGCTAAGTAATATCAAAATTCCTTCATGGATGGCACAGTTATGGACCGGACAGGAAAAAAGCCCTATTGACATTTGACCCCCAATGGTGACCTTGACCTTTGAGCAAGGGCTCCGGCATTTGTGCATGACATGTTGTCTCATCATGGGGAACATCTGTGTTAAGTAATATTGAAATCCCTTAATGAATGACAGAGTTATGGATCGGACAGGCAACAGACCCTGTTCAATGCCATGTTAACATTTGACTGCTAAGTGTGACCTTGACCTTTGAGCTAGGGGTCTGAAAGTTGTGCAAGACACATCGTCTTATTAAGAGGTACAATTGTGCCAACTGATATTAAAATCCCTTCATAGATGGGAGAATTATGGACCGGACAGGAAAAAAGCCCTGTTGACTTTTGACCTCAAATTGTAACCTTGACCTTTGAGCTAGGGGTGCGGGTTTTGCGCATGACACGTCGTCTCATCATGGGAAACATTTGTGCCAAGTAATATTAAAATCCCTTCATGGATGAAAGAGTTATGGACCGGACACGAAACAGACCCTGTTCATGCCATGTTAACATTTGACTGCTAAGTGTGACCTTGACCTTTGAGCTAGGGGTCTCAAAGTTGTGCATGACACATCATCTTATTATGAGGTACAATTGTGCCAAGTGATATTAAAATACTTTCATGGATTGGAGAGTTATGGACCGGACAGGAAAAAAGCCCTGTTGACCTTTGACCTCCAGTTGTGACCTTGACCTTTAAGCTAGGGGTCTAGATTTTGCGCATGACACGTCGTCTCATCATGGGACACATTTGTGCCAAGTAATATTAATATTAAAATTCATGGATAAAAGAGTATTGGACCGGACACAAAATTGCGGACGGACGGAATGACAGAATGACGAAATGATGGAAAAGCGCATTCCTATAGTCCCCGAAACTGGTTTTCAACCAGTAGGGGACTAATAAAGTAACTTGTGATAACGTTTCGCCGTTTGTTCCTATAACTCTTGCATCCAAATCAATCATGATATGACAGTCTCTACCCTTACAGAAGAAAAAGGCCTGCTGCGTACTCTTGCTGTGTACATACAGCGTATATGATGCGTACATGATGTGTACTGAAATCAAGGGCTTTAAATAGTACGCAGGATATACACCGCACATACACCGATAGTACGTTTGTAGTACACTTTTGACATGCAAATGAGCTCTGCCGCGTACTACTTGCTGCGTACATGCTGTGGACTACATAGTACACAGGATGTACGCTGGAGGAATTTAGTATGCGGGAAATAGTACGCAGCATGTACGCGGCACATACACTTTTCACATGCAAATGAGCCTGCGGTGTACTACCCCTGCGGCGTACATGCTGTGTACTCCTGTGGCGTACATGCTGTGTACTCCTGCGACGTACATGCTGTGTACTCCTGGCCCGAGTCCTGCGGCGTACATGCTGTGTACTCCTGCTGCATACATGCTGTGTACTCTTGTGGCGAAACTGCTGTGATAATGTAAATTCCTTACCCCACCAACTTTTGTATGAAAATGCTGATCATTTGGACATAAAAAAAACAGAAAAAAGATAAGTGACATGCATCAATAAGTATTTACCCTTACCAAAATAATGTAGATTGATGTTATCAAATAAATTAGTATGCTTTTCTTCATCCACTTTTCAATGAAATAAATCAATTTTTGTAGCATGTAATTTGGTAAACATTTGAAGAAAATGGCGTAACTGCATCAAGGGGAAACAACTTTAATGCAACTAAATATAAGTGTTATGATTTATTATAGACGATGTGTGCGTAGTATGTATTTATTTTGATTAAAATCCATCTGAGAACAATCTAGGACTGGAATTATATAAGCATTTATACACTTTTACGTCCGTAAAAAGTAGCGCACCAAAAAATTGTGGATTGATTTTTTCCAATGGGGCGAGCGCAATTAGCCAAAAACGATCTGAAAATATACGAGCGGCAAATCCGATGAATAACTTTTTAATCTGGTGAGGCCTTAATGAGTTAACATAATGAGCATTAAAGCCTTTATAAAACATGATAGAATGGTGTTTTGCTTAAGAGTATTCAAATAACAGTGAGAGCTATTAATTCTTCTCATTCGGGCGCTGTTGAGGCATTATCTTGGTAATTATTTCATGTATTACAAAATGTAATGCAACGAAGTTCAAATAAGGCTTTTCAATTATCCAAGTTAGAAAGCTCCAGGATTAATTCAAAATGAAAAAGAATATATTTTTACACTGCATGCAAGGTGCAGCTCAGAAATCACTAAGATGTAAGCTTCACAAATGAACATTGCAGATAGTAAATGGCAAATTTTCAGTGTTCAGAATACCGGTAATCTGAACTATTCTATGCTATCAAGATAAAGGTTACTCGGAAATCAAGTTCTTGCTTCCAAAAAAAATAAAACAAGAGGGCCATGATGGCCCTATATCGCTCACCTGTTATCATTGCACTTGAGGACAAGAAGGTCCTCAGAAAAAATATCTAAGTCCAAAGGACAGGAACAACAAAGGAAAGAAATTTAACCAAAAAGAAAAACAAAATTCTTACAAGGTACAGATATGTCAAAATACACATAAAAATTGGAGGTACCATCCATGTTGTACCACAGAAAAGTGGACTTGGTTTTTCCCTACGGCCAATAATAAAAAAGTTACTAAAAATAGGCTATTTATAGTAACGTAAAAGGGAAGTAATTCAAAAGAAAATTATTGTAAGTTAACAAAAGAAGGATCTGCCAAATAAATTTGTTGACATAAATGAAATTTCAGATCAGTATCTTCATTAGTTACGGAGATATACCCATTTTAATTTGAAATAAAGGGAGGTAATTTGACATAAAATCAGTCCATAGTTATCTACCCTGATTGGATCGGTCCAACTAATGACAATAATGAAATTTCAAATAAGTCCTGTAAGTACTTACTCATATAAATTCATTTTGACTACAATCAGGGGAGGTAATCAGATATAAAATAACTCTGGAAACTACAATTGGATCTGATTTGTCATGGAATCCAAGATTTATTGTTGTTGAAGATATTTTGGAAGTTTGTATCAAATAAAACCATAAATGAAGTCTCTATATTGCTGCAAAAGCCAAAATAGCCAATTTTGGACATTTAAGGGGCCATAACTCTGGAATCCATGAAGGAATCTGGCCAGTTTAAGAAAGGAACCAAGATCTTGTGGTGATACAAGTTGTGTGCAAGTTTGGTTACAATCAAATCATAAATGAAGTTGCTATTGTGCAGACAAGGTCAAAATAGCTAATTTTGGCCCTTTCAGGGGCCATAACTCTGGAACACATAAGGGGATCTGGCCGGTTCAACAAAGGAACTGAGATCTTATGGCAACACAAGTTTTGTGCAAGTTTGATTAAATTCAAATCATAAATGAAGCTGCTATTGTGCAGACAAGGGCAAAATAGCTAATTCTGGTCCTTTCAGGGGCCATAACTCTGGAACCCATAATGGAATCTGGCCAGTTCAAGAAAGGAACCAAGATTTTATGGTGATACAAGTTGTGTGCCAGTTTGGTAAAAATCAAATCATAAATAAAGCTGCTATTGTGCAGACAAGGTCAAAATAGCTGATTTTGGCCCTTTCAGGGGCCATAACTCTGGAACCCATAATGGGATCTGGCCAGTTCAAGAAAGGAACCGAGGTCTTATGGTGATACAAGTTGTGTGCAAGTTTGGTTAATATAAAATCATAAATGAAACCAGTATCGTGCAGACAAGAAGTTGTTGACGGACGGACTGACGGACGGACGGACACACGACGGACGACGGACGAAGGGTGATCACAAAAGCTCACCTTGTCACTATGTGACAGGTGAGCTAAAAATGTACAAATCCTTCCTGCATGAAGTGTACTTCAGACTTTTACCTAAAAAAATTCAAAGTATAAACACCAAAAGAAAATGAACAAGTCCCTCCCGCGTATATGAAGTTTACTTCAGACTTTAACTTATAAAAAAAAACTGAGTATAAATGCCAAAAGAAATTGTACAAGTCTTTCCCGCGTATATGAAGTGTACTGCACAAATTTCAAAGTATCTGCGGTGTACATGTAGTGTACTATTTTCTTGTACAAGTCCCTCCTGCGTACATGCAGTGTACTCCTTAAATTTTCAGAGTCTGTGCTGCGTACTTGAAGTGTACTAGTGACCTCCTGCGTACATGCTGTGTACTCGTCGAAATAGTACGCGGCATGTACGCGGCATGCGGTGTATGTAAAATGTACTCCTCTGGCGTACTACTGTGTTCGCGGCATATACACAGCAAATACGCAGCATGTACGCCACAGAGGCTTGCTTTTGTAAGGGATTGCACGTTTATGCTACATATACACATATTAGCAAACACTTATACAGTTGGTTCGCCAGTTCCGACGGACATTTTATAACAATGCGCGTAAATTAATGAGAGCGATTTGCACTGTAAATATTACAATAAATATTAATTAGTTGTTAAGTATGGGCGGCGGTTACCGCCAAAATTAGTAAACATGGAACGATGCATTGAAAAACTTGTTGCGATGCATTCAACGCATTGTATTTTGAAACCATTTAATACAAAACTTCATTCCATCCATCTAAACATGGAACGATATATTGAAAAACTTGTTGCGATGCACCATAATATGAAATCATCCAACAAAATATGATATCATGCAGCTCAATGTGAAGCCGTTTAACACAACATGAGTACGTGCAGTGTAAAATGAAATGATTTATTACAACTTGATGCCGTGTAATGCATATTGAAACCGCTTTGTGTAATTAAGAGCGGTGTGTAAAAACTTGATGCCATGCTGTCCAATGTGAAGACGTTTAACGCAACATGAGTTCGTGCAGTGTAAAATGAAACGATTCATTAAAGCTTGGCGCCGTCTAATGCATACTGAAACCGTGTTGTGTGATTTGGAGCGGCGTATCAAAATTTGATGCCATGCAGCTAAATGTGAAGCCGTTTAACGAAACACGAGTACGTGCATTGTAAAAGGTTGTTAAGACTATTAGTTCATAAGTTTGTCCTGTTATAAATATAGATTCTGGATCAGTTTTACATATGAATATCTTAAAATTTTTCCTTAAACCGACCTTGTGGTAAAATTCTAACATTTAATTTTACACTGTTCCTGTGATTTATCTGAATATCAAAAAGGGACCTTATTTTCGTAAAACATCTTTCTTCTTAGTTTAAACTTTGTCAAAAGTATACTTCGTGAAACAGACTCAGTAATAGAAATAATATGACAAAATTAACAAACACTAAAGATTTCTCGAGTTAATTATTAATCATATAAAATAAATGTTAACACGTTTATGTTTTTAGATAGTATGTCAAAATTACATGTACTTCACTGTACAGTGCAATGTTTGTTTGTTGGTTTTTTTTTCGGGGGTGGAGAGGGATCGGGGAGGGGGAGATCTTATGCCATTTTTAAACAGTATTTCATTTAAGATGGACAGTAAGTTTCCTGGACTTCATACGACCTGTAAGGGGATTTGTGAACCGAGCGAGCGTAGCAGATACTTGTGGAGATAAAGTTAATACTTGTATGAAATCCAAGAAACTGACTGTC
Organism: Mercenaria mercenaria; assembly: GCF_021730395.1. Taxonomy (NCBI): domain Eukaryota; kingdom Metazoa; phylum Mollusca; class Bivalvia; order Venerida; family Veneridae; genus Mercenaria; species Mercenaria mercenaria. Next base: position 21,846,201 of record NC_069375.1, read on the forward strand.
CAGCTTAAATGAAATACTGTTTAAAAATGGCATAAGATCTTCCGCCCCCCTCCCCCCTCTCCCACCCCCGAAAATAACAACAACAAAAACAAACATTGCACTGTACAGTGAAGTACATGTAATTTTCACATACTGTCTAAAAACATAAACGTGTTAACATTTATTTTATATGATTAATAAATAACTCGGGAAATTTTTAGTGTTTGTTAATTTTGTCATATTATTTCTATTACTGAGTCTGTTTCACGAAATATACTTCTGACAAAGTTTAAACTAAGAAGAAAGATGTTTCACGAAAATAAGGTCCCTTTTACCACAAGGTCGGTTTTAGGACAAATTTTAAGATATTCTTATGTAAAACTGATCCTATATTTATAACAGGGCAAACTTATGAACTGATAGTCTTAACAACCTTTTACAATGCACGTACTCGTGTTTCGTTAAACGGCTTCACATTTGGCTGCATGGTATCAAATTTTGATACGCCGCTCCAAATCAAACAACACGGTTTCAGTATGCATTAGACGGTGCCAAGCTTTAATGAATCGTTTCATTTTACACTGCACGAACTCATGTTGCGTTAAACGTCTTCAAACTGGACTATGGAATGATATTTAGGTAAATATTACACAATGCCTGCTGACTGTTACAATTTACTCACTGACACTCCCATTATGCTTAGTGGTATAGTAATCATGCATGCTGGCACCTTTAACACGCTTGTTGACAATGATACCACGCTTGTTGACAATGATACCATGCTTGCTGACAATGATACCATGCGTGCTGGAAGTTACAACTTCTTTGCTGCTTAGACCCTGATGTCTGTATCATAATTTCATTTGGCAAAATGACAGTGCCGTGTACCGTATTGGAATATTTCAATATGCTATGGTTATACTTGTTAATCTGTAATGCATCCAAGAACAAAAATTCACGAAGTGATCAACCAGTAAGGAAAATGTAATCAGGCACTAGGCAAAATAGGAGTAAGCATAATGTCATTTCAAAAGTATATGTCACATTTTGATAACAGGGGGCGCTATGTTCAAGTGGTCGTGTTTTTTAATCCCCCGCCACAAGTGGTGGGGATTATAGGAATGGTCTCCGTCCGTCCTTCCGTCCGTCCTTCTGTCCGTCCATCCGTCTGTCCGTAACACTTTCGTGTCCGCTCCATATCTCCTAAACCCCTTGAAGGATTTTCATGAAACTTGGGTCAAATGATCATCTCATCAAGACGATGTGCAGAACCCATGAGTCAGCCTTGTCCACCCAAGGTCAAGGTCACAACTCAAGGTCAAAGGTTTGAGCCTTCCATTTTGTGTCCGCTCTATATATCCTAAACCCCTTGAAGGAATTTTATAAAACTTGGGTCAAATGATCACCTCATCAAGATGATGTGCAGAACCCATTAGTCAGCTATGCCGGCTCAAGGTCAAGGACACAACTTAGGGTCAAAGGTTAGAGCCTTCCATTTTGTGTCCGCTCTATATCTCCTAAACCCCTTGAAGGATTTTCATCAACTTGGGTCAAATGATCACCTTATCAAGGCAATGTGCAGAACTCATGAGTCAGCCATGCCGGCTCAAGGTCAAGGTCACAACTGAAGGTCAAAGGTTTGAGCCTTCCATTTTGTTTCTGCTCTGTATCTCCTAATTCCCTTCAAGGATTCATTTTAAACTTTGGTCAAATGATCACCTCATCATGGCGATGTGCAGAACTCATGAGTCAGCCATGCTGGCTCAAGGTCAGGGTCACAACTCAAGGTCAAAGGTTTGAGCCTTCCATTTTGTGTCCACTCTATATCTCTTAAACCTCTTGAAGGAATTTTATAAAACTTTGGTGAAATGATCACCTCATCAAATCGATGTGCAGAACTTATGAGTCAGCCATGCCGGCTCAAGGTCAAGGTCATAACTTAGGGTCAAAGGTTTGAGCCTTCCATTTTGTGTCCACTCTGTATCTCCTAAACCCCTTGAAGGATTTTCATCAAACTTGGGTCAAATGATCACCCCATCAAGAACTCAATAGTCAGCCATGTCAACTCAAGGTCAAGGTCACAACTCAGGGTCAAAGGTTTGAGCTCTGTATCTCCTAAACCCCTTGAAGGATTTTTATGAAACTTGGGTCAAATAATCACCTCATTAAGACGTTGTGCAGAATTCATGAGTCAGCCATGTCAGTTCAAGGTCAAGGTCACAGCTAAAGGTCAAAGGTTTACCCTTTCGCTATCCATAGCAGTGGCGGGGGATTTAGCTGTCTTTTAGACTGCCTTGTCCGTACTTTGAATAATTATTTGCCGGAAAGATTATCGAGGATATCCGAATATGTATAGATATGTATAGTTACTTCCCCTTTTTGCAAATCGCCATTTGTCTTAACTTAATTTATTTTTAATGTTGCGTATATTTACAGGTGACGTGTTATATAAATGGAAGACTCACAGTTTGAAATTCCTGAGATTTCACAAATTAAACTGGCTGTTAAGGACAGAATTTTGCAGATTGCTAATAATGTGTCAAACTGTCATTTTGAACATGTAGAATATGAACTTGAGTCAGTGATGACTGTTTTGACACTTAGCCAAGAGCTAATTAAAATCCGTTATAGGCCGGATATTCCCGTTACCTTTCGTGAAAACTACGAACTTGCGCCCCCTGGTATCAAAATGTGACGTGCAATGTTGCACTTTGCATTATGCTTACTTTCAACTTGCTTAGTGGCTGATTACATCTTTCATATTGTGTGGTCACATCGTGTATTTTCTTCTGTGAGCATTGTAACTGTGCAATGTTGCTTATAAACAGTCCCGGCATGTTGTAATATTCCAATACGGTACACGGCACTGTCATTTTGCCAAATGAAATTATGATATAGACATCAGGGTCTAAGCAAAGTAGTTGTAACTTCCAGCACGCATGGTATCCCCTTACAGAAGAAAAAGGCCTGCTGCGTACTCTTGCTGTGTACATACAGCGTATATGATGCGTACATGATGTGTACTGAAATCAAGGGCTTTAAATAGTACGCAGGATATACACCGCACATACACCGATAGTACGTTTGTAGTACACTTTTGACATGCAAATGAGCTCTGCCGCGTACTACTTGCTGCGTACATGCTGTGGACTACATAGTACACAGGATGTACGCTGGAGGAATTTAGTATGCGGGAAATAGTACGCAGCATGTACGCGGCACATACACTTTTCACATGCAAATGAGCCTGCGGTGTACTACCCCTGCGGCGTACATGCTGTGTACTCCTGCGGCGTACATGCTGTGTACTCCTGGCCCGAGTCCTGCGGCGTACATGCTGTGTACTCCTGCTGCATACATGCTGTGTACTCTGTGGCGAAACTGCTGTGATAATGTAAATTCCTTACCCCACCAACTTTTGTATGCAAATGCTGATCATTTGGACAGAAAAAAACAGAAAAAAGATAAGTGACATGCATCAATAAGTATTTACCCTTACCAAAATAATGTAGATTGATGTTATCAAATAAATTAGTATGCTTTTCTTCATCCACTTTTCAATGAAATAAATCAATTTTTGTAGCATGTAATTTGGTAAACATTTGAAGAAAATGGCGTAACTGCATCAAGGGGAAACAACTTTAATGCAACTAAATATAAGTGTTATGATTTATTATAGACGATGTGTGCGTAGTATGTATTTATTTTGATTAAAATCCATCTGAGAACAATCTAGGACTGGAATTATATAAGCATTTATACACTTTTACGTCCGTAAAAAGTAGCGCACCAAAAATTGTGGATTGATTTTTTCCAATGGGGCGAGCGCAATTAGCCAAAAACGTTCTGAAAATATACGAGCGGCAAATCCGATGAGTAACTTTTTAATCTGGTGAGGCCTTAATGAGTTAACATAATGAGCATTAAAGCCTTTATAAAACATGATAGAATGGTGTTTTGCTTAAGAGTATTCAAATAACAGTGAGAGCTATTAATTCTTCTCATTTGGGCGCTGTTGAGGCATTATCTTGGTAATTATTTCATGTATTACAAAATGTAATGCAACGAAATTCAAATAAGGCTTTTCAATTATCCAAGTTAGAAAGCTCCAGGATTAATTCAAAATGAAAAAGAATATATTTTTACACTGCATGCAAGGTGCAGCTCAGAAATCACTAAGATGTAAGCTTCACAAATGAACATTGCAGATAGTAAATGGCAAATTTTCAGTGTTCAGAATACCGGTAATCTGAACTATTCTATGCTATTAAGATAAAAGTTACTCGGAAATCGAGTTCTTGCTTCCAAAAAAAAATAAAAAAATGTACAAATCCTTCCTGCATGAAGTGTACTTCAGACTTTTACCTAAAAAAATTCAAAGTATAAACACCAAAAGAAAATGAACAAGTCCCTCCCGCGTACATGAAGTTTACTTCAGACTTTAACTTATAAAAAAAAAACTGAGTATAAATGCCAAAAGAAATTGTACAAGTCTTTCCCGCGTATATGAAGTGTACTGCACAAATTTCAAAGTATCTGCGGTGTACATGCAGTGTACTATTTTCTTGTACAAGTCCCTCCTGCGTACATGCAGTGTACTCCTTAAATTTTCAGAGTCTGTGCTGCGTACTTGAAGTGTACTAGTGACCTCCTGCGTACATGCTGTGTACTCGTCGAAATAGTACGCGGCATGTACGCGGCATGCGGTGTATGTAAAATGTACTCCTCTGGCGTACTACTGTGTTCGCGGCATATACACAGCAAATACGCAGCAGGTACGCCACAGAGGCTTGCTTTTGTAAGGGATCATTGTCAGCAAGCATGGTATCATTGTCAACAAGCGTGGTATCATTGTCAACAAGCGTGTTAAAGGTGCCAGCATGCATGATTACTATACCAGTAAGCACAATGGGAGTGTCAGTGAGTAAATTGTAACAGTCAGCAGGCATTGTGTAATATTTACCTAAATATCATTCCATACTGGACTGCATGGCATCAAGTTTTTATACACCGCTCTTAATTACACAAAGCGGTTTCAATATGCATTAGACGGCGTCAAGTTGTAATAAATCATTTCATTTTACACTGCACGTACTCATGTTGTGTTAAACGGCTTCACATTGAGCTGCATGGTATCATATTTTGTTAGATGATTTCATATTACGGTGCATCGCAACAAGTTTTTCAATGCATCGTTCCATGTTTAGATGGATGGAATGAAGTTTTGTATTAAATGGTTTCAAAATACAATGCGTTGAATGCAGATTTATTGGACGGGATGGAGTTTTAGACTAGGCGGCGTTGAAATGCACTGCACTGACTGACTTGTTAATGAACGGATTGTATATTTACTAATTCTGGCGGTTACCGCCGCCCATAGTTAAGTCCTTTATTAAAATCAATATTTATTTATTGTCAAATATATCGGTATTTACAAAAAACAGAAGAAGTTACTTGCAGCCGATTTATCCGGTTCCGTTGTGTGTTCGCCGGTTCTTTCGTATTTTTATACTTCCGTGTAAATTAAGCGAGGGGCACCCGAAGGGAAACTTACAAATTATTTAAGATAGCTCAACACTCTTAAGTGTTCAGAAGTGCAAAATACAAATCAAAGTACACATCAAAATATATATGAAAGCCTGTTCTGTTATTATATCATCTTGGAAAAAAACAACCCCATAGAAAGTTATGTTTGAGATGACAATAAAAATTGTAAGAATATACAGTAAGACTATTATTAGATAAAAGCAACAATGGACACTTTGTGAAAGGTAGGTTTGGAGGGTTTGTTTTGAGGAGGCTGCGCTTTTGGTGCGTGGCATTCCCTGTTTGATATTTTTCCTTGTTTTTTTTTGTAATATATCTAATACAAATATGTATGAAGATAATACTGTTTTGCTTTGGTATGGATGCCAGCTATTAAAGGGTTCACATCAAGCATGCATGGAAGGCCAAGCTCAATAAAGACTGTCAGCTGAAGCTTAAAATTTTAAACACTTCAATTCCTGTTTGTCAGTTCAAATGTGAATTTTAATATATTAAATAAGGATATGGTGGCTTTGTCAGTAAAAAAAGGTCCAATGAGAAGCAACAGTCATACCAGAGCTTTCATCCATGGTCTATGAAATGCTAATTGAAGTATGTTTAATAATAAACCAGATACTCATGAACATGGGGGCTATGAAGATGGCTTTAGTCTGCTGTTTTTGGAATCTGAGGATGCAATGTTTTATGTATTTCAAGAATAAAAACCACTTGTTTTACATGTGTATGCCTTTATTTCATACATATCATTTACAGCAAAACATGTTTAAAATTCTACCTGTGACAGTGTCATTTACATAAAGCAAAGTTGGTATAAATTATAGAGCATGAATAATTTTTTTAATGTAGTATGAAACAAACTTTGGCTAGAATGTCATCACAAATGGAAATAACACAATCTAAATGGAAATCCCTATATGGTAATATATAAAATGGAGAAACAACAAATATAATGTCATTTTTTCTTTCTTTCAAGAAAACATTGAAATACAGGTCCTTGACAATTTATATTTTCTACTGATACTTCATCATTTAGACCTAGTCTTCTCAGAAATCTCAAATCATGGAAGTCTATATCCTTGGATGCTATAGTTACAAAACTACCATCATGAAATTTATTCATATATAACTTATACTATGTGGACCCGTGACGAAGTTTGTAAAGCCCTTTCCTTTTTATTGAACAACATTTACATCAGGTTTGGGAATGCAGTTTTTAGACAAGTTGTTGGTATTCCCATGGGAACAAATTGTGCACCCCTTGTCGCAGATTTGTTTTTATATTGTTATGAAAGAGACTTTATGTTGAGCCTTTCTCCAGATATGCAAGCAGATATTATAACTGCATTTAATAATACATCACGCTATCTGGATGATATTCTTAATATGGATAATCCGTTTTTTGGTCATTTGGTGGGTACTATTTATCCTAGGGAGCTTCAGTTAATTAAAACTAACAATTCGGATACTGATGCTTCATTTTTAGATTTACATCTCTCTATTTATGACAATATTATACATACCAAAATATATGACAAGAGGGATGATTTTAATTTTAGTATTGTAAATTTTCCCCATTTGGATGGGGATGTACCTCAGGCTACATCTTATGGGGTATATATTTCTCAATTAATTCGGTTTGCCAGAGCGTGTAGTAATGTCAAGCATTTCAATGAACGTAATCAATATATTACAAGTAAACTTCTTCAGCAAGGTTACCGTTATTACAGATTGCGTAAATATTTTACTAAATTTTATTATCGTAATTCTGATTTAGTTTTAAAATTCAATAGTAATTTAAAGACACTTCTGCGAGAAGGTATTTCTAAACCCGTTTTTTGTGGGGATGTGGTTTACAAACTTCGTAAGATATTGGGTCATGGTAATTTTCCAAATGTATTTGAAAAGATTATCAAACGTTCTATTAAAAGAGGTTACGACCCAACTGTTTTGAGACATACCGCATGTTTAGTGTTCAACCCGTTTACAGTTGGACACTACGCTTCCCTCTTTGATTGCGTCTGACGGAAGAAGGGGAGGACTCTATGATGAGCACTTTTTAAATCCTACCAGGACTGAACTGTTTTGATATTTGTCTTCTGGCCTGTTTCGTCGGGCCCTTAAGGGTGTTTCTCTTGTTGCTCTGTCTTCTGAAAAGGCATTGAGTACATACGTTTTTGGTTCTTAAGGTTTGCTTTTTATATATTTATACACGAGCATTTTTGTGTTTTACGTGCCATGCCTTTTTGTTTCCATTACGTGTGTTAGAGATTCACCTGGAGGGGATTACTTAGTCTATTATTTACACTGTCCCATGTCTTTGGAACATGGTGGGGGTAAGAGTGAGGTTGGGTGCGCACCATAAACCGGTTTAAGCTCCCCAGTGGTGTTTTTGCCACTGACCGTTCCAAGGCGGTGCCCCACTGTGTTCCTTTGTTTGTTCGTTTTGTCCTTGTGTGTTGACTTTGTGTGCGCGCGTGTGTGTATGCTTCTTGTTCGTCTTGTCCTTATGTGTTGGCTTTGAGTGTGTGTGTGTGTGTGTGTGTGTGTGTGTGTGTGTGTGTGTGTGTGTTGTTCGTTTTGTCCTGATGTGTAAGCTTTGAGTGTGTGTGTGTGTGTGTGTGTATGTTGCACGCGTTTGCTTGCTGAGGGGTTCGTTTTAAGGAGGCTGCGCTTTTGGTGCGTGGCATTCCCTGTTTGATATTTTTCTTTGTTTTTAAAAATCAATACTGACAGCCTTCCAATGTGATTTTATCACTTTTAATGGCTTCTTTTGTGTAGCTTTAATAATGATACTCTGTGCAGACCAGTGTAGAGGGTGAGGGGTTCTGCTGCAATTGGACATGACATCTAAAACAAACTAAAAATATTACAAATGTGTTACAATGCCTATAGTAGCATAGCAAATATTATTTATATATGTCAGGTGATATTACAATTTTAACATTTGTAAATATTGCACAGGCAGACAAACAGACAAGCTTGAAAGCAGACTGGCTCATTAGTATTTAATTCAAGAAGGCAAGTGAATGTTTTTAACATATGCTTTGCAAAGAATAATGGAATCAGCTGTTTTTTTTATCCCCCTTCTGGATACCTCTTCCATATGGCATTTCATCAACACATCCGTCGGAACTGGAGAAAAGAGATACGTTGTAAAATATCGATACACATGTTTAGTAACTTCTGAAGATTTTTTTCCAAGATTTTTTTCTGTGTTAAATACAGACAAAATAAAAGTACAATTTGATAAAAAAAAGAAATGGAATTTGTTTCTTACAAAAAATAACTGCTTCGTGTAAAATTTTCTTTCAAAACGCGTCACTTGACTTGGACACCGTCAATTTACACACATTTGGCGCAATATAATTCATATTTTATATATAAGAAAAACTTTTTTCTCTGACAGTGTGCCAGTTTCATTTGAAATGTACAAGAAACCCAAATGCATGAAGAAATACAAGGTTTTAGCTTGATATCACCAGTTTCCAAGTTTTTACGGCATTTTCAGTACCATAAGACAAAGCGTCAGATTTTGTCAAAAATAGCTGTCGCGACATAATTTGGAAGCAGTTACCCTAAATTCAGCCTTGTTTTGCCCTGTTTTGACATTTTCTACTCTGACCTGCATGCAAATTACACATTTAAACTGTTATATATGTTCACTTTTACCTCTGATGGCCAGAAAATAGCAATCAGTAGCCTATAAATATGCAGTTTTTGAAAAAAATACACCCAAAACAGTGAAAATGTGATATTTTTGGGTTTCATCCTCATTTTCAACAAAATTGCAATTAATTTGTCATTTTCTATCAAATTCTAATCAAACTAGCCCATTCCCACCATCATCTGGCCAGATTTCATTTTTGGTTGCGGGTTTATCCCGCAAACAAAGTTAAGTGTAATTCTGACAATCATGTAGCATCTTTATTTGATTCCAAATCACAACTAAAGGAATTTGTTCATGTGCTACACAAAGTAGTCCCATTCATGAACAATGCGGATGAATTATCAATGATCAAGCATTTCTTATTCATCCTATATCCATTCACACTGGCCATTTAGATTATATAATATTTGTCAATGATTGGGTATTCCAGCCCATGGTTACCTCACTGACTTCCAGCTGTTCATGTAAGGTCAGGCAGAGTTTATCTTAGATCAAGGCATATTAGTATTTGTTTCTTATACATGTATATTTATAGATTGGCATTTAAAATGAAAATAAACCTAGCAAAACCCGCAACCACCAGACATCTCAAGGCTTTGATTTACCAATGTCATCTTATAAGAAAAACTTTTTTCTCTGACAGTGTGCCAGTTTCATTTGAAATGTACAAGAAACCCAAATGCATGAAGAAATACAAGGTTTTAGCTTGATATCACCAGTTTCCAAGTTTTTACGGCATTTTCAGTACCATATAAGACAAAGCGTCAGATTTTGTCAAAAACAACTTCGAGAGATGAAATTTCTAGGAATAGTTACTTGTTAATTGAGGATAAAAAAGCAATAGTTTGATCATTGATATCTTATTGTTAGCCTGGGAATCCAGTCTGACAATTTCTAACTTTTTTAATACCTGCAAATTGACAGCCTGGGGAAACCTGTTTTCCGACCGCAGCGCCACCTATATTACACCCGAAATATGCGGGTGTTTGATAAAGAACGATAACCTCTGAAAGCAATATACCATGGCTAAAAATAGAAACGGAATTCTCACGGGAAAGACAGGTTGGAATCGTGTACTTCCGAAGGTTTCCGAACATTTCCGGGACATAGACAAATATCAGTTTGTACCTCCCTTAGCTTTTCCAGCAAGTTGTAACAACTTTTAAATGTATCAGTATAAACTTAAATTTGCGTCATAGCTGTCAAGAAGTTATATTAATGCAGACCTAGTGATCTACGGAAATTGCCGATTTTTTGGCATCATTGCCTCGTTTCCGTTTCAAACAAGAGCAAATCTGATCACATGTTAATTAGGCTAATTATAGAAAATCGATAATCAGTAGTAACACGGAAACTCCTTCAGATTTCCCCAGGCGTTGATAATATCAGAAACTCGATGAATGCCAATTAACACTAATTAGCGCAAATTAAGTGATCTTTAATGCATAGGTATTAGGTATGATTTCTTCTGACAAAGCACAAATATTATCAACGGCTTCCCAGGCTATCTTATTGTTTACTCGATATTAATACCGAATTCTTCGGAACCGGCGAAACGTCGGAACCGGCGAACCAACCGTAGTTAAAACCGCCTCGATAGTCTAGTGGTAGAGCGTCCGCTTCGAGTGCGGGAGGTCGTGCGTTCGATCCCCGGCCGCACCATACCAAAGACGTAATAAATAGTACTAGTAGCTTCCTCGCTTGGCGCTCGGCATTAAGAGGATAGTGCTAGGACTGGTCAGCCCGGTGTCAGTATAATGTGACTGGGTGGGGTATCATGCCACGTGTCTATGGCGTGATATTCCAGTGAGGCAGCACTATAAAGTTGAGCATTGTGCTCACTGCTACAAGTAGACACCATCGTTTGTATGACCCCTTACAAAAGCAAGCCTCTGTGGCGTACATGCTGCGTATTTGCTGTGTATATGCCGCGAACACAGTAGTACGCCAGAGGAGTACATTTTACATGCACCGCATGCCGCGTACATGCCGCGTACTATTTCGACGAGTACACAGCATGTACGCAGGAGGTCACTAGTACACTTCAAGTACGCAGCACAGACTCTGAAAATTTAAGGAGTACACTGCATGTACGCAGGAGGGACTTGTACAAGAAAATAGTACACTGCATGTACACCGCAGATACTTTGAAATTTGTGCAGTACACTTCATATACGCGGGAAAGACTTGTACAATTTCTTTTGGCATTTATACTCAGTTTTTTTTTATAAGTTAAAGTCTGAAGTAAACTTCATATACGCGGGAGGGACTTGTTCATTTTCTTTTGGTGTTTATACTTTGAATTTTTTTAGGTAAAAGTCTGAAGTACACTTCATGCAGGAAGGATTTGTACATTTTTTTATTTTTTATTGGAAGCAAGAACTTGATTTCCGAGTAACTTTTATCTTAATAGCATAGAATAGTTCAGATTACCGGTATTCTGAACACTGAAAATTTGCGATTTACTATCTGCAATGTTCATTTGTGAAGCTTACATCTTAGTGATTTCTGAGCTGCACCTTGCATGCAGTGTAAAAATATATTCTTTTTCATTTTGAATTAATCCTGGAGCTTTCTAACTTGGATAATTGAAAAGCCTTATTTGAACTTCGTTGCATTACATTTTGTAATACATGAAATAATTACCAAGATAATGCCTCAACAGCGCCCAAATGAGAAGAATTAATAGCTCTCACTGTTATTTGAATACTCTTAAGCAAAACACCATTCTATCATGTTTTATAAAGGCTTTAATGCTCATTATGTTAACTCATTAAGGCCTCACCAGATTAAAAAGTTATTCATCGGATTTGCCGCTCGTATATTTTCAGAACGTTTTTGGCTAATTGCGCTCGCCCCATTGGAAAAAATCAATCCACAATTTTTTGGTGCGCTACTTTTTACGGACGTAAAAGTGTATAAATGCTTATATAATTCCAGTCCTAGATTGTTCTCAGATGGATTTTAATCAAAATAAATACATATTACGCACACATCGTCTATAATAAATCATAACACTTATATTTAGTTGCATTAAAGTTGTTTCCCCTTGATGCAGTTACGCCATTTTCTTCAAATGTTTACCAAATTACATGCTACAAAAATTGATTTATTTCATTGAAAAGTGGATGAAGAAAAGCATACTAATTTATTTGATAACATCAATCTACATTATTTTGGTAAGGGTAAATACTTATTGATGCATGTCACTTATCTTTTTTCTGTTTTTTTTTCTGTCCAAATGATCAGCATTTGCATACAAAAGTTGGTGGGGTAAGGAATTTACATTATCACAGCAGTTTCGCCACAAGAGTACACAGCATGTATGCAGCAGGAGTACACAGCATGTACGCCGCAGGACTCGGGCCAGGAGTACACAGCATGTACGCCACAGGAGTACACAGCATGTACGCCGCAGGGGTAGTACACCGCAGGCTCATTTGCATGTGAAAAGTGTATGTGCCGCGTACATGCTGCGTACTATTTCCCGCATACTAAATTCCTCCAGCGTACATCCTGTGTACTATGTAGTCCACAGCATGTACGCAGCAAGTAGTACGCGGCAGAGCTCATTTGCATGTCAAAAGTGTACTACAAACGTACTATCGGTGTATGTGCGGTGTATATCCTGCGTACTATTTAAAGCCCTTGATTTCAGTACACATCATGTACGCATCATATACGCTGTATGTACACAGCAAGAGTACGCAGCAGGCCTTTTTCTTCTGTAAGGGACGTTAAACCCAAACTCAAACACACACACACACGTGTAGTTAAATGCATGACGACTGATCTACTATTTCACATCAATCAATCAGAAGCGTTTTGAAATCTAGACCGGAACTGCAACAGGGAGGTTCATCAAAGTTTTTTCTGAAATGTTGATAAAACTTAAACTATTATGCATTGTTTCTCAAAGATAAAAAATACTGAGGAATTGTGACTGGTACACAATGGAAGATAAATTATCACTTGTTCAATATCCATAGTATACATTTATTGCACTGCACATTTTAATTGAGAAATGCGCGATTGAAATGGGTTAGTGTATTTTCCCATTCATGACCATGGTTCTTAACGATACCCAGGGGTAGGGTATAATATGTACAGAGGCATTTTCTTTCTGGTCTGGTGCCAGTGATAAGATAAGCCATCTTAAGGACGGTTGCGGCAGTTTTGTAAAAAATAAAATCCAGTAATAGAATTTGTTTGATCTTTGTATAGTTTGTATATGAACAAAGTTTCATGTTAGAAACAGAATAATAAAAAAAATGCTTGTTCAGGAATTACCTGCCTGTGAATATGCAGATTTTAAGAAAAATCCAGTTTTAAGGGCAGCTAACTCTGAACAAGCACAGTAACCCGTGATTTCTTTTCAAAAATTGCATTTTTTAGTTTCTAACATGTTCATATACAACTGATGGGGAATATTTGCCCCATCTCTCACACAGCATCTTTAACATGGCCCTATGGGAAAAAAACAAACATACACAGACTCATATTGGAAACAAGATTGATTCATAACTCCTAATGGAATGGTCACAATATATGATATATCAAACGTGTACAATATATTTATATTTCATTTAATAACATTAGAATATAATATATAGTATGTTCCAACAGTCTGCAAGTCAAACAAGAGCCTTTTTTATTTTTAAACACATATGCCCCATCCCCAATGGTGACCTGTTGGGAGTCGAGTAGGTAGCTACGACCTTGACCTTTAACCAAATGACCTCAAAAATATGATCTCCTACAAAGACTGACAGCCAAAGTATTTTTTCATTATAGAGCAGAAACTGTTTACTGTCTCTAGATCACTTTCTCCTACTGAACCCCAAAACCATATGAGTCGTATACTTTTTTATTTCAATGTAAATGAGATGTGAAACCAAAATTTGTAGTTTTGTTTGGCACCATATAACCTATACTGTGTTGGTGCTTTGTAAAACCCAAATAAAAAAAATCATACACTGTCTACAGGCCGTCATCCTGTTAAGTTAAATCATAGTGAGACCAAACATGCTCCAGTTGTTGACCAGAAACCAAACAGTATACCAATAGACCTACTAATGCACAGCCAGACAGACAGTGAGTCCATCCATTTTGAAGGGGGGCATAATTAATTGATAACCATTCAGGGTTAAAAGGTGTGGCCATGACAAATGCCCCTAGATATTAAAATTATTCCATTCTTCTAAATGAACTCATTTCCGCAAAGCATACATATAAAATAAAGATTATAATAAGTACCATTACAAAAAAAAACACAATAATTATGAGGATACATGTATTAATTGAAATAAGCACCACAAACACTTTCTAACAAATATTGAATTATTGGCAGTTGTCCCTTAATTTAAAATAAACATCACAAATCCTAGGTTGTTTTGTGTGATGGTGTCTGTCTTAATTTGTGTTTATTTAAAACAGGGTCTTTCTGTTTTTTAATTCTTCATCTATAGGTGATTCCCTTCATAAGCCCAATGGCTGGAGTGTTAATGCTTGGATTTAGGAACTGAAAACGCCCAAAAGAAATATTTATACTAAATATTATCTGAGTCTTTTGGGCAAAAAGTTTCAATATTTATTATTAACAAGTCATCTTTAGGTATATACTTCGTATGAATTTCCACATTTTTCTTCAGGTAGTTCTGCACGTTCCCATCATTTTTTTTCTACAATGTAGAATCTGAATAAACCCTGACTTTTCAGAACTTTTTGCTAGACTGATCTTAAAAATTAGAACCTCACACAAATTTTCATTATGAAACTCTATGGGGAAATCACAATTTTCGTAACCTTTTCACCAATGGACATTTTTTCTATAATGTAGATTTTAATGAAACTTCTCAAGTTTTAAATATTCATATTAAGCCATTATTTTGAATTTTTTATGTGTCACATATTTTAACAATAAAAGGGCATAATTACTGGCTTTAAGCTTTTTATCTAGAAATACAATGTATGCACGTTTTGCGGCGGAAATATTGTGCAACTCCAGGATCACAATATATTTCTCTTAAGGAACAGCTGCTGTTTTTTTTCGACGCAAACCTAATAATCTTTTTATTTCACATATATTTACCAAAACTGATATTTAACAAGAAATATCTTTAAAAATGATGGTCGGCGAATTGTAATAAGGAAATAAGTTTATGAATTTTTCATCTAACATTCATCTTTCATCTAACATTTTTCAAATTGCAAAACTAAACACCGCACTTTAACAATTTAAATGGTTCTCTTTTATTTTTTCGCAAAGGTTTCGTAGGGTTGCAATTTTGTTTCGTTTATCCTTAGACGAATAATTACAGCAGTAGTTTGATGAAGATTCATGAAGCGGTTAATGAGAAGAGGTCATTAAACGTGTTTATATTATAGTCCCTATCCCCATTTGTAACAAAATAGCAGGAGACCTTACGATATTGTTACACATCCATTACATTTTAGTGGTTAATGCGAAGAAAGGCATATCTACTTTTAGCTATAGTGGTCCCTAATAGGGCCCAAGTTCCTATATAAATAAATTTGGAAGAGGACCTTATAATGATGCTCCAGACCAAGTATGACAAAGATCTACCAAGCTGTTCATGAGACCCTGTATAAAGGCATTTCTAGTTTTAGCTCTAGCAGCCCCTAAAAGGGGTCAAATGTCCCAGCTGAACAAAGTTGGCTGCGGGCCTAATAAAGATGCTACAAATCAAGTTTGATTAGAATACATGAGAAAAAATCAATTAAAGGATTTTTTTATTTATTATTTTTATTTATTTCTAAAATAGGCCAACTGATCCCGCTTTAACAAATGCATATTCGCTATTCATGAATCTTTGGACAATGACGTCACACATATAAAAAAGTGAAGGTCAAGCAAAACATACAATTGTAATTATTTCAATATTTCTGTTTCATAAGCAAAATTTGACCGTAGTCATATCACATAGATAAACTGTATGCAGCGTACCTTCATTTCAGTGTAATGAGATTCAGTCATTATATAGCATATATATAATGAAACAGATTTCAACTGAGTTCAATATTTGCATACCATACTAAAGAAAAATATTCATAATAAATCAGTTAAATAATTTATAACAAATATATCAAAGCAAACAAGTACTCATTTTAATATGCAATCTGAATAAGTCACAAAAGCAAGAAATCTTTTCATATACAGACAATTGTAACAAGGAAAATCTTTTAAAAAGCACTTCTCTACATAAAAGACTCTTATCACACCCTTATTCATGTGATACGCAGACCGTATTCAGCTCTTTCTTCAATTTGATATATGTTGGTATTTGAACAGGTTTTTATCATATTTATTAAACTTACTTATCATTTTGAGATATATCAATATTCTTGCTAAATATACTGAGCCAAAGTTAGCTTTAAAACTGTGAACAGCGTCGCTTAGGATAAACGCTTTGTCTACATTTCACTCAGCGTAGCACAATCAACAGAGTGAAAGAAATTGACACTCTCGTCCAATCAGGCAGAGTGTTGCATAAATCTTCCATTTTGATAAATTATCTATAAAGCGTTATCAAGTAGTTTGATTTGCAAACTGAAGTCACGTGGCATAGATAACGAAAACGAATTTAGACGGCGTCGCCGAAAAAATGTAAAAACTTTGTTCAAGAGCTTAAAGCGGTTAATCAGATTTTGGTCAACTAAAACTTGGTCAATGAATGGATTAGTTCAAACGTAACAACTAAGCATTTAGTTTATACAGAATTTATTTTAGGTCGATTGTGAAGGAAGTTCTACAACTTATATTAATCACTCTCGACACCTCACTCCTGATGGAATCCATCGCCACGAGGGTATGAGAGAAGAAGTCAGTTTCCCTTTAAATGCTGAGCGCCAAGCAATGTAGGTACTGGTACCATTTTTTTTTACGTCTTTGGTATGACGCGGCCTTGGATCAAACCCACGACCTCCCGCACTCGAAGCGGACGCTCTACCACTATAGGCTATCGAGGCATCATTTACTTATCTGTGTTCATAGTGTTCTTAATACATGTTAGATCTAGATTTTCACTGAAATTATTTTTGAAAAATTTTCCTACCAAGATGGCATTATTTTATTTAATAAACATATTTTGCCTGTTAGATTTTCACCGAAATTATTTTTGAAAAAATTTCCTACCAAGATGGCATTATTTTATTTAATAAACATATTTTGCCTGAGAACTAATATGAATATAATCACTACTGTAACAAATTTGTCAAAGATGTGCATTGAACAGTATATATTTTACCAAAACTCATTAGAAATTAGAAAGTTTATATAGTTATTACCTCCCTTTATCTATACTTTATATAAATACTTTTACATTAAAGGGAGGCAATTACAAAATTTCCTGAAAAGTAATAAAAAATAAATTTTGAGTAGGAATCTAACTATATGTAGTTGGTCTTTTTGTTTCTTAAAATAAATCTTTAACATAATACATGAAAACTGAAAAATATAAAATGTTGCTCAGATGTGATCGTCCACCCTTGAAAACAAATTGACAATACTGATGTTAATAAATAGTTTATCGCAAAGACACACATTAAAATGAAATCATGTGCAAACAATGAAATACAGATGTCAGTACAAAAAAAAGTCCACATTATCAGTTCCACTTCAACTTAATGGAGGATAAAAATAAGAGCTGTCTGACAGTAAGACAGCGCGCTCGACTTTTCTCAGTGCTGGACTCTGAATTTGAGCATTGCCAGTAAAATTTATTTATTTGGGTTTTACGGCGCACCAACACAGTATAGGTTATATGTTGGTGCGCCGTAAAACCCAAATAAATAAATAAATAAATTTTACTGGCAATTAAAAAGAAAATTCCTAGTTATAAAGGGACACAACTCTGTCAAAATTCAAACCAGAGTAATGGGGATTAAGTTTCAAGTCAAAAGCTTTAATGGTAACAGAGATATTAGACTTTATCAAAAATTTTAACAAAAAAATTTAAGTTAAAAAGGGGCATAATTCTGTCAAAATTCAAACAGAGTGATGGGGATTGTTTCTCGTGGTGTAGACTTTGATGGTAAATAAGTATATAAAGTTTCAAGTCAATAGCTTTGAAAGTAACAGAGATATTTGACTTTATCAAAAACTTTACCACCAATGCCGACGCAGACTGTAACCGGGGCGAGTGCAATAGCTCTACTTTTTCTTCGAAAAGTTGAACTAAAAAAAGCATGTAATAGCTCATGCTATCCTGGCGCTAGTGTCATATGATGTAGGTGACATCAAACAAATATGTTAAGTTTGAACCAAATCTGTTCAGTACTAAAAATCAGACTAGTTCAACAATTGTTTAGTGAGTTATGGCCCTTTGTTTATTTCTATAATTTACATAGATTTATATAGGGAAAAACTTTGAAAATCTTCTTGTCCACAACCACAGAGCCTAGGGCTTTGATATTTGGTATGAAGCATCATCTAGTGGTCCTCTACCAAGATGATTCAAATTCTTTCCCTGGGGTCTAATATGGCCCCGCCCCGGGGGTCACATGGTTTATATAGACTTATATAGGGAAAAACTTTGAAAAACCTCTTATTCAAAACCACAGGGCCTAGGGCTTTGATATTTTGTTTGTGACATCATCTAGTGGTTTTCTACTAAGATTGTTCAAATTATCCCCCTAGGGTCAAATATGGCCCTGCCCCGGGGGTCACATGGTTTACATAGACTTATATAGGGAAAAACTTTTTAAATCTTCTTGTCCAAACCACAAAGCCTAGGGCTTTGGTATTTGTAATGTAGCATCATCTAGTGGTTCTCTACCAAGTTTGTTTAAATTATCTCCCTAGAGTCAAATATGGCCCCGCCCTGGGGGTCACATGGTTCATATGGAAGCTTTTAAGGTATTGGACCCCTAATAGTAATGTTTAAAAACTTGCATTTGCTTGATATATTCTTAAAGTTGACCACGTTTCGCACTGTGTTGCAGATTTTAAACAACTTTTACCGTGTCGTTTTTTTTGTAAATTTTGTATGATGTATGGTATTTCCTCAAGCTCAAGTAGAGGCAAATTTCAGTGTGATGGTTACTATTAAAACGTTTGCAAAAATTCATTACAGCATTAATTTTGTTTATAAAAGAAACAACGGACTATTGTTAAACAATTATAAAACACAAAATACTAATGTAAACATCATTTTTTCTAGGGTGCCTCAAGTAAACAGATTTAATGAGACAGCATTCTAACTCCAACATTGAAAAATTAAGGTCGAATCCTGTGGGTCTGTTTTAAATTTTGCTCACTTCATTTAAAAATAACCTTGGGGCAGAGGTAAAAACTACCTGCATTTCTTTCGCAATATGTAATCTAAAGAATGAAGGCAAAATAGAGAACTTTTACCGCACGTAACTCAGGATTCTGAAAGATGTCTAACTCTACCCCTCCTGATTCAGAAGTAAATTCACTTTGAACAGCAAGAAATTGGTTATAAAATGAAAATTTTACACTTTTATACAAAACATCCATAATAAGTCTTGAAAGAAGTAAAAACTTACCAGAAAAAAGGAAAATATGGGAGAAAAAAATTGTTCCCAGTGGGGCTTGAACCTACAACCGCCCCCCCCCCCCTGAAAATAGCAGTCAAAGTAGGTTTATATTAGGAACTGAATACTCTTCAAAAAGGAGGTACTCTATTACGGGTCCAATACCTTAAAATCTTCTTGTCAATAACCTACAACATTCAAATTTGGACCACATGTATGGTTTTGAGTGGCAAGATGAACCTTGACATGAGATGACCTTGATTTTGACCTAGTGACCTACTTTCACATTTTTGAAGGTACAGGCTTCAACTTTGGACCACATGCATATTTCTGTGTTCCGAAACAAACTTTGACCTTGATTTTGACCTAGCAACCTACTTTCACATTTCTCAAACTACAGCCTTCAAATTTGGACCACTTGCATAGTTTTGTGTACCGAAATGAACTTTGACCTTAAGATTGACCTAGTGACCTACTTTCACATTTCTGTTGCTACAGGCTTCAAATTTAGACCACATGCATAGGATTGTGCACTGAAACAAACTTTGACCTTGACATTGACCTAGTGACCTACTTTCACATTTTTGAAGGTACAGGCTTTAAATTTTGACCACATGCATAGATTTGTGTTTTGAAGTGTAATTTAACCTTGATTTTGACCTATTGACCTACTTTCACATTTCTCAAGCTGCAGCATTCAAATTTGGACTACTTGCATAGTTTTGAGTACCGAAATAAACTTTGACTTTAAGATTGACCTAGTGACCTACTTTTAAATTTCTCAAACTACAGCCTTCAAACTTGATGCATATGCATAGTTTTGTGTACAAAGACCTTTGTCCTTGAAATTGATCTAGTGACCTACTTTCACATTTCTCAAACTACAGTTTTTGAATTTGGACCACATGTGTTGTGTACGGAAATGAAATTTGACTTTGAGCTAGTCAATAAGTCTTGAAATTTGGAACACTCAAAAATGACACTCTGTGATCTCTTGTTTTTTATAATGTCAAATATTTGAGTTAAAAACAACAAAGTTATTTCTGTTTTATTTAAAACAATATAGTTTTAAGACAACCAAGGCAGCAGCTCCTTTTCCCTCTGCTTTTCCAAGGACTTGGGACCTCCAGATTTTAAGTTTGTCATTGCTCTGATTAACATTTTTACATAGAGATTTTTTTCTATTGCTATCAACTTCCCATTAACAGCCAAATATAAACAGTCTCAATCAAGCAATTTTAGACAAACTTAAAATCGGGTAGCATTAGAAAAGAGTCATTTTTTCCCCAAAAAAATGTTTTTATTTATTTTGTTATTTTACATTACTGTAAAATCATTTAATTTCGTGGGCATGAAATTTCGTAGTTTTGGTCAAAACGGTATTTTCGTGGGGATATGAATTCGTGGATTTCAACTTTTGAATATAAAATGCATGGGAATTGTACTTGTTTGTTGGGCTTAAATTTCGTGGACTGACTCAACCACGAAAATTAGTCCCCCACGAATATTAAAGATTTCACAGTATTTTATTTATTGTGAAGAACTGATGAGATAATTCACTCACTTGACTTTTTGAAATCCAAATTAAATGCGATTTTTTTAGATTAATTTTTGCCCTTGTGAATCGTTCCTCCATGTGACTGCACATGGACAATAACTAAATGAAAAATGTTAACTTACTGATATATGTGTCCCCACTTTCAGAAGCTATTGCCAGGCTTGAAGCTGTTGTCAGGCTTTTTGTACATCAGCCGAAGACAGTCTTCCTAGGAATTATCAGGTTTCACCTCAACACACCTGAAAGAAATAAAGCATCTCATAACATAAACAATATCTGCCATTTACAAGACGCTTTTTTACATGAATCCTTAAAGTACCAGTCCATAGTTTGAATGACCTATTGTCCAGTACATAGTTAGACCTACTGACCAGTCCATAATTTAACTTATTGACCAGTCCATAGTTTGACCTACTGACCAGTTAATAATTCAGCACTATTTTGCTGTATTCAAGTCAAACTTGATGGGAACAGTTCTTACAAACAACCAAATATCATGGTAAGTCTGTAGCCCAACGGTACTTTAAGATATAAATTTTTGGTACAAATGATACTTAGTTATAATACTACGTAAGTTATGCATGTTCCAATTGTTATCTACAAAAATTGCAGAATTTTGAATAAAATTCTATCAAAACATGTCATCTGCTTGTCCATTCCTTTCTCTCCTGCATCTTTAATCACCCTCATCCACATTTCCCTGAAATATCTAAAAGTTAGAAAATACATCCTTAATTAGCAATATTACATTATGACTCACCATCTCATTGTTCTTGTTTATACTTTTCATCTGTCAGCTTCATTCTGACCTCCATGTCATCTGTTTGTCCATTCCTTTCTCTCCTGCATCTTTAATCACCCTCATCCACATTTCCCTGAAATAGCTAAAAGTTAGAAAATACATCCTTAATTAGCAATATTACATACTCAGCATCTCATTGTTCTTGTTTATACTTTTCATCTGTCAGTCTCATTCTGACCTCCATGTCATCTGTTTGTCCATTCCATTCTCTCCTACATCTTTAATCACCCTCATCCACATTTCCCTGAAATATCTAAAAGTTAGAAAATACATCCTTAATTAGCAATATTACATCATACTCACCATCTCATTGTTCTTGTTTATACTTTTCATCTGTCAGCTCCATTCTGACCTCCATGTCATCTGTTTGTCCATTCCTTTCTCCCCTGCATCTTTAATCGCCCTCATTCACATTTCCCTGAAATATCTAAAAGATAGAAAATACATCCTTAATTAGCAATATTACATACTCACCATCTCATTGTTCTTGTTTATGGTTTTCATGTCAGCTTCATTCTGACCTCCATGTCATCTGTTTGTCCATTCCTTTCTCCCCTGCATCTTTAATCGCCCTCATCCACATTTCCCTGAAATATCTAAAAGATAGAAAATACATCCTTAATTAGCAATATTACATTATGACTCACCATCTCATTGTTCTTGTTTATGCTTTTCATCTGTCAGCTTCATTCTGACCTCCATGTCATGTTTGTCCATTCCATTCTCTCCTGCATCTTTAATCGCCCTCATCCACATTTCCCTGAAATATCTAAAAGTTAGAAAATACATCCTTAATTAGCAATATTACATACTCATCATCTCATTGTTTTTGTTTATGCTTTTCATCTGTCCGCTTCATTCTGATCTCCATGTCATCTGTTTGTCCATTCCTTTCTCTCCTGCATCTTTAATCGCCCTCATCCACATTTCCTTGAAATATCTAAAAGTTAGAAAATACATCCTTAATTAGCAATATTACATACTCACCATCTCATTGTTCTTGTTTATCCTTTTCATCTGTCAGCTTCATTCTGACCTCCATGTCATCTGTTTGTCCATTCCATTCTCTCCTGCATCTTTAATCGCCCTCATTCACATTTCCCTGAAATATCTAAAAGATAGAAAATACATCCTTAATTAGCAATATAACATACTCACCATCTCATTGTTCTTGTTTATGCTTTTCATCTGTCAGCTTCATTCTGACCTCCATGTCATCTGTTTGTCCATTCCTTTCTCTCCTGCATCTTTAATCACCCTCATCCACATTTCCCTGAAATATCTAAAAGATAGAAAATACATCCTTAATTAGCAATATTACATACTCACCATCTCATTGTTCTTGTTTATGCTTTTCATCTGTCAGCTTCATTCTGACCTCCATGTCATCTGTTTGTCCATTCCTTTCTCTCCTGCATCTTTAATCACCCTCATCCACATTTCCCTGAAATATCTAAAAGTTAGAAAATACATCCTTAATTAGCAATATTACATACTCACCATCTCATTGTTCTTGTTTATGCTTTTCATCTGTCAGCTTCATTCTGACCTCCATGTCATCTATTTGTCCATTCCTTTCTCTCCTGCATCCTTAATCACCCTCATCCACATTTCCCTGAAATATCTAAAAGTTAGAAAATACATCCTTAATTAGCAATATTACACACTCACCATCACATTGTTCTTGATTATGCTTTTCATCTGTCAGCTTCATTTTGACCTCCATGTCATCTGCAAGTCCTAAGTTGTCCCTTTCCTTCGATGCTTGTCCCTCTCCTTCGATGCAAGTCCTAAGTTGTCCCTCTCCTTCGATGCAAGTCCTAAGTTGTCCCTCTCCTTCGATGCAAGTCCTAAGTTGTCCCTCTCCTTCGATGCAAGTCCTAAGTTGTCCCTCTCCTTCGATGCAAGTCCTAAGTTGTCCCTCTCCCACGATGCTTGTCCCTCTCCTTCGATGCAAGTCCTAAGTTGTCCCTCTCCTTCGATGCTTGTCCCCTTCTTCGATGCAAGTCCTAAGTTGTCCCTCTCCTTCGATGCTTGTCCCTCTCCTTCGAATCAAGGCCGTAGTTGTCCCTCTCCTTCGATGCAAGTCCTAAGTTATCCTCTCCTTCGATGCTTGTCCCTCTCCTTCGATGCAAGTCCTAAGTTGTCCCTCTCATTCGATGCAAGTCCTATGTTGTCCTTCTCCATCGATGCAAGTCCTAAGTTGTCCCTCTCCTTCGATGCAAGTCCTAAGTTGTCCCTGTCCTTCGATGCAAGTCCTAAGTTGTCCCTCTCCTTCGATGCTTGTCCCTCTCCTTCGATGCAAGTCCTAAGTTGTCCCTCTCCTTCGATGCAAGTCCTAAGTTGTCCCTCTCCTTTGATGCAAGTCCTAAGTTGTCCCTGTCCTTCGATGCAAGTCCTAAGTTGTCCCTCTCCTTCGATGCAAGTCCTAAGTTGTCCCTCTCCTTCGATGCAAGTTCTAAGTTGTCCCTCTCCTTCGATGCAAGTCCTAAGTTGTCCCTCTCCGTCGATGCAAGTCCTATGTTGTCCCTCTCCTTCGATGCAAGTCCTAAGTTGTCCCTCTCCTTCGATGCTTGTCCCTCTCCTTCGATGCTTGTCCCTCTCCTTCGATGCTAGTCCTAAGTTGTCCCTCTCCTTTGATGCAAGTCCTTAAAGTTGTCCCTCTCCTTCGATGCAAGTCCTAAGTTGTCCCTCTCCTTCGATGCAAGTCCTAAGTTGTCCCTCTCCTTCGATGCAAGTCCTCGATGCAAGTCCTAAGTTGTCCCTCTCCTTCGATGCAAGTCCTAAGTTGCCACACTCCTTCGATGCAAGTCCTAAGTTGCCACACTCCTTCGATGCAAGTCCTAAGTTGTTCCTCTCCTTCGATGCAAGTCCTAAGTGGTGACTCTCCTTCGATGCAAGTCCTAAGTTGTCCCTCTCTTTCGATGCTTGTC
This sequence comes from Mercenaria mercenaria, assembly GCF_021730395.1. Classification (NCBI taxonomy): domain Eukaryota; kingdom Metazoa; phylum Mollusca; class Bivalvia; order Venerida; family Veneridae; genus Mercenaria; species Mercenaria mercenaria. The sequence continues at coordinate 21,871,205 of NC_069375.1, forward strand.
CCTCATTCAAATTTATATTTAGCAAGCAAACTCACATGAAGTGAGGGCCTGAAAGGGGTATGTAAAATGGGGACTGTACGAACGTTGACTGATGATAAATTCGACCACTTTGTCATTTACAAATTTTCCTCATAGTATTATATTGAAACTTTCCCAAAAATGCTGGAACAATCATTCCGGATCAAATAATGAAAAGTGACCCAATGTCAGGCCTTTATGTGTTGACAGTGAGCATGCTTAAAAAAACATCCTCTTCCCCAGAAATTTTAGATAAATATTTTGTTATACAGATAATTGTAAGTCTTTTATTTTACAGAATATTTACCAATTTTGTTTTTGTTTACACCAGTTGGTGTTATAAGTGGTTGCTATTAGATGGTGTGTTCAATTATATAAATAACCGATTGCAATCAAATAATTCCAAGGTGGTCGACTTTATCATCTGTCCGGGTCATAAGACAGTACCAGTAAGGCCGCATTTAAAAAAGTCTTTGTTTGCTGTCTCCTGAGCCTACTCTGTGAAGTTGGGTAGGTAGGTAGGCAAATTACTTTTAGCTCGACTATTAGTCTAGCTATTCTACTCACCCTGGCGTTAGCGTCGGCGTTCACACCTTGGTTAAGTTTTTGCATGCAAGTACATACAGCTATCATTTAAAGTCATTTAGCTTTGAAACTTATTTTTTCTTTTTCTAGGTCAATTACCAACCTCACTGGGTCAAGTCCCATAACTCTGATATGTATTTTGAGCAAATTATGCCCCCTTTTGGACTTAGAAAATTCTGGATAAAGTTTTACATGCCAGTTGTAACTATCTCCTAATCTAATGCAGATATTGAATTGAAACTTCACATGTGTCTTTGGGGTTATAAAACTAGTTGATAGCAGCAAGTCCCATAACTCTGACCTTCATTTTGGCCAAATTATGCCCCCTTTTGGACTTAGAAAATCCTGGTTAAAGTTTTGCGTGCAAGTACATACAGCTATTACTAAAAGGCATATAGATTTGAAACTTATTTTTTCTTTTTCTAGATCAATTACCAACCTCACTGTGTCAAGTCCCATAACTCTGACATATATTTTGGGCAAATTATTCCCCCTTTTGGACTTAGAAAATTCTGGTTAAAGTTTTATATGCAAGTTACTATCTCCAAAACTAATGCAGATATTGAATTGAAACTTCACATGTGCCTTCGGGGTTATAAAACTAGTTGATAACAGCAAGTCCCATAACTCTGACCTTCATTTTGGTCAAATTATGTCCCCTTTTGAACTTAAAACTCTTTTGATATTTAACCTTTTTGGGTAATATTTTCCTGCTTCTGGACAATATTTTAAATCGTCGAGCTAGGCTGTCTTACGGACAGCTCTTGTTTTTTATTCCAGTGCTACTTATAACTAATTGTTTATATTTCTCATGAAGATAAATGAATAAAATATGAAAAGATATCTTATGTCATTTTATATCTGATTGTAACATGATACTTTTGCGAATATTTGAAAAAAAAATCTAAATTTTAAATGATACAATTAAACTTCTTTCTGCTCTTCTACAATAATGACTAAAATTCTAAATTGTTGTAATCATTTATGTTGGAGAGTCTGGGTAGGATGTGTGGTGGTGTAAAACATATTTCATTTTGTAGGGTTGAGCTTTTTTTGATAATTTAATATTGCTCATGTTTGATTTAACAGACGAACTTAAGGTATGGGGAGAGAGAGAGAGTGATATCTGATGAGGCTATGGATCCATGGTAATGTAGTTTAAAAGTCACACTCCCAATCTCCGGACGTCGATCTAAAAAATTTCCATCCGTAAATACTGTGTGCTAAGACAATCTACATTTCTGAAACTTTACTTAAAGTAATTTATATAAGCCTTTAAATGTTGAAATCTATGTGCATAAACAACAATGTTAGAGGAAAATATGCACACATTTAATTAACAGAAAACTTACGACATGAAACGCACGTGTATTGTTTTCCCGCCAAAATATAATATTTACAGAGTGCTAAATGCGGTATCGGGGTTTTTTTAACCAAGAGGGGAAGGGGCCCGGCCCAGGTCTGTGATTTGGGGAAAAAAATAGCTCAGTATTTGGGCAAAGGGGAATAAAAATCCTGATATAAAATCAATTTTTCGGGAAAACTGCATGATTTAAAAGAGATTTTCTGAGAGGAAGGGGCCTGTTAGGGGCCCATATTTTTTGGAAGGGAAAAAAAACCTGTGTATGTTCATGCATATATCTAATAGCTGCTTTTTCTGTAGTTCAGTTCATGAGATAAATGTATTACATACAGCAATTTAAAATATTTCTTCCATTTCTTATATTCTGGAGCTCACAGTTTATGTTTGGATATTTGTCACTAATAATTACGCCTGTTTCTAGACAAGGTTGAGTTGGACATAAAAATATCATACTGAAATAATGATAATTACGTCAAGAGTTGGACAGAAGAGAAAGTTCAATTATTGCTTAAGGGATCTTGCATAGACAAGTTAATATCACCAGTTCAATACCAGAAGACAATCACTAAGGGTTAAGACTAAATGTAGTAGCTTAAGGGTGCACATATACTTCCTTGCTATTGAGCTAGCTTTTATAGCAATGTGGTAGAGTGTCTGACCTTAGGTGTAAGAGGTCCCGGGTTCGATTTCCGGTCAGGCTTGAAGTATTTTCAGCCTGTTACACAAACACTTCTAATTATAGCACATGTACCAAGGTTTAGTTTCAGAAACTATGGAATGCTGCACTGGACATCATTGATACAGTGTACGAAATTCAGATTTGAATCCAATAGCCCGTTCGGGCTACCAGATTAAAAAATTTCCAAGCCCAACACCAATTTCACTAGCCCGAACTTTAACACCTTAAAATACATAATTTTTGCACCATATAACATTTTGTTTTACAGACATCTCTATGCATGTTTGAAGTAATAAAAAAGACATACAGTATATGTTTGCCATGTTTTTGAAAAATTTTAACTCGAAATACTCCAGTCCAGATCAGCATCGTCAGAATCCAAAAGCATCGGACATGACACTCCTTGCCAAAACGAAATCTAAACTGTTATGCCCGATTTTTTAGGATCCGCACTCGCCAATTACTGCAACTCGGACTGTTGACAATTTGTAAGATGTAATACCGAGTGCTGAATACACATTACACACACGCTGATAGCATAATTTAAGCTCCACCTACTGCAGGTACTTGTGAGATTTTCGCGAGAAGTGTGAAAGCTAATCAAATTATCCGTTACGCTAGAGGTGATTGTGTTCAGCCAATTAGAGCTGCGGTTACGTCTTTGACACTGTGTTTGATTGTCAACATGTAAGAGTGCAAAAACCAATAATTCCATAAGCGTTTCTCAGTCTGGAAAATCACGATGCAGTACTCGATTAATTAGCATGTTTTTTTTAAACAAATGAGGAAAATTCGGTAGCCCAGTCGGGCTTGTACCTGTGGAAAATCGGTAGCCCGAGCTGAAATTTGGTAGCCACGGGCTGTCGGACTACCGTGAATTTCGAACACTGTTGATACTTGTGCCTTTTAACCATAAGAAATTTGAACCTATAAGGAAAGAACAAGTACCAGAATAGCTCACACTTGTTCTCTAATCAAATCTCTGGCAGTCTATCCAACTGAAATAGATTATTTTTACTTATATGTGCAGTAACTTTATGAATGTGCATCTATAGAACTTCTATGGATTTGCTAAACACTTCTGAAAAAAAAGCCTCTTCTGTTGTAGTGACAAATGTGAAGTTCACATACTATAGTAACAGTACAGGCCATGGTGTTCAGATATGAAGAGATGCAGGTCTACATTGTTCAACACAGTGTATGAGGGAAACAGAGTGGATGGCAAGGATAGAAAACATTTCACAAGTAAAAGATCATTTGTATTTAGTACCAGTTTTCTCTAATCCAGCTGCACTTAGATTGTAGAAGAGCTGAATACTTTCAATAAGTGTTTTAAAAGTGGAAGGGAGGTAACCCAGTTTTTAAAAAAGAACACTAAATTGCCCTTGCTTAATTTTATTTTGGTAAACTACAGGGTTTGTTTGTTACAGAAATGTTCACTTAAACATTTAAGTTTCGGATCCAGTATGAACTACATTAGTACAAATAATAGAAAATATTTAAAATAGACCTTGAATAGAAAAAGAAATATAAAATTGTGTATTTTTCTATTGTTCTAGTTTTACAATGATCAAGTTGCCTGTGATGACTGTTCTTGTTGTGGCTCTAGTACCAGCTTTTATAATGTAAGTTGTTCCTTTCATTCCAGATTGGGAATTTTGTTCAGTTCTCATGCAAAATAAGAAACCCTTTACCTTTTTTATTCACAAACGTTGACTGGACACTATATGTATGATCCCAACTGGCTAAAAAATATGTTCTTTAATCCAAAGTTCATCATGTCAGGTACATTATTGATACATGTACATATTTCACCATAAAGGGTTTAAATCTATGAGGAAAGAACATGTTCCAAAACAGCATTAGACCAAGAACACTTTTGATATTACATGTAGCTGTTTTTCAGACTTCTTTCCACATACTAGAACCCTTCGTGTTCTGTGATGCAGAAAGTCTACTGTGAAATCATTAATATTCGTGGGGGACTAATTTTCTTGGATTTTGTTGTTGAGTCAATCAACGAAATTTAATCCCAACGAACAAGTAAAATTCCCATTCATATTATGTTCAAAACTTGAAATCCACAAATTTATATCTCCACAAAATTGCCGTTTTGACCAAAACCACGAAATTTCATGCCCACGAAATTAAATGATCTTATAGTATTAAAATACTAGAGTCATTTTACCATTGTTATATAATTTAGAGGTTAATACGCGACAGAGCCGGGCCGGAAGGTGGTTATCGGCGGAGAAAATTAATAATGGCCCGAGGACTTTAGTCCGTGTATTAATGTTTTTAATACATACTGGGTACGTTTGGTTGCATTACAACTCCTGTGTGGAGTCCTGAAGCTAGTTTTCAGTGGATAAATAGTTTGGGGGTACTTTTGTCACAAAATCTGTGTTTAGTCGTACCTGGAAGGAATTATAGTGTCAATATGGGGAAAATGCAAGTGAGTGCACTAAACTTATTCTTGCACATTTAGACAAATTACAGACTTTCTTGATGGTAAGGAGCGCAGTAAATTCATATTTATGTACCTACCAAACTCATTAAATGGTTTGCCATTCTACAAATATGAAATAACACATGCTATTTTCTCATATTCTCAGGGGCTTAAGGGGTTGTTTTATTCCCAGTAACAGATTAAATATTTGAGAAACAGTATGTGGGGGTAATTTTGTAGAAAATTTACTTGTCTTTCAGACGGAGCCATTACATGTTACAGAAATTATCCCATTGAATTATTTTGTTATAGTATTTGATTCTACCCTCACAGAAATGGACAAAGAGTTTCCTGTATTCCCGTGGATTTAGATTTGTCTCTTCGTCACCAACAACTTGTAGAATTTAAACATCAAAATTACCATGGTGTAATAAAAATATATATTCTGTATTAAATGCATCAAGAAATACATGTATGACAATCAATTGCATAGTGAATAATTTAAAGCAATTTTGCTTACACCTCAAGAAAAATTTTCAGTGTGTCTGTTTTGTACCATACCTGTGTAGAAGATAACAAACATTATATGATTTGACAATTTTAAGGCAAAAACACGAGAATATGAAAAACCCTGAGAATACAAGAAACAGGTATAATTTGAGCCATTCCATGAAAAAAACTGCAGTTTTCTTAGCAGTAGATCTGTGTTTATGAAAAGCAGTCATAACATTTTCACTGAGAAGAAACCTAGAACTTTGTCGGAATTTTGATATTGTGTGGTGCAAATCATGCTTTTTTACACCACATACCCTAACACTGTTGAAACTCAGAATTCTAGCTCCAATGTAAAGTATGTGTATGTCCTATTTTATTACTAAAAACCAAGCATTGTAATTCTGCGATAAAAAACAGTTTAACGTGTAGACCAGTGACAGACCATTATGACATCCAGTAAATGACTCCAACGTCCGCTAGGTTGCCATGTTGAAAGCACACTGACCATGATAACATTTTATGTAGCCATTGGTTTCACGCGCATATGTTCACCGGGCGGATTATGATTATGAGTTTTTTGCCCAGGCCGATAAGTGATAATCAGTGCGTGAACGCAATAACCTGCTAAAATCATTCATTTTTATTACTATATATAGTAACATGTATTAAACCAGGCTTTGAATTCTATATATATATAATGTCAGACATAATGCTTTAATAGTATCATCAGTCTTTTGCACACTTGTTTCTGATCAGTCTGTCTGGTAGTCTATCCAACTGAGGTAGATTATTTTCACTAATTTGTGCAGTAACTTTTTGAATGTGCATCTTTAGATCTTCTATGGATTTGCTAAACATTTTAGAAAAAAATATCTCTTTTTTTTTTCTTTTTTTTGTAGTGAAAACTGTGAAGTATCAGTGCAGACCATGAAGTTCAGAAATGAAGAGATGCAGGTCTAAATTGTTGAACACAGTGTTCGAGGGAAACAATGGATGGCAAGCATAAAAAACATTTCACAAGTAAACAGATCATTTGTATTTAGAACCAGTTGCCTCAAATCCAGTTGCACTTAAGAGCTGTAGGAGGGCTGAATACATGCAATAAGTTCTTTAGAAATAAAAATATTACAGTTGAAGGGAGGTAACTCAATTAAAAAAAAGACTACCAAATTGCCCTTGCTTAATTTTATTGTGGTAAACTACATTGTTTTTAAAGAAATGTTCACTTACACATTTAAGAAACAAATCACATTTTTAAGTTTCTGTTCCAATAAGAACTACATTAATACAAATAATGAAAAATATTTATAATAGCACTTGAATAGAAAAAGAAATATAAAATGTAAGTATTTTTCTGTTGTTTCAGTTTCTCCTGATCAAGTTGCCTGTGATGGCTGTTCTTGTTGTGGCTCTAGTACCAGCTTAAGCTGAACTCTGTTTTATAGTGTAAGTTGTTCCTTCCATTCTAGATTGGGACTTATGTCCCCATTCCCATGTCCCAGGTAAAATAAGAACTTACCTTCTGTTATTCACAAACATTAAAATGGGCTCTATGATCCCAACAGACCAGAAAAATGTGTTCTTTAAGCCAATGTCCATAATCTCGGGTACATCATTGATTTTTGTGCCTATTTGACTATAAGAGGTTTAAATCTATCAGGAAAGAACTTGTACCAAACAGCATTAGTCTAAGAACACTTCCCTGTTGGAACCTGTCTTGATATTACATTAGCTGCTTTTCAGACTCCTTTCCACATACTAGAACCCTTTGTGTTCTCTGATGCAGAAAAGTTTGTTTGAAGCCCGCCCTTTGAGTCATTTTACTATAGTTGTATAACCCCAGATTTATTGATGGTACCTTTGAATTCTATGTATATAATGTAGGACATAGTGCTTTAATATCATCAGTATTTTACAAACTTGTTTTCTGATCAAATGTCTGGCAATCTGTGCAACTGAAATAGATTATTTTCACCACTTTGTGCAATAGATTTATAAATGTGCATCTATAGAACTTGTATGGATTCGCTGAACATGTTTTAAAAAATACCTCTTCTTTTGTAGTGAAATCTGTGAAGTAAGAGTACAAACCATGAAGGTTGGAAATGTAAAGATAAATTGTTCAACAAGGTATACGGGTTAAAACCTAGTGGATTGCAAGCGCAGTAAACATTTTTACAAGTAAACAGGTCATTTTTATTTAGAACCAGTTTCCTCTAATCCAGCTGCTTTCACAGTTGTAGAAGAGCTGAATACATGCAAGAAGAATAAAGAGAGTACAAATGAAGGGAGGTAACTCGGTTTTAAAAAAGAACCTGCTTTTATGCCGGTAAACTTTAGGGCTTTTTACAGAATGTTAAGAAACAAATCACACTTTTAAATTTCTGTTCCAGTATCAACAACATTAGTCCAAATAATAATAAAAAAAATCGTAATAGCACTTTGATAGAAAAAGAAATATATTTTTTTTGTATTTTTCTATTTCTCTAGTTTTACCTGATAAAGTTGCCTGAGATGACTGTCCTTGATGTGGCTCTAGTACCAGCTTAAGCTGAACTCTGTTTTATAGTGTAAGTTGTTCCTTCCATTCCAGATGGTAACTTTTGTCCCCTTCCCATGCAAAATAAGAAACCTTAATCTTCTGTTATTCACAAACATTGACTGGACACTATGATCCCAACTGACTAGAAAATATGTTCTTTAATCGGAAAACCCTACATTTCAGACTTCTGTCCACATGCAACATCCCTTTGTATTCTCTGATGCATTTTACCATTGTTATACAACCCCAGATTTGTTGATTTTATGTTTATAATGTCAGATATAATGTTTATTACATACTTTTTCCCTAATGGAATGTCTGGCATTCTATCCAACTGAAATAGTGTGTGCATCTATAGAATTTTCTCTGGATTTGCTCAACATTTTTCTTTAAAATGCCTCTTCTTTTTATAGTGAAATCTGTGAAGTAACAGTACAGATCATGAATAAATGCAGGTCTGGATTGTTCAACACAGTGTATGAGAGAATCATAGTGGATGACAAGCATAGAAAACATTTCACAAGTAAACAGATCATTTGCATTTAGAACCATTTTCTTCTAATCCAGCTGCACTGAGTTATGTAGGAGAGCTGATTACATGCAGTATTCTTTTTTTAAATAGGAATATTACAGTTAAAGGGAGGTAACTCAATTAAAAAAGAACACTAAATTGCCCTTGTGGTAGACTACAGGGTTTCTTTTCACAGAAATATTCACTTGAATATTTAAGAAACAGATCACATTTTATGTTTCTGTTTCAGTATCAACTACATTGGAACAAATAAAAGAAGGTTTAGGGACATCTTGATAACTTTTTGATAACTTGTCAACCACTGCAAAATATCAGGTAAGAAAATAAGACTTTCCGCTGAACAGTTAAGGCTAGATCTACATAAGCATGTGGCTGAAGGTCTCCATACACCTACAAACAAGCCATTATTCATACCCTATATTTATAGTTCTGTTCTTTCTCTTTATGTCATTTGTCTTTTAAAGATTTGTGTCTGACAGTCTGTCCGTAAACCTTGAATTCCCTTTTTAGCTCCACTATTGAGAGAATAAGGGTGCTATTCTACTTGTTCGGCGTGAGCTTTCTTGGTTAAAGTTTTTTGGCAACCTTTGTTTTTCTTTGTTAATATTGCTTATTAGTCCCCTACTGGTTGAAAACCAGTTTCGGGGACTATAGGAATGTGCTTTTCCGTCCATCCGTCCATCTGCAATTTCGTGTCCTGTCCATAACTCTGTCATCCATGAAGCGATCTTAATATTACTTGGCACAAATGTTCCCCATGATGAGACGATGTGTCATGCCCAAAACCCGGACCCCTAGCTTAAAGGTCAAGGTCACAATTCGAAGTCAAAGGTCAACATGGCTTTTTTCCTGTCCGGTCCTTAACTCTGCCATCCATGAAGGGATTTTAATATTATTTGGCACAAATGTACCTCATAATAAGATAATATGTCATGCACAACTTTCAGACCCCTAGCTCAAAAGTCAAGGTCACACTTGGCAATCAAACATTAACATCGCATGAACAGGGTCTGTTTCGTGTCCAGTCCACAACTCTGTCATTCATAAAGGGATTTTAATATCACTTGGCACAAACGTTCCCCATGATGAGACGACGTGTCATGCGGAAGTCCCGGACCCCTGGCTTAAAGGTCAAGGTCACAATTGGAGGTCAAAGGTCAACAGGGCTTTTTTCCTGTCCGGTCCATAACTCTACCATCCATGAAGGTATTTTAATATTACTTGGCACAAATGTTCCCCATAATAATAGGACGTGTCATGCGCAAAACCCGGACCACTATCTCAAAGGTCAAGGTCACAATAGGAGGTCAAAGGTAAATAGGGTGTTTTTCCTCTCCAGTCCAGAACTCTGTCATCCATCAAGGGATTTTAATATTACTTGGCATAAATGTTCCCCATGATGAGACAATGTGTCATACCCAACACCCAGAACCCAAGTTTAAAGGTCAAGGTCACACTTGGAAATCAAAGGTCAATAGGACATTTTTCCTGTCCGGTGTATACTTTGTCATGCAAAACAGGATTTAAATATTACTTGGCACAAATGTTCATCACTATGAGACGGAGTGTCATGCACAAGAACCTTGTCCCTAGGCGAAGGTCAAGGTCACACATAGAGGCCAAAGGTCAGATACAAGAATGATTGTCTGGAACATTTCTTCTTCATGCATGGAGGGATTTTGATGTAACTTGGCATAAATGTTCACTACCATGAGACAGATTGTTGTGCGCAAGAACCAGGTCCCTAGGTATAAGGTCAAGGTCATACTTAGAGGCCAAATGCCAAATTCAAGAATGACTGTCCGGAGCATTTCTTCTTCATTCACGGAGGGATTTTGATGTAACTTGGCACAAATGTTCACCACCATGAGGCACCGTTGTTTTTAGAATTATGTCCCTTTGTTTTTACTATAAATAGCTTATATTGTAACTTATTTATTACAGGCCGTAGGGAAAAATTGAGACCAGTTTTCTGTTGTACAACATGCATGTTACATCCAATTTTTAGGTGTATTTTGACTTATATCTACCTGGTAAAGAGGTTTGTGTGGACTTATATAGAATTTTTTTTTCTTTAATATAAATAACTTATATGTTACCTTTTTGATAATCGGCCAAAAAAATGCTATATGAAAACAACTACAGGCTTTTATATATACAAATTTTAATCCAAGTGTTTTGTTATAACACATTGTATAAATAGTACAATATTGTTTATACATTATTGACAGATATCAGTTCATTATGTTATACTGCAGTAGAGAAAATTAGGTGCCTTCCAGTTGGGGACTTTGTATTGCATGGCAATACTTCATTCACTTGTTTCTTCGTGTTACTTCACATTAACATTGTTCAGCATTTTGGACAACCTTTGTTTTTCTGTCATATCTTTGTTACTATTGCTTATACCTTACTGTAAGTTCACATAAACATTGTCCAGCATACAAACAAAGTATTTGCAGGGGCTGGGCCCATTATACCCAAGGTCAAGGTACCCAAGGTATTACACTTGGGTTAAACTTATGGTTAAAGTTTTTTTGGCAACCTTTGTTTTTCTGTCATATCTTTGTTGCTTATATCTTACTGTGATTTCACATAAACATTGTCCAGTGTACAAACAAAGTATTTGCAGGGGCTGGGCCCATTATACCCAAGGTCAAGGTCACTAAGGTATTGTACTTGGGTTATTTTTAAGGTTAAAGTTTTTTGACAACCTTTGTCAACTTTTTCTGTCGTATCTTTGTTGCTATTGCTTATATCTTACTGTAAGTTCACATAAACATTGTCCAGCATACAAACAAAGTATATGCAGGGGCTGGGCCTATTATACCCAAGGTCAAGGTCACCAAGGTGCTATACTTAGGTTATTTTTAAGGTTAAAGTTTTTCGGCAACCTTTGTTTTTCTGTCATATCTTTGTTGCTATTGCTTATATCTTACTGTGAGTTTACATAAACATTGTCCAGCATACAAACAAAATATTTGCAGGGGCTGGGCCCATTATACCCAAGGTCAAGGTCACCAAGGTGTTGTACTTGGGTTATTTTTAAGGTTAAAGTTTTTTGACAACCTTTGTCAACTGTCATATCTTTGTTACTATTGCTTACATCTTACTGTAACTTCACATAAACATTGTCCAGCATAGAAACAAAGTGTGTGCAGGGGCTGGGCTTATTGTAGTCAAGGTCAAGGTCACCAAGTTGTTATACTTGGAATTATTTTCATGTTAATTTTTTTCGAAAGCTTCGTTTATAGACATATCTTTGGTACTTTAAAAGATAATGACTTGAAATTAAAAATATTTCTTTATAATCATCATCTACATGTGTGGTTTCAATCCCCATAACTCTAATTGTATTCTATAAAAAAAAAAACGATATGTGATGCCCAACACCCAGATCCCTAGTCCAAAAATCAAAGCCACACTTGGAGGTGAAAGGTCAGTAGGGTTTCTTTCTTGTATGGTCAATGACCCTGTCATTCAGCAAGGGATTTTAATATAAATTTGCTCAAATGTACCTCATAATGAGACAATGGCTTATGCAACACTCTTATTCCTATTTCTTAGGTCAAGGTTACAGTCGGAGGTCAAAGGTCAGTAAGTTTTTTTTAGCTCATCTGAATTAAGGGTGAGCTATTAGAATGGGTTGGATGGTAAGGGGTCCGTCATCCATCGTCCGTCGTCCACATTTTTACTTAAACATCTTCTCCTCAGAAACTAATGGTCTGAATAACACCAAATTTGGTCTGTAGCATCCTGTTGAGGTCCTTTATTGAGGTTTGTTCAAATGGGGACATTTGTCTCCTTTTAGGGGCCGCTAGGGCTAAAAACAGAAAAATATTTAAACAACTTCTTCTCATGAAACGCTTGATGGATCTGCATCAAACTTGGTCTGTAGCATCATTATGAAGTCCTTTCCCAAATTTGTTCAAATGGGGGCACTTGACCTCTTTAAGGGGCTGCTAGAGCTAAAAATAGAAATACCTTTAAACAGCTTCTTAACATGAACTGCTAGATTGATTTTCATAAAACTAACTTTAGCATCATTATATGAAACTCTTATCAAGTTTGTTCAAATGGGGGCACTGGCCCCTAGAGCTAAAAATAGAAATACCTGTAAATGACTTCTTTTCATGAACTGCTTGATGGATCTTCATCAAACTTGGTCTGTAGCATCATTATATGGTCCTCTCCCAAGTTTGTTCCAATTGGAGGGGGGGGGGGGGGGGGGTCTGTAGCATCATTTTATAGTCCTTTACCAAGTTTGTTCAAATGGGGGCACTTGGCCCCTTTTAGGGGCTGCTAGAGCTAAAAATAGAAAAACCTTTAAATGACTTCTTCTGATGAACGGCTAAATGGATCTTCATCAAACTTTGTCTGAGGCATCATTATAAGCTCCTACAAATTTATTAAAATGGGGGCACTTGGCCCCTTTTAGGGTCCTCTAGAGCTAAAAATAAAAATATGTTTAAACGACTTCTTATCATGAACCGCTTGATTGATCTCATTGAACTTGGTCTGTAGCATCATTATATGGTCCTCTCCGAAGTTTTTTCAAATGGGGGCACTTGGAGCTAAAAATAGAAATACCTTTAAACCACTTCTTCTCATGAAACGCTTGATGGATCTTCATCAAACTTGGTCATCAAACTTGGTCTGTAGCATCATTTTAAGGTCCTTTTCCAAGTTTGTTCAAATGGGGGCACTTGGCCCCTTTTAGGGGCTGCTAGAGCTAAAAATAGAAAACACTTTAAACAACTTCTTCTCCTGAACCGCTTGATGGATCTTCATCAAACTTTGTCCGTAGCATCATTAGAAGGTGCTCTCCTAAGTTTATGCAAATGGGGGCACTTGGCCCCTTTTAGGGGCCACTAGGGCTAAAAATAGAGAAACCTTGAAAGGACTTCTTCTCATGAACAGCTGGATTGATCTTCATCAAATTTGGACTGTAGCATCATTATGAAGTCTTCTCCCAAGTTTGTTCAATGGGGGCACTTAGCCTCTTTAAGGGGCCACTAGAGCTAAAAATAGAAATACTGTAAAATCATTTAATTTCATGGGCATGAAATTTCGTGGTTTTGTTCATAATGGCAGTTTCTTGGGCATATGAATTCGTGGATTTCAACTTTTGAACATAAAATATATGGGAATTTTTCTTGTTCGTTGGGATTAAATTTCGTGGATTGACTCAACCACGAAATCCATGAAAATTAGTCCCCCACGAATATTTATGATTTCACAGTACCTTTAAACAACTTCTTAACATCAATCACTGGATTGATCTTCATCAAACTTAGTCTTTAGCATCATTATATGAACCTCTATCAAGTTTGTTCAAATGGGGGCACTTGGCCCCTTTTAGGGGCCTCTAGAGCTAAAAATAGAAATACCTGTAAACGACTTCTTCTCATGAATTACTTGATGGATCTTCATCAAACTTGGTCTGTAGCATCGTTATATGGTCCTCTCCCAATTTTGTCCAGGAACGGCCTGTGGCCAAAACTATGAAGGGCATCTAACTTCACTCCACTCATAGTAAAAGGAGAGGGGCGATTGAAATGGGGTTGTGGGGCTGGAGAGAAACACCAGCCAGTACCAATACAAAACAGACAAAAACAAGTTTAAATAGGGACATCGCCTCGGAATGGTCAGTAACATATATAAAGGAAACTGGGGATTTAAATGTGTTTAAGTTATGCCAAAACACATGTGAAGGTGTTGCTTTAAACAAAATGATTGCAGTATATTTTTCCTCTCTTGTTTGTCTGCTACGAACTTGCTTCAAGTAACAATACTGCTCAACAGACAATAATTAAGTATTTGTATCAACCTTTAACCTTAAAAAAGAATTTCAGTCACTGTTTAAGAGGAATCCCAATATACATATGTATATATTTAGTTTTGCAATGCATTCATGATTGACTGCAGTAGATTAGTGTCTTTATGAATCAATTGAATGTGTTGTCTTTCAACTAATGTAACATCTGTTAGATACATTTTAACAGGTATACACAATAAATATATACTTAAAGACTATAGTGTTTAAACATCAATTAAATATAGAATTTTTTTTGTAGTTTCTAGAATGCAATGACTTTATCATTCATCAAATCATTTGTATTCATTAACTGTTCAAAGCTCTTTCTAGATTAAGAACTGATTTCTAGTATTACTAAGCAGAATCCTTTATTTTGATGCAAGTTGACATGAACTTTTTAGAAGGAAGAAACATTTCCAAAGGATTTTACAGGAAAGTGAAGTACTTCTTTTTCATTATGCCCCCGAAGGGAGGCATATAGTTTTTGAACCGTCTGTCTGTCGGTCTGTCGGTCTGTCAGTCTGTCGGTCTGTCGGTCTGTCCGCATTTTTCGTGTCCGGTCCATATCTTTGTCATCGATGGATGGATTTTCAAATAACTTGGCATGAATGTGTACCACAGTAAGACGACGTGTCGCGCGCAAGACCCAGGTCCGTAGCTCAAAGGTCAAGGTCACACTTAGACATTAAAGGTTATTGCATTGATGGGCGTGTCCGGTTCATATCTTTGTCATCGATGGATGGATTTTCAAATAACATGGCAGGAATGTGTACCACAGTAAGACGACGTGTCGCGCGCAAGACCCAGGTCTGTACCTTAAAGGTCAAGGTCACACTTAGACATTAAGGGATAGTGCATTGATGGGCGTGTCCGGTCCATATCTTTGTCATCGATGGATGGATTTTCAAATAACTTGGCATGAATGTGTACCACAGTAAGACGACGTGTCGCGCGCAAGACCCAGGTCCGTATCTCAAAGGTCAAGGTCACACTTAGACATTAAGGGATAGTGCATTGATGGGCGTGTCCGGTCCATATCTTTGTCATCGATGGATGGATTTTCAAATAACTTGGCATGAATGTGTACCACAGTAAGACGACGTGTCATGCGCAAGACCCAGGTCCGTAGCTCAAAGGTCAAGGTCACACTTAGATGTTAAAGGTCTTTTTTCATGTTAGTGCATTGATGGGCGTGTCCGGTCCATATCTTTGTCATTCATGCATGGATTTTAAAATAACTACGCATAAATGTGTGACACAGTAAGACGACGTGTCGCGCGCAAGACCCAGCACCGTAGGTCAAAGGTCCTAAACTCGAACATCAGCCATAACTATTCATTTAAAGTGCCATCGGGGGCATGTGTCATCCTATGGAGACAGCTCTTGTTAAATATATATTTTTGTCATTTTACACCAATTTCAGACTTCATGTATATAAATCAATACCTTTTACAATTAAAATGAAGAGTATGATCACACATAGCAATACCTCATTAAATCTAATGAAATTTAATTAAGTTGCATGGAATTAAAGATCAGTAAACCATACTATAAAGAATGTGTGTTTTTTCTTATAATAACTTATTTTATTTCTCTGATTAATTTTTAGATGTTTAAAAGAGGGTCAGTGCAGAACGCGCGTCGAAAAATAATACTCACTATTATACTGACAGCTGGGCTTACCGTGTTATTCGTATTGGTGATCAAAAATTACTCTAATTTAGCTATTTTTGAAAAGGAAAAACACTCGCTTGACTCGCACTTTGTGTCCAGACAAGTTCAAGGTAATCATGCTTTTCGGAAATCTTTGTTTCTTCATGAAAAACGAAACGTTAGCAGAAGTCCTAGAAAAACCTACATCGTTAATACTCCATACTGCAAGATTCCGAATTTTCATCCATTTCACCCGAGGATTAAAAAGTTTGTCCAGATTTTGGAGCCAGCCAGGTGCAAATGGAATGCACCTCTTGTGTATCAAAGTGGATATTATTTAACAGTCAATCTGAGGGCAGCCAAACTGCCTCCTTATAGTAACAATGTGAAATTTTGCACATACAAACCAATATATCGTCCAGCCATTCTACCCACACATAAAAATTTCATATGGTACGGAGAAGAGAGTGCTCCATTCAATATTTCAACCAAAGTTCCATATGAATTTGTGCGTGTGAACTGTTATGATAAGCAAAATAATTGTCTGTATTTTAATTTTCATGCATTTGTTCAAAATAATGTGCATTTATACAATATGTTCAAACGACGCTTGGAAATGCATTTGAAAGAAAAAGTGTTGAAGAAGTATATGAATGTAATGTTAGTTGGAATTGATTCTCTATCCAGATTGAGCTTCATGCGTCAAATGGTAAAAACTAGAGCATTCCTTAAAGAAAACCTTTCAGCCTTTGATATGATGGGGTACAATAAGGTTGGGGATAATACATTTGTTAATATTGTGCCTTTGACACTGGGAAAATTTTTTGAAGAAATTCCATGGAATAGAAATAAAACCTTTGATGAATTTAAATTCATTTGGAAACAGTTTGAGGAGAAAGGATATCGGACCCTTTTTGCCGAAGACCGACCTGATATATCTGCATTTGATTTCATGAAGAAAGGGTTCAGTACCCCACCTTGTGAGCATTATTATCGCCCAATGAGTATAGCCATGTTTAATGAGGAAGGTCATTGGACAAAAAACCATACTTGTTTTCAGGACAGACTGGAAGTTGAAATAATTCTTAATTATACTTATGATTTTGTTGATACTTATAGAAACAATGCACAGTTTTCTTTCACATTTCTATCTGGTGTAACCCATGATAATCAAAATGGTGCTAGTGAAATTGATGATATTTATTACAATTTTTTCAAACGTTTACATTGCAACGATCTCATCCAAAATACTGTTATATTTTTCTTTAGTGACCATGGTATTAGATACGGCTCTGTACGGGAAACATTTATTGGTAAACTTGAGGAAAGACTGCCTCTTATGTATTTAATAGTCCCCGAATGGCTTCGCAAATCATATCTAAGTTTATCAAGTGCCTTATACATTAACCAAAATCGATTGGCATCACCTTTTGATGTGTACAAAACGTTAAAAGATATTCTGTTTTTTGACGGATTAACAAAGCCAACAAATGAAAGTTCTCGTGGAGTAACTTGGTTCAGAGAAATCCCGTATACCAGCTCCTGTGAATCAGCTGGTATCGCGCCTCACTGGTGTACATGTCTTCAACATAAAAAAGTAAAAGTCAACAACCCAGAAGTTGTTAATGCCAGCAATGTAGTGTTAAAAGAAATTAATAAGCTTTTATTTCAATACGAGTCTCTCTGTGAAGAATTGTCCATTTACGAGATTAAAGATGCTATACATATTTATGGATCAGATTCGATTATTATGGGTTCTAAGGGCAACATTTATGATATTACTCTAGAACATGATTTGAAAAATAAAAGAAAAGAATCAACAGAGTATGTTCAAGTTACAATTGAGACCATTCCCGGCCATGCACAGTTTGAGGCTACAGTTCAAGTAGAGTTACTTAAAAAGCACAATGTCATGCATTACAGACTGTCCGGTGATATCAGCAGAATAAACATGTATATGAAACAATCCTCCTGTGTGGAAGACTTCCATTTAAAAAAATTTTGTTTCTGCAAATGAACATGGAAACTGGAAAATTAAAGCTCCTGAAGTTCAGGTTGCATACAAAGGCAGTGATTGGAGCGGTATTTGTCAGGTTAGACCACTTTGCAATTGATCCAGGCCTGATTCTCAGTCACAACTGATATCCTGACTAGTGTTCACTGTTGATTACGTTATATTTATATTTTGACAACTTTGGTTGTTTGTGTTACGGCGACACTTACACAATGCCTGTATGTTTAAAGCCAACCCATGACAACTGTGTCAGGAAGTTGACTCGATGGCCCGGTGGTAAGAACATTGGACTAGTACCCGAGCGAACCAAGTTCAAATCCTGCCACAGGCAGCTGGGATTTTTTGTCATAAAATGCTATGCTATTTGATTTGTTGCAATTAAAAGTAGAAAAAATTGCTTCAAGTCTTACTTGAAATAACTAAAGAAATACTTAAATAAATTTAAACTTGGAAAAAAACTGTTTTAATGCATATTGTTTACTTTTCCATCAAATGTTTAAAAGGGAAAGAGTCAAACAAAGGACAATGGTGTCATGTGGTCGACTTTGTAAACAGTGTTTTCCATGTCATCTTTTTACAGCTATTAATAGACAGCATTTGAAATGTAATGTGATTATGTCAGATCACAAAAGGGGCATGTCTTTTGTACAAACCAAAGAGAAAAATGCAGTATGAAAAAGTGTAAATTCAGTGAATACATTTACATTTTTGTGCCCCCTCCACGCACCCCCCCCCCCCCCCATCCCACTCCGTGAATTGTGGGGGCATAGGATTTGGTCTTGTCCATGCGTCCGTCCAATGTTTGTGATGTGCATAGCTCAAATAGTATTTGATATAAATTGATGAAACCTTACACAAGTCTTTATGATAGTATGAACTATTCACCTCCTATTTTTTGTCTGCCTCCGCCTCCTATTTCCAGAGTAATGGCCCCTGAAATAGTCAGAAATGCACATTCTCACCTTGTGACGCGCCTAGCTCAAAAAGTATTTCATATAAACTGATGAAAACTTGCATGAGTCTCTATCATGATATGAACTTGCGCATCTCTTATGTTTCGTCTGGTTTCAATCCCAACTTTTTAAGTTATTGCCCCTGAAATAATAAAGAAATGCACATTTTCACTTAATGACATGCCTAGCTCAAAATGTATTTGATGTAAATTCATTAAACCTTGCTTGAGCCTTTATCATGATGTGACTTTGCACTTTTTGGCATTCTTCTTGAGAATCTTAGCGCTTATTACAGAGTTATGGCCCTTGAACTCATAGCTCAAAAAGTATATTGCCTAGAATAATGAATCCTTTACCGGTATGTTAAATGTTTGTTGAGGCTGTGCCCCCTTAAGACAGCAAACATTTGAGTTATTGCCCCTTATTTGTGATGTACCAGTGGGGGGCACACCCTGTGCCCTACAGACACATTCTAGTTTGAATATGTTTTTTGTTGTACACTGCAGAAAAAAATGACAAAAAAACAGCTACCAATGCGAGAGATCTTAGCACTTTGTACTGGATTCTGGAGGTGACATATTTTCTTCTTACAAGCTTTACATGTATTATCTGCAACGGAGATGGACTGTGTACCATTATATTTAAGTTTTATACTTGTATTCATAATATTGATTGCTGAAACAAAATATATAATAATACAACTGACCCATATAATGCAAGTTATATGCTTAGTATTACATTTGTTTATTGTAACAAAAACATTAGGGCTTATTTAGTTGTCTGTTTTCAAGCTTCCCTGTAGTTGCAATATGTGTCATGGAAAATGATTTAAAAGCAATTATTTATCAAGACTGATATGTGTTTTCTATTTCATTAAGATTTGCGCAATTTCATTTCAGTTTTAACACTACCCCTTGTAATTTTCCCAGTTTTTAGAAATAGAGTATTATTAATTTTCCCAAAATGGACAGGCACTTCCTAATATTTGTAAAAAAAAAAAAAAAGCCCTGATTACAAAATATATTTAATAAAATATATTTCATTAAAATTAGTGATATCTTTGAATATGCTGTATTTTAAGATATAAAAAGGTACATTCAATGCAAATTAAGGATATCACAATGAAAAATATAAGATATTACGACATATTGAATGACCCCATAAATACTGTCCATATTGTAACAAAATTATAGTAAATGATTTTGTTATCATTATCATTTCAAGGACAGTGTCTCAAGTTGCTGATAATATTTTAAGGTGTTTGTATTTATCACAAGTTATAGAAAAGTCAAAATGGAAGTTACATACAACATTAATGATAAAACTTTAGAAGTAACGGAGGAAATGAAAGATGCTTTTGCTAAAGATGGATACATAATAGTTAGGTAATATTTGAGAATGTTTTGTGTTTTATGTTACATGGCAAGTATAATGCGAGCTTTTACAAAAAGTAAACAGTTATAGTGATCAGTGCTATTTGTATTTGAGACTGATTGAATTGTTAACTGTCGACTCATTTTCAACTTATTGTCTGACTGCTTTCATGATTGTAACTGTGAACTCTATTTTAACCCTTGTCCTGCTAAATTTCTATAATGAACTTGTCCATCTTTCAATTTGGACAGTACCATTAACTGTTAAAAGGGGTGCTTACCAAAAAGATACTGACTGAATGGCGAGCAGTGCAGATCATGATCAGATTGCATGGATGTTCAGGCTGATTATCATCAAAGGCAGAATCAGTCGTATCTAGCATGATATTAAGGGTTAAATATTATTACAAATGAACTACATATTGTTGATCCGCAGTTGACTCTTACTGACATATGACTTGAAATATATAAACTAGTCATTGATGATGTTGGTACAGTGTAAATATAATATGTATGTGTTGCCATGTTCTGATGGATCATTTTATCCTCAGACCTACCAGTTTTGTTGAAATGAGTTCTGTGAAATGTATGAAGTATATTAAAGGTAAATGCTAACATGCCATAAGTTGATTCAACTCTATAGCTACAACAAATATTTAAGAAATGAAATTATTTTTTTCGGTGTTCATGCGAAATGAACAACAGAATAGGATCGGCAAATCAGTGAATCTCGCTAGCGATTCATGTTTAATTTGCCGATCCTATTCTATCGTTCATTTCGCATGAACACAGAAAAAAATAGTTTCATTTCTTATATTTACATTATATTTCCCTTCCATTTGTAGACAAGATAATATTATATATTGCACATATTTTGTGGCATTTAACATTAAAATCAGCTTCCCGGCCATTCTGTTCACCACACGGAACAACTGCGACGTCATCTAAGGAACGTTCTCCCTGACTATACGTGGACATCGTCAAAACAGCAGTTGGTTATCACTAAGTAGCGATGACGTAAATTTCGCGCCTTTCCTTTTGCTGTTCATGCGAAATGAACGTCATAATTTTCAATGGAAAAGAATAGGGCGAATGTAAATATTTATAAATGAATAACAAAGGAAATTGAAAATATGCAAGGTAGCAAGGTACTTCTAATAATTAAACAGGGGTAGTTAGTAACTAATGCATACATTCATTTATAACACTGTTGTGGAAATTTCCTATTTTGGTAAAACCCTTTTGACAGCAGATAATGTCTTTGTACATGATAAAAGTGAATGCATTGCATCTGTGATGCTAGAATGACTCAATTTGTATACAAAAAAAACTTTTAAGTAAAGTCATAGCAGACCCAGTGAATTGATTTTGTTCTTTTCAGAAAGTTATTTGAAAATGAGGAACTTGTGAAAATGAAGAGAAATTATGAGGAGGGTGAAGATTATCACAAGTTTAAGTTTATGGTCAGTATAATTATGTGACATTATTCGTAGGACTGATAGTAATATACCTGTATATAAGTATTTTCATTTTTGTTTTATTCAGATTTTGTATTTACGATGCCACACACGTTTCACTGTAAGAATTTTTTATGATTTTCGAAATGACAGCACAGTCGAAGCATTGTTTCAGTTTTTGTATCACTAGGTAGGATGTACTGTAGGCGAAGAAAACCAACAACAGGTACTGGAATAAGTTAGTCCTGAAGTTAAAGACATCAAATTTAATCATTATTAATCTCTAAAATTAATGTACATGTAAATATTATGTTGCATCAACACAAAATACAATCATTATTTATTGTCATTCAGACAATTTTTCATAAAGCATCCCCTAAATGAATTTGCCTTCCAATGAATTAAATATAGAATAGAAACATCTTCCGTGCCCTGTTGTAAAAAAAAGTCTACACCAGATATCTGACCTTCAAACCATGATAAATGTATAATGAACTTATTTTTATGCCCCCCTTTGAAAAAGGAGGGGTATATTGTTTTGCAGATGTCGGTCGGTCGGTCTGTCGGTCGGTCGGTCGGAATGTAGACCAATCCGTTTCCGGATGATAACTCAAGAACGCTTGGGCCTAGGATCATGAAACTTGATAGGGAGGTTGGTCATCACCAGCAGATGACCCCTATTGATTTTGAGGTCAGTATGTTAAAGGTCAAGGTCACAGTGACCCTGAACAGTAAAACCGTTTCCGGATGATAACTCAAGAACGCTTGGGCCTAGGATCATGAAAGTTGATAGGGAGGTTGGTAATGACCAGCAGATGACCCCTATTGATTTTGAGGTCAGTATGTTAAAGGTCAAGGTCACAGTGGCCCTGAACAGTAAAACGGTTTCCGGATGATAACTCAAGAACGCTTGGGCCTAGGATCATGAAAGTTGATAGGGAGGTTAGTAATGACCAGCAGATGACCCCTATTGATTTTGAGGTCAGTATGTCAAAGGTCAAGGTCACAGTGACCAGGAACAGTAAAATGGTTTCCAGGCAATAACTCAAGAATGCTTGGGCCTAGTGTCATGAAAATTGATAGTTAGGTTGGCCATGACCAGCAGATGACCCCTATTGATTTTGAGGTCATTAGGTCAAAGGTCAAGGTTACATTGGCCAGGAACAGTTAAATGGTTTCTGATCTTCTTATCCAAAACCATAGGGCCTAGGGCTTTGATATTTGGTATGTAGCAAAATCTAGTGGTCCTCTACCAAGATTGTTCAGATTATTTCCCTGGGGTCAAATATGGCCCCACCCCTAGGGTCACATGGTTTATATAGACTTATATAGGAAAAAACTTTGAAAACCTCTTGTCCAAAACCACAGGGCCTAGGGCTTTGATATTTTGTATATGACATCATCTAGTGGTCCTCTACTAAGATTATTCAAATTATTCCCCTAGGGTCAAATATGGCTCCGCCCTGGGGGTCACATGGTTTACATATACTTATATAGGGAAAAACTTTGAAAATCTTCTTGTCCAAACCACAAAGACTATGGCTTTGGTAATTTGTAATGTAGCAACATTTAGTGGTTCTCTACCAAGTTTGTTCAAGTTATCCCCCTCGGGTCAAATATGGCCATGCCCCAGAAGTCATATGGTTCATATAGACTTATACAGGGAAAAACTTAGAATCTTCATGTCCATAACTTACATCATTCAAATTTGGACCACATGTATAGTTTTGAGTGGCAAGATGAACCTTGACATGAGTTGACCTTGATCTTGACCTAGTGACCTACTTTCACATTTCTGTACCTACAGCCTTCAAATTTGGATCACATGCATAGGTTTGTGTACTGAAAAAAAACTTTGACCTTGTCATTGAGTTATTGACCTAGTGACCTACTTTCACATTTTTGAAGGTACAGGCTTCAAATTTGGACCACATGCATAGATTTTCGTTCCAAAATAAAATTTGACCTTGATTTTGACCTAGTGACCTACTTTCACATTTCTCAAGCAACAGCCTTCAAATTTGAACCACAAGCATAGTTTTGTGTACTGAAATGAACTTTGATCTTGAGATTGACCTAGTGACCTACTTTCACATTTCTGAAGGTACAGGCTTCAAATTTTGGACCACTTGCATAGTTTTGTGTTCCGAAATGGAATTTGACCTTGATTTTGACCTAGTGACCTGCTTTCACATTTCTCAAGCTAGAGCCTCCAAATTTGAAGCACACGCATAGTTCTGTCTACCGAAATGAACTTTACCTTGAATTTGATCTAGTGACCTGCTTTCACATTTCTCAAGCCACCACTTTCAATTTTGGACCACATACATATTGTTTTATACCTAAATGAAATTTGACCTTGATTTTGACCTTGAGCTAGTCTTGAAATTTGGAACATTCAAAAATGGCTCAGCGGATGGCGCCAAGATCAATCTGTAATCTCTTGTTAGGTTAATAGGTTAAAGGTCAAGGTCAGTTTAAACCAGAATGGTAGAACTTTTGTTTACAGTGAGCATATAATTTCTGTTCCTTGTGCAATTACTGAATGCATCAAGGGGGGCATTTCGTGTTCGACGAGCTCTTGTTATTAGTTAATCTTTCTGTAGAGATACAACTTACACAATGTCATGTAAACATATGTGTAGTCAATGCTCACACGTACAAGAAATACAGACTGGCATCATCGCCAGCTTATCCATGTGGTGAAGAAGATCAGACTGCGGAGCATATACTTCAGAGATGTAAAAGGCATGACCAGGAGCGAGCTGTGACTTGGCCGATAGATACCTCAATCCACCAGAAACTGTATGGAGGCATTGAGGATCTGCAGCAAACCACAAGTTTCATCGAGGCTACTGGTCTGACAGTGTAGTCACTAACGACAAGAAGAAGAAGAAGTAGAAGATGTAAACATATTTTTATATATGCAAATACCACATAAGTAGTGTTAAGTAATGTCACTCAGTTGTTAAAAAGTTGATGATTAATTAAAGGTGAAAGACAAAGATGGCAACCAGAGCGCACAGATCACATGGAATTTTCCTGGGAATGATGTGTTTGGTATGGCTGCAAGGTGTGAAAAACTTGCAGGAACTTGCCAACAGGTATAAGATTTACAAATGATTACGTCTCCCCCCTTCTGGGGGAGACATATTGTTTTTGCCCTGTCCGTCCATCACACTTCATTTCCGATCAATTACTGGAGAACCATTTGATCTAGAACCTTCAAACTTCATAGGGTTGTAGCGCTGCCGGAGTAGACGACCCCTATTGTTTTTGGGGTCACTCCATCAAAGGTCAAGGTCACAGGGGTCTGAACATTGAAAACCATTTCCGATCAATAACTAGAGAACCACTTGACACAGAATGTTGAAACTTCATAGGATGATGAGTCATGTAGAGTAGATGACCCCTATTGTTTTTGGGATCACTCTGTTAAAGGTCAAGGTCACAGGGGCCTGAACATTGAAAACCATTTCCGATCAATAACTTGAGTACCACTTGACCCAGAATGTTGAAACTTCGTAGGATGATTGTACATGCAAAGTAGATGTCCCCTATTGATTTTGGGGTCACTCTGTTAAAGGTCAAGGTCACAGGGGCCTGAACATTGAAAACCATTTCCAGTCAGTAACTTAAGAACCACTTGACCCAGAATGTTGAAACTTAAAAGGATGATTGTTCATGCAGAGTAGATGACCCCTATCGATTTATGGGTCACTCTGTTAAAGGTCAAGGTCACAGAGGCCTGAACATGGAAAACCGATAATTGGACATGCAGAATAAATGACCTCTATTGTTTTTGGGGTCACTCCATCAAAGGTCAAGGTCAAGGTCACAGGGGTCTGAACATTGAAAACAATTTCCGATCAATAATTAGAGAACCACTTGACACAGAATGTTGAAACTTCATAGGATGATGGGTCATGTAGAGTAGATGACCCCTATTGTTTTTTGGGTCACTCTATTAAAGGTCAAGGTCACAGGGGCCTGAACATGGAAAACCATTTCCGGTCAGTAACTTGAGAACCACTCGACCCAGAATGTTGAAACTTCATAGGATGATTGATCATGCAGAGTAAATGACCTCTATTGTTTTTTGGGTCACTCCGTTAAAGGTCAAGGTCACAGGGGCCTGAACATTGATATCATTTCCAATCAATAACTTGAGAACCTCTTGATCCAGAATGTTGAAACTTCATAGCAGAGTAGATGACCTCTATCTATTTTGGGGTCACTTGATCAAAGGTCAAGGTCACAAGAGCCTGAACAGTGACTTGAGAACCACTAGGCCAAGAGTGTTGAAACTTAGCGGGATGACTGAACATGCCAAGTAGATGATTCCTATTGCAGCCAACCATCAGTGTCTCTTTGACTTTCGCTCATGACTCCTATTGACTTCTTGCCTATACGACTTTCCATTTGGGGAGACATTCGCTTTTTTACAAAAGCATCTTCTAGTTTAATCTGAGTTAATTTTATTTATTAAAAAACTAGTCATACGGGATAAAAATGATCAGGAAAAAAAACACTTCCATTGTTCTGAAATTATTGAGATGAATGCATATTTTGTTGTTAACTGAAAAGAACCTATTTCAGCTTTTGGGTGGTGAAGTGTACCATTACCACTCCAAGTTTGTTGTCAAAGACCCAAAGACAGGCGGTCAGAGAGCTTGGCACCAAGATTATGGGTAACTAGAATTTAGTTATCAGCAGGCTATTTTTCTTTAGATAATTATGTCTCCCACCACACAGTGGTATGGGAGACATATTGATTTACTCCAGTCTGTCTGTCTGTGTGTGTGTCTGTCTGTCACAAAGCTTGTCCGCACTTTAAGTCAAACATTTCTCATCCGATCTTCACCAAACTTGAACAAAATGTGTTTGACCATAAGACCTCGGCCAAGTTGGATAACTAGCCAAATCGGTCCAGGCATATTGGAGTTACGGCCTTTGAATTACCAAATATTGGCCTTTTTAGCTCACTTGTCACATAGTGACAAGGTGAGCTTTTGTGATCACCCTTCGTCCTTCGTCTGTCCAACCGACTGCGTCCGTCAACAATTTTTTGTCTGCACGATAGTGGTTTCATTTATGATTTTATTTTAATCAAACTTGCACACAACTTATATCACCATAAGATCTCGGTTCCTTTCTGGAACTGGCCAGATTCCATTATGGGTTCCAGAGTGATGGGCCCCTGAAAGGCCCAAAATTAGCTATTTTGACCTTGTCTGCACAATAGTAACTTTATTTATGATTTAATGTTTACCAAACTTGCACACAACTTGTATCACCATAAGATCTTGGTTCCTTTCTTGAACTGGCAAGATTCCTGTATGGGTTCCAGAGTTATGGCCCCTGAAGGGGTCAAAAATAGCTATTTTGACCTTGTCTGCACAATAGCAGCTTCATTTATGATTTGATTTTAACCAAACTTGCACAAAACTTGCGTCAACGTAAGATCTTGATTCCTTTCTTGAACCGGCCAGATCTCCTAATGGGTTCCAGAGTTATGGGTCGGAATTAGCTATTTTGACCTTGTCTGCACAATAGCAGCTTCATTTATGATTTGATTTTAACCAGACTTGTATCACTATAAGATCTCGATTCTTTTTTATACGCCCGCAGGGACGTATTATGTTATCGCCTCGGTGTCCGTCTGTCTGTCTGTGTGTTGGTTAGCAATTTCCCTTCCGCTCTGTAACTCTTGAACCCCTTGATGGATTTCAGAGAAACCTGACACAAATGTTCACTCATTGAAAGGATGTGCAGAGTGCATGTTTCGGATGGCTAAATTCAATGTCCATGTCACACTTAGGGGTCAAAGGTCATATGACTTTTTTTTATGTGAATATTGCTGTGCATTTGCGTTGCATTGCAGTGCTCTTGTTTTTATTTGGCAGATCCTTCTTTTGTTCACTTACAATATTTTTTTTTATTACTTCCCTTTTATGTTACTATAAATAGCTTATTTAGTAACTTTTTTATTATTGGCCGTAGGGAAAAACTGAGACTGATTTTTAGGTGTATTATGACATATCTGTACCTTGTAAGAATTTTTTCTTTTTGTTTTTGGTTAAAGCAATGGTACTCAGGTGAGCGATATAGGGCCATCATGGCCCTCTTGTTACTCTTGTTCGCACTCTAAGTCAAACATTTCTTTTCCGATCTTCACCAAACTTGAACAAAATGTGTTTGACCATGAGACCTCAGCCAAGTTTGATAACTAGCCAGATCAGTCCAGGCATTTTGGAGTTACGGCCCTTGATTTACCGAAAAATCGGCCTTTTTAATCTTGTCTGCACTCTAAGTCAAACATTTCTCATCGATCTTCACCAAACTTGAACAAAATGTGTTTGACCATAAGACCTTGGCCAGGTTCGATAACTAGCCAAATCAGTTCAGGCATTTTGGAGTTACGGCCCTTGAATTACGAAAAAATCGGCCTTTTTGCTGTTGTCCGCACTCTAAGTCGAACATTTCTCATCCCATCTTCACCAAATTTGAACAAAATATGTTTGACCATAACACCTCAGACAAGTTCGATAATGAGCCAAATCGGTCCAGGCATTTTGATGTTCTGGCCCTTGAACTGTAGTGAGTAAACAGTATATAAAGACCGACCTGCTATTTAGATGATAAGGCAGTTGTGGGAGACATTCACTTTTCTTCCTTGCATCTCTAGTTGTTGAAAGGATATGAATAAAATGCAAGGTACATTATTAAAAACTATACATGTTGAGTAATTTAGTTGTAAGTATATAAAGTATGGTAATTTGCAAGCATGTGAACTAAACGTAAAGCTGGGCTCATACCCTTTCAAGCATGTACTCTTAGACTAAATAGCTCAGGAGTTCTTTGCTAGCATGTAGCTAGAAAGCTAGGAAAAATATGGAAACTTGCGAAGAAGTGCACTTAAAGGCTTGAAAATAAGACATCTTGCAAGCATGCTGGTCATAATCTTAGTTTTGCACATTTATATATTGTTTTGCATACATATATGTTTATGCAGTAGTAATATTTTTGTTGTAGATATTGGTACAAAAATGGCTGCCTTTTCCCTGACATGATGACAGTATTTATTGCTATAGACCCGGTCAATAAAGGGAATGGTTGTCTTCAGGTAATATCATGCAGTATAGTTGAACATTGTTACATTCTTTAATTTGGTCTTCTTACTGCCTATAAAAACAAAGGGTTACCAAAAAGAAAATCATCTTTATCGCATCAAAAGAAGTAACAATTGGGAAATGTAATAAAAAGATGGCTGAAATACTTTGATTATTGCAGGTAGAAGTGCTTATAAAATTCTCACAGACATTTCAATAGTGAAAATATATCTAAGTTTTACCTTGCAATGTATGTAAAGAAAATTCAACATTATGATGTACGTATAATATTCAAAAAGTCTTTGATATGTCTCCTTGCGTTGAACTTGAGTACAGTCTGTTAAAATTGTATCACTTGGTATGCTTGTATTTTAAAAGGTGTTGCAAGGATCACATCGGGCTGGCAGAGTGGAGCACGGACAGTTTGGTGGTGAGCAGGGTGCGGACATTGAGCGTGTTGAAGAATTAAAAAAATTCTGTCCACTCAAGTTTGTTGAGATGGATCCAGGTACTGATAAGAAAATGGTTTCACCCCCATTTTCAATTATTAACATTGACTAGAACATGGGTATGCAGTAATGAAAAGATACATTTCAACCGAGGATATGTGCTGAGAAGTAGATACGCAGAGGTAATTGTTCATTAAACAGACATCCATTCACATTGATATGGGATGATTGCCTGTGGTCAGTAGATGGCCCCTCTTGTTTTTGAATCAGTAGTCAAAGGTGAAGGTCACAGTAACCTTGAGTCTGAACAATAACTGAGCCATGCCATGAGAAAACCAACATAGTGGGTTTGCGACCAGCATGGATCCAGACCAGCCTGCGCATCCGCGCAGTCTGGTCAGGATCCATGCTGTTCGCTTTCAAAGCCAATTGCAATTATAGAAACTGTTAGCGAACAGCATGGATCCTGACCAGACTGCGCGGATGCGCAGGCTGGTCTGGATCCTTGCTGGTCGCAAACCCACTATGTTGGTTTTCTCATGGCACGGCTCAACTAAAGATTGCTTTAGCCTACAGTTTTCAGACTTCATAGGATGATAGCCCATAGTAGGTAGATGCCTCCTATAGTCTTGTGGTTCAGTAGATCAAAGGTGAATGTCACAATGACCGAAGGACTGGAAACAGTTTCCTCTCAAGAACTATAGTGCCTTGGCTTACAGTTGTCAAACTTCATTGGTCAGTAGATGATCCCAGTGGTGGTCAGTAGGTCAAAGGTAAAGGCCAAAATGTTTTTGAGACTGACAATAGTTTCTACTGCATAACTAAAGAACTCCTTGGCCTACAGTCCACAAACTTCATATGTTGATTGCCTGTGGTCAGCGGATGACTCATTATGTTCAGGTCACTAGGTAAAGGTCACTCTGACCTTGACACAAAAACAGTTTCAGCTCCGTAACTAAAAACATTTTAGCCTTGAATCCACAAACTGTATAGGTTGATTGCCTGTGGTCAGCAGATGGCTCTTTTTTTTGTTTAGGGTCAGTAGGTTAAATTGCACGATCATAGTGATCTTGGGACTGAAGATGGGAAGGCTATCATGGGGGCCAATCTTGTTTTACAAACAGCTCTTGTTTTATTTTAGTTTTTTCTATTTTTTAATTTTTTGCTATTTCTATCTCAGCAAAGTCCCTCTTAGCTTGAATAGTCTCAGGAACTACATTTTATGAACAAACATAATGTCTGAATACAAACTGTATGGACACATTTTAATGAACCAGGTGGAAAAAAAGACCAGATGATAAAAAAGCAGATCTTGTTGTTTCTTAACTCTAATATTCTATATCAATAGTAAAGTCTTGATAAGTGATAGCCATTGTGTTTTCAGGGGATGCACTGTTTTTCCACTGCAATCTGTTACACACCAGCGACATCAACTCTAGTGATGGCAGACGTCTGGCGTTTCTTCCAGCATACAACAGGAAGTCAAATGATCCTGTGATTGACAGTCACCATCCAAGATATACACCCTTAGAGATGGTTAGTATAATCTTAAAAGCAATAACAATTTTTAGCTCGACTATTCAAAGAATAGTCTAGCTATTCTACCCTGGCATCGGCATCACACCTTGGTTAAAGTTTTGCATGCAAGTACATATGCCTTCATTTAAAGGCATATAGCTTTGAAACTTATTTTTTGTTTTTTCTAGGTCAATTACCAACCTCACTAGGTCAAGTCCCATAACTCTGACACGTTTTTTAGCCAAATTATGCCCCATTTTGGACTTAAAAAAAACCCTGGTTAAAGTTTACATGCAAGTTACTATCTCCAAAACTAATGCAGATATTGAATTGAAACTTCACATGTGTCTTCGGGTTATAAAACTAGTGAAAGCATCAAGTCCTATAACTCTGACATGCATTTTGGCCAAATTATGCCCCCTTTTGGACATAGAAAATCCTGGTTAAAGTACATATAACTATTACTTTAAGGCCTTTGAAACTTATTTTTTCTTTTTCTAGGTCAAGTACCAACCTCACTGGATCAAGTCCCATAACTCTGACATGTATTTTGGCCAAATTATGCCCCCTTTTGGACTTAGAGAATCCTGGTTAAAGTTTTGCATGCAAGTTACTGTCTCCAAAACTAATGCAGATATTGAATTGAAACTTCACATGTGTCTTTGGGGTTATAAAACTAGGTGATAGCATCAAGTCCCATAACTCTGACGTGCATTTTGGCTAAATTATGCCCCTTTTTGGACATTGAAAATCCTGGTTAAAGTTTTGCCTGCAAGTTAATGTCTGCAAAACTAATGCAGATACTGGATTGAAACTCCATAGATATTTTAACATTTAGGGTAATATTGCTGCTTCCAGGACAACAGTTCGAAAAGTCGAGCATTGGTTGTCTTAGGGACAGCTCTTGTTGATTTCAATATTTATCACATGACAAATAATTTTCTTTTTCAGTGCTTCAGTAAAATGTTTCTTATTATATTCCCACATGTACAATATTAACAACAACAGTGAGCCAGTACAATATTGGTTAATTTTCGATATAACCCTTTCTCATAAAATGATTCAGAAATCTGTTTTCAAAAACAAGAAATAATTGTGCAGTATTTTAAAGAACCTTCCGCTGTTTTTTATGAACATCATCTACACTTGCACAGAGAAGCATGGTAAAATTATGGCAGAATTCATCAATGTTCCAAGTATGAAATACAATAAGCTGCTTGGTGTATATTTCTAATATTATTATTATTTACTGTCAATGGTTTCTGTATCTTTATAATGTTATTATAATATTGATCACATGTTTGACATTGCTGGAGTGAAATAAAGTTATTACATAAATTTGATAATACACTTAGTGTAATAAAGCTTGGACGTTGACATCGTTTATTAGTAGGAGACATTGGTCGAATTTACTTGGTCTGTAATAGGTAAAGAAAGAAGGAATTTTGATGTTTCAATAAGAAATGCTTACATGTGATAAAAAGAATATTACATTTGTGTCTTTCCACATTGAATTTATTAAACTCGTTGAATAAAATTGATAAAATGCTCGACAAGCAACAACCGGCTGGATGATATTCAAACAGTTATCACACCTTGGTAGTGTGTGAAATGTAATATTAAAAATAAATTCCTGATAGCCTATAGAAATTCTACATATAGTATATATCATAATGTCACTTTTATTACCACAGGTACCGAACAATGCAGTTCTCGAGTGTGACAATTATACAGGTATGGAGGGAAAAGGTTTCCTGGACATGGCCAATCTAAAGACACTGAAATCTCAAGTGCAATTCAACAAGTAGATTGGTGCAAATCGAATTCTAGGAAAGACTTAAATTTTATGTTGTCAGAATATGTTGCTTGACCTCCAGTTGTTTAATTTAACAAGTTTGTGCATTCTTTACATGTAAAAAATGGTTCAGTTAAATTATTAGAAAAACAAGTATTTTGTCTGCTTTATAAATCATTCCCATTGTTGCTTTCATTCATTTTAATTTTCTTATTATTGTAATAAAACCATGAAAAGCATTATTCGTAAAACATATATGATCCTATGTGGCCTGTCAGGGGTAACTGGGTGTGTATTCTTATGCCCCCGAAGGGAGGCATATTAGTTTTCAACTGTCCGTCCATTCGTTCGTTCGTTCGTCACAACATTAACTTTTTGCATGAAGGCATTTTTCTCGCGAACCACTGCACCCAGGACATTCAAACTTAACATGCTGATAGTACTTATTGAGTACACCACCTCTACTGACTTTGGGGTCACCAGGTCAAAGATCAAGGTCACAGGGGCCAACGTTAACTTTTTGCATGAAGGCACTTTACTCGCGAACCACTGCACCCAGGACCTTCAAACTTCACATGCTGATAGTACTTATTGAGTACACCACCCCTACTGACTTTGGGGTCACCAGGTCAAAGGTCATGGTCACAGGGGCCAACGTTAACTTTTTGCATGAAGGCACTTTACTAGCGAACCACTGCACCCAGGACGTTCAAACTTCACATGCTGATAGTACTTATTGAGTACACCACTCCTACTGACTTTGGGGTCACCAGGTCAAGGTCACAGGGCCAACGTTAACTTTTTGCATGAAGGCACATTACTCGCAAACCACTTCACCCAGGACCTTCAAACTTCACATGCTGATAGTACTTATTGAGTACCACCCCTGCTGACTTTGGGGCCACCTGGTCAAAGGTCAAGGTGCTGCGGGGGCATTTATCACCATTAGTGACAGCTCTTGTTGTATGCTGTCTTTGACCCAAAAAACAACGAAGGTCGTCTACTGACCATAGAAAAATATCCTATGGTGACTCACAGTCAAAGCATCTTGACTTATTAAACAGAAACTGTTGTCCATCTAGAGGTCACTGTGACCTTGACCTTTTATCTATGTATCCCTAAAACAGTAGGGTCATCTACTGACCACAATCAATCATCCTATGAATTATGACCACTGAAGATCAAAGCATTCTTTAGTTATTGAACAGAAACCATTTTCAGTCCATTTGGCCTACTTACCAGAAGCAATTATCCCAAGAGGTCTGACCATTGAGACCAAGCATTCCTTGGAAATTACTGTGTAGTAAATTTGCACAGACCATAAGCCAGTAAACAGTAACAAACAGCCTGAAACTCCATTTATATACTCAAAATACTGCCTATACTTATGATGTAAAGAGACTTCCAAGTATTTTTAGCTCACCTGTCACAAAGTGAAAAGGTGAGCTTTTGTGATCGCGCGGTGTCCGTCGTCCGTCCGTGCGTGCGTCCGTCCGTAAACTTTTGCTTGTGACCACTCTAGAGGTCACATTTTTCATGGGATCTTTATGAAAGTTGGTCAGAATGTTCATCTTGATGATATCTAGGTCAAGTTTGAAACTGGGTCACGTGCCTTCAAAAACTAGGTCAGTAGGTCTAAAAATAGAAAAACCTTGTGACCTCTCTAGAGGCCATATATTTCACAAGATCTTCATGAAAATTGGTCAGATTGTTCACCTTGATGATATCTAGGTCAAGTTCGAAACTGGGTCACGTGCCTTCAAAAACTAGGTCAGTAGGTCTAAAAATAGAAAAACCTTGTGACCTCTCTAGAGGCCATATATTTCATGAGATCTTCATGAAAATTGGTCAGAGCGTTCACCTTGATGATATCTAGGTCAAGTTCAAAACTGGGTCACGTGCCCTCAAAAACTAGGTCAGTAGGTCAAATAATAGAAAACCTTGTGACCTCTCTAAAGGCCATATTTTTGATGGGATCTGTATGAAAGTTGGTCTGAATGTTCATCTTGATGATATCTAGGTCAAGTTCGAAACTGGGTCAAGTGCGGTCAAAAACTAGGTCAGTAGGTCTAAAAATAGAAAAACCTTGTGACCTCTCTAGAGGCCATATATTTCATGAGATCTTCATGAAAATTGGTCAGAATGTTCACCTTGATGATATCTAGGTCAAGTTCCAAAGTGGGTCACGTGCCATCAAAAACTAGGTCAGTAGGTCAAATAATTGAAAAACCTTGTGACCTCTCTAGAGGCCATATTTTTTACAGGTTCTGTATGAAAGTTGGTCTGAATGTTCATCTTGATGATATCTAGGTCAAGTTCGAAAGTGGGTCACGTGCCTTCAAAAACTAGGTCAGTAGGTCAAATAATAGAAAAACCTTGTGACCTCTCTAAAAGCCATATTTTTCATGGGATCTGTATGAAAATTGGTGTGAATGTTCATCTTGATGATATCTAGGTCAAGTTCGAAACAGGGTCATGTGCGGTCAAAAACTAGGTCAGTAGGTCTAAAAATAGAAAAACCTTGTGACCTCTCTAGAGGCCATACTTGTGAATGGATCTCCATAAAAATTGGTCAGAATGTTCACCTTGATGATATCTAGGTCAAATATGAAACTGGGTCACGTGCCTTAAAAAACTAGGTCAGTAGGTCAAATAATAAAAAAACCTTGTGACCTCTCTAGAGGCCATACTTTTTATGGGATCTGTATGAAAGTTGGTCTGAATGTTCATCTTGATGATATCTAGGTCAGGTTCGAAACTGGGTCAACTGCGGTCAAAAAACTAGGTCAGTAGGTCTAAAATTATTAAAATCTTTTGACTTCTCTAGAGACCATATTTTTCAATGGATCTTCATGAAAATTGATCTGAATGTTCACCTTGATGATATCTAGGTCAGTGACGAAACTGGGTCACTTGCGGTCAAAAACTAGGCCAGTAGGTATAAAAATAGAAAAACATTGTGACCTCTCTAGAGGCCATATTTTTCATGAGATCTTCATGAAAATTAGTGAGAATGTTCACCTTGATGATATCTAGGTAAAGTTCAAAACAGGGTCATGTACCTTCGAAAACTAGGCCAATAGGTCAAATAATAGAAAAACCTTGTGACCTCTTTAGAGACCATATTTTTCAATGGATCTTCATGAAAATTGGTCAGAATTTTTATCTTGATAATATCTAAATCAAGTTCAAAACTGAGTCACATGAGCTCGAAAACAAGGTCACTATGTCAAATAATAGAAAAAACGACGTCATACTCAAAACTGGGTCATGTGGGAAGAGGTGAGCGATTCAGGACCATCATGGTCCTCTTGTTTTCCAGTTGGCATATTTTTCGAAATTTTTACATACATCTACTTCAGTATGTACTCGTCAGTTTCAATGATCATTTTGGTATGCCCATTTTAAAGGGCAAGGAACACCTCAAACAAGTTGATTTTATATGAAAGCTGCCCTCAAGCATTTCGAGGGCTTAGAGCGAAACTGGTCTATCTGTATACAGAAATAGAAGCAGATAGACCAGTTTCGCTCTAAGCCCTCGATTTCGTAACACTGAATCTGACCACAACAGTGTAACAAAAATTGCAAATTTTTAGCTCGGCTATAGGAAGTATATGGAGAGCTATCCTACTCAACCCGGCATCGGCTCCGTGTCCCCACCTTGGTTTAAGTGTTTTTACACTTTCCCCTTATCTCTGTAATTACTTGATGGATTTGCTTTAAATTTAAAACAGTTATTCCTCATCATCACCCACATCTTCTGGCATAAGGGCCATAACTCTCACACCAATATTTCATGAATTATCCCCCTTTTTACTTAGAATTTCAGGTTAAAATTTTGGTGCACTTTCACTCTATCTCAGTTATTACTAAATGCATTTGATTCAAATTTAAAATAGATTGGTCCACATCATCACCCACGTCATATGACACAAGGTCCATAACTCTGGCACCAATTTTTCATGAATTATCCCCCACTTTTACTTATAATTTCAGGTTAAAGTTTTGATGCACTTTCACTCTACCTCAGTTATTACAAAATGGATTTGAATCTAACTTAAAATAGTTGTTCAACATCATCACTCACATAATACAACACAAAAACTATAACTCTTGCACCAGTATTTCATTAATTATCTCCCGTTTTTACTGAGAATTTCAGGTTAGTTTTGATGCACTATCTGTTATTACTAAATGGATTTGATTCAAACTTCAGATAATTGTTCCACCTTATCACCCACATCATATGACACAAGGTGCATAACCTTGGCCCCAATATTTCATTAATTATGCCCCCTTTTACTTAGAATTTAAGGTTATTTCTGAAGCATTTCACTATATCTCTCTTATTACTAAATGGATTTGATTCAAACTTGAAGTAGTTGTTCCACATCATCACCCACATCGTATGACACAAGGTGCATAACTCTTGCAACAATATTTTATGAATTATGCCCCCTTTTGCATAAAATTGTACTTATTTAGTGTTTTGATACACATTATCTCTCTTATTACTTAATATTTTTGACACAGACTCAAGCTGTTGTGCAATATCTTCATCCAACACTGGAGTCATTAAACACTCCAGTGAAAGCTCCAGCTTCCTCAGAAGTGCCCAATTTCACTATCCAGTATGGAAATAGCACGCTGTCTCCTGTGACAGCTCTTGTTTTCATACTTTTTGCAGTAGACATCTTTTTATACGCCTGAAGGGACGTATTATGTTATGGTCCCGGTGTCCGTCTTTCCGTCCATTAGCAATTTCGTGTCCACTCTGTAACTCTTGAACCCCTTGAAGGATTTCAAAGAAACTTAACACAAATGTTCACTACACCAAGACGACGTGCAGAGCGCATGTTTTGGATGTATCATTTCAAGGTCAAGGTCACACTTAGGGGTCAAAGGTCATATGAGTGTGTTTCATGTCCGCTCTGTAACTCTTGAACTGCTTGAATGATTTCAAAGAAACTTGGCACAAATGTTCACCACACTGAGGCGACGTGCAGAGCGCATGTTTTGGATGACTTGCTTCAAGGTCAAGGTCACACTTAGGGGTCAAAGGTCATATATGGCTTTGCTTTGTGTATATTGCTCTGCATTGCAGTGCTCTTGTTTTTATTTTGCAGATCCTGTTTTGTTCTCTTACAATAATTTTTGTTTTTGAATAACTTCCCTTTTTTGTTACTATAAATAGCTTATTTTGAAACTTTTTTTATTATTGGCAGTGGGGAAAAACCACTACCACTTTTCTGTGATACAACATGGATGGTACATCAAATTTTTAGATGTATTTTGACATAACTTTACCTGGTAAGAATTTTTTTGTGGACTTAGAAATTATTTTTTTTTGGAATTTCTTTTTTTAGCTCACCTGGTGACAAGGTGAGCTTTTGTGATCACCCTTCGTCCGTCGTCAGTCCGTCCGTCCGTCAACAATTTCTTGTCTGCACGATAGTGGTTTCATTTATGATTTTATTTTAACCAAACTTGCACACAACTTGAATCACCATAAGATCATATTTCCTTTCTTGAACTGGCCAGATCCCATTATGGGTCCCAGAGTTATGGCCTCTGAAAGGGCCGAAATTAGCTACTTTGACATTGTCTGCACAATAGCAGCTTTATTTATGGTTTGATGTTTACCAAACTGGCACACAACTTGTATCACCATAAGATCTTGGTTCCTTTCTTGAACTGGCGAGATTCCATTATGGGTTCCAGAGTTATGGCCCCTGAAAAGGCCAGAATTAGCTATTTTGACCTTGTCTGCACAATAGCAGCTTCATTTATGATTTTATTTTAACCAAACTTGCACACAACTTGTATCACCATAAGATCTTGGTTCCTTTCTCGAACTGGCAAGATTCCTTTATGGGTTCCAGAGTGATGGCCCCTGAAAGGGCCAGAATTAGCTATTTTGACCTTGTCTGCACAATAGCAGCTTCATTTATGATTTGAATTTAATCAAACTTGCACAAAACTTGTGTCACCATAAGATCTCGGTTCCTTTCTTGAACCGGCCAGATCCCATAATGGGTTCCAGAGTTATGGCCCCTGAAAGGGCCAAAATTAGCTATTTTGACCTTGTCTGCACAATAGCAGCACCATTTATGATTTGATTTTAACCAAAGTTGCACACAACTTGTATCACCACAAGATCTTATAGTACTTATTTGAAATTTCATTATTGTTATTAGTTGGACTGAGACAATCAGGGTAGATAACTATGAACTGATTTTATGTCAAATTACCTCCCTTTATTTCAAATTAAAATGGGTATATCTCCATAACTAATGAAGATACTGATCTGAAATTTCATTTATGTCAACAGATTTATTTGGCAGATCCTTCTTTTGTTCACTTACAATATTTTTTTTTTAATTACTTCCCTTTTACGTTACTATAAATAGCTTATTTTTAGTAACTTTTTTATTATTGGCTGTAGGGAAAAACCGAGACCACTTTTCTGTGGTACAACATGGATGGTACCTCCAATTTTTAGGTGTATTTTGACATATCTATACCTTGGAAGAATTATGTCTTCCCCAGGAGACATATTGTTTTTGCCCTGTCCGTCCGCCCGTCTGTCCGTACGTCACACTTCATTTCCGAGCAATAACTGGAGAACCATTTGACCTAGAACCTTCAAACTTCATAGGGTTGTCGGGCTGCTGGAGTAGACGACCCCTATTAATTTTGGGGTCACTCAGTCAAAGGTCAAGGTTACAGGGGCCTGAACATTGAAAACCATTTCCGATCAATAACTAGAGAACCACTTGACCCAGAATGTTGAAACTTCATAGGATGATTGGCCATGAAGAGTAGATCCTCTATTGATTTTGGGGTCACTCCGTCAAAGGTCAAGGTCACAGGGGCCTGAACATTGAAAACCATTTCCAATCAATAACTAGAGAACCACTTGACCCAGAATGTTGAAACTTCATAGGATGATTGGTCATGAAGAGTAGATGACCCCTATTAATTTTGGGGTCACTCCATCAAAGGTCAAGGTCACAGGGGCCTGAACATTGAAAACCATTTCCGATCAATAACTAGAGAACCACTTGGCCCAGAATGTTGAAACTTCATAGGATGATTGTACATGCAAAGTAGATGACCCATATCTATTTTGGGGTCACTCCATTAAAGGTCAAGGTCACAGGGAACTTCATAGGATGATTGGTCATGCAGAGTAGATGACCCCTATCGATTTTGGGGTCACTCCATTAAAGGTCAAGGTCACAGGGGCCTGAACATTGAAAACCATTTCCAATCAATAACTAGAGAACCACTTGACCCAGAATGTTGAAACTTCATAGGATGATTGGCCATGAAGAGTAGATGACCCCTATTGATTTTGGGGTCACTCCGTCAAAGGTCAAGGTCACAGGGGCCTGAACATTGAAAACCATTTCCGATCAATAACTAGAGAACCACTTGGCCCAGAGTGTTGAAACTTCATAGGATGATTGTACATGCAAAGTCAATGACCCCTATCGATTTTGGGGTCACTCCATTAAAGGTCAAGGTCACAGGGGCCTGAACATTGAAAACCATTTCCGGTCAGAACCTGGAGAACCACTTGACCCAGAATGTTGAAACTTAATAGGATGATTGGTCATGCAGAGTAGATGACCCCTAACGATTTTGGGGTCACTCTGTGAAAGATCAAGGTCACAGGGGCCTGAACATTGAAAACCATTTCCAGTCAGTAACTTGAGAACCACTTGACCCAGAATGATGAAACTTCATAGGATGATTGGTCATGCAGAGTAGATGACCCCTAACGATTTTAGGGTCACTCTGTTAAAGGTCAAGGCCACAGGGGCCTGAACATGGAAAACCATTGCCAATCAATAACTTGAGAACCTCTCGACCCAGAATGCTGAAACTTCATAGGATGATTGTTCATGCAGAGTAAATGACCCCTATTGTTTTTGGGGTCACTCCGTTAAAGGTCAAGGTCACAGAGGCCTGAACATTGATAACCAGTTCCGATCAATAACTTGAGAACCACTTGACCCAGAATGTTGAAACTTCATAGGATGATTGAACATGCAGAGTAGATGACCCCTATTGATTTTGGGGTCAGTCTATTAAAGGTCAAGGTCACAGTGGCCTGTTTATGTAAAATCATTTTTTGGAAATAACTTGAGAACCACTTGACCTACTATGTTGAAACTTAATAGGATGATCGGACATGCAGAGTAGATGACCCCTATTTATTTTGAGGTCACTTGATCAAAGGTCAAGGTCACAGGAGCCTGAACAGTGACTTGAGAACCACTAGGCCAAGAGTGTTGAAATTTAGCGGGATGACTGGACATGCCAAGTAGATGATCCCTATTGCAGCCAACCATCAGTGTCTCTTTGAATTTCGCTCCTGACCCCTATTGACTTCTTGCCTATAGGACTTTGCATTGGGGGAGACATGCGCTTTTTTACAAAAGCATTTTCTAGTTTTTTTTTCTTTTTGGTTAAATTTCTTCGCTTTGTTGTTCCTGTCCTTTGGACTTAGATATTTTTTCTGAGGACCTTCTTGTCCTCATGTGCAATGAAAACAGGTGAGCGATATAGGGCCATCATGGCCCTCTTGTTTGTTTCTGTCCTTTGGGCTTCAACAGTCAAATTCTTTAAATTTTGCTCCCATCCTCTGATGTAACCCTTCGGGTGTATATTGCCCCGCTTGGCGGCACTCTTATTTTAATATACAAGTAGATTATATTGTGCACGACACTCCGTCTCATAATGGTGAACGTTCATGCCAAGTTACATCAAAATCCCACCATGCATGAAGAAGAAATACTCCGGACAAACTTCAATTTGACCTTTGACCTCCAACTGTGACCTTGGCCTTTGAGATAGGAACATAATGTTTTCGATCATGACTCACCTTCTCATTGAGGTAAACATTCGTGCCAAATATAAACAAAATTGGTCCATGCATATCAAAGTTATGGTCCGGACAAAATCGGACTCATGCATGCACGGACAGACACTGAAAGTGGCGACAATATCTTGCTTACAATTCTTTACTTTTCATCTTACTGGTAAACAGGCATCTCTGATTTCACTGTATCTGCTTTTGATTGCATAGATAGAAACCAACCTTTTGGCTTTTTACCCACCAAAAACATTTTCACACCTAGTTTGAAAAGCTTTATAGTAATTCTAGTAACCCATACTCCTTTAGAGAACTGTAAGTGGGAGGACAGTGCAAGATA
The DNA here is from genome assembly GCF_021730395.1 of Mercenaria mercenaria. NCBI lineage: Eukaryota > Metazoa > Mollusca > Bivalvia > Venerida > Veneridae > Mercenaria > Mercenaria mercenaria. The sequence continues at coordinate 21,913,234 of NC_069375.1, forward strand.
CAGAAGACATTCTAATTCCAGAAGCTTCCCTGGTTCTTTAGCACACCAGGTGTAGAAGTGGGAGCTCAACCTTATGACACTTTGTTTCACAGACAGTGTTACCAATGGACCACTACATCCACTTTTTTTATACTGTCTATAAACTATTCAGTTTCATATTTAACTAAAAAGGAGAATCAATAAGTAACAGGCAAGTAACTGTGCTAAAGGCTGTACCAATTGTCATAAATACCTTTAATAAATTTGGTACAGGAGACCATGCTACAATACATTCTGTTTAGGGTCAGCTGTTCAATGTACTGTTGCTGCAGACTGAAGCAGTCTCTAGATATTCATCAGAAACCTTTTTAGCCTTAAAGTTACTGAGTGACCTTTCACCACTGACCACAAAATGATTGGGGTTATCTTCTGATCACAAGCAGTCATTTTATGAAGTTTGACCACTTGAAGCTAGTGTTTTCAATTATCGATTAGCAACTTTTCAGTCTAACACTTAAACAGACTTCATTCGAACAACAAGAGGACCATGATGGCCCTATATCGCTCATCTGAGTACCATTGCTCTTAATTATAAGATCAAGTTTTGACATAGATCACATAGGCATACACATTAAATATCATCAGGATAAATATTTTCTTGTAACAGTCCCTTTTGACCTATGACTCACGTACTAGTCGGGGCCAATCTCCACAACAAGTCAGAGGGTCCTAGGCTCAGATGCTGCATTTTGTACTAGCATGACTATTTCTTACCCTGGAAGACCTGAATAACATTTAAAACCAATCTCATTAGATGCTGCTGAGGTATATTCATTTACATAAAATAAAGGGAGTTAATTTGTCATAAATTCAGTCAAAAGTTATCTACCCTGATTGAGTTCATCTGATGGCATAAATGACATTACTGAGATACACCCATTTTAATTTGAAACAAAGGGAGGTAATTTGACATAAAATCATCCCATAATTACCTACCCTGACTGTCTCAGTCCAACTAATGACAATAATGAAATTTCAGATGAGTCCTATAAACACTTACTGAGATAAATCCATTTTAATTAAAATCAGGGGAGGTAATCATGCATTCATGTAGAAGATACAGAGTACAAGCCTTTACAACAATATATAAGAAAAGTAAGTAAAAGTAGAAATTTCTTACCATGGAAGACATAAATAACGTTTCAAACCAATCTCATTTAGAAGCTGCTAGGTATATGTATATTCACTGATTGTCCAAGTCCATCTGATGGCATAAATGAAATTTCAGATCAGTCTCTTCAACAGTTACGGAGATATACCAATTTCAATTTGAAATAAAGGGAGGTAATTTGACATAAAATCAGTCCATAGTTATCTACCCAGATTATCCGAGTACAACAAATAACAGTAATGAAATTATAAATGAGTCCTATAAGTACTTACTGATACAAATCCATTTTGATTAAAATCAGGGGAGGTATCAAATATAAAATAACTCCAGAGCCTATAACTGGATCTGACAGATTCATCATGGAATCCAAGATTTATTGTTGTTGAAGATATTTTGCAAGTTTGTATCAAATCAAACCATAAATGAAGTCTCTATATGGCTACAAAAGCCAAAATACCAAATTTTGGACCTACAAGGGGCCATAACTCTGGAGCCCATGATGGGATCTGGCCAGTTTTCGAAAGGAACCGAGATATGCCAATACAAGTTGTGTGCAAGTTCGATTAAAGTTGATTGCAAAATGTTGTGTCTATTGTGTTCACAAGCAAAAAATAGCAAATTTTGGCTCTCTAAGGGGCCATAACTCTGAAACCCATGATGGGATCTGGCCAGTTTTCGAAAGGAACCAAGATACTATGCTAATACAAGTTGTGTGCAAGTTTGATTAAAGTTGATTGCAAAATGTGGTCTCTCTTATGTTCACAAGCCAAAAACCGCAAAGTTTGGCCCTTTAGTGGGGCATAACTCTGGAACCCATTAGGGAAATTTGGCCAGTTTTCGAAAGGAACCGAGATATTATGCCAACACAAGTTGTGTGCAAGTTTGATTAAAATTGATTGTAAAATATTTTCTCTATCGTGTTCACAAGCCAAAAATAGCAAATTTTGGCCCTTTCAGGGGCCATAACTCTGGACCCTATGATGGGATCTGGTCAATTTTCTTACAGAACCGAAATATTATGCCAATACAAGTTGTTTGCAAGTTTGATTAAAATCAAATACAAAATGTGGTCTCTATCATGTTCACAAGGAAATTGTGGACGGACGAAGGGCGATCACAAAAGCTCACCTTGTCATTACGTGACAGGTGAGCTAAAAATGGCAGTCACTCAAGGATAATTCAAGTGAAATTATTCTAAAATTGCACCAGCAGTTTCTGAATTTTCCTCTCTACAAATACAGTGTATTCGCGATGCTACGAATCGCAATTTAACAAAATACCGGTATACTACGAAAAGGTGTTGTGGTCCCGGCTGCTTTCCTTCTTATTTCTATGTAACAAAGTTGCGGTTTTACGAAAATGCAATTTTACGAAAAATGCTCTCCTACGAAAGTACTGTTATGCCCTCAAAGCCTGTTTTCAACTTGTTTTAGTTGCGATTTTACAAATGTACCGTCTAAGTTTTCACACCTTCCATAACGGCGTGAAAATGCTTTTGAGTAGAAAGTGTCACTATCATTTAGCTGGGCGTAAACAGCGATTAAAGTGTAAAAACTAATGATATTCGAAACACATACGCTGTACACTATAAAACAAGTTAATGGTTAATTTTTTCCCCTATAACTATCCGATCAGATGGCATACAAGTCACACTTGCTTCGATATCTATACATCTCAGTCACTGCATAAAGAAAATAAAACAATATTTAAGTCATGATTGTCTGTATATTGTCGTTTTATTATACCAAACAATTCAGTAAAGGGTAGCTGAGGGTACAGGAATATGCAATTGCGATTTTTTTTTCTCGTGCAACAATGTACCCTGTATATGTTTTATGTACAGTGAATAAAAAGTGAAGAAAAAAAGACAACCCGTTCTACATTCTACATACCATCTGAGTTCAGATCCGAATAAGATTTGTAGTAAACCCAGATGTACATATAAAATTGGTATACATGTACTCCGATACGAAAATCACATGTTTAAATATCACGGGTTACGAAGTGTAGATATTAAGGTGCTGTATAGCGAAATTTCCTATGCTACGCTCGAACGAAAATACGATATTACGAAAACAACGACCGGTCCCTTGGCTTTTCGTTGGATCGCGATTGTACTGTATAGGGAAAAGTGACCATGGTTCCTAGTAACCATGTATTTTTATGAATCAGAATAATTTGAAAGATTTTGGAAGGCTGTCACCTTAGGCACAATTCTGTCAAATCATTTTAAAATTGGACCAGTGGTGTGAAAATTTTTTTGTTTTGTGCCCCGACTCATGTTTTTTGCGGGAATCTGAAAAACTTGAACAACCTTGACAGCGGGTCACCAAAGGGAGAAATTACTTGATTTCTGTAAGTTTCAACTATATTCATATTGGAGAAAAATGACAACACATCCTGGTGGGCAGGTTTTTTGATGAATCTAAAAAATTTGAAAAATCTTTGCAAAGGGTCATCAAAGGAACATTTCTGTTGAATAACTTTGAAATTTGGTAGGTGGTTAACGAGAAGAAATTTATTAATGTTTTCCTTATCATGGCAACAGAGTTCTCTGTGGAATAAAATGTTTTAAAAAATTCTGGCCGAGGACCATCCAGGCCAAGTTTCATCAACTTCTACCAAGTAATTACAAAGGAGATGTGGTTTGAAGAAAAGTGTGGACAGACAGACAGAAGATGACTGATCAAAACAGATTGCCCCAGGCACTTTGTGCTCAGATGAGCTGATAACAGAAGCATTTACACAGATATGTCAAAATGAAAAGCAATGATGTCTTGAAATTGAGACAGGACAATAAAAATTCCTACAAAACTCGCCTACAATCCTTATATCAGTAAGACATCCAAAAGCATAACTGACTCTATTTGGAAATTGCTGCTATAATACAAGAAACAATAGTTGTCTGTTTTACATATTTAATCTTTTATAATAAATTACAGACAGTCATAACAACAGTATACCTAAAATACTTTACAAATAAGTGCCAGTGTATTCAATAAATTATGTAAATACTCTCTAGCATAAAAACAGAAAGTGTTTTGTATCTATCTACAGATTTCAAACATCTCTATCCATCAGCTGGTCTTTATTACAGTTAGTATTAATTTTATGATAAATTATATGTTCACAAAATCTCATTCCATTTTGATTAAAATATAGCTCAGCAATGCTTGAAAATAACATTAGCAGATAAATGTGACATGGATCAATTACTAAACGAGACACTAAATATTTTTTAAACAACCTTACTATCACCTGTAAAGTTATGAGTTATCTATGACCTCTTAAATTACCTCCCTAGGAAAATGTCCTATGTATATAAGATTGGAGACCAGTCTCAAAACTCCAGCATCTGATTGGTTGTTTCTGAGCAAAGTTTTGAAACTGACCAATGGCGAGGCTTTATTTTGAGAGTGGCCTTGTAACCTTGGATGCTGGTATCTTATGAGACTTAATTAACCTATGCATAATTAAACCAAACTTACACTTCTATTAGCTTGGAGTGAAACCTACATTGCCTTCAGTCTAATAAGCAAAAACAGCCATTGTCACACGTGAATGTCTTAATTTCAGGTCTGGAGCACTGATGGACTGGCTCTTGATACAAGAGACACTTTAATTCAAAATTAATCACAAGTACATTATATGTAGATTTGGTAAATTTGCAAAGATTCTGCTGAGAAAATAATTTGGTGACAAATGTTTTAACAATAGCTTATATACTAATCATTTCCTACATATAATTTGTTAGTGGATTTATATTCTACAACTTCCCCTTTTATCACAAGCAGGGAGGTTAGTAATATCTGAACACAGCATGCATATATTACATATCCTTCATCATTAAACAGAATTGTAACTTTGGGGATAAGTTGAAATACTTGATTTTAGACTGCCCCCAAATACTGCTTTGTCAAACAAAATAAGAAAACCTCCAGGCATCAATCATGTAGTGTACACATTTGTCTAAGTCTACAGGTGCATAACTGTAAAGTCTCAACTAATTCTAAATTTCGTGCTTATCATATGTATGAAGTTTCACTGGAATCTATTTGAAAATGCCACATTAGTTTGTGCCATAAACTCCAATGTACTCCTTATGTCAGTGTGTTTATCTCTTACCATACTGGACACAATTGATTCTGCTTTTCCGACCATTGCAGATCATGATCAGCCTGCACATCTATGCAGTCTGATCAAGATCTGCACTGTTTGCCATTCAGTCAGTATCTTTTTGGTAAGTACTCCTTTTAACAGTTAATGGTACTGTCCAAATTGAAAGATGGGCCAGTTCATTATTGAAATTTAGCAGGGTAAGGGTTGTCTAAGACCACGTACATACAAAGCTGCTTTGCAATCCTTTAAATGATACTTAAAAATAGGTGAAGCACATCTACACTTCATAGTGACCTTGTTATTAAATTCTCTGGAATCCTTTTGCAAGTGTAAAAGTTGTTTATGCAACAAACTCTTATTGTTTATAATGCCACTGTACACATTTTGTCTGTGTTCGTGAGTATGCCAGTAAATCTACAATGCTAAGAGATACCCTAACAAAAAAGTGAGTCACATCTACAGTACATGATGTCTGAGTATGAAGTTTCATTAAAACTCATTTAAAAGTTTGGAAGTGCTCTGTGCTTCCGAGAAATCTGCTCTTACCTATTATCTTTTGCAAAACTGAAAAAAAATGTTACCATATTTACTGCATGAGATAATAAAAGTCTGACCTTGACTGTAACCAACACATGATGAACCTGATTAAAGAACATTAAATTGACATTTCGATGTACTGGTGTGTTTCAATAACACATGACCTAAATAAAGGATAATTTTTATTTTATCAGAATAACAGGATCCTGACCTGAAATGGCTGCTTATAGTATGTATCCATCGTATCTAGAAATCTTCACCAGCTGTTTTTTTTGGTAGATTCTATTTCAATATTAAAACTGGCAACATGACAGAGAAAGGACACTACAATAGAAGCTCAAACTTCCTGACTAACAAATCAACTGTCACATGACCATGGATTAGCTGCTGTGAATAAAAATTGCGTAATCAAGATAGTCACAAGTAAATTCACCAAAATAAAAACTTAACATCTCCTGAAAACCTGAAAAACCTATCTTCTTTCTCCTCAAGCTGAAGTAAAGAATTATCCCTATTTTTGAACACAACAGTACTTGGTAAAGACAGTCTGTATTTAATCTATCAGAAGTGCTAGGTAAAGACAGTCTTTAATTAATGAATCCACAGTTGGCAAAGACAGTCTGTATTTAATCCATCAACAGTACTTTGTAAAGATAGTCTAATAAATCCACCAACAGTTCTTGGTAAAGATGGTATAGTCTGTATTAAATCCATCGGAAATCCTTGATAAAGACAGTCTGTATTTAATCCATCAGAAGTGATTGGTAAAGACAGTCTTTTAATGAATCCATCTACAGTTCTTGGTAAAGACTATACTATATCCAAACAACTTTTCTCGTATGAATGTTCTGGTTTCGAAGCCCTTCCAAAAACTGATATTTGAAAGAAAATAAATAGATGATTCCTACGGCATATAAAGATCATCACCTTCTCTTTACTTTTCCATTTCCAAATATGAGCTGTAATGTTCTGTCTATAACAAAGGCTCCCAGCATATCTGCTACTACTACACCAAGTACTGTGCTACGGAACTGGAAAAAAAGATTTTTAAAAAAATTACGATAAATCTTAAAACTGTTTATGCTTCTGTCTCACTAAACACTTTCAACACTTCACTGATAACTTGCTTTTCTTCAACTTAACAGCAAAGTCCACTGACTTTTTACCCCATGAAAATTCCTTCTAAACAAGGTATTCATGAAACATCTTGTTGTAATTAATGATTTCTTTGTGTATAGTGGTACAGAAGGAAACAGTCACATACTATTGAGTCAACTTATAATAAAGAGTTTTTTTTTTCTGTCAGCAATAAAGATCTATATTATTTTGCTAAGGATATTAAATACATTCAAAGGCAGGCATTAACTTTCTGAATGTCTTTTTTACAGTATTTTGGGTAGACAATGATGTTTACTTATTCTACTAGTATTATTTGTTAAATATGTACAAATGGCTGACAACTTCCCAAAATGAATGATAGGTGGAAAACCACTTACTTTTAGACATGTTGTGTTGGACAACATTTTCCTTGCTTCAGGATAAAACAAATGCTCTACCTTGATGATCCTAAACTTCTTTTGCTGAGCTAACTTTATATACATATTCAACAAAAAGCAGTTAAACAAATAATGAAATTTTTTTCTTTCACTTACTTCATCTGGTAAATGCACCAGCTCAAAGTATTCTGTAGCTTCAGGAACAAGTCCGCTTGCCAAAGCTATAATTGCACTACCAGATATTGATAAACTATATAACATTGGTTTGTTGTTACGTAAACTCTCCATGAATGGTTCACCCTGAAAATACAATGTATTATTACATACTCGTTTCTATTCCCCCGTTAAGTTACACTGGTACCAGAAACGTCAATATTTTCCCATACACAGACGCCTGAATTTCATATCGTGTGCGTGACGTAATTCAGTGTGGGTTGTTGCACTATTTTTTTCTATTTACTTTTGTTTTGTCAATCCTATTCAGGCTGTTGAACATATTTTTGATATTTACATAATATTTATATGTGTAGATGTGTATGTAATAAAAAGGTTATTATCTTTGCATCGGAAAATATGCACTCGTTCTTCAGCGGAAGAATATTGTGCTCCTAAAGCCGCGCAATATTCCCGCTGAAGAACTCGTGCATATTTCTCGATACAAAGCTAATAACCTATAATTATTAAATCCTTCTACTTCTTCTGAAAGTACACAGAAACCTCCTCAAACAAGCATATTCTGAATATAATACTGCGAATTCATTAATCTTGTGCAGAAATTGTTTTCTTGATTTTGGCCAGAACAGCTATTTCACACGGATATGAATTCACAGATTTCATACTATGAGTATACAATTAATGGCCATTGTTGGGTTTGGAGTCACACCAACACAACCTATGTCATATGTCAACATTTCCAAATTTTGATGGTGAAAGAAGCCCCCATGTGCCTCTCCAGGTATTGTTTCATCACAGGTGGGTAGCACCTGTGCAGAACCATTGAATTTCCTTCAGCCAGCTGGCTCCTCCAACTCTGATTCATGTGAAGAAGTTGGCAGTTACTTGCGGTGAACAGGTTAGCACTGGCACAGAATATAGGAACACTGGTTAGGTTAATTGCCTGCATTTACATAAATGAAATACTGTGAAAAAATGGCACAAAACCCAAAACAAATATAATAAACCAGCTACAATGTATATGGCTTCCTCACATGAAGAACTGTACATCACAAGTGAGGTTTTGAACCCACATTAGTGAGTGGCAAGTGATTCTGAGTCAGCTGATTTTACCACTCCACCATGGAGACTCAACAGGAATTGTGAATTTAATAGAATAACACAACCATGAAATTAACAAGAACTAGTCCCCCACAAAAGTATTGACTTTACAGCATATAATCACTTTTGTAGGTGTTATAGATCATTTGTTATAATACAATGATCAGTTGTAATACAATGATCAATTAACAGAAAGTGTTTGAGAATTTTCAGCCTGGTAATACAAACTCAAAACAATTTGTTCTTTTCATCTTCAGAAAACAGACAGAAAAAGTTTCAGGTCAGGTACAATAGATTAAACTCTCCTGTTAGGCCGAGACATAATTCTGTATAAAAACAAGACTAGGTAAAATATATACATCTATACAAGTTACTAATTAGGAAAAATGATTGATTGTTCTGATGCAGGTCTAACCCGGACATCATGGGTTCGAGCCCAACCAGGTTCATGACCACACCTCATATAGCAACAATACTGTCTTTTCCAGGAAATGGACTCGAAATGTATGAAATAAACTAAAGTAACAAGAAACGCGGCAATGCCACAAAACCAGGTTTTCAACACTTTTCATAAGAATAAACAAGTGTGCCAGAATGTCACAATATACGACCGTCACAGCAAATTTCTTTACTCTAGCACCTGTATTTGCAGATGTAATTTTAATTTTGTGGTTGTTTAGTAATCATTGTAATTCTTTTGTTTTTCTAAGTCCACAAAAAAACTCCTTACCAGGTAGAGATACCTTAAAATACACCTAAAATTAGAAAGTAACAACTATGTTGTACCACAGAAAAGTGGTCTTGGTTTTTCCCTACGGTCAATTATAAAAAAGTTACAATATAAGTTATTTATAGTAAAAACTAAGGGAAGTTAATCTTAAAAAAAAAAAATACAAAAAAACTAAAAAAAAAAAAAAAAAAAATACAAAAAAAAATGTAAGTCCACACAGAAATCCTTACCAGGTAGAGATTGGTCAAAATACACCTCAAAATTGGATGTAACATGCATGTTGTACTACAAAAAAGTGGTCTCGATTTTTCCCTACGTCTAGTAATGAAAAAGTTACAATATAAGCTATTTATAGTAACAACAAAGGGAAGTAATTCTAAAGAAGGGAACTGCGCAAGACACTTCGTCTCATCATGGTGTATAATTGTGCCAAGTTACATCAAAATCCCTCTATGCATGAAGAAGATATGCTCTGGACAAAGTTTTCATTCTTGTTTCCTTTGACCTCTAAGTGTGACCTTGACCTTAGACCTAGGGACCTGGTTCTTGCCCATGACACTCCGTCTCATGATGGTGAACATTGTGCCAACTTTCATCAAAATCCCTCCATGCATGTAGAAGATATGCTAACCCTAACCCTATTTTTAGTAACAATGACCTTGACCTTGATCCCAGAAACCCCAAAATCAATCCCAAGCTACAACTTTATATAAGTTTTCTATACACCAAGTTTCATCATGATAGCTCATTCCTAAGTTAAGTTATTGACCGGAAACCCTTTTTCTATTCTAAGTAACAGTGACCTTGACCTTGAATCCAGAAACCCCAAAATCAATCCCAGCCTTTGTCTTGATATAAGCTACATACATACCAAGTTTTATTCAAATATCTTTACCGAAACAAAAGTTATTGACCGGAAACACCAGTTTGACGCCGCCGCCGCCACCACCACCGCCGCCGCCCGCCGCCCGACCGACATCTTCCCCAATCTATTAACTCAGGTTTAATAAAGAAAACACAGATCACTGACCTTATAATTAACAGCGAATGTAGAGAGTTGTAGAGACATGGATATGAAATACACAGTGGTGTTAAGAAGGTTTGGTGCAAACTTTGCTTCTAAATCTACCTTCTCCTCTCTGAAATAAGAAAAAAAAACAACACTGATCTCATGTTCCAAGTTCATGATGTCCTATCCTTTATCAGGAGGACAAAATGTTGAAGTATATCAAATTGTATTACCTTTAAAACTGACAAAAATGCCAGTTAACAATAATAACACAGTTTTCAACAAAATTATTTACTTCAACTTATTCACAAACTATAAATGTAACTGATCCAAAAATATAAAGTACTGGAACTATAAAGGTACTTCATTTTTATCTAGTTTTATGTAAAGTAAATTACAGCATGAAATTATCACAAAGACGTAGTCTATTATACTGTCATCTTATACCCCTCAGAGTTTAAGATGGAGTTTTCCAGCACCAGTGAAATAACTGGAAACACCAGTTTGGCATGCAAGAACATACGATCACATCCTTAAAACTGACTAACTGCAACTGGTCTCAAAAACTCATTTTGTAATGTGTTCTTACCTGGGTTCGAGTATTTGAGCTTCTTGGACTAGATACACAAGTGATACAAAATGTATGGCAAACTGTGACAGCACTGTCAATATAGTGTACAAGTTGAATATATTAGGTAACGGGCGCTGTTTCGACAGGTACTTCAGTGGCTGAAATAATAAAACGTTTGTAAATTAACCTTTAGCCTTCTGGCGGTGAGATATTCTGCCTTTGTGACCAGTGCAGACCAAGATTAGCCTGCACATCCGTGCAGGCTAATCATGGTCTGCACTGTTCGCTATTTAGTCAGTAAATTTTCAGTGAACACCCCTTCAAATAATAAATAGTTTTGTCCAAACTAAGTGATGGACCAGTCCATTTTAGAAATTTAGCAGGGTAAGGGTTAATAATTGTACAAAATCAAATCACAATAAAATGTTCGAGGATTGTTTCTGGAGTGATTAGTTTTTTATTACATTAGATTTTACTGTGTCTAGTTACCTGACTTTTTGTTAAGAGGGTAATCAATAAAGCTAACCCATTTCTAGTGGATTTCATACAGGTACTAGTATGGCCTCTACAACAGACAATTTCTCCCAATGAAACTCAAGTAAAGGAATATTCACTTCAAACATAATGTCCTTATATATAACTTTCCATCACAGGACCAATTGTTTGCTGTTCCTGTCTGAATTGGATGGTATTCAGATGTTTGCCTATTATTAATCATTCAGTCATGTATTTCACTGAAGGGACCAAGAAGTTTGTTTTTGATACATATGCAGAGAAGTGACCATGCTGTCTGGTGACCTTGTTTTTTGATGAACTGAAACAATTGAAAAATTTTCATGCAGGGTCATCGCAGGAACATTTGTGTAAAATTCTTTCAAATTCAAACAAGCAATTTAAGCAAGGTCACTTGAAGTTTTTTTTTTTTTATGGCTCTGGTGGCCCCTAAGTGTAACCAAGCTGAACCATTTGAACAAATTTGGAATACAACATTCCAAAGGACCCCATGCCAAATTTCATCAACTTCAATTACATGTTTTCAAAGCAGAACAAAGATGTGCGAAGAAATATGTGGATGGAAAGATGAAGGATGGACATTAGTGGTCACAACAGCTCATGACAAGTGCTTTGGTAAGATTTCCCTATCTGCAGGTCTTAGGCATGATGGAGTTCATTTTAACTTGGACATAAAATGCCTATATATATATATATATATATTTGTAAATTACACGAGAAAGTTTTCTTACCTTTGACCTTGAAATAAAGAGGAAGCAGCCTGCAAGAAGGAGGCCCTGCATGGTAGCCTGTGTATCACTGAACTTGACACCTGCTAGAAACAGCACACTCTGACTGTATGCCAGGATAAGAGCATTCAGTGCTAAAATCTTGAACATCTGTAATGTGGTCACCAGAGTACAGCGCCCTTGTTTGATTATATGACATACTGAAAAATAAATATAAATTTTCACTGAAATGTTAATACTGTTTCCAAGATTCCTGAAATCTTCCTTACATAAATCACTGTATCAACTTCATTTATATTTGTTATTATTGTAATCCATGTCTATTTTCATTAGAACGTTTGTTAGATCAGGATGTCAATTAGCTTACAAGAATAACTGCATTGTGTTCGAGCACTGACTTGATTGCCAGTAAATGACAGCATGCAGTAGCACTATTTAAAGATCAAACTGAAAGATTGTACGCTCCCTACTTACCTGATCAAACATACCCTAAACACTAACTATCTTTGCTAAATGAATGTATTTAGAAGCCTTACTTAATTTTATAATGTAAACTTTTTTATATACTAATGTAAGCTACCTTTTTACATACACTAAATATGTTTATGAAAATGAGGGAAAATAAAATATCACAATAAAGTGTTAAATGCAGGGGTGCAACATATCCTTGTTATGGTATTTATCTGTGCCAAGTGTTTTCAAGACCCCATGATGAACAACAGAGAAAGTCAGTTGCGATTTAAACAAGAAAGAGAATGTATGTATTTGGTCTTGACCAAAAGAGCAAGATGTTGAATTTCTGTAAGCAAACTCAGGAAATTGTTGTAATGTACAAAAGACATATCAAAATTGTAACTTCATCATAGAAAGATTTAGGTGTAAATAGTGAGATAAATAGAGAATAATAGGTTAGTGCCGTAGATGGAGAAAGTTTATCTGGCGAGGTGGAGGAGGTTATCGGGTGAGCCGAAGGCGAACCTGATAACGTCCGGAGCCGAGCCAGATAAACTTTCTCCATCTACGGCACTAACCTGTTATTCTATTTATCTTGTCATTACTTTATTTTCCGATATTTGGCAATTTATATACAAAAATTAGTGTGCGACAACCGTTTTAATGACGTCATATTCGTAATAACGTCACTTATATAATGACGTCATAACCGACACAGTAATGTGGTTACAATTGAAAAATCGTAATAACTTCTTCGTTTTTGAATAAAAACTCATTATTTGACCACTCATTTTCTTAGTTCGGACATTTCCAACACAATGGTGATGGTTTCAATGCAAAATTTCTTATGACAACAATATCGATCATAAGGTCACATGATCAACTGACCGTATATCACTGGTCACGTGTCAACTGATGGTGTATCAAGAAAGATATACGGCACCCTGATATCGGGTCGAAAATACTGCAAGTGACAGGATAATAATGCTATATTGGCACCTATGGAACACAGTAAGTTACTTCTCAGTTTCCTATACATTCAGACCCCTGTGAATACAGTAACTTACTACAAATGGTACAGAGTTAAATGTCAATGGCATCTTCCAGTGAAAGCAATACCTTACCATTCAGCGTGGTAGACAGTTCAGACCCCTGTGAATACAGTAACTTACTACAAATGGTAGGGAGTTAAGATGTTAATGGCATCTTCAAGTGAAAGCAATACCTTACCATTCAGTGTGGTAGACAGTTCAGTCCCCTGTGAATACAGTAACTTACTACATAGTATGGTAGAGAGTCGAGATGTACACATGGAGGCCACACAGCTACCTTGAAGTAAATACAGTAACTTACTACATAGTATGGTAGAGAGTTTAGATGTAAATGGTGAGGCTATACTAGCATCTCCAAGTCTAACTACAGCTGCCTTTTCTTCTTCATCTAACTCTTTCAACATATTCTGTAACCTTTTCTGAAAATATATAATTATATACAACTTGCATGAAAATGTAATAAAAAGATACCGGTAGGAGGATCTTGATGGCTCTGGATTACTGGCCTGAGTACCACATTTCAAAGAAGTAACACTTCTGGTACAGAATCATCCAAATATAACTTGCATGAAAATGTTACAATAAATCAAAAGGGTCATGTTAGACCTAGATCGCTTGCCTCAGTACCACAGCTCAAACAAGTAACTCTTCTGGTAGAGAATCATCCAAGAAACATTTCTGCTCAATTATTTGAAAACTGGCCTGCAGATTCACAGATGAAGGTTTTTATAGTTTTAGTTAGTTAGACCCATGATTAGGAAAACCAATGATTGGGAAAATCAGACCAGCCCACAGCAGCCATATGTCTTTTGAAATATCAAAACAGCTTTCGCAATTTCTGTAGAGGGTCACCAAAATTGTACCAGTGCTTTAGGAGTGTTATTTTTTTAATTTTTAACTCTAGCAGGCATGTTTTTTCAAAGAACTGCAATAATCTGAACATTCTTCATAGAGAAGAGGGTCACCTAACAATCATATGTGTAAACTTACTTCAAAATCTGGCCATTAGTTTCTGATATGAAATGATATAATCTGAGAAGTCTTTGAAGAGGATCACGTAAGTATTTGTGTGAAAGTATTTCCAAATTGGTCCAACAGTTTCTGATAAAATTTAATTAAGTAAATGATAAAAGTTGCCACTACACACACATAGGGAAAATGACCATGTCTTCTAATGACTGTTGTATTTTTTTTAACTGAATCAGAATTACTGGAACAATGTAGGCAGAAAGTCATTTGTGTGAAATTATCTCGAGTTCTGTCCAGCAGTTTCTGACAAAAAGATTTTTGAAGTTTCTACTGCAAACATATACAGAATACTGGCCAAGCCTCTGGTGTTCATATTTCTTTAAAAATTTGAACAAAGCTGATAGTGTCACCAAAGGACCACTTCTGTGAAATTATTTTCAAATTAAACCCAGGAGCTTTAAGATTTTACAATTTTTAGCTTTGGTGGACACGTTTTTCGATGAATCACAACAAACTTCATACAGGGTCACCTAAGAATCATTTATGTGATACCATTTTAAAGTTTGGCCAACTTTTAAAAAGGAACCACTAGATACATACATGGAAAAGTTACTATGCCCACTTGCAGCCATGTTTTTTGACACCCCAGAATAATTTGAACAATCTTGGTACAGGGTCATCACAGAAACATTAACATATTTTATTGGAATGACTTATATAAAGAAAAATATTTTTGATCTATTTTTTTCCATACACATACCCCATTAAAGATTCAAATATTTTCTTTCCAATGAAAACAAGAAGAATCAATATCTATTTGAAACATATTTCAGATATAAACTCACGTCATAATTAACAATTTGTAAAGACTAATGTATTTATAGTTCCCATCCTGATTACCTGTGATGGTGCCATGTTATCTCCCCTTGCTATAGCTCTCTGTTTGGCTGCCCGACCTACAGCTTTACCCCCTCCCCTGGCTGCCAGTTTCTCTGCCATATGATTGGGGTGTGATGGGCCGGCCTCATTCTCCTGTAACCAACACATACAGATTATATCTACACTAATTTCTTAGAAACATAGCATGTACAACTTGTAAGAATTTTTTTAATTAAGCGTAAGTAAATAAAAACAAGTTCACCAGCCACAAATTTCTAGCAGTCATTTATTACTTTTTCTAGTTTATGTATTACAAAACTGACAATTTTGTTTTGTTTATAAACAAATTAAAAGCACATCTTTCCATTCTAATCATAGATGACAAAGTGTATGTGACAAATCTGCCTAATTTTAATTTAGTACAGAAATAAATATATACAAATGTCATACCTCCTCCTTCTTCTGTTTTTTCTCTGGCATTCGTTCTGGTGCATTTGTTAACAAAGCTACACCTGTAATCACATGTGTTAAATCATTAGAAAACACTATAATTGATTTTAAGCAGCAAGAAAAAAAGATGAAAAAAATCCCCATTTGGAATGGATGGAATAACTTTTTTCCAGCCTAGCCTATGGCAGGTGCTATATTTACCTTGCCAGCATCTAGTCTAGGTACAGTACTGATTTAAGAAATGTATAAAATTTCAAACTATTCAACCAAAGTGGACTAAACAAAACTTACCAAGATATACCAATTTTGTAAGTCAGAGAGGACCATATTTCTAACAAACTGCAACAGTGTTATGATTCTTGACCTACTTATTCATCTTATTATAATAAGCAATTGTACAAAGTTTCACAGCTATCACCTTTCATGCACTCATATATTAATAAGTTGTAGCACAAAATTAGCCATTAAACCTACAACAATTCTTCACACAGTATTTGTGTATAGCTACCTACCAACATGAGCATGTTTTAGGGCTCCCACATCGTTTGTACCATCTCCACACATCAGTGTTATAAAACCTAGACTTTTCAATGTTGTTATCACCACTTCCTGTGAAAATATACCAATTTGCATCTTGATATATATATGGTTACTACGGAAACATTTATATTTGTGGGGGGACAATTTTTCATTGATTTCTTGGCTTTTTCAATCCACGAAATTAAATCCAAACAGACAAATAATATTCTAGTTCATTCTTTCTTTAAGAATTGAATAAAGTTAATTAATATCCTGATAAAAATGCAGTATAGGACAGAAACCATGAAATGATTTTTTTTAAAGTATATTCCATTTCAACTGTATCTTGTGACATTTATTCAAACATGTAAGAAAGGACAAAAGAAGGAATTACAATTTCTTCACTGCACTAATCTATCATAGAGTAATTCTTTAGACACAGAAAATCCTGCCACAAACAAATATCTACATTAATAGCGAAATGTGAAGACAGACTTGTCTAACATGGTTTAGTTGTATCTGGATTAGCATTTATACATGTCCTTAACACTTACTTTCTGTTTCGGTGCCACTCTTGCAAATACCTTCACATTGGGCAGTAAGACGTGCCACAGTTTCTTGGAATGACTCTGCAGAAATGTCAGTGCCTACAAATATAATGTTATCATGTTAACAACAGAAAATCACTTTCAGTTACTGTAGGAAAAAGCTCACAAATTATGACTCAAAATTGCTTTTGAAAAAAGGAGCACGTCTCCGCAACAGTGCTTCAAATAAATGGAAGGAGGAAATTGTATGTAATATCTAGCTTAAGGACTGTAAGATGTGTTGGTTGTGAACCAACATGACCGAAAGTTGTGTTCTAATAATGGTAAACATCATGCAAAGTTACCTGAAAATCCTTTAAATATGGAGCATACAGGACTTCGTGAAAATGGTAGACAGATCTGACAGATAAGCAGACCAGACCGAAAAAAAAAGGTCTCCATGGAAATTTTGGCCAGAAATTTATACATATAACGAGAACTGATTTACATCTATTTTGGATAAATTAGTTTATATGAAATAGAAAATGTCAGACTATGTTAGTATATCAGTATACCTCTCCCGTCAAACAGAGATCATATTTCTCAATCAGCTGTTTCCGTAAATCACCACTTGGCTGTAGAGGTAACGTAACACTATCGTCTATGGACTTCCAGTACCATTCTGTCTCTGTAACAACCAAAATAGCAGCATGTATAAATCTTGCCATGTATATATCACAGATGATTAATGAAAACATGTGTCAAATCGGCTCAAAATAGTAACTATTTTAAGTCTTTTAAGCACAACAGTAAATAACTTTATGTAGAAATGAATGCAAGAAAAAGGTCAATTTTATGAGCCACATGAAAAAGTTCCAGCCATGACAAATGGCTCAGGTGCTATAAGGCAGTGACCCTTGAAAAAATTTACAGTATCTGGCATATTACATCTTGCCCTTGCTACAAACTATAACATTTACCAGGTTGTTACACACTAAACAGTTATATCAGAGTAAAACAGACTTAAGTTACAGAATCATCATGTCATACAAATACAAAATTTGATTTAAAGCACTTACATTACAAAATATATAAGTAAAAGAATACAACAGACAAGGTTACTTGTGCAACACAGCATTAAACAAGTTGCATGAAAAGGGGGAAATCCATATTTCTGATTAGAAACAAGAGCTGTCACTAATGGTGACAAATGCCCCCGTAGCACCTTGACCTTTGACCTGGTGACCCCAAAGTCAGTAGGGGTGGTGTACTCAATAAGTACTATCAGCATGTGAAGTTTGAAGGTCCTGGGTAAAAAGGTTCGCATGTAAAGTGCCTTCATGCAAAAAGTTAACGTTGGCCCCTGTGACCTTGACCATTGACCTGGTGATCCCAAAGTCAGTAGGGGTGGTGTACTCAATAAGTACTATCAGCATGTGAAGTTTGAAGGTCCTGGGTGCAGTGGTTCGCGAGTAAAGTGCCTTCATGCAAAAAGTTAACGTTGGCCCCTGTGACCTTGACTTTTGACCTGGTGACCCCAAGGTCAGTAGGGGTGGTGTACTCAATAAGTACTATCAGCATGTGAAGTTTGAAGGTCCTGGGTGCAGTGGTTCGCGAGTAACATGCCTTCATGTAAAAAGTTAACGTTGGCCCCTGTGACCTTGACCTTTGACCTGGTGACCCCAAAGTCAGTAGGGTGGTGTACTCAATAAGTACTATCAGCATGTGAAGTTTGAAGGTCCTGGGTGTAGTGGTTCGCTAGTAAAGTGCTTTCATGCAAAAAGTTAATGTTGGCCCCTGTGACCTTGACCTTTGACCTGGTGACCCCAAAGTCAGTAGGAGTGCTATACTCAATAAGTACTATCAGCATGTGAAGTTTGAAGGTCCTGGGTGCAGTGGTTCGCGAGTAAAGTGCCTTCATGCAAAAAGTTAACGTTGTGACGAACGAACTAACTAACTAACAAACTAACGGACGGACAGTTGAAAACTAATATGCCTCCCTTTGGGGGCATAAAAAAATTTAAACATGCAGACTGAAAGATTTAACAACTTTTTTGCTTTTCCGACAAAAAACCCTAAACATTTGATCCAATTAAAAAGATTAAAATATCCTTAACTAAACAGCATCACTTTTGCATTTGAAATGCTGAAGGTCTTAAGAGTATTAAATATAACTTTCATCTATGAGTATAAAAATGTCTGTCAGATACTGACCAGAGTTCTTCGGTGGCAGTAGAACAAGTGTATGTTCTTTACGTGTAAATCTCAATTCTTTGGCAACATGACATGCTGTAAGTGGATTATCTCCTGTTATCATGGCAACCTGTAAATACATGTTTAAGTCTGAGAAATAAGTATACATCTTTTAACCTCAAACATACTGATATCAATCATGGACACTGTGGAAACCGACACATGGATTGATTTTACATAAAGACGTATGTAAGACATTAATCACAGATTGAGTAATATACATCTCAGTTTCTAAAAACTTGAAATACATGTACATCAATGTATTCCATACCGATATGAAAACCTTTTAAGCTGTAATTTATTTCTTGAATACTCCAACTGAAATAAAGTTGCACAAACATCCCATGCATATCAACTTACATGATGTGAAGCATTCTGGATTTCTTTGATTACTGCCTTTGAGTCGGACTTCAATGGACACGAAATAACAACAAAGCCACAGAACTCTAGATCACATTCCACCTCATCTCGAGTCATCACCTTCAGCTGAAACATATACCATAATGTATTTTTTACTGTTAAAATGTCCACCTACAAAATACACAGTTTTAATACTAGGATTACATAAAACTTGTTCACCCAAATGTCAAAGCCACTGAGCAGAGGTTTATTTCAAAGAAAGCACTAGTGTACCTCTGTTATCCAGATCAGGCAAAATCCACGTAAGCTGATTACAACATTTCAGATCAAGTTGCAGTTATAATAGCCCTATCATACCTTCTAGTCTTGGTTTAAATTCAAATCAATTAAATACATATTGTCTTACGTTGTCATCTTCAACAGGTAGATTTACTGCAACATGTTGACTTTTCAGCTTTAGCAATTTTAAAATTTCAAGTTTTGTGTAAACTGTATAAAAACATCCCTGCTTTGACACAGTAAATGCTGGAAAATTTTGTGTCAAATGAGAACTGTTTAAGAAGAAGCTTACCTGTTGATGTGAAAGATGTCCAAGCTTTTTGTATCCAAGGACAAGAATTCGTGCCCCTCGGCGCGCCATCTCAAGGTACACCTCATCATAATGACTTGGTGGATTACTGAACTGTAAAACAAGAACACTGGATGAAAAAAAAAAACACACTCATTTACTTACAATTCATACACAAGTTATGGAAAACCTAGTTTTTTCTCTTCAAATAGCTTTCTTCACAGTACAGTGTTGCATAAACCAAAAAAATGCCATTTAATTCTGATGGTTCAAATCAGCGACAGGAGTTTCCCAAAAAGTCTTCCTCTATTTTGGACAATTCCTAATATTCTCAGACCATGTTGTATGACCCTCTTGACCCTTGAAATTGTTACTGTAATGATTTAATCATTTAATCATTTGTTTCATACACTTTTAGAAAATTTAAAACATGATAATTGTGAAGGTGTATAGTGACTTTCTGCAGGTTTTAAAACCAGTAACAGGTGATGTATAGTTTTTCATCCTTATTTCTCATCAAAATTACCAATATCAGACCAAGTATTATTTCTGTGTATATAATTTAATAAACAGACACATCAATAATGGTGACTAGATTAATGCCATTTTTAGTACGTTTCTTTTCCTTTCCTTTTTAAATTTAATTCAATGTAATTATAATCACAATAAATCAGAAATATTTCCCAAATATGAGGAAAATGTCGCTTAGATTTCCAAGTCTTCAAGGTATGGGCCATGTTCCTGAAATCTTGGAAAAACACAATGATAAATACCATAGGTTTCAATGTCTCTGGAGCCCCCTTTACTGCACAGATGTATTCCGTTTCCATAGATCCAGGAGGAGTGTGTCCAGCAATCACAGACATACGTTTTAGGGCACTTGAGAAATGATAACGATGAAATATTTTCAAACCATGTGTCTTCCTTCTCTGTGGTATTACTGTCTCTCCTGAAATACTACAGTAATTTTAACTAATTCTTTTGAAAACTTAACAGTCCATTTATTTATGTTTGTATCAGGTTTAGTGATGTTTTTCAAAGGTATTTCAGTTCTGTATCAACAGGCAGTTAACCTAGCCAGTGTTCCTTTAACCTGTGTCAGTTCTATAGTGTTCTTTGCAAGTAACTACAAACTTTTCCGCATGAATCAGAAATGGAAGACAAATGGTGTTCTATAAAATCCTCAGCAGAGTATACACCTTGCCTGTGGATCGAACTCACAACAACAGGATCTGCAGATCTGTGCTCTCCCTATTTAGCTAAGTGGGCAGGCTGTCCTAGTCAGCGAAATATGAAGAAGAGCAAATCGATGAAACAACTAGAGCAAATGGTCCAGTTTAGCAAGCAATATTCAACTTCAAATCTAACAGCTGAATGCTCTGAATGAACAGTAGTCATTGTGGTGAGTAGACATACTTACTGAGAAATCATTTATTTTCATAGGCATGAACTTTGAGGTTTGGGCTAAAAAAACTACTTCAATGGGATAAAAATATAAATCAACTGACTCAATCTTTTGAACATAAAATGAATGGGGAATTTACTTATTCATTGGGATCTAATTTCACAAACTGTCAGAGTGAACCATGAAAATTAGCACCCAACAAATATCAATGATTTCACAGTATTTTGGTGTACCAGGTACAAGTTTCCAGTGTTTTCACTTTTGCATAAAAGCTCACAAGGGTGTAAGATGACTATCAAGCTGTAAATGGTATCTGACAAACTGTATTCATTTAGTGGATTCTTGCAATAAGGCTTTATTTTTACGTAAGACTAGATAAAAATCAAACACCAAATGGAACCTGGGTCAGAACGGTCGTTTCATGATGCCAAATACATATGAAGAGTTTGAGAGCATTCAGTTGATAGGTCCTGACAAACCTGCTTACATGCAATGCTTCAACAACAGTTTTGTAAGTTAAACAAGAGCTGTCTCCATAGGATGACACATGCCCCCGATGGCACTTTGAATGAATAGTTATGGCCGATGTTAGAGTTTAGGACCTTTGACCTACAGAGCTGGGTCTTGCGCGCGACACGTCGTCTTACCGTGCCACACATTCATGCGTAGTTATTTTAAAATCCATGCATGAATGACAAAGATATGGACCGGACACACCCATAAATGCACTATCATGAAAAATGACCTTTAACGTCTAAGTGTGACCTTGACCTTTGAGCTACGGACCTGGGTCTTGGGTGCGACATGTCGTCTTACTGTGGTACACATTCATGCCAAGTTATTTGAAAATCCATCCATGGATGACAAAGATATGGACCGGACACGCCCATCAATGCACTATCCTTTAACGTCTAAGTGTGACCTTGACCTTTGAGCTATGGACCTGGGTCTTGCATGTGACACGTCATCTTACTGTGGTACACATTCATGCCAAGTTATTTGAAAATCCATCCATCGATGACAAAGATATGGACCGGACACGAAAATTGCGGACAGACTGACAGACGACAGACCGACAGACGGTTCAAAAACTATATGCCTACCTTCGGGGGCATAAAAATGGGCATAACTTTGACAAAATAAATGCTACAGCTATATTATAACTTGTCCTTCAAGGTCAACTTAAGATGCTGAAAACTTGTGAAGTATAAAAGCATTTGACATACTAGCTTTTGAGAAACCTGCTTAAAAACAAAACGTAAGTGATGCAGACACCAAAGCAGATGCTGAAAAAAACTTGACACCAAAGCAGATGCTGAAAAAAACTCAAATGGTTGAGCTAAAGATAGTATGATATGCATCAAATAAAAATAAGAAAAATATTTCTACCTTTAGTGAGAGTGAAGTCAACAGCTTTGAGCGTGGCTTTCTCTAGTGGATCTCCTACCAGTTCATCATCTAGCTGTACTAGTGCATGACATGTAGCCAGCACATGTACCGTCTCCATAGGAGCTTCTATAGCTGGCTGTATCTCGTTACCTCTGAAAATTTACGGGGGTTTTAAACAATCATAGTGCCTGTAGACTTATAGACAGGTTTTCACATCATTAAATATCACCAAGGCGTAGTGTAATGCGTCAATATTTAACCTTTACCCTAGGATCCTATATACAATTCCAAGCTATGACCTCTTGTATGCTTGCTATACACCAAGTTTGGTGACAATGCATAGTGCCCTCCAAAGGTCTCTAGGAAATGAGAAATGTTTCAAATTAAAGTAACAAGAGTGCCAGACTATCATAAAATAATCCAGGAGTGCCTAGGGCGATTTGGGTCGTTATCTTACTTGGCCCAGATATTATGCACTTAAACATTGTCAGCAAGTTTGGTGAGGATCGGATGAAAACTGTTAAGACTTAAAGTGCGGACAAGGCTAAATTTGCTGTTTTTCGAGTAATTCAAGGGTCATAATCCAAGAGTGACTGGGGCAATTTGGTTGGTTATCAAACTTGGCCAAGATATTATGGCCACAAACATTGTCAGCAAGTTTGGTGAAGATCAGATGAAAACTGTTTGATTTAGAGAGCGGACATGCTTTGGACGCCGACTGCCTGCCGCTGCTGCCACCGGTGTTCACATTATACACCCTGCTCTTTCAGAGACGGGCGTATAAAAAGACCATTTCATTAACTATAACTTACAACACAAAACTGGCCTTTTACAGCAAAAAGAATTTATTTATACAGTAAAGACACTATCCTAAATAACTTCAACTAATTTTATCACAAAAGATGCAACTAATGTTATGTGTTAAAACAATTTCTAGTTTTTTCCTACTTGTCTTAACTGTGGAGAACACTGTATGTCGATCTGAACAAAGTATATTCACTGGAAATTGTTCTGCTTTTCTAAATAAAAGTGACACTGATTTTGATTCAAGTGGCCCCCAAGCAAGGTTTCCATACATTATGTTTGGTTTCAAACTTGAGTTATTTGTCTGAAAACAGTCTTTCTATTTTTCATAAGAGCGAACTTGACCTTACTCCCAGTGGCCCAAAATGCAATGCACAACTTTTTTATTTTCATAATTTCTAAAACATCTTCTTGCGGGGTATAACAACAACATGTATCTAATAATGTATTACATTAACAGACTGAAATGGGTTAACATATGCTGTATATGAATTTATTCTAATATTGTATTTTAAGGTACACAAATAATTTCATGTCATATGGTGACTTTCCAGCTTTCTTGGTTGAGGAAGACACCTTGTGGTCCTCTATGTATAATTTCAGGCCAGGACTTCAATCATCCACAAGCCAACAGGATGGCTCAAACCCACAGAAATAAAGGTCAAGTGATTAAATTACAAGGACCTGAACCACTTGGTCATGTATTAACCCTTACCCTGCTGAATTTCTATAATGAACTTGTCCATCTTTCAATTTGGACAGTACTAAACTGTTAAAAGGGGTGCTTACCAAAAAGATACTGACTGAATTGCGAACAGTGCAGACCATGATCAGACTGCATGGATGTGCAGGCTGATCTTGGTCTGCACAGGTCGCAAAGGCAGAATCAATTGCCGCCAGGAGGCTGAGGGTTAAATAAAGAATTATTCAGTACTTACTTGAGACCTGTTACACCTTCAACAACAAGGTTATCAGCTGTAAGTGTACCAGTCTTGTCAAAACAACATATATCTATCTTTCCAGCAAAAGGTATCCTAAATGGCTCTGTACAGTACACATCTACAAACAATAAACACAATACAGAATTTTAATACACACTCTAAATTCAATTCAAATTTAATATTGTGGAAGTGTTTAATTTTATGGACATGAAATTTCATGGTCTTGCCCAAAACAGCTAATTTGTTGGGATATAATGTTGTGGATTTTAATTTCTGAAGAAAAAATGAATGACATTTTATTTCATCAGTTTGTTGTGATTTAAATTCCTGGATTAATCCAGAAAAAATAGTTCGCAATTATGAAATAATGTACAGAAAAACTGTGTTTCAACGTATTTAATGCACAAAAATAAGTTATGTCTGTGGAATAATTTCACGAGGGTCTAGTCCGGGTGAATTATTCTCGGGACGCATAACAGTTTTTTTTGTGTATTAATTTAAGTAAAACCTGATTTCGCTATACATTATTTCCAGTCAAATATGCTTAATATAAAACAGTAGTTAAAATATAATAGCGCTCTTTCTTCGCTGCAGCAAAAACACTGACGTCATTGCATGTTAATGTGACTCATTTTAGCATAAGCGTGTTTTAATAGAAACAAGCATATCAGAATGAGTATTAATGATTTCACAGTGTGATATCTATAAAGTAAAAAAGTCGGACAAAAGAAATATAATTTTAATTTTAATTTTTTTCTACGAGTTTTTCTTCTGATTTTTTTCTGCAAATATTGTCTGAACTTAAAACACATTAGCCCTTAGATAATAGTGCAAGAGTACTAAGATATTTCTTTCCAAATTCAAACTGCAGGAGGAACGTTTTACCCCATTTTTAAGATTCAACACTTTTAGCAGAATTACAGTGATCCTTCAAAGATCAATATTTCACAGCAGATATAATTCTACTTCATAGCTTTAAACAGAAAATATTTCTAAGAATGCCTTAATCTGCAGTACATGTAACTCTTTTAAAAAGTAACATACACCATTGTTGAATAAAATGTAAACAGTAAGGAATGATTCTTACCAATCATAACTGGATACACTTGACAGAAAGTATCAATATAGAAGCTTGACAGTTGCTGAAGCTCTAATCAGCTAAACTGAGAGTAATTACAGGTGGAAAAGCGTATACTTACAAAGTTTAGTAAGGGCCAGTAAACTTGTATTGACAGCCAGGGAAAGTTCTATAGGTAATTCAGGGGGAACAACTGATGTCAGAATCAGTGTACATTCTAAAAATAGCTTATATCTGTTTCTGTCAGGATCCTCTGTACCTGAAAGTGACAACAGAAAAATCAGCAAGTGATTACTTCACTAAGCACTGGTGTATCTGTTATTAAATCTCCCTGAAATGCATATACAATTTTTCTTGTTTCTTTTTGGATTATTTCCCTTTGACCTTTATATTCAGTTAGTATACCTAGGTAATTTAACCGGAAAAGGTACCAAAATGAATTGAATTTGACAGTTAGATTAATGCTATCAGAAATGTGTCAATTTCAGTGAGAATTTAATCAAAACAGTCTTTAATACTAGAAATTTAATCATACTAATACTAATAAAATAAATAATACTAGTAAATACAAAATACTAACAGTTATTCACCTAACTGCATATTTTTGAACTTAAAACACTTATGCCCACTCTTTTCCTTTCTAGAAAGGGAGCTTAAGTAAAGAAATTTGGTGCAAAAAGTCTGCTACTGATTGGATCAAAATCTGCAACTTAGTCTTTAGTAAAACCCTGTACCTTTATAAAACTGAGACTAGAATCATACACAAAGTCCTCCAGCAAGTGGCTAAGGCACTCACTTATGTAATAAAATAGTGAAAAATTAGAATCCAACTTGGAACTATTCCAATGTTGCCTGTTAGTGAGACATCACCTAGTTAAATAGTCAACAAGAGGACCATAATGGCATTAAGTTGCTCAAAAGTACTTGACTATTTTACCTGGAATAAAGCATGACATACAGTATCATGAAAAGTGACATCAAGAACTTTCTTAAAAAGTTGTTTAAACTTTAAAGGTTTTTTTTTTCTAATTTAAGCTCTAGCACAAAATTTACAAATGGGTCAAGCAAAACCGCATAAACAGTCCTAAGAGAGGTCCATGTGGAACCATTTGAAAAAATTTGAAAGAGGTCCATAAAAAGATGCTACAGACAAAGTTTGATGAAGATCCATCAATGAGTTCATGAGAAGTTTATAAAGGTTCTTCTGTTTTTAGCTCTGGTGACTCTGGTGAAGATGTAAGATGCAGTTCAAGACAAGAACATTTTTTTAAGTTGTTTTTATTTTTAGCTCTGGCATCCCATGCTGGTCCCAAAAAAGGGTAAAGCAGAACCATTTGAACAAACTTGAGTTTCATGATTAAGTTTGGTGAAAAAGCATCAAATGGTTCATGGGAAAGAGTTGAGTAAATTTTTTTTCTGCCAGGATGGTACAAGCCAAGTTTGGTGTAATTCCTACCAGCACTTTCAAAGAAACAGATGTTTAAATATATTGAATACAAATGAAGGACAACAGATACAGGGTATTTTGTGCCAGTCCATCCACCTATACTAACAGCCCTTTGGAAAATGTGTAACAATATAATAAACAAACATCTATGCAAGCCCTAACACTTGCTTTATACAACTGGAAATTGCAAACTATATCTACCTTTGATCCAGACATATGATGCAGCAATGACAGCAAAGATAAGCAGGAACAGAATGAAGAAAAATGTCTCGAGATTATTTGCTGTCACTCTTTTCACACCATACAGAATCGTACGCAGTAGCTTCCCTTGGTTTGTGTTGAAACTGTGACGTAAAACATAGGCTATACATCCATTGTCTGTAGCTGTAAAAAAACAACTTAATTTGAACTGATGGCAGCCTTTTTATTACAAAAAAAAAACAACTTCATAAAATAAATGATACAGTGCAGGTCCCCCCCAAAAAAATAATGACTTGAAAATTTGACACTGCCTTAGCAATGTAGGGTTTAGCAATGTGAAAGGGGACAGAATATTATTATTATACCAGATTATACCAGATTTGTTTAGCACCCTTTTCATATGTAATATACGTTCAAAGGCGAATATCTTGGGTATATAAAACAATAATTGAGATCTCATATTTAAGTCAACATGTAGTTTTGCTGACCTATGTTAAAAAGTAATTTTGACCTTGAATACATCTATATGTACAAGTAAATCAAAACTAAATATTGACTTGGATGCATGTCAATATTTGATTTTGGTGATGTTATCTATAATAATGCAATATCATCAAAGGTTTCAGATTACATATATGCAAATGTTGAACCAGTACGAATGTGTAGTACAATTCGGGCTCGTATATAAAGCAGCATCGAAACTAATCTTATTGGGTTAGTAGACTTGCTGTGGCATGTGCGTGTTCGTTTGTACTGCTAGGCGCTTTGCCATAACTGGTCTGGTATATTGTGGTGGTGATTTAGTTCGTATAAATTCTCTCTACTATATAATAATTTATAATGCGAACTTGTATCCTTGCGGATCTCACGTATCGGAAAGTCAACTGTTCTGAATATAATTATATCTCTTAATGCAAATTATCTATATATATATTCGATGTATCCTTGAGATCCAGTTAACTTTTAAAGAGAGAAAATATAGCTTCTCTGGTCCCAATCAGTTATAAAGACTAAAAAGTCACTACTGATTTGTGAGACATGAAAACAGAGATTTGAGTATATATATGTGCAAATGATGAACCAGTACGAATGTGTAGTACAATTCGGGCTCGTATATAAAGCAGCATCGAAACTAATCTTATTGGGTTAGTGGACTTGCTGTGGCATGTGCGTGTTTGTTTGTACTGCTAGGCGCTTTGCCGTAATTGGTCTGGTATATTGTGGTGGTGATTTAGTTCGTATAAATTCTCTCTACTATATAATAATTTATAATGCGAACTTGTATCCTAGCGGAACTCACGTATGGGAAAGTCAACTGTTCTGAATATAATTATATCTCTTAATGCAAATTATCTATATATATATTCGATGTATCCTTGAGATCCAGTTAACTTTTAGAGAGAGAAAATATAGCTTCTCTGGTCCCAATCAGTTATAAAGACTTAAAAGTCACTACTGATTTGTGAGACATGAAAACAGAGATTTGAGTATATATATATGCAAATGTTGAACCAGTACGAATGTGTAGTACAATTCGGGCTCGTATATAAAGCAGCATCGAAACTAATCTTATTGGGTTAGTGGACTTGCTGTGGCATGTGCGTGTTCGTTTGTACTGCTAGGCGCTTTGCCGTAATTGGTCTGGTATATTGTGGTGGTGATTTAGTTCGTATAAATTTTCTCTACTATATAATAATTTATAATGCGAACTTGTATCCTAGCGGATCTCACGTATGGGAAAGTCAACTGTTCTGAATATAATTATATCTCTTAATGCAAATTATCTATATATATATTCGATGTATCCTTGAGATCCAGTTAACTTTTAAAGAGAGAAAATATAGCTTCTCTGGTCCCAATCAGTTATAAAGACTAAAAAGTCACTACTGATTTGTGAGACATGAAAACAGAGATTTGAGTATATATATATGCAAATGTTGAACCAATACGAATGTGTAGTACAATTCGGGCTCGTATATAAAGCAGCATCGAAACTAATCTTATTGGGTTAGTGGACTTGCTGTGGCATGTGCGTGTTTGTTTGTACTGCTAGGCGCTTTGCCGTAATTGGTCTGGTATATTGTGGTGGTGATTTAGTTCGTATAAATTCTCTCTACTATATAATAATTTATAATGCGAACTTGTATCCTAGCGGATCTCACGTATGGGAAAGTCAACTGTTCTGAATATAATTATATCTCTTAATGCAAATTATCTATATATATATTCGATGTATCCTTGAGATCCAGTTAACTTTCAGAGAGAGAAAATATAGCTTCTCTGGTCCCAATCAGTTATAAAGACTAAAAAGTCACTACTGATTTGTGAGACATGAAAACAGAGATTTGAGTATATATATATGCAAATGTTGAACCAGTACGAATGTGTAGTACAATTCAGGCTCGTATATAAAGCAGCATCGAAACTAATCTTATTGGGTTAGTGGACTTGCTGTGGCATGTGCGTGTTCGTTTGTACTGCTAGGCGCTTTGCCATAATTGGTCTGGTATATTGTGGTGGTGATTTAGTTCGTATAAATTCTCTCTACTATATATATATATATATATATATATATATATATACCCTGTGACTGATGACACGGAATTGTGCGAGACTGTAGTCTATGCCCATATTCAAAACCACAATCAATATTTCAAAGTTTTTTAAAAATAAATTGATTTAACAAGAACTTAAATAGTGTTATTATCAACACTATTATATCACATTTATATAGTGCACTTCATGTATATACAGTAAAAAGGCATGCTGGGAAGTAAAACAAATGCAAACAATACAAACAATTTCAAATCTTAAAACTGCAGCTTGAATTAACATGAACATAGAAATACAGACGAAACATTCAACAGAAACAGAGACAGATATAAAACCCGGACAAGGGAAACATGCACTGCTAACATCAGAAGTATACAGCACTGCTAACACTTAAACTATAAAGTGACAGATTATAATACCTTTCATGCCTGTGGATGTTTTACTGGGTGGTGTATGCTGTACAACCTTTGTCCCTCCAAACAGTACATGAAGTTTGCCATCTACCTCCAGGTTCAACACGTGGTCTGGTTCCAAAATTTCCACTGGTTCCTGATAAAATAATTGGATTATTATTGATTCTTGTATAACTCTTTCATGAAATAAAGTTACAAAAAGACAAAAATTATTACATGTGGTATCTAAATTTTCATTCTTTATTTTTGACATATCCATTCCTGAACCTGAAATTATAGGCACGTCCCATGGTCAACTAAGCAGAATGTCCTTTTTCCATTTACTGCCTGCGCAGCCAGTTTTGGACCTTAAATTTTGATCCACTAGGTGTTTAAATTTAACTGCTTTATTTTGATGGATTTAATTCATAAGGAAACAATTTATGTCTCATGGCAGCTTTCAAGCTTGTATGATAGAGAACACCCCAAGGTTCTCCTCTGGGCGGAAAAACAAAATTTCCATAGACCAAGTATATTCCTTGTGGAGTTTCAAGGGGCACTTTGCTCAAAGTCAACCTAGACATATCTGATACAGAGGCTCACAATGTTATTTAAACTCAAGTCACTGATGAAAATCTAAGAAACCAAGAAATGTATATGCTTTCAATGAAATGTCTTAACAATAGCTCTGACTAATGGCATGCTAGCTAGTTCACAAGTGAAGGTATTTAGAAAGAAGTAACTGAACTTAAAGGGCTGGGGTATGTGTGTGTAGGGTGGGTGGGGGAGAGGATGTGCAGAATATAGAAAAGGGATTCTAAGATACAATATGAAGCAACTGAAGCAGAACTGAGAGTACACTGATGGATTTTTTTGACTGGGGATGAGAGCATCCCCGTGTCCTTGACCTGTGAGCCACTGTTCATCCAAAATCAATAACGGATCTTCAACTGGTACTTGGTCATTGTGTAAAGTTTGAAAACTGTAGCTACTACTCTATATAACTAGAGTTAAGGCAGGTCCTATAATTCGACCTTTAAGCTACTGACCATAAATCAAATAGGGATCTTCCACTACTGGTACTTAGTCAATTAGTAAAGTTTGAAAACCTTAACTAGTTATGAGTCCAGTATGCTTTATGACTAAGAGTCCAGAAACCATTTTCTATCTGCAAATTACTGTAACCTTGACCTTTGATCTACTGATAAAAAATATCAAGGATCCTATTCAAGTTGTGCTTAATCATCCTGTACAGTTTGAAAGCTATAGCTATTGTACTTTCTCATTCAGAGTCCAGAAAACTAAGTATGTTGACAGACAGACCAGGCTATTCCATTATGTGTCCACTATATAACAAGGCATCTCGCTGGACTTTTCTCAGTGCTTGACTCTGAATTAGAGCTTTGCCAGTAAAATTCAAATCAGAGTTATGGAAGTTGTTTCTTGTGGTGTAGACTTTGATAGTAAACTAGAACTGTCACAGGAGTGACTCATACCCCCACCATACGGTCTTGTCACAGAAGAATGGCAACCATAAGGAATCTTAAAAATACTTTGGAGTACTTCATCCTGGGCTTCCACATATAAGTAATACTAGTATAATACTAGTATAGTAATACAAGTAAATATATATTAAATCTCTATTAGAGATACACTAAAAGTGAATACAAAGAAGGGTCTTACCGACCCATGTTACCACAGAAAAATGTTTTTACTTTTTACATAGGACTTATAATAAAAAAGTTAGAAAAATACCTAAAATACTGAAAATCTAAAAATAGGATTTCTAAAAATAGACTAATTCCTGGAATTTAAGCGGAAGAAACTCAGTACAAAAGTTAAAAAAAGGTTACTTCCCTTTGGCTCTAAGCCAATCAGAATGAGATATAGTGAAAATATATCAAAATTAACCTTAAATTCTAGGTAAAAGGGGACACAATTTAAGAAAAATTAGTGTCAGAGTTATGCACCTTGTGTCACATGATGTGGGTGATGAGGTGGAACATCTATTTTAAGTCTGGATCAAATCCATTCAGTAGTAACTGAGATATAGTGAAAATACATCAAAATTAACCTTAAATTCTAAGTAAAAAGGGGCATAATTCATGAAAAATTGGTATCAGAGTTATGCACCTTGTGTCACATGATGTGGGTGATGAGGTGGAACATCTATTTTAAGTTTGAATCAAATCCATTTTGTAATAATTGAGATATAGTGAAAATACATCAAAATCAACCTTAAATTTAAAGTAAAAGGGGACATAATTCATAAAAAATTTATGTCATAGTTAAGCACCTTATGTCACATCATCTGGGTGATGAGGTGGAACATCTATTTTAAGTTTGAATCAAATCCATTTAGTAATAACTGAGATATAGTGAAAATACAATAAAATTAACCTTAAATTCTAAGTAAAAGGGGACATAATTCATGAAAACTTGGTGTCAAGAGTTATGCACCTTGTGTCACATGATGTGGGTGATAAGGTGGAACATGTATTTTAAGTCTGAATCAAATCCATTTGGTAATAACTGAGATAATAGATTTCGGGACGCGACGGGACGGGACGCGACAAAACTGCCTCCTATATACCCCCCTCAAACATGTTTGGTGGGGGTATAATAACTATTTTAAGTTTGAAGTCCATATCTTTGATAGTAACAGAGATATTTGACTTTATCAAAAGCTTTAACCAACGGCGATGGAAACACCGACGCCGGGGTGAATGCAATAGCTCTACTTTTTCTTCGAAAAGTCAAGCTAAAAACTAAAACATTACATGTATTGGTATGTAAATTCATCTTTATTTCAGGTAAAATCTGCTACAAATAAGGCAGATCCTAATAAAACTTCCACAGTGCCATATCAGACATGTTTACCTTCATAACTGGAACAGATTCTCCAGTTAACATTGATTCATCTACTATACATGGTCCTCTCAGTAACAGCAAATCACACGGTATCAGCCTGTCCTCATGGGAACGCCCTGTATAAAAGAACAACACGACATGTAATGCTACAATTAGAACCACTCAACAGCAAGTCACACGGTATCAGCCTGTCCTCATGGAAACGCCCTGTATAACAGAACAATGCTGACATGTAATGCTACAATTAGAAACACTCAACAAGTCACATGTTATCAACCTGTCCTCTTGGGAACGCCCTGTATAACAGAACAAAACTGACATGTAATGCTACAATAAGAAACACTCAACAAGTCACATGGTATCAACCTGTTCTCATGGGAACACCCTGTATAATAGAACAAAACTGATATGTAATGCTACCACTAAAAACACTGAACAGCCTGTTCTCAGGGAATCATCCTGTACAACAGAACAACACTGACATGTAATGCTATTACTAGAAACATGTAACAAACTTATTTTGCAGTAACAATCAAGAGACTAATGTTCCCAAGGTAGCATTACCCTTTTTCAATCACGGTTAACAAATGTACAACAATTTATGAAGTTTCCAATCATAATATTTGTTTGAAGGCAAACCACTCTTGTTAAATTGCAAGTGTACAATTTTTTTCAGGATCTTGTAACGGATTTCTATTCCCTTCTATTACAATCCAAATACAACTTAAAGCCCAGTAGTAGTAGAACATTTCTTTGTTAGTTAATCATGGTGTAAGATAGTATAATTATCTTTATATACATTACCAACTGAAACAATATCCCCTGGAACAAGTTCTGTAGTTAATATAGGTCGCCATTTTCTGTTTCTGTATACCTGGTCAAATAATTTGTAAACATTGTTGAAAATACATCTGACAAAAATGAAAAATTACATACAGTTGCATCAACATCTGTATAATCATGCAACTGGAACTTGATATCTCACAGCCCTGCACTTGAGTAAAAGGTGTCATAATAGGGCTTTTCATCAGGCACTTAGGAGAGGCATTGGCCTTTAAAATTAGGAAATTCCTGTACAATTGCCAATTAGTGGAAAAATGCATTTCAGTGAAACAGGACATTTTTTCTATCCGTAACTTAAGTCTGTAACAGAGGTAGAAATTTAGTGATTTCCCAATACCATTATTTCCTAATTTGTGAAATGTGATTCCTCTGAAAAATGTTTGTTGTACAACCAAAACTGGGGAAAAAACAATGTTTTATGTTTTCACTGGGAGTGACCAAAATTTGGCCTCTCAGGTTATATAAAGATGAAAAGCCCGCCATAAGTCAGTGTTACTAGTAACAGCTTTCTCTTTCAATTCAACACTACTGAAACTGAATTTTTTACCCTTTTCATTTTTTTTTTTTTATGTTGCATTTAACGTGGCACCGACACATGATAGGTCATATGGCGACTTTCCAGCTTTAATGGTGGAGGAAGACCCCAGGTGCCCCTCCGTGCAATATTTCATCACGAGCGGGCACCTGGGTAGAACCACCGACCTTCCGTAAGCCAGCTGGATGGCTTCCTCACATGAAGAATTCAAGGCTTTTCACTTACATTTATAAGATATGGTTTTATTCCCATTTTTCTGATTTCTGCCATGTTACGAAGCTGTTGTTGAACAAGTGTTGCTTCAAATGCAACAAGCATAAACAATGTAAACACACTGTAATACCAGTACTCGTCCAGACACCAGAGACCCACACAGAACACTTGGAACACAAAGAAAGGAGCTGTCGCTCTCTCCTGAAACAACTCCATAAACCTTGGTATATCCATCTCCATTCTGTAAACAAAATACACAAATTTGATGCAGAAACAATGAAACATAAAATAATGCAAAAAAATATGTTCTGATGAATGTGTTATAATATGCTTCAGCTTGGAATATATGTTCGTGTCTTAATCTGAAAATTCACTATGCCTAAAATCACTTTAAATCATATGAAACATGCACCAAACATTCCTTTATTTTTTAAGGCTTTCAGAAGAATCCAGCAATTAAGAAACATGGTTTTCAGAAAGAACACAAAGCTGGGGTTCTGCACATATTAGTCACATTTGAAAACTTTTCTATTTCATAGAAATTTGATGCAACATTTCAAAAGAAAACAAATGAGCCTCGCCTTTGGTATGCTAACACTCCTCTGTAAGAGCTTGACAATAGGTAATACATGCAAGAAAAGAGTGATGGTTCTTTACCTTTTTACTTACCTTTTTGTTTGTTTTGGGTTTAACGCCGTTTTTCAACAGTATTTCAGTCATGTAACGGCGGGCAGTTAACCTAACCAGTGTTCCTGGGTTCTGTACCAGTACAAACCTGTTCTCCGCAAGTAACTGCCAACTTCCCCACATGAATTATCAGAGGTGGAGGACTAATGATTTCAGACACAATGTCGTTTATCAAATAGTCACGGAGAACATACGCCCCGCCCGAGGATCGAACTCGCGACCCCGCGATCCGTAGACCAACGCTCTTACCTACTGAGCTAAGCGGGCGGGCTTTTACTTACCTACTGATAAAGAAATGTATAAAGTGTCAAAGCTATACTTCTTTTAATATTCAAGAAAAGCTGACCCAAATAAAATACTTTACCATAAAAGTTCAATTTTTAAAGTACAAAAAAAGGTCATTATAATGACAAAATGCAGTGAGAGTTAAGGTTCTTATCATTCTTACTCATCTAATGAGGACAAATAATAGCACAAAGTTTCAAAGCTAGAAAAATTGCAATTAATCAAAAATTCTAGTCAACTTGGAAGCTCTAGTTGTAAAAATACCTCACAGAATCTTTTTTAAGTATCAAATAACCTAGTAGAAAGATCTGCCTGCTTTTAGGCTGAAACTATAAAAAATCTTGCTCAACATGTCTGATGAGGGCAATTCAATTCTGCTTGTTTAAGAAAGGCTAAAGCATGAATAATTGAATACTTACAGATTTTTACCAAAGGTATTTTCTGCATGTTTGATATCATGTTCTTCCTGTAAACCTTTACTCTCCATATAGGTCTGTATAGTCTCTGACACTGGGAAATCGAGGGGCACAAACTGTTTTTTATCCCTCTCATACAGATACTTCGTTTTTTGAAAATTAAACCAGA
This sequence comes from Mercenaria mercenaria, assembly GCF_021730395.1. Taxonomy (NCBI): domain Eukaryota; kingdom Metazoa; phylum Mollusca; class Bivalvia; order Venerida; family Veneridae; genus Mercenaria; species Mercenaria mercenaria. The sequence goes on from NC_069375.1 coordinate 21,949,621, forward strand.
TGAAATCCTCATCATCTTCCTGTAAAAATAATAAATAAACCCTTACTCCTTGACCTTCACTTCATACCCCCAATGATCTAGTATCCACTGAATTCATTATTAAAAACAAACAATCTGGTCATGTTTTAAACAAATGAGGTGGAACATGGTAAACATGTTTTTTAGATTATCTGACCTAGTGAACAAGTATTGCCACCAGATGACCCAAAAACAAATTCACTCATTTTATTGAGGGGAACATTCTATCCATTTCATTAAGATTGGAGCAAAACTGTGACCTCTAGAGTATCCATACACTGAAATGAATAACAACTTATTTATTTTGTTGGGTTTAACGTTGCACCAACACAATTATAGGTCATATGGCGACTTTCCAGCTTTGATGGTGGAGGAAGACCCCCAGGTGCCCCTCTGTGAATTATTTCATCACAAGCGGGCACCTGGGTAGAACCGTTGACCTTCCATAAGCCAGCTGGATGGCTTCCTCACAAGAAGACTTCAATGCCCCGAGTGAGGCTCAAACCCACATCGATGAGGGGCAAGTGATTTGAAGTCAGCGTCCTTAGCCACTCGGCCAAAGAAGTCCTGAAGAACAAAGAGTTTACCCTAGCTTTATGCAGCCTAACAAGTTCTGTTGATCCATTGTTTGGTGTTGGCACAACTTTCACCCAGGATGCATCATCTGGACTAGCAGTCTGAAAATATAAAAGCAGAGAATTACAAGTGTACTAGTGAATACAGTTACAGAGAAAGCTTACAAGATTTTTTTCAGCAGAAGGGGAAGATGTCTTTCATACAGTTTTGATGCATAAAAATGTATATATTATATGCATGCACAGTTGATACTGATAAAAAGTACAACCAGCTAATTCTGTGTGTTTGGTCAGAAATAACCAGAAACCTCGAACACTTGTGTAGTCTGTGAAGTGTGTAGGAAAGCTGTAGACTGATTTAGTCAGAAAGAAAAGATATGAATCATGTGATGTAAAACAGTAGAACTTTAGCTTTACTTGACAGTTTATTCCCATTTATATTAAAATTAAATTAACACCGACTTCTGATTTTAGATATGTTATAGAAGATTTTATGCTTTTTGAAAATAATGATATTCATCTGTAGGCATGTCCCTCCACAGCCAATATTTTTTCTGTGCGTCAATGACCTTTTATCATTTAGCTAAAGGTATACTCTGTCTACAGTAACTCTTTGTCGATCTGACATTTCTTTGGCTAGCAAAAACAGTCAGAAATACGCAGTTTGCAGACATTTTCAATAGTTAAACTAATTATACCTTCTTTTTAAGAGCTTCATCTCATTTAGCTTCTTTGTTTATATTAGAACAAGGCAGTCTGAAAGACAGCTATTTCCCCCACCGCTGTTATGGATAGTGAAAAGGTTGATAGTATTGGGTGGAAGCATTGATGTTGTTAGGTATATTTTATAGTCCATCATCCATGTATGACAACATCAATGAATTTGAAAATCTTTCAAGGGGTTTAGGAGATACAGAGAGGATACAAAATGGAAGGCTCAAACCTTTGACCTTGAGATGTGACCCTGACCTTACCACGACATGGCTGATTCATGAGTTCTGCACATCGTCAAGTTTCATGAAAATCCTTAAAGGAGTTTAGTGGATACAGAGCAGACACAAAATGCAAGGCTCAAACCTTTGCCCTTGAGTTGTGACCTTGACCTTAAATCAACATTGCTGACTCATGAGTTTTGCACATTGTCTTGATGAGGTGATCATTTGACCCAAGTTTCATGAAAAACTTTCAAGGGTTTAGGAGATACAGAGCAGACACATAATCCAAGGCTCACACCTTTGACCTTGAGTTGTGACCTTGACCTGACATGGCTGACTTCTGAACATCATCTTGATGAGATGATTATTTGACCCAAGTTTCATGAAAATCCTTCAAGGGGTTTAGGAGATACAGAGCAGACAAAATGCCTTGACCTCGAGTTGTAACCTGGACATTGTGCCGACATGGCTGACTCATGAGTTCTGCACACCATCTTGATGAGATGATCATTTGACCCAAGTTTCATGAAAAACCTTCAAGGGGTTTAGAAGATACAGAGCAGACACAAAATGTTACAGAAGGAGGAAGACGGAAGCATGGACAGAGACCATTCCTATAACCCTCACCACTTAATAAAACAGGTGGAAAAATGAATTTATTTCATTAGTATCCATTATGTATTTGTAATTGAGGTTGAGGATGTCAGTATTCAAGGACTGGACACTTCCGAATCTAGCCATTTCCTTTAATTGTCTAATAAATTGATCTTTATCACAGAAAATAAAGTAATGTAATATTCATATTGCTCAGGGTGTTCGGTAGACAAAAGGTTCCAGGTTTTGACCAGCGAAAATAGAAAAAACTTGTGTTTGACCCACACAAAAAATGCCCTGTCCATCAGCTTGACCCGCGGACCTTCAATTTCCCATTTCTTTTGATAAATTTAAGCCCAATCAGGCAATAATGGCTTGACTGGCCAATTGGTCAATGTCGTGAATGTGACCAGCCTGTTGATCACCGTCACAACTAAGAACTATTGTACTGAATTGTATATATTGAAAATGATATGTTAAGGTCATAGATAGCACCTAATTTCATACCATGGGAAGAGTCTTACTTTTGAACAAGTGAATAGGCATCTCACGTCAACAGACCACAAGCAAAACAGCGACGTCAAAATCTGAATTAAGCCGATGCCAGCTAAAACGATAAGTCCGGCTTCAAAATATTCCTCAAGTCCATAAACAATGGTCCAGTTGTAGAACCAAACAATATATAATGTAACGAATGGACCGACATAACCATGAAGCAGTATATGTCGAATATTGTAGTATGAAACATATTGAATCTCATCATTCAATGCGGTAGACGCCATCTTGCCAAGTGTTCTTCTATGCGAACAGGCGCTTTTTGCAGCAAGAAAGAAAAAACAAGCGTCTATATTGTAAATTAAAATTTACCCAAATCTACCTTTATACACCGTGTATATCCAGTAACACCAACATGCGCAAATAACAGACCAGTCGCGCAAAATGTAACACTAGAACGTGTAAATAAATGGCGCAAATCACCGCAAAAAGTGCACACGGTAAGTAAACAGGCCACTATCTTTTGTACTAATCAGTATGGAAACAATTGAATCAGTCAGTGCCATATATGAATAAATTACTGAAACAGGCAATTTATAAAAAAACGCATGCTGCAAAATATATTTAATAAGTATAAAACGACCAAAAACTGGGAAAAGTATCGAAAACAAAGGAATCTGGTAACTAGCATTAAAAGAAAATCAATTAATAGATATTTCTTAGAAAGGTGTGTCGGTGGATGCAAAAATAAGTCTTTCTGGCCCACTGTCAAACCATTTCTAACAAACAAAGGTACAAATGCAAAAAAGGATACAATTCTCTGTGAAAATAATATACTAATAAACGATCAAACCCAGGTCTGTGATATTTTCAACGATTTCTTTGTCAATGTGGCTAATGACATAGGTAAGAACTCAATTCCAGTTAGTGATAATCACCCTAGTTTAAATTCAATTCGTCAGAATGTAAAGTCAGATAAAACATTTTCTTTTATGCCTATCAGTAATTCTTTTATTAGTAAGCAAATTGACCAACTGTCTTCAAAAAAGGCTACTGGGCATGATGGCATATCTGCTAAACTTCTAAAATACTCCAAATCTTCGGTTGTAGACCCCATTATAAATATGGTAAACTTAAGTTTCCAAACTTCAGCATTTCCTGATTGCTTAAAAATAGCTCAGGTTGCCCCTGTTCCCAAGAAAAATAGTACACTTGATAAAGGCAACTATAGGGCTGTTAGTATACTACCAATTATGTCCAAAATCTTTGAAAGGTCAATTAATACCCAGCTAATGGAATTTTTTAACAGACATTTTAATTCATACCTATCTGCTTTTAGGCCAGGTTATGGATGTCAAAGTACCCTCCTTAAAATAACTGAGGACTGGAAAAGATCTCTAGATGATAATAAGTATGTTGCTGCAATTTTAATGGACCTATCAAAAGCCTTTGACTGCCTCCCCCATGAACTTTTACTCATGAAACTTAGCTGTTATGGTGTCTCGGATGAAGCACTAGGTTTGCTATCAAACTATCTTAGTAACAGAAAACAATGTGTCAAACTTGGTTTACATCTAAGTACTTTCAAACATATTTATAAAGGTGTTCCTCAAGGTTCCATTCTAGGTCCCGTACTTTTTAATATTTTCATCAATGACATTTTTTATTTCGTCCATAAGTGTGACTTGTATAATTATGCGGATGATAACACCCTTTCCTGCAGTGACACAAATATAGAAAACTTTGTTAACTCTTTGGAGTCAGATAGTCAATCTTTAATAAAATGGTTCTCAGACAACCATATGAAAGCCAATCCAGATAAATTTCAGGCAATTGCCATTGGTAAAAAAAAACAAGAGATCAAAACATAACTTTTAACTTAAATGGAAGTACCATTTCCTGTGATGACGATGTTAAACTTTTAGGTGTAACTTTTGACTTCAAACTAAAATTTGACACCCACATCTCTAACATCTGTAAAAAGGCTTCAAGGCAGTTAAATGTTTTAAAGAGAATTGGGAAACACTTATGTAAACTAGGCAAATTAAATATCTATTACTCTTTCATTTTATCAAATTTTAACTATTGCCCCCTTACTTGGCATTTTTTGTGGTGAAGTATACACTAAAAAACTAGAAAAGATCCAGGAAAGAGCACTGCGCTTCATCTATGATGACTATCTATCAGATTATGATTTACTTCTAACCAAATCCAAACTTCCAACGTTAAAATTAAGAAGAATTAGAACCATGGCACTAGAAATTCACAAAATTATTCATAAAGAAGGACCGACCTATTTACATGACTTGGTTAATATTAAAACTCACTCTTTCAATTTTAGGTACACAAATGTAGCTAATATTCCTCAGGTAAGAACAACCAGTTATGGTAGCAACTCTTTCCGGTCCTATGCACCTAAACTCTGGAACTCATTGCCACAACACCTTAGGGATGAGGTCAATTACAATAACTTTAAAAATTTGATTGGTGCATGGAACGGAGGGAGCTGCTCATGTTCATTTTGCCTTAGCTTGTGTTAGTCTGCTTTATTTATTATTTTTAACTATGTCTGAGTCTTAATTTCTAGTCTTTTGATGTTTATCTGTTCTCTTATATTGAATTATTATGTGCTTTTAGGCTGTTTTGTTGTGTATGCTTTATGTCCTTAGTTGCAAACAGCTTGTACTTTATTTTAAGCTTTTTATCCATTTCTGTCATTGCATGTGCATGTGATTAGATATTTTGAGTTTAGTTATTTATTATTCAGATTAGTACTTTATTATATAGATACAGTATATTTTATTTATTTACTTAACCAATGAATTAGAAATTTTATTTCCATACTCTTAAACAAATAGTACTCTTCAGTGCTTATTATCTTTGTCTTTCGAGATGTACTGTCTTTCAGCTCTTAATTTATATCAATTATGATAGATTTTATATATGTAAAATGTGTAATTTAACATGTTGATTTCTATGTATGAATATGTCGGTCAAAAGCTATACATAGCTTATGTTTTATAATGTTATTTCATCTACCGGCAATAAATAAATATTGATTTGATTTGATTTGATTTGCATACGGCTGAGAGAACATTGTGTTATAATCGGCAATAAGTAAATGCTCCAGAAAATCATTGCTTTTCAAGATCATTCGTGAAAATGACGATCCGGGAACCGTTTTGAAGGCGAATTTTGTGTTTCGTCGGCCTTCATTGATACAGTAATGCATATTTGAACTCATTTAATAGGCAGTCTGGTGGCTAATTACATGAGTCGAACGACTTGTGACATTTAATAATGAAAGGGAATAGATAAAATGTGTTCCATGCACTTTTTATGAGGTAACACCGAGATATGGGAATGAAGGATCAGCGTAACACCAAAAATGGGATTTTTGAATATCAAAATATTGAATCTTTACAGATTATTGGCATCAAATTTTGGCAAAGAAGTGACTTCGATTTGAGTAAGACATATGCTTCTGGTACCTTTATTGTGAAGTATGATTGCCATATTTTAGATGTCATTTGAGATGGTTTAATTTATTACTATCGTTGTACCAGTGTTGAGACGTCCTTTCAAGGAGGGGTATGTCGATAACATTATCCGGATATATTTTTTGCAGTCTTTCCTGCCTACAGACCAATGACAAAGCCTTTTGTAATTTACTTTTATGCAGCTGCTTAATTTAACTTTTTTACATGTAACACTGTACTTACAGTAGTCGACACTCTTTGAAATGCCGAGCTAAAATGTATAACACAACACTACATACCTGAAGTTTATCATATAAATTCATTTAAATAATGCTACTCTCAGACAAGCAACAGCTGAAATAAAGAAAAATCGCTTCGAAATCTTTCAGTCGGGCTCAACTGAATATAAGTAAAATAGTAAATAAAACACCATATTAACAAATTGTCAAGAAAATTATCGTCTTTCACGAAATGATTCGAAATTAAAAAAATAAATCATGCTGTGATATTGAATAGGCCTGTGCCCGTATTCCTCAGTCTGTCTAAAACCTAGGATAGATATACTTACTTTGCTATGATTTTTATAGTATAATAATACTAATGGAATATTGGTTAGATGTATATTAATTTTGTTATGAAGACTAGTGTAAGTCTAAATGTTAGTCGAACACGGAGCCAAAATAAATGTACTCTAAATGTTCGAAAAGTACAAAGTTTAAATGACAATGTGCAAGTGCATTAAAGTATCTTATAACAGGGTTGGCATTAAAGTGGGAAATACTCATATTTACCAGGACGGCGGGAAATACAGGGAATTCCCGGGAGTTACTGGGAAATATTATTCAGACAAACACGTTTTATCCTTTAAATAAGCTATATACTCTGTATTAATTTTATAATTCTTTGTGTTAAAAACATTAAAGTGAGAAGTCAATGACATAATACACTAATAAGCTGGTAGGGATCAGTAACAATAATACACAATGCATTGCATCTGGTACTGCCTGGTTGACCATATCACATGTTACAAACAATTTAATAGCACCTGTTTGTATTACTTCAGTAATTCATAACAAAACTCTTTTTTTTCCCTAAAAACTTTCAACTAGGTATAATAAATGTCTTATCAGCCCATTGTTGACATCTATACATATTTTATTGGCATTTGAATATAGCATAATGTGTCTGAAAATTGTGTCAGCTGACTGCTATTATAACTCAGATCATTCTTACACTTCTTTTCTTTTAAAGCTTATTATACTTTTTATATTAATACTGTTTACTACTATTTATCACGGTCGGTTGTGAAAGCGTTTAAGTGCTTATGTTCATCAGTTCTAGTTGTGTTGACCCAAAATAAATATTACATTATTATGGCCATTTTAACCGAAAGATGAAATCAATTCAAGAAAACATGAAATTCAGCCCTAACATTTATTCAGTTACATGTATGTCTTATACATCTTATGAAATTCAAATACACAGTTTTAATTCAGACATAATTTTGTCAGTTGATAGAGGTAAAAGTGCAACAAATAGGTTCTGCACGAATGTTTTTAGATATCAGTGAGTCTTATGATGGTTGAACTATGTAATTAAGAGTAAAAGTAAGAATGATTTTATTATAGTGACATGTGCGTAAACGTATACAATTACAAATTGCAAAAAAGAAGCATAATAGCACCCGGCCCAGTGGACCTATAGGTCACCTTATAGTAAGAAGTTGCAACATTAAACAGTTTCAGACATAATGGTACATATAAATATAATTAACAATCAATTACATATGTGCATAAATATAAAAACATTTTGAACACGATATTCTATATGGCAAAGGAAATACATGGTTATATATAAGGACCTATGTTTGACATTAAAGTAAGGAGATAATTGAATACTTTTACGAATTGTACATATAAGTTCGTCTATGCAAATATGATCTCATTACAAATTTTGCTGATTTCCTAGGGTATAAACACAGCAATGTCTTTAGGCAAGTACTGGGGCAAATCTATGAACTCCTAGAATATAACGTAATGCTCTGTGTTGGACATTATTACCTGCGGCCTCCTTCAGGCCGCAGGTATATTGGAATGCAACAAGTTGTGTAGCACATGGGGAATATCACGTGATTTTTTACCGATATGTGATTGGGTTTTCGCATTTATGGAACGCCGTTTTCGCAATATAGCTGGCAAGCTATATGATATATAGAGAAATGCTTGTGATCTATATTCCTCATTCATTATTTTATATAATTTATTCAAACTTTCAGCAATGATCAATACTGATACTTAATTGTGCATAAGAGACTTTTTAAATGCTCTTTAATTTCCTGGATAATGGTTCTGTGTTGTTTTGCTCTATATGTCAACGTCGTCCGGGTGAATTTTTTAAGGCATGAATCACATTTGTGATAGCTCTAGTAAAGTGTTTCAATAGTCAAGGAATGTGACCAATTGAGCTAAAAGCTATGTTATACATGAAAGGGAAATATAGTTATTTTTGCTAAAAACAATGACTTTCAGAATTAAGAAATACCAAAGAGCTATAAAAAATAAATTTAGATTAGATTAAAAATAGATTATCTCCTGTTGCGATTCCGTGTATTTCATACTTCTTTGGAAATACATATTTCATAGATCCACTTGTAAAACATGTAGAATGGAGTAATATTTTCTACATTAAAGCGTAATGGTATGAAAAAAAAAAAAAAAGAAAGCTCGCTATTCACCCATAAGTTACTTTTAGTCTGTGATCACACAAACATCGATAACAATTTCTATTTCTGGTCTGTATAACTTCTGGCCGCAGGAAATCTTTCGACTTGTCAATACATTGGAATGATTTGAATCCCCATGTAAAGGAACCGTAATCAAGGATAGGATTGACACAACCATCATAAAGTTTTTCAAAGGCATGGAATCCAAAGTCTTTATATTGGTGTATTTTACTTATCAATTTACCTAAGGCCCTTCCTGCTCCCTTAGCAAGTGCTTCACAATTCATAGAGAAGCTATTTTTCTCGTTAAAAATCACGCCTAAGTACTTGTATTGCGCCACTATTTCTAAGACATTGCTACCTATTGTAAATTGATGCTGAGTACACTGTGTTCGACCCCGACAGAAGTGCATGCACTTAGATTTCTCAGTATTAATGAGCACCCTCCATTGTCTACACCAAGTATGTAATACGTCTAGCATTTTCTATAATTTCTCTTCAGAGTCTGTAACAAAGACAATATCGTCAGCATACATCAACATTGAGACTTAAGTGTCATCTACAACAATACCACAGTCAAGGTTGTTAATTTCTTGAACTAAGTCGTTTGCAAAGACAGAAAACAGTGTAGGAGAAAGGTTACAACCTTGCTTTACGCCTGTCCTGCAATCAAACCAGTCAGTTAGTGTGTTGTTTATACGAATACTAGTTACTGAACTTGTGTATATATGTTCTTTATAGACTTGTAAAGTTTGCCATCGATTTTGTTCAACAAAAGTTTATACAGTAACATTTCCCTGTCAATAAAATCAAAACATTTTCTCAGTCAATAAATGACGTATAGACGTTTTGATTGTTCCTCACCATGCTATTTAATGTAAATATATGTTCTTCGCATGATCTATTTGCGCAAAATCCATTCTGTTCATCCGCTAGGAGTTCATTTCCTTCTAAGTATGAGGACAATCTTTTGCTAATAAACGAACTATATAGTTCACTTATGCAGGATAATAGGCTTATTCCTCGATAATTTATAGGCACGCGTTTAGCTGAGCTAGGATCTTTCAACATAGGACAGATTATTGCTTTCCTCCACAAAGTCGGTATTGAACCACAATCAAAAATAAACTGGAAAAGTTGATGGATGCAATACCGCAATCAATCGTAATATTGAGTCCGTTATGTTATATATATGTGCTGTACTTGTATAGTATTTTTCTTATGCAGGTGTTAAATTTAAATGTTAATTATCACTCAGATATTTGTTCTTTTTGTAACAATAAACAGCATTTTCTTTTCAAATTGGAGTCATTTTTGCAATAGTTTCCACTATTTCCCAGTATTTCCCACTTTTTGCAATTTTACGAGTATTTTCCAGGACGTGAATTCCAGGTAAATACCGCCGGGAATTCCCGCCCCTGGGAGATACCGGCCAACCCTGTCTTATAACAGATCTGAACATGAAAACATTGTCATTTCTTTGTTTCATGTAAAATTCAGTCCCTTCAGTACTTTCTTTATAGACCTATTTTTCGCAATCCATCTATATTGTATTTGTTTCACATAATCTAAACAAAAAGTACATTTCAAAATTATGGAGCGAAACTGTAGCTAGTGGCCCATCAATCAGCTATAAAATTGCCAAAAGAAAAACATTCAACTTCAGTTCCGAAGTTTACAACTGTGAAATATTATGTTCAAAATACCTTCGGCGAAAAGTATGAAAACGGTAAAAATATGTCCCTTAGCACCCGGACCATCAGCAATTAGGCTAAAAATGATTAAGTAAGAATTCAGCCAGCCACGTACGGTGTCTGTAGGCAGGAAAGATCCGGATAATGTTATCGACATACTCACTTCCTTGGAAGGACGTCACAACCCTAATATAGTAATAAATTAAACCATCTCAAATGACATCTAAAATATGAATAATACTGAAAGAAACACACTTGTAAAGCTAGCGGTCTTTTGTAAACACATTATGAAAAAATCTAATGAGCTCTTTTCTACTATATATATGTCTGTATTCAGCTCTAAAATTGGTAAGTTGGCTCAGGTGTCTATGTATACTGTATATGCACTGTACTTTCATTCCTATAAATTGATTGTTCATTATCTCTTAGTTTGACATGTCTTGCTATTTGTATTAATGGTTATGTTATTTTGGCCCGATGTCTCTAAGAGGCCAAGGCTTTCAATAAAAATCTAAAATCTAATCCAAATTTACTGCACGAATATTTATCCCAGGACTCTCGGTTTCACAGTCTTCGCTTGTCTGAAATGTATAACAAACTGTTTCAAAACTTCGATATTTGTTGGTTATGACCCCTTAAATCTGTGTGTAAGTAAATAATTTTAGGCCTGATTTAATTGTCTCCGTTACTTCCTGTATGCTGTATAGTATTGCATTCAATTCTCACAGGAAATTACGGGACATGACATGAAAAACTGAACTGTCTCTAAGTCCAAGATTTTCGACATAGTTGTTTTCACGTGATTATCAATATTTGTTAGCTATGATCCCTTAAATTATATCTATGTGTATGTCAATAATCTTAGGCTTGATCAAAGCGTTGCCAGTCCCAATATATGCATTTTTTTCTCATAATTCTGAGCATTTTCATTGATCCGAGCCTAAATTTGGAAAATTTTCACTTGCAGCGATATGTTGTTTCCAAATTTAATGCATATTGTCTAACTATATGACAAGTGAAAAGGAGCACAAAGACAATTGTATTTTATTGTAGGTGGGCCGGTAGTCTAGTGGTAACACACTTGACTGTCAATCAAGAGGTCCGGGGTTCGAATCCCGGTCCAGACACTGGAAATTTCTGAGATGCTCTTGAGTGTCTCCCACCTAACTTAGAGGCCTGTACTGGTTCTTCCTAGGAAAGATGGCTTCGCGTGTATCGGTGTTATACAGAACCAGACTGTCTATTCGCAAAGAGCTAGGCTGAGATAGCCGGACAAGTCTGTATCTAAAAAGGATCTCTCTCTATCTGTTCTGGGGGCTTTATCTCACTCTGTCCTGCTGGTCAGATCGCTCTGTGTCTGTACTAGTAGATGATGAATTTCGCGCCGTGTGGCTGCGTTTGCTAAATGTAAAGCGCCTTTGAACGTGTTTATCATGAAAAGGGCGCTGTATAAATCTGGTATAATAATACTAATAATAATAATAACAATAACTATACACATTACATCTTTTTTCCAGTTTCTACATTCCTTCATGCGTTTGAAGATTATGTGTAGGTGCTGAATAGAATTTCATGGTGTTTTTTACATATCAATTTTGTAGAAGTGCCAAACGATAAAACATTCCAAAATTTACATTATTAAAACTTTATACACTGGTAGTTGTTTAAAGAAAGAGTCGACTGTGGCTGCTATATTCCACTGACCTATTGTTGTAGGGAAAAAATGAATATTTGTAAGAATCTTTGGCTGTGCCAATATGTCTAAAGCTGTATATGTTACCACGCCCATGCCTTATTCTTAAATCAGCTGGAATTAATAAATTCTTTTCCGGATATGTAGCTACTACATGAGGGACAATCTTAAAGAACATTATTAAACGAGCTATAGCTCTTTTTACCTCTAAGGATGGCCAATTTAAATTTGTTAACATATCAGATACTGAGCTTGTATAACGATAGCGATTTAGAACAAATATAGCAGCCCTTCTCTGAACATTTTCAGTATGTGGGTGCCAGATAGTACATGAATATTCTAACTATGGTCTTACTATAGCTTTAAATGCATGTTCTTTCACTTTTTAATAGAGATAATTTTTAAATTTCTACGCAGAAAACCAAAAAAATGGTTTGCTCTGTTAGTTATCGAGTTTATGTGCTTATCCCATTTCAAGTTGTTCTGAAGTGTTACACCTAGATACTTTGATGACTGAACTTTTTCTAAAGTATGATTGCGAAGTTTATAATTAAACTGGATGGGGTTCTTTTTCTGTGTAATACTAAAGATGTTACATTCATCAGGATGGAAATACATCCACCAATCCTGTTCCCATTTTCCAGCAGCTTCCAGGTCAGACTGAAGACGTTTAGAGTCATTTAAGGTTTTCGTTTCTTTATAAACTATGCAGCAAAGAGTCTTAAAGTTCTGTGTTTAACATTGCCGCAAAATAATTGATGTAGGTAAAGAAGAGGATATGACCCAGAACTGTGCCCTGGGGTACACCAGAGGTTACAGAGACATTCTTTGACATTTCACCTTCCGGGACTACTGTCTGTTTTCTATCCTCTAGAAAATCAGAAATCCAGTTGAAAGCGTTACAAGTTATTCCATAGTATTTTAATTCATACAGTAGGTGTTTATGTGTCACTCTGTCGAATGTTTTGGCAAAATCCATTATGATATACTATGTATCCGTCTGGATGTTGTTGTTATAAGACTTATTAATGTTTTGGATGAAAGAAATGAGCTGAGTTTCACAAGAATGTGCTGATCGAAAGCCATGTTGCAAATATAGGATGTTGTTACTTTTCAAAATAGACATTACATTGCTAGAGATAACATGTTCAAGTATTTTACAACAATCGCAAGTTAAAGAAATTGGTCTGTAGTTAATGGCATCATGTTTATCTCCCTATTTAAAACAGGGCACACTTTTGTATGTTTCCAATCTAGAGGGATTTTGCCTTCCACAAGAGACTTTTTAAAATTATAGTGAGAATTGCCGATATACTTTCTTTACATTCTTTTAAGATTTTAGTATGTATACCGTATTAAAATATAAATAGGCACGTTACTGAAGATTTTAACACATAAATTTTTATTTGAAAGTACTGAGATAACATGTTGCTTATTTATAGGAAATAGTAATCATTTACTGTGAAATATTTTGATGTGCAAGCACAATTATATACCTATTCTTAATTTTCTAGAAAAGAAATTTTTCAGAAACAGTCTTAGTTTTAGAAAACTAGTACAAAAGTTCACAATGCCCGGTTGAACGAGAAAGCACCTGGCTGTTTCAGACAGTGAGGGTCATTACGTGCAAGCGTTTATTATTTAGTTACAACAGTTGTTAGGCTTTTTTCTTTTGGTGATTTTTAATGTTTAATTGCTGGGGTATTATAATGCAGCAAAAATCTTTTGCAACTAACACTGATTATTGGCAAGAGCTGAAATACCAGCTAAGGGGCTTGGAATAACGGAAAAAGGGCATTTTGCATTTTGGTTCTCACATGAAATTTGTCTTTATTGTATTCTCAAATTTATCTTATTGCTTTGGATTGTATTCTCCACATTTATATACCAGATCGATTTAGATTGTATTCTCCATACTTATATACCAGATCGATTTAGATTGTATTCGCCACACTTATATACCAGATCGATTTAGATTTTATTCTCCACAAATTCCAAATCACTTAGATTGCATTCTCCCAAGTTACAGATTGCCACACAAACACAGACCAGATTGCTTTAGATTGTATTCTCCACACATGCCACATTTCTTTAGATTTTAGCTTTAGTTAGAACTTTCTGCATTCATTCTTTGGTCTGATCAAAACAACTGCTCATTTATCTGCCAACTTTTCCAACTCCTGTAATATATTTTTTATTTTGATCTTAGTCATTAATGCATTTTTATAAGTTTTCATTTTTTTCTCGAAACCTGAATGTTAATGTGCGACACGTATCCCCTGAAAATGCTTAAAAGTTATATTTCAAAGCTAAAAAGAGCATGACAAAAATCGGACATAAATCTCTAGCGAAATGTTCAAGCCTACTTTATGTTTGAATTGGACAGAAACTGTGGGAGGAGTTGAGGACTTAACACCATGAAAAAAGTTTGATATTCTATTGTGGATTGGTTATTATTATTGTCATATTTAAAACGAATTATTACGAAATTAATTTGCAGTCACCCTTTAGTAGATTAGTATGTGTTTGATATTTTATTTCATTTAAAAAACTAAACACATTCAGAGTTTACAGTGACAATTCTAATTTCAATATTCAGAACCATCCTGCCGTACACTCAATACCATGGACATCAAACTGTCTTTTAGCTTAACCTACATCTGCCTAAACCATAAGTCTCTCTCCAAATAGCGTTTCAGACCAGAAATGCTGTAATGTGTTGAATAGTTGTGTCGATCCAGACGTGGCATATGGATTACCAAATTTTGAAAAATTGACTGCTGATCTCTTTTTTATTTAGTTATAATGTAGACACGAAATTATCGACGCATGAACCTAAAACCCAACAGCAGAATCACATACTATCAGTCCCAGTTTGATCCATTGACTGTGATTGCAACGGTTGGACGTTAATAGTTATTTTGATATAATAAAAAGAGATTGTACCTGAAATATTCACATTCGACTTTTCAGGGTTTTTTTTCAGTGTTATACGGTAGCTTAGTAAACCAGTTTACCAAATATTATAAATTTTTCCTCATCTCCATATAAAACAGAAATAGGATCAATTTGACATTTAAAAATGACCATCTGTAAACAACTTAAGCAAAATGGACAACTCCTGCACTTACGATTTTCCATGGATTTTGGGATTTAACCAGCTAAGTCTCCACAGGTAATTAAATTCAAGAGAATACAGTTTAAGTTTAGTCTACTTTGTTTGTAATTTTTGTCGGCTTGATCTGTTGTTAGGAAAAAGGCCTAACAGTATTTACTTTTTCGTTCACCTTCGATCACTGCTTTTATGTTGGCCCCAGTAAATCGTTTTCGGTAAATACCTTATCTATAATAGAGACAAGGATGAATATCCAACCAGGTAAAGACACGCTCCAAAAACGCGACCTCCCCCCAAAAAACACATCACACTGACGTGCACAAGACCAACGCATTGTCAAACACACGCACAGGCAAAGACAAAGCAAACACGTGAGGACAAAACGAACAAACAAGTGGGGCACCTGTAACACTTTTTTCTCAAATGACTGTACAAAAAAATGTAATCACATGAAACTCCCGTGCACAAATAGACAATTGATTTTCAATTTGGCTTCAGTTGTTCGATAAAACATTTGTTTTAGCCGCCTGACTGATAGTTGTGAGAGAATCTTACAGATCAATAAAGTGAACTTGTTACAACATTTTGTAGGAAAAAATAGTGATGTAAAAATAAAAAAAAATGCCTTTTGCAGCGTGTCGCTACATGTTAGAATATTTAATATAACTTCATTTTGAATTTGTGAGGAAATTAAAAATATTGCAATGAAATGTTTTATAATTCTATAGAAAAATAATGCTAAAGATAATATACAAACAAGTGAAAGTTAATTGGGGCTTAGAATTCTTCATGTGAAGAAGCCTTCCAGCTTACTTACGGAAGGTCGGTGGTTTTACCCATGTGCCTGTCCGCGACCAGTGGCCATCCTTCACCACGAAAATCTGGAAAATCACCGTATAGCCTAAAATTGTGTTGACGTTACACCCCTTCCCCACAACACCGGAACGCACATAGTGCTCACTACGCGGAGTCCTTAAGAGCATAAATGCAAACTAAAATATTATCTTATGTCTATGTGTCCTACCCTATCACTAGGGAACAAACCTTTAGAGACATTGCATTGTTTGGTCAAATGTTTATGCCCCGTCTTTTGAATATCCATACATAAAATGTTATTGACCAAACAAGAAAAAATAAATTAAATCTTTGATTTCTTACTGTGACCTTGACCTTTAAGATAGAGATAAAAATCATGCTCGTGACAAATAGTCTTGTTATAGTGCATGTTTGTGCCGAGTGATTTGAATATGTATTGGTGCATTGTAAAGTTACTTGTATTGATCGGGCAGGAAAATCGACATTAAAACCTTGACCTCCAAGTGTGATATTGACATCTGAGCAAGGGTTTGGGTATTGTCTTGATATGGTGAAAGTTTATGCAAAGCTATTTCAAATCTATCCTCGCAAGACACAATTATTGACCGGACAAAAGAACTAACTGACTGACAGACCGACGGACGGACTAAGTTCAAACGTACAATTCAAACCAGTAGGAGGTTAAAAGCATGCTACACTAGTCTAAGAGATACACTTTATCAGGAAGCTAATAAAATTTGTTCAAATTGTCTTTTATTTCCACCAATATCTTTTTAATGACAGAAATCTAACAGGAAATGCCACATTCAATGAATGCAATCAGCCATATAGCATGCATCATAGTAATAGGGTTAAACGTGCACACCGAACATCTTGTGCCAAACCTTCATCAAAGAACAAATACTTTCTACCCTGAACGCTTCTTTGCAAATATGTCCGTGTTCTTCAAATACAAATGAAGGTGGAGGTATTGTACATTTGTCTTCTGTTAAGATTATATTATATCATAAACTGTCAATCTGTTTGTCCTCAACAGTCTAAAGATGTAAGTTATTTTTGAATAGCATCTATACTTGAACAAGGTTTGCTATAGACTACCAGACTCAAATCAAGTCTGCTATTATGTTACATGGTTCTGTTCTATGCTTCCAAAGGATAATTTCACAGATTTTATTAACTATCACAACAGCAGGAGTTAAGTCCAGTGGGAGTTTGTTTAATAAAGACTTAAGTATTCATCAGTGAAATGTAGACTGTACTTCAGACCGAAAATTCGTAGGTGTATATTTAGTACATGTATATGCACAGCATGTAGATCTATGCTATAAAATTATTTTTAATAGAAACTGTGACTTTTTCTTTTCCAATTCAAATGGAAATATTGAATACCTTTACGAAAATAGGACGTGATTTACTACTGTATACATATGTGATTTGAGATATAATTTTGTACTGTGTTACTTTTGAATTTGCAATTTATATACTGTAAACATAGTCTTTTTGTTGTTCTTTTTACTGTGTCAATAATTTCGCCTTAAACGTTCAACACCAGTAACGATTCTACTGCTGTAACTATTAAAAATATGTTAAGATGCACCATTTTTTATTATTACAGATGTAATATGTTTTTCATTTTTACAGTTGTTACTTTTTCATGGCTGTATCAAATTCTATCTATCTATCTATCTAACTATCTAGCTATCAGTTTTACAGTCTGTTTACAACTGTAAAATGAAAGCTACAGTTGCAAAATAAATGTTGAAGTAGACTTAAATTTTAAACAAAAATACAGGTAATTTAAAACACATGAACAGTAAAATTTCGTAGTGTTATGTTACAAGGTGAATATGTTTTAATAGAAAATCAGTCCTTGAACTAAACTTGTGTTGAATGTCCTTTTTTTACCCTATGATCTAATCAATTCAACCAATACCGATCGCCCAAGGTTGCAAAAGGGTGAGTAAGACGTTCGAGTTACCTATACTTTCAAACTATCTGAACATAGGAAATACAAGATAAACAGTCAGGGACAACACCATGAATTGATCGAGTGTGCCCGGGTGGCCGAGTCAACGATGCCCAAGCGAGACGTGTTTCTCTCACATGTTTTGCCTAACTACAAGTATGTAGAATCAATAGTGCACATAGACAATGAATAGCAAAGTAAAGTCCTTTGAGGCATTTAGCACACCAAACAAAACCAGAAGGACACGCACTTTACTGATAAGTGTAAACTACATCATCATTATCAAGTTATGCTTTTTATTACATATTTTTATTTTACTTTCAGTCATTTTTGAAGTTAAGAAGTCGCTTCTGGCTGTAACATAAAGTACACCAGAAAACGAGAAATACACTGTATAATCGTACATGATATATAGTGCTTTATCAAGACGTTTGTAAATAGTTAGGAATATACCTGAACGTATATAGTAGTAGTAGCTGTAGTAGTAGTAGTAGTAGTAGTTAGTAGTAGTTGTAGTTAGTAGTAGTTGTAGTTAGTAGTAGTAGTAGTAGTTAGTAGTAGTAGTAGTAGTAGTAGTAGTAGTTAGTAGTAGTTGTAGTTAGTAGTAGTAGTAGTAGTTAGTAGTTAGTAGTAGTAGTAGTAGTAGTAGTTAGTAGTAGTTGTAGTTAGTAGTAGTACGTATATAGTAGTAGTAGTAGTAGTAGTTGTAGTAGTAGTTAGTAGTAGTTGTAGTTAGTAGTAGTAGTAGTAGTTAGTAGTAGTACGTATATAGTAGTAGTAGTAGTAGTTGTTGTAGTAGTAGTTAGTAGTAGTTGTAGTTAGTAGTAGTAGTAGTAGTTAGTAGTAGTACGTATATAGTAGTAGTAGTAGTAGTTGTAGTAGTAGTTAGTAGTAGTTGTAGTTAGTAGTAGTAGTAGTAGTAGTAGTAGTAGTAGTTAGTAGTAGTTGTAGTTAGTAGTAGTAGTAGTAGTTAGTAGTAGTAGTTAGTAGTAGTTGTAGTTAGTAGTAGTAGTAGTTAGTGGTAGTTGTAGTTAGTAGTAGTAGTAGTTATTGGTAGTTGTAGTTAGTAGTAATAGTAGTTAGTAGTAGTAGTTAGTAGTAGTAATAAAAATAATAATAACAAGTCTTATTATATTATAACTTCATTTAAAGGTATTCATATATTTGGCTATAGCCTGGCTAGCATATGGCCCTCTAACATAATAATTAAAAAACCCTTAGTATATGATTGTATCTTACAGTAACTTGAAAATAACGAATCATGAACAAGTAAATCCTTAGCTGCATAAACATATGTAGTGTATGTAGTATCACGAAAAGAGTTTCAATCTAGACAATATCAGAAGATAAAATATTGCAAGTATGTACTAGTGGTTATAGAATAGATATTATTTGCAATCCACGCACCAAAACCCTTAAAACGCTTATGTGATAAAAGCACGTCAAATCGTTAGATTTATACATTTAAAAAGCAATAATATTATTACTATGTCTACATGAAATTAAGTGCATGTAATAACAAAAATAGACTAAAGAAAGCATAACAATACATCATATAAAAATGTGAATACTGCAAGACTATTGCACTTCGTTGTAAGGCAGAAAGAGAATAAAAAGAGAAAAAATATATTGTGACAGAATTGTCAAATGAATTATTTACAACTAAATAGATAACTATGAAGAGAATAAAACGAATTCAATGCCACCCAGAGGCAATGAATTATGACTTGATAATAATGGTAATTATTTCTTTTTTTTTCAATCGGAATTTCATGATCAACTGGAAAAAATGCCTTTCTTAAATTAAAACAAATACAGCACCAATTATCTTTCCATTTTGTATATTTGTGAGCCAAAAATTTATGTGTGTGTGTGTGTTGTGTGTGTGTGTGTTCGGGTTTAACGTCTTTCTCAACAATTTTTCAGCCATATGAACGACGGTGTCTACTTGTAGCAGTGAGCACAATGCCCAACACTATAGTGCTGCCTCACTGGAATATCACGCCGTAGACACATGGCATGATACCCCACCCAGTCGCATTATACTGATACCGGGCTAACCAGTCCCAAAAATTTATGATTTCACTAGCAATCATATTTGTTGAGATAAGCGAAGAAGTGATTAGTGGCATGTCTCTCAAATATCTTTAAAATAGTACAGGATAGATAAAGGTCTGTAATTATTCGGAACACTTTAGCTTTTTTTTAGGCATTTTGAGAATTCTGATTATAATGGCAGATTGTAAACTGGCATAGCTGACAAAAAGGATAGCTACTAGGTTTCATGGTGTTTTAGTTTTATATAAATGTGTGTAGGTTCTGAATATTTAACGTAACCATAGGAAAATACAGCATGAGACTCACCATAACACATATGGCTGCGAGAATGAATTTATATGCGTATTTCATATTTCGTAATGAATCGTTCAACACAGAGAAAAAGTGAATCTTTAAAATGACTTATGTATACAACAGTGATAAAATACGAATGTATTCGTCTTCATTTTTAATAGTATACTGAATTCTGATACGCCATTGGGGCTTGTCCAAAATGTTTGTTTTGAAGTAAAAAAAGTTAAATAAAACGGATAATTCGGCCGGATGAGTATTACAAACATGCAGGTCGATATTTTACTATGTAACACTTGAAGTACCATCTATGTTTGATTCTTTAGTCTATTTAAAAAGAAACAAATATGAATATAACATCTTGCCTCTCTGGCACATTTTGTACCAGAAATTGTTTATTTTTTATGTGCTGAAGGAGTATATTGTGTAAATTATTTGCGTTAGCATGGCAGCGGACCTCTTAGACAACGTTTGACATCATAAGACGTTGACACGTCCTAATATCAAATAAGCTGATAGGGAATCCATCACATGATCTGCGAGACAGACTTTGAAGTGCTATCACAGTATAGATTAAGTACTGAATCATTATGACTGTTTCGCAGAGCAGGCAGATGGACTCAAAATTGCGATCATCTGACATTGCCAAACGTCCAAATATGCCATAGTGTGAAACGTTTTTTTTTTTTGTTTGGATTTAACGTCGCACCGACACATGATAGGTCATATGGCGACTTTAGTGTGTAACTATGCTGAATGGGAGACATAACAAATTTATACAACACAACACTGCCTCACATGAAATGACATTTCCTATACAATTAAGAATGGCGGATGGTTGCAAAATCTACCATTGCTATGTGGTGTGTACGCACTCACTAACATGTTATATTTCGAATTTATATACAAGAGTTTATTTTGTAAACAACCAGAAGGTCATAAGACCCATGAGGCAAAATTTACATGATAATATGGCGTACAATTGCACATGAAGTGTTTAATATAGTTATAGAGTTGTAATAATATTTCTAAAATACAAAATAGCAATGGCTAATGAAGACAATAGCAGAAGGTTATATCAACGCTAGCACTGTCATTAATTTAAATCAATTTTACAGAAAACGTATAGTTTCCCTCAGACCGTATTATAAATCACATCTCTATTTCACTTGTCATTACTAATAAAATGATACGTTTACATATATCCCGTGCATAGTTATTCTTGCATCTTTATAGAATATGACCATACTAAATATCACAAATCATATATATATATACACCGGTGCTCGCAAAACCAAGGGTGTAACCTTTATTCAAGTAATGAAACACTGGCCTAAATAACAAATAACTATCTTCGTTTTATTAAGAAAATTTGGAAAATACTTTTGCTTTGTATCATTTTTGTTTGAATAATTGAATTTTAGATTTATTTTTCTCAGTATTGATTATTCTCTTTCGAAAATAGTCATTTATGCATTTTTGTTTCGAAATATTATAGGGGTATAATAATAAATTAACGCAGTTGTATATGCTGATTCAAAATGCTTGATGCAATATTTTTAGAAATTGAGACGATATTCTTGAAAAAAAATTTCCTATGTGAAATCTCATTACATACAACTTATTGCACACGGATCTTAAAATGACCGACCTATCAAATAAAACCAGAAAATCGATAGATTAGATAAAATGATAGAAAAGAAAATAAATAAAAAAAAGTAGAAAGACTGTGATTAACATAATGAATCAAAATTATAAAATCAGGACAACATAAATTTTGTTTACATTGCTAATACATACTAAGTTGAGTATCGTTATTCATTAGTTTAATATTGACAAAAGACAAACTGGTGTTGATGTTGATAATAAAGTAACATTTTAAAAAAAATCTTTCCTCTTAATCCGGTGCTACAAGGCGCAAAAGATTTTGCCATTATGGTGAAAATCAAATCGAATATGCTATATTTTCTGCTTCCAAATGATCTTCACATGTTTTCTTACAGGTGTTGCATATGTCATTGCCTTTCATGAACAGACTCAATCAAACCGAGTCTGCTATTATTCTGCTTGGTTGCATTTTTTGCTTCCAAAGGATCTTTTTTACAGATTTTATTATTTATGATTTAAATTAAAACTGAATAGCGGCGCCATCGTGCAATTATTACGCCCGACGTATAACCGCCCATCGTGCATTCATAGTGTTAAAGCACTCTTTACGAGTTATTTCTTATATTGATAGTTACAGAAGTATTACTATATCTTCATTATTTTTCCTCAGTTACCAAAATAACATATTTTGCATAAATTTGTAACAGTTTGCCGACATTAAATATTAAAATAATACGATACGATTTCAGCATTTTCCTTAATCACATATTTGTGCAGTTACTATAAACTTGTGTCTATATTAGCTGCAGGCGTATTAAGATCATAATTGTTGGAGGTACTGAAAATTCAGATACATTGCCTTGAACTTTAATGAAGGAAACTGGTAACACAATAAAACTTTAAGGGGGTCATTAAATCATCATTTTTTCCTCGGGAGTGGGTTTGAAGCATATTGGCCATGAAAAACATGTCTAACATTTGTCCCGGTTGTCAAATAGCCGGAAAATGTGGTCTTTGCAGTCACGTGATATTTAACTGCACTGTATCAGAAGAGGTAAGCTTTAAATAACACGTGATACTAAATGACCAATGAATCTGAAGAGGCAAGCTTCAGAAATCACGTGATACTGGAAGTGACGTACAATAAAAAGCAGCTATAGAAGTGTATTTCTCGACACATTCTTTACACAGATCTCCAGTTGTGTCCAGGACGGTTTACAGACAAGGTGAGCATTTTCTGCAATTTATTTTTATATCTAGATAGTTAACAGTTGTTTTATAGATGAGAGATAACTTTAACATTTTGAAAATGACACTTTTTGAGCAACATGAGTATAGAATTAAAACTTATTTAAGACCAATGAAAATAATCTCGTTGATACCTATTTTCTAAAGCAAGATACATTCGTCAAAATCATTATCGTGATATGAGCCGTGCCATGGGAAAACCAACATAGTGGGTGTGCGACCAGCATGGATCCAGACCAGCCTGCGCATCCGCGCAGTCTGGTCAGGCTCCATGCTGTTCGCTTTTAAAGCCTATTGGAATTGGAGAAACTGTTAGCGAACAGCATGGATCCTGACCAGACTGCGCGGATGCGCAGGCTGGTCTGGATCCTTGCTGGTCGCATACCCACTATGTTGGTTTTCCCATGGCACGGCTCATATCATGGTTAGTTTGTATAAGCTAGTTACGTGTACAATAAAGCACACAATGACTATTTTTCAACTAACATTCTTATTTATATTTACTTTCTTTTAATGTGAAATAATGTTTTTCAAACTCTAGAATACGTTATGATAAAGATAAAAAAAACTAGGTGATTGTAGCTAAATTAACTTATGAATGAATTTAGACATGAAGAAACTAAACAGATAATAATTTCCTACACTTATTACTCCACATTGGTTTTGAATTGATTTAAATATCGTACATATTGAGCTTGACACACTCAAAAATACAGTAGTAGTCATGTTGCAATTATACCACACTTCTAATAATGCCTGCGTTCTTCCTATTTAAGGTCCAAGATGAAGCTTGCAACGATGAGCCTGTTGTCTATTGTGTGCCTGCTGGGGGTCATCCTGGGTATCCAGGCCAACGGATACGGCGGAGGCTACACGTATATGCCTGTTTCACCCGGCTACTATGGCGGCGGCGGTGGTGGTTTTGGCAATGGAGGATTCCGTTAGTAGTCTTGTATATTACTCTCAAGTATTCTTACATACAATTCAAACATAATTAATATTTAAAATAGATTTTGATAATCTAATAATGCAAATAAATTAAATAGTTTTAAAATTTTGCAAATAATTATTGTTCTATTCGATTTCTTTTTGTTTGGTGTGTGGTTCGACCCATGTATTTATAAACATCAGCCTAAGAGATTGTGAATTGTTTTAGGCGTGAACGTAATTACATTTATTTGTAAATCAAATGCAAACGAAACACATATTCGCATTTATCTTGCCTCCTACAAGTTTCTTGCATTTCTATTGGTCAATAGACGTCACGTGGAGACAGGATATACTCCATATCCTGCTAGTACATTTCAGATATGAATTTTGATTTAAAAAAATGGCTGCTGCTTTGTTAATTTACAAAATATTAGATTATAGCATGTAAGTAAAGGGTAGTCGGCAAGATAAAATCGTTACACAGCTTGTTGGTGACAGGATACGGGATGTACGCTGTCTAGGAAATCCATATCAGGCGAGAGCGACGAAGCTCTCGCCTGATATGGATTTCCTCGACAGCGTATATCCCGTATCCTGTCACCAACAAGCTGTACGTGTAACTAATATTATTTGTCAAATTGTTTATTAATATCCATATTTTTAGTTTATACTGTCGTACATGTTTAATAATATCCATATTTACACTTTACAATGTCCCACATGTTTAACAGAATCCGATTTAGCATTTTGTTTACGTTGTCTGTTATGCTTAACAATAACCCAATGTTTAGTTATCGATTTTCTATATTTGTCAAAAGTCTGTTATGTCTAACAATAACCCAATGTTTAGTTATCAATTTTCTATATTTGTCAAAAGTCTTGATACTTTTTGCCTGCGCCAGGTATAACCACTTACAGGGATATCTAACAGAACATCCCAAGAATATTATTTTGAAAATTTTTGATAATATTCATAAATACAGAATCTTTCAAATCAATGTTATATGAGACAATTATTTTAAAACTATCTCGACTGGTTTGAAATCGAATGTTTAATCAAGCATTTCTTTAGCAGTAATGGTGATTTGACTTTGAATGATATCCAAGCTCTCTAAGAAATATGATTTCAGGACAAATACTATATAGAATAAGGTAACACTAGACATATTTGGGCATCATCAAATTTATGAAAGGAAATGCAAGCCGGCACCTGTAACTTAAGGTTAAAAGAACTAAATTTTATTAAACGTGCATAATTTTTCATTAAATGTAAATCGCACTATACAACATTAACGTATAAGTTAACTTGTTTTGGTAACTTAGATATTTTCACAAAAAAAACTTTCAATATATAAATTCTAATATCTTAATTGAGCGTGCTATTGCTGGACACCCACCACTGTTTTTTTTCCAGTCTTCTAATTATGAAGAAACGGTTCAGTTTGGTTCTAAATAAATAATCGGTTAATCTACCAAAGAAGTTTGCCTGTGCCTGAAAAAATAATTTGAGGCACACATAGGTTCCTCATTACCATTAAAACTTGGACTATTCCATTTGACAGTAGCTGTCATTCCGCAAAAAAAAATCTTTGCCTTCTGTTCCAGTTGCTCTGATTGGCTTCCTGTTCATATTTATGCTGTTGTTTAGCGGAAACGGATTTAATACTACAAGTGATGTCAGAGTCATTCAAGGATAGATACGTTGCACTTTTAAAGCCAGGTTAATACACACCTTATCTCGTTGCCTTTTTTTTTGTTACAGTGGCATTAATAGGGGCCCTATTCATCATAATACTGCTGTTTAGCGGAGGTTTCACTAATGGTACTTCCGGTCAAGAACTTGAGTTTATCCAAGGACGCTAATTGGGAATGCTGAAAAAAGGTTAAAATGAAATTAATTGAAATGTCGTTATTGTTACAGTGGCATTGATCGGGTTCCTGTTCATATTTATGCTGTTGTTTAGCGGAAACTTTTTCAATAGGTCCAGCTCAATCACAGATGACGCCATTTGGATTTAAGGATGGAAAATAGGTAGATACTCTTACAGACATCCTAGCGACATTTTTTTTTTCAAAATTGGCCAACAGTTTTTTTAGACTGGTTCCTGACTTAATTAGTGTTGTGGGTACAAACACCAGCTTGACATGTCAACTTTGCACTATGGGTCACCACTAGCACATCGTTGTAACGATTTGGTTCGACTAACTATTTTCCTTTATGTAATTTCAGTGGCATTGATCGGTGGTCTGTTTCTGCTTTTGTTCTTGTTCTCCAACAATAACACCACTAACAATACAATTGGTGTCGACATTGGCGCTACGTAGATCTGACAAGGTTAATATTTATTTTTTAATTAAAGTTCAGTTTAAATTAATCTTATTTGCGAAGAATCACTGCCACTGAAATCTACATTTTGCGTAATGTTAAGCCCCTTAGCCATACTTACTAGTCATATATTTAATGCCACTGTTCAATTTGACATATTAATATATTTTAATTATTTTTGTCATACGTACATAAATATATTGCATTAAACAGTATCTAATTTTCAAGTGTAATATTATTGTAAGTAAGCAATTATTTATGACATTTTTATTTCATTAAAAGTAATTTTTGCTCAAGTTTTTTTTTTTGCTTTCATTTTATATTAATAAACTTTGTATTGTACCATTTACAGGTGTATAAACATTATAACGACACGAGAACAACAATATATCATCAGTACTAGCTGAGGGGAAGCTACCATATTTCTTGTACAGTCTTTCTTTTTTGAAATAAATGTTATTTCTGTTGAAGTCTTTTTTCTTGTCGTTTCTTCATAATCAATTTCAGGATATGTTTAACATTTACCCTGCTAGATTTCTAAAATGCACTGGTCCATCATTCAATTTGGGCAGTGTCACTTATTATTCAAAGGGGTGTTCACTAAAAATTCTTTGGCCGAATGGCGAATAGTGCTGGCCATGACCAGCCTGCACGGATGTGCAGGCTGATCATGGTCTGCAGTCGCCGAAAAGGTAAAATCATTTGCCGCCAGCAGGCTAAATGTCAACCTTTACTTATTGTAACAATGCCCTTATCACACAAGTCCCTTAGTAACTGTATTTTGGCAAAAACTTAAATTGAAACTTATTGAAATGGTATCCTTTCAACAAATTCACAGTTTTATTGAACAGTCCTTTGCTACATTACCACATGCTTAAAAGTTATAACTAAAAGCTCGGAACACTTCCATCCAAATTAGTACACAGATTGTACTTTTTACTACAGCTATCATCTCACGGAGGAGATAGAGAAATAAAAAGATACATCTCAGTCTGATCTCAATATGTACCATTGTAATGCGGGTATCTGATTACCCTGCACAGCTGTTGCAATGTTCGTTGTACAGAATATAAATTTTTGTGTAGAATACACAATCAAATGCATTTGAAGTCGGTAGAGAATATTGCAAACAACCAAGGGTCCTACAAATGTTAGGTCAGCCGATTGACGTAATTTTTACAGGGTTTCACACTATCCGATACTGATCTATGTCTTTTTATTATACGTAACACATTGATGTCTTCATAAAAGGTGCTTACACATTTTTTAACTGATGTGTAATTTTAAGCGTTCGCCATGACCATTACGAATATAGAGGATATTGCATGAGTGTCTTTTCATATTGGATTTATTAAACGAGTTGAATAAAATAATAAAATGCGAGGCTCTGCCCAGCATTTTATCAATTTTATTCAACGTGTTTAATAAATTCAATGTGGAAAGTCACAAATGTTCTTTTTATCACATGTTAGCTTTTCCTGTTAAAACATCAGAGTTTCTACTTTCTTTTACTACATAAACAAGTCAATTTGACCAACGTCTCCTATACTATAAATGACGTCGACGTCAAACCTTTATTACACAAGTGTATTATCATTTTTATGTAATGACTTTATTACACTCCGGCGACGTCAGTCATGTGATAAAAATATAAGAAATTACTTTTAAACAGCTTGCACTCTAAGGTTACATATTGCATAGCGTGCACGTTACTGTGCGCTTTGTATAATATATTTTCACAGTAGATAAAAGTAAGTTAGCATGTGCTTTCTAATAAAACTCAAAAGCCTTTTAAAAATATTACGTACATTAAAAACACAACTAACAGAACACGTTTGTACTAAAATAGCACGATTAATATTCAGTGATGAATAATGCAGCTACAGATACGAAAAATGCATTTAAATTCTAAACTTCACAAAAGAATACAATCTACTACTGCTACGATATCTTTATTTGCGGGCACCGAATTAGCTATAAAGCCCATAAATATTCATCCTTTTTTAATCAATATTAATTTTAAATGAACACATTGTGTGAGACATAACTGTGAATCTATTCTTTTTATGTACCACATGGTTTAAAACAGCACCACTCGAATGTTAAGTGTGAAACTTTGCCATTAAATTGTTAAATATTTGTATTGCTTTGACATTATTAACCCTTACCCTACTAAATTTCTATAATGAACTAGTCCATCCTTCAGTTTTGACAGTACCATTAACTGTTTAAAGGGGTGCATACCAAAAATAGATACTGACTGAATGGCGAACAGTGCTGGTCATGATCAGACT
The DNA here is from genome assembly GCF_021730395.1 of Mercenaria mercenaria. Taxonomy (NCBI): domain Eukaryota; kingdom Metazoa; phylum Mollusca; class Bivalvia; order Venerida; family Veneridae; genus Mercenaria; species Mercenaria mercenaria. The sequence goes on from NC_069375.1 coordinate 21,978,478, forward strand.
GTACGGATGTGCAAAGACTGACCGCAAAGGCAGAATCAACCGTGTTCAGCATCTTCTTCTTCTTCTCGTACGCTGCTACACTGTCAGACCAGTAGCCTCGATGAAACTTGTGGTTTACCGCAGATCCTCAATGCCTCCATACGGTTTCTGGTGGATTGAGGTATCTACCGGCCAAGTCACAGCTCGCTCCTGGTCAAGCCTTTTACATCTCTGAAGTAAATGCTCCGCAGTCTGATCTTCCTCACCACATGGACAGGTTGGCGATGATGCCAGTCTGTATTTCTTGTACATGTGAGCATTGAGCTTGTTGTGCCCTGAGCGGAGCCTGACCATCATCACTTGTTCAGACCGATCAAGGAGATGAAAAGCATCTTCCTCCATCCTTGGTTAGTGCCTTGATGGTTGTGACTTTCTCCTTGTAACTGGTTGTTCTGACTGAGCTCTTAGCCAGTTTGTCTGCCTCTTCATTGCCTGCAAGTCCACAGTGGGATGGAATCCTCTGAAGTGATACTTTGCAGGTTATACTCAGGCTCTGCATTCTCCTGGCTAGCTGCGGAGCTTTATTGCTGACCAGAGCTTCCATGACAGACAGTGCATCTATGAGAAATACGACTGAGGAGCTTTCTTCTGCCGAGTCTTCAACCATTGAGACGGCCTTCATGAGTGCTTCAGTCTCTGCCTTGTAATTGCTGCAGTGTTTTCCTGTGGCTGCATGTAGCGTTTTTCATTTGCCAGATGGGTATTGAATGAAAACTCCTGCTCCTCAATCTTTGATGGCGCATGTGGCTGATCCGTCTGTATAGACATGAGTCCAAGATTCTGGAGGATAGTCTTCATTAATCATAGCAGCTGTGAGGCTCTTCCGAATGCCTTCATCCTCTTTCTTCCCGCGGTCAAGACGAGGAACAGCAAGTCTCACAGTCACTGAGGACAGATCATTCGCTAGTGGGTTTATAATGTCTTCACTACCTAGGGGAGTCGTTGGTCTGTTCAGCTCAGTTTTGAACTCTCGGTTATTTATTCTGTAGCTACAGATAGCTCTGCAATATTTCAGTACAATATATATAATGTAGAGATAATACACGTTTTCTATGTATTAACGTCTGCAGAAGCCCGCGGGATTGTTTGTGACCGAGACCGAAGGTCGAGGTCACAAACATATCCCAAGGGCTTCATAAAACAATAGTGTATTGTCGCTATTCTTGCATAAAAAACATTACACGACGACTTAGTGCATTGTTTTCATATGTGATGACTTTACGATTCCGGTACGTTTTTAGTTACAATTTGGTTGTTCTTGGAAACGGTAAACATGTTTTAAATATCCATAACCAGAGCACACATATCAACAACACTACCAAAAGCGTGATTTGAATGTTTTTGAACATCTTATTTCTTTTTCTAGTTATTACAAACGTTATATTACCCATAATTTTGCATATTACTTAAAAATTTGATTAACAGGAACCCAATTCTAAGAATAATAATTTACATTCGAATTATTTTGAGTACGAACACATTTAGAGTACGGATTAGTACGAGGTTAGCTTTCAAGGTTTATTATATGAATTCTGCGAAAAGTCAGGTAAAAACATACCGACTGATACTAACAAAAATCATAAATATAATACCTAAAACGAGCAATAGCACAAGTTCAACGCGATACTTATTTATTCACAATTATTTACAATAACTGAACAGACGCTTTGTAAAGGGAGTGAACTCTAAGAGAAGCTAGAGCGTACATTGATGGGAGCAGTACGTTTGGGGTTGGAAACTGATACAGCTAAAGATACTATAGATTACATTGTATTTATAATGCTACAAGAAGAGGTTGTTATGGAAAAAACAAGACGCAGATGAAAAATATCAGTGTGCACAAAAATACATACATATGTCCCTGGCAAAGCATTTCAAAAATAAAAATAATTTCTTAACAGCACTTGAAGTGCCTTGTTTGCACAGGGCGGATCGAGTGAAAAAAGTAGTTTTTGTGCAAGGATATAGACAAAGTTATGACAACTTGACTAATTGGCATTCTAAAGTCTAACCTGGTTTTACAACGTGATGATTTCATAACATTCACCTTATTCACCGTTCTTAACATGCGTTACTTTTCCGAATGTCTGAATTGCCTATGTATACTTTTACGTTCTACATGTGTCAAGGCAAACTTGTTTCAATGGTTATATAACAAGTGCACCTTGCAGAATTGACCAAATTGAATATTTTCGAAAAATGTTTTTCATAGAAAATTCGCAAAAAGGCTATTGGCGAATGCGTCGTGACATTTTATTGCATTATTTAGGCCCAAACTCTTTTTATATTACCATGACAATTTTATTCATGATTAATTTAATTCATTAACAGAAAAGAAAATATGTCACAAAAAGGCTATACAGAGATACAGTTTCAATTTATATAGCAAATAATATTAATAAGTAGTTACGGAATAGTTTATAATTTTTTTTACATTAAAAAGACATCGTTCAGTTTTTGTTAGAATTTATAATTCAGTGGTGTGATAGACTTTTAGATTTTTATCCATCAGGAACATTGGAATCTTACGACTTATCTGCCAGGTTCAAGGTTCGAATCCCATCAGATACCAAAATATATTTCTCTGGTATCGATATAATCATAACATATGGTCGGTGCTAGTTTTATACACTAATGGTCAGAACATGGCTTATGTTGTCGTGAACTGTAGACCGTGATATCTCAATCTTATACCCTATTTGGGAAGTATGCTGAACTAAAACTTATTCTAACACAGTTATTACCCTACGGGGTACCGAATGTTTAACGCCTCTATAGTTTTCACTCATAAAACTATAGAGTCTTTAAAACTTATTCATCGTTATTATCCCCCGTCGATGAAATCGGGAGAGGGTATTGAAATGGCGTTGTCCGTCTGTCATTTCGTCAGTCCGTCCGTCCGCAGCCATTTCTCAGTAACTACCCGGTAGAATTTCATGAAACTTGAAATAAACATAAACCAACATACTGCGATGATGCCCGTCAAGCTTTTTTTGGATTGGTCAATTTTCCTTAGAGTTATTGCCCTTGATTTAATGAAAAATGTTCGTCCGCAGCCATTTCTCAGTATCTAGCGGGTAGAATTTCATCAAACTTGAAATAAACATGAACCAAGATACTGCGATGATGCCCTTTAAGTTTTGTTTTTTATTGGTCAATTTCCCTTAGAGTTATTGCCCTTGATTTAATGAAAAATGCACAAAAATGTCCGTCCGCAGCCATTTCTCAGTAACTAGCAGGTAGAATTTCATCAAACTTGAAATAAACATGAGTCAACATACTGCAATGATGTCCGTCAAGTTTTTTTTGGATTAGTCAATTTCCCTTAGAGTTATTGCCCTTGATTTAATACGTAGTATAGTAATATATGAGCCGCGCCATGAGAAAACCAACATAGTGGCTTTGCGACGAGCATGGATCCAGACCAGCCTGCGCATCCGCGCAGTCTGGTCAAGATCTATGTTGTTCGCTTTCAAAGCCTATTATTGGAATTAGAGAAACTGTTAGCGAACCTCATGGATCGTGACCAGACTGCGCGGATGCGCAGGCTGGTCTGGATCCATGCTCGTCTCAAAGCCACTATGTTGGTTTTCTCATGGCGCGGCTCATATATATTATCGCCCTCAGTATTTCACAGAAAATTAATTTCTTTTGGTGTGCACCATTTTCAGAAGTATTTAAGAAAAATAAAGTAAATGCATTAAATTGTATAGCATTACAGTATTGTGTTTTATTTCCTAACTTTAACCTTACCATATTTGGCACGATTGATTCTGCATTTGCGACCAGAATAGACCAAGATCAGCTTGCACATCCGTGCAGTCTGATCATGGTCTACACTGTTCGCTTTTCTGTCAGTAAATTTTCAGTAAATACCCCTTCAGATAATGCATGGTACTGCCCAGATTGAAAGATGAGCCAGTCCATTATAGAAATTAAAGCATGGTGAGGGTTGATATAAAAATTGCATATTTAAAACTAGTCAAAGGCTTTCCGTTCAGTTTTACAAATGTATTGTTGCATTTAAGGTAGTTCTGCACGTTTGATAAACCGGAAGTGATGGCGTAACGTCATTTATCCGGAAAACATAGAACAAAGCCTGGATTCGGCGTACGGAAATGAAAATCAGTGTATGAAATAAAGGCAACCTGTGAATAAATTTATTAAATTGTAACAGTCTCTATCTTTCTAAAGTTAAAATATGATATTAAAACATCTGACGCGTTAAATTATTCAAAATAATGTCTTAAAATCAGCTTCAAATAGGCGGTTCACTTTAATCATGGCCAAATATCTCAGAAATAAACACACGGACCTATACATTTTATTTCACTATATTATAGGCCATATGTTTATTTACGACTGTGAGAAGTTTCATTAAAATCTACATTGTGGAAAATTTTCTATTCGCGAAAATGTTATGAAAGTTGCTATTTTCCCATAGACTCCCATTATGAAAACTTGCGCGAGGTCCGAAATTTTCAAATCAGTCTAGCAAAAAATCAAGCACACGACCCTATCCTTTTTATTTGCTGAATTTTCTAGGTATATTCTGAAGTTTTGAAAAAACAGAGTTTAATCAAATTCTACATTGTAGAAAACATTTCGATCCAAACGTGCAGAACTACCTTAAGTGCTTTATTTTGTTTCTCACTTTCTGTATAGATCGACATTTAAGTAACATATCTTATTCCCGATTTTCAGACGTTGTATAATAGCAACATCAAAAATCAAAGCCTTGAGATGTCTGGTGGTTGCGGGTTTTGCTAGATTTATTTTCATTTTAAATGCCAATCTATAAATATTCATGTATAAGAAACAAATACTAATGTGCCTCATATCTAAGATAAACTCTGCCTGACCTTACATGAACAGCTAGAAGTCAGTTATGTAAACATGGGCTGGAATACCTAATCATTGACAGATCTTATATAATCTAAAAGGCCAGTGTGAATGGATAGAGGATGAATAGGAACTGCTTGATCATTGATAATTCCTCCGCATTGTTCATGAATGGGACTACTTTGTGTAGCACATGAACATCCTTTGGATGTGATTTGGAATCAAATAAAGATGCTACATGATTGTCAGAAATATACTTAACTTTGGTAGCGGGATAAACCCGCAACCAACTAGTTCGTTCCCTTATAACACTGTTTGTGATGAAAAGCTAATTGAGCCGCGCCATGAGAAAACCAACATAGTGGGTTTGCGACCAGCATGGATCCAGACCAGCCTGCGCATCCATGCTGTTCGCTTTCAAAGCCTATTACAACCGTTAGCGAACAGCATGGATCCTGACCAGACTGCGCGGATGCGCAGGCTGGTCTGGATCCATCCTGGTCGCAAATATTAAAAAAATATTCATGGTTTATTTTAACTCACATTACCTTACTGATATGAAGTATGATTAGTTCTTATTCTCTTCACCAGGAACATGTAATATTATTATGTCTCCCACCACACAGTGGTGTGGGAGACATATGGATTTACTTCTGTCTGTGTTTGTGGCTGTGAGTTTGTGTGTCTGTTACAAATTTTTCCGCACTCTAAGTCAAACAATTCTCATCTGATCTTCATCAAACTTAAACAAGATGTGTTTGCCATTAGGTTCTCGGCCAAGTTCGAAAACTAGCCAAATTGGCACAGGCACTTCGGAATTATGGTCCTTGAGACTTGTTTCCTTTTTATAATCAAAGCACTGAAAGTCTGATAAGGCAGTTGAGGTCTTGGTGCCTGGTTGACTCATATACTACTCTTCAGATGATTAGGCAGTTTTGGGAGACATGTGCTTTTCTCAAAGCAGCTCTAGTTTTAATTGTGATAACGTTTTATGCAACTGCTAGAGTTTTTAAATATTTAGGTTATTTGAAATATCAATGTTTAATTAAGTGTAACATTGGTTTTAGTCAAATTCCATGCTCATAATTTGTAAATATGTGCTTTATCCGGAATAAATATTCATCTGCCTAATAGCTGATTTTTGTTTGAACAGACTGAACCAAACCGAGTATGCATTATCTTTCTTCCAAAGCATGGTTTAAAGGTGGTCAATCACATTTAAACAACATATAATGATATTTTTTACTTTTTGTATATTCTGGTAGAGAATTATTTAAGGAACAAAAAGACCGATTACATAGAGTTAGATTCCTATTTGAAATGTATATTTTATTATTTTTATAAAACTTTGTAATTACTCCCCTTTAATAAGAAAGTATATAAAAAGCTGGGTATTTCTTTTTATTTCGATACAATGTCTAGTTTTACATTTGCATTTGATAGACATATCAACTATTGAACAATCTGAACCAAAATGCAAGTTTAAAAGCTGTGTGTAGCTTCTGAATTCATTTATTTCCAATCTATCTTGGTTGCGCAACCAAGATAGGCAAAGGGAGGTAATAATAATTTTTCAAACTTGCGTTTCTAATGAATTCCATCTAAATACATAATTTTTAATGCAAATATTTTACAAATATATTACAATATGTCTAATATTTATACATTTCCTTAGGCAAAGTATGTTTATCAAATTTATACTTATGATAAAATAACTCTATCTTGGTTGGGCAACCAGGATAGGAAAATGAAATTTTAAAAATACCTCCAGTGAAAATCTAATTTGAATTAAGTGTTAAGTGAACATAAACGAGTGTAAATGATCAGATGCTAAAGTTTCGAACAAATCCGTTACATGGCCAAAATCTGATTATCCACCTTTAATAGATTTTATTAACTACCACAACAGTAGTCTTTAAGTGCGGCGTGGCGGCTGTAAAAAGTCTTCCCGTACTTGGGCTAAGTGTTTTTATATTTTCTAGTGCATGAAATGTATGTCGTAATTTCGCCCGCGACACCACGATATGATGCGGCAACACGACGGCACTTCTCGGTAGCACGACAAGAGCACGCAAATACCATGCGATAACCGGATATATTTATGTCGTGATGAAGCATCTTTTTGTCGTATTATCATTCGTGTTATCATTTCGTGTTATCATTTTGTCACATCGTGTTGTCGTGCTATCGGTTCGTATTATCATTTTGTCACATCGTGTTGTCGTGCTATCGCATCATGTTATCGTACTGACGCATCGTGTTGTCGTGCTATCGCATCATTTTACCGTAATATCGCACTTATATTAGCAGGGGTGGACATTACAGCAGTACAAGAGCCCTCAGAACTGTGTGTCGTATGTGTTCTTTTTATTTCATCACAGTGTTAGGAGTCTAGTTGGAAAAAAAATCCAAAGGTGTATATTATAATGAGTATTTACAGTTCAAGAAAGCAGTTTGAAAAAGCAAGCAAAAATTGTTTAGCCCAAGGTCAGCCAACACTAGCTCGGCTACTGCTGAAAATATTGAATAATATCTTTAATAGAATCGTTATGTAGTATTCTAACACGATCCAGTTCATTTTCCTATTAAATAAAGAAGGCAGAAAACAGTGAATTATTATACAACAAATCACTGTTCTGACGTCATAATTATTACGTCATGTCGTCAAACGGCATAGCGGTGCGCTGGGAAAGAAACCGATTGAAAAAAGGGCAAATATTTAATAAATGTCGTCAAGGATGTACTTAAAAATCCTTGGTGTTAGAATCGAAATAATATATCTCATTTAGTGATTTGCTCTTGAATAAATCATTGTCTGTCGTTTGTCGCCCTCGTGATAATATTCCTTCGCATCTGAACTCCAAACAATGATTTATTCAACGGCAAATCACTGGATGAGGTATATTATTTCTTAATTCTAACACTCATTACGATATGACAAAATAACTTGAAAAAGAGATAAATTTTCAACAGAAATCAAAGTTTTCCGAATTAGGTGTTCTATCTCTTCCTGTCCCGCCCCAGTCATGCTAACGTATACAGGTAGGTAACTGTAGGTTAACAGAGCTCTTATTAAGTAAAGGATTATGCAACTTCAGACATAGATGGAATTGAAACGTTCTCTACTTAAATTAACTTTTATACCTCATATATAAAGGAAAAAATAATATATATGTTTTAACAGTTTTTAAGAGATAGGAAAAATATTACATTCATTTTATACATGAGTTCATATTTCATTCATTTACCATTATGGAGGAACGGAACTCCACTCCAATTGCAATATTAAATGCAGAGATTTCTTTGCTCAAGGCAAAATATTTTCTTGTCATTCGCTAATTTAAGTATTAAACATTTTGATACTTTGCCATATTTGCCAAAAATTATTGGCGCATTGTATTGACTAATTGCAAATTTAAAGGTCTTGTTTCAGATGGTAAGTTTCTAAACCATGACTCAAATAATATACAAATAAGCAAGCGATATGTTAATCCGTGTGAGCATTTGTATATTGTATTCATACAATGATGCACAATTCTTCTAAATTTCACATTTGGCTTTCAAATTTATACATTTTATGTGTAAAAATTGTACTCCTCAAAAATATTTTCTCAATCTAAAAGTAAAGAACATTAAAAAACTTTTAATAATATATAAATCACCAAGTAAAAATAAAACAGTAAACCTCTGTCACTCTCCTAAGTAGGTAAAATATGTAATATTATTAGTTGAAGCAGTGTAACACTGACATGTCCTCGTAAAACAGTAGTTTTTAGTGTTTTATCTTTATTTGCAAATGATATTTTACAACATTATATTTTAAATGCAATAATTGTGTCGCTGTTACTGTACTTCTTTACTGTGCTATACACATCTTGCAACATTTCAGTCACTACCTTTAAAAGATTTGAAACTGAAGGGGAAGTTTCGCATGAAATTTAAATTTTATAGTCGTATAAAAGCTGACGGTGTCCAGTAAAAAGCTAACCAGTCCAGTAGTTACCGAGGACAGCCGCTGGTTCACTGGTGAGTGTGTACATTTATTCTATATGCGATATATTATGTTACTTATACCATTTGGTTAAATTTCTAAACACTGTTTCTCTAGGTCCGTATGTTGTGTTATTTTGTGAAAAACATTATATAAATTGTAGTCTGTTCAGGATCTTTGAGCCAAAATATTGTATGATCCAATAACGTAACTACACATTAACAACCAATCTCGTCTCTAAAATCTCTTTTTAATAGGCCTGTCATACATGTTGCATTATTTGCTAATTGTTACGAAGAGTCACACATTTGCTTACTCTTAAACGTTTTAGATTTAAATTATTTTACAAATCTATACAAAAAGTATCCACTGGAAGTAAAAAAAAAAAGCAACACCTCAACCGATTTCAAACTAACTTTATTAACAAAATTAGTTTTTGAAATGTCACATTTATTCACTTCAATTTTTAATGAAAGTCACTGGTAAAACTTTACAATTTTTAAAGTTTATGATAAACTCACAACAAAAACTATCCCGTTGCTTTTTGACCTTTGACCGTTCTTTCAATTGCTAAAATTATAGAATACATTGCTTAATTGATTAATTTGAAAACGTAACTGTTCTTTATGTTGTTTGTTTTAATTTTCAGTTTGAAAATGAGGGTGTCTGTTATAAGCGCGCTCACAGTAGGTTTGGTTCTGGCTCTGGCTGTTCTCATCCATGGCGATGGTTACGGTGCCAGCTACGGGCCGAGTTACGGGGTCTCATACGTACCTTACTACAGCTACGGTGGTGGTGATGGATACAACACGTGGATTCGTAAGTCGTAAACCTTGGGAAAAAAATTAACTCTTTACCTACTTTACCTACTCCACGCAAATTACTTTTGCGCTGTTAAAACAAATGTTGGAAAACATTAAGTCTTTTTCTAATATTCCTGTTACTTTAGCGTTGTTGAAAAATCATAATGTATAGAATAATCATAGCATTTTTGTATACAAACATGCACACATTTAGACTGATCTAAGCTTCAGTATGAGTTATGAAGCAAAACAGTAACATAAGATTTGCCATTTTTCCGTATAATTCTTATTAAATTTCATAGTCATGGCATTTTCGTCCTCTTTAGAATTAAAATACGTGTATATATTTCGTTACAGTGGGCTTTATCGGCATCCTGTTTATCTTGGTGATCTTGTTCAGTCAGATCAACAACGATAATGACACGAGCAGAATTATAACTATTGACTGTAAGTTCTCTTTTGTATTTTACAAAACATTTATATACGTCAAATTATGATAATACCAATAGCTTAAGCCCTCGTATATATATATGTATGTATATTCGTGGACATCTTTATATTATACTATGTTATTTTACTCTGAACCCAACGGCTAACACAACTCTAGACACAGACCACGTAAGATCTTATTCGTTATCATTTCATTGCTTTTTTTCTCCAGAGTAATTATAGTATAATTACAATCGTTATTATAATTTCAGAACCGGAAGTCGCAACTCCGCGTGGCAGTTTTGCGGATCCTACGTGACCCACGTAATACAGAATCACGAAAGTACAAAACTAAAACATCATTATATATGCATACAAATATGATCTTGTCTTGTTTCAAATTTTTAAATAAACTTGTTGAAAGTGTATAAATTGCTTGTTTTTATTTATGCTTTGCTTTTGAATTATATTTAGGAAATTATCCCTTATTGTGCTGGGTTTTATAACTTGAATTCCAGTAATGTGAGCGAGAAAAGCTTAAAATTAATTATCACACGTGTCACATTATCTAAATATCCGGGAATAGGCTAAAATCCGTTATCAAAAGTGTCATTTTATGTGTTCCAATTCTGAGAAAATACCTGTTGACAACGGAATGCCTAAACACAAGGCCTTACTTACGATAAAAATGGAAAATAAATGGTGTTTGGGCTACATTTTTAAATACGTGATTACAGTAACAGTGTTTCCAATTGCAGCGATAATAATGTCAAAGAAAGTGAATATTTGAATAAGAAGAATCTTTTAAAAAGAGGTTCGGTGCAATTTGAAACATGAAAAGATGTTGCACTCTCAAGATCTTTGTCCACACCAGTCGCCCTCCGCAGAATTCTTAACTATTTCCCGCTCTTCTTCTTTTATGGTATAAAGTGGTAGGACAAAATATTGCATAGAAAACTAGCCATATTTCCAATATATGAAATGTGAAAACTGACATAATTATTTAACGATTTTAACAAAATTATTTTTCCAACATTGGTAAAAAAAAACGGAAATCCCCGTCTGGTATGACACTACAATAAATAGTGTTCCCTATATATTGTATTTTAAAATTAAACAAAAAAACTATCAAACATAGCTTTACCCATTTCAGAAAACAAATCCTTACCTCATTTTAGAGTTATTATAAAACTGATAGAAAACAGAGAGAAAAGTAGGGGTCATATATCTTCTAAGAGAGATTTCTCTTGTCACATTTGCTTACTGTAAAATCACATCAAAATCACAATGCTGTGAACTGGAAGTACTACTCATACTAGTGAGTTTCACTCCACCAAATACAACCTCCGCTCCCATTTCTTTTCTACCAAAATATCAAAACTAAATCCATAATGAACTTTAAACAGAAAACAGCTTTAATTTGGACCTCTGTGGCAGTGCCAGGTCTTCTTCTTGGGCGTTCAGGGCGGATAAATTATTAAAAAGAAAACGTTTGAAGTTCATAGACTAAAGAAGAGTTGCTGAATTCCAATAAGGTTTCGAGCTATAGGGCCAGCGCAAAGGAGTTTTACCTTAAGGGTAGTTGAATGCTATAGACGATAGCAAATACTTGTATAGGCTGAGCATCAGAAAACTGAGGCAGAGACATAGGTTTAGTTATCTACTGAGAAAGCAAGAGAGTTCCAGCTTATAGGTTCAGCGTTATTGGCGAAGTACAGACAAGGCATCGGGGTAATACCTATATGGTAGTTGGTTGCTACAAGTGATAGCACACAGGCGTCTAGGCATAACTCAGGATAGACATGGGCATCTTAATTGAGATTAAGCTTCAATTAGTTAGAAGTGGACATATGCTGAGAGGCATCTATGCTATAGAATCATCGTAACTATTATTATTTATAATGAATATATAGTTATTAACGTTCTTTCAAAGACTACCCAGTCCTGACCGGAGAATTTTCGACTAAAAAAAGCAGTCAAGTATAGTATCTCCAGCCGATAGTAGTTTGAGCTGATTTCATTAGTTTGAAATAAAACAGGCACACTCTTAAAGAAAACAGTTTTTCTTATATTCGTTCTCGGCAAGGTGAATGGATGATTTTGCCTTCAAGCATTGTGTATTAATGTGCTGTATAATTATACTTCATAAATGACTGCTTATTAATAAATGATGTTACAATGTATGTGTATAATAAGTTATTTTATGTTACAGACTTTTTTTGAAAATATTATTTTTACTAAAAGTCAATGTCATGATATATGATCGGAAGAAAAAGAATGTCAGTTGTTTATCATTGATGTGTATAATGCCTTAATGACTTGAAAATACTTAAATGTTTGTGTATTTTTGTTCATCAGAAACCATTTCTTCCTGTTACCGACATGCCTAAGCGTGCGTTGGATCATGTCAGAAGTTATTCTGTACTTGAGAAACCACTTGTCGTTTTGGATTGGCGAAAAAAATAATGCACGAGACTCGAGTGGTCAATTTGATATAAACCGTTTATGTAATTTTATTATGTTCCATAAACAAAAGTAACTTAAATTAAACAATAAAAGTACTTATTTTGAAGGCTGGAACGTAAAAATATATATTCATGCCACAAACATAATCTATCCACGTGAAAGTCCACTCGGTATTAGTTCATATTATATATCTTTGTCTATATGTATATATGCTCGGTTTGCACGTGAAAACCTTTCGTTACATCTATAGAAAACTGAAATCACTTCATCGTGATCGTGCCACTGCTTTAGTCGGTGGGAATATTATCTCATAGTAGAGACTACAACAAGGTTGTAGGCTCAAACCGGACTGTATTTATTACTGATTTTTCCTTGAAACATCATTCCTGTATATTTTACTTTTTTTCATATTGTTCAGTTGTGATACATTTTTTGCTATGATTTAATATATCTAAGACAGAAGTGTGACATATATAATTGAAGACGAGCATGAGTAAAACCATACATATGGGTTTGCGACCAGCATGTTTATGCCAGAACAGCCTTGCATAATTGCGCAGTCTGGACGAATCATGCTAGTCGCTTATCTAATAAACTATTACATTAGGGAGATAACCTTTTGCTATGCGCAGGTCATGGTTTTTAAAGATCCATGTTGGGTCGCACCAGCCACATATATTTTTATGTGATGATTTTGCCCTGGCCGGTCTTATATACATTGGTATTTAGAGTGCATTATACTGCGAGTTCTTTATGAACAAACATAATCCAGTTCATAAAAAATTGATTCATTAGAATCACGGTTATACAGACTATTATAAATGCAAATAGAAATTTTAAAATAGCGAATATAAATCTTAGATATCTTGTTAAGATGAGAACATAGGTCATTATGCTTATGGAGTTTCAACGCTGAACATTTCCTTTTTATTTTGTTTTTTTTAAAGCAATAATTGTCCTATCTTTAACTAAGTTTCGGTGCATATCGGCCGATATTCAAAAGAATAAACGCAAGTTTTATTCGTAGGTTTCATCTATACAGTAAATTATAGATTAATGATTATAATATAAATATTTATAAATGTTTTTCTTTAGGTTAATAGCCTTGTGAGCGCGGTATATACTTAGATATATATATAATTTGAAATACTTATTTAATTTTCTAACGTATTTCTTTTTACTTTCAAAGCACAGTTGATAAGATAGGCTAAACTACTAAGTGTCTCTTCGTTTGCACATGACAAAAGTTTAATAAATTTCCACATATTTGGTCGTTCAAACTTGCATATTCATTGTCTTGTTTCAAATGCTTATATACAATTAGCACCTGGTTACTTTGTACACTGTTTCTCCAGGCTTGTATGAAATTGTCAGCAAGCCTTTGCCTGAAGAACGATATGAACTGTTTAACATTTATTATAGCATGCATTCCCACACATAGCCGAAACATGTCCTTTACATAACAACACCAGTTTACTTGATAATTATACATACCGGTTTTCAACCATTCATATACAGTGCTTATAATGCATTACTAGCTTTAATTATTTTAAACCAATATTTCAATATATATATCAATACGCATTTGGACGACAATTGATGGTTTTATTCAAAAGAATATCAATGATTGAGGAGATATATGTTATAGATTCTTACGCGACGAAATGAATCAAAATTAATGTTTGCCTGTGATGTGTCGTTTTCTTCTCCAGCGGGCCGCAATGACATTCGCCTGCGTAATAATTGCTGCGTACTGTGATTCTGTTGCAGAATAATACACTGTTTCGGCCTTCATTTCTTTATTTATTTATTTTGTTGTCCACCGACACAATTATTGGCCATATGGCGACTTTCCAGCTTAAATGGTGGAGGAAACCCCAGGTGCCCCTCCGTGCATTATTTTATCACGAGCGGGCAACTGGGCTGAGCCACCGATCTTCTGTAAGCCAGCTGGATGGCTTCCTCATATGGAGAATTCAACGCCCCGAGTGAGGCTCGAACCCTAATCGATAACGGTCAAGTGATTTGAAGTCAGCGACCTTAACCACTCGGCCACGAAGGCTCCTCTGTTTATAGGAAAATTAGAAATAGAAAAAGTTTCGGTGACAAAACAGAACTAGTATTTGATCCTATCCCTTTCCGGTATGATTGCTGTACAAATTTGATTTTAGATTAAAAGCATATGAGACAAGCTGTAATGGATTATTTATCCAAGTATTTCGTATTTTAAGTGTAAAAAGGTAAAACAAAAGAAAAAACAATGCAATTCTATTTCATGATTTTTAATACAATTAGAAAGAACATGATCATATCGTCGATCTAGAGTTATAACCGAAATTTATATAGAACGAAACAGAATACAATTCTATTTTAGTTATACCTTATCGTTTAAAGATACAATAGTAATTGCAACTACTTCTTGGTCACATGATACATGGGGAAAAGTACAACTCATGAACTATATTCTAGTAAGTTACAATAATAAAAGTCCTAATGAACCAGTAAAAGCGTATTCGTTTACCAAATATTGCAGAAACTGTTACAATTTTAGGTCTTAGGTTCTAAACTTCACCGCAATATTCAAGAAACAAACCAGCTTTTATAAAAGCGTTTAAGAAAGTGTTATCATGATGCGGTAACAGATTGGTGCTATTCATTTCACCTATTTTCGTGGCTATAACAGTTCTTCTCAAGTATATTATCAGTTTATTGTACTTTATTACTGGCGAAATCAGAAATAGAAAACACGAATACATAATTTGACTAGTAAGTTAAATATCTAAGAATATTCTATCAGGAACTCTACTCTTATGAGAGATTTTTCTAGATAGGAACCTTTGTGCCAACTTTCGGTGTTATTAAATATTGGAGCGGGCATTGTAGATTCTTCATGCTAAAATATGTTCCTATGCCGTTATTTAAGATAAATTGAGAAAAATTTGAAGTCTGTCCATCGTAATATTTATGCATCCCAAACCAACACCCCATAAGCAAGTTGTGCAAATGAAACGATCTAAAATGTTGTAAACATATTAAAATAAAGAAACATCTGCAGTTTTGAAAAAAAATGTTGAGAAAGAAAAATCACTCTATTCTGCAGCAATGACATGGTTGTACTACCTAAGGCCCTATGAAAATTATTGCTTCGCGGTAAATAAATTTAATCACATAAAAGCCGCTAGCAAGCCTTGAAATAATCGCCGCGATTATCAATATTTTCTTTCCTTGACCGGGAATGTCTGAAAACAATAATAAAGTTCAACGGGTCATTTTTATTATTAAAATATTCACGAATGTCACTTTAAATATTCCGGCAGCTTCCGCATCCTCTTGTAAGCCAGCTTCCGATTTTACTCACTAGTAGTGATTATTTGACCCCGCCTCTCTACCCGCCCATTTCCGGTGGTTTATAATCCTATTTATATTGTATTTGAAGTTTAAATGACCGCTATTCGCCAGTGAATCAGTGAATCACGGACCAGTGCTGTAGCCCTACTGGTAAAGGTAAATAACAGCTTTTGAATACTTTTCTGTCTATCAATATATCTTCAAAGAAACAAATTTACAGAAGTTTGTTAAAAAAAAAATGACATTATTTCTCTTTTTTTCTGAAAAAAAATATTACGACAAAGTGATCTTTTATATAAATTGCTATCATAAACACATTTTCTCCAAGAATCCATCTCTTGAGTTATTCAATTGCAACGACTGTACGCATTCCTATATTGCTTTTACTTTTTGTTTTACTTTTCACAGTATATGTAATGATTTCATTTAATATAATTTATACTATTTATTTTGTTACCGTAGAAATTACATTAAGTAAAGGGAAAGAGCGTCCGAATAAGGTTGGAACTTAATTCCTACTCAGTGCTTTATGCTGTTCACTTTAATATCAAATATCAACAAATATAAATTCCTTAATAATATAGCGTTTAAAGCAAAATGGAGTATTGCATAATTTTTTTTGTGTATCTTATCGTTTATGTTATCTATTGCCTTGACATACGTTTTATTATGACTTGTACATAGTACATCATCAAGTTAAAAATACAAATCTATATATACATAAGTAAATTGTGATATATTACAATCATATTTCTCAATATTGTGTTTAAAGTGAGGATGGCTAATCCACGTAGGTATGAGTAGATCAAGAAGTAATATCTATAATGTTGCTTCTAATTAACATAGCGCCTTTATAGTATAGAGCTAATTTATAAAGTACATTTCTATTTTGTGATTGTTCTATAAATTTAACCATACTAGGTCTAACAAAATAATATTTTTTGATAAATCTTTTTCTTAAATCAATATTACATGGACATATAAGTATAAAGTGGTATTCATTTTCCAGGTCAACTGTATTACAACACTGACGATATCTTTCATTTTTTTGGAATTCTGTTGTAAGCACAGCAGGGAATCAGTGCAATATTCTTTATCCGACATTTTCTAATAATATCATTTTATTTGTAGAATCAAAATGAAGCTTCCAGTAGTGACCTTTTTTATGTTTGCTTGCCTTTTGGGGCTAACACTCGGACAGTACTATGGGACAGGATACTACGGAGCTAGCAGCAGCGGAGGTTTTGGCAGTGGTGGCCGTGAGTTTCTTTCTTTCAAATTATCAACATTTTTTTAAATCTTTAAATGTATTCACTAAAGAAACAATTACTTAAACATTCTATAATGTTATATAACGTATTCTTCTTTTTAAGCAGTCTCATAACACAAATTCGTGAATTACGTGCAGATACTAATGTTAAATATAGCCGTGTTCATCTTGTGGTATTTTTAATGATTTAAGATGCCCTTAAATCATTTTGATATCGTTTACTTACAATTTAAGTTTCTGCTTTTCAAATGCTTTTCACAATATGATATTATTCGAATTATTTAATGATATTACCCATAGTGTAATCATAGAAATTTCTGGCAAAACGATTATCTACTTTCTTATTTACTGAAATACATATATAAGATATTGAACATGTTATGAATACAAAATCACAAGAAGGTAGCATTTAGTGGAGTTTTTTTTTAATCATTTGCGAGACGTAAGAGAGGAACATTTTTTTTTCAATAATTATACACTGTAGTTCTTTTGTTTAACAAGTATATGTTTAGTTTTATATGTCCGTAATGTGATTGAGTCTATTTACATTACTTTTTTTCAACTGCTTCCATTACAGCTGCCGAAGCGTTATGTTTTACATACTATGTTTTACAATGTTTTCATTACAGTTGCCAAACCAAACTTTTCTTCTGTTTTCGTTTAAACAAAATTGTATTTACATTGGAATGTTCAGATTTTAAGTATAAACAAGTATGAAATTGCCATCTTTTTGTCTTATAATAACTAGATTAGCAATCTTAAAACTAATATAGAGATTTAAACAAGCTAGTTTTGTATGAACTCATAAACAGATTAAAGCCGTATTCCTATGTATTTAGTCAGTTACTGTTGGCGTTATCTAAAGTGACACTAGATGTTTTTGGTATTTTAGTGCTAGCTCTGATAGGCCTGTTAGTAATATTAGCCGCAATATTTCCAACACTAAGCCAGGGACGGACAGTTGTACTTAAAAACCTGAGTGCAACTGGAAAGTGAATTTAAAGGTATAATAATAATAACCAAACCTATTCATACAGCGGCCTTTGGGCATACTTAAAACTACATGTATTCACATGATAGGTCTTGGGTACATTATAATTACTGTATTTGTGTTAACAAATACTCTGTCGCCATGTTAGTTATTTGTCTGGGCATTTTGGCATGTCTCGTTTCTATTTTCAACAGACAAAATATGTTTTCAATAATAGTAAATGTCCAAAAATGCCAAAAAATGAATTATTATAGCACGAGATTTCCGTGTAGTCTGTAATGTAAACATGGCGCCTGAAATTTGTAAAAAAGCAATATGCAAAATCGGAGATTAGTCTTAACAAATATTTCATAAAACCCTGCCTCTTGTCCAACTAAGGATTCGTTCTATTGTGTGTGCTGTTTTTTCTTTTAATTCAGATTATTAAATACAAAACAGAGACATGTCAATTTGTCATTTAATCTAACTATATAAGTATTCTAAAAAAAGCAATAAATTTTGTCTTGTTTCTTGTAGTATTGGCACTTATCGGACTCTTGTTCCTGCTAGTGGTTTTATTCAATTTTGATACGAACCAGGGCTCCGTCAAAATCTATAATGCCACTACTTTCCCCACTGAATCGTAACAAGTCACGGTACGGGCTAAGTCTTGACCTTTAAAATTTGACGCACAATAACACCAAACTTTAGGAGTAATCAAAATTATGTCTTCGATTTTGCAAATTGCTTTCTCCCAAAAATTATCTATAACGATTAACATAAGCTGGCAAAAAATGCCTAACACGTATGTTAAATGAAATCATATATGCAAAATCGGAGATAACATATGTTTTATCGATTCATACAGGCGTTGAATGATATTTGCAAAATCGGGAGTACCAGTCAAATTTCACAGATATCTAAATTGAGTTTTGGTACTGTTCGGAAATTGCTATTTTTCTCTTTGTAGTTTTGGCCCTGATTGGATTCTTGTTCATCTTCTTCCTCTTGTTCAATAACAATAATAATCAAGGCGAAATTAAATTCTATAATACCAGTCGTTCGTCAGTATAAAAAAGGTACAATATGGAATTATTATATTTTTCGGTACCCTTGTCAGACTTTCAAAAGAGATCAAAATTGGACGTTTAATTGCTTCTGTTTTGTTGTAAGTTCAAGCAAAACTGTCTCGGTGAATAACAACATTCCACTTTTATTTTTTTTTTTTTTTTTTTTTTTTTTTTTTTTTTTTTTTTTGGTGCGTTGTTTAAAAGAAATTTTATTATGAAGTAAATCCTAATGCATCTAATGAATTCATTTATATAAAATTTCAGACTAGGTAATTTTGCCTGAATAGCTTTGACTTATGTAACTATAGTTCGTCTTGTCGGCCTGGACTAGTATTTCTTTTTTCACCGGATAGATAAATTCTGACAATGGTACCGTTCCTTTTCAATAAGAGCCTTGGCTAGCGGCATTTGACGCAAAAAAAGAAAAGAAAAGAAAAAAAGAAACTATATTTCAGGGACTTATCCAAAACTCAATTGTCATTTACTCAGAATAATAATATAAAATCAGACTAAGTTGATATAGTCTATATATCTTCGATTTTGCATATGAGCGTTCTTTCATTCTTGCTTGTTACCATTGGGTGATTTCATTGTAAGCGTCTTTAGATTTACTCTCATTATCTTTGCGTCTGATGTTAATGGTCAAGGCTTATTCTTATAATTATTTAAACAATAAAAAGCTCTATTTAACTGTTTTAATAAAATATTTAAACGTTTTGTATTTTAACTATATGTAAATTAGGATGCACTTTTAAAGTAAAATATAAGATATATATTTGTTTTAACGTAACGTTGATATCTGATAGAAAATTTGTTTTTCTTGTAAAAAAAAAGTCATTTCATTTACCTGTAATTTGTTCTTAAACATTTTATCAATATTGCCTTTTACGAAATATGTCTCATTTCACTAATTAATTGTTTTTTCTTCTTCTTTTTTACAGATAAATTGAACCAACGATATTGTTCTGTTATGAACATAAATATGAAGAGAAACACGTGGAGTCGGCGTGATTATATACAGCACAGCAATTGTTCATGTTTTTAGTTGTTCATTTTTTGTTCATGGTTCCGTTTTTCCGTCAATAAAATTGCAGGATGTATTTTTCATGGATTGTTTTTGTTGTTTTATTAACATTTAAAATATTTGTATGAGTTATTTTTATTGACTTCAGAAGAAATGTTTTAACCTTTACCCTGCTAAATGGATCATTCAATTTGGGCAGTACCATTTATTATTCAAAGGGGTTTTCACTGAAAATTTACTGATTGAATAGTGAACAGTGCAGACCATGATCAGACTGCACGGATGTGCTGATCTTGGTCTGCGCTGGTCACAAAGGCATAATCATTTGCCTACAGCAGGCTAAAGATTAACCAGATATGTCATAATAGGCATGCTTACAGAAACTAGATTCACTTATAAAACACAGTATGTAACGTAGTTAAAAAATCAAAACAACAGCATTTATATATTTGCCCCTCAAGATGATTCGTATGATGAGATGTTGTATGATGAAACATAATGAATAGATACGTCCACGCTAAGCATAGACAATGTGAAAAAAATTACTTATTCTTTTGAACTTTAAACCGATAACTATTTCCTTAGTCTCCCCGATTGACACGAAATGTACGAAAAGGATTTCATATAATCCTGCGACATATCCAGAACAGAACAGAACAGAACAGAAATTTTATTTTGCATTAAATACATACACATTATAGCCAATCCAAAGTTATAAAATCCAATGTAGTGAAAAAGATGAACACATATAAAATATACATTACAACATAACATTTTTTACTGAGAAAGTATCTATGTGATCGACTTTCGTAAGAAAATATTTGAAATAAGGAATTAGTTTCATCTCTAAGTTTAAATGCAAATAAATATTTCAATGATTTTATTCCTTGAATTTCGCTGACATCATATTCAAACTTGTTCATAGTCGCCATTACAGTAGTATCGTTTGGATATTTGTTTAAGTAAAATGAAATTCATTTTTATGACATTCATTGTACATTGATTATTCAAGCTGTAGACATAGACTATGTTTTTCCCACTTTTGTCAAGTTAAAAAAAAAGGGAAACCAAAAAAAAAAAAAAGCAATGGGTACTGGTGCTTGATCTTGAATAATCTGCCCTTGAAAATAGATTTTTTTTCAGTATTTTCCGACATTCAAGGGCAGACAATTCATAACCAAGTCTGGGTACCTTTGATTTGCGTTATTTTATATTTCTGTTGTTTTCTCCTTTTTTTAAAATTTTATTCTCTGTAGGTAAACACGATTTAAAGAAGAAATTCTGTCCGTAAGAAATGTTTGCCCCATGTCAATATAGACACTGTGGGTTTTGACTTTTTTAAAAAAAAATCGTCTGTTTGTTGACAAATTACACCACAAAAATGTCCTACTTTTCCCCAGGGCAATCAATTATTTGATCTTTACATAGTTTTGTATTGAGGTTGCTAATCCATGTGGCAAATGTGCATGCTTTTTTCATGGTTAGAGGTAAACAGTGTGTAGTTTGGATGAGGTACTAGGTCAATTGTCACCTAAGCCTATCATAAAGTCTTTGCGGAGTTGTCTCCATTTTTTCCAAATATTTCATCCGGGATCATTTTTTTCAGCTCAAATAGCTCTTTTTCAGGAAATGATATTTTAATAATTTTTTCAGTCCTTGTATTCTGATGCAAATAACTTCACATACCTACAATATAGATAGCTTCTACTTGAAGTTTGTATTTTCAGTTACAATGCCTACTTGACTATGAACATGACAAGATGATACCTCAAAGTTCTGGTCTTTTTCATTTCTTAAATTTTGTATACTGAATAAAATGATGTGAAAACAGAAATATAAATTAAAATGCACAGGTGTCTAACCTTAATCTTGAAATATCTACCCTTAAAATTTTAATTTTTAGTACATGTATTTCTGATTTTCAAGGGCAGATAATTCAAGATCAAGCACCGGTACCTATTATTTTCAATACATATTTCCGTTTTAAACTTGATTCTCAGTCAGTACGCAAAGTTTAAAGAAATTCTGTTTGTAGGAAAATATTTGCCTATATACATATAGGCTTGTCAGATGTGTCTTTAATGGGGCTATAAAGATCTTTCCTTAACTTGCCCGAAGTTAATGCAAAAAGAAGTCAATTTAGCTCATTCAAAATATTAAAGAGCATCATTTTCATGTCTTTTTTAATGCAACAAACCTAAAATTTCAGAATTAACTTATTTTGATATTTATTTTCGAACTTTAATACCGCAACACGTTTTCACACATAGTTATGACAGTATCAGATTATAGGAATTACTCCAACATACAAGTGTAAAGCTGCAGTGGGACAGTGTTGTCTTTAATAAACATTTTATAGGTAGAATTGAATAAAGCTTGTTCATATTTTGTTATTCCTCATTAAAAGATGAGTCAAACCGAATCTGCTTTTATATTCGGTCGCGTTGTATGCTTCCAAATGGAGATTTTATACAGATTTTATTGAAGTATCAGCGAATGTTTGATGAACTTGATGCATTCTGGTGTGTGTTAACCTTGTCATACAAATGGAAAAAGTCTTTTTTAAATAATAAGCTTATGAAAAACGAGTTTTAGGATAGCTCTATATAACAGTAAAAAAAGAATAGGGCCATTTTAGCTAAAACTTTAGTCGTCTTGGTTTGTTGCAGTTTCAAATGTAATTATTCTATACGAATTAATTATCAGTTGTTTTTTCTCTCTCTCTCTCACAAATTCATACTTAACATCGAACTATTGGAAGTTCACATTTAAAAAAGCAAGAAAAGAAAATCTCAAACATTTTAACCAAAAAGTGCACTTATTTGGTCTTTGTTCTCTTTTGGATCGTTACAGACGCTTCCATCCCCACATCCCCACTTTAACCCTCAGCCCCATTTTGGTAATTTAAAAGAAACATTGGACATTGGTGTCGAGCATTGACCAAGAATGCCATCAAACGTCATGTTCTATGCCATTGGCAGAATATATATGTAATATATTTGCTTGTCGAATACTGTAATACACATGGGAATCGCAATTGCTGGAAAATCGAGTAACGACAGGGATATTTTTAAACCTCCATAATATCGTTAGGAAATTTCCAATATCTAATGATACAGAAATACATACGCAAAACAACAAAACTAAAAGTATATGAATATATATATCTGAAACGTTTCGTAATGGCACACTGTTTTGTCAGGTACAACTTTGTAATTTTGTTCCATCTACCCCAGCACTTGGCAATGCCTTATTATCTCTTAGAACTAAGACATTTTACATTTGTACATTTCAAATGCAAGCTTTTTGTATGAATGTGTCGTTGAAACTTACTCTTAGCCAGTGGCACTTACTTCTCACATGTTTATAACAATTACATAAATCCTAACACAAATCGCCTGTCTATACTTGGTGTTATAAGATCAGACTATATCAAACATGTTTTAGCAGGATAAAAAGTCAAATATTTGAAAATACAACGGCGAAATTCAATTTTTGATGTGATGTAATCAACCACTTATCAAATGGACTTTACACTATGAAAGCTCAGTAGGGGCAATTGTATAATATATATAGCTTGCACTTCTTAAATAAACAGTTTTTATATATGGAGTCTTACGCGGCAACAAAAAGTGCATAGGACAAAAAATTTCATGCTTTTACGGGATAACATAAGAAGCTGCGATCCGGTAAAACACGTGTTTTTGCAGACCATCGCAATTGTAGAATTATTCCTAATGTTTCTACTTGCAGTATGTTCCCAACCAGCCCCGATCTCTCCTGATCATGAAAAATAATCATGGAACAATGTCAAAATATAAAATTCTTGATGAAAATGAAAATAACGGGAGACTCCATACTTCTTTATTTGAATGGAAGCGGTAACTGATATGTAAGAAATGGGTAAATGTTTGGTCAAATCTACCTATATCTGGTAGATTTATGGTTCTTGCAAACGACACGTCGTCTTGACATACTGACCATTTGTACGAAATCTTTTTGAAACCAAACCATGAATGTCAAAGTTACACACTGGACACGATATCTCAGAACGAACGAACTGGTGGACGGACAGACGGACGCTACTGTTACTACGTGCCGCCCAAAGGGGCGGGGCGGAGGTAGGGGGAGGCATAAAACATAACTAAAATAAAACAGAATCATCATCACGGGTGTTAAACGCGCAATCCAATTCCCGCCCGGAATACGCTTAAAATGGGTTGCGCAACGTCCGGTGCTGGTGTTGCGCGTAAAAAAAAGACGAAATTGAGGTATGTGAAGTTATGATTTTGCTTAGTATGAGACAAGAATAAATTTTCTCAAAAAAAGCAAAATGCTATTCGACACAAATATGATAATACATTATATGTGTAAAATATCTGATTTGTAATTTATGATTCGGCTCTATTATCACAAAAACCCAGGCGACACGAAGCGTGAAAAAAAGTATGAAATCAACAAAAATGGGAGTTTCTGACCTTATATGCCTAATCTCAGGACATCTGATGCTTTTTATGATAACTCAACTGTTATAAAGTAACGAATATCAAAATTATTTGCTTCAAATCCTGCTTACGGGGACATAATTGACAAAAAATAATCGGGAATGGGGTTGCACACCGGGAATGGAGTTGCTCGTATACATCATAATGTATATAATGTATACGCGCATCTCCATTCCATGGGCGCAACCCCATTCCCGATTATTTTTTGCCAATCTTTCCCCCAAAAGCAACATTTCATTCAAGTGTATGTAATATTCATGACTGTTTTACACGCGTTTGATCATTAGAAGCGTCACATTTCCAGAAAGAAGGCACAAGAGTTAGAAAATGTGCATTTTTCATGATTCCATGCTTTTTTGACAGCTCGAGCCAGCAGAGTTTTCGTGATAACAGGGCCGATTCTTAAATTAATAAGTTGGTATTTCACACATATGATCTTTATTCATTTTTGTGTCGAATAGCATTTTGCTTTTTTTCGAAAGCACTCGAAAATGTGTCATTATTTACAAAAACAAAAACCCACCTACCTCGATTTTGTATATATTGATGGGCAACACCAGCACCGGAAGTTGCGCAACTCATTTTTAGCGTATTCCCAGTGGGAATTGGATTGCGCGTTTACCACCCGTGCATCATATGCCATTAAATTGAGCAGGTAGCCCAGAAATCATACTACAGTGCTCCTTTTGGTTACAAGTCGGGATATAGGCCTAAACTAAATGATTACCCTTTACAACTTGAAATGAAAGATAAGCCTTTTGCTCAAACATTTCTTCTGGACTTGTGTTCATACAATTTTTGTTTTCGTTGAAATAACATATTTTGCCAGTTTGACCCAATTGAAAGAAAATGTGAAAAGGTGAAAAAAGTAATTTTAGGAACTACAGATCAGCTATTACTACTTATAACACCATCTGGACTTTTTTTTCATTATAAATAAAGAAAACTCAGTAAAAATAAGAAAAGGTCAATTCTTTGGTGTCAAAAATGGCTGGAATTTAGAAAATAAAATATTCTATCAAATTCGTTTAATAAAGGTTGCTAAATTCAAAACTAAATAATATTTTTCAAGTTGTAAAATATTTCTATTACCATTGCAACGTCGGAGTTCTTGAAAAAAAGTAGGTATAATATGAAGTTCAATGGAAAATCACGAAAGTACCCTTGTTACGGAAAATATTGGCCAAACAGTACACCTCAGCATGAATATATCTACTTTTGTTTGTATCTTGCTTCTTTTTTTGTGTTTATTTGACAGCATTAATTGACAAAGGAGCATTTAAGTCATATACCAAAACATTTATTTTTTATTTTCTGTCACTACGGACCTTGAAGAGTGTTTCCTCATTTGAAAAAGTGGAATAAAAAAGTAGGTAATTATGTTATTGTCTCAGGGAAAGAGACATTGAAAAAGTACACATATAACTTCTATTCGTACTAAATTAAAAGTTATATTTAAGAAAACACTCTTTATGGACGATGGGCGGTTATACGTCGGACGTTATAATTTTACGAGGGCGCAGCCCGAGTGAAATTATTTGTACGACGTATTACCGCCAGAGTGTATAAAGAGTGTTTAAACATAAATCATTTCTTAAATATTAAAACACGGTTTTGCTATATATTATTTCGATTGTAATATGCCCTTAATCTAAAACAGTTGATAAAATATAGAAGCTCTCTTTCTTGGGCGCAGCAAAACATGACGTCACCGCACGTTAAGGTGAAAAAGCACTTTGTAATTTTTTTACAACCCGCATATGATTTTGATATCATATTAAAGTAGAAGTTATCCCCGGCATGAATGTGTAACTGTTTTCTAGGTAGCCAGTGAAACTTTTTGGCTATGAACTTACATCTTTATGTTTGTTATACGAAGATCTACGGCGCTAGACAGTATTTGTCACTTTTATTTTCAAAATTTTGAAAAAAAATGAAGAAAAACGACATTCCCAATTTTTTAGATTTTTAGAAAAAATGGCACACTTGTCTGTTTAACGGAAAAACGGCTCGAAATTTTTTTGCCATTTTTTTATATTTTCAAGATAAACTTCTGTTTGATAGAATATTAAAATATTAAGTACTTTTACCACCCAGTATTTTTTTAATTTATGGTTTATTAAACATATCCGTCAGTAAAATGTGACGTCAAAATATAACGCATAAACTTTATCTAATTAATCTTGCGTCAATAGAATAATATGGATGAACAGATTAGACTATGGGCCAGAAGGGGTTTTGCTTTCCCCCCCCCCCCCCCAGGGGGAATTTTGTGGACCATATTTTTTTGAAACTCCAATGTGTGGTGAACATTTTGGCATAAAGTTTGCAACTGGCGAGTGGGGCTTTTCTCCGTAACACCACCTTAAAATACGTTACCCTCAAAACCAATAATTTTTTCATCAATTTTAACAGACGAATGGTACCATTATGTTAGTAAATCATTTCAAGTTTGCATATTTTATTACAAGGTGTATACTAGATGCTGCAATTTGATAAAATTTCAATATCTAAAATGTGATGTTAAAGAAGAAAAATATCGGAAAAAGATACGTTACCCTAAAAAAAGCAACATTTTTAGCATGAAGTTTTTATTGCAAATTTAGATGACCAGGTAATTAGAAATTGAAGTTACTATTAAAAAGTTCAAAGTTCAGCAAAAACAATGATATATAAATTGCTAGTATAAGTTAAGGGAAAGCATACTTTTAGCGATTCTTAAAATGTAACGTCATTCTTCCAAAATATGCTAATTTTCAATCATACCTACTTCAAACATATTTTTGATAAAAATGTTCTATCAATTTTATATTGACATTCTTTAGTTACATGTAATACAACTATATACTTATTTATCAACAAACCTCTAACTTGTAAGATGTCTTACATTGAATTCTACATTACATTTTACGTTACCAAACATACAAATTATATTGTATGTCTTCATTTTCTTTTAAACACACTTTATCAGTTGAAAAAAAAACAACAACAAAATAATTCTGTTCTCAACAGTATAGTTTTGCATTTCAAACTGAAGGTTTATCTTAAAACACGTATAAATATATCATATTAAGTTACAGTTTACTGTTTATTGTAAAGTAACGTTACCGAAAAAACTAACTATATCTCTTGTGTTCTGTTACCTTAAATATACTGTAGCACTTAGAAAAAGCATATCTACAATTCAATCAAAATATGTTTTAACATTACTTTGCATTTTAACTTTAAACCCATGTATTTAAAAAACAGTCTACGTTACAATTTACGTTGTACGTTACCTAACATATAAGCTATACATTTTCATGTATTCTATATTGTGAACATATACTTTATCTTGGAAAAATAGCAAACTTACAATGTTTTTTTTTTTGTTTTAAATATTTTGCTTTCAATTCTAAACACATTCTAGAACCTTATTTACATGTTCCATGATTACACCTTCACGAGAACACTATGCAGCCAAACATTTTTTAAACAATTGATATATATATTCAGCTATTTAAGCACATTGAAGTGACATACTTATAATATATACAGACATTGCCCAACACAGTGCTCTATAAAGATGCTAAATTTAAAACAGGCATATCACGATATTTAGAAATCTTGTGCATGTTTATGCACACACATTTTACATTTTGTTAACTGCTGTATGTTGTAACTGTGATTGTTTTGAATGTACAGTAGATTCATTCATTTACATAGACTTCATCCAACATGTTGTCAATCTCAACTGTATCCTTAAGTAGATATACCATGTACATGTATCTTCTATGGAGCCGGTATCCAGTAATGGTCATGACTGGAATACTGTGACTTTCTTTAATACGGTATGTATATATTGATGGTAGTTCAATAAGACAATTATAGGAACTGCCTCAAAATAGGATATTCTGCAAGTGAAATTAATGTAACTCTAGTAGGTAAAGTAAAGTGCATTTGATTGCCCACTCTGAAGGCAAGTTCTTACAAAACTAACTCTTTTGATGGCAAATATGGGACTTTAAACTTTTATGGGTGAATTCCGTTACCAATTGACAAGTTTATTCCAGACAGAGGACCTATTTGATTTCCAGTCATTTGAACCTCAACTGGTTTCTAGAGAACCTAAGGTCAGAGACAAATAACACTATTGGGGAATATTGTTACTAAAAGTCAAGCCACTTGTGTGAAGTTCGGAGGCCACTTTCTTCCAATGGTTTGTGTACCTCATACAAGCAACCCTATTCAACATCAACATCAAAAGCCCGCTAGAGTACTGCCCTTCAGTCACACTGGGCAGTTGCCTTTTAATAATGTTGGGTACCAACAGTCAATCTATCATTGTTTTATCTAGGTCATGAGGGCATTTGTCTAGGTCATGAGGGCATACAGGCCTGGTGGTTACCACCACTAGAAACCTTATTGTATTCGGTACCACCTTCTCTAACAGGGTTCCATCTTCCTGCATTTAACCCAAGTGCATGTGCATCAAGTCCATCTCCATGACAGCAACAATGGAAAAAATATATGTTGAGCAATACTTGTCCTGCGTCGCAAACTGCAGTGTCGTTGTTTGGGGATCAGTGTCCTTCATGTCTATTTTACTAATTCCTTCATTCCGAGGTTGGTAGTTTACACTACCCTTACTGTGCACATTTCGGGGGAAAGGGTTGGGTTATGACAATAATTACTGTATGGACCTTGCTCCTGAAACTATGGCTTAACAC
Source organism: Mercenaria mercenaria (assembly GCF_021730395.1). Lineage (NCBI taxonomy): Eukaryota > Metazoa > Mollusca > Bivalvia > Venerida > Veneridae > Mercenaria > Mercenaria mercenaria. Next base: position 22,007,944 of record NC_069375.1, read on the forward strand.
AATTATGGAAACATCGACTTGGAGGGGCTGGGTCTATGGGATGTGTTCATGTCTCCTGTTCTGATGAATAGACCAGTAGGGGCACGTTGTGCCAGAGTCTCACTTATTGGTCTGGTTTTGGCTTGCTTACCCTTACTCAGTAAGTGGACGTGTGGATTTGGTTAAGTGGCGGCAAGATCAACTTATCTCCAGTGTGAGACTGCAGTCTCTAAAACTGATGGTAGATATGGCTGTGCAGCCTTTATTTAACCACAACATCCTTTGTACTTGGGTTGAAACACGAGTCCCTTCTAGATGGGTATTGGTATTTCGGGACCTTTTGAGGGACCTGTCTGGTTTAAGCAATAGAGATTCTTGGGCTGGAGGCCTAGAAAAGGGACTTCGGGTCATGGATCATTTACTTGAGACCCTCGTTTAGATATGTGTCAGCGGAGGCAAAGCCCAGTACAGCAATAGACGCAGAAACTGTGTCCATCTGTTTGAAGTCTTCCCAGCTTCCTGGGTATCCCAGGTTTATCCTTGTGAAAGATGCAGAAGCTATGTCCATTCGTCTGCCAAACTTTCAAGAAAACCCAAGTTTCTCAGATTTGTATGTTTTGCTAGGTATCTTGACTGTGTTTTAGAAATATAGGTCAGAATGAATATCCCATAGTACACATTAGTATGGGTATTCCAGCACGGTAATAATTTGGTACATTTCTCTGTGCAACCCAGGAGTTTATGAACTAATGCAGTATGTGTATCACCTGGCATACATTAGTGTCAGTATTATGGTCCTTGCTCTGGGTATCCCAGGGCCTTGATAATTTGGTATTTTTTCCAGGCATCCCGGAAGTTTATGAACTTGGGTCAGGGTATCCCATGACCTTAAGTTTTGTTATTAACTGATATGTGTGGAATAACTGCTTCAGTATAGTAATTCACCATCCATTGGGGAATCTCGTCTGTTTTAAGAAGGAAGTATTTGTGGTCTGCTTCGCATTAGATGTATGATTGTTATTGGCAAAACCTCCATGTTAATTATCCTGCAGGGTATCCCTGTTATGTCTGATTCTGCAAGGAATCCATTTGTGGCCTCCCAAGCCCTTATGACCCACTTTATAGAACAGGGCTGGGGGAGTGTAGTGAGAATGCTGTTAATGGTAACCAAGGTCACTGTCAGAGGTCACAGGAGAAACAGCAAATCAGCGAGGAGGATCGACATCACATGGCTAGGAGGATCAATCGTTTACGAGGAGTATCTCCTCTAGACCAAACTCTATTGAATGCAGTTGTATTTATCATCAACAACCGAAATCTAAGGCCATCTGCCTTTTAGCGTTAGAAACCTCTTCCACCCCTAATAAGAGTGTATAGTGAATACCATTTTTCACTTCAAGCTCAGTGTCACACTTAGTCGTCAGAGGTCATACCTTAGGACTAATATTGCTTCGCATTGCGGAGTCTATGTTATTTAATTATACTAATGATAATTATGATATGCAGTCATACTGGTACATTCAAAGAGCTATATATTCTTAATATACATTTAAATAATATTTCTAATGAATTATAAAATCTATATACATTTATTTGATAATGTTGTTCATGTCTGGTGATGTTTATTTATAGTCCAATGTATATTTTTTTTTTAATCCTGACCATATAGGTAATACCAAAATTTTAAATATTTTTTCTTTAACATATATTTCGGAAAGGTAACGTATCATATGTGACATAATGAATAAGTTAACTCTAGGGACAGTTTTATTATATATAAATTTAATTACTGAACTGTGTATTGGCCATTATCAGTATTTTACAACTTAAAAAATCATCATTGTTGATATATTTCTAGATTCTAGTAATTTCAAAAGAAGTAACGTAAGTTACAGATAATACATAACATCTATGCACCTAAAATGATATGAACATATGATAATTTCTATTTTAAATACATAAACATATCTAAGCGTCTTGTTTATTACGATTAATTGTACAGCAGGCATGTTTATAATATTAAATTAACATAAATGGTGAATTAAATGAAAATTTGCATGGTAACGTATTTTAAATCTCCGTAACTCGTTAAAGCCCCAACGGAAACTTGCAAACTTTTGTCTGTGAATGCCAACTACCATAAGGTTTAAGAAAACCATAGTGTTGAAAATTCCCCCTGAGGGGGGAGCAGGGTCAATTGTCAGCTCAAGGTCTAGATACAATACGTTTTCACTCACGCTTTGTTTGTATGTGCATATGACAGAAATAGCAAAGTATCAAGCTTTAAGTATTTTTGCATTATGTATTTTTCTTTAGAAAAAATACTTTATGTTAAATGTTTATTTGCATGTATAACATATTACGTACTCTTCCTGTGAGGAGATAATAAAAGAATTCTATTCTATTTTATATTCAGAACATTTTTACTGAAAAAAAAAACATCTTATGAACATAAGTGAAAAATGTCTTGCATATCACAACTTTGTTTTTTAGAATAAATCAAAAATGGCTATTGAGTAAAAAAACACAAGCAGTATCTGCATTAAGTTGGGAAAAATGTATTATTGCATTTTGTTTAAACATATTTTATTCCCAGTCATACATATACAAATTAAATTAAATACATACATCATAGTTTGAGCAAGATAAATAGGAAAGGATAAGAATGAAAGATACATAGTCTTATAGAATTATTGCATTTGATTAAACATTCGATATAGGTTGTTCCGCGCAATATCGATGCGATCCCAAACTGTTACACGTACGTGCAGTGTACTTTTATGGATGTTAAAAAAAACTTGCATAGTTTTTACAAATAAATTCCATCTTTTAGTGCGCTACACATAGCTAAAAGTATAGCTTATCAGATTTATGTTTTACAAGTGCATTTTAAGCGTGTACAATGAAATTGCACAAGCTGTCGTATTCTAAATTTCAACAACTCGGGAGTTAAAAAAAATACGAAATTAAGAAATTAAATTCTACTCGTATATGCGCACTTACAACAGCGCTGAAACCTACATTAAAATTGCATTTGCTACAGTACATTTTCATTTTCTATCAAAATATGATGACAATGAGTTCATTATTTTTGACCTGTTAGTTACACTAGCACTTTTTCCGACCATCTCACTTAATATTGCGCGTATGCCCTGCTCAAGGTCATGACAATGTGCAAATTTATGCATTTCGTCCTGTTGGAAAAAAGTTGCAAATAATTGTTGCAAATAATTTGAATGTTGACATACTTTTAATGTTTTTATTCTTTATGGAAAAATCCCTGTCTACAAACAAAATCGAACTTCACAGTGTTAATATTTTAAGGATACCAGCACTGTATTATGCGATGTTATGTTTAGGAAAAAGACATTTATTTTAGATTAAATCGTCTTATCTCGAGCCCACGACGTCTTATTTCGAGCGCATGATATATTGTCTTTTTGTCTTGTGTGTTTGACATATTATCTCGTGCGCGCATATAATCTCCTGCGCATAACAATTTATCTCTTCACTTGAATAATGCACAGACGGGAACATAGGGTCTCTTCCATCATCAAAAGCTGGAAAACCGCTATATGATTAAAATTGTGTCAGTACGACATCATTCTCAACATCCGTCTGTTTAATTTTTGTTGCACCACATTGGGAAAATGCTACTTGCCCAGTGTGATGATTTTTGTGAGCACAACCTTTATCTAACCCCCTCAGTCAAGTGTGACATTTACCTTACAGATAGAGGTCTTATGTTTGCTCGCGAGAACCGATCTCACTGAGTAAAGCATAAAGTATTTTCAAAATATACGACGAAGTAATGATCCGGACAAAAATTAGCCGGACAGATGGACGGACGGACGCACGCAAGCACGCACGCTTGCATGAATATTTTCCTGTATCTATATGACATGAAAAATTGTGTTATTTAAAAGTCAAATCGTGTCACTGTTGGACTCACCGATGGACTGTTCAGGATGCGGGGTGGATGGGGGTCAGGTAAGTGGGGATACAGTAGCAATATTTCGTTGGGGACAGACAAATATATCACAAACTATTCATTACTTTCACCACTTTTTATCGAAAATTTGATTAATACAATCGTATTTCGTTATTCCGGAAGACCAAACTTGATACGACGTTTCTTTTTCTTTTGATATTTTTTTGTTGGTGGGGGGAGGGGCGGAGTGGGGGGAGGGGTAGGAGTAGTGGTAATGTTCAGATAGGCGAAAGAACTGAATGGCACAGCGGCTCACTTTTTATATATTGTAATTTATTATTTAGTAATTCCATTTTTATCATTTTGGAAGCGGGTTTCGTTAATAGTAGTATAGTAATGAGATTGCGGAAGAAAAAGATATTTTACCTGCGGAAAAGTCTTCCTGTAAGACATTGTCTTTATCACTACACTTGATTGAATCTGTTATGTCACATGTTCGTGTGACCTCACTGTAGTCATGAGATTCTTCTTTTGTTTGTTTGTCTTGAGTTTTTAAGCAGTATTTCAGTTATGTTACGGCGGGCAGTTGACAAAACAGTTTTCATGGAATCTGTACCAGTACAAACATGTTCTCCGCTAAGTAACTGGCAACTTCCCCTCATGAATCAAAGGTGGAGGACGAATGATTTCAGACACTGTCTTTTATCATATCGTCACGGAGAACGTACGCCTCGCTCAGGGCTCGAACTCACGAACTCGCGATCCGCAGATCTGCGCTCTCACTACTGAGCCAAGCGGGCGGGCTCGAGATCTTTCTTTAACGTTCTTCAGCTTTTACATTCTTCAGCTATTAAAATTTTCAAACAATTTTTCTTTCATAAAAAAATGAAAAATTGGTATATTTTTGAATGACTTTGACTGCCTACATGACGGCACATTTTTGCAAGATTAAACAAGATCTGGAAACAGAATTGTTATAAAATTCATTCATGAGATATATTTATTATAAAACAATTAAGAATTGAGAAAAATGAAGTACATTAATTAAATTTTACAGGGGAATATTCAGTGCATACATGCCTTTTAAGTATGTAGAATATTCTTATGAAACCATATCCGCTTTGTATGAAAGAACGCACTTTGACGTCACTTTTTGTTCGTCGGATAGGGAACAAAATCAGTGATTAAAAAGAATACTAGATGGTAAAAGTTCTCAGTTTTTTGACATTTTATTTAACATAATTTTATCTTGAATATATAAAATTTTGGCAAAAATATTTCGAGCCGTTTTCCCGTTAATTAAACGAGTGTGCGATTTTTTCAATAAAACTAAAATTTTGAGAATGTCGTTTTTCTTCATTTTATCCATCGTTTTGAAAACAAAAGTGACAAATACTATCCAGCGCCGTAGACCTTTGTATAACACACATAAAGATGTAAATTTCATTGCCGTCAATTAAAACATAAACAAATGAGAGAAAATAAACCGATTTTTATCGCTTTTAACGTGGCACCAAAAACAGACGTGCATCGTAATGTTTGCGACGTCATAGCTAAAAAGTTTCACTAATAACCAAGAAAACAGTTACACATTCATGCCGGGGATAACATCTACTTTAATATGATATCAAAATCATATGCGGGTTGTAAAAAAATTACAAAGTGCTATTCCACCTTAAATATACCTATAAATATCCGTGCGGATACGTGTTCTTGTATGGCGTTTCGGCAATCTCCGGAGGATAATGTAGTTCATACAATGTATAATACCAGCACTAATACAGGGTACAGACCTGTAGAGAGCTATTTCCTTAGCAACGGGAGGCAATTTTCGCGCATGCACACTCTACGTAGGGCAAAAAGGCATGACCGCACAATATAAATTTCGTTAGAGTTATATTGTATTTCAATCTATTAGATCAATAAAGAGTTTATTTTTTTAGTAAATAACCACCGCAAGACAAAGGAAAATATATGTAGAACTTTGCAAACTCACAGCTGATATACTTTCACTAATGCGCATTATCATTGGTGATTTTGGATTACTAAACTATTTTCCAGCAATTTTGATCTCGACAAATGTAGGTTAAGAAAAATGAAAAAAAGAGATATTAACCATGAATTAATGGAATTAAGTAATAATAAAGTTTTTGCTTTATTTCCTGACATGATCTTACAGAACTTACCTCCAGTCGCAATTAGCTTACATGATACTTGTAATAAAAGTAAAAGTCGAAGTTGAAAATAAAATGTTCAATAAACAAAGAAAAAATAAAAATCATCTAAAAATGTTTTATTATTTTATTTTATTATTATTATTATTATTATCATTTCTACTGATCCTTTGAATTTGATTTTTTTATAATATCTAAGTGGTTCGGATGGTGAATGCAGCGGTCAGATTTAATAGAAAAGGGGTGGGTAGCGGGGAAGGGTGTTCTGCACTTACATTCTTTATCTGTTGTAAAACGATGTTCTGTTCTTTGCGGAACTCCAGTTTATCATAATTATTCTATTAATTTACGGGTAATGACTTCTGCGCACGATACATTTTTGATATGAAAATGATCCAGCATGTAAACATAAGAGATAAAAAAAAATTAGAGATTTATTTAGGTATTTTCTTCAGTATGTAGTTATAGTCCTTGATTTGATCAATTTCATACGAATTTAGATTTTTTTGTAACTACACTTTCACCGATTTAAAAGGAAATGCCCATTAAAGTTCCAAAGTATATTCTTATAGATTTTAAGGTACTAGTTATCGCGTGAAATGTTTATTTTTGATTCACAAAAATGCTCCGTCACGTGATAAATTAATCCGAGTGCGTTCTTATTATGGCATTGATGACGCATTAAAGTATGTCACATCAAAACCATCTTATATGCTTTAGTAACCTTTATGACACCCTCGAAATTAAGTTAGGGTCTTGATTACCTAGGTAACCTATGTTTTTATTGTGTCATTTGCATATTAGTTACGTAATTATTTCCGGTATATTACTTAAAACAGCAACTTCAATGACGTGGAGCCGCGACCCCTAAAGTATGTAGATGTCATTCAAGTCGGAGAAAAATACGTACAACAACTATTGAAGTTGTGGGAAGAAAATAGATAAAATGAAAGAAAATATGACATTTTTAAATGTAAGGAATCTTTATCTTGGCAAAACAATTCGTAATATAATGATAATTTTATGTAGGTTTTCTAATCGGTGAGCGTTCTTTTGCCACACGTAAAGAATCAAAACATCTGTGAAAAAGCATAGCAACCGATAGCTTTTGTAAAAAGGTCTATACAGTAGTGAATAACTTTGCTATAATTATGTTCTATATAAAATCAACAATCTTCTGAAAGCTGTAACACATAGTTAGACCCCATTTTAAAAACAGATTACTAGCCCAATGTTCTCGAATAACTTATAAACCACAAAAACACCAATAAAAAGAAGGAGCCATGTATCTTCTAAGAGAGTTTTTTTCATCTGACAGGTCAATACTACAGAATATCTTCCAAACTGACAGCTAAAATGTTGGGTATTAATAAATGTGTAATAAGGTTTGTTTACATTTCTGTAAACGCAAAAGGTGTCCTTGAAAGTGTTACCAAAGTCTCAAGTATAGGTCCACAATAAAATATAAACAGGAACTCGCTTACATAAAATATGAAAATGCCACTTTAACTGGGGAAAAAAGAGGATTTTTTTTCTCATCGCCACTATCCAAAAGCCCAGTTGTGCTGCTTGATTGCCTATTTAGTACTATTATACCTACAGGAGAATGTTAACAGCGTTATGGTATAATATTTAGATATGACTTTTTTCAGGTCGCAGGTCGTTATTGATATCATCTTTACTGCCTGTAAATATATGTGATGAAGGTCATTTGATAGCTTATTAAAATGATACAGTTTGATTGGTGGATGAAAAATTCCCCAGATTTTCGAATGGAATAGATAATATTTTCTTAAGGGGTGTGCGGGTGCTCTGAGATGTATTGTTAGTAGTATAATCCGTGGAAATAACTAACATCATAAACTGGATTCCCCTCGGTCGGTAGAGAAACCGCGGCAGAGTTCAACTACAAACCTGCCAACTCTGCCATTTTGATACGGAGAAATCTCCCGAAAGCGATTTTTAGTCTTATTTTTTGTCAAAGTTTCCTAGATTATTATTAATACGTAATTATAATGTAAAATGTGTGAACATGAAATTTTTACTTTAAAAACTAAATTTTGTTTTGTTTATAAATACCTGATCGTATTTAAAAGTGCATAGTGCCTGCATTTCTCGTAGCTTCTTATGTATTGTTTATTTTTAATTATACTAGGTAATTACAGTAAATTGTAACTTTAAACAAGTACTCGGTGCAAGGTAACTTATATATTGGATAGGTATAAGTATAAATATATTTCCGCATTAATACAAGTCAATGAATAATATCCCTTTTATTCTACACATAATCAAACACAGCCGCGATCTCTTATATCTAAATATAATAATGGCAACGTACGCCGAAAGCTTGAACTCGTGTATATTTTTCTCGTAAAGGGAATGCTGTATAAAATTTACTATTTCAAGACCGATTATTCGAAAGATAAGCGAATAAACAATTCTTCTTTTCTTTCTACTGCCAAATATCGTTGATAAATATAATTTGAAATATGACTTGTATGGAAAACTGGCACATTTCTGTTACCGCGATGTTTTGAGATACTTAAAAGGGAGTTTTTTTATTGTGGGTAAAACATGATACACGTAAGAAGTACTCTATTACTCTATTTGTTCAGCTAAAATGATAAGCAATGATAAATAGCGACAAAGTTACACAACAAAATAGACAGTGATATCAACGATTTATGTCAATATTACAACTGAAGAAGGTTTATAAAACCGAAATATAGTGGGAAAAGGTGTTCTTAATCAGTGTGTTTTATACAGATTCCCTTTTTATAGTAAAACTATGTTGTTGCTTTTTCTCGATATCAGGGTCAAATGGTACCAATACTAGTAATCGCTATCAATGATCAAACATAGAGCACTGATGTATTCGTTTCATTTTAAAACCTTATGAACATTTATAAGCCAGACATACGGTAACCTTCTACTAGTGCAAGGAAAGATTTAAATCAATGGATTACCGGTATTTTCTAAAGACAAAACCTTTAAGAAAAACACATTTTTTTAATTAAAGACGTTGAGAGCAGTTACTCAATTACAGGAAGCGGGGGAATATCAAAATTGAGGTAAAAAGGTGAATAATGTCTGCAAGGACACTCATCCCTGAGGGTTTTGCAAATAAAATTTAATGACCGTTTTAAATTCAATTTTAAACGATGAGACGAATTTTATTTCATTTTCATTTAATTGTTTACCATAAAATAAACTTTGTACTAGTTTACACGGATGTTGTACTTTACTATTGACACCTGCGGCCACATTTTTGCAGCACACTTGTACTTCCGGTAGTCTAGTTGCTACTGCGCATGCCTGGAGGGAAGGACGTGAAAGTCGGACAAGGAAATCATAGGACAATCTGTCGGGCATTTGACAGAGAAATTAATCATATTTTACACTAAATGTTAATTGTTAAGCAAAAAAGGGAAAGAAAAAAACATGAAGATAGAAGTCAAAACCAAAACAAATTTGCATAATACTAACAGTTTTATTTTTAACATTTTATGTTTAAAAAACATGAAGGTAATGAAATTTCGCAAGTACTTTAACATCGCCTTTTCAATGAAAGTATCTGATGGTTTCAACGATGTCGGTGTTCCGTGAAAACCACTTGACAATGACTTTTATCCTACAAGACCTTGTTGCCTGAAATTGTAAAAAGTATGAAATGTGTAAATAACATTGAAGACATATCACGATTACTAAAGCGTATTCTGTATTATGGCGACTCCATTTAGTCCATGTTTATTTCGTCTAGTAAATACAAATTAACAAAATGTATTAATAATTTGTTAAACAATGCGTATATGCTGGTGAATTATTCTATATAAATCCGCCAATTTAAGAAAAATACCGCATAAAATTCATTTACTTTAGAATCGTTTAAGCGTGTGTGTGTGTTGGGCGGGGGTGGGGGGTACTCTTGAATTACGTTTCAAGTAAGGTTGCAATGCCTATTATTTTATTTAAATGCAAAAACAGATGTATATAGAGACATTGAGAAATATCTTAAATTTTGCTGCGAAAAATATTAAAACACCATCATCGTTCCCTCTGAAGGCGATGGTTAACTTTTTATAATTGATAGGGAAAAAACTTACACATTTACACCAAGTGAACGGTTTCCGAAGTACAATGGCACGCTCTTTTTCGCAAACAGAAACAAGAACAAGAATAGGAACAGCATGGCGCCATACGTCACTGAAATATTACAGATAGTAAATATAGTTACAAAATAGAATAAAATTATTCACAAGAAGATAAAATTTACCTTTGCCCCGCTAAATTTCTTAAATGGACTAATTCATTCAATATGGTCAGTACCACTTCTTATTCAAAGGGGTGTTCACTGAAAATTTACTGACTAATTTAGCGAACAGTGTAGCCCATTATTAGAAATCTAGCAGGCTGATCTTGGTCTGCACTGGTCGCAAGCCCCCAGCAGGCTAAAGGTTAATCGTCTACTTCTAGTAACACACAGAATATCTTACAACAAAAACTGATAAACCGGTAAATTCACTCTTAAGTTTTGATATGCAATAAAACCTGTACGCTCTAAACACAGGTTCTGGTTAAACAAAAAGGGAAGATAGTAACCTTTATAATACGTTTTACAATAGTGGCCTTTCACATGTTTGACTGTAATCAAAATAATCATATCAGTTGTTAACAGCTTGGTTGAAATTTACAGTTAAAAATGTGACTTTTCAGCTAGACTATGTCGTTTCTCAGAAGTCTTCGGATAATATGTGAGCCGCACCATGAGAAAACCAACATAGTGCTTTTGCGACCAGCATGGATCCAGACCAGCCTGCGTTCATTAACAGTTTCTCTAATTTCAATAGGCTTTGAAAGCGAACAGCATGGCTCCTGGATGGTCGCAAATGCACTATGTTGGTTTTCTCATGGAGCGGCTCAAATATTCTTCTGTTGCGCACAACATTTATGCATAAGCTCTCATAAGAAATTACGTATTTTCAGTAAAGCGATAATTTGCTTTTGGTGCAAATTTTATATAACTAGTTGCTGAAAGTGTGCATATTTCTTTCTCCGCTGGATAATTTTAGCTAGTTCTTAATTGCATAATTACAAGCAACTGGAAACTTCAGCTGGTTGAAATTCTTTCCAGAAAGTTCTGTTTTAACACGCTTATGAAAAAAAAAATCGTCTTTAGTTACTTACTCATACTGTTATCGCTAGATTGTGACGGATACCCGTACCCATACTGGCAGCTAGCCAAACCTATCACAGACAGAACGGCAAGTACGGCAAATAACACAACCTTCATGGTGAAACAAATGCAGCTGAAAAGGAATGAAATAATTCATTGATCAACAGATAATGTTTTATTTTTTTTATCATATGGTATGTTAATTCAAAATTCGCTCCAAGCTTAGTATTTAGTTTTTAATCTGACCGTCTTGAAGGTAGTCAAAGAATCATCCAGCAATCAATTAAAAAGATACATTTCAAATAGTATAGCTAAGCCTTTTAAACTAAAACAGTAAAGTTCTGATCTGATGCGAGGAATCAAAATGTAGCGATATTCATTCATGCAGGACGTCGTCTCTTAATAAAAGTAGTAATCCTTTTTCATGCGACGCCTTAAAACATAACAACTAATAACCGCGATTTAATACAAGTTATTAAAACCGAAATGCTTTGTAAATTTGCCACCAGAGTTCCGTACCTGGATTTGTATATATTATTCTTTTGCAGAAAAGGCAAGAAAACTAATTTAGTAGTTTAGATCTATTTTAAAAGTTAATCCCGAATTAAGTTTTCCCTCTGATTTGAAAGAAAAGCATGCATGCAATTTTTATTAAAAGAAAAGCGTTTCTTCATGTAGAGCTATGTATGATATCAAAATAATGTCACAATGTATCCTAAATCCAGTAATATAAATCCTTCACTGAAAAACAAAAATAAGACTTACATATTCTATCAGAGAGAATACTGTACGATTTCCAAATTTGAAATGAAGAAAAATGACTTTTAAAGTCCTACATGTATAGTTAACGTAACGGTCTGGCTCGGGTAACCGCTGATACACGATTACATAATTGTACGACAACCTTCCTTGAGGCATTAGAAATTTAGACAGTTTAGGGAAGCGAATATACTTACTAGTATTTGAATGTATGCTACTTGTCAGATCATGGACAGAACGACTGTTTTTCCTTCCACGAAATTGTCGCATATTGCATATATACTTGTATCATAACTTTTGCTTCTTTACAGTACATGCAGCGTCTGTTTCACAGGTTTTGAAGAGTAAGGAAATAAGACCTTATAAAATTTGCTGTCCTTGGTTTGATAATGTTTGGATATATACATTTTTGTAAATGACCATCGTAAGGTATAAAAGAGAAAAGAAAAGCGTCTGGCTGTAATGATGTCAAAAATTGGTTTTCAGTCCATTACATACTATATGAAGATGAAGTTATCAAAAGTTTTCTCCCCCCCCCCCCCCCCCCCCCCCCCCACACACACACACACAAAAAAAAGATGGAGGAGCTTCGAAATATTTGCTCAAAACAAGGAACATTTACCTCGCTATTCCACAAGTTTGTTACTTTGCTATAACATTTCTTGGTCTCCTAAGCATATCGTGTTGCAATTATATTAATACTAGTAACTAATATAAGTAATATTAGTTCTTAAAGGTCATAATAAGCTAAATAGTTTTCCCTATATATTCTATATAAAACTTACCTTTTTTAAAGAGCTACCAAACATAACTAGACCCATTTAGGGAACAAATCCTTACCTCATTTTAAAGAGTTATGATAAAACTGATATAAAATGAAGAGAAAAGTAGGGGTCATGTATCTTCTAAGAGAGATTTCTCTGGTCACATTTGCTTACTGTAAACTGACATCAAAATCACACTGCTGTGACCTGGAAGTACTACTCATACTAAAATTAAGCTTGACTCCATCAAATACAACCTGCTCTCCCATTTTTCCTACCAAAATGTCAAAAATACACCCACAATGAAATTTAAACAGAAACTAGCTTCAATTTAGACCTCTGTTGCCATGCCAAGTGAAAAATTAGTGTTCAAATACCTGGCAGCCATTACGCGACTAGACCAGATGGCTCCCACGCTGGTTCCTTAAGTTTAGTTAGGCCTAAAGCTAAAGTTGGTACAATGAAAGAAACTGATCAGAACACAAGCATAACTTACATTTTAACAAAATCATTCAAAGTGTTAAAGAAAACGTTCTGCAAAACAGTGCTTTGGAGGCCTGTGAAAAAATGTGTTTAATGCCTTTGTCTGTCTGGATTCCATCCTTCCGTCCGTCTGACATTTGTCGCACATATCTACAAAACTAATGAACACACCTGGTGGACAAACATTTTGGTATTGATATTTTGCACCTCGGGGATTTGTTTGGCGTTACACATTCGTCAGACCAGACATTTGACCCTTTTTCCGAATCCTGTGTCAGCCAAAAAGTTGACAACTGCATACTTGAATCGTCAAATAACTTTACGCTTTTCGATTCTTAGCGCGGGAAGATGAATTTAGCACTTAGAGAATCAACGAAAAATTCGCGCTAAAATTTTGGTCGATATATCGGCGCGACAATTGTCGAGTCGTCACAAACTTCATGTTTTCAACTACTCGCGGTAAATATACAAGACAAGTTATGCTCAATATTACGGAAGCTTATCAGGGCCTCCACTTATCTAAAAGTTTCGCGTCAAGTCAACTTGTGTCTTTTCGTTTTGAACAAAAACATCTGATGAAGGCGTGATAATTAATACATTATACGTAAATGTTTTTAATCATTACGCATACTTTTTTATCGAATTGCGTGAAATATTTGTCAATGCGATTAACTTCTACACGTCTAACTTGATCTTTCAGCGAAGTCGTCAAGAAACATAACAAGAAGATAAATGTATTTGGTATTTCAACATAATTTACTCGACTTGTTACATCTTTTTCTCGAGAACTTTTACTTTAAGCGATATAATTATGCATGTCACGTGATATTTAAACACGTCAGGTTCAAAAATTGCCTATACTGGTCTTGTCTGCACAGTGATGGTTTCATTATGTCTACGCCAGAAATATTCTAGGGAGACATATTGTTTTTCCCCGAGTTGTCTGTCTGTCCGTCTGTCTGTCCCCGACGTGCCCACATGTAAATTTGGGGTTAGCGTTTCTGTTGAATTTGACATTCTGAGGTTGAGGTCATTCTGGGGTTAAATTGGTATTGTGGGTTAAAAAATAGTATTGGGGTTTAAAGGATCAAAGGAAGATAATAGGTAATATAAGGGATTACCCCACAAATCCTGTAAGTTCGTCCGTCTGTCCTTCACAAATCGTGTCCGGGCTGTATTGTTTAAACCCCTTAAAGGATTTTCAAATTACTTGGGACAAATAGTCACTGTAACAAATCATGGAGGCTGGGGGAGACATGTGTTTTTGTTACAAAATCCCTTCTTGTTGTGAGTTGATTTTAACTAAACTTGCACATAACTTTTACCACCAAAATACCTTGGTTCCTTTCTTGAACCAGGCATATCCCATGATTGACTCGAGAGTTATATCCCCTAAAAGGGCAAAACTTGTCTAAATTGTGGTCTTGTCTGCACAGAATTATTGTTTCATTTATGATTTTATTTTTCAGCTATATTTCAATATGAACATGTGCATTTTCATAATAACACAACAACACTCCACCCTCTTCCACCCCACCCCCACATCACAATCCCTCCCCCACACTGAGGTGACCTGCCCCCCCCCCCTTAAAAAATCTATTGTTCAGCTATATTTTCAATATAAACATGTGAAAATGTGAAATTTCAAAACAACAGTTCCCCGCATCCCGACACCCTGCACCCCCTCCACCAGGTGACATCCCTCCCCCAGTTATTCTTTTTATTTTCCAGCTCTATTTCAGTATGAACATGTGAAATTTCAAAAGAGCACTTCCACACGCCCCCGCCCCCTCCCCTCCTCCTTCCCATTCAGTTATATATGATTGTCCTTTTTAGCTCGACTAAATATATCAAACACTATCAAAGCTTTGATACTAGCTAGATCAATGTAATTTTGTATGTGAATAGAGGGCAATATTGAAATTATGAACAACACTTTGTTAAAACTCATGTTGCTATGGCAACAGAAATAGTCAAAATATAGTTTTCCCATATGGATCCTTTGATGACAAAAAATTATAGTGGCTAGGTTAATGTAATTTGGTATGTGAATACATGGAAATATGGAGATTACTATAGGTTTACCTCTCCATCTGTCTGTCTGTCCATCCGTCTCACAATGTTTATCTCGAAAATCACGATGTATATTTTTTTTCAATTAAATATTTGTCGAAAATAGAAAAACATCGAGCATATTGAGAAAGTTAAGTCGAAAAGTGAAAAACATCGAGCATATCGAGAAAGTGAAGTCGAAAAGGGAAAAACATCGAGCATATCGCGAAAGGTTAAGTTGCATTACCTCTATACTTTTAATCTTTGTCAATAAATTTTATTGACATGTGTAAAACATCTTATCTAGGCGAGTAAAGACAAGTCGACTTAGCACAAAACATCTCACCAACTGTAGGCCCTAATAAGCTTCCGTACAATATAAAGCTTCAGCATATCTGTCTGGTCGAAAAGTCGATGTTGGAACAGAATTCCATATCCTTAACTTTGTAAAATATGCATAAAAGTCCTAAAACAGTACGTAACACGCACGCAAAAAGTATTTGTAAAGGGAATGCTATTTAGTATGTGAAGTTTTGCACAAGAAGTTTTGGATTAGCTCTTCCGAACACAAATACAAAACGAAAACAAAATGTATACATTTCATGTTTTATTATTATTTATTTATGTATTTATCAATTGATCAATCAAATTATCTATTTATCTATTCATCTATACATTCATTTTATTTTATTTTATTTTATTTTATTTTATTGTATATTATCTAAATTAATTCACTTTTATTTCATCTTATTTTACTTTATTTTATAAATTACTTTACTTTTGCCTTCATGCCTACATCAGCAGCTTTACTTATAAATAGTATGAGATATAAAACGCCAGGAAAGACATTCTGGCGCCGTTATTTCATTTCGTTTCCACCGACGTTGAAGAAAGCCGAGAGACCGAAAGCAGCCTTTTCATTGTATATGCCTGCAGACACCTATTATGGACATTTTAGTTTCTACATGAGAATGACTTAGGGTCTTTACCGCCTCTCCCTTCCCGACACCCAATCTAACCATATACACATCCCCCTGATCGAACTACATACTCACCCCACCCTGATCAAACCACACACATAAACACATGCACACTCGCCCGATTCCTTTTCTGTTCCAGTCTTGATTTCTTCCCAATGATAAAAGGTACTGGCTAATTGAAGGATGGAACAGACCATTATAGAAATTTAGCATGGTAACGGTTAAATTACAGACCTTTCAAAGTGCAGGCTGACATAAGGATTTCTTTTAAATGAGTTTGGTAAGATGCATTACACCAGTACTAACAAAGATGTCATGACATGTCTAGGTGTACTGCTCTACAAGCCATGTTTCAATCGAAACCCCTGCCTAAACCACTTAACTGGAGCTATTTGGAGTTAGATGTGCGGTTTCAAAGTCGCTAAACTTACTTTTGACCTGAGCGTAAATTGTGGCAACTATATATGTTTGGCATAAGCGGTAATGACCAAAAATAAGTCTGTTTGCGATATTGAGGTGGAATAGTGACAACTGTGAAAAAGTCTGCTTGCGGTATTGGTTTAATAGATGCATTAATGCTCTCTTGTAGAAATAAATATGTACACGCTTGGCGGCAAAAAAAATAGATAGAAGTCCGTGCATGTATTTGCCACGCACTTGAACCAGTTTGCTAGCTGAAATCGCCGAACAACATCGATATAAAAATTGCTATATAATAGTTACCTCGTAGTATAAATTAAAGCTGTTACGTTGGTTGAATGGTATTCTGGAGAAGGAATGGTTGCTGGGACACGAAAGGAAGATAAGTTTTATATAATTTTGTTGTTGTCATGCATAACAAAGCTTGAAGAATAATGATAGAATAATTAGAATGATTAGAATAATGTTCGGCTTTGCATAATCATTCATACTTGATTCTTTAAGCCATTTTTTACTAGCGCACATTTAGTGCACCTGTCTAATCTGGTTCAGTGTCTTATAACCCTTTTTTTTAATTAAATTTTAGGACACATCTTTGTGTTATGATTAGCAGACATGTCTTGCTTTTTACTGTAATATATGAGAATTGATTTATGTGAAATATGTGATATGTAGAAATTTTATATATATAGTCTCTTGTAATTCAAATTTGAGTGGCCATTTACTTGTGTTTTATTATGTATATGTCATGTTTTTATACTGTAAACATGTAAATGGATGAGACTGAAATAAACAATAAACTTCATTCAAAATCTCCAGCTCTGCGCACATGTATGTTTGTTAATAGTTGGACAATTATCATGTAACAAAAGCTTAATTTACTGTTATTTTAGATAATCAAAAGTACTGGCAATGATGATAACGATTATTAAAATACCGATATCAAAATGTTCAGTTTCGTCAGCATGATATAAATTGGTGACGCGTTTTGTAGATAATAATGACAATTTGCACTGATATTTTGTCGACCGCAACGGCCTACTTAAAATGCATTATATCTCATATTTTCATAAATATATTATTATCATTCAAAACATTTAACAATGAAAACAGCTTCAAACAGCTTTAAAACTAAGTCAAACATAATTTTACCTTTTTACCTGTCGTTTTATTTTACCTGATGCATAAAATGGGCTTCTGCCTCTTTGCGTTGCCTGTAAATTGCTATGCCATTTAGCTAGTGATTTTGCTTGTGTTCATATTCATTTCTATAAATTGAAACATGCTCATGATATGCCATAATATCAATGAAATAATGTCGCGGCCATTTCCCATCTACCTGTGTGTTTGTTGTTTTTGAATGCTAATAAGAATAGTTAAGAATATTTGTACTGACGTCGTGAAATGACATAAATATAGCGAACCTCATAAAATCTCCGTATGTTCTACCTTGGTCTTAACCGATCTTAAGTTGATCCTTGCATCAAGACTTAGACAGCCGCCTGCCTTTGGCAACTTCATGGGTTCATTCCTTTGTGGGTTGCTTAACACAGGTCTGGCTGTATATTTTATAATTGAGAGGTGGCGTTTTGTACTTGGGCGGATATGCATGCATAGGTTCAAAGAGCATGACATGCGACAAAAATCAGACAGGTAAAAATTATTCACATAAAAGTCATGTGTAAGCGTATAAGTTATGTATCAGGTAAAGATTACCTGAAGTCTTTTGCAAACGCTGAATATTACGTATACTTGTATAACTTTAATTCACATTTTGTATGCGCACGTGCATGATATCGCTATCTCTCTGTTTCCTGGCAAACTGCCTGCTGCTCATAATAGGTTCTACCACCGCCAATAAAATAATGGCCGCTGTAAAGAAGACTGCTTGCGATATTGAGGTAGATACTGGCTACTGTAAAGAAGATTGCTTGTGATATTAAGATAAATTGTGACAGTTGTAAAGAAGTCTGCTTGCGATATTGATGTAAACAGTGGCCACTGTAAAAAAGACTGCTTGCGATATTGAGATGAGTAGTGGCGATTGTAATAAAGTCTGCGTGCGATATTGAGGTAAATAGTGGCCACTGTTAAGAAGATTGCTTGTGATATTGAGGTAAATAATGGCCGCTGTAAAGAAGATTGCTTGTGATATTGAAGTAAATAGTGGCCACTGTAAAGAAGACTGCTTGCGATATTGAGATAAGTAGTGGCCACTGTGAAGAAGACTGCTTGCGATATTGAGATAAATATTGGCCACTGTGAAGACGACTGCTTGGGATATTGAGGTAAATTGTGACAGTTGTAAAGAAGTCTGCTTGCGATATTGAGGTAAATAGTGGCGATTGTAACAAAGTCTGCGTGCGATATTGAGGTAAATAGTGACAACTGTAAAGAAGACTGCATAGGAAATTAGGGTAAATAGTGGCAACTGTAAAGAAGACTGCTTGCAATACTGAGGTAAATAGTGGCGATTGTAACAAAGTCTGTGTGCGATATTGAGGTAAATGGTTACGACATGCTTAATGTTGGTGACTATAAAAAAGAATAACTTCTGCTTTGGAGACCTTATAGACTTCTCGTTGAGATTTATGGGTAAACGGTTGTGACATGAGATAAACCACTTTGAGTGATGTGGATACACAGCGGAGACAAAAAGCAACCTATATGAAATCAATAGATAAACAGTAGCGATTTTAAAGAAGCTGACTAGAGATCTGTATGTAAAGGTGCCGATGATGAAAAAAGTTTGGTAAATGGCTGTATCTATAGATTACAGAAGTACTTGGGTTAAACTCTATCATTTTTTTGGTCATCACTACACATGCAAGTGCCGGCACCAATACATATCGCGAAAGGTTTTAAAACATTTGACACATTTTAATTTTTCTGTTAAAAAATATATTAAAATTTTTGTTCATGTAAAATGTATAACAAATGATTTGGGTGCACAAAATGTGTCCTGATGCTATGCCGTCGACATCAAACTATCTCGTGCAAGAACCCTGCAAATATCAAATAGCAAGTTTGAGCCGTCATGTAAGAAAAGGACACCTTTACAAACAACGTTGCATTTAAAGATCCACATTCAAATTCGTCAAGAAATGCTTTGTTTTTCATTCTCCACGCCGTTTATTAAAAGAAGAATCATAGGAGAAAACATTGAAATTACCTCACTGGTAAAGAGTCGTTTAAACCTTTAGCCAAGTTTAATGCTCCGTGAAAATTATTATTAACACATACTACACGCTTCACCATTACGTTAATGACTCTTTCAAGTCATAACCAAATGGATTTATGTATTATATGCATCAAAAGAAAAATTCTCCATCAAACTGTATGTGCACAGGTTTTTAAAGAATATCATAGGTAACAATAAGACGTTCCCTTCTTATGTCAAGATAGCAATCTAATTATTTCTGTTCCGACACTTGTTCCCTTAACTGTTTTGCAAGGAGTACAACGTTTTGCATTTTCGTTTTCCATACATTCAAATGTTGGAGAAGGTTTGTTACGTACCTATAAATACTGCAACAACAAGTCCCGTTTTCAAGTTGGAGTTGGTCTGTTCAAAGAAATAAGAGAAAATTTAATCATTAATTTGTAATGACTGTTCATATACCGGACAGAGAATTTTGCATGTGCAGTATACATACACAGCTTGGTCTGAAAACAAACATTCATACATACAAAATAATATTGTTCTCTCCCGGCAAAAGAACATATTTAAATGCGAGATGTGTAATGAAATTAAAAGTTATTAGAATATATGCTGACTTCCTTGTTCATCCAATATGTAAGTAATTATACAGTTTTACTTTTCAAAGGGAAGTAATATTATGCCTTCGATTTGCGTTCACAAAGCAACCGTGTTTATAAGCTTGTAAATATTTGGCAACATACACACAACACAACACAACACGCACACACGCCCCCACACATTGTGCCTTTACACTCATTTTTCTTCAATAATTATGACAGCTAACTGTTAGAACCGTTTGGTAGCAATCATGTATTCCGAAGAAACCGCCACAGTGCCACCTAGCCTGCACTCCGCAAATTTTGGTATCATTCACATATTCAAAATAAACATTGCTCACTAGCCTGTACTTCACCGATTCCGGTACCACACGCAAACCTACCTACTGGCCTGCGCTCTACCTGTTCCGGTACCAACTACATATTCATCAGAAGCCAAACATTTTATCGTTTACACATACTTAATCACATACTGTTCTCATATCGGACTGACAATTTTGAATGTGCACTTGTGCTATTACGTCGGTCTACATATTTGTACTCTACGACTTATAAATTCTCTTATATGAGATATTTGATTGTTTTAGTGTTAGATTGAGATATCTTTCACGAGTGAACATCTGATGCAATTGTTTCACGAGTGGCATAGCCACGAGAGATAGATTAAGACATGGTGAGCATGAGTGAAAAATATATTGATCTTAAATGTAAAACAAAGTCCCTTTTATTTCATGTTTTGATTAGATTTATTCATTTCATAGATTCTTACCAGCAAAAAATATATTTGATATTTTTCACTGTGAAACAGATTAATTTCACTGTAATATCTCGGTAATTCACTGAAAAACATGTAATAATTTAAAAGCATTTATCTTTCCAGTTTCGTTTCATTGCTAACATTAATAACATTCTGTGTACATCGTAAGTATTCAAATTATAGTACTGAACATAGGTATGAAAAACTCTATCAACTACATCTATATCATCACTGCACCACCCGCCCCCCCCCCCCATCCCCCACCCCATCCCATAGGAACTAGCCCCGCCCTTGAATTATTCAGTCCGGTATTGTACAGATACCCGTCTCCGTTACTACGCCTGTATGTTTACAGCTTCCCATCAAAGTGTCGAATAAATTGTACAAACAACCTGGCACATCCTGTCATGATGGTCTACAGAGGTGACTTTTAACCAATGTTAACAAACATGCTACATGTATATCAAACATGCATAATGACACTTGCGTACACGCGCGCACGAGAAATCGAAATACAACTTACGTGCCGCCACCTCCATTTCCAGTCATTCCTACTGAGCTCATGACGACATCAACGACAACATCACAAAACTTTAGGAAATACGGCGCTATCAATGGAAGCGCAAATAGCAACAAATCTGAAAGTAATAAACAACTGGAACCAACCAATCCCTCGGAAATGCAGACTACAACTTTTCCCAGTCCAAATGGCAAATGTGTATCATTAAAAAGCGTAAAATATACTAGTAATACAAGTTTGATATCTTTTATGTAAATATCAGTTATTTTTATATATTAATATTTACATTTTGTATGTCTTTTGTATAGAAAGAAAATAACATTAATCTCGTGTAAACAACACTGGTGCAATAATAAAAAGGTAGATTGAACGAGCGATCTGACGTCGTTCACATAAAAAAATGCACAAACATGAAGGTGTCGTTCAAAATAATATTGAAAATCGGCAATGAATATTAAGAAATAAAGTTCAATGACAGATTAAACTCCTTTTCCTCTCGTCTGTTTTCTTCCTTGTAAATATTAATATTCGCACACGGGTGGTCCGGGTGGTACGGAGGATGATTTCTTGCTTTTCTTAAAGAAGAGGGCATTGCTATTCTGACTTAAATGGGTACGTGATTTCTTACAGAGAAGCTCTACATAATGCTATATGTCAAATATATAAGCTATAGGTCTTGAGGTTTTAGACGAACAGATTTTCTTATATAAGTCAGTTTAAAACAAATTAGTTCAACTAACTGCAAAAGATTTATTTGGCTAACCGCGAGATGAGGAGATTGATCTGAATAAACCTAACAGAGGACCCATAAAGAATGCTACATACCAAATTCCTGAGCACTGGACCTTGTGGTTCAAGCGAACCCCGAGATGAGGCTAGTTTGACCACAGGGACATGATTTGAACACCAAATATCTCAGCTCTGGACCTCAAGGTTTTGGAAGGGAGAGTTTTTAATATTTTTCTTTTTGTTGTCATAGCAACCAGAAGTCTTTGTGGAATAGAATTCTTTGACCAACCTTTGTAGCGGAGCATCCAAGAAACTTTAAAAGACTTCCGTCGGGAGCATGCTTTAATAAGAATGAATTGAACCGCCCACCTATATCAATAGCTCACCCCGAACAAAGTTATAAACATCAGTACTTTGTAAATCGGGTAAATTAGGAAAGATGGTGAATCGAATAATATGTTAACGTAACACTCTCTAATTTGAAAAAAAAAGTACATTTTGTATTTGAAAATTTGTGTAAAAGAAAACAACTTAAAACGAGGGACTGACTTACAGGGATCGTAGTCATTGTTACGGACGGGGATGTAGACTTTATGTACTACAGTGTCCTGTTTTGTGACCACGCCAACACCACACAGAAACAACACAAAGGATATCACAACTAGCCTCATTTCATACCTGTGTAAATGCAACATTACAATTATATACATATACAATATATTACGAAGTATGTGGTATCCGCCAGTCTCGGATAAGCATTTATGATTATTTAAATGAATATTATATTACAACGTTTATCTACTTCTATATTTACAATCACTATACATTTTGTACGGAAAGAAGTTGGCTCGCGTAATCTTACGTCATTGAAAGCATTGAGCAAAATGACGTCTACTGAATTAGGCGCCAAAATTTCAAAAAGAACATTTAATTAAAGCTTAAACTAGTTTTTCTGGTGGTAAAGATAAACATTGAATTGTCAAGTATGATTATTCACCGAATTTAACAAAAACAGTCTGTTTGACTGTTCTATTTACACGCCGAAAAGATCGATATACTGACATATTCTGAAAACCCTGGAAATTGTTGAAACCCGATACAATACATTTTACGGTAGTATATAGATTTTCATGTATCTTTCATTCTCAAATCGGTGAAATTGAAATTATTGTTGTTCCGATGAAAGTAATAAGCAAGTGAAAATAAAAGTTAGAGTAAACTGTATTAGCCCCTAAAGTGACATGTTACGAACTTTTTTTCCACTTAGGTAATGTGAGACATTTTTTTATTTCGTTTAAACGAAATCATTTCGTTTAAACGAAATAACTATTTCGTTTAAACGAAATCATTTCGTTTTAACGAAATAACTATTTCGTTTAAACGAAATCATTCCGTTTAAACGAATTAGTTATTTCGTTTAAACAAAATAACTAATTCGTTTAAACGAAATGATTTTTTATTTCGTTTAAACGAAATCATTTCGTTTAAACGAAATAAAAAAAGTCTCACATTACCTAAGTGGAAAAAAGTTCATAACATGTCACTTTAGGGGCACCGTAATACGGATAATACAGTTTACTCTAACTTTTATTTTCACTTGCTTATTACTTTCATCGGAACAACAATAATTTCAATTTCACCGATTTGAGAATGAAAGATACATGAAAATCTATACACTACCTTTAAATGTATTGTATCGGGTTTCAACAAATATTCGATAACAAATTTCATTTTTATTATACGCATTTTTTCTCCCAATTTAAGATTGTTTTACCTATAGACATGTTTTTTATATACACATTGAATAATGCATGCAGAGTCACGAAAAAGCTTACTTTAATATCTTTCCGAGACGCTGATAAATGTGGTGCCAAAGTGATTCACTTTCAATTAAAATGTTTCCATTTTCATCATCTTACAGTTCTATTTGTGGACAAGTTTCAAATCGTTTTGTTTACGCTTGCCTCAAATTAACTTTATCAGAAAAGATCATTTAAGTTCAAAGTGCAAAACACTTTTAATGTTTTTCCTTGAAAGGTGAATGATAGTTCAAACAGTACTATGTACTGGCTGTAGGTAAAAATTGTAGAAAAGAATTTGCGACTTTTCATAACTGAAAATGAATATAAACACAAATTAATCTTGTATTCTATGAATTCAATTGTTCTTTCATAGTTGCCTAAAGCAGTGATCACATGCACACGATTTTGCACTTTCGCGAAAACAAATCTTTCTTCACGTGAACCAAATAACAACCCAAGCAGAATTTTCTGCATGTGGATTTAATCTTTTTATATATATTTGCAAGTACAAAAAAAAAGAAAAAGAAAAACATGCACATGCGCAAATTTTACAGCTTCGTTATGTGAAAGATGAAAAGTAAAGGTAGATTTCCAGGAAGCACAGAGCACCCCGAACACACCCATATAGCAATGCATCACAAAGTAGGCCCAAAACTAAAATAAGCTGTAACGGAAAAAAAACATTGCAAACGGGTTGCCTCGAAAATCCAACAACACGTACACTATAAGTACATGTAATAAGCAATACTATATGAACGCAAGGCTAAGGCTAAAATCTACACACGAAATGTGCGGTGTTCAAAATATGCGTACATTTTCATTCTTTATTCATTTGGTCTGCCTTTTCCCGTCAAATCTATTTACTGGCACAAATAAAAGCACATATGAAATAAAGATATACTGCTAGCTGTTCTAACGACACACATATAGACATTATGAAACAAAACGAAAAAAAAACAAATTTGACTAGGCGTTCCCGAATGCATTTTCTCTAATAACCCTTTTGTGCGTTATTTTCATTAAATTACCTTTGATAGCAATATTTCTAAGAAACAGACTTTCAAAACTTCAGGCAGATATAACATTGCATATGCATTTCAGTCAGTTTGTACATTAGCATTTATTGCAAAATCTAGACCAAGTTTTGCCAGAGCACAATGAAACTTATGAAATCGGAATTCACAAATATTAAAAAACATCAAAATTTCATAAACCCAATCAAACAACAGAATTGTCCTTTGAAAACATCCACTATTTATTGACTGAATACTTAAAAGAAACAACAGTTTTGAATGACAGCATAGCATCTTGAAGTTGTAAAGCAAAGTCACTATTTCACTTTCCATTAAAATGAATTAGGCTGTGATGTACGTCCTCGCATTGATCGAAGAATTTCAAGTGTGGAAGCCACCAAGATGGCCAATGAAAGGTTATTATTTCTACCCAGGTGCACGCTCGTGATGAAATAATGACAGGAGGAGCACCTCAGGTCTTCCACCACCAAAAGCTGGGACGTCGCCTTATAGCCTATTACTGTGTCGGTGTGACGTTAACCCTGACTAAATCATTAGTTGCATGGCAAAGACTTATAATAAATGCATATCTTTGTAGAAAACTGTGTAAAAGCGTCTGTACACAAACTTTAAGCAGATGCCAGGAGTCAGCAAAATAAATTATTAAGGTATAACCGTGGCCTTTATATAACGCATTTAGCGATTTAGCTTACATAAATTTGTGTATATGAAAGAATAATTTGAAATAATCATGTATTTTTTTTTAGGTATCATTTAAAATATTTTTGGTTCCGGAAAATGGTACAAGGCAAAGTGCTGTAAATTGCATTCATCCATATTTTTTTCATTTAGATTACAAAGAAGTCGTTATTTTCCAAATTGTTAGGCTTACAAAACTACTTTTAGCGGTACCTAAACATCTCTGCTAAGTGTACATAATAACAAAACGCAAACAAAATGTGCGCTGTATATATAGCTGCTTTAGTTTTACTTCATGTGGAAAAGGGAACACAAAGTTCTTAGTTTATAGTTAATTTTATTCATGAAAATTAAAACACACCACTTCAATATATACTAGTAACCAGATATGTCGCCAATAAATGTATCAGCACTCATCGACCTCCAGAAAGTTCGCCAATTAAAGTATCAGCACTCAACGACCGCCAGATATGTCGCACATAAATGTATCAGCACTCATCGAACTTCAGAAAAGTCGCCGATAAATGTATCGATCATTCACTTACCTCCAGAAAGGTCGCCAATAAATGTATCAGCACTCATCGACTTACAAAAAGACCCCCAATAAATGTATCAGCACTCATCGACTTACAAAAAGACCCCCAATAAATGTATCAGCACTCATCGACTTACAAAAAGATCCCCAATAAATGTATCAGCACTCATCGACTTACAAAAAGACCCCAATAAATGTATCAGCACTCATCGACTTACAAAAAGACCCCAATAAATGTATCAGCACTCATCGACTTACAAAAAGATCCCCAATAAATGTATCAGCACTCATCGACTTACAAAAAGACCCCCAATAAATGTATCAGCACTCATCGACTTACAAAAAGACCCCCAATAAATGTATCAGCACTCATCGACTTACAAAAAGACCCCCAATAAATGTATCAGCACTCATCGACTTACAAAAAGACCCCCAATAAATGTATCAGCATTCACCAACAACCAGAAAGGTCGCCAATAAATGTATCACTACTCACCGACCTCAGGTAGACCACCAATGTATGTATCAGCACTCATCGACTTACAAAAAGACCGTCAATAAATGTATCAGCATTCAGGTACTACAAGAAAGGTCGCCAGTAAATGCATCATAACTTACCGACCTCAAGAAAGACCACCAATATATGTATCAGCACCTGTCGACTTACAAAAAGACCGCCAGTAAATGTATCAGCATTCAAGGACTACCAGAAAGGTCGCCAATAACTGTTATCATCACTTACCGACCTCAAGAAAGACCACCAATATATGTATCAGCAGCCATCAACCTCCAGAATGGCGAGCATTTACTGACTAACAGGAAAGTCGCCAATAAATGTATCGTGCGCTCATATCAGTCACTTGCTCAATAACAAATTTATGATAGTTTATGATGAAAACACACCGCCACATTTTGCTTTAATATTTTTACAGAAAAGGAAAAAAAAAACAGTGCTAATGAATTTATTACACTCACCGCCTTCTGCTGAATAAAAGCTCTTGCTGAACACTTTAAATCACCGGCGTTGTGCCCTACAACTATCTGACACTATTGTAAGTAATGTCAGTCGATTTGTATAATAACAGCGTTGACTACAATGTCAATCCCGGATATAGCGGTTTTTGTAATCAACAGTAAAAACGGTGCAATTAGAGGCTAAACAAAGATCAACAAATATAAAAAGCAATATCGGAACTGTAAAAGACAAAAACTAAGTACATGTATTAAGTTACTAGGGATGTTCTGTACATAGAGCACAAGCACAATGTTATCCGGTTAGGTCGGTATATAGAACATCATTGTAGAGGCAGCATATTCGGTCGCCCTGATGAATTGACAGAAGTCATTTGAACTTCTGATTTATGCAGGAAAATGGCCGTATACTTCAAGAGGTTAAGTATATAGGGCTAAATACTGATACAGATTCAAAGAGTGCTGGTAAGGTTAACTTCAAACGCCATTTATCAGAGTACAAAACCTATAATTAGACGCCTACTACTTTTTTTGCACTGCCAGAACTACAGAAATTTTTTATACAAGAGTTACATACTTTTTTATGGTAGATGAATTGTTTTCCAGAAAGTACTTATTAACCTTTAGCCTGCTGTTGGCAAGTGATTCTGCCTTTGCGATCAGTGCAGACCAAGATCAGCTTGCACATCCATGCAGTCTGATCATGGTCTGCACTGTTCGCTATTCAGTTAGTAAATTTTCAGTGAACACCCCTTCGAATAATAAATGGTATTGCCCAAACTGAATGATGGAACAGTCCATTTTAGAAATTTAGCAGGCTAAGGATTAAGGAAGAGATAACACATACATGAACGCTCTAAAAATAATTTAATCCTAAAGCCGAATACAATTATTATATCTTCGTTTATTTCTCAACTTTTTGTATCTTTACATCGAGTGTGGAGGTATAGAAAGTTTCGAAAAACAACTTTCCAATTTTATTTACTTCACAGTCATGACCATTGATATAATGATGATTTAACGAAATTGATCCACTTATTATTTTTAATCTCTCGGTTCGGATATTTGTAGAAGAAAAAAAATGTTTACGATGTTAGCATTGACTAGTAATGTTGAAAAGGGCGTTAAATAAAGATTTTTTTTTACATTTTATTGCTTCGGAAAAGAAGTCATTTATTTTCGGTCAGCCCATAAAATTACGGGCCAGATAATTTCGGCTCGAAGTTTCAAAACTTGGTTTTAAACCCTCTATCTACATACCCGTCCGAACTTAAACTCCCATCCACCCGAAATAACAAAAAATAACTAAAATGATAAATGTATTGTATAAAATACTTTGCCGACCGTCTTGCAAAATAACATATATAATTTTATAACCTTTCGGAAAATTACTAAAAGAAAATATTAAGCCCTGAGTAAATGTACGAAGAAATGCGAATGAAACTATAACACATTTTTGCCTAGCAAATATACTATGGACATTGATAAACAAGGGATGTATAATCTCCTATAGTCCCAACAACACGTGCCCAACACACCAACATACTATCGCTATATAGTTTCAAAGTTTATTCCATATATCCATTAGGTCATAGACCTATGTGGCAATTTTAGTACATTGTACATACAAATAATACGAATATGACGGACATGTACATATAATGTAATTTCATATTTGCACTGAATTATACAATTCTACGAAATATAATTGTATGAAACATTAGTTGTCACAATATGACATACATCAAAATTTGCAGTAAACCTAGTATACACATACTTGTAACGTTACAGCACAATTTGTCGAACATTATACATATTATGTTGCAACAACAGAACTATTGAGGCACTTTATAAAAATCTATAAATGTGATCAATACTATACCACTGCATAGTAAACCTTAAAGGTAAGATTCACAAGTGGTTTTTGATAAACATATCTAATAGTATTTGATTACTATAAAATATGTTACGCTATTATCAATACACATACTTATCAAACGATCATTTTTATATAAAGTCATTAAAAAGCATATTCCACTCTGATGTCTATCTTGTCCGAAACGAAAAAGATAAGAAAAAACGCTTGTTTGTTGCAGAAATAAATGTGCAGCTAGTAATAACTATTTTACATAACATTAAAGTTACGTATAACTAGTTTCATATATATTTCTAAATTATGTGTTTTTATAATAAAAGTCTGATCTCATAGTAAATGCTTTGTTAACAAAACTTCCAAGGAACCCGTCCGCTTAGCTCAGTAGGTAGAGCGTCGGTCTACGGATCGTTGGGTCGCGAGTTCGATCCTCGGGCGGGGCGTATGTTCTCCGTGACTATTTGATAAACGACATTGTGTCTGCAATCATTAGTCCTCCACCTCTGATAATTCGTATGGGGAAGTTGGCAGTTACTTGCGGAGAACAAGTTTGTACTGGTACAGAATCTGGAACACTGGTTAGGTTAACTGACTGAAATACTGTTGAAAAACGGCGTTAAACCCAACACAAACAAACAAACTTCCAAGACTTTTTAATGTTCGGCTATTTTCCGAATTCAACAGTTCTATATAATATAAAATGTTTTTCAAAGCTTTGTTATATAAATATTAGAATACGCTAGATGTTTAGATGTAACAATTTGTTGGCAGATTAAACTTTTTTATTACCGTTATTTTATTATCGTAAATCAGTTAATTTGGTAGGTAATTTTGAAGTTTGTTATAAAATTCATGTCCAAAATTATTAGTTTGAACGGGATGTATATGTATTTCACCGGAGCAAAAGTTGAAATAGGGGTTATTTGAGGTCTTTGCCTATCTTAACACAGGTTTCGCCACTAATGCAGGACAAACTTAACTAAATATAATGTTTGATTAAGATATTTCGAAGAATAATGATTAATGATTGAGCGGAAATATCAAAATCAAATTTATCCTCAACGATCCATTTTGATGAAATTAATTGGAATGATACTATTTTCTCCGTTTTGTTATGGCACTCAAAATACATATTTGGCTTCATTAAACGTCAGATCTTCATACTGCTTTAACAATATGAATAATATTTTACGGAAAACTTTAAAAGATAAATTTAGAAATACCAAACATTCACAACACAAATCAAACTTTAATACCAAAAATGTAAAACTTTAAAACATACTTAACGTAAACTTACTCTTTACAGGAAGGTCTAATACGTATCAATCAGTTGTTCCAGCTCTATACAAAGGGTACTGTTATCAAAACTTATGCACTGCCGAAGTTAGTACACTAATCGAAAGTTCTAACGCGCCAAGAGAAAACCAACATAGTGCGTTTGTGACCAGCATGGATCCAGACCAGCCTGCGCAAGTACATTTAAATTTCATGCAAAGTATAAATAGGGGGAGATAGAGGATAGATAGAGGGAGAGGAAGGGGTGATGGGAGGTTGAAGGGGAAAGTAGAACAAGGATGGACATACAAAGAGAATGCTGCGTTCCTTAATCAGTGTAACACTAAAACGTAAACCACAATAGTGCAGACATTCACACAACCACACCCAACTCACTAACATAGATAAACAGACAAGTAAGATACAACAACACAAACGCTCACATATAAGCAGGTAAAAAAAATCTTGTACCGCCTTCGGATTCCCGCAGCCAAAATAAAGGGGGCGAGAAAACTAACTCATAGTAAAGGGGGAGGGGATGCCAAAACAAGGGAGCGCAATTGCAAGGGAAAAGGATGGGGGCGATAGGGGGAGTGAGGAGGAGGAGGAAACAACGTTTACAACAAACAAGACAACAAACGCAACACTAAATACATGACAGACAGAAAACCAGTTGAAAATAGGGACACCGCCTTTGAACGGTCAGTAACCTATATAAAGAATACTGGGGGGTTTAAACGCGTTTAGGGCAAGCCAACCGCGCACTTACCGTATTTTCAACAAGTTAGACAACACAGTGTAAATAAAATCCCCGTCCGTTTTATGCAGGATTTAGGAGAAAAGCATCATGGAGAGTCTTACACTTTTGAAGTCATCGCACCATCAAACAGAAAAGCGTAGCGATTAATTGTAGAGGGGTCAATCACTTGACAAGCACTGTGCTTCACGATCTCTTTTATATAAATATATGATTAAAACAAGGTCTATGTTTAATTTTCCGAATTTTATAAACTACATCTCCATAGTATTCTGGGTGTGTAAGTCCAAGTTTTAAACGTGTTTTTCGGTTAGTATTACATTTTTCTAACAGTTCGGACGATCTGTAGTATATACAACATACATACATGACCACAGTGAACATTTAATCACATAACAATACACAAAAATGTTCATATTTGTATATCATAACATTAGTGTAACTATCCTCTATAAATGGCTGTTCAGTTCACTTTGTTAATGGATAATGAATATTATTTACATTTTCGTAAGTGTACGTAATGTGTATATTTTGAAATTTATATTTGTGAAAAATCATACTGTCCAACAAATCACGTATGTTACAATTTGAAATATTAGTGAGATTTAAAGTAATGCAACTGGTATATGTTTTAACTCATATCATGCCGGACACGATTTATTCTACCTTTGCGACCAGTATAGATGATGATCAGCCATGTCTACGCTGTTCGCCATTCAGTCAGTAAAAGATGGACGGACAAGTTTATAACAAAAAAATTCAGCAAGGTAAGGGTTAAAAATTTTCTCGTATGATAGTGATGTAAAGGTATATATAATAGATTGCTTTACATATAACTCATAAAACGATCTGGTGCCCCTATTTTCAACTGGTTTTCTATCTGTCTTGTATTTTGTGTTGCGTATGTTGTCTATCACCCACATCCTTTCCCCTTGCAAGTGCGCTCCCTTGTTTTGGCAGCCCCTCCCCTTTACCTATGAGTTAGTTTTCGTGGCCCCCTTTATTTTGGCTGCCGGAATCCTAAGGAAGTACACGATTGTTTTTCCTGGTTATAGGGGTGCGTTTGTGTGCTTGTGTGTCTAAAGCGGTGCCATACAGTGTTGTTGTATCTTACTTGTCTGTTTATCTATGTTAGTTAGTTGGGTGTGGTTGTGTGTGTGTGTTTATCTTTGATACATAAATGTACAGGAACATAGTATTCCGTTTTTATATTCATTCTTTTTCTACTTTCCCCTTCAACCTCATCCGCGCAGTCTGGTCAGGATCCATGCTGTTCGCTAACGGTTTCTCTAATTGCAATAGGCTTTGAAAACGAACAGTATGGATCCATACTGGTCGCAAACCCACTATGTTGGTTTTCTCATGGAGCGGCTCATATATCAGCAAACAAAACAAAACAAAGCTAGTTTACACGAATTGCAGGATGTATTTTTATTACAAAGAAACAGAGGAATATATAACACGTGCAAGATTAAATAACGAAGAAGGTGTGTCTTTACATCTACCGGATGACCATATTTGAATTTGATCTTTACTGGAAGGTGTGCCTGTGCAGAATGTAAAACCTGAAACAGATCAAATAAAATAATAATAAAAGACAGATTTCAGGAGCGTTTTAGAGAATATATAATTGACTATTACTCTAAAGCTGACATCAAGGTAAAAACTGACGTCGATACAGAGATATCGAAATGACGTTTCGTTATAAAAACAATTTTGTCTATGTAAATAAGTATCATACTTGATCATTAAAAGTCAAACTTAAACTGTTCAAAAGTTTTATTTCACAAAAAAATGTTTCATAAAATACTATTGACATAACAGCATTCTGACGCTTAAACATACAATAGAGAACTTTAGAAACGACGTTTGCTGCACGACATTTTCGTGTTTACATCATATTTTATATGATAAAAATGTGGGTAAAAGTGGAATTCTATCAGAAAACAAAGAGTCAATACTTGAGCTGCTTTTTTTTCTTTCCCTTGGATAATGTTTGTAATGATTCTAAATCTGAAAATCTTTCCCTTTGATTATGTAAAAATAAAATTTTACATTTTGAAATCTTTCAACTGGAATATGGAGAAGTGAAATTGTAAATTTTAAAATCTTTCAGCTGGATTATGGAACAGTGAAATTTTGAATTAGAAAATCTTTCAGCTCGGTTATGAAAGACTGAACTTGAAAATATTTCAACTGGATTATGAAAGAGTGAACGTTAAAATTTTAAAATCTTTTAACTGGATTTTGAAAGAGTGAAATTTTGAATTTTAGAAAAAAATCAGACTTACATTAACTATCATCAGGTTTACTGAAGTTGCCTACAATAGTGAAATCGTCGTCCCGAACGAACAAAAAGAATAGGATAAACAGGAGACCAAGCAGTCCCATGATATCTGGAAAATATAACACATGAAATGTGATTACCTTTATAAGCTTAACGTGCCGATGAAGGTTTTGACAGGTTACCGTACAAGAAAGTCGTGGTTCCTGAACGGTTGCCAAACAATACTATCAGGAGAAAAAGTAGACCAATCAGGGGCAAAAACCCTGCAAAGAAATGGAAGACTACTCTTAGAAGACGTACAGTTCAATTACTGATAAACCTTTATAGAGGTAATGCACCCGTACTGAAACTCGGCAACTTCCGTACGCTTACGTTTTCCCGTAAGGCAATTCGGCATTTTGCGGACGTTCGTGACGACCGGAGAATATCGAAACAGCATATAGAGATTACGTTATTTGCCGATTTTCATTGCCGGTCCACTACCTTAAACAAATTTGAAAATCACTCAAAGAGTTTCGCAAATAAATTTGATAATCACTCATAGAATTTCACAAACGAAAATAATCATTTATTTTGTAACGTTTTAACTTCGACAGGCTCTGCCAAAGAGAAATTCTTTTAAAACGAAACAAAAATAAATTAGTAAAGCAGTATAAGAATAAAAAACGAAAGGACGAATGCTTTTGTCTCGCGAGAACACTTCCGTAATACTTAAAATTATTTACAAAGCTTTCAAGTTTTCCCTACTGAAGCTATGAAGAAATTCAAACTGCCCTACTTGAACGTTACAATAAAGTATTGAAAACAGAGTACTTATTATTTCGTATTTTCAAAATCTTTAAAACAGATTTGCAACATTAAATAGATAAAAAAAGTTAATGCACGGATGATGAAAGTTGATAAGTTTATATATATTGATATAACAAGCAGGTAATTCTTTTAATTTTACAGTTTTATACAGTACAACGAATGTTTCTATATGCTTTACTGCGTGGTTAACACAGTCCAGTTGTTTCTATAAATATGTTTAAAATACTACATGAGTGTTTCAAAGATGTATAAATTCTCTTCTTTTATTTACAATTGCGTGACCTTAATTTAAACAATAACTTCATAAATCTATTGTGTCAATATTACAATGTTATGAATTTGACAAACATAATTATAGAACAACAACAACAAAAATATATCGAGGGAATGTAAATGGATAAAAAAAACTTACAGCCGCCAGTATTGTCAGTCCCTTGTCCATATCCACCATAGTAATTTGTAGCGGCAAACTGGCTAACAGCCAGGCCTACAAGACACACCAAGGCTAGTAGCGTTACAATGACAGCCTTCATGGTGAATGGACTGAAAATAGAAATAGATTAAAACGTGAACAAATGAGAAGAATATAAAAATATAAAGAAAAATATGTGGTCACGTCGAAAGTAACATGTTAAAGTAAGAAAAAGCGCCAAAAACACGTCGAATGTAAATTAATGGCAAATTATTTTTACATGTATGAGGTTTCTTTACTTAGTTTTCTTTTTCAATTTACAAATAATCAGAATCATGTTTATAATTTTTATCTACGAAACCAAAATTTCAACAACAACAACAAAAACACGTCAAAGTGTTTCTAAATACAATTAGGCACAACGTGTTTTTAACAATTAAAATATAGTTGTCTTTGCAGCATTTTGTGCAAAAGATTCCCTTGTCGTATACAAAGTTGCTCAATCCGCAAGTATCAGCATGATCGTCTGCTACGGTATGTTAGTTGGAATCTTTTTTTTATAAACCACGTCTTTTTATGTAAAAATACCCAATAACGTTTTTAAATCTCTGATATATTTACAACATGTTTGATTAATTGTAAAACCGCAATATTTTCAATACAATATTGTATACTTGTACTCACGATCCTTACCACACAGGGCGATGACAAGACTGTAGTGAGCAAATCCCTCACTACTATCTTATAGTCACATGGGCATTGTTGATAAAATGTATTGGAACTATTTTATTTGTGGATGCAGAGTAAAATTTACGTGATGAAATGATACCGCCCACTTTCCGGTACACACAGTTTCATCGCACTACTTTTACCGAAGCAAAGGTGCGGAAATGATTTTTTATGAAGCCAATTAATGATGCAGCATCATCCCCATTCCGGAACAACAAATTGCTTTCGGGTAAAATTTTAGATGACAGGATTGACAAACAGACATGTAGTATTTGCTTTTTTTCATTCAGTTACTTACTCCCCAAGAAACTATCTACAACAGTAACACCATATATCTACATTGAAATGCCAATTTTGTCTTCAAAGTATTGGTAAAAAATTAGACATCGGTCAATGGAAAATTCTGTTTTGGCCTTGTTTTGCCTTCTGATTCATATAGTTGTTGAATGTAAAAGCTTTAAATTGCCCTGAAACAAAGTTTCTTCTTAATAGGCAGTAAATGTTTCATACGAAAATAATTGTACTGCACAATATGCTTACGGCGAACTTCAATCAATAAAATTTTGGCCGTGTAGCAAAAACAAATAAAAATAAATTTAATTAGAATTATTATTATTTCAAAAACGGTCAAATCGAAAATTCCGAGCGTCCACGGAAAGTACCGACTTAGAAGTGGGCGGGAACTATGGCGGTAAATATTGGGAAGTAACATGTTGACGTTTATAGCTTGTATAAAGCTATGTCTTGATTTCCGTTTGAGCCACAGACGTAGGATTCTGTCAGGACCTTAGGACCAGCTGTAAAGTAAGTCCATCAATTTTCTTCCTTGTAAGTGTCCGTCATCTAACAAGGTACGAAAACTTCACAGAGAGCACTCTCCTTTTGAAAAAGTATAGCTTAAAAGTTAACACCTTCCTCATTAATAAAATATTTATTACAATTAGATAAGATTATTCCAAAAATTGCTTCGATCTTACATCTGGATTTTCCAGCCTTATATAAAATGAATTATCGTTTTTGCCGCATGACTTTACTTTACTTCCCTATACTCTACGGTGTGACGTTATTTTATGAAATTATTCCATTACTTTTTGTGAGATGATAATTGAGCCGCACCATGAGAAACCAACTTAGTGCATTTGTGACCAGCATGGATTCAGACCAGCCTGCAAATCCGCGCAGTCTGGTGAGGATCCATGCTGTTCGCTAACGGTTTCTCTAATTGCAATACTAGTAGGCTTTAAAAGCAAATGGCATGGATCCTGACCAGACAGCACGGATGGTCTAGATCCATGCTGGTCGCAAAGGCAGTATGTTGGTTTTCTCATGGTGCGGCTCATATTCTCTTCAGACAACTGATGATCAGTGCAGTGTAGAAATTAGTGAGTTTGCATGCGTGTTGTTTGGTAGCTTTCAGAGCCTTTTGCTATTTTCTTTGAGGGAAGCCGACTTTTTCTTTACAGTTGAGAGATATTTTATATAAACAAACTGCATACATGTAGAAACAGCCGGGACGTCTTTATTTTTTAGATACGCCATGAAGCTGGTCGGTATATCTGTTCTTGCCGTGGTATGCCTGCTTGTAGCCGGTGTCACGTGTAACTACGGCGGGTATTATCCAGTCACTCCACAAAGAAACCAAGGGGGCTGGTGGGGACGTAAGTATACAAACCCATCTTAATATTATGTTTCTTAGGCAAAGCACGTAGAGGTGTACGCAGTATTTCTTAAGTCTCTTGTAGTACCTTTTGGTAGTTGTGCTTTAGTTTTAGTTACACATATAATGTTTAGGTCTTAAGTCGACTTTTCTAGCTTTCGATGGTGGAAAAGCCCCCAGGCGCCCACCATTATTTGAGGCGTCGGCAGGTATCGGCCTTCCGTTAGCCAGCTGAATGGCTTCCTCACATAACGATTTCTACACCCTAACCGAGGTTTCTAGCGCATCGCGGATAGGCGGCTCTCAAAACTTAGCATATATAAGATATATACGTCTTGTCCGACTCAAAAAAAAAAAAAAGCGAACCAAGTTTAGAATTTAAGGCTTCCAATATTTTCTGTCAGGTTTCTGTATGTGACTGTGTTTGATACGAACATTGATACTGTAGTATTATTCTTTATAATGAATTGACGCATGTACTCAAATGACGTACATGTAAATGATTTGCTGTATTAAAAATGTGTTCCCAATCATAATAATCTAGTAATTTCAAATGTCGCCTGTTTTTGTGACACAAAAATGACGCACTTTCTTATTTCAGTCCTGCCTCTGCTGTTTCTTCTGATCCTTCTGCCATTGTTCAGTCAGAGTAACGATCAGCTTGTATTGGTCAATTCTACACTTGTTTAAACGGGTATGTAAATTATTAAATTGGTACGAAAATTATTTTCATTTGTAACAGTCTGTTAATAGACACAAATTATAAGACTCTTTCACTGGTTGAAGGTGCGGATGGGAATATCTGACCGCCCGAGGGTAACTGTTTAGGCGGTAACGAGGCTCAGCCAACTTACAGCAAAACAGTTACTTGAGAGTCAGATATTTCCATCCGTACCTTCAACTAGTGATAGATTCTTCTTCTTGCATGCCTTATTTTTCAATTTGTAGAAGATATAAATACAAACGAAGGTTTCTTTAAGGCGCTATTTTGTTATAGTAACGTATGAATTTACGCACTCATTCATAAATTATAGCACGTGAGTCATCTTACACCCCTGGGGTTTTCTAGGAGCGGAAGAGCACGGGAAAATCATGTACGGCATGCAAGAAAAAATGCGAGGGTACTGCGATACTGAAAACATAGTTTCATTGCTGTGAACATGTCAAAAATATTAAATATTTTACTGGATAATGTTCATATTTCATTTCAATTACACTTGATTTTGCTGTTTGAATTAAATGTAATTAGACTTCTAGCAATGTTAGGTAACTCTTGATGTTACTGGTTACCTTGTTGTCGTCTTTATTTTCAATTACACATGATCAAACTACTTAGTGATGTTAAAAAGAAACAGTCGTGTTCAACTTTTGGAGAGAAAAACGGCACGTTGTGGTTTTCAGTTTTAATAACAGTTGATTTTAATAGTACACGGGGTTGGAAACTACGTATAGAGTCGAGTTAAATAACACTTGATCATACTGCTTCATGCAGTGACAAATAGACTTACTGTCGTCTTTAGTTTTAATTCATATTCTAATATGACTAAAAATGCCTTAATCATCACAACGATATTGTGTTGACGTTACGTCAACGTGATATTTAGCGCCATGAACGCATCAAGAAATAGCGCTTCCAAACTTCATGAAATATTTTACTTAATAACATGTTTTAAGCGAAATATCATATTGCACAAATGTGTTGATTAATTTACACACATACTGATTTAGTTATTCGCTTTGTTGAATAATTCGCAATAATTTTGGCTCGAACTGAACTCTGCCGCAAGACGTATTACCATTTCCGGTCCTGGCGTGTATAAACAAAGAACTAATATTGGCGCCATGCTTGCGCGAAGAAACAGTTCTATCATATTTGATATATTTCTTTTTTCAATAAAAAGCATTAGAATCGAAATAATTTATAGCAAAAACGGTGTTTTATCACTATTTATACAAATGATTACGCCCGGCGTATAACCGCCCATCGTGTATATATAGTGATATAATACTGTTTTGCTATAAATTATTTCTTAAGTAAATAATACTCTTACTTCATCATGCAGTGTCTTTAACTTCAATTTAATGCTTTACGTATTTACAAACAGTCTTGCTGTCGTGTTTAGTCCTAATTTATAGTTGATAAAACCCTCATTGCTACATGCAGTGCCTTTAGTTATAATTTACAGTAGATATTACTTATAGCTGCTTCACGTAGTTACAAACAGTTTTTAGTCGTGTTGACGTCTTAAGTTTCAGTTACATAAGTTGTTACTGCTTTAGTAGTGAAAAAGCCGTGTTATCGTCTTTAATTTCAGTTACAATCCTGTCATCAATTTCAATTAATTTTCAATTAATTTCAGTTACATTTAATCTTCTTTTTCAGTATCTATTATTACTACTTCAAGAGTTGATACAAAATGTCAACAGTCTTCTGACGTCATATGGCACTGCATTATTTGATTCGATCCAGCCCTGCTTCAAGATGGTGATGGCTGTTTACAGAGAATATGGTCCCTCCCCTAGCTAGTCATTGTATATATTTGTTGCGATGAACGTTTTTTCTTCTTCTTTTCTTCTCCTACGTTATGCCACGTTATGTTTTACTTCGCTGTTGTCATCATTTATAAATAAAATAATGTCTGCAGGATACCAAATACTGTTTTTTGTTTTGTTATTCTTAAGTAATTAACAAGGTTTTATCAGTACGTGTAGATGTATGGTACATGTACTTATTATTCAACAATTAAATATTAGACAGGATATTAGGTAAATTATAAAAATAGCAGGAAACAAACTGAAGCTAATATCAAACCCAACTGAGTCAAATGGGACTCGAGCAATTTGATTGGTTCTACCGTTCGCCATTTTGTTTTACATAGAAATAGCAAGACCAATATGGAAGACATATAACGACATATATGTATTTTAATATGTCTCAGGGGTGTATTAATTTAAAATTGGTTTCATCTGAATTCTAGCGTTTATAAATATTAATAACCGTACTTATATCACTCCAATTCAGCCCTTCTTGCACTTGGCGTTTCTTTCACTAGCATGCGCATTTCAACATTTATCATGCAGTTTCCAAGCAAATTTGATATTTATTTGCACTGTTAGTGCCAACTAAGGACTGCAATATGTAAGTCGAGGCACCTCATTTTCACTTTAGAGTGACTAATAAAATGCAGGTTTACAGTACTTTCAGAGAGAAAAAAAAAGTCCGTATCGAAGATAACCGCCAAATAGTCTTATCACATGGAAAAATATCAAACTTTTTGTGACAGTGATTTATTTCTGGCTTCCTAGAATTCATTCAATAATTCCCAATAATTGGACACTCATTTTCTCCAACTATAATGTCACTAAGTATTAAGAAAGATTTTGTGCGTGTAATGCATGTAATTTAACCTTTACCCTGCTATATTTATAAAATGGACATGTCCATCATTCAATTTGGGAAGTACCATTTATTGTTCAAAAGGTGTTCGTTAAAACTTTACTGACCGAATAGCGAACGGTGCAGATCGTGATCAGACTGCACGCATCTTGGTCTGCATTTGTCGCAAAGGCAGAATTATAAAAAAAAAATCTTGATAAGTACCTAAAAGTAATGTGAAATCGATGATTGTGCGTTCATACAGTAATTACTTCTCTTGGAATACTGTCATCGAATTGGAGTCTTATTTTTTTTATCAAATATAACATGTCCCATTCAAGTTTCCCCGTTAGTCCATTTTTAAATAAAGAGTACCAAAGAATATTAATTCATTTCTTCCAATAGTATTGTGAGAGCACTGGGTTTTGTTTTAATGTTATAACCCTTTTCAGCATGTAGTAAAATTGAAAATGGTAGCTTCTTTACAACTTCTCCATATTTTTTTTTTCGTTTACTTAGTTAATATATATATTCGTTACTTTTCGCACAATAATTTGCCTGATACAATAAGGTTCGTTACTTTTCTTTCGCACATTGGTTTGCCTGATTTTTTTATTTATTTTTTTTGTCGATATCTGGCTTACTTTTACCAAGACACTAATAAAAATGTTGTGTCGTGAACGTGACTGCTGACGAAATTAATCATGCTTGCCGTATGCTTGACTATTTCATTCGACCATGCGCAT
Organism: Mercenaria mercenaria; assembly: GCF_021730395.1. NCBI lineage: Eukaryota > Metazoa > Mollusca > Bivalvia > Venerida > Veneridae > Mercenaria > Mercenaria mercenaria. The sequence continues at coordinate 22,049,367 of NC_069375.1, forward strand.
CAAATATATGAGTGAAACAATGTCTGAGCCGCGACATGAGAAAACCAAAATAGTGGCTTTGCGACCAGCACGGATCCAGACCAGCCTGCGCATCCGCGCAGTCTGGTCAGGATCCATGCTGTTCGCTTTCAAAGCCTATTGTAATTAGAGAAACCGTTAGCGAACAGCATGGATCCTGCAGCGCAGGCTGGTCTGGATCCATGCTGGTCGCAAAGCCACTATGTTGGTTTTCTCATGGCGCGGCTCATCTTTAAACAAATAACAAAAAATACCAACAAATGCATTTAAAACGCGGCTTGCATAGTTAAAGTTTTAGTTCTCAAAACAAATTATTTACCAGTGATGGTGAAATATTATAATCATGTAAGATCGACATATATTGACAGCAAAAAAATCGAATATATTATTTTTATCGTTATTATTACACCAGATTTATATAGCACCCTTTCCATTATAAACACGTTCAAATGCGCTATACATATAGCAAACGCAGCCACACAGGACGCGAAATTCATCCTCTACTAGTTCAGACACAGAGCGGTTTGACCAGAGGGACAGAGTTAGACAAAGCCCCCAGAACAGATGGAGAGAAATCCTTTTAAGATACAGGCCAGTCCGGCTAACTTAGCCGTCTGGTTCTTTAACGTGCTTTCACGAGGTTATATTTCATTGCGGAGACTCTTTGTATCTGTTTCATGTTAAAACCCTACAACAGACATGTACATAAGTAACATTGAATTTTTTTTTGTATGTACTGACGGCCGTATTCAAGACAGACATATTTACTTTTACACCAATGTGCGCATAAGCATTTGAATTATTAATAAATCTCTCCACACTGAAAACTTTTGTTTATTTCAATGTTTTTAGACATAGGCTTTTAGTTTTTATATATTTTATTCCCAGTAATACATGTACAAATTAAATGCATACGTCATAGTTTGAACAAGATAAACAGGAAGATACAAGATACAAGAAGCTTTATTTTAAGTCGGGTAGTATAAACAAAGAAACATTAGCTAGACAGCTATTTTCCGACAAAAACAAAGTCATACAACAACAAAACGAGAAAAACATAAATACCTGTAAAAGAAATATTAACACATAAAACAATTGAGTTAAAGAGCACATTTAAAGAGAGATCATGCAGATAAAACACATATCACAAAAAATATTTAGTTAAAGAGCACATTTAAAGAGAGATCATGCAGGTAAAACACATATCATAAAAACTATTTTAGGAGAAGCTATATGAAAAAATCACAAAAGGATACATATTAAGACTAGGTTTCAGCAAAGATAGTGTACAAAGGCATATAATGGCAGCACAAAAGTTATATAAAACAACACAAAATAACTGATAGTTTAAGGCATCTAAGGCAAAGTAAGTAAACACTACATAGTATGGCTAAAAACTAAAACACAAATACAAAATGAAGCAAAATTGAAAGACAACTAAAAGCATGCTGGGTAATACAACAGAATCACAAGCAAGCATTCAGAAATGATACAAAAAAAAACAAGCAAATTAAAGACAAACTACATACATAGGGAGCTTTTACAGAAAGGTCCAGTCCCTATGTATGTAGTTAGGAAAGGATAAGGATGAAAGATTTATAGTCCTAACAAGGGCTTTTGAAAAAACATGCCAAATATAACTATAGCATACATAACACTGTTTTGTTAAATAACACTTATTATTCATATACATTTTATTTTATAAAAACAACACGAGATTAGGACGAAAATTTATTTCAGCATCAGATATTCAGCCCTTTTAAGTAATAAATCTTTTAAACAATTACTAGAAAGTTATTCAATTAATAAGAAAATAAATTAAATTGTCAAAAAGGTTTTGAGTGAACACGAAAACGAACGCCTCAAGATATGTTACGAAATTTACTTCACTTCCTGTTAGGTGTCACTTACGTTACGTTCAGATATTACGTAACGTAGACGTGATTTTGTGTATTGAGTTCCCCGTCTGTCTGATCTAAATGGTATAAAAGCAAGCTTTTGAAATTTGAAAGTACAGACCTTTTGAAGACTGTCATCGAATTAAACAAGGTAAAATATTTTGTTTATCATTTCATTTCATTTTTCAAATTTATTTCAAAATAATTTTCTTTGAATATTTTAATTAAATTAACGTGGACAGCTTGTATATTCAAACAAGTTCAAGTCCCATTAGAAATAAAGAAAAATATCCAGATGTACATTTATGTACAATTATTTTTGTTTGTATCTTATTTATTTATTTATTTTAATTATTAATTTTTTTTGCAATAGTATCGATACAAAATTCTATTCAACTCATTGGCTTCAATAAAAACTGTATCAAAACAATAAGGTAATCACAACTGCGGCCAAAACAACTGAAAGTGAACAAAACAAATCATAAAAAATACGCGCATATAAGTATATTCGTTTGAAATCACTCGATCTCTGCATTTTAGATAAATTAAAGCATATATTTAGTTCGGTTAAAAATGGTTTTCCATTCTTGAAATATTTTACCTAAGGAGCGACAACATGTACCAAATATGTATTCTATTAGACAGAATAGATGATATTACAAAAAATGTGTAAAAAAATCAAATGAAGCTTACATGTATATTGTTTGTTGTAGTGTAACGATGAAAACCGCAGTTTACTACACCATCGCCCTCGCCTGTTGTGTCGGCCTCGCCCTTGCCGACTGGGATGCCCTCGGATACGGTAGCAGCTACGGGTATGGCGGAATTGGAGCAGGTTACCATGGATACGGACAGGCCAGCTACGTCCCTGTTCCATACTACCCAGGGGGCGGGGCTAAGGGAGGAATTGGTAATGGAGGCATCATTGCCAGTAAGTTTTTCAGCTTCCGCTACTTTAAATATCTATATTAACATGTCGCCAATATACATCAAACTGTCCAAAAATAAAGGAAATTTACAAAAATACAGTTTATTTTACACCGAAAAAAATACTTTTTAGATAGCTCTTCTAGTATTCTACATATTTTACACACTTTATGAGTTTTGTTTTAGTGAAAGCTCAATGTAAATGGCCGAAAACCCCACAACGGATGTATTTTACTTTTTTATAGTAACTAACAAATAAAAGTGCTTTGTAAAATTCGGAACATTTCAAATAAATCTGGCGGCATACTACTTTTGTAGGACATACTATATGTTTACCTATTCTCTTGTAGAGTGTTATTTGCTTTTTAAAAAATAACATCGGTTTTTGTAACTTTTAAATCCTTGTTTTTTAAGATTTCTATCCGACTTGTTAATTTCTGTTTAGATTTTCATTCAGTCATTCAGCCGACTCCTATTTAAGCTGTTTAAAATCCACATTATCTAGTACAACTGAAATAGAAAGCGTATTTTAGGCTTTTGCAATTAACGGAAATTGAGCAAGATTCGTTTTCATTTACTTTACTACCAATTAGAAGTTTAAAAATTTAAAAACAAACCCATACATATGCCAATATTGTAGCCAAGAAATTACGGACCAAGTTCCTCATAAACGAGTGAAATGTCACGTTGGGACATAGAAATGTGTCCCTTATAACCGAGTTTACCCTATATCCGAGTTCGATATATCTGTATGTTTTTCATATTAAATATATAGGGGGAAAATCGGATAAAAATGGGTTCCTTAAAACGAGATTTCCTTATAACCGAATTCGATATATATGTAAGTGAGTTTTACTATTATAGATATTAATGTGTATGATTATTTTTTTTTCAGTGATTGGAATGTTGTTCTTGCTGTTGACCTTGTTTGGTTCCAACAGCAACCAGGATAATATCATTCTCCTTAACTCAACATTGGAAGGTTAAACGTAGCGTTGTTGTCATAGCAACAGTTCGCATGACGTTATTAAGGTATGTGTTTTCTAAAAGTTTCTTCCTTTATTATTTTATTCTGAATTTTTAGACGAGTCAAAGCTTATTTGATTCGTCCATTGGACCACTTTTCGAAATAAAGCCACACCTGTTCTGATGTTTTTGGTGTGGTGCAGTCATGACCCACGCCGGTATCTGAACACGAAGCTTCCGGTTCATTTGTCAGAAATTTAATCGGTAAAACGTTGCATTTTTACTATAATAGGTTTGGCTTTTTAATAGAATAAACGATTAATATTCTTTCCTATTTTCACAGGATAATTCTCTAGCTTAATCTATGAATAAGTGTTTAGCTCTGATCTATCTTTTATAAAGGTTAGAGTATATTTAGCATTTCGAAAATTATATATTGAAATAGTCTGTGGCAGTTCTATTAAATTTTAGAAATAATCCTGTCACATGTTTTGCTAAATTTGTTACTGCTTTTGTATAATAAATCAATTTTAACATTGTATTGTTTCAGGTGAAAACCTCAACTATATTATTGTAAATTAGTTTCAAGTCATCCAAAGTCCACGAAATAGCTGCCACCACAGTTTTGTACAGAATCGTTTTGTCATTTACGTTACATCATCATTGATTCTACATGTCAATTACGTTATATTTTTGTTGTTGTTATGTATGTTACCATTGTACTGCGTTATCACACAATGTCGTTTACACTCGGGTCAGTCTAAATAAAGTGTTTGTCAAATCATACATTCTTGTTGTTATCATTAGGTTGTACCAATCACAAAGACTATTGAATACCTATCAAATAAACTCTACCATTTACTGAAAGATGGTGACTTTATATGACAGCGATATTCACTCGTAAATTGGCAAGTCTATATATACAAGTAAGACATGTTGAATTTGAGTAAGTTTTTATCATATTCAGCCTTTTATAAAGATTACGCATACATTTACATGTATCTTTCATAATTTTAAAGAAAGAGTACCTTTCCTGTGTAATGATACATACTGATTAAAAGCCTATAATGATATATACCAATTAAAGAACTGGTTTATACCCATTCCGATATCCTAATATCCTCACACATTGACATTACATGGATATACATAACATAGGTAAATAACACAAAAAGTGGATAACATTACAAACTATTTACAAATTGAACAGGATTAGTGTGTTATGCCATAGAAAAGGTATTGTGGTCACGATTCAAAGGTGTTCCAAATGCCTTGGGGCTTTTCGAAACATAGCTTTGGGCAACAAAATTTACTTTTAGTCGGAAATGTCACTTACTAGAAAGAACTAGAAGTGTCATTCTACATGTAACTTAATACAACTTTAATATGTACAAACGTGTGTTTACAATTCGCCTTCAAGTACTTTCTGCATGCAATACTACATGTACATGCCAGCCCTTCGACTCAGCTAGCCCTTTAGCCTCATGAGTTTTATTTGAGTAGAAGGGTCTGTAACAGGTGACAGAACAATTTCAAATGTTCAATAATGAGTTCAACTGTATGATGCCAATACTATCATAGATGTAACCTGAAAAAGCAAAACAACAAATGGTAGATATAAGCGAGTAATACCGAAACATCATTCAAAAAGAAGGAGTGTTAGCACGTTCGTGAATTTAAACTTGTAATAATTCTTTAAGTAATAGAATATCAATAGTGTATTTCAGGTACAACAAGAAATATAATAACAAAAATGTAATTTTGCTTAAACTGTCATTTAAAGACTTTCTTTCTTGTTTCTTGATTAAAAATACAGTTTTCCACAATGAAATCCATTTGCATCTCAGACAAAAATCTATCATATTTTGTTATGTTCCTTTATCATGATTTCATTCTGACTTAGTTTTGTAGAATAAAAGTCAGGTTTAATACTTGATTGATGCTGTTACGTCACTGACTCAGGGAGGAAAATAGAACCTGTCCATTCTGTCAAAGTAATACTGTTGAAAATGAATTCCATGTCATCCTTGAATGCCATGTTTACGGTGATTTGAGAGATATATTGTTCTCAAAAGCAACCGAGTGTAATTCTGAGTTTCCAAACTTATCGAAAACCGATCAGTTTATATTGTTGTTTTCCCATAAAGACTTGATTAGACTATGTGCCAAAACCTGTTTTTCAATTTTACGAAGACGACAATTTTTACTTTGTAAATAATGTATTGTAGTTTTTTAGTATTATGTGTCATGTCCATTTTATACTTATGTAGACAGTCAGTGCTAATCAGTTCATTCTTGACCTGATCAAGAGTGATATTCGATTTTTGAAAACTATTTTTTATATGCGCGTTAGGGCCCCGATTTGCAGTCTTCAGTGTTTTACATATGGTTCTTTTATGGCAGTTTTTAAATATAGATTAGCACTGGTTTTCTATCTTTTAAGTCTGTAAATAGTTAGACTTAATATAGATGTAATTTTTATTCATTTATTTAAAATTTAATGATATATTCAATATTCTTAATGGTCAGAATTCATGTATTATTGACTGAAATATTAATCTCATATAGCTCAAAATTTGAGCGGTTATATACATGTGATATTTGTGAATGTGTTATAATGCTTTATATGATGTATGTATATAAATGAGAATAAAGATAGAATCTGACCGCTATTGACATAATAATGCATTGAATAATAAAGTATCAACACAGTATTTCAGGTACAGCAAGAAATACTATATCAAAAGACTGTCGTTTTACTCTGCGACTTACAGTATTGTCAATTACAGCGCTACAAACGATATCGAGTTTTTCGTTTTCTTTTTTTTCTTTTTCTCTTTTTTCTTTACAAAACTTACGTTCTTGATTCTAGATTATACAGTTATCCACGGTGAAATCCATTTGCATGTCTAGATTACACAGTTATCCACGGAAATCCATTTGCATGTCTAGATTAACAGTTATCCACGGTGAATTTGGTAAAGTCCCGTATTTGCATGTCTAGATTAACATACCACGTGAATCCATTGCATGTCAGATATACGTTATCCTGCAATGAAAATCTGTCATATTTTGTTATTTTCTTTTATTATAACTTTTCATTCTGACTTAGTAGTTCTCTATAATAAAAGTGAATTTCAATACTTTTTTACAAAAATGGTTATGTTATGTGCGTCGCCAATTATGGTACCACCGCAGCATATTAACCTAACTTTCACTGGACAAAATGAGATGATTCTCTTCAAGGATGACCTTAACAATGAAGAGTTTCATTCATCAAAAGTTTTAAATTGTAAATAAATATTTCAAATAGCTGCTGTAATTTCAAGAAATTATACATATTTTTTCTCTCGACTCGGTTGTTCTAGAAACGGTTACTTTTCTCAATCATTGATTGGAATATATTATAAAGTAATGGCTATTTCAACCGACAAGTTATGTTATCTTGAAAACATCCAAAATTTTTAAACTGGTGGAAAACTTTTCATATCGAGAATCACAAAGTTATTTTGATATGTTCATTTTAAAGCAGCAGAGAATTTGGGTCACCTCATTTCAAATACAGAAGCTAAAATTAATGTCCTTACCCTAAATGATTTACACTGGAATCTATGGAGAAAGTAAAGAAATTAAAGTAGCCCGTTCCATATTTGATATTGACGCTGAAATTTGTGATACTGCCTTTTTTAATAAGTAATACAGATGGAAGTAACTAACATGAAGTCCTTATTTCTGATGACCCATATATTAAAGTCAATCACCTGACCATATGACACTCTCGTTTATAAACTATACAACCTTTTTTTCAAAACATCTTATTACACACCGACCAGAAGCCGACAATTATATTTCATAGGCCTAAAGTAGCAGTTACCGGTTTTATTGGGGGAGGTGTGGGGGAGACTTTTTGAAAGGCGACCGAAAACAGATTCTTTAAAAAAATACACACACATATTAAACTTTCATTTGTAAGTTGTTTTTTTTTTTTTTTTTTTTTTTTTTTTTTTTTTTTTTGTTTTTCTTGGTGTTTTTTTTTTTTTTTTTTTGCTTTTGTTCTTTTTTTTTTCTTTTTTTCTTTGCAATCAATAAATGATACTTTTTATATTTCATAAAAACTAGAAGTGGAACATGGGTTCGCGGAAACAGGCGTTTTTTCCAATATATGGCATTTGCCGCCTGATGGCAAAAGTAAACGGTTCGGTGGCAGGAATCTTATAACGCACAGTGCTTCGCACACAGTCCTCTCCTATCTGTTCAAAATAACAAAATCACCTGTCAACCAAGTGCTTTTTATAACTCTTTACTGAACAGGGCCAAGATTGTTTTGACGTTTGTACGGACAACTAAAGTTTCGCGTTAAGCGGCTACAGGACACTCATGAGATATTTGATAAAACTTGCTTTGAAAAGAAATTTATTGCTAAAACGTTCAACAATTTTTATACAATTGTTGTAGATCTATGTAAACTTGTTGAAAATCCTCCCCAAAGTTAAAATAAGTTTGGTAACATTTTTGTGAACAGATTTAATGCAAACAAAAGTGTTTTTGCTAACATTTTTTCTGTTTACTCATTTCTTCAAGTAAAATTCTGGGATATTTAACTTCACTCAGTTAAAAAAGACACTGGATTTTAATTAACTGGACTTTTGTACAAGTTGTTGTCCATGATGATCTCGAGTCTTCTAGAGTTGTTCCCCTTATATAAAAAACAATTACTACTACCAACCGATTTGATTCTAAAACCGTGGAAAAGGGTAGCTAATGACCAAATTAAAGCTTCTTTAAGGATAAAATCTTGTATAAATTCTAATCCAGTCATAAAAGAGGATACTGCATTGATACCTGTTATTAAACGGACTTTGTCAGATGTGACGGGTAACAATGTAGGTATGTTTATGTTAGACTTACAGACAGTACTTGATATTGTTAATTATTCCATCTTCTTGATGAAGCATCAAGCTTTCAGAATATGACATAAAGTGCGTTTCTCCATGTTTATCTTTCAGAAAAGTTTTATTTTCTTCAAAAGTTGATGTTTATCTTGCCATACACACAGACGCAGTAAATCTAAAGTATTCAATTTACATTCGCCAAATCAATTTAATTTCTTATACAAGAAATTTATTTCATTCAGTCAATGGATTATTTGGTAAAAATAATATCAAAGACTTTCGACCTAGTCTCGTTATGTGACGCAGTCTACGGCTTCTGAAAATGAAAATTGCAACACAAGACTGGTAGAAAATAAGTCGGAAAGTCCAGCATGTGAATAATTTCTTTTTTCTCATTCTGTTTGAAAGGTTAAACATGAAAGGTGGGAAGCCTACACAAGGGGGCTACTCATTAAGCGTTCCTGTGAAATATTGTTGAAAATAGCAAAGAGGCTTCGGAAATGACATTTAAAGCAAACAGTTAGAAAACGACAGGTATAGGTTCACACTATGTGCTCAGTGTGTGAGCGAAAAATTGATGCAGAGTTTGTTAAATGGTATACTGAAAAACACAGACAATTGCAATTTCGGGAGCATTTTATGATCTGGTAAATATAACAATAATATTTCGAATATGTTCATAAAATTGTAAATATTAATCATATTTGCACCTAATAAGTATACATCGCATTGTAAGAACAAAAATAGGTCTGGAAAACAAACAAACAGCTATAATAATAGTTACTAACTAGGAAACATTGTAGTAAAGCATATGTGACAGGGCAAACTATCTCACGTTAACGTGAGCTAGTATATGAACTTGTTATTTTATCATATATGATAACGCATAATAAATTCACCAGACATGTTATTTTTCATTCCATAACTACCAAATGCGTAATTGCTCGAAGGGAAATAAACACTTATACATAGGGCGACTTTCCGTTACGAAGAGTCTTTTGTCGCTCTGTACATTATTTCAGGCACAGAAAAGCCTGACCTTCAAACAAGCCAGGTGGATGGCTCTCAATTCGAGCGAAGTTAGAACCCACAGATGGGATAGGTGAATTACCATAACCACTCGGGCCAGAAAGTCCCTAAATAATGCATAAATATATGAATCGACGTTCTCAGCGAGAACCCACAAATGCAGTTTAATCTATATGTAGTACACAAAATGTCTTACTTATCTTGGAGTTCTTGAAAACGCCCATCAGTTGGTTGCCAGGCCCTTATTCTGTCGCTTAAATGGGATACCTGCTCAAAGAGAATTCCTATAGTTTTTTTCCTTTCATAGATTTTTTTTTAATTCACATATATGATAGAAAAATGTGTGCTGAAAACAATGAACAAATAAAAACAATAGGTCACCAGGCTTGTTTTTGTGAAAAATTGCTTTGAACACACCCACTGTTGCTGAAACTGCCAGCGGTTTTTCAACATTTTCATAATTTTCTGCTTTTTTATAAATACCAACCAAAATATACATCCAGGCAGCACAATACGGTTGTTTTCTTATTACAGATTTTATCATATACTTACTTGATATCATAGTCATATTTGTAATACTCTGTCCTTACAATGATTGGTACAAATGAAAAAAAAGATATTGTTTCATATTTACTTTTGTGAACTTTTTTCAATGAAAAATACCCATAGTGAAGAATATATTTTTAAATTTTGAAAAAACTCTTTCATAGAATTTTTTCCTTTTTTTCTTGTGTATAGATAATTGTATTGTGAGCATAAAAATGGCTAAAAATGTATGGGTCACCAGGCTAAATTTTATGTTAAGACCGCTAGAATACAACACCTCTTCGGGCGGAAATGGCGCGAACCTGCCCAAATTGGTTACATGTATGTCTGCTAAAAGTTTAAAAAAAGTTTTAAAAATTCTTAATTCTTTCTATAATTGCATACTAAATAATCTGAAAGGTGATATTGTCTTATCAGTACTAAGTCAATTATCTTACATTATATGAACAACACTGTTTTTATACTAAAATGCGATTAAAAACACCACAAAAATAGCAAGATACCTGTCAGGCATGATACTTGTCAATACAACATAAACAGTATCAACATTTGATTACTGATATAACTTATAAAAAATGTTATTTCATTAAAGATTCCTCATATTTAAGATTGTCTGTAACATGTTTCAACAAATGTTGACTTCACTTCAGTTTTCTATAGAAAGTGTCGGCTGCGCAGAAAGATGCGCATAAAAAACTATAGGAATTCCCTTTAAGCCGGTGCTAGATGGCGTGAGAAGTGTTGTACATTCCATTACCTCTCATGAACAGAGTCAATCATACCGAGTCTGCTATCATTCTTCTTGGTTGCATTCTTTGCTTCCAAAGGATCCCTTTACAGATTTTATTAACTATCACAACAGCAATCTTTAAGTGCGGTGTGGCGGCTGTAAAAAGTCTCCCTGTACTTGGATTCAGTGTTGTTATATTTTCTGGTCCTTTGGGATCATGGAGTCCATTCAACATATGTGTAATAGAGTTCCGCTTAAGCCGGTGCTGGGGGCGTGAGAGGTGTTGCACATTTCATTACCTCTCATGAACAGACTCAATCAAACCGAGTCTGCTATTATTCTTCTTGGTTGCTTCCAAAGGATCTTTTTACGGATTTTATTTTTTTAACATGATACCAGTTTTCTGCTGTATGCAAAAAGATCACATTTTTGATTAACGAAAATAAAATCTATAGGAACTATTTCGAAAGCATAGCGCGCAACCAAGCATAATGAAAGTGTACTTTGAACGTTTATTTTATAGAAAAGAGCGCTATAAAACTCTGGTAAATAATAATAATAATAATTAGGTATGTCCGTGAAGTTACAATGAAACGTGTATCAATCCTCACGCCCTCTAGTACCGGTTTAAGCGGGGTTCTTTCATAGTAAAACTGAATGGATCCCTTGATCCCAAAGGACAAATTAAGATAACAAGATTAAAGTGTTCTGGAGACGTTTTACAGCCATCAAGCGACACTTAAAGCTTAAAGACTGCTATCTATAGATTCTTTGCAACAAACGCAGCCAAGCAAAATAATAGCGGAGTTGGTTTGTTTTGAGCCTGTACATGAAAGGTTATGGAATACGCAACAGCCTTCACATCCGCTTTATCATCCCATGTTTTCAGAATAGGGCGGCTTATGACAGGTTGCAGTATTGAAACAATTAAGCGCAATAGGCGTCCGGATACTTATCGTGTTTATCCTAAGCCGGAGTCCTTTTAAACATTGTCACGTTTGACATAATTGTATATGTTCCGAGTTATATTTGTGTACATTAATTTGCTTTACCTTTGTAATGCTGTCATAATTCATAATTATAGTAAAATAGTTTGAGTCGTTCTAGGCACTTTAAAGGTTTGGTGCAAGCATTTGCTATTGCAAAGGCGATGGCTTGGTGCCCAACAAGAACCAGACCGAGGAAATATAATTATAAGTATCAGATTATGTTTGTAAATTTGTTTGAATAAATGTTAGGTTTATATTATGAAAAGGCGGATAGAAATGTCGAACAACGGTGTCGAGATACGAGTTATATGACCCAGGGAAGTGCCTATGCTTCTTATACTTTGAGTAATGAAATGGGTCCAAGCGCTAAGGTGACTGTCTTACGCTAGCTGACGAACTAGGTGGAATGTCCTTTATTAAAACGTAGAGCTGGTGGGACCTATATATCTTCCACTTTTTACGACTCGTGTACCAATGATTCGTAAATTGGTAAATTGATTTGATTTTTGAATATTGAATATTGGAGCGTTGAATGCTTTATGTTAGGAAGCCGGCTTACGGAAGGTCGGTGGTTCTACCCAAGTACCCACCCGTGATGAAATTATGCACGATGGGGCATCCGTGGTCTTTCTTCCACCACCAAAGCTAGAAGGTCGTAATATGGCCTAAAATTGTGTGGGTGTGACGTAAAACCCAAAAAAAAAAAAAAAACAAAAAAGTCGTTGTTTTTACAATGCATATAGAACCGCATGTCGGCATTTAGCCTATTACATTTTAATCTATAAGAATTACATGTACATTGCCTGATGTTACTTAGTGTGTGCTCAGCAAGTTGTTTGACTATCCAAGTAAGACATAAACTTAGAAGAGGCCTCGACATCTCCCAAGGACATGCGGTATCATGTTTATTCATGCAACAAGGTGTTACATATATTTTGCCCTTATTTAAACCTACCTCAGTTTGCATTTTATGCCCTAGAAAAGGTATTGTGATCACGATTCAAAGGTGTTCCAAATGCCTTGGGGCCTTTCGAAACATAGCTTTGGGCAACAAAATTTACTTTTAGTCGGAAATGTCACTTACTAGAAAGAACTAGAAATGTCATTCTACACATAACTTAATACAGCTTCAATATGTACAAACGTGTGTTTAAAATTCGCCTTCAAGTTACTTTCTGCATACAATACTACATGTACATGCCAGCCCTTCGACTCAACTAGCCCTTTAGCCTTATGCTTTTGTTTGAGCAGAAGGGTCGGTGACAGGTGACAGAACAATTTCAAATGTTCAATAATGAGTTTTGATCATAATGTTCAACTGTATGATGCCAATACTATCATAGATGTAACCTGAAAACGTAAAACAACAAACGTTAGATATAAGCGAGTAACACTGAAACATCATTTTACAAAAAGAAGTGTGTGTTAGCACGTTCGTGAATTTAAACTCGTAATAATTCTTTAAGTACCAGAATATCAATACAGTATTTCAGTACAACAAGAAATATAATAACAAAAATGTAACTTTACTTAAACTGTCATTTAAAGACTTTCTTTCTTGTTTCTTGATTATAAATACAGTGTTCCACAATGAAATCCATTTGCATCTCAGACAAAAATCTATCATATTTTGTTATGTTCCTTTATCATGATTTCATTCTGACTTAGTTCTGTAGAATAAAAGTCAGGTTTAATACTTGATTGATGCTGGTACGTCATTGACCGCTATTGACATAATAATGCATTAAATGATAAAGTATCAACACAGTATTTCAGGTACAACAAGAAATACTATATCAAAAGACTGTCGTTTTACTCTGCGACTTACAGTATTGTCAATTACAGCGTTACATACGATATCGAGTTTTTTCTTTTTTCCTTTTTTTCTTTTTTCTTTACCAATCCTACTTTCTTGATTCTAGATTATACAGTTATCCACGGTGAAATCTATTTGCATGTCTAGATTAAACAGTTATCCACGGTGAAGTCCATTTGCATGTCTAGCTTATACAGTTATCCACGGTGAAGTCCATTTGCATGTCTAGATTATACACTTATCCACGGTGAAGTCCTTTTGCATGTCTAGATTATACAGTTATCCACGGTGAAGTCCATTTGCATGTCTAGATTACACAGTTATCCACGGTGAAGTCCATTTGCATGTCTAGATTATACAGTTATCCACGGTGAAGTCCATTTGCATGTCTAGATTACACAGTTATCCACGGTGAAATCCATTTGCATGTCTAGATTACACAGTTATCCACGGTGAAATCCATTTGCATGTCTAGATTACACAGTTATCCACGGTGAAATCCATTTGCATGTCAGATGAAAATCTGTCATATTTTGTTATTTTCTTTTATTATAACTTTTCATTCTGACTTAGTTCTCTGTAATAAAAGTGATTTTCAATACTTGTTAACAAAAATGGTTATGTTATGTGCGTCGCCAATTATGGTACCACCGCAGCATATTAACCTAACTTTCACTGGACAAAATGAGATTTTCTTCAAGGATGACCTTAACAATGAAGAGTTCCATTCATCAAAAGTTTTAAATTGTAAATAAATATTTCAAATAGCTGCTGTAATTTCAAGATATTATACAATTTTTTCTGTCGATCCGGTTGTTCTAGAAACGGTTACTTTTCTCAATCATTGATTGGAATATATTATAAAGTGATGGCTATTTCAACCGACAAGTTATGTTATCTTGAAAGCATTCAAAATTTTTTAAACTGGTGGAAAACTTTTCGTATCGAGAATCACAAAGTTATTTTGATATGTTCATTTTAAAGCAGCAGAGAATTTGGGTCACCTCATTTCAAATACAGAAGCTAAAATTAATGTCCTTACCCTAAATGATTTACACTGGAATCTATGGAGAAAGTAAAGAAATTAAAGTAGCCCGTTCCATATTTGATATTGACGCTGAAATTTGTGATACTGCCTATTTTAATAAGTAATACAGATGGAAGTAACTAACATGAAGTCCTTATTTCTGATGACCCATATATTAAAGTCAATCACCTGACCATATGACACTTTCGTTTATAAACTATACAACCTTTTTTTCAAAACATCTTATTACTCAGTTACCAGACGCCGACAATTATATTTCATAGGCCTAAAGTAGCAGTTACCGGTTTTATTGGGGGAGGTGTTGGGGAGACTTTTTGAAAGACGACCGAAAACAGATTCTTTAAAAAAAAACACACACACACATATTAAACTTTCATTTGTAAGTTTTTTTTTGTTGTTTTTTTCTTGGTGTTTTTTTTGCTTTTGTTCTTTTTTTTTCTTTTTTCTTTGCAATCAATAAACGATACTTTTTATATTTCATACAAAACTAAAAGTGGAACATGGGTTCGCGGAATCAGGCGTCATTTTTTCCAATATATGGCATTTGCCGCCTGATGGCAAAAGTAAACGGTTCGGTGTCAAGAATCATATAACGCACAGTGCTTCGCACACAGTCCTCTCCTATCTGTTCAAAATAACAAAATCACCTGTCAATCAAGTGCTTTTTATAACTCTTTACTGAACTGGGCCAAGGTTGTTTTGACATTTGCACGGACAACTGAAGTTTCGCGTTAAGCGGTTACAGGACACTCATGAGATATTTGATAAAACTTGCTTTGAAAAGAAATTAATTGCTAAAACGTTCAACAATTTTTATACAATTGTTGTAGATCTATGTAAACTTGTTGAAAATCCTCCCCAAAGTTAAAATAAGTTTGGTAACATTTTTGTGAACAGATTTAATGCAAACAAAAGTGTTTTTCCTAACAGTTTTTCTTTTTACTCATTTCTTCAAGTAAATTCTGGGATATTTAACTTCACTCAGTTAAAAAAGACACAGATTTTTACTTAACTGGACTTTTGTACAAGTTGTTGTCCATGATGATCTCGAGTCTTCTAGAGTTGTTCCCCTTTATAAAAAACAATTACTACTACCGACCGATTTGATTCTAAAATCGCAGGAAAAGGTAGCTAATGACCAAATTAAAGCTTCTTTAAGGATAAAAAATTGTATAAATTCTAATCCAGTCATAAAAGAGGATACTGCATTGATACCTGTCTGATTAAACGGATGTAGGTATGTTTATGTTAGACTTACAGACAGTACTTGATAGTGTTGATTATTCCATCTTCTTGATGAAGCATCAAGCTTTCAGAATATGACATAAAGTGCGTTTCTCCATGTTTATCTTTCAGAAAAGTTTTATTTTCTTCAAAAGTTGATGTTTATCTTGCCATACACACAGACGCATTACATCTAAAGTATTCAATTTACATTCGCCAAATCAAATTTATTTCATTCAGTCAATAGATTATTTGGTAAAAGTAATATCAAAGACTTTCAACCTAGTCTCGTTGCGTGACGTAATCTACGGCTTGTGAAAATAAGAATTGCAACACAAGACTGGTAGAAAATAAGTCGGAAAGTCCAGCATGTGAATAATTTCTTTTTTTTTTCTCATTCTGTTTGAAAGGTTAAACATGAAAGGTGGGAAGCCTACACAAGGGGGCTACTCAATAAACGTTCGTTGAAAATATCAAAGTGGCTTAGGAAATGACATTTAAAGCAAACAGTTAGAAAACGACAGGTATAGGTTCACACTATGTGCTCAGTGTGTGAGAGAAAAATTGATGCAGAGTTTGTTAAATGGTATACTAAAAAACACAGACAATTGCAATTTCGGGAGCATTTTATGATCTGGTAAATATAACAATAATATTTCGAATATGTTCATAAAATTGTAAATATTAATCATATTTGCACCTAATAAGTATACATCGCATTTTAAGAACAAAAATAGGCCTGGAAAACAAACAAACAGCTATAATAATAGTAACTAACTAGGAAACATTGTAGTAAAGCATATGTGACAGGGCAAACTATCTCACGTTAACGTGAGCTAGTATATGAACTTGTTATTTTATCATATATGATAACGCATAATAAATTCACCAGACATGTTATTTTTCATTCCATAACTAACAAATGCGTAATTGCTCGAAGGGAAATAAACACTTATACATAGGGCGACTTTCCGTTACGAAGAGTCTTTTGTCGCTCTGTACATTATTTCAGGCACAGAAAAGCCTGACCTTCAAACAAGCCAGGTGGATGGCTCTCAATTCGAGCGAAGTTAGAACCCACAGATGGGATAGGTGAATTTCCATAACCACTCGGCCCAGAAAGTCCCTAAATAATGCATAAATATATGAATCGACGTTCTCAGCGAGAACCCACAAATGCAGTTTATTCTATATGTAGTACACAAAATGTCTTACTTATCTTGGAGTTCTTGAAAACGCCCATCAGTTGGTTGCCAGGCCCTTATTCTGTCGCTTAAATGGGATACCTGCTCAAAGAGAATTCCTTTAGTTTTTTTCCTTTCATAGAATTTTTTTAAATTCACATATATGATAGAAAAATGTGTGCTGAAAACAATGAACAAATAAAAACAATAGGTCACCAGGCTTGTTTTTGTTGAAAATTGCTTTGAACACACCCACTGTTGCTGAAACTGCCAGCGGTTTTTCAACATTTTCATAATTTTCTGCTTTTTTATAAATACCAACCAAAATATGCATCCAGGCAGCACAATACGGTTGTTTTCTTATTACAGATTTTATCATATACTTACTTGATATCATAGTCATATTTGTAATACTCTGTCCTTACAATGATTGGTACAAATGAAAAAAAAAATATTGTTTCATATTTACTTTTGTGAACTTTTTTCAATGAAAAATACCCATAGTGAAGAATATATTTTTAAATTTTGAAAAAACTCTTTCATAGAATTTTTTCCTTTTTTTCTTGTGTATAGATAATTGTATTGTGAGCATAAAAATGGCTAAAAATGTATGGGTCACCAGGCTAAATTTTATGTTAAGACCGCTAGAATACAACACCTCTTCGGGCGGAAATGGCGCGAACCTGCCCAAATTGGTTACATGTATGTCTGCTAAAAGTTTAAAAAAAGTTTTAAAACTTCTTAATTCTTTCTATAATTGCATACTAAATAATCTGAAAGGTGATATTGTCTTATCAGTACTAAGTCAATTATCTTACATTATATGAACAACACTGTTTTTATACTAAAAAAAAACCACAAAAATAGCAAGATACCTGTCAGGCATGATACTTGTCAATACAACATAAACCAGTATCAACATTTGATTACTGATATAACTTATCAAAAATGTTATTTCATTAAAGATTCCTCATATTTAAGATTGTCTGTAACATGTTTCAACAAATGTTGACCTCACTTCAGTTTTCTATAGAAAGTGTCGGCTGCGCAGAAAGATGCGCATAAAAAACTATAGGAATTCCCTTTAAGCCGGTGCTAGATGGCGTGAGAAGTGTTGTACATTCCATTACCTCTCATGAACAGAGTCAATCAAACCGAGCCTGCTATCATTCTTCTTGGTTGCATTCTTTGCTTCCAAAGGATCCCTTTACAGATTTTATTAACTATCACAACAGCAATCTTTAAGTGCGGTGTGGCGGCTGTAAAAAGTCTCCCTGTACTTGGATTCAGTGTTGTTATATTTTCTGGTCCTTTGGGATCATGGAGTCCATTCAACATATGTGTAATAGAGTTCCGCTTAAGCCGGTGCTGGGGGCGTGAGAGGTGTTGCACATTTCATTACCTCTCATGAACAGACTCAATCAAACCGAGTCTGCTATTATTCTTCTTGGTTGCTTCCAAAGGATCTTTTTACGGATTTTATTTTTTTAACATGATACCAGTTTTCTGCTGTATGCAAAAAGATCACAGTTTGATTAACGGAAATAAAATCTATAGGAACTATTTCGAAAGCATAGCGCGCAACCAAGCATAATGAAAGTGTACTTTGAACGTTTATTTTATAGAAAAGAGCGCTATAAAATCTGGTAAATAATAATAATAATAATTAGGTATGTCCGTGAAGTTACAATGAAACGTGTATCAATCCTCACGCCCTCTAGTACCGGTTTAAGCGGGGTTCTTTCATAGTAAAACTGAATGGATCCCTTGATCCCAAAGGACAAGTAAAGATAACAAAATTAAAGTGTTCTGGAGACGTTTTACAGCCATCAAGCGACACTTAAAGCTTAAAGACTGCTATCTATAGATTCTTTGCAAGAACGCAGCCAAGCAAAATAATAGCGGAGTTGGTTTGTTTGAGCCTGTACATGAAAGGTTATGGAATACGCAACAGCCTTCACATCCGCTTTATCATCCCATGTTTTCAGAATAGGGCGGCTATGACAGGTTGCAGTATTGAAACAATTAAGCGCAATAGGCGTCCGGATACTTATCGTGTTTATCCTAAGCCGGAGTCCTTTTAAACATTGTCACGTTTGACATAATTGTATATGTTCCGAGTTATATTTGTGTACATTAATTTGCTTTACCTTTGTAATGCTGTCATAATTCATAATTATAGTAAATAGTTTGAGTCGTTCTAGGCACTTTAAAGGTTTGGTGCAAGCATTTGCTATTGCAAGGCGATGGCTTGGTGCCCAACAAGAACCAGACCGAGGAAATATAATTATAAGTATCAGATTATGTTTGTAAATTTGTTTGAATAAATGTTAGGTTTATATTATGATAAGGCGGATAGAATGTCGAACAACGGTGTCGAGATACGAGTTATATGACCCAGGGAAGTGCCTATGCTTCTTATACTTTGAGTAATGAAATGGGTCCAAGCGCTAAGGTGACTGTCTTACGCTAGCTGACGAACTAGGTGGAATGTCCTTTATTAAAACGTAGAGCTGGTGGGACCTATATATCTTCCACTTTTTACGACTCGTGTACCAATGATTCGTAAATTGGCAAATTGATTTGATTTTTGAATATTGAATATTGGAGCGTTGAATGCTTTATGTTAGGAAGCCGGCTTACGGAAGGTCGGTGGTTCTACCCAAGTACCCACCCGTGATGAAATTATGCACGATGGGGCATCCGTGGTCTTTCTCCACCACCAAAGCTAGAAGGTCGTAATATGACCTAAAATTGTGTCGGTGTGACGTTAAACCCAAAAAAAAACAAAACAAAAAAGTCGTTGTTTTACAATGCATTTAGAACCGCATGTCGGCATTTAGCCTATTACATTTTAATCTATAAGAATTACATGTACATTGCCTGATGTTACTTAGTGTGTGCTCAGCAAGTTGTTTGACTATCCAAGTAAGACATAAACTTAGAAGAGGCCTCGAATCTCCCAAGGACATGCGGTATCATGTTTATTCATGCAACAAGTGTTACATATATTTTGCCCTTATTTAAACCTACCTCAGTTTGCATTTTATGCCCTAGAAAAGGTATTGTGATCACGATTCAAAGGTGTTCCAAATGCCTTGGGGCCTTTCGAAACATAGCTTTGGGCAACAAAATTTACTTTTAGTCGGAAATGTCACTTACTAGAAAGAACTAGAAATGTCATTCTACACATAACTTAATACAGCTTTAATATGTACAAACGTGTGTTTAAAATTCGCCTTCAAGTACTTTCTGCATACAATACTACATGTACATGCCAGCCCTTCGACTCAACTAGCCCTTTAGCCTTATGCGTTTTGTTTGAGCAGAAGGGTCGGTGACAGGTGACAGAACAATTTCAAATGTTCAATAATGAGTTTTGATCATAATGTTCAACTGTATGATGCCAATACTATCATAGATGTAACCTGAAAACGTAAAACAACAAATGTTAGATATAAGCGAGTAACACTGAAACATCATTTTACAAAAAGAAGGTGTGTTAGCACGTTCGTGAATTTAAACTCGTAATAATTCTTTAAGTACCAGAATATCAATACAGTATTTCAGGTACAACAAGAAATATAATAACAAAAATGTAACTTTACTTAAACTGTCATTTAAAGACTTTCTTTCTTGTTTCTTGATTATAAATACAGTGTTCCACAATGAAATCCATTTGCATCTCAGACAAAAATCTATCATATTTCGTTATGTTCCTTTATCATGATTTCATTCTGACTTAGTTCTGTAGAATAAAAGTCAGGTTTAATACTTGATTGATGCTGGTACGTCATTGACCGCTATTGACATAATAATGCATTAAATGATAAAGTATCAACACAGTATTTCAGGTACAACAAGAAATACTATATCAAAAGACTGTCGTTTTACTCTGCGACTTACAGTATTGTCAATTACAGCGTTACATACGATATCGAGTTTTTCTTTTTCCTTTTTTCTCTTTTTTCTTTACCAATCCTACTTTCTTGATTCTAGATTATACAGTTATCCACGGTGAAATCCATTTGCATGTCTAGATTAAACAGTTATCCACGGTGAAGTCCATTTGCATGTCTAGATTATACAGTTATCCACGGTGAAGTCCATTTGCATGTCTAGATTATACACTTATCCACGGTGAAGTCCTTTTGCATGTCTAGATTATACAGTTATCCACGGTGAAGTCCATTTGCATGTCTAGATTACACAGTTATCCACGGTGAAGTCCATTTGCATGTCTAGATTATACAGTTATCCACGGTGAAGTCCATTTGCATGTCTAGATTACACAGTTATCCACGGTGAAATCCATTTGCATGTCTAGATTACACAGTTATCCACGGTGAAATCCATTTGCATGTCTAGATTACACAGTTATCCACGGTGAAATCCATTTGCATGTCAGATGAAAATCTGTCATATTTTGTTATTTTCTTTTATTATAACTTTTCATTCTGACTTAGTTCTCTGTAATAAAAGTGATTTTCAATACTTGTTAACAAAAATGGTTATGTTATGTGCGTCGCCAATTATGGTACCACCACAGCATATTAACCTAACTTTCAGTGGACAAAATGAGATTTTCTTCAAGGATGACCTTAACAATGAAGAGTTTCATTCATCAAAAGTTTTAAATTGTAAATAAATATTTCAAATAGCTGCTGTAATTTCAAGATATTATACAATTTTTTCTGTCGATCCGGTTGTTCTAGAAACGGTTACTTTTCTCAATCATTGATTGGAATATATTATAAAGTGATGGCTATTTCAACCGACAAGTTATGTTATCTTGAAAGCATTCAAAATTTTTTAAACTGGTGGAAAACTTTTTGTATCGAGAATCACAAAGTTATTTTGATATGTTCATTTTAAAGCAGCAGAGAATTTGGGTCACCTCATTTCAAATACAGAAGCTAAAATTAATGTCCTTACCCTAAATGATTTACACTGGAATCTATGGAGAAAGTAAAGAAATTAAAGTAGCCCGTTCCATATTTGATATTGACGCTGAAATTTGTGATACTGCCTATTTTAATAAGTAATACAGATGGAAGTAACTAACATGAAGTCCTTATTTCTGATGACCCATATATTAAAGTCAATCACCTGACCATATGACACTTTCGTTTATAAACTATACAACATTTTTTTCAAAACATCTTATTACTCAGTTACCAGACGCCGACAATTATATTTCATAGGCCTAAAGTAGCAGTTACCGGTTTTATTGGGGGAGGTGTTGGGGAGACTTTTTGAAAGACGACCGAAAACAGATTCTTTAAAAAAAACACACACACACATATTAAACTTTCATTTGTAAGTTTTTTTGTTGTTGTTTTTTTCTTGGTGTTTTTTTGCTTTTGTTCTTTTTTTTCTTTTTTCTTTGCAATCAATAAACGATACTTTTTATATTTCATACAAAACTAAAAGTGGAACATGGGTTCGCGGAATCAGGCGTCATTTTTTCCAATATATGGCATTTGCCGCCTGATGGCAAAAGTAAACGGTTCGGTGTCAAGAATCATATAACGCACAGTGCTTCGCACACAGTCCTCTCCTATCTGTTCAAAATAACAAAATCACCTGTCAATCAAGTGCTTTTTATAACTCTTTACTGAACTGGGCCAAGGTTGTTTTGACATTTGAACGGACAACTGAAGTTTCGCGTTAAGCGGTTACAGGACACTCATGAGATATTTGATAAAACTTACTTTGAAAAGAAATTAATTGCTAAAACGTTCAACAATTTTTATACAATTGTTGTAGATCTATGTAAACTTGTTGAAAATCCTCCCCAAAGTTAAAATAAGTTTGGTAACATTTTTGTGAACAGATTTAATGCAAACAAAAGTGTTTTTCCTAACAGTTTTTCTTTTTACTCATTTCTTCAAGTAAATTCTGGGATATTTAACTTCACTCAGTTAAAAAAGACACAGACTTTTACTTAACTGGACTTTTGTACAAGTTGTTGTCCATGATGATCTCGAGTCTTCTAGAGTTGTTCCCCTTTATAAAAAACAATTACTACTACCGACCGATTTGATTCTAAAATCGTAGGAAAAGGTAGCTAATGACCAAATTAAAGCTTCTTTAAGGACAAAAAATTGTATAAATTCTAATCCAGTCATAAAAGAGGATACTGCATTGATACCTGTCTGATTAAACGGATGTAGGTATGTTTATGTTAGACTTACAGACAGTACTTGATAGTGTTGATTATTCCATCTTCTTGATGAAGCATCAAGCTTTCAGAATATGACATAAAGTGCGTTTCTCCATGTTTATCTTTCAGAAAAGTTTTATTTTCTTCAAAAGTTGATGTTTATCTTGCCATACACACAGACGCATTACATCTAAAGTATTCAATTTACATTCGCCAAATCAAATTTATTTCATTCAGTCAATAGATTATTTGGTAAAAGTAATATCAAAGACTTTCAACCTAGTCTCGTTGCGTGACGTAATCTA
The DNA here is from genome assembly GCF_021730395.1 of Mercenaria mercenaria. Taxonomy (NCBI): domain Eukaryota; kingdom Metazoa; phylum Mollusca; class Bivalvia; order Venerida; family Veneridae; genus Mercenaria; species Mercenaria mercenaria. The sequence goes on from NC_069375.1 coordinate 22,073,105, forward strand.
CGGCTTGTGAAAATAAGAATTGCAACACAAGACTGGTAGAAAATAAGTCGGAAAGTCCAGCATGTGAATAATTTCTTTTTTTTTCTCATTCTGTTTGAAAGGTTAAACATGAAAGGTGGGAAGCCTACACAAGGGGGCTACTCAATAAACGTTCGTTGAAAATATCAAAGTGGCTTAGAAAATGACATTTAAAGCAAACAGTTAGAAAACGACAGGTATAGGTTTACACTATGTGCTCAGTGTGTGAGAGAAAAATTGATGCAGAGTTTGTTAAATGGTATACTAAAACACAGACAATTGCAATTTCGAGAGCATTTTATGATCTGGTAAATATAACAATAATATTTCGAATATGTTCATAAAATTGTAAATATTAATTATATTTGCACCTAATAAGTATATACATCACATTTTAAGAACAAAAATAGGCCTGGAAAACAAACAAACAGCTATAATAATAGTTACTAACTAGGAAACATTGTAGTAAAGCATATGTGACAGGGCAAACTATCTCACGTTAACGTGAGCTAGTATATGAACTTGTGATTTTATCATATATGATAAAGCATAATAAATTCACCAGACATGTTATTTTTCATTTCATAATTACCAAATGCGTAATTGCTCGAAGGGAAATAAACACTTATATATAGGGCGACTTTCCGTTACGAAGACTCTTTTGTCGCTCCGTACATTATTTCAGGCACAAAAAAGCCTGACCTTCCACAAGCCAGGTGGATGGTTCTCAATTCGAGCGAAGTTAGAACCAACAGATAGGATGGGTGAATTACCATAACCACTCGGCACAGGAAGTCCCTAAATAATGCATAAGTATATGAATCGACGTTCTCAGCGAGAACCCAGAAATCCAGTTTAAGGTATTAGATCACTAATAGAGAACCTCCTTTTTGGGGAGTATTCAATTCCTACAATAAACCTACTTTTACTGCAATTCTTAGGGGGCGTAGGTTCTAGCCCTACTGGGACCAAACTTTTTCCCCTTATTTTCCTTTATTCTAATAAGTTTTTACTTCTTTCAAAACTAATTATTGATTTCTTGTACAAAAATGGAAAAAGATGAATCTTATAAGCAATTTCTTGGTGTTCAATGTGAATTTGCTACTTACACAGAAGGGGTAGAGTTACACAGTTTTAAATATATTGAGTTACACGCGGTGAAAGTTCTCTATTTTGCTTTCACTCTTAGATTATATATTGTGGAAGAAATTTAGGTAGGTTTTACGTCTGCCCTAAGGTTATTTTTAAATGGAGTAAGCAAAATTCAAAACAGAAACACAGCATTCGACCTTATTTTTTCAATGTTGAAGTATGAATTCTGTCTCATTTAATCCGTTTACTTGAGGCAACATAGAAAAAAATGATATTGACATTTTTATTTTGTGTTTTATAATTGTTTACCAATAGTTTGATGTTTCTTAAAATTAATGGTCAAATGAGTTCTCTGCAAACGTTTTGGGTAGTGGCTATCACTTTGAAATGTGTCTCTATTTGAGCTTGAGGAGATACCATAAGTTATACAAAATTTATAAAAAAAAACGGCACGGTAAAGGTTGCTTAAAAATTGCAAAATAGTGCAAAACACGGTTACTTTTCAGAATATACCAAGCAAAGGCCATTTTGTAAACATTACTATTAGTGCTCTAATACCTTAATCTAAATGTAGTACACAAATACCTTACTTATCTTGGAGTTCTTGAAAACGCCCACCAGTTGCCAGGCCCTTATTCTGTCACTTAAATGGGATACCTGCTTCAGCTGGTGCTAGGTGGCGTGAGAAGTGTTGCACATTCGATTACCTCTCTTGAACAGAGTCAATCAAACCGAGTCTGCTATCATTCTTCTTGGTTGCATTCTTTGCATCCAAATGATCCTTTTACAGATTTTATTAACTATCACAACAGCAATCTTTAAGTGCGGTGTGGCGGCTGTAAAAAGTCTCCCTGTACTTGGATTCAGTGTTGTTATATTTTCTGGTCCTTTGGGATCATGGAGTCCATTCAACATATGTGTAATAGAGTTCCGCTTAAGCCGGTGCTGGGGGCGTGAGAGGTGTTGCACATTTCATTACCTCTCATGAACAGACTCAATCAAACCGAGTCTGCTATTATTCTTCTAGGTTGCTTCCAAAGGATCTTTTTACAGATTTTATTTTTTTAACATGATACCAGTTTTCTGATGTATGCAAAAAGATCACAGTTTGATTAACGGAAATAAAATCTATAGGAACATATTATTTTGAAAGCATACCACGCAACCAAGCATAATGAAAGTGTACTCGGTTTTAATTAGGTATGTCCGTGAAGTTACAATGAAACGTGTATCAATCCTCACGCCCTCTAGTACCGGTTTAAGCGGGGTTCCTTTATAGTAAAACTGAATGGATCCCCTGATCTCAAAGGACAAGTAAAGATAACAAGATAAAAGTCTTCTGGAGACGTTTTACAGCCGTCAAGCGACACTTAAAGCTTAAAGACTGCTATCTATAGATTCTTTGCAAGAACGCAGCCAAGCAAAATAATAGCGGAGTTGGTTTGTTTGAAAGGTTATGGAATACGCAACCACCTTCACATCCACTTTATCATCCCATGTTTTCAGAATAGGGCGGCTATGAAAGGTTGCAGTATTGAAACAATTAAGCGCAACAGGCGTCCGGATACTTATTGTGTTTATCCTAAGCCGGGGTCCTTTTAAACATTGTCACGTTTGACATAATTGTATATGTTCCGAGTTATATTTGTGTACATTAATTTGCTTTACCTTTGTAATGCTGTCATAATTATAGTAAATAGTTTGAGTCGTTCTAGGCACTTTAAAGGTTTGGTGCAAGCATTTGCTATTGAAAGGCGATGGCTTGGTGCCCAACAAGAACCAGACCGAGGAAATATAATTATAAGTATCAGATTATGTTTGTAAATTTGTTTGAATAAATGTTAGGTTTATATTATGTTAAGGCGGGTAGAATGTCGAACAACGGTGTCGAGATACGAGTTATATGACCCAGGGAAGTGCCTACGCTTCTTATACTTTGAGTAATGAAATGGGTCCAAGCGCTAAGGTGACTGTCTTACGCTAGCTAACGAACTAGGTGGAATGTCCTTTATTAAAACGTAGAGCTGGTGGGACCTATATATCTTCCACTTTTTCTATTTTAAATATAATTGTTTCCTCCTGCTACCTCGTTTAATCACTCAATCTTACGAATTAACAACGTGCAACTCAAGCTCCTATAGGCTGGAGGCACTATACTTGACTGGTCTTTTGTTGAAGTTCCCATAAAACAATGTCTAAATCAACATTATACGAGTTGGATATTGGGGCGTTGAATTCTTTCTGTTAGGAAGCCGGCTTACGGAAGGTCGGTGGTTCTACCCAAGTACCCACCCGTGATGAAATTATGCACGAAGGGGCATCCGGGGTCTTTCTCCACCATCAAAGCTAGAAGGTCGTTATATGACCTAAAATTGTGTCGGTGCGACGTTAAACCCAACAAAAACAAAAACAAAACAGTCGTTGTTTTACAATGCAGTTAGAACCGCATGTCGGCATTTTGCCTATTACATGTTAATCTATATGCCTCTTAAGAAGAATTATATATACATTGCCTGATTCTGTTACTTGGTGTGTGCTCAGCAAGTTGTTTGACTGTCTCAGTAAGACATAAACTTAATTCGGCAATTGCTCGTCCTCGAATCTCCCAAGGACATGTGGTATCGTGTCTATTCATGCAAAAAATGTTACATATATTTTGCTCTTATTTAAACCTACCTCAGTTTGCACTATATGTCTTTATCTTATGAGCCAGTTGCGATCGGAGGATTATGACTCGCCGCAGGCAAGTTGTTTGTCTTATTTATTTATTTACTTATCTATTTAATTTTTTTTATTTATTTATTCTTTTTGTAAAATATCTTTTTATTCATTTTGTGTCACGTTCAGATTGATTTTACGGCTTCCTTCGGGTATGTTTGGAATGAATCAAGGAGTTTAGTTTTAAGATTTTTTATCCTCTGCTGTTATCTTAATTTATTTGAGATAAAAATGCCAATACACTTCATGTCTTTGAGAGAGAAAAAACAAACGGTCGCATGTACAGGAAAATCTTGCGTTTTGTATTCTGAGGCCGATTATATATAACTGTAAAAGGGTTTAGGCGCTTCTTAAAATTGAAACTGACATTCATCGGAATGGTGTTCGAATACTAGCCGATATGAAAATATGCCACTGTCAGATTCGGGAGAAAAGCTCCTGACACCACAATTTGCATATTATTTTAATGAAATTACAGCCAACCTGTAGTAAAAGTGTTATTTCACGGAACTACATTCTCCAACTTTCGAAAAAAGTTCTATCAATAAAAATATAAGATAAAATATAAATTTTACTCACGTGTTTACAAGTAGAAACGGGCGATAGCTGCACCACGGAAATGTTGATAGCTCTTTTCCTTATCACCACAATTTGGTGGTGGCGCTAGCGGTTAGTAGCCGTGCAATAAGAGCTGGCAAAATGACATATAACGTACAAAACATTAACTGTATTTGAGTAGTCGCCATATTTCAACAGTAACAAAGATTGTACCCTATGATGTTTGTACTGCGTGGTGCTTACTTCGAGCAGTGGAATATGTATCATCTTTTTGATGCAAAGTCGTATTGTTTTGAAACGTGACAATAATTAGTTAAAACAACTATTAGAAATGAAAAAAAGAATCCCGCCCGCTTAATGAAAAATATACACACTTCTAAAAATAAATTACTAGTTTCCCTCGCTCGATTGTACGGTGCCCCTAAAGTGACATGTTACACAAATTTTTTCCAATTAGGTAATGTGAGACTTTTTTTATTTCGTTTAAATGAAATCATTTCGTTTAAACGAAATAACTTATTTCATTTAAACGAAATCATTTCGTTTCAACGAAATCATTTCGTATTTCGTTTAAACGAAATAATCATTTCGTTTAAACAAAATAACTTATTTCGTTTAAATGAAATGATTTCGTTTAAACGAAATGATTTAATGATTTCGTTTAAACGAAATAAGTTATTTCGTTTAAAAACGAAAAATAAGTATTTCGTTTAAACGAAATGATTTCGTTTAAACGAAATAACTTATTTCATTTAAAAGAAATAACTTATTTCGTTTAAACTAAATCATTTTGTTTAAACGAAATAAGTTATTTCGTTTAAACGAAATGATTATTTCGTTTAAACGAAATCATTTCGTTTCAACGAAATAACTATTTAGTTTAGACGAAATAATTTCGTTTAAACGAAATAAAAAATAGTCTCACATTACCTAATTGGAAAAAAAGTGTGTAACATGTCACTTTAGGGGCACCGTACGATTGTAACATCGTCGTTACTTATCTATTTATTTATTTATTTATCTATCTATATATATATATATTTGAAGTTTTCCTTTAAACTATACTCAATTTGCCGTGGTCTAAACTCCTTGTGCTCACTTGAGCGAAAGATTCATTTGATTTTTTTTTTAATTCTGTATTAAAGCATGTATCTATGACACTTCATAATCATCTTTTATACAACTAGTAAAGCATGGCAATTCACCTACATTACAGCAAGACACAGCTTCAAACTAAATTATGCAGGTGATAAATCAGTTTTGAGGCCCTCACAGAAAAAATGTTTCTTGCCGCCCTAAATATTTATAGTTATTAGTTTATTTCAGCCTCTTCCATTTACATGGTTACAATATAAAACATGATATATGGTCTGCGGGCCAGTTTCTGTAAGTCCTCTATTTTTTCGATTTCATAACCTAGAAATGAGACAAAGGTTCATTCTCTTTTCATTTCGGAACTATTTAAGACCGGATGTCGCTTTACCGTATGTCAACCAAAAATTTACTCATTTGAGTAAACATTGTTTATGAAAAATGCGGAATTCTCTCTCTTTGTATTATTGGCTACACGCGAATCTTTAGTAGATTATTTCAATACTGACTTTCAGATATTAGCGTTTTGCTTATGTAACTGTTCTTAATCAATTAAAGGCTCACTGTAACAATTTATTCCAAATTTTGACGATTTCTACCAAAATTTAAGTTAGTATACCCCACCCACCCGAGCTACATTTTATATAGCCACTTTTAATAACTCATAAATTACTCTATTTTTTAATAAGACATCATCAAATAATTGTGTTAAGATTTACAATCTTATTCATGAGAAAACATAATACTTTGCAATCGGTCTGGGTTATAGACAACGTGCATACAAGTGCAATACATATAAATCACATGCTGTTTCTCAATAAATCGAGCCTATTTATGTTTCATTCACAAAAGTTTGGGGTACCAATAGTTTCCTTTCATTTTAGGTGTCAAAGTAAGCTTACTTGTATAATTTTGACTTGAAGCTGATTAAGATACTTTAAAATGTAACATACGTAACTGTCGCCTCTCAAATTTTCCACCTTGAAGAATTAGCAACATTGAAAACACCCCAACAATTGCATTTGTATGCTTTTAATTTGAATAAACCATGTTCACTGAACATGCACACATGACCGTTATAATTTTACACTAAAACACAAGTAAATGGCCGTTCAAATTTGAACTACAAGAGACTACGTGTTTATAAAAAAATTCTTCATATCACATATTCTATCACATTTTACTATATCACATCTATCACTCATATCACATAGTTCAAATTTATTATCAAATGAGCATCACCGCGTGGCAGCCAATGCAAGGGGCCCAACAAGCAATGCAGACTCAGATCAGCCAGCACGCCCAAGTCACCAGGAACAGATCCACAACATTCTCTCACCCACCACACCGCAATTGTTGTAGCTGAGTCCATATTTATCAAATTGAAAATTAATTTATCCGCACACATTACAGTAAAAAGCAAGACATGTCTGTTAATCACAACACAATGATTGTGTCCTAAATTTTGTATAAAATATAGGTTATAAGACACTGTACCAGGTTAGACAGGTGCACTGAATGTGCGCTAGTAACAATAGCTGAAGAAGTCATTGATAGAGAACAGACTAGCAGACATCGCTAACTTAATATTAAAATAATGTAACTTTTTAAAAAAATAAACATACAATAGAGTAAAATATTTAAAGATAAATATTAAACTGCATTTATACTTTATAAAGTATTACTTCTTTGTTTAAGTATATTGTAACAAGTTTTTGCAACTATTCTAATCAAATTCGGACGGGTGAATAACAGTACGGGTTTTTCATTGTCATTTAGGCTCTCAAAGTTTAAAAATATAGAAATAACATTTTCTAATAGTATAAACAGTATACAGTGGACAGGATAGAATACTAGTAACATGTATCTCTGATTCTACAATATTACAACCAAATTGGCACAAGGGTTGGCTTTCTGGCAAACCTTCGTAGCGACCCGGTTCGAACACTGCCTCTGAATCTAGACAGTGCAGACCTATGAGTAAAAGGCATAAGCAACTTACAAAACGGTTCTACGTTACACTCCTTCCTAAACATCCATAGGTTCGCTTATTTTGACCAGTGCCATTGGCACTAGTTAATCTTGAAATATCAGTAGACCATTTTTCTAGATGAACATCTAACAAAACAGTAGACATAGTTTCAATTAAGTATTTTCTTGAGAAAGGTAATTGTATAAAACTATATAACCTAGACACACATTTTTTTCTTTTACAATAAAAGACCAGTTCTTACATCTAGAGTTACCTTTCTTACAATACCAGCTAAAGATCTTTCTGTTTTTACGTGTATTTCCATAACTCAAACAGCGATACCAATGATTACATACTGACGGCCACTGATCTATAAGGATTAGCTTCCAACCCATTTAACCGTAGACAGCCACAATTGGCGTATATTTCCCAGCGCCAAGGTAGAATCTCATGGCTCGGTGATGGACTGCATTTACACATGAAATGCCTTATTTCCCAAATTGAGGAGCCATACGTTATGATTGGGACAACAAGTGAATAAATACAGTTTTGTGTAAACATCATATGGTAAGCTTCCATTGTTTTTGAAGCGAGCAATGAGAAGACCCAGGGCACGTCCAGCACTTTGGGCAACAACTATTGCTGTTACATTGTAATCAAGGTGTTCTGTCAACATAATACCAAGGTACAAATACAGACTGACAATCTAATATTGACTCTCCACATACAAATAAATGAACAGGTCTTTGAATATCATGTATAGTATATATTCAGTCCATTATCGTGATTATTACTGTTTTTAAGCAAAATAATGTACATGTATTAACAATGAATTGTTATACCGGGCCTCAAAATTGTGAACTGGTTTACATAGTGAGAAAAGCATATTTAATTTGTTGGGATATCATTGAACAGGCTGGATAGATATCTTTAAATATCGTTTTGAAAATCATAGACGCTTGACAGTTGAAATTTTGGGAGTATTTTACGGCCTGGTTAATATGACAAAAACACTCAGAATATGAATAAATGTATAGCTAATTACATTTGCACATATTAAGTACATTTGTATAAATAAGATTTAAGGAAAGAGACAGGATAAACAAGACCTTCGTTATAATTGTCACTTCAAAAAAATAATGATCGATGCTTCACTACATTTCTTCAGCATACTCCTCCTTATTCTGGATGAGATAACCTTCACATCCACCAAGCATTTATGACCCCTGTACACTAGTTGATATTAAGTCCCTCTGGTTACTGCAAACTTTCAACAAACGGTATTGGAATGGTTGGCCCCTAATGAGAATGGATAACATGAAATTACAAAAGTCATCTTTCGCTAAAACAATGTTTTCAATGGACTGAAAGTGAGCTATTGTCACTCAAAGTTGAATAATATTGAGGCCAGTAGCGCCAATGACACTCATATTTGTGAAGAAATGGAATGAGCAATAAATATGCAATTATCTATTGAAATATTTGCGTGATGAAAAGACCTGCTATTCTTAAATATCTGAAGATTATGAACAATTCAAATATGAAAATAACCACACATGTGAAGCAGTCATACACCTACAGGCTTCATCTGTGAGAGTCAGTTTGCTTTTTTATGATACTGTCGAAAACGTTTATGCAGTTATTCATCTTATATAAGTAATCCTCATAACAAACGGTTTTTTTCTTAAGTTTATGAGTATGTTAGCTCTTGTTTGTAATTGAATTTGGAAGACTCGATATCATTGGTATCAGGAGGTAAGATTGTTTGTGTAAATCATGCTTTTAAATGTCTATCGAATCTGAATATCATCGTGTTTTCCGCTCGACTTATTCCAATAATCGTCCGTAAATATCTTTAGTCAATAGCTAGGCCTTTTTCCAACAAATTTGTAAGTTTTATTATGGAAAAATTAATCGTTCTTAATTAAACTTTTGTAATTTTTAAAAGAAACATATGAAATCAAATATCATACCAAATACACTTTCTGCAGGACTACAATTCTATATTTACATATAAAATTGTGTTGTTTTGTTTGTTTCTGTTCATATGCATTTTTGTCTTTGTCATTTTTCGATCTTAATTGTAATATGGTAGAGGTAAGTATTTTGCAGACTTGTGAACAAAACGGTAATATGATGTTCTGCATAAGATGACAAAAAACAACATAATTCTAATTAGATACCTTTCACTTCCAGGAACACGTTATACATCTTCAGGCCACACAGTGCCATACTCAACTTCATCATCACCAAAACATTATCATTATTACCATATTATAATCATCATTATTATTACTATTATTATTAAACTATCATCAGTATTATCATTAATCCAATCCAGCTTGGTAGTGAAATTTTTATCTGATTTATGTTTTTGTCTTTCAGGTAGCGCCATGACTTTGCTTAGAACCGCCGCTGTTGTCCTGATTGTAGGACTTGTCTACAAGTATTACAGTGCTGACAACACGAATAAACTGTCTACACTGAAAGAAATTCCTGATGATGAGTACGATTACGTCATTGTTGGTGCTGGCTCGGCAGGTTCCGTGATTGCGGCGAGACTTTCCGAAGATAAACAGTCTAAAGTGCTCCTTCTTGAAGCCGGCGGGCATTATGACCAAAGTGAAAATTTTCACATTCCCGGTATGTGGGCAGTATCTCAACAGACAAAGTACGACTGGCAGTTTTATACGGAACCACAAAGCCAATCTTCACAGGGTCTGAAAGAGAAACGAGGAGTCTGGTCGCGTGGGAAAGTTCTTGGAGGTAGTAGCATTTTAAACGCAATGCAATACACACGTGGGAGTCCTTTTGATTTTGATGAATGGGCAGCTGCTGGCTGTGAGGGATGGGGTTTTAAAGATGTTCTGCCGTACTTTCTGAAGGCAGAAGATATACAGATAGATGAGTTCGAAACATCTAAATATCATAGTAAAGGTGGCCCTTTGGCTGTCACACACGGGTACCTGTCACAGTTAACCCATGTGTATTTGAGGGCCGGACAAGAGCTGGGTTACAATATAACAGATTATAATGGAGAAGATCAAGAAGGATTTAGCATAGTACAAAAGAATATAAGGAAGGGTGTTCGTAGCAGCACTAGCTTAGAATATTTAGGAAGGGCGAATGGACGTGAAAACTTACATATTTCTATTAACAGCTTGGTAACCAAAGTAGAAATCGCAAATAAGCGTGCTGAGGGCGTTTTCTTTATAAAAGAAGGCAAGAAAAGGTACGTAAAAGCTAGAAAAGAAATCGTTATATCAGCAGGAGCCGTAAATTTTCCTCATTTGCTCATGTTGTCTGGAGTTGGGCAAGAGAAACATCTGGCCGAGATGGATATTCCGCTTGTTGCTAACCTACCAGTCGGCGAAAATCTACAAGATCATCAGATGGTGTTTATGTACAGCAATATAAACAAACCATTCAGTACAACAGTAGATGTAGTTACAAGCTGGTGGACATGGCTCAAGTACAACCTTTTAGGTGAAGGACCTTTGTCATACGCTGGGCTTGACGGATCTGCATTTTTACATCTTGACAAGAAGAAAAAGGGGAAAATGTACCCGGACATTCAGATAGTTTTCTTTTCCTTTCTTTTCCGGGATAATATTTTTAACTTAAGGTGGGTCGATACCTTATTCATCAAATATGACATTCCTTCCGATTTTGATGAAACTTGGTCCAACTATAGCGCTATGGTTCCTTTTTTGTTTTTCAGTCGTCTTGGCAACAATAAATGATCAGTGATGACGTCACGAACGTCGCAACGTAGGGCGCATAAATGCCCAAAATCCGCCGTAATAGGTCTTCTAAAATATCTAATTAAGATTTAAAATAAGCGAAACTTCACAATATGATACTTTATCTAATTCACATATGGACTAGTGAGTTTTTAAGTGGTATCGCACCACATTACAACGGACATTTATAATTTTTTGAGCAACCCATTTCCTTCTGATATAAAATTTTGACAAAAAATCGGCAAATATACGCAAAAATGACATCTTTAAAAATCTACAGGCCCATTAAAAGTATGATTTTCAGCACAAGTGATCAATTTGCAAATGAAATGTCAAATAAAAAAAGGAACTTTACGTTTTCAGTTTTTCACAATATTGTGTTGAAGACAAACTGTCCTTCCGATTTTTGGACTTTTGGACGTAAAACGCGTATCGACGTAAAACGCGTATCGACGTTGCTTATTGTTTGCATCGTTGCGCTTTGGACGTTTGCATTATATCTTAGGTCCATTTCAACTGTATTCATGAGCCAACAACTTAGGGAAATTATTATGCATCATTGACGCACTACCAGCTATCTGGGTTTCACGCAAGAACATTTTCCTTCCTTTCTAACTACAAGTCGCTACTTAACTGACCGCGATACACGGAACCTAATTTTGACATCACCGATCTAAGAAATATGATCTTTCCTTTTATTTATGTTCATTTAATATTTCGTTTTTTTTTTGTCTCGTTCCCGCTGAATTTGCAGTCAGTGTCCTTAATCCCGCCCTTCATTCGCACGTGTATTCTGTCTGGCACGTTGCGCGTATGAGTATCTTAGTAATGGCTGTTTCGCATACGCACCAAAAACTGAACCGGGGAAAAAGAAATAGAATGTAGCTAAATGACATCGAAGCAGGCCGAAACGAAAACATGCGTAAATTGAGTTGTTTTTTTTTTCTTGCATGTAAATCACTTTTCCCTAATATTAGTCGAAATTTAACATGCCGCACGACTACTTAAAACAGGCGTACAGATTCATCGTGCAATTCCACACAAAATCATATGTTGATAAATCAATGCTTCCGATTTCATTATCCAATGACGACGGAATCGTCATCATCGATATATCATCGATATTAAGGACATATCTGCCTCAGGTATTTTGATATATTTGTGAAGCACTAGCCGATTCGGAAACCTTTTTTTCCACAACAAAATGTGTAAATCTCTAAGAAAACCAACAGTATAATATTTCCAGCAGTCATTCTCGTTTACAATTATGTGAAGTCACTAATGTTGCATACAATTATATTTACTACAGAGTTACGCAAATGTTTTCTCTTTAGTCTAATACGTGGCTTAACATGTATTTGAACTACATTTTTCAGTTAAATCGCTTATGCATCACTGCAAAGTTAAACTGTAAAAATCGCGAACATCGGTTTCTTTAAAATACCTGCATGTTTATCTGATTTGCAATATGAACTTATCTTCTGTTAGTTTCCAGTCATATTTTGCCCCCAGATTAATGTAAATAATAGACAGACCTATCATAAATAAGTGCATTTTTGCACTTAGAAGTATTAATGACAAAGCCAGCATCGTAAAAAGAATTTATTAAAAAAACCTACATTACGCTGAAGTAAAACAAAAATGTGACATGCGAAATATTTCACACCTTTTCCTAAATATAACCAGTCTTACATTATTTCCATTATAGGTTAAACAGTATGTAGACAAAAATCACAAGATACTTTCACGTTTAGCCATTTAAAGGCACTGGCCTCCAGATTTTCGCTTGAAGTTCAGTCAAGTTTTGACCATTAGAACACGATTTTTTGTTTCTAATCTGTCTTAAACTACCAAATCAAGAGAGTAGTTTTAAAACCTTAAGAATTATAGCAATAGTTTTTGATATCTATGTTATTTCTTTTTTGTTGTCGTAGGATCTAGAGGTCAATGCCTTTAAAAGAAGATTACTAAAACATGTACTGCGTGAAATCATTAAAAAAAGTTAAAGTTAAAGTTTCTTGTTTAACGTGGGTAGTCGACGAAAGTCCCCACTCGGAATGGATGGAACAACTTATTTCCAGCCGAGCCCACGGAAGGTGTCATATTTACCTCCCCAGCATCCAGTCTAGGCCGATACTGCTGGAAACAGTACCAATTTAAGCATATCACCCTGCACTGAACACTAGTCGGGATATCAGCCGCGACCGGGAATCGAACCCGGACCGCTGGCGTTGTAGTCCAACCTGCTAACCACTGCGCCACTGACTCTATTATTTGAAAAACGGATGCCTGAATTTCCATAAATCATGACTGTTCAAATAAATCACAAGTCTTGTCGGCGTCAGGGCATGAAGGCATGATACATATATGTTTACACAATATGATTCTTCCGATACATGTACCATATTTCAATAGAAACTGTGCTAGATCACTATATACATTTTCGTACACTGTTCGGAAGATGTAAACGTCAAGCTGGAAACGAAATTCGGCTTGAATATGCGTAAATATCGGGTCTTCTTGACAGATAGGGAAGCAGACGTTTCTTCTTTGTATTTTGGCGGGAAAACAGCATGTGCCTTCCATGATGTTCCTTCGGTAATGACCGAATGCTTATAGAAAATTACGTTTTAGTGTTATATTTCTGCGTCAACATTGTGTTGAAGCTTTTATGTTATTGTTAACAAAATGCTCTACAACCAAATAAAAATGCATGCTTCAGAGCTTGAATTTATATCGTGTCTGTTCGTCCGTCACAGGCTCTTAATATGATTTTTTTATTCGAGTATTTAATACTATATTCATGGTTTCAAAAATAAGAAAAGATGTTAACGTTTAAACACTAACAGGTATGTAATGACAATTGTTTCACTTGTTCTGGTAACTCATTTCTTGAAGTGCTGGGTTGGAAGCTGTAAACGAACATGTTTTACAGGTGAGCTTATAATAAATCAGATGGGTGGGGTTTAGACATTTTTCCATTCTAACGGCAAATTTTCAAAGCGGAATGAAGCAGTTTGGTGACTCTTAGACGTTTTTGAGATGTAGAAAGGGAAAACGGTAAATTCCACAGACTCTGTCCATGTTTCGATTTTGTACATTTAGTAATTGTAGGTGGTGGGAGTTAGTAGAAAATTCATAATTATAGGTAGTGGGGGTGGAGGAAAATCAAAAATCATGGGAAGTGGGGTTGGAGGAAAATAAAAAAGTATGGGTGGTGTTTTTTTTCCTTCTTTTTCTTTCCAAAATTGCCTTCCGACCCTCCCATACAATTAATTCTGGAACTGTCCTTATAACATTCACTTACTTTTTTATCAACTACGCACGATACGATATCAAAGTTTACAATTAATTTACCCTTAGTTATATTTGCTTATTATGTGGTCTCCTTGTAGAACGAAGAACAAACACGTGTATAGATATCAAATTGCTATGGCGCACTTTACGTACTTGGCATCTAACGTCAAAACGTTGAGTTGTACGTCCAAAAATCGGAAGGACAGTTTGTCTTCAACACAATATTGTGAAAAACTGAAAACGTAAAGTTCCTTTTTTTATTTGACATTTCATTTGCAAATTGATCACTTGTGCCGAAATTCAGACTTTTAATGGGCCTGTAGATTTTTAAAGATGTCATTTTCGCGTATATTTGCCGATTTTTTGTCAAAATTTTATATCAGAAGGAACGTGGTTTGCTTTATCAAATGATAAATGTCCGTTGTAATATGGTGCGATACCACTTACAAACACGCTAGTCCTAATATAAATTAAATAAAGTTTCAAAATGTACAGTTTCGCTGATTTGAAATCATAATTAGGCATTTTAGAGGACTCAAAACGGCAGTATTTCGACATTTTGGCGCCCTTCGTTGTGACGTTCTTGACGTCATCACTGATAAAGCATTGTTGCCAAGACGACGGAAAAATATTTTAGAACCATAGTGCTACAGTTGGACCAAGTTTCATCAAAATCGGAGGGAATGCCATATTTGACGAATAAGGTATCGACTCACCTTAAATGATGACTTGAAAGAACAGTTTTTTAGAAAAGAATGGGAACAAGCATGGATTTACGACAGATATTTGTTTGACACGTCCAAAAAGTACAGGCCGTATAACACTTAGAAGTAAAGACCCTTTTGATTATCCTAAAATCGATTCGGGTTATCTAACAGATAAAGCCGATGTTGAGACATTTATAGGCGGGATAAGAATTTGGGAAAAACTAACGGAAACGAAAGCTTTTCAGGATCTAGGTGTCGACGTCAACCAAATGCAAAAGGAATTCTGCTCTGCCTATAAATTTCGTTCGGATGAATATTGGGAATGTGTCGTCCGCCATGTTGCACTAACGGAATACCATCACTCGGGTACATGTAAAATGGGTGCGGTGAACAATCCTACAGCTGTTGTCGATCCTGAACTTAGAGTCAAAGGTATTAAAGGTCTAAGGGTAGCCGATGCATCTATATTTCCAAACGTTACCTCGGGAAATACAAACGCACCGACAATAATGGTAGCTGAGAAAGCGGCAGATA
This sequence comes from Mercenaria mercenaria, assembly GCF_021730395.1. Lineage (NCBI taxonomy): Eukaryota > Metazoa > Mollusca > Bivalvia > Venerida > Veneridae > Mercenaria > Mercenaria mercenaria. The sequence continues at coordinate 22,088,836 of NC_069375.1, forward strand.
TGATTCGTGGAAAAGACACTGTGAAGAAATTCAGACTTAAATAAGTGTATGAAATGTCACTATATTAGTCTTACAAGTACATGTTATTTTATTGTGAAAAAAGCACTGACTCTAGCTTCGTTCATTCTAGTGTAAATCAACCAAGACTATCTTGTCAATTATCATTTAAAGTTTGTTTCACACTCCGGCTGTCGTGCACATACTGTTTATATCTACATTTTCTGTTTTACTACCTAAATCGATTTAATTAAATGAAACATGCTCGTACACTTCATCCTGTTATTTATCTTGTTCACAATATTAACAAGGACATATATAGCCATGTATATGTTCCAATTAACAGTGTGTGTGACCAGCTTTGGCAAAGGTTCTCGTCTTTTGCAAAAATAAAGTCTATATGTACACTCAAACAGTTATAGTATACAACAGAAAAAATGTCTTTGAATAGAGAATTTTTTATGTAGGTTTGGCAGGGTGCTCAGTGTAGATGCTATGGTACATTTCAAAACTACGGTTACTTTATCTAAGTAATGTTTGTATTTTATTGTCATTAACTGTTAAGAGCTGCTTACTTTCGGGGCATGTGATTTCTTAATTATTTACATTCGCGCATTGGTGCTTCTTTTTTGTGTACTACACTTGACAGCAAGCCCAGTATATGCGATTAGCAGCAGTATCCAGCTTTATCATGTAGATAGTAGAACTATGGATCCATATATGGGAAAAACCAACATAGTGGGTTTGCGACCAGCATGGATCCAGACCAGCCTGCGCATCAGCGCTGTCTGGTCAGGATCCATGCTGTTCGCTAACGGTTTCTGTAATTGCTATAGGCTTTGAAAGCGAACAGCATGGATCCTGACCAGACCGCGCGGATGCGCAGGCTGGTCTGGACCCATGCTGGTCGCAAACCCACTATGTTGGTTTTCTCATGGCACGGCGCAATATTATATTATGCCTGTATATTATATCTCTAAGTCTCTTACAGTTTTCTTATAGAATTATCCTATACAATTCACATGAACCAGTATAAACTTACTTGTGGTTTTGCCTATTGTTGTATATTAATGAGACTAAATAAACAAGAAACTTCAAATATTAGTCATTCTATTTCGAAACAAAATAAACGGATCATCACGCATGCCAGCATAATTGCTTGTGTTAGATTTAAAACCGCTACCTGAAATACCAAACTTTCCAAACTGTTCTGTGATTAAGAAATAATCCTTTAATTTAAGATGCCTTTTGCCGCGTGTCAATTCGCGAACGAAGGATTTCCATAATTTTCCAATATTCGTAATTTTTCTTATCCAATGAAAATTCCGGCATAAAAAGTATTAAATTACACGCTTTACAGCATACCTTATTAAAGCTTGCAAGTCAATTTAAAGCAAAATGTTTTAAATGAAAACAATAAAAGAATCTGCAAATGCAAGCTCATTTTATAATTTACTCAATGTCAAAGGAATTATGGAAATCTTTAATAATCGAGCGCTCACCACGAGAACAACAAGTACAATAAATACTGATTTGTAAGGAAATTTCGCCTAAAAGGAGGAATTGATAAATGATTTTTCCGCCCGTCTCGACGAACCGCTATTACGATAGGATTTTTATTTAAAAACGAAAGACCAAAGCTTTCAAATCCCTTTGAGGCTTTTTACCTTGCTTTTTTGTGCGAGCAATTTCAAATGCATTGTCAAACTGAGAACCAGTTATTGCAAAACATAAACCCAAAGAGAAAAGCTGTCTGCTCGATGGTATATACCAGTATGTGTAATTCACTTTTTTTTTCAGTCTCAGTTATGTTGAACATTAACATTATAAACGGGCTCTGACTAACTTTTAGATAAATCTAACCTTGTACACCTTGTACAATATTGAAGAAATAGAAGTTCAGTTAATAAGGTTTTGTCCACCCCTTCTCTGCAATCATTGAACTCTCATTATCAGTGAGAATGAAAACCCTTTACTACTATAGTAATTCAAGTTTGATTTGTAAGTTAGTCTGATAGCTGTTTTACAAAAGAATTTTAGTTTAAAACTTTGACATTTTACTTACCACTTGATCTCCACAGATACCTAAAAACTCGTTCAGTTGTAATAGGCTGCAGACCGGCTAGTCCTGGCTTCCAAAACTCTAAATGCCGCTTTTATATATATATATATTTTTTTTTATAGTTGGGGCTTTAGAGTTTTGGACCAGGCCTACTATGAAACCATACCAAAATAAAAAGTTGTCCAACTTTTCGTCGCAAACGTAGTCAACTGAAATTTGAACGAAGACGTATGGATATCTTGATAAAGTAATCACTTCTACATCAGTTAACACCATTTATCAAATTCTGCAAGCAAATCTTACAATAAATCGCCGATTTTTACAAGTCACTGTTAGATCAGCATCATTTCAGCGGCCATTGTTGAATAGCTACAACGAGATTCTCGCATGACGTAACCGCGCGAGCCGCTAAAAAATATACATTTTAGAGCACCTTGTAAACAAAAGAAATGATTTATACATACAAGTTTTCTTAAGGATTTGTCTACGAAAGTAATAATTCAAATCAATTTCAATAAAAAATAACCATTTTCCCAAGTTTTTTTGCCACCGGGATGCTGATGCAAGTTCAAACGCGAAGCGGCACATGTAAGTGCTCTCTTAGCGGTTCGCGCGGGTGAAAGGTCAGTCTCGTATTTCAAAGGAGCAAGATGGCGGCGCAGAGTAAACGTTTCAGACCAGTTCGAAATTGTCAGGTAGTTCTGCCATCAATTATGGGTTTTAATGCGTAAAATTTGGCACAATGGTAGATTTTACTATATATTAACTGATCAGAAAGTGCTGCTGCTGATTTCTTTTAAAATGTACAAACGCGAGCGTGTCAGATTTCTGGCACGATTATTGGTATGATTTCCCTACGGAGTACACTTCAGCTCTCCCGTCCAAATCCAGTATATAAACCGAGAGCGCTGAAGATCTTAAGCTACAGACCGGCTTGCAATTCGAACTGCGAACTGCAAATTGTAGACCAACTTAACGCTTAGGATGCATTCTCACGTAGGGGTGACAAATGCTGTCACTGGGGTTATAAAAGCCAAGACAATGCCATTTAAGGTTTTATATGGCGAAAATAAATATTATTCATACCACTTATATGTGTCCTAGCATTTGCACACATTTTTACCTTATGTACATGAACAAACTTTTATTTTTTACAAGTTTTATGAAATTAAGGGGTAAGCAAAAATGCCTGTCAACGGAAAAAATTAAATACATTTGGTATCCGTTTAAGTACAAATCATGCCTTGCTAAAGTAAAATGCTGCTAAAATACATTGCCATTATGGCCATACATATTTTAAGCTAGTTAACATTTCACTGAAATAGATCATCCATTTTCAAAATTGATGAGATTATTGTTTCATCAAAAATATGCGAACGACAAGAAGAAGAAAAAGTTTCATCAAATTCCTCTCATTTACGAGTCCTATTTATATTTGTGTATTTTGAGAGTCATTTCAAAACATATGAGAGTGGAAATACTGTGTAACTTATTGTAATGTATCAATGTATTAAGTAAAATATTGTTATAGTTTCTTTCTATATGAGGTAAATCAAATAAAAACGAAACAAACTGCGTGCCTGCAAGTGTAATTTTTTAAATCTCATTTACGAGTCCTGTAATTAACACTGCAAAACAGCCAAGATATTTACTTCTAGTAGCGGATGTACCACCTATATCGTGCCTGGAATATCAAAGCTACCATAACTGAGGTGTTATGTCATACATATATCATGTGTCAAATGAAAAATACAATCATTTACGAGATGTCATTTACGAGCCATACGCCGACATTTCTTACCGTAGCTTAGGTTTTTTGTGCGTTTTTATGCATCTTTGGACTCATTCTCGACGTCAGCTGGAAATCATGTGAATAATGTTTGCACGCCGCCATATTTTTGAAAGATTTATGGACGGACAATACACTTTAATGTTATTGAAAACAAAGTTGAGAATAAACTGCACAGAATTAGTAAAACCTTGTTTAAGTACCGTCCCGTAAATGATTGAATGGACTCGAAAATGACAGAAATTCTTTACCTAGATACAATGAAGTCTAAAAAGGACAGATTAATTCATTTTGCTTTCAGACATGTAAACTCATTTGTGTTATAAGTATCAGCACATTTGATGCTTAAATACAAAGTAAAATGATGTTGATTCTTTCACTGACACATTCCAACAAAACAAAGTCGTTTTGCAATGATTTTAAAGCGAAGCGCGATCGTCTGCTTATCACTCACTTGAATTAATTATTATAAAATATCATAAAGCCTCCCTCGTCATTACTTTAAAAAATATGTTATAATGCATGCCTGTGTTATGGTTTGAATGAGATGGCTCTGCTGATAAAATGCGTCCTGTAAATGACCAATTTTTTCCAAGCCCGATTATGGGTAAGAACATAATTTAAAGACATCAAATACACGCTAATGATGAATATTCACCATTGATAAAGCATTATGATGGTTTTATGATAAATATATACTATGAATTATGTGTATTTTTAATATAAAAACTATACCTTATATGGATGTAAACCCTTCATGCGGTATGGAATTATTTTTGAACGAAACAATAAAAGTATTTTTAAACCGATTTTGGAAGGTAAAGTTATAGATAAGAATGACAAAATGCATGGAGAAATGCAGTAAAGTAGTGGGGCAGTTTAAATGGCCAGCAAAAGAAGAAAGAATCCGGGCGGCTAACAGCAATGTTTTCAAGGTGGTCGATGGGCAGAACGCAACAGGAAAATCACGCAATGTTTGCCGTGTGTGACGCGACATCCAAGTTTACGTAGTCATTTATGGGACATTGTAATAAGGGACAAAACCAGATTTGACTTAACTCAATAGGGTTGATATTTTGTTACGGATGTTAATGTTTTCCTGTTACAGTCACATATATATTTCCTTCTTTTGGTGTATGCTAGAATTACTAGTTTGTTGTTAATTTCTCGAGGTTCTTGAGCACAAAAACAGTTCTCAAAAATATTAATGTTGATGTTACAGACACTGGCTTATATTACTGGGGAATGGTAATGATCTTGATCATAGAATATATAAAGAATACAGTTTTTGCAAGCACTCGAGATCTATAAAGCATATTTATAATGTGTTTATATTATATTGTTACATATCAGTAACAACATCGGGTTTAATAAGTCATTTACGGGACAAGGTGTGACTTTTGATGTGAGATGAACACGCGAAATGATAACTTTACTCTGCCCAAAAAACTATGATATTTTGTACCATGTGTTTATTAAGTCAAATTGTCAAATATTTGTTTTGAAATTTGTTACACAGTGCAATTTTTAGTTAATATGACTAAGTTCATTTAGAACAAATACGTTACCTGAATTACGAATGTTAATATTATTTCCAAAATTGGCACTGAAGTCTGGATAAGTAGTGATTAAAATCTTTCTTTGAATATCTTATATGTTTTATGATACTTTGCCATATAATAGTTACGTCTGGCTTGATGTGTGCATCATGCAGATAACTATCATTAACGAGATGCCTCACATCATTTACAGGACGACTTGAATGCCTTACTTTTATGGATTTAAGCAATGCCGGTTCCTTTTTGTAACATGACTGGTTAAATTCTGAACGTTTTCCCAGTCAGGAAAGAGCAAAACAATTATATTTTCAATTTCTATGTCTAGACTGCTTAAGTTGACAAAAGAGTGTTTGATTCATTTGAATAAAAGTTATTTTTTGTTTTATTTTGAATTTACTAGTATATGAAGGCTATGCTATTTGCATGCATTTGAACAAAGAACTAAAAATACATTATTTTTATATCTCTCTGATTTGAACAAATGATCTAATTTATAAAATGTATACCAAAACCGAAAAACATACTATTTTAAAGCTGTAGGTGTGCAAAATTTACACACTTAAAACAATAGTTGCGAAGAGTAAGTCACAAAAATGATGAAAAGATATTCATAGTTGTTACAAATATGATGCCATATTTCAGAAAGTGGACTAGTTGGGCCACCATTTTTTAATTTTCTGGTTTACGGGAGCGCCGACCCTATTTTTTGACAAAACAAAATAAAAATAAAAGTCATTTTCAGTACTTTTATTTTCATTTTACCCGCCGACCGTCCATAATTGCTGCTGCCAAAAATAAAAGTTTAACTGTAAGGTAGAGGTTTTTGATCAAGATCAGTAGACGCAAGAAAAATGGCAGCCTGCATGAATGTAAATTGTGTGAAATAAAATAGGAAAAATATACAAGTTAACAGATAATAATCTTTGGAATAAGTTGGCGGAGATAACAAATATTGTAAACAAACTGGACCTGAGTAGAAATTACAGCACCTAAAGCTCAACATTAGGAATAATCACATACGAAAATGATCTTCACAGTATCAACGCTGTCCAGATGTTGAAAAATCTGGCGTATCACATGTACGAGATCTGTTGTCTGTATATTATAATTGGACAACGATCAAATTCATGTGGGACTGTCAGAAAAATACCACAATTGATAAAAAGGAAAGAAACCAAAGAAATGGCAAAATGGAAGAGCAAAAGTGAGTATCAACTTGCTAAACATGTATTTTTTTACTTTGAAGTCTTGAGGGTTAGAGAAGAAAAAATAACTAATACCACAATTTTCAGTAGTTCTGTTCAAAACAAAGTGCAATTTCAATGTAAAACGACACATGTCATACATATGCTTGACAGTGATACATGTGATAAAAAATTCAAACAAGTGAAAATAACTGGACAGTCAAATTTTTGGTTGTTAAATATTTGTGATGGGCAATCTAATCCGAGTAGAGATATTGCCAATACGAAAAGATTATCTCAATATTTCCTAAGATTGCGTCAAATTAGTTTGACTAAAGTTCTAGCCAGGTACTGACGTTACTCTAAAGATAATTATCAAACATGAAACTCCCAGCAATATTCTCGTGTTCACTTGAAGTATACCGATAAAATCTGTAAGAAGACCCTTTGAAAGTATGTTTGGGACAAACATTCAGACACTATATGCCACATGTGCCTTTGACACTGAGGAACACATAATGACATATGTAGTAATAAATGTTTTTCGGACTCATAACTTACTAAGTGAGTAAGTCCAAGTCCCATCTCAGTGAAGAGTCTTATAAATCTCCAATACTGTTGTTTGAACATCAGCCGATAAGGTTGTTATTTTGTACACATTTTAGCTGGACCAAAATTCAGATTGTTTCGGCTTGTCGTACAATATAGGTGGCACTGACAGTCGGCAAAATATAAAACAATATATAAGCCACTGAAACTTAACCAAAGCCATTTAATTTTAAAGCCAGTGTGTATAATATTTATCAATTCGTAATTTTTGCTTTCTGTCAATGCCTGTCTTTTAAGACTTTGTATCTCCGGACAATTAATATGCATGTATGCAGACCTAAAGTAGTCATTGCATATCCCCAATTTAATAGCAGTTTTTATTCATGTTTATATAACAAACCTTATGCAATGTTCTTATGATCTGTATATTTTATTATGAAAAATTTTCCCACAAGTCTGTTTTTACTACAAAATAGATACATACACAAGTAATACATATCCTTGGTGACTTTGAATGTCATTATTCATACAAGCTACACATAAAGAAAACAACAGTGTACTGAGATGATGAGATATAAACCAGTTCAGAATAGTTCATTTGTGAGTGTGTATGCAATTTAAGCTTGCAAGCTTTTGTTTTCTGTGGTGTACAAAAAATAAAAAAATTGTATCCTTTTGGACGTTTTATTTTTATTTATTTGGTCGACTGCTCAAAATTGGGGTTTTTATTTTTATTTTTATTTGTCACCACGGACCCAATTTTTTTGAAAAATCTCCCGTAAACCAGAAAATAAAAAATGCTGGCCTAAATCAACCGTCACTCTAAAAGTAAAAAAAAAAATGAATTTTTTCATATCTCATTTGTCACTCCTATGTGAGAATGCGTCATAGGCGTAAAAAAATGTTTCCGGTATGCTAAATTTTTGGTCCGACCATAAATGTTTTTATGGCACTGGATAATTTTTTTTCAACTTTGTAACAAAAAGTTGCAAAACTGCACGTTTTATGCTTTAAACATGGTCAATGATGTTAGAAATCAAATTACTGATGCTTGATGCTCTAAAGGCATAACCCCCTTATTTGTATTCACTTTTTGACACAAAAATAATTTCCGAAAAGTCCCACTTAACAAAAAAAAATTACCGACCTACCTACCGTAATTTTTTTGAGCATGTGACCGGAAGCAAACAATTTTTAAGCCTTATTCAGTTGTACAGTCATATGGCAATTCAATATTGCAACACTGTGTTATTTGCGGGACAAGCGTCAAACTATATTTCTTACGAAAAGAAGTTGCTATAATACCCAAGATGGCCAACATGGTACTCTTTGGTTCAGCCCAATTTCTCAAGCAAACTGCATTTTACCACTTCAGTAGGATAAGGGTAGGCCTGCACTAATGTCACAGGGCGGCTTTCTGCACGTTATTGGCGGTAATTCCTCCGTGCATTAATTCAGACACAGAAAGGCATATGAGTAGAACCACTGGCCTTACGCAAACCAGCTGGATAATTTCTTCATATATCCACCAGAGTTAGAATCCACAGATGGGAAGAGTGAATGGTCTGAAGTCAGCGAATGTGACCACTCGGTCCCAGAAGCCCCTAAGTACTGCATATGCATATAGACCGACGGACTGAACCAGCTGAAAATTAATATCTTAATTCTATCAAAAGGAAAACATTATTTCGATCATACTTTTTTCAAACACGTGGATATTAACAAAACATTTGTATATAACTACAACAAAACATTTGTAAAAAGAACAACAAAACATTGAACAAAACAGGTGAAAGTATGTGCAACAAAACGTTTGTACATAAGTAGAGCGAAGTTTTTTCATATGTATGGAAATGAATTAGATGTGAGATCATGAGCTCGTTCAGATCTTCTCTACAGACAAAAACAGAATTTTGTCGTGCTCATATTCCGTATAAACCGTTAGAATAATTGAAATAAGCACGGTGTATAACGCAAAGTTAAAATAGTTTGATACTAAAGGGACTAACTCACACATTTTAGGCGAAAAATAAGTTCACTCAAAATCCATGAAAAGTGAGTACTCTGAAAGTGACTAGTGGTACAAACTTATTGAAATAAGATTTTTGCAAGACATTCTTAAAGATAACCAAAAATATTGTGCAGAAGTTAGTAAACCGTTGCAATGTTTTTGAAATAATGCAGAAAATTTACATCTTTCTTGCATGTTACCAATGTCTAACGTTTATTTTCGCCCACTTTATCATTTTTCAATTGTCATAATTATATACATTCTTTGCTAAACTTGTTGTTCAACAATTTCACGCAAACTAGTAGCTTTAAACAGAACTTTATCGCTAAAGAAAGATGGTATCATGCTAAGTCTTCACATGCTCATACTGAGGTGATCTTTCTGCCGTTTGTTGACTGGCGGTGAGCATTCGTGTCTGACCATTTAGGGGAAACATCAAAAGCTTCCGTCTTCCTCTCATGTTTCAAGGTTTCGAATCTGAAGCTACCTTCATCTTTCAGAATACCATGATCATAAACTGAGCTAGCCAACGAAGCGCTGACAGAGGCAATGTGATCCTCCTTGTCTTCATCATCCTCTGACGAGTTATCTTCTGACTCATCATCACTATCATGATCATCAGCCAGTTCCTTGGACAAATTGTCAATATCTATGTCCAATCCGGAAATTATTTGATCTAAATCACCAGTTTTGTTTTTATTATTTTTGTCTGCTGTTTCAATGTTGTTTCGAGATGATTTCGTTTCTTTGTCTTTTAAGTATTCTTCTTCTTCGTCGTCGAAAGGATCTGCTGTTTCCATTTTAGACAAATCATTTGGTAAAGAGAAGGAGTGTTTTAATTCCCTTGATCTGTTGTCAAAGTCAGTACTATTTTTGTTGGAATGCTTCCCTCCGGGCTTGCTGCTTTCTGAGCCGGTGTTCTTTCCTATAATGGGCACTGGAACGTTACGGCGGAACATCCCTGGCTTGTTTATATTTCCGGGTGGCTGATACTGAACTACAATAACATAGGTATTGTTGTATGGGAACTTAGCAATGCCAACGCCAATGAACTGACTAGATTTCCATATCATCTGGGTAAAGTTAGACGTTCCTACAAATATAAATATAAAGATATGATACATCAATAAATGCGTGGCTAAGTATGCTGTGTTTGAAAGAAGTTTGTCAAATATATTTAATTAAGGCTTATTTTGTTCAAAAGGTTTTTAGTATGAAACTGATATATGCTGTTGTGTTATAGCGTTATGTCAAACGCAACTTGTCACACTCTATGTCGTATACCTGTAATCTAAAGCCCTCTACAGACGGTAGGTTTTTGTTGTACAACACTAATTATCTCAAAGATGTACAATTTTGAAATTGTACATTTTTCACATACAGACAGTATTCCATTCTCATAAAAATCACAGAGATTTACCTAGTAAACATAGTGCATCAGGTACTGAAAAAAATGTAACTACTAATAATAAAAATAATATTCACCTTTTTATGTTCCATAAATTTGATTACGTATGACACAAATGAGTCACGCCATGAGAAAACCAACATAGTGGCTTTGCGACCAGCATGGATGAAGACCAGCCTGTGCATCCGTGCAGTCTGGTCATGATCAATGATGTTTGCTTTCAAACTCTATTACAATTAGAGAAACCGTTAGGGAACAGCATGGACCAGACTCGGAAACGCACTATGTTGGTTTTCTCATGGTGCGGCTCAAATCATTTAACTTTTCAGTGTCATCCTTTTTCTATTATGCATTAGAAGCCATTTTATATTAAGATTCGTGTTTATTTTTTGGGCAAATGTTTCTGGAATTTCATTCACTTGCCTCTTATCAACTAATTATTTACCAATTTGTTGCTTGTCAACGTGGGTGGTACGTAAGGCAAAACTTACGAAATAGAACATATCCTAAGTCAAGACTTAAGATTTACGAAATCAAGGAATAGCATCGTACACACGGTAATATTTGGCTGTACATCTTGAATTTAATTGGTGTTGTACAACAAAAACTTACCGTCTGTAGAGGGCTTAACCAGAGAGACCAGTTCTACATACAAGTATATGCTTAACGCCCATAAAGACAAGACCTTGAAAAATGCGGATGTCGGATTCACGATAAATCGTGACTCGCTATTGTTGAAATGAAAAGAGTATCAGCCATAGATCTAATTACTTTTTGTGGGGATCGCAAAACGTGAAAATCAAACCAGTCAATTTTGAAGCATCCTAAAGCATTTCTATGTGAGTTTAAAATATATCACTTGCCTTTATCTCCATCACCGAAAATTTTCCCTGTTATCTATCCTAGGCTATGCGATACTACAACCGGGCATTTTACATGATCTCTACTTTTAAAAAGAAAGTTTTTGTTCTTTTTCTTGCGTGTTTTGTCCGACATTCGTCACTTATATTTTACCTCTTTGCCAGCAAGCATATTTCGACTTTCCCTACACCAGGTATCAACATTGTGACGTTTTTACTTCTCTGCCAGCAAGGATTTGTATAGCTGTCTGTTCCCTGTATCAGATATCAACAATCGGACCTCCTTACCTCTCTGCCAACAAGGTTGTTAATAACTGTATGCTCGACTCTCTCTGCACCAGGTATATGCCAGCAAAGCTGTTTATTGCTGTAGTTTCGGCTTTCCCTGCACCAAGAATTTATACTCTGACGCCCTTATCATGCCGTGAATTCCCAGTCAAAATTACCACTTTAGATTTTCGCAGTAGAGAACTGTGGCAAGTCTATATCTGCATGTAGTTTTCGTGTGGCTATCGGTGTGTAACATTAACGCATTGCATTGACCGTTAATTGTAGGATCTAGCATTTATTTTTATCCATCGGTATTTAACAAGTTAGAAGAGTTAAAGACCCACCAATACCTAGTGGTCTACTTTTCCTCCCACATGAACTTTGTGCAAATAATTCTGGTAATACTGGTATCATACAACTATTCTACAAGATGACAGGTGGACAAGCTCAGTCCGGTTTTCATAACTTCATCTGCAAACTTACTCAGTCATTCTCTTCTCAGTATAGTTTTATAAAAAATAAAATAATAACTATCTTACACTGTATATAGAAACAAAGTGTGATCTAAACTCACCTTAATACATGAAGTACCGTGCATACTACTATATTAATTGAATAATATATTTAGTAATACATTGTCTTAGCCTTATATCTGTTACTGTCAAACTGTAATTAGACACTTGTTATTTCTCATTTCTCCATACAAAAATGTATAATTACAATTATGGAACAATCTGACTGAAATACTTGATCTTTTAAACCAAGATCCGAGAAGGACCCATTCTTAATCGTGTTCTGTATATTTTTGATTTCCAGAATTGCTATTTTTATTTTCGCAATTCTATTTTTTTTTATTTTAACCAATCAGACGACTTGTTCGAATGTCAAAGATTAAGAAAAAAATGTGTAGGTTGTCAGGGACTCGAATTCGGGACCAGTCGCTTACAGAGCAAGTGCTCTACCGACAGAGCTAACGGTTTACCGACAGAGCTAACCGGCTGACACTTTACGTCATAAAAATGTAACTATCAAAAACCCAGTCTAAATATAGATTTTGTATTCTTACAAAATGTTGTAAGTAAGTAGGCTGTCAGGGACTCGAATTCGGGACCAGTCGCTTACAGATTTTTTATTCTTACAAAATGTTGTAAGTAAGCCTTCTGCCTGGCTAACGGAATGGTCGTCAGAACGAGGCTATCAATAGCACGTCTTCAGATCCGAAGTATAGCGTAATAGGAGATGTACTTTAGTCAGACAGCATTATGGAAATACAAAAGGTTGCAGTTAATTAGTGGTGTGTCTTTAAGGTAACATGACAATAGCCACTACTGACCTTGACATTTTAAAGTGATAAGTACAAATATATGTAACTCTCAAAGTTAGAATTGAAGCTCAAACAAGAGATGGCACTATTAGTGACAAACGCCCCCGAGGTTTGTCCAAGAATGCTACAGTTCGATGCGCAAAATATGCCAGAATAGTTAAGTTATGACTAATTTTTCGACAAGAGAAAAAATTTCTCCGAAGGTAACCTTGACGTTAGAGCTAGGGACTGGGTCTTGAACATGACACACTAACTCATCATAGGGAAAATTGTGACAAGTAATGTTTGATGATGGCAGAGTTATTGACTGGACAAGAAACATAAATGTTAGCTTTTTAATCTAAGTTTGACTTTGACTTTGAAACTAGAGATTTTGGACTTGCGTCTGACACCTTATTTTAATATAGGGAACGTTTATGCCATGTAATTTTAAAATGTCTTCACCGACGGAATAGGTATGGAACTGACAAGAAACTGACAAGAAACACACCATGTAAACCGTTAACCTCTAAATGTGAGAGCGATCGTGGAGCTAGCGGTCTGGTTGTTATGCACGACAAGTTTTCTCGTTATCGGGAATATTTTTAATGTTTTTCATTCCCATATTTTTGTTTCTTTCTTTGGTGGTTTGTATTTGTATGTATGCCTTTATATAAAACAACAGTATGTTTATTATTTGCATGGCTTAAATGCATGTATTTAGTCAATATCATCTTTGATATAATGGTAAACTTTTCTGATCTGCCATATCGGCTTATGATACTTCTCTGTTGTGTTGTCACATAGTTCGTGAAGGAATCTTAATGTTTACGAGAAAAAAAAAATAATGTCGATGGTGAGATTCGAACCCACACGGTAAAAGATCTGTTTAACATGGACTGTATGCTTTACCACTGAGCTAATTTGCAATTGGTACAAAATCTTAAAATATTTAGATTGTAACATGATTAATGACAGAGTAACGAATCGGCTATGAAACAGACCCTCTTAACCTTTCACTTGACTTCTAAGTGTAAACTTGATCTTGGAGCTAGGGGTCTGGGTCTTGCGCGTAACACATTGCCTCCTTATGGTAAACATTTATGCCAAGTTGTTTCAAAACCCCCTCATGGATAACAGAATTATATATCGGACACGTAAAGATCTATTATGATATGACTTCTAAATATGACACTGACCTTTGAGCAAGGGATCTGGGTCTTGCGCGTGACACATTGTCTGATTATAGTTACCATTTATGCCAAGATATTTCAAAATCTCTCCATGGATAGCAGAAATATGGATCGGACACAAAAATAACCCCGTTAACACCTTGACCTTGGAGCTAGGGTTCTCATTTTGATAAACATTTATGCTAAGTACTTTTAAAACCTCTTGATGAATGGCAAAGTTACGATCCGGACACAAAACAGACTGTTTGACTTCTAAGTGTGACCTTGACAGTGTAGAAAGGGGTCTGAGTGTTACACATGAAACGTCGTCTCATAAAGGTTAATATATTTATGCCAAACTATTTCAAAATTCCTTCATGGATGACAGAATTACAGCCCGGACAAGAATTTACAAAGTTACGGTCGGCATTAAAATCAAAGAACATACTGTAGTGTAAATAAAAAGGTTATTTGCTGAAACATCTTTAAATGATGTAAGGATGTTATCATTAAATAAAATCCTAAAATTATCTAATGTTTTTGTTTTTATTTTTTTTTTTTTCTTGAAATAGATATCATGTGATATATACTTAATCACTTAATGACAACATAATATATTAGGCCCTAACAAAATCTGAAAAATAGATCCCTCAGAAGCAATGAGGACAAAACAAATAGTAAATATTGCAGACTCGATTTGTCTGATAGTTGGTTTAATTTGTACGCAAGTTAGCAGTGTACATGTATTTAGATAATTTACAATTATGCTTTGCACGGAATGAATTTGCAACCATGCTTTGCACGGAATGTCATGGATCAGAGGGATAGACTGGCTATATTCATCACTAAAACCCAGCAAACTGTATGAAATCTAAAGTGGTAGGATATTCATGGCATGATCTTTACCTGCATGACTGTTTATAGTTGCAAGTTCGACCTTCCCTACACCAGGTATCAACACTCGGACGTCTCTAACTATCTGCCGGCCTGTCTGTTTATAGCTGTAAGATAGAGTTTACTTATACAAGGTATCAACACGCTGACGTCCTTATTTTATAGCCGTATGTTCGACTTTACTTATACAAGTTATCATTTCTATGGCGTCCTTACCTTTTTGACAGAAAGGCTGTTCGACATTCCCTGCACCAGGTATCAACACTTTGTCGTACTTACCTCTTTGCCAGCAAGGCTATTAATAGCTCCATGTTAGGCTTTCCCTGTACCAAATATCAACAATCTCTTTCCAACAAGGCTGTTTATAGCTGCATATAGCAGGTATCAACACTGATATTCTTACCTCTTTGCCAGCCAGGCTGTTTATAGCTGTAAATTCGACTTTCCCTGTACCAGGTATCAACAATCTGACGTCCCGACAAATTGTCCTCTATATCGACAACTAAAATGTTCTCTCCACGGCCTTAAAGAAGAAGTATAATTTTTATAATTTTCTTTTGCGTGTTTTCTGACTGTAATTATACAATTTTTATTATTTAACAGGTCTATTATATGCACCTACTGCGCAAGCAAAAAGGCGTATTACTGTATACTTCTTAGGCAGACCTTTCCGGAGCGGGAACTGGTACAAAGTAATTTACAAGAACAGTTACGTAATTTCTACTTTTATGTTGTCGCCATCTCTGTCCATTTCGTTTTAAAATGCTAAAGTATATTGCCTTACAGTTTGCAGAGGAGGAGGAGAGTGAGAGGGTCCTGGCCTCAAACGTCTGTTGCCCATACTACAAAAAAAGCCTGAATAGATAAATCATGAGCCCTTAAACTCTGGCAAGTTATAATAATGACTATTTCAAGTATAACATTCAGACTATAAATGAAAATGGATCGGGAGACTAAATTGAGAACATTCTATTTGTGCAAAATGCTTTTATAAACATTCCTAACATCATTTTTTGAAATTAAAAACCTTTTACGAAGAGGGAAGTAAATTCAGTATGTTAATCTTACTTTGAGAGTCGCTGTATTGAGCATAACCTCTCATAGCCAGTATATCAGACCACTGCTGGGCCTCTCTAGCTAAGTCTGTGGTTACAGACAGCTCTGGGCAGCCATGCTGTCGACGGTATTCGTTATGTACATGGACAACTTCATGTCGCATTGCCTCCATATCTGTTAGGTAAAAATTTAATAGATTAAAGACCAGATATTTTGACTCGTTTGTGATGATAAATATGTTTAAGACAATGGTATGGAAGAAAAACATGGTGGACCATAAAAATAAGTATAGTTGTGTACAAGATGGTGTTAATGACGATGATAATAATTACGATGATGATGATGGTGATGATGACAACGACGGCGATGATGGTGTCAGTAATGACGACATATTGGTAAAATACGAATGGCGAAAGTTTGGTGTCACTCATTAAAGGTACGTGCGACCATGATAACAATACTTAAGGTAGTATGGATGACAATAAACAACTAAAGAAAATGTCTGCACTAATAACAACATCGCTGATTAATCCGAAGCAATTCCCTAACAAGGAACTACTTACGCTCCATCCGTTCTCTAAGTTTGTGCATGTCCACTCTATCTATTCCTGGAACAGGCCACCCTTCCCACATGTACGGCACAACTTTCACCCTCCAGTCATCAGCCATCCCACCACACAGACAACTCTTATCTTCAAAGTCATCATCATCATCTAAAGTTGACCTTGACCCCGATCTACTAGGGCCCCAACTATGGCGATGTCTTCTACAAAACAGAGTTTCATTATGCTTATAGATATAAAAATAGTGAACATTTATTGATAATCTCAAATGAAACACTGGTAAAAATAGTTACAATATATAAACGAACTAGATTCGAATTTATTTTATACCTATTTGCACGGTGCCTGGCTCGGTGCGAGCGAAATGGTATCGTTTTGCCGTCCCCGCCAAAACAACATCCAAATCCGGGAACCAGTTTTCGAGAACTACAGTTCGAGCTAATGCTGCTATGACTTGAACCTAACCAACTTTGTCGTTGACTGAATATTGTCTTTGAATGGAATTTGTCAAAGTCTATTCCTGGAGTTTTATCAGCGTCTGTTCCTTTCTTATCCACAAAATCTACCGATTTACTCCCTTTCAGCTTTCTTGTCGGCGGGGATTTGACATTATACACACTCTGCAAAACATCTTTCCTGAAAGGCATCAGTGGTGTCCAGGTTTTGAACTTTGTTTCTGGTTCAAATGTATCTCCAATATCATTAACCCGTTTCCGGATTCCATTAATGTCGTTGATGACGTCATCGTATACGTTTCTGATTCTAGCCTCGAAATCACGCGCTAGAACAGCCTGCTGCATTATAAGGGTATCTTTCAACACGTCCAATGAGAGACGTATAGTGTCAACTTCTCTTTTCAATGCATTCGTATCTCTAGTTTCCGTCATTAAATCTTCAGCTTCCGTTTCTGAATCTTTAGCATCCGGTTCTGTACAAGCATGTGACTCCGCGCGCAATGGTTCCTTTACTCGGTAGTTTTCGTGAATGATTTCTGCCTCTTTAACTCCATCAGTCTTTGACAAGTTCATTTTGGTATTCAATAAAAAACGTCACTTAAACCTTTGATAGCAAATACAAAACTGTTTTTATATGTTACTTTCCGCTGGACTTGACAGAAAATGAATAGATTATAATCCAATCCCGTTCAAGCTGTTGATCCAATTACATTTAAACAAAAGTTCTGTCAATCATTTCACATGTTTAATATTTAAAAACTTCATGTAACAATTCGGAACGTCTGTAATATCTGTTCAACCTTAAACATTCTACAGGTATATGCCAAAGTTTTTATAGCAGATTAAACAGAAAATAATATTTACGAAAGATGTTTTCTTTAAATTAATACTTAGTATGTGACAACAATTGTAAAAAGTTAGAAACGTCAATAGATGTAAAAAAATGATCTGAGATGTCCCTTTTCTGATACTTTGCTGAAAGTAAATATTTATTCTGAAGTTCTATTAATGTTTTTCATGTGTTGAGGACAGTGTGAGTCTCGAATGTTAGTGAACATATCATTCTCGGCTCTCTGTTTTAAAATATGCCTCCGAGCGATAGATCGGAATAGAAAGGGACAGATGACCAGTGCACATTCCGACAACAAGCCCGGTGACGTTATCCGAACCATATCAAATGATCCTCTTTTATAGTTAAAGTAGAATCACTTTGTGACGATTAGCGAAGTGTGTCTGTGTGTGGTTGGAGGGGGGGGGGGGGGGGGGGGGGGGGGTTGAGGTGAGCATTTGGTGGGGCGACGTTAGTCTGGGTGACACGTTCAGCGGAGCGAGGTTCGGCGGGGCACCATAACGACGTTTGTTGTTGCGACTGAACGAAATAGTGAAATGGCACAAATCAGCCACCATTTTTTTTGTGTGTGTGTGTTTCTGATACTTTGCCCAAAACAATGTTAATAGACAAACTTATGTTCGAACAGGAAGACGGGTACGATACTAGTAGAATATATTATCTGTGACGTACATTCTAACGTTTCGTTCATCAGAAACTCAGCTAATACTATATTAAATTAACACTAAATAGAGCATAATGCATAGATGTTGGGTGTTATTTTGACAAATAACGAATTATCAACGACTTCCCAGGCTAGTAGCATAGGCCAACTGAATTTTCTTATCTGTTTAGTGGGAAATAAAATGAAGAACATTTAAAAAAAACTGTTTATTTATGTAGCTGCAGCTGTCACTTTTTATTTATGTAGCTGCAGCTGTGACTTTACCAAACTTCAGAACATTGATTAATCTAGCGCTTATTTCCAGTGAAGTGGCTTTATATAAAGTATCTAATCAGTCATAAAATAATTTGAAGTATACGATTATGTATTATTTATTAGGTTATGAATAGCTCGTTTTCATAATCGGTTAAATCCTTTGTTTGTCTGTAATCCGAGGCTATACAAATTGATTGAAAATATGCGTGATCAACATTTACTAAAAGGTTGCATATAGCTACAGATAGAGTGTATGAACGTTGTGTTTTTGTATTACGTGAATTTGTATGTTATTTAATTCAGGAACTACTTTTAGTTCGCAGTCCTGATCGGTAGTTTTATTTAATATTCCTGTTATTGTACAACTACATACATGCCCCCACCCAACCCTTCCAAACACAGGACCAAGTATAGCCAGTCTGTAAAACTACTGGTGGTCCATCTTAAAGGCACTGACCTCCAGATGTTCAATAAAAATGATCTTTCTTTCAAATTGAACTTTAATCATATTCTGAACATTAGAACTTGAGTTTGTGTTTCTAAACAGTCTTAAAACTGCCAAAACAAGAAGAAAAAACATGTCCGAGTCGGGAATCGAACCCGGGCCGTCTCGGCAATCAAATTTTTCCTGCATTCTTGACCAGTATACCAGGAATACGTATTAAAAGGCGCTCATATAAATTTTATAATTAAGGCAGTTTACCTCTACCCCGTTACAAATGTTTTTCAATTTTGAACGAAAAAAAAAGGAGTAAAAAACAACTAATTCTTATGCGTTTATATAACATACAATCTGTCAGTAACTAAGCAAAATGTGATAAAACATGAAGTATATAGACAAACCGTGCTATACTGGTCGCTTGTAAATAAAAAAATTAAAACGTAATTTTCCTGGACAATAGTATTTTATTATGGGAAGTAATAAATTCTTAAAGTAAATGTATTATTAACTGAAGTTATCTCGCTTGTCATTGTTTAAGCTGTATTTTGCAGCCACGCGCTAGGTCCTTGCAGACGACTTTATACGGCTTCGAAGATCCTCTTATCTTGGAAATGGGTACGGAGATGCTGCTTTCTGTGAGCACGGCTGAGAGATTTAATTACGGAGATGCTGCTTTCTGGGAACACGATTTGGAGATTTAATTACGGAGATGGTACTTTCTGGGCGCACGGCTGAGGGATTTAATTACGGAGATGCTGCTTTCTGGGAACACGACTTGGAGATTTAATTACGGAGATGGTACTTTCTGGGCGCACGGCTGGGGGATTTAATTACGGAGATGCTGCTTTCTGGGAACACGACTTGGAGATTTAATTACGGAGATGGTACTTTCTGGGCGCACGGCTGAGGGATTTAATTACGGGGATGCTGCTTTCTGGGAACACGACTTGGAGATTTAATTACGGAGATAGTACTTTCTGGGCGCACGGCTGAGGAATTTAGAAACGGGTATGCTACTTTCTGGGAGCACGGGGGAGGGGTTAAATAATGGATATGCTGCCTTCTGGGAACACGGCTGGGGGATTTAATTACGGAGATGCTGCTTTCTGGGAGCACGGCTGAGATATTTAATTACGGAGATGCTGCTTTCTGGGAACACGGCTGAGGGATTTAATTACAGAAATGGAGCTTTCTGGGAGCACGTGGGAGCACGACTTGGAGATTTAATTACGGAGATGGTACTTTCTGGGCGCACGGCTGAGGGATTTAATTACGGAGATGCTGCTTTCTGGGAACACGACTTGGAGATTTAATTACGGAGATGGTACTTTCTGGGCGCACGGCTGAGGACCGGGTATGCTGCTTTCTGGGAGCACGGCTGAGGGATTTAATAATGGATATGCTGCTTTCTGGGAACACGGCTGAGGGATTTAATTACGGAGATGCTGCTTTCTGTGAGCACGGCTGAGGGATTTAATTACGGAGATGCTGCTTTCTGGGAGCACGGCTTAGGGATTTAATTACGGATATGATGCTTTCTGGGCGCACGGCTGAGGGATTTAATGACGGATATGATGCTTTCTGGAAGCACGACTGAGGGATTTAATTACGGAGATGCTGCTTTCTGGGAGCACGGCTGAGGGATTTAATTACGGATATGATGCTTTCTGGGCGCACGGCTGAGGGATTTAATTACGGATATGCTGCTCCCTGGGAGCATGGCTGAGGGTTTTTAATTACGGAGATGATACTTTCTGGGAGCATGGCTGAGGGATTTAATTATAGATATGATGCTTTCTGGGCTCACGGCTGAGGGATTTAATTACGGATATGCTGCTCCCTGGGAGCACGGCTGAGGGTTTAATAACGGATATACTGCTTTCTGGGATCACGGCTGAGGGATTTAATTACGGAGGTGATTCTTTCTGGTAACAGCTTTCTGGGAATATAGCTGTAGGGTTAATTTCCGAGATGCTGCTTTGTGGGAACACGGCTGTAGGCTCTCCTATTAGAAAAACTGCTTTCTGGGAGCATGTCTGTAGGGTTTCATTTCTGAGATCCTGCTTTCTGAGGGCGCTTTTAGCTTTCATTTGCACAGAAATATCCATCTCCTAAATAATGGTTATGTTACATGAACAGAAATTTTTTGTTTGTTGCATGCATTATTGTGTAAGGTGGTTGTTTTGGAGCGGAGTGAGCAAGAGAAACTGAATGCTTTTTAATCTTTTAATTTTATAGGAATATCGCAACTTTCACGTATTGGTTATGATGAATGACAACGTGCGGGTACAATCGCAAATTGTAGGGTTTTGAGTAGAAGGCTCAATGACACAGGGTTTTTAGTAGAAGACTTATTGGTACAGGGTTTTTAGTAGAATACTCACTGACACAGGGTTTTAACAGAAAACTCACTGACACACCGTTATTGACAGAAGACTCAATGACGGAAGACAAAATGACACAGGTTTTCAGAAGAAGACTCATTGACACAGGGTGTTTAGTAGAACACTCACTGACACTATGTTATTTATAGAAGACTCAATGATGGAAGACAAAATGACACGTATATTCATAGAAAACTCACTGACACAGGAATTTTAGTAGAAGACTCACCGACACAGGCTTTTAGTGTAAGACTCATTGACATAGGGTTTTCAGCAGAAGACTCATTGACACATGGTTTTTTGCAGATGACACATCTTTTCAGTAGTAGACTCATTGACACAGGGTGTTTAGTAGAACACTCACTGACACTATGTTATTTATAGAAGACTCAATGACGGAAGACAAAATGACACAGGTTTTCAGTAGAAGACTCACTGACACAGGGATTTTAGTAGAAGACTCACTGACACAGGGTTTTAGTGTAAGACTCATTGACATAGGGTTTTCAGCAGAAGACTCATTGACACAGGGTTTTTTGCAGATGACACATGTTTTCAGTAGAAGACTCATTGACACAGGGTGTTTAGTAGAACACTCACTGACACTATGTTATTTATAGAAGACTCAATGACGGAAGACGAAATGACACAGGTTTTCAGTAGAAGACTCACTGACACAGGGATTTTAGTAGAAGACTCACTGACACAGGGTTTTAGTGTAAGACTCATTGACACAGGGTTTTTTGTAGATGACACAGGTTTTCAGCAGAAGACTCATTGGCACAGAGTTTTTTGTAGATGACTCATTGAGACAGAGTTTTTACCACTGGCACAGGGTTTTTAGTAGAAGACTCTGACACAGGATTTTTAATAGAAAACTCTTTGACACAGGATTAAAAAAAAAAAGACTCCTTGACAAAGGATCTTAGTACAAGCATTACTGACACAGGTATTTAGTAGAAGACACATTGATACAGGGTTTTCAGTACAATCATCGACACATGTTTAGTAGAAGACTCATTGATACACCACTTTTTGTAGAAGACTCCAGCGTTTTTTAGTAGAATAATTATTTACTTTTAGTGGAAGACGTATTGACACATGGTATTAAGTCGAAGACTCACTGACACTGGTTTTTAGTAGAAAATTCATTGACACGTTTTAAGAATCACTGACAGGTTTTTAGTAGAAGACTAATGGACATAGGGTTTTTATAATAAGACTGAAGGGTTTTTAGTTAAAGATCCATTGACACATGCTTTTAGTAAAAAAACTCATCGACACATGTCTTTAGTAAAAAAAACTCATCGACACATGTTTTTAGTAGAAGACTCATTAACACATGCTTTTAGTTTAAGACTCACTGATGCAGGGGTTTTAGTAGAAGACTCATTGACACGAGGTTTTTACAAGACTCATTGACACAGGTTTTTAGTAAGAAGACCCATTGACATAGGGATTTTACTAGATAACTCATCAGCACAGAAATTTTAGTAGAAGATTCATCGAAACTGGATTTGTGTCACTGTGTGAATGACAGTTCGGCCTTTGTGCTATGAGGCAGACCTTTTTTAACAACACGATTGGTGTATGAATGCAACAGGATAAACGTGTTAGCTCCTGTGTTTGCACTGTGCGTCATGGAGATATTGAACATACTTAGTCTGACTGGATAAGTTAAAACAAGACAACATAACGTCGACCTATACCGAGGCCATATTCATCAAATTTGAAAATGACTTTTTCTTTTTATGTCTCCCACACCACTGTGGTGGGAGACATTGATTTACTCCTGTCTGTGTGTCCGTCTGTCACAAATCTTGTCCGCACTCTAAGTCGAACATTTCTCATCCGATCTTAACCAAACTTTGCCAATAAGTCCTCGGCCAAGTTTGATAACTAGCCAAATCGGCCTAGGCACTTCAGAATTATGGCCCTTGAACTACCGAATTTCCGTGTGTCTGTCTGTCACAAATCTTGTCCGCATTCTAAGTCGAACATTTCTCATTCGATCTTCACCAAACTTGAACAAAATGTGTTTGCCAATAAGTCCTAGGCCAAGTTCGATAACTGGCCAAATCTGCCCAGGCACTTCAGAATTATGGCCCTTGAACTACCGAAAATCGCTCTGTACACAGATGCCAGTATCCGCACTCTAAGTCACTGGTGGATGGTTGATGCCAGCAACTGCATTCTAAGTCATTGTTGCACGGTTGACTCAGATACAAAACTATTCAGATGATTAGGCAGTTGTGGGAGACATGTGCTTTTCTCAAAAGCAGCTCTAGTTTTTTGTCTGTATTTGTTATATCAATACAGATTGTAATGAAACTTTGAATGAATTGGTCTTTGACAGGCGGACAAACAATGAGCAAAACAATATACCCTCTCTTCTTTTTGAAGAGGGGGCATAATAATAATATCAAATACAAAACATGTGTTAATTTTGTAGAATACCTTTATTTTACATTTTGGTCCATTTAAGTATAATACAAATGACAGAACTGTCAACATCCTATGACAATTCTGTTCTCTATGCATACTGTCATTAAATATAAATCAGATCTTGGAATGTGAGAAGGACTTTTATGTAACATACATTTTGAATAATTTATATTTGAAAGCAATAAAAATATAATTATAACATGACTAACATGATGAATCTTGCTAAATGTAGGCCATAAATACTTTCTGATAAAGAAAATACATAGTTTGATATACTGACTTGGATTTACATGTGTATTGTAGAATAACCCTAAACCAGAATATTTGTAATTTTTGAAAGTTGTTCCAAATCAAATAATGTGCTGTAATATAACTCTCTTTTAAACTTACTGCACCCGCATTAAAAATGTTAGGTTTTCTAAAACAAAAAAATAATAAGGGATTCAAGGTAAACATTATAAGCACAGCACAGCAAAGGAGCTCCTGGAAATTTTTGAAGCACTTTTTGGTAAAGAAGGCATATAATCATATGAACAAATAATGCTGTTAAACTTTTCATTTGTTTCATCCATGAAGTATACTCCTTATTTATTTAATCATACATGCACAACATAGTAAACAGAAATAACTGTGCTCCAAAGGAGTAAATGGGTCTAAGTCTGGGTTTGAAGTGAACCTTTGCCTCAATTTAGACAAAACATTGTAAAACTGAAAGAAGACAATATGTTAAAGTTACAATTTAAACTGCCCTTAATCACAATTTGAAGAATTAAGGCACATCTATTGGAATTATTATATGTCTTGAAATAGCAGGGTATAAATACTAATTTCTACAAGCAAAAATACAACATAGATTTTTGGCTCACAGTGGCTTGCTGGCATATTTTAGACCTCACTTATATAAACCCTTATCATGCTGGGCATGATTGATTCTGCCTTTGCGACCAGTGCAGATCATGATCAGCCTGCACATCCATGCAGTCTGATCATGATCTGCATTGTTCGCTATTCAGTATCTTTTAGGTAAGCATCCCTTTAAACAGTAAATGGTACTGTCCAAATTGAAAGATGGACAAGTCCATTTTAAAAATTAAGCCGGGTAAGGCTTATTACCTTCCTTTCCTGTCACTGTAACAATAATAGTTTTTTATGAGACATTACATTTTGTGTATGTCTATCACAGAACCAGAAGTATATTGTGGTCTAAATAGCCACTGACCCAAATACCAACAAAAAAAAATAATCCCAAAAGCTGTTACTTATCTTCTTTGAAAAGATTTAAGTTACTGTTGATTAAAAGGTCAACCGTATTAGGGACTTAAAATTTAATAGCTTTGGAATGCATTTATTACACTGATCTAATTTGGTATTACAGTAAATATATAAACATGGTTATAATTAAATATTTCCTCACATAAGCCTATTAAACCTTTCCTCATAACTTAATTCATGATCAGGGTTCATACCCTAAATTCAATTTAAATATTTTCAATAAAGGTCTATGCATATAAAAATGTCATAAAGCTTTTATTAAGTACATTTAAGCTATAATACAATCTGTTTGTAAAACAGAACAAAAATGTACAAAGTACACACAAAAATAAAAAAACCCCAATACAAATGCATGCAAAAAAAAAGAAGACAACTGTAGGTAACATTCTTTAAAGTATGTTTTCTCATTGGAATTGCTATTGAATAGATACAGGAATGACCAGTTAAAAACATCATTTGCTCAAACTCATCATCAGATCCTGGCAAAATCCCTATCATGTATTTTGTTTGATGACTAGAACTACCGCTAACTCGAACAAACTTTTCTGGTCCCACCGAGTTCAAGCGAATGAATTTGGACTGTATATAAACAATATATTATCAAAATGTTACACACGTTTCCACAAATGACTTGAACATACAGTAGTTAATATAGTAATAAATTGTTTGTATCAAAATATACAGATACATACACTATGTTGTTTCACATTGTCGAAAGAATGTCGGGTTTTAATATGAGCTATAAACAAGAAAAAATAGGATACTCAGTATACAAACACAAAGAACAACAAGAAATATTCAAGTTCCATTAATTCAATAAGTGTAGTAATTTATTAAATTTGACTGATGATGTATGGAGAGGTACAATTTTTACCTGAAAGTGGTTAAGACTGCTGTTTTTTAAACTGAGAGGTACTTCTTTTTACCTCAGTGTTGTTGTTACACATTTTACCTCAATGCTGAATTATACTGAGGTTTGATTTTGATCTCAATGTTGATAGAACTGTTGTCAAAATGACCTCAGCGCTGGCAGAATTGCCATTTGTATGCTGAGAGGTGTTTGTTTTACCTCAATGCTGACGGGATTGCTGATGTAATACTTATAGGTTTGATTTTTACCTCAATGCAACTGGACAGCTGTTGTTGTACCATGGATTTTTATGATTTTTACCTCAATGTCGATAACACTGCTGTTATTATAGTAAGGGGTTTGATTTTTACCTCAATGCAACTGGATAGCTGTTGTTGTACCTTGGATTTTGATGACTTTTACCTCAATGTCAGTAACACTGCTGTTATTATAGTGAGGGGTTTGATTTTTACCTCAATGCAACTGGACAGCTGTTTTTTGTACCAAGGATTTTGATGATTTTTACCTCAATGTCGATAACACTGCTGTTATTATAGTAAGGGGTTTGATTTTTACCTCAATGCAACTGGATAGCTGTTGTTGTACCAAGGAGTTTAATGATTTTTACCTCAATGTCAATAACACAGCTGTTATTATAGTAAGGGGTTTGATTTTTACCTCAATGCAACTGGATAGCTGTTGTTGTACCAAGGAGTTTAATGATTTTTACCTCAATGTCAATAACACTGCTGTTATTATAGTAAGGGGTTTGATTTTTACCTCAATGCAACTGGATAGCTGTTGTTGTACCAAGGAGTTTAATGATTTTTACCTCAATGTCAATAACACTGCTGTTATTATAGTAAGGGGTTTGATTTTTACCTCAATGCTGAGAGAGCTGTTATTTGTATAAGGTTTGAGTTTTACCTCAGTTTGGTCAGGATTCACAAAATGGAGGAAGTCTGAATGACATCCTATGAGCCGTCATGTCAACTAACATTTAAAGATTGATAAATGAATATTTATTTATATATGACTGGTATTATACAAGTATAATGGGCTTATAATATATCTGTGTTTCTGTTATAAGAACTTAATGAGTAGATTTGTTATGATATCATAATCATAATGGTGGAAGTACTCAAAATATATGTTGGGAAAAGTGGTAAAATTTACAGTGAAAATCCTTACTTATGTTATAAAACATTGGTTGAGCATGTGAAAAAGATGGTAATTTTTTACAATAACTAGTATGAGGCAAAAATGACTTAATTAAAAAGAATGAGTGGAACAGCACTTCAGCCAAAAACCTCAAGTAATTTACAAAAGTGACTCTTTTAAGAGAAAACTGTGGCAGCTTTATCTAATTCTGCCATCTTTCATTGAAGAGGACAAATCACTTAAGTCAAGTTTTTACAGCATGTTTGCATTGTTTTTGAAACAAAGGGATCTGACAAAGAAAGAATAAAACAAAACTCTTTTAATGTGACAGATATAGGATCCGAGATAACAGGCCTGAAGGGCAAAGCTCATTATGGTTCTGTGTGTTTTAAGTGTTTCTGGGGCATAAAAGAAATGTTTAGCTGTCTAGACTTAAAAAGAAATAAATTTTTCTTTGATGTGGCACACTTTAGCAGATTATATCATTTAAAGCAGACAATATGGTTGCAGAGTGTTTAATTTGAAAGTAACATCCTGTTTCCATGTAAGGTAAGCTCTGAGCAGCAAACTACATTATAACTCATTTAATCTTTAACCTACTCCTTATAGGGGGTCATACAGAGACATGCTTCTATGAAATTCAGGATAGATGTAGATTTTCATTCTTTACAAAGTATGACATTGGTTGAAAGAGCAAGACAAGATAAATTACTATTGGTTTCTTTTGGACAATTGATGCCACCGCCCACAATGTTGTACGCTCAATTAGCAAATATAAGAAAGTTACATAAAAGCAGACAGTTTTGATCTGTCACTCATTAAATTCAATCAAAATTTCACAAGCAAAACTAGACAAGGTTCTTTTTTGGCACCAGGTTGGGCTCGATCTGTCCTTTTAAGTCTTTTCTCGAGAACTACATGTAAGTAATGAACAAAAAAACTTTACTGCATGTAAATAAGGACTACTTACTGTGAAGATATCAAATAGGCAATGTTTGCAAACAACATGCAAGATGTGGGGGGTGGGGGGAGGTATCTGCAATATAATTACAGGAGACATGCATGAGGCATTTAAACTCCTCCAATAATTGGTATCAGCTAATTTTTTAATAAACGACAATATCTGAATAAAAAATACTGGTCAATGAGGTAATACAATCAAGTTACAGGATTTATTTATTATTTCAAAACAAGCAAATTGTGGCAATTAAATAGACAGCCAAACTTTTCCATAATTTGAATTTCAAGTATATTGCCAGTGGTAAAAAGAGGGAAGAAAAATTATAAACGATTTTGTTATAAATTTTTATGTATCATACATTAGTATAGCACCTGTTACAAGATGATATAACAGGTGTAATGAATTGTAAGGTACCATTTAAAATAATTGAGGATAATAAAATTAATTTGTTTGAAAGTGACGTAAATCATATATATCCTGACAACAGACTGGTTCTCAATGATACCACTAGTAACTTATTTAATTATACCAGATGTATGTATATTAATCTAGACCAATTATGTCTAAATTGAAAAATGATATTGCTTTAAGTGATGTTACAAGGTTGCTTATTAAAACTGTTAAATAAGAGTGTGTTCATCATACTGCTATGTAATAAATTCAACTTTTTTTACAAATGTCATAATTACTGGCTGAAATCAGTACTAATCCAGAGGAGAATTGTTTGAACCATACTGAAATCAGTATCAATCTAGAGGAGAATGTTTTAACCGTACTGAGATCAGTACCAATCTACAGGAGAATGGTTTTAACCGTACTGAGATCAGTACCAATCTACAGGAGAATGGTTTAAGCACTACTGAGATCAGTACCAATCTACAGGAGAATGTTTTGAGCCGTACCGAGATCAGTACCAATCTACAGGAGAATGGTTTTAACCATACTGAGATCAGTACCAATCTACAGGAGAATGATCTGAGCCGTACCGAGATCAGTACCAATCTACAGGAGAATGGTTTGAACTGTACCAAGATCAGTACCAATCTACAGGAGAATGGTTTGAACCGTACCGAGATCAGTACCACTCTAATCAGTACCAACCTACAGGAGAATGGTTTTAACCGTACTAAGATCAGTACCAATCTACAGGAGAATGGTTTTAACAGTACCGAGATCAATACCAATCTACAGGAGAATGGTTTGAACCGTACCGAGATCAGTACCAATCTACAGGAGAATGGTTTGAACCATACCAGGACCAGTGCCCTTCCTCCTTTCAACATTTATTTTCAACTGAGAATAAAAGTGACAGTAAATATTTCCAGAAATTCTAGCTTAAAATGGTATGCAAATGATGTAAAAGGTAATATCACTGTGTTATGTTATATGTTTTGCATATTTTGTATGTTCTGCAAATGGTAAATGGTAGCTTTGTTAAGAAAACAGATGTCACTGTGTTCTGTGTGAATGTCTAATTTGTTTGTACTGTCACTTGAATAAATCTTTAAGATTTGTAACTCAATCCTCAAGTTAGATCAACTGATTGTCAATCTGACATATAAACATGAACCTTTTTTTATTTCATTATTCATGCATGCCTGATTTCTCTTATCTGTACTTTTAAAGGCCTTTTAGTCAAATAAAATTTACTCCTTAAGCCTGTCCACCAATTTACAAACAATTTTATAACATTATCTGTAGAAAAGATTTTTTAAACTTGAAAGAGACTAATTTGTCTGAAGGAAAATTGTCAAAACATAGCAGGGACTTTGATATTTTGTGGGTCAAAGTTTTGATAGATAATTTACCAAGGTAATTAAACAAAGTGTGCATGCATTTTAACTTCTCTGAGTGCAGTGACATCAAAGATGGCCTATAATGAGCGGATGTCACGCAATCAAACCCAAATTTAAATACAATTAGGCTTTGCAAATAAATACAAAGTCTTTTGAACCAGGCACTAAAAACTAGCGAAGAAAGAAGAATTTGCTAGGCATATATTGCAGCATATAATTTTATCAAACCCAAAACTTTTCTTTTTTCGGTATTTCAGTTCAACTTTTGCAATCAGTTGGTCTTGTAGCTTTTCCAGAATGGTAGGTGACATGACAAGACAAATACTATACAAGAACTACTGCTGGTCACAGTGCCTTTAAAAACAAAAGAAATGTCTGTCAGATATGTACAAAAATCAGAATGTTGAAATTAAAAAATGCGGTAAAGTCAAAATGTCAATGATTTCTAACAAGGGAGGTCAGCTATTTAAATTGCTACATCTGTAATGACAAGCAAAACTGAAGATAAAGCATGTTACCAAATGTAAATAATGCAACTATTTGGGCCACACCGTGAGAAAACCAACATAGTGCATCTGCCACCAACATGGATCCAGACCAGCCTGCGCATCCATGCAGACTGGTCAGGATCCATGCTGTTCGCTTTCAAACCCTATTGCAATTAGAGAAACCGTTAGCGAACAGTATGGATCCTGACCAGATCACACATATACGTAGGCTGGTCTGGATCCATGCTGGTTGCAAATACACTGTGTTGGTTTTCTTATGGTGCAGCTCATCTATTAATACAGTTTGCTCTCCATTTGTTGCTGGGTAATGATCAATGCTTTTTGGATGCTTAGGATATACAATAAAAGAGACAGTCGAAAATCCAGTAACTGAGTAACACAGAAAATATTTCATTATTTTCAAGTACAGGTACATAATTTATAGGTCTTATTTCTTCAACCAGTCTGAGTATAGATACATGTATAACTTTCCATAGCGTTTAAAGATATTCCTCTTATAATTGCCTGTGTAATTATTCTAGCTAATCTATCAAAACTTTCAAAAATAAAGAATTCCTTTTTTAAAAAAAACTAGTTTACCTGATAAATATAATGTCAATAATAAAAAATAGCAACCAGTCAAAAATCTACTCACAATAACCAAACCATAACCAGTCCACAGTCTGTCAATTCAACCAGTTACCATTTATAAAAATACTGTAAAAGCAGAAATTTTCGCGAGGGTTTAATTTCCGCTATATTGGCGAGGCTTTACATCTCGCGAAAATTAATCCTTGCTTAATTTTCACCATAGGTATAATCAAAGTTCAAACAGGATACCATTTTTACAATTTCGCGAATATAAAATCTCGCGCACATACTCTAAATTTCAAATTCGCGAAATTTTGACCCAACGAAAATATATGCTTTTACAGTACATGGTACCTAGCAATAATGTGTTTATTTGGCCAGTTCAAAACACTTCATAATCAGTCCATAATTTACTCATTAAGCAACCTGACCAATATTTACTTGCAGTAACATAACCAGCGACTACGACATATCATATTTCTGAAAATGCTTTTTCAAAGCTTCACTGTACTCCATATTTGTAGTTTGCGACAAAGACACAGATCGTTTTTTATGACCTTTATTCTTACTACTTCCTTTTCTTCGAAACATTGTTTTGAAAGTTTGGAACGGGGTCAATTCATTCTTTGCATGCATGTACGAAGGACTAGAAGGCGGTGTGCTCATTTCTGACACGGGCGACCCCTTCGGGCTTATTTTGTGTTCAAATTTGGACAAATTCTGTGCCTGTTGTTGAATAGACATAAGATCCACACCTGAAAGGGAATGAGGTCGATTCTTTCCTGAACCAAGTTGGTCCTCTTTGAGGTTAGCGAGCATGGGCATTGAACCCATTGACATCATCGGACCAGAATGTGACATGACTGGTCCCATAGCCTCCTCCTCATCTATCACCGTGTTAATGTGAGTCGAACTGAATGAAAATATTCTGTCATCATCTTCGTCATCCTCAGTGTAGTCATGGTTGCCATGGTTACCATTTGTTAAAGAATCAGTTTGTGCAGAGAGGTCATGGTCACTTAAGGAATGAAAACCACTTGATTCACTCAAATGTGACGAATCGCTTACAGATTTGTTCATTTCATATTTCGGAGACCCATAATCAGAAAAGAAATTTTGCTGTGCATACCTGACATGCTTTTTACGATTTCCATTTTTATATTCGCTGTTATCACTGACTGGTCTATCCTTTGGGCTAGTGTCATGACTTTGGTTTCTGCCCATTCTCTCATCTCCACTTGGTATGCTACGTCTCCGTTCATCTCCAATCCTGTGCAAATCTTCCTGACTAGAACACAGGCGTTCATTTTTTATTAGATATTTTTCCAAATTCAAACTGCTTAACTCCAAACTGCTACGATTTTTGGATGAAAACTTATCTTTCATTGAACCTAACTTCCCAGCATGACCTTTTTTATCACGGTTACCCTTAGCACTATTTTCAAAGCTGTCACCATAATTTCCATTTTTGCGTCGCATATATCCATTCATACCACCATTTGCACAAATTTCCTTTATTGCATTCATTAACTGCTCATTCTGATCTTTCAATTTCACGATTTCTTTTTTCTGGTTTTCAATCACATGATTTTTATCTCTCGTATCCCTTTGCAGTTTTAACTGTTCCCGTCTCAATCTACTTTCCAACATTACGAGATGGGACATGATTTCTGTTAGCTGTTTTTCAGATTTCGACTTTTGCTGTTTTAATTCCGTCTGACTTCTACATAACTGTAGTTTCAGAGAGATGACCTCACGATTATGTTTTGAACGTTCGTCTTGTAGGCATTGTTGCGACTTTCGAAGTGCCGTCTGTGTCGTCTTTAATTCCTCTTCGACCATGGTTATATCATTCTGAAATAACACAAATCATACCATTTCATTACTCTGCCACAACAATCAATATTCCAGTATAGCAGTACAGTATTTATCCTATAACATATACAATATAATAATTCAATATCACACAGCTGTTTTCTGAATGAATAAAAAATACCATTCATAATTAGTTTCAATACTTGTAGCTCTATACAAGATATACTGTAATCTGTATTTATAACCACACACCATTCCTGTTGATATATTTATAGATGTATGACACAAACAAAGGTAAACAGTAACAATAATTACAATTTTATGCATGATTTGTGGTGCAAATGTGTTGCTGACATTTTATGTTAATTTTGAACAGTATATTCTGTTAATTATCTCACTTTTGTGGACTTTTCAGATTTTGATGATGTCATAATTAAAACCTGTATAATATATGCAACAGAGCTATCAATCAGGAATAAAATAACAATGACCTTGATCACACAGCACACCCCATATCATCCCTCCCCCACTCCCTTTCCCCTTCCCCATAATCTAAATCGCATAATTAAGGTTTCGATGGAGGCCTTGAGAAACAAAATCAAACAACACCAAATCATAGAAAGAAAGAGTTGTTTGACATGAAAATTGAAGAGCATGTAAAACATGTATATTACTTTACGAAACAAGTGTCAGTATACTGATATAAACATTGAATTCCGGAAAAGGGCTGCCTAAAGGGGCTCCACTTCCGGACAGTTAAATGCCTTTAAAAACTCACCATTTTCAAAGAACTGTTACACATGTTTGTTTTGATGCATTTGCAATAGCGTGCGAGTGGTGAAATTTCACGTAACAAGGTGGAACATAGTTTTCAGCAATTGTTTATCTTTTTTTCTTTACAAATGGCATTCATTTTCAAAGGGAGACAACTTTTTCTCAAAGATTACTTAAAATAATCAGAAAAAGTTGTTTCCCTTTGAAAATGAATGCCATTTGTACTTAAAATAATCGGGAACAGTTGTCTTCCTTTGAAAATGAATGCCATATGTAAAGAAAAAATGATAAACAATTGCTGAAAACTGTGTTCCACCTTGTTATGCGAAATTTCACCACTCGCACGCTATTGCAAATGCATCAAAACGAACATGTGTAACTGTTCTTTGAAAATGGTGAGTTTTTAAAGGCGTTTAACTGTCCGGAAGTGGAGCCCCTTTAGGCAGCCCTTTTCCGGAATTCAATGTTTATATCAGTATACTGACACTTGTTTCGTAAAGTAATATACATGTTTTACATGCTGTTCAATTTTCATGTCAAACAACTCTTTCTTTCTATGATTTGTTGTTGTTTGATTTTTGTTTCTCTAGGCCTCCATCGAAACCTTAAGCACCCTAGTACCAATATGTGGAAAATCTATTTTTAGAAACAGTGACCTTGTCCTTAATTATAGAGAGTCTAAAAACTTTCACACTGTGTACTTCATATCAAGTTTCAAAAGACAATCTGTACTGTAATAAATTGAAAGGTATCGGAAGAATTTCAAATGTTGACACCTACTTGCATGCTGAACATGTCTCCAAACATGCATCAACACTAAAAAGGGGGTTTATGAACAAGGCATAAGAGTATTTCATGGAAACTGTTCCTTTAAAAATGTCATTTAGTTACACCTATGAAACCAAACAAAAAATTATTGAGAATGCAAAACGGATTTTGAAATTATATATGATTTATGTTTTTGCACTATTACTAATCATTTAGGCAAACATGTAGCAGTTGAGCAGTTTGATATAAACTTTTTTTTTTAAATTTGATATGAGTGAACCAATTACTTATCAAGAAAATGTGTGTATTTTATTTACTAAAATGATAGATGTGTTTACCCGTATCATCCTCTACTGATTTTGCAATTTTTCTAAATGATTAGTACAGATTTTCCTACTGAATAAAACAAAATCTTTGTGAAACTATAATGCATGGCAATAAAACAAATACCATACATTTTCAATACAGTTAAACTTATACTGAAAGCCATGAACACAGACCACTTACTAAAGATCACCCTGTGAATATAGACCATTAAATCTGAAGACCACCTGTGAACAAAGACCACTGACTCTAAAGACCACCTGTCAACACTGACCACTATACACAACCTGTGAACACAGACCACTGACTGTAAAGACTAATTGTGAACACAGGCCACTGACTGTAAAGACCATCTGTGAACAGTGACCACTGACACTAAAGACCACCTGTGAATACAGGTCACTGACTGTAAAGACCATATGTGTACAGAGACCACTGACTGTAAAGACCATCTGTGAACACAGACCACTGAACGTACAGACCACCTGTGAACACAGACCTGACTCTGAAGACCACCTGTGAACAGAGACCACTGACTCTAAAGACCACCTGTGAACACAGACCACTGACTGCAAAGACTAGCTATGAATACAAACCACTGACTATAAAGACCATCTGTAAACTGAGATCACTGACTCTAAAGACCACCTGTGAACACAGACCACTGACTCTAAAGATCATATGTGAACAAAGACCACTGACTGTAAAGACCACTGGTGAACACAGACCACTGACTGTAAAGACCATCTGTGAACAGAGACCACTGACTGTAAAGACCACCTGTGAACAGAGACCACTGACTGTAAAGACCATCTGTGAACACAGACCACTGACTCTAAAGACCACCAGTCCTGTGAACACAGACCAATGACTGTATACACTAGTTGTGAATACAGACCACTGACTCTAAAGACCACCTGTGAACACAGACCACTGACTGTAAAGACCATCTGTGAACAGAGACCACTGACTCTAAAGACCATATGTGAACACAGACCACTGACTGTATAGACTAGCTGTGAATACAGACCACTGACTCTAAAGACCATAATGTGAAAAGGGACCACTCACTCTAAAAACCACCTGTGAAAACTTACCAGTTACTCTAAATACCACCTATGAACACAAATGCATCACTCTATAGACCACCTCTGGACATAGACCACTGACTAAAGACTCCCCTTCAAAACACTTTCTGTGTGTTTATAACCTGTGACCACCCTGTCATTAATGGCCACTTTTTTCAGTCTCTCAAGCATGTTTTTCACATGAGGTTCAACTGTATATTGAATGAATGAGAGAACCTGTACTGAGGATTAAATATGAGTTGTCTATAACTGATTGGCCAAAAATAATGCCTGTTAATTTGTAGTGAATTACATAGAAAATGTATGAATAATATAATTAATGTTAATTGTTTTCGTCTGACTCATAATGTAACTAAATCCGATGTTATTTATCATGTGGTACAACGTTTCTTCATTTCAAATGAAAATAAATCATGATGAATCATAATTTGTTAAAAATGCATCATTTACCAATGACCAGAGAATCCTATATATTGTTGTGCATTAACTGTAATATTTAAAAGGAGCTATGTTTATTATGATATCTATCATAAAGCCCATTTAAGAAAAGGAATGGCAAAAAAAGGAAAATGAATGTCTTACTGACTACATATTATGCTTGTTCTTTTTAGAATTTACTTCACTTTATACCTGTGGCAGTTGTTTTAATGGTTGCAATGTACTTTTAGCATCTCCTTTGCATAATGCAATTTTGAGGAAAGTGAAAAAGTTTCCATGAAAAGAAAAAATCATACCTGATGTAGCAATAAAACACTTAAATTCAATCAGAGTGACACTGTACTAAACCAATGCTCTTGGTTTTTGCTAACTCATACATATAATGTGAAAAGTATCAAAAGAAATTAATTTGGCAATTCAATCTTTTTTTTTATCAAAAATTATGTTCTTTCCCAATCCACTTAAAATCGAATATAAAAACTTAATAAATGGATTATTGTTGGTGAAATACAACATCTAATTGCCTCTATAATAAATGGATATTCAATCATATAACTGACATTCTCAAATTTTCAATTAGGGAGGGTTTTTTTTTGTAAAGGTTGTACCACAGTATAATTATATATCACTTCACCTGTAGGTACAATGGTACAATATTTTTGCAATAAATGAAATTACTAGTTCTTTCATTGGCAAAAATACTAAATTCTGAATAAAACTGGAAAATAAAATAAAAATCAATTTTAATGATATAAATTGAACAGGCAGTTCAGAACCAATAAGTCGCAATCTAATCTTTAAACACCTGAAAAAAAATGAAAATCTTACAGAAATAAAATCTACCTGTATAATGTTCATAACTGTTTAACAGGATACCAAATCAACAACAAAAAGGTAAAAAAAAATCAAGATGGTAAATCTTCAAATATTGCATGTTACTGCACGCACACCCTGATACAACAAAACAAGTGTCTTCTTTCTTATCTGTGTAAGACAGGTCTTTGTGTACAAATCGTGTGATTCATTTCCCGTCACTAATGTTGGTCAACGATTTAAATGTCCGACAAGTTTCATGTCACCAACAAGACATGATATAAACTCTGATACAATCGGACAAATGAAAATGACAGACCACCATAAAATTTTTACAACAATTTTTTTCTCGTCTAAAAGCAAATAAAGGTATATAAATGTAAAATAATGCGGGCAAAAGGTAATAATAAAGTTCAATCCAATAAATTTCATAAATAATCTCTTGCATGATTAAACTAAGCTTTAACACCATTATCTTCAATACAATTAATAAATACAAATCTTGGTTTTGTTCTTACAAATTCTGCAAAGGACCTATATGTAGTACTTAATAAATTACGAATCTTCAATGTCATAAAAGTTCAATTAAGTAAATTACTTGTACCTCAGTCAGTTGCTTCCTTCAACTTTTATTTCTCCATTTTATAATTCTTCCGTTACTGTAACAACAGTTCTATACCCATACAAGAGTTATTGCCCCGTAGCATATGAAATGCACAATGAGTACTAACAGTGTGATATTTAAACACAGTCCACATTTATTGACAGTGTTCAAAATTTTGAATAGCTAGGTCTGGTTTATTTAAACAGTAATTTTGACGTTTCTCTCATTTTCTGCTTCTTTGTACCTATACGTAGTCAGCAAATAGCTTTTTCAGTCTTTTCCCTTGAAACTACACAAAAAGAAAATTGGTTTCAATATAATAATTCAACACTATGTCAGTAAAATTTGATGACATCCCCAAAGTAATACAATAAATTGACAATGTCATGGTGATAAAAAATTGTCAAGATTAAACCCAATTACCTTCAGTATTAAAATCCAGTAACCAGAAAATCAAATATTGACTAAGTGTCATCCGGTCCCGGAGATGACTTTGCAATCTTTGATTTATCTACAAACTTGAATGGTAAGTTAAATCATCTTTCTAATTCTACAAAGACTATAAATAGATAATTTTATAAGATAGAGAGAAGTAACATTCAATAATATTATTTATGGCTGACAATCTCTTCTTCATAGGATTATAACATTTCTTAAAATGACTGAATCATTGACTGAATGTCAATTAACCATAGGTGAGCAGAACTTGAAGGCCCTGAAGTAAAAGTGTATATAAACATCTCTCTATAGGAATTGATAACATAATAATATTGATAAGAAACTATCTGACTATTCCGAAGTACCATTTAGTGCTCATGCAGGACCATACAAAGTGATAGTTTAAAACTATATTATGCCTGAAAAAAAAAAACATCTCTGTGTTTTCAAACAGAGTGGTCCATCATCTACTGACTGAGTTTCAAAAATAAGTGAGAACAATTACAAACAAAACTGAACTGGTCAACAATCACACTTAGAGCCGATGCAGTGGTCCAGTGGTAACTACGCAAACCGGTGTCATGATTTCAATCCCCCACTTCTCCAACTTAAACTTACTAACATTGGAATAAGAGTCCATATACCTGGCATTCTAATTAAAGAACCAGGGAAGATTCTAGAATTTAAGCGTCTTCTATATCTTGCACTAACCTCTAACTAAAAGTTACTTACAGTGTTCTGGAGGATTTCCGATGCTGACTAGTAATAATAAGCTTACATACAAACCACAACCAACCAAAATCTTTAGAGTTTTTGATTACCTAATCTTTTGATGCAAACATGTTAAATTGAGGTAACTTTAGTTCAGTAGTCGGGTGGTACTTTATATAGAAGTAAAACTGCCGGGCTCATTTTCTGCCTATGGTATTATACAAATGCAACCAGTTGCAAACTACAGGCCTGCTGTATGCTAATTTGATAATAATAAGTTTTGATAAAAGTGTGTGTGCTTAAACCAGCAGGACTGAAAAGAGTATTAATACAGAAGCATTTGCATCAAATGATATGAAAATGCTGCAAAGAAGTTACGTCTGACATAAAATACTGCATGATCTGTGACCTTTGGTCCTACAGTATAATCTTGGCATTGAACTGACATGACTAAAATGCAGGTTGTCTTTTACTATGACAAACACTTATGCCAAGCTATTTAGGGATAAAAAAAGATGCAGAGCAGACATGAAGACCTGCTCATCTGACCTTTGATCTCACAACCTTGACCTTGAACAGACATGACTGTATCTTGCATTCTGCAGCATGCACATTTGTCTCGTTATGACAAACATTAGACTAAGGTATTGGAAACTCTTTCAGGGGTTTAAAACACACGCTGCCTGTATGTATAACATAACACAAGATCTTATGTAGGACCTTGACCTACGACCGACGTAGAACAAAGTTGTGGGTATTGCACAACTTCTCATTACGGTGAACATTAGAACAAAGGGGTTAAAAGAGATACAAAGTCAACATGATTTTGTGATGGATGGCTGCATGAGTGGACATAAAAATGTTCTGTCTTCCCAGAAAGTGAGTCATTAATAAAGGGATTAACATACAAAATACAACCAAAAACATTTTTCTCAAGGACTGCCAAGCTCATATGCACTTTCTCAGTTTTATCTCCAAACAGGGGAAAAAGTCTCAATCTCTCTTTTAATGACAACCTAATAAACATATTGAAGGACAGGAAGTGCAACTGACTGACTGTCAAAGGAAGAGTTTAAATCTCTTCTCTCCCAGTCTTTTCATCAAACAAATAGTATAAAATTTGTTAAATCACATTTTCAAAAAATATTTCAATTAAATTCTAAAGAGAAATTTATGAGATTTCTAGCTGCTGCATTATTAATGCAGGACACGCCTCTGTATGCAAATGACTGTGAATGAACAAGCTTCTCATATTCATTATAGCTACTATCATTCTATTAATAAGTAATGGGCAAAAAAGTCAATACAAAGTATGATATTTATAAATTGAAATATTGCACATGTTGAGGCAATAATCAGTCTCAAAGCAGGTTATCTAACAACATCAATAACATCACAGAGATTCTAACCAGCAGTCACCATTATACCATCTGGCAACAGATGGCAGCACCAACAACAAACAAATCTCTCTTTTATTTATCAGCTGCTTTGCGGTTGCCACATTCTTATAAGAGCACAGTTACAAATATTCAGTCTCTGGGTGGAGAAACTACTATAAAAGACTAACACTACGAGGGCTGAGCGCGAAACTATTGTATCTTGTTCTTTATTTATATACAGTTACAATAGTTTCGCGCTCAGCCAATGACTAGCAGTTTCTACGGTCCTGTTTCACATTGTCCTCACACACAGCAACCCCCTTACACACATTCAGTCACTCAGTAGGTGGCTGCACAAAATCACTCATTTTGTTAAGTTCTATGAAACTTTTTCTAGCCACAATTATTATCAGCTGCTCTATTGTATTGCCATATATCCATGCTGACTTTATTCAATCAGTACTCTAGAGAAACAATCAGTCACCCAGCAGGGTATCTAGCATTGCACACGCAATCTGACTGCTTTTTTGAAATATTCCAACAATTACTGGATTCATTTTTGTTTTTTAATCAAGCTTCCAGCTGTTCATAAACCTAACACCCATCTACAAACACGATTAATGTACCCTTACGAAAAACCTTCCCTATTGTCAGTGTGTGGTCAGTTTATGTCCAGTGTGTTTCCAGTGAATAATACTCTAAAATCCAGTTACTTGCCAGCCTATTTCCAGAGCTGACAATAAACTGACCCAGTGTGTTGCCACTGAATAACCATCATGTGTCCATGTACCTGTCAGTTTATTTCCAGACCTGAAACCAGCCGTAAAATTTAACTTCCAGTCTGCTGTCAGTTTATATACAGTTTGTTGTCAGTGATGTTTGTAATGCCATTTTAACAAAATTTCCTTGATTTTTCATATAAAATTATTTGAAGGAGCTAAATTATATAGAGGTATCTGGAAATAAAACACTGACAACAAACTGGCAACAGACTGGTATGCAGTGTCAATCTGGCAACACACTGGATACACAACTGACAACAAGTGGCTTTTTGGACTTTCCAGTCTGTTGTCCTTGTATTGTCAGTGCACAGCCAGTCAACTGGAAATATTTTTCTGACAACACACTGGCATATTGCCAGTGTGTTGTCATTGTATTGTCAGTGTATAGTCAGTCACAACAAGCCAGGCTCTCTTACATGGACAAGAGAAACACTTTAGCAAACTGGAATCATTATTTAAAGTTTTAACTAAATTCCTTTATGCAGTACAAAGTTATGAGCACTTATACATTAGTGTGGCAGATGGACTAGTTTTGTTTGTTTGTTTTGGGTTTAACGCTGTTTTTCAACAGTATTTCAGTCATGTTACAGGGGGCAGTTAACCTAACCAGTGTTCCTGGATTCTGTACCAGTACAAACCTGTTCTCCGCAAGTAACTGCCAACTTCCCGACATGAATCAGAGGTGGAGGACTAATGATTTCAGACACAATGTCATTTATCAAATAGTCACGGAGAACATAAACCCCGTCCGAAGATCGAACTCACGACCCCGTGATCTGTAGATCGGCACTCTACCTACTGAGCTAAAGATGGACTAGTATCCCAATATATCGCTTGCTACTCAGTGTTACTAATCTTATTTATTTCCCCCTAGGAAAATTGT
This sequence comes from Mercenaria mercenaria, assembly GCF_021730395.1. Classification (NCBI taxonomy): domain Eukaryota; kingdom Metazoa; phylum Mollusca; class Bivalvia; order Venerida; family Veneridae; genus Mercenaria; species Mercenaria mercenaria. The sequence continues at coordinate 22,130,944 of NC_069375.1, forward strand.
CTTTATTACCACTGTATTGTCATAGCATTGTCAGTGTATGGGAAGTTTGTTTCCAGTTTAGTGTCAGTATTTTTTTTTTCTATTTATCTTTATTAATGTTTAATATGAATTTTAATGTGACTTAAAACCTTCATTTGCTTGTGACTCAATTTTAATACCAATTAAGATTTGCAATATTTCAATTATCAATAATATAATATTGAAACCAAAGGAACTTTGACTGGGATTATGGTAAATTTGCAAGTTTAATTTTACAGGGTAGCGAAAATACATGACTTTTAAAATTTCTGTATCTGTTTATCAAAAAATACTTGTTGCGGACAGAATCTGTGTTACAATTAAAACAAATAACTGTAAAATGATGAAAAAGTACCTTTACAATGTGCCCATCAATGCTGGAAAACTATTGAAAACTGAAAATAATTTTGGAGGGAAAAACGCAATACTCAGCCATTTTGATAAGGTGTCTTGTAATATTTGTTTTGCTGTGAAAATTGCTAAGATGGGTCAGTGTATTGCCAGTGTGTAGCCAGTGCATTGTCAGAATCTGCTCTGAGTAAATTTATTTCCACTGTACTGTCAGACAGACAGAAAATCCATACAATATTTTCACTTGTGTAATTTTTATCTCGACTATTCAAAGAATAGTAGAGTTATTGGACAGGCCCGTATGTTGTTTTTTTACAAAATTATGGCCTTTTTTCGACTTAGAAGGTTAAGATTTTGTATGTAAGCTGGTATCTCAGTACTCACTTATGGGAATGGATTGAAACTAATTATTACACGCTTGTTCACTGTCATGATCTGACATGCACTAAGCAGGTCCCATATCTTTTTTTTTCAAAATTATGCCCCTTTTTCCACATAGCATTTTTTGCTTAAGTTTTTGTATGTAACCTGGTATCTCAGTACTCACTAATGGTAATGAATTGAAACTTCACACACTTGTCCACTTTCATAAGCTGATATGCACTGTGCAGGTTCCATAATCCTGTTTTGCATTTTTACAAGATTATTCCCCTTTTCCGACTTTTGTCTTCATTCAATTGACAAGGTTGTTGAGGCATTGCTGTCCTCCAACAGCTCTTGTTTACAATTCCAGATTGTTGCCATATCAATTTGATTGTAGAAATTATGTTTTTTATTTCCAGTTTCTTGCCATTTTCCTGCCAGATTTCTTCCAGACACTGGAAACAAGCTGACAATATTGTCAGTGTGTTTACATGCTGATTGTTATGAGCCAGTTTATTGTCATATAGTCTGCAGGTTATTCCCAGAAACTGGAAATAATATGGAAATAGTGTCCATGTTATTTTCAGATAGACTTTTTTTCTTGGAAGTTTGTTCCCCTGTAGGAGTCAGATTATTTCCAGTTACTTTTTTTTTTTGACAGACTGTTACCAGATCATTGACAGTTACCTTGCAGCTTAATGCCAGCTTGTTTCCATATTTCATTTTCGTAAGGGTACCCACAGAAACACAGTGGGGTATCTTAACCTTTAGCCTGCTGGCGGTAAGTGATTCTGCCTTTGCAACCACTGAGTGCAGACCAAGATATGCCTGCACATTCGTGCAGGCTGATCATGGTCTGCACTGTTGGCTATTGACAATCAGTATATTTTCAGTGAACACCCCTTTGAATAACAAGTGGCACTGCCAATATTGAATGATGGACTAGTCCATTATAGAAATTAAGCAAGGTAAGGGTTAAAGTAAAAAGAATTAACTGCATCATGATGAACATGCAAGTTTCAGTTTAACCATGATTTTATGAAACTTTTTACCAGTATATACTGTACTACACAAAGGATTGATATAGAATTTCACTTTTTATAAAGTATAATGGCTTTAACTTTAATATATTAACGTAAATGTTCACTGACCTTCCTTTATGCAAGAGCTGTCTGTTGACAGTGCGCTCGACTATTGGAAGAAGTCAAAATATTACCAGAGATTTTCAAACAAAAGATTTAGAAAAATAGATAAGACAAACAATGTACCTGTATTTGTGGATTTGAATAAGTCTTGCACTATATGGCAATGTGTGACCATGATGGTAAGTAAGTGTTCAAAGTTTTAAAGCCATATATCAAACAGTTTAGACAAAATATGGAACGGTATGTGAAACTTAACTAATTTCTATGTCAAAAAAGGGCCATAACTGAGCTTAAGTCCTTGTCCTAGTTATATAACCTTGCCTACATAATTATGTAGACTATGATTGTAAACAAGTCACCAAAGTTTCAAAGCCATATGACAAACAGGTTAGTCAAAATATGGACAGGTATGAAAAAAATTGACTGATTTCCAAGTCCAAAAAGGGCCATAATTCAGCAAAAATACTTGACAGAGTTATGTACTCTTGCCTACAGGTAGAGACTAATATAACAAGAGCTCGTAGAACATGAAATGCCCTTGATGCATTCAGTACTTGCACAAGGAACAGAAATTATTTGGTCAATGTACACAAAAGTTCTACTATTCTGGGTCAATGTGACCTTGACCTTTGATCTATTCACCTCAAAATCGATAGGGGTCATCTACTGGTCATGATCAATCTCCCTATTAAGTTTCGAGATCCTAAGACCAAGCGTTCTCAAGTTATCATCCTGAAACAGTTTAACTGTTCTGGGTCACTTTGACCTTGACCTTTGACTTACTGACCTCAAAATCAATAGGGGTCATCTGCTGGTCCTCCCTATCAAGTGTCATGATCCTAGGCCCAAGCATTCTCAAGTTATAGTCCGGAAACAGTTTAACTGTTCTGAGTCACTTTGACCTTGACCTTTGATCTACTGACTTCAAAATCAATAGGAGTCATCTGCTGGTCATGACCAACCTCCTTATCAACTTTCATGATCCTAGGTGCAAGTGTTCTTGAGTTATCATCCGGAAACCGTTTAACTGTTCTGGATCACTGTGACCTTGACCTCTGACCTACTGGCTTCAAAATCTACAGGGTTCATCTGTCTGTCATATTCAACCTCCCTATAATCAACATTCATGATCTTAGGCCCAAGCGTTCTTGAGTTATCATCCAGAAACCGTTTAACTGTTCCAGGTCACTGTGACCTTGACCTTTGACTGACTGACCTCAAAATCAATAGGGGTCATCTGCTGGTCATGACCAACTTTGCTATCAACTTTCATGATCCTAGGCTCAAGCGTTCTTGAGCTATCTGGTCTACATACCGACAGACCAACCAACAGACCGACGACCAACATCTGCAAAACAATATACTCCTCCTTCTTCGAAGAGGGGCATAATAATAATAAACAAGTGTTCAAAGTTTCAAAGCCACATGTCATATAGTTTTTACAAAACATGGATTTGTACGAAATCTGAACCAATTTCCAGGTCCAAAAAGGGCCATTTTGACAGAGTTATGTACTCTTGCCTACAGGTAGAGACTGTTGTAATAAACAAGTGTTCCAAGTTTGAAATTAATATCTTTGATGGTATACAAGATATTACCATTTCATAAAAACTTAAATTATAACCAACGCCAACACCGAGGTGAGTAGTATAATAGCTCTCCATACTTTTTGAATAGTCTTTTCCTTATATCTTTGCATCTTTACTGAAACCCCAATATAAAATATAAGCCTTCTTCATTAATTTGACTGTTTTGGGAAGATTCCCCCCCCAACCCCTTACATACCCATAGAGGCTTGACATCTTCCCTTATCAATTTACCCATCTGAATTCTTGTAATCAAAACATACTCTATTTTAGTGGATCTGCTTAGCAACAGACAACTTCCTTAGTATACAGTGTATATTTTGCTTCAGACATATTGTTTAAACTTAAGACTGCCCTGCCTGAGGTCCAGACTTCTGACCTCTCAATTGATATTTAATGACAGTGTTAAACCCGCCCCCTACATATAAATTAAAAAGAACAAAATAATAATTATGGTGCTGTAAACAAAACTTGCAAACAATTACCTGTAACACTTATATAAAACTAAAAAACTTCCATTAGCACTGTATTTCGTATTGTTATCCAAGAAGGTGAAACTTAAATATCCATCAGTTTGTTTTCATATAATAATTTTCTTTTCAAATAACTATTTTTGTGAGTGAAAGTAGTTCCCTCATTTTTTCATGCTATAAAAGTCACAAACCTCCAACGTACATACTGTGCGCGCGAAAGTTGTAGCTTTAGGTTTGATTACGTACAGGTTTTTGCCGACGATAAGCGTGTTAATGACACATTTAATAACAAATTTATGCATATAACCTGTAATATTTGTCAACTGTATTGAACAGCTCCTACTTTATTCATGTTAAATGCCTTTCTCAAAAAGGACCCTAAGTTTTAATGTAAGCTGTAGATACACAACTGATTTAAGGTGTTGCAAGTTTTTCATTGCAAGTGTAAGGATGTTAATTAACCCTTAGCCTGCTGGCGGCAATTGGTTTTGCCTTTGCGACCAGTGCAGACCAAGATCAGCCTGCACTTCCGTGCAGGCTGATCATGGTCTGCACTGTTCGCTATTCAGTCAGTAAATTTTCAGTGAACACCCCTTCAAATAATAAATGGTATTGCCCAAACTGAATGATGGACCAGTCCATTTTAGAAATTTAGCAGGCTAAGGGTTAAGGAACCTGAGGTGTTCAACAGTCAAAACAGTTTCACTTTCACCATTTTGCAGATTTCAAATTCACATCAATTATTCATACCGGGTATATCACATTACATCATTCCTGGAAACTCTAAAGCCACCAGAGAAATATAAATTAAATACATTCAGGAAATTAAACGAAACGAACAACAGTAAAACTGTAAAAAAAAGAAAAAAGAAATATACAATGTATAAGAAAGAAAAAAGTTTACCATTCATATATCATAATTCCACTTTTATTCCAACCGTTTTATCTTTTTTAAAGTACACATTTACAACTACAGCTTGGATAAAAAATTGTTTACAGAAGATTTTTAAGAGAAAATAAACACTGTCAAAAATTATATCAAACAGTGATATCAGTCTCTGATAGAATATTATAGGTCTATGTCTGGTTCCCCAAGGCAGTTTGAACCCTGAAGGCACTATATTTCACTTTATATTATAACGGTACATCAAAACTAAACCGGTAAATGAAATAACAGTAAAATCATCAGACACCGTAATTTTCAGTTATCATAAATGTACTCTACAAAACAAACTTTAACTCTAATTTGTCAATTAATATACAAATCGCATGATTTATTTATATATATATCTTATATTTACAAATGAATTAGAAAAAAAAGCTTGTTATTTGAACAGTAAACTAAAGTACACTTGTTTAGATTTTGATGAATGCTTTTTACATTTTCTTATCAGACCAGTTGACCTAATTCAATCTTAAACATAAAAAAAAATTCTAAAATTATTAATGTTTGCTTTCTGTCAAGTGTTCAAATACTGTGCTTTAGTACATGTACAGCTGTTTTCAACATTTACTGTCAGTTTCCAGCATTTATTAAATAATTCATTAAGCTTCAAACGTGTGACAACTTCCGCATACACAAAGACTTTAGAATCTATAATGGCTTAATTTTGCTAGACAACATTTGCCTGATCAAGGGTTCAGATTTTATAACCACTGTATGGCTCAGGTTAGCAGCTCACTTGCATTAGCTGGACCGGCAGCTAATTAAGTTAGACTGAAACACTCCTGATTACTAAGGTTTGAACCAACTGTGGCCACACCTGAACTTCCTACTTTAGATACTATGTAAAAGGCATACAATTGTTTCAGAACTTATATTGGAAGCCAGTCTTAAAACTTCAGCATCTGATTGGATAATTCTAAGCATAAATTTGAAATTGACCAATGGCAAGTCTGTATTTTAAGACTGGTTTCCAAACTCAGTTTAAATACTTCATAGGAAGAGTAATTCTAATAAGCTTTTAACAATCAAGTTAAAATAATTTTTCTAAGTACAAAGTTACATGATACAATATTATACTAATTCTGTTGTATATTAATTTTGTTTCTATTGACCCAACTTCACCCAAGTATTCAAATAAGAGAGAAACACAGACCTACTTAAGAAAGACTGGAACAATTAAGATTTATTTGCAAACAACTTATAAATAATTCAGATCAGCAAATCTCAGTGAACAAACACCACTATTGATCTTAAGATAATTTCCTCCTGTGTTTTAGTCTGTTCAAATAGATACAATTTTAACTCTCTTCAGCAAAATGAATGTTAAGGATAACATAGTGTAATAGCCATATTTCATATCTTGTAACTGGATGATAATATTTAAATGAAATTTGGTCGCTTTAAAGACATTCAAAATTAAAAACTTTTCACCAAGAGATTTTTCAAATTTTATCATTTTTTGGGGAGGTAATTGGTATTGAAATCAACATTGATGCCTATGGGAAATATATAGTTTCTTTGATTATGAGAATCTGAATTTCAGTTTCGAGAAAATTTTGTGGTAGAAAGCTGCATTATATGATTCTGATACAAATATCAAAAAGAAATCTAAAATTCCCCATAGGGAAAAGGAGAAAATCATTTTTTCTAGTTTTCAGGGGAGATAACTCATGAAAAAAAAATTATCAGGGGAGGTAATCTGAAGGAAATTTTTGAGAACTTCTGTCACTGCATAACTTGTCAATATGCACCTTATTTCTGTCATTTGACATTTTAAAAGCTTACATTATAAAGTCCTATGTACGCTTTTGGCGAAATTGAGGCCTATTACACCATGTTATCCTTAAAAAGGAACAATATACTACTGACCATGCTTTTTGAAATATCTGATAAAACCATGACATTACCTTTTTGTATTTTAAAAGAACAGATTAAAAAGAGTCATGTGCAAATTTATGTACCATCCAGCTCTAAAGATCACTACTTTCAATCATCCTGTGAATAAACATCACCTGCCAATAACGACCATCTGCCAATAACTACCAATCTTTGCCTCTGTCAAGAGGGTCTTTTCATAGAAGTTTGTTGATATAAGTTTAAAGGTATGACTATAAAATATCATATTGGGGAGCAGATCACTCTTGTGTTGAAATTTATGGCCTCCTACAGCACACTTTCCTTACCTATAATTCAAAGTAAATGATTACATGACAGCCTTAAGTGACAAGCGTTAAGATATAAATCGTTAACATTACACAACCATACAAGGAAGTATATGGGGATCACCGTCTCAGACATAATGGCCCCAAAACAGTGAAATAAAACACCCAAGCCTGAATAAACAAAACACGGTGAACACGTCAACTGAAGTCAGGTGGAAAATACCAAACACGTATACAGGAACAAAAATATCTTCCAACTTAGTTAAAATACTGCCACCTCAAAAAGACATACAAATTGTTTTCTATTTACAACAAAATCATAGAGTTTCCACCTCAGTAGGTCTGTAATTTGTATTAAACAAAAGCAGTGACAATACAGATCTTATCTAAGGTAGATCATTCATAAATCTTACAGTTTTTTTTAGTTCAGATGTCAAAAAGTGCACAAAAAGTCTGTACTCTAAATTAACAAATATCTATTTTCGTCTTTCTAAAATTTACATATATATAATATATATTACACTCCTCTTTTATACCACAAACCCATCTTTAAGGCTATAGTATACAACTTTAAAATATCAAAAAAATATACTACCCTATAAGGCTGATAGTTGCGGAAAGTATGCCATCAATTGCCAGAGATAGAAAAGTGAAAAACCTTGTCCAAAATTCTAAGCGTGTACTTTTAGTGATATCACTATAGTGCTAATAAGCATGTAAAAACATCATAAGGTATACATTATACATTATGTTGTGAAATACCCAAATCTATTTGTCATCGGGATCCATTTTTGAACCAGACAGACAAGAAAAATAATCTTATATGCCCCATGTCATGTGAATGACAAAAGTTTTCCATAATTATCCTAAGGACAGCACAGATATTAGAAACCTTGCTTAGATGCTGGGTTTCTCATTCAATATACTGTCCTTTGACTAGGGAAAACCTTCTCTTATACAGACAGACATGTAAGAGCCGTATATTATTCACACAGCAAGTATTTCCCTATATATTAAGTTTTTGGCGCCATTTTAATAAAAATTACTTCCTACCTTATGATTAGGAAGCCTTAAAGTTGAGACAGTAAAATTATAAAAAGTTATAAAAATCATGTTTTACAAAACCTAAATATATTAATGTCTACTTTATATACACTTTAAATAAAATCAAACAACTGTTCAAGTAAAATTTATGACACACGACAGAAATTTAGTCTCAATAAATTGTTATATGCATTTAAATGTTAAATTTTATTGATCTGTGCAATATATGTTATTAGAAATGTTATACAGTGTAACATTACTTAATGACACATTTGTACCAGTAAATAAGTCTGCATTATAGCAAAAGTCATTAATACTGACTACAACCTATTATAAGAACCTAAAGACAAATTTTTTCTAGTTCTATATTATCCTTTTTTCTTTACATATTTCAAATCTATTTGCTATAGATTACCATAATTGTCCGGTAGAGTCCATTTCTGTCTAGTGCATATTGTTGTTCTATAATTCAAGACAATTTTATTATACATGTTGCTCTAAGATACATTGAAAAATAATACATTTGTACGCTGACATTAAACGAAAGTCTAAAATGCTGACAAAACTTGTTCAATGTGTACTGTAGGACAATAATACCGTGTTCACACTAGCCGAACGGTTTTATTTTTATTAGGCACTAATTGGCTATAATTGGTATTTGACATTCAAAACCCATCAAAATATAATCCAGTTTGCGTCCACACTAGGCAAAGAAATGTGGTTTAAATATATACATGCAATGTTGGAAGTTAACAGATATCTTGCAATAAGCAAAAAAGGTTACAAAGAATTGAATCTAACAGAAACAAGAAGGGGTCATCAATATTAAACTTCTGTGTTCATCTAAGAATTTCTGTTCATTCCATCTATTGTCCATTTTGAGCGTCAGCATGACTCCATATCGCAATTTAATGTTTTTGTTTCAACAACAGTCCAATTAATTTTGCCAGCCACAGCATCAATTGTTTGATACAAAAGAGAAACACATGGTATTCTTCCTCCGAAAGGTAAGATCTGTGGATTTGGGATTGTAAAACCAGTTATAACCCACATTTGCGTTCACATTTGTAAAATAATGTAGCATTATTTTTTAATGTAGTATTAAAACCACCTCCTGAGGTAGTTTTAATGCTACATTACAGAAACCACTTGACCTTTACAAAATTCACGTTTTACACCACATATAGTGTGGACGCAAACTAGTTTAAAAAATAAACCCAAGTTAATGTAGGATTAAAAACGTAGTCTGAACACGGTATAATTTCAACAAAATTATTGCATTTATTTCCACAGATTTCTTAGATTTAGTAGAAAGTAAAAAGGTCCACAATGGCCACTAGGTCAGGCTCTATTCATACACAGCACCGGACTATCCCAATCATGTGACCAGTAAACTGAAATGCTGCGTGGTTTCGCTCCAGCAGTATTTGGCATGTCAAGCAGGTGTACTGAATTGATGCATGCGCAACTAGCTTGACTGAAATAAGTACAAATCTGTTGAAAGTGGTAACCCGGCGAACAAAAATTCAACATGGGATACTCGACCAAGCCCACTTACTGCATATTTTCTTGTTTGTGGCCATTTTGAAATCAAAACATGAGAATCACAATGCTTTTAAATTAGGAGAACAATTAATTTTAGTGATTCACCAAATTAATATTTGAAATCCGGTTTCCATTTCAAGTAAATCTGAGCTGCACTATATGAATTCAGTAAATACAGTTTATACTTCTCCAATGAATTTATTCATTGCCATGATTGATAATACCTTTAAATAATTAACTGTAAAGAATCAATATAGAAATTAACTGAATTAAATTAAATTATAAGAACTAGAGACTACTTTTAGTAAAAGCCCACATAACCACTTCATTTAAATAGTAAGGTGCATTGATATGCATTCAAAAAGAAAAAATGTTTAAAGACAGATGAATAGCAAAATTCAACCATACAATATTTGTAATATATGTAATATTCTTCTTTGGAAAATAGAAAAAGGAAATGACCAAAGTTAAATAAGAAACTGTATTAAACAATACCTAATCAACAAAAATTAAAACAAGAGCTGACTTTAAAACACATCTGCCCCACATGATTGGCCGGTCACAGGAATTTTCAGTATTAAGTATGCTGTCACTTTGACATTGACTTAATGACCTCAAATGATACAGATTATCTGTTGACCACAGGTAATTGCAGTACAAATTACTTTAAAGGCTGTAGGTCTTTGTGTATTCCAGTTATTGACAAGAAATCTTTGAACTCCTGATTGTGACCTTGACCTTTGAGCTTGTGTGTGTCGTATGGTTTTGTTACAGTAAACGTAAGTTCCAAACAAGATCAAAATCCCTTCAAAGATGGTAGAGTTAATGACCAGAAATAGGTTCTCTTAATCTTTGATGACCTTGACCTTTGAGCTATGGGTATGGGAGTTTTGAGTGACAAATTGTCAAATTATAGGGAATATTTTCTCAATTTACAGCTGATGGCAGTGTTATTAACAGAACAAAAATGGGAAGGACTGATGGAATGATGGACTGACAGAACTAGAAAATGCTTTTGTAAAAAAGCGCATGTCTCCCCCAATGCAAAGTCCTATATGCAAGAAGTCAATAGGGGTCAGGAGCGAAAGTCAAAGAGACACTGATGGTTGGCTGCAATAGGGATCATCTACTTGGCATGTCCAGTCATCCCGCTAAATTTCAACACTCTTGGCCTAGTGGTTCTCAAGTCACTGTTAAGGCTCCTGTGACCTTGACCTTTGATCAAGTGACCTCAAAATAAATAGGGATCATCTACTCTGCATGTCCAATCATCCTATTAAGTTTCAACATTGTAGGTCAAGTGGTTCTCAAGTTATTTCCAAAAAATGATTTTACATGAACAGGCCACTGTGACCTTGACCTTTAATAGACTGACCCCAAAATCAATAGGGGTCATCTACTCTGCATGTTCAATCATCCTATGAAGTTTCAACATTCTGGGTCAAGTGGTTCTCAAGTTATTGATCGGAACTGGTTATCAATGTTCAGGCCTCTGTGACCCTGACCTTTAACGGAGTGACCCCAAAAACAATAGGGGTCATTTACTCTGCATGAACAATCATCCTATGGAGTTTCAACATTCTGGGTCGAGAGGTTCTCAAGTTATTGATTGGAAATGGTTTTCCATGTTCAGGCCCCTGTGGCCTTGACCTTAACAGAGTGACCCTAAAATCGTTAGGGGTCATCTACTCTGCATGACCAATCATCCTATGAAGTTTCATCATTCTTGGTCAAGTGGTTCTCAAGTTACTGACCGGAAATGGTTTTCAATGTTCAGGCCCCTGTGTCCTTGACCTTTAATGGAGTGACCCCAAAATCGATAGGGGTCATCTATTTTGCATGTACAATCATCCTATGAAGTTTCAACATTCTGGGTCAAGTGGTTCTCTAGTTATTGATAGGAAATGGTTTTCCATGTTCAGGCTCCTGTGACCTTGACCTTTGATGGAGTGACCCCAAAATCAATAGCGGTCATCTACTCTTCATGACCAATCATCCTATGAAGTTGCAACATTCTGGGTCAAGTGGTTCTCTAGTTTTTGATCGGAAATGTTTTTCAATGTTCAGGCCCCTGTGACTTTGACCTTTGAGGGAGTGACCCCAAAATCAATAGGGGTCATCTACTGTTCATGGCCAATCATCCTATGAAGTTTCAACATTATGGGTCAAGTGGTTCTCTAGTTATTGATCGGAAATGATTTTCAATGTTCAGGCCCCTGTGACCTTGACCTTTGACAGAGTGACCCCAAAATCAATAGGGGTCATCTACTCTTCATGGCCAATCATCCTATGAAGTTTCAACATTCTGGGTCAAGTGGTTCTTTAGTTATTGATCGGAAATGGTTTTCAATGTTCAGGCCCCTGTGACCTTGACCTTTGACGGAGTGACCCCAAAAACAATACGGGTCGTCTACTCCAGCAGCCCTACAACCCTATGAAGTTTGAAGATTCTAGGTCAAATGGTTCTCCAGTTATTGCTCGGAAATGAAGTGTGACGTACGGACGGACAGACGGACGGACGGACGGAAGGACGGACGGACGGACAGGGCAAAAACAATATGTCTCCTGGGGGAGACATAATTATGACTGAATGTTGGGGTTGCAAACCTATAGTCCCCAAAACTGGTTTCAACTGGTAAAATACTAATAACTCTCCAAAACATTATGTAAAGTATTCACTTTCCACAGCAGTGAACTAAAAATGTGACAATGTACAAATTTTTAACTTAATTCCAAAGAAAAATAAAATATAAATCAACATTTAAATTCTTGAATTTATTAAAGTCATTCAGTAAACAATTTAATCTTAAAAGTCAGTTACACATACTATTTCTGTGTAAGTTTCTGAATTACAAATCTAAATATTGTATTTTTAATTCTTTAGGTATTTTGAAAATGTTTATCACATGCTATCTCATGACAATATTTTTCTCAAAGATTTACAAACATATCCATGTTTTACTTTAAACTAGCACCAACTGCTATGCACTTACAATTAAGCGAAATTTCAAACTAACTTAAAATTGGTCAGTCTTCACGATCACATGAATTCATTTTCACAATTCCAACATTTTTTTCATTTTTTTTTTTACTATTAAAAAATACATCTGGTTTTTGTTTAAAAAATCAACATAATATTTGACACAATGTCCTACCATATCATATCAGTTTATCTTTCAGAAATCAATTCCGATATGAACCCATTCACAACTCTCATAAATAATATATATGGTTACTAAGACTGCAGAATAATATGCATTGGCCATAAGTATTATAAATTGACAACAAAAATACAAATATGTTTTTCTGCCAAAACAGATACTAAATAAATCCAATATTTTTTGTTAGGTAGTATTTTCAAATCCTCAACTAGATGCCCACGGGCAACATGTCGAGCCCGCCAGCTGTCAAAAGGACTGGAAGTTGCATACAACACTCTAAGTCCACACAAAAATCCTTACCAATAGAGATAGGTCATAATACACTTCAAAATTGGATGTAACCTGATGCATGTTGTACTACAAAAAAGTGGTCTTGATTTTTCCCTACGACCAGTAATAAAAAAGTTACAATATAAGCTATTTATAGTAACAACAAAGGGAAGTAATTCTAGGTTCTTGTGCAAGACACTCCGTCTCATGATGGTGAACAACTGTGCCAAGTTACATCAAAATCCCTCTATGCATGAAAAACAAATGCTTCGGACAAGGTCATTCTTCTATCTAACCTTTGACCTCTAAGTGTTACCTTGACCTTAGACCAGGGACCTGGTTCTTGCGCATAACACTCCGTCTCCTAATGGTGAACATTCTTGCCACGTTACATCAAATTCCCACCATGCATTAAGAAGAAATGCTCCGAATAAACTCATACTTCAATTTGACGTTTGACCTCCAACTTTGACTTTGACCTTTGAGATTGGAACATGGGGTTTGCTCATGACACTCCTTCTCATTGAGGACGCACACAAACACATATACACCAACCCGCCAAAAGTGCCACCTAAGTCGAGCTCACCGCATGCGAGCTCAACAAAAATCTAGAATCCTGAAAATGCATTTTCATTGCTTCTTATGCATTTTTAATGTTGGCTTGCACCCAGAATGTAGAATACAGAAACCTAATACCAGCTGAGTTCTTTGATTTAAAATTCATGTAAATATCCATTGTACTTTATATTCCCCTGAAGAATTGTTATAAAGGAGTTACCATAGTAACCAGTCTATGTTTTAGGATCTTACTGATTCTAACTAGTTTCTGTCATGTCAGCATGACATCTTTCCAGCAAAGTCACTATTAAGTTACTCTCCTTAATCAAGTTAATGTAATATATCAGGCAGCACAAGTCTTGCAGCACAATCATGACCATTGTTACATCTTTAAATGGGTGCATGAAACTTTTTCAATGCCAATATTGTACCTAAAAATTTCTGATAGTTTGATGCTGTCTGCAGCTGCCTAATAGCAAAAAATAAAGAAAGAACAATTTGAAAAAAACAGGGCACTAACTTGAAGCATTGGATTGGAACTGAGGCTTTGCTCAAATTTTAAGTCAAATTATTCAAGCTATAAAAAAATGAAATTTGCTACTGCAAAAAAAAAGCACAAAAAACCCAGTTATTGCTTCCTTTTTCATCGTTCCTTTGTATTTTTCATCTCGCAATATTAAGCGATAAAAAAATGCAACATCATCTTCTCACTAGATTGACATGATTTTCATCACACCTAGATTTTTTGTGCGACCAGAAAGATTGAAAACAGTACTTAATAGCAATTTCAGTTTAAATAGATTAGATGTCTTGATTTAAGCTGTGTTCTTGACTCAGATTACGACTGAAACAAATAATTACCGCACCTAAGTCATTGTGTGCGAGCTAACTGCGTGACTAACTCCGGTAAGTGGCAGTTTGGAGCACACGTTAAATCAGATTGGTGGCTCGAAAATTATAGGGTTTTAGCATTAAGGTGACTAAAGAGACGGTATCTATGAATAGAGCATACATCCTTCAAGATTTTGCATTATAGATGTTCATAGCTATGCAGAATATAAATCTTCCTCATTTCTATAACTATAGACAATCACAGTGCATAATTACATAAAAAAACAGCTTTAATTTAATCAGCATCTGATATTTAAACTATGGTGAAAACTGCAAGTGTCAATCTCTAACAATGTACTCATATACAACCCAGTCGAAATTGACGGTTTATTACCATGGTAGTTCATGGTCATGGGGCAATGGTTAACCATGGTTGACCATGTGCGGTAATTGGCACCACGGTCATAGAACATGGTATCAGAACAAACCATGGTCGACCAGGGTTTTTGACCATAGTCAACCATTGTCACAAACCGTGGTCGACCATGGTAAAAAAAAAAATACCCAGTCAAAACTGATAGGGGTTTTTACCATGGTAATTCATGGTTTGCCATGGTAGTTCATGGTCATGGGTAATTGGCACCACTGTCTTAGAACATGGTATCAGACCATGGTCAAAAACCACAGACAACCATGGTTGACCAAGGTCCAAAACCATGGTCGATTATGGTGAATATTGACTATCAAAAACTGTATAAATATGAAATTTGAAAGGGTCATGAAAATACATGATAATTATAGTCTATATCTATTTTTGCAAGTCAGTCATTTATTTGTCATAAAAGAGCTAAGATGACAACAAATTATAATCCGGCTATGAAAGTTTAATTACCTTTCAATCTGTCTATAAATGCAGGAAAATTATTCTATAACTAGGAAAACCTTTGGAGCCAAAATGCAGTGAGGCGTCTTTGGTGCATTGTAAAACTTCACAAGTGTGAAAATTACTGACATGACTATGGTAGTCCATGGTCAACCATGGTGGAAAAAAGTTGACCATGGTCAAACTACTGATTGTCTTTTCTGACCATGGTCGACCATGGCCAATCTTATCTCTCCTGACCATGTTTTCACCATGGTATTTGATGGTTGACCACATAAGTTCATGGTCAACCATAAAAAAACGTGGTAACCATGGTCATCATTTCGTCTGGGAAGTCTGCAATGATCTATATGTCTGATTGGTTCAGTTCCCAGTCTCCTAATATCTACCCATATCACCAATATCCAGTGATTAAAATTGAGTAAATTAACTCTACAAACATTATACCATCATATATCAACACTTTACTTTCAAAGCACTGCCACAACACTTCCAAAGTAACAGTGTGTAAATGCTTCAATCATAATGATAAACCAACATTTTCATGATACATGTACATGTATATCAAAACCTTCCACTCCGCTCTTGTTCAGACTCTTATATCAAAACTTCCTCAATACAACAATACACATATACAAATTCATATACTAAACACATCCACAATACTCATATACCAAAACTTCAATCTACTCTGCCAAAAATTCCATTTTTTTCATACTTCACTCATATATCATAAACCTTAAATCCTTCTTCAACTCCAACCAAATACCAAAACCTTCCACTATACCTAAACTTTCCAAGTAGATATTCAATACCACTTTCACTCACATACAATCTTCAGAACAATATTTTTCTGCAAAGATTTCTTTTAAAAGTCCTTGTCCACTAAATACTACTTGTATACATGTTAAATTTTATAGTTTTAAGTTTTTGACTGGGGAAAAGGGAACTACCTACAATCATTAAGAGCTAGCAGAAGAAATTGTCCTCTTGACTAAATTGCAACTATTAATGTGACCTTCAATTAATCTGTTTATGCAGAAATTAAATCTATAATTGGACTTAAAGCTTATAAAAGAAATCTTTGAACATGCATGAATCATTACCACTAATTACCATAATAAGAACTATTTCATAATAGTTCTGAGTGTCTGCCAAGATTTTCCTAAGCATTTTGACAAAAACTAAAAATCAAACAGAAATGTAATCAATATTTTAAAGGTTGTTGGAAGAAAATATTTTGTTTTGCTATTTTTATCAAAAATAATCTTAATTATACAGGGCAGTAATAAAACAGGTATCTGTAGGATATAAACAGTACTCATTTCCTAACTTTTGTCATTTTGAAACATGAAACGCAGCAATAAGAATGCAGAGGTATTTCTTTAGAAAAAATTCATTCCATTTTCACTTAACCTGTGCTTCATGAAGATTTATCTAACAAACAAACATTGAATTTCCTTTCTGGCCTTTTCTTTGCATTATGCAATATCTGTAGTTTTCTCAGATGCAGTACATTTTCCATATTTTTAACAACAAAAATGTGTGAAAATGAGCAGTTTTAACATATTTTGCAAGTGTTTTCCCAGTTATTCTTGATTAAGTAGTCTAAATATCTGCTACAAAACAATGAGAATCAGCACGCTTGATTAACTTGTCTAAAAACCTGCTACAAAACAATGAGAATCAGCATGCTTGATTAACTTGTCTAAAAACCTGCTACAAAACAATGAGAATCAGCACCCTTAATTTACTTGTCTAAAAACCTGCTACAAAACAATGAGAATCAGTAGGCTTGATTAACTTGTCTAAAAACCTGCTACAAAACAATGAGAATCAGCAGGCTTGACTACAAAAACCTGCCACAAAACAATGAGAATCAGCACGCTTGATTAACTTGTCTAAAAACCTGCTACAAAACAATGAGAATCAGCACGCTTGATAAACTTGTCTAAAAACCTGCTACAAAACAATGAGAATCAGCACGCTTGATTAACTTGTCTAAAAACCTGCTACAAAACAATGAGAATCAGTAGGCTTGATTAACTTGTCTAAAAACCTGCTACAAAACAATGAGAATCAGCAGGCTTGATTAACTTGTCTAAAAACCTGCTACAAAACAATGAGAATCAGTAGGCTTGATTAACTTGTCTAAAAACCTGCTACTAAACAATGAGAATCAGCAGTCTTGATTAACTTGTCTAAAAACCTGCCACAAAACAATGAGAATCAGCAGGCTTGACTACAAAAACCTGCTACAAAACAATGAGAATCAGTAGGCTTGATTAACTTGTCTAAAAACCTGCTACAAAACAATGAGAATCAGCACGCTTGATTAACTTGTCTAAAACCCTGCTACAAAACAATGAGAATCAGCAGGCTTGATTAACTTGTCTAAAAACCTGCTACAAAACAATGAGCATCAGCAGGCTTGACTACAAAAACCTGCCACAAAACAATGAGAATCAGCACACTTGATTAACTTGTCTAAAAACCTGCTACAAAACAATGAGAATCAGCACGCTTGATTAACTTGTCTAAAAACCTGCTACAAAACAATGAGAATCAGCACGCTTGATTAACTTGTCTAAAAACCTGCTACAAAACAATGAGAATCAGTAGACTTGATTAACTTGTCTAAAAACCTGCTACGAAACAATGAGAATCAGCAGGCTTGATTAACTTGTCTAAAAACCTGCTACAAAACAATGAGAATCAGTAGGCTTGATTAACTTGTCTAAAAACCTGCTACTAAACGATGAGAATCAGCAGTCTTGATTAACTTGTCTAAAAACCTGCCACAAAACAATGAGAATCAACAGGCTTGACTACCAAAACCTGCTACAAAACAATGAGAATCAGTAGGCTTGATTAACTTGTCTAAAAACCTGCTACAAAACAACGAGAATCAGCACGCCTGATTAACTTGTCTAAAAACCTGCTACAAAACAATGAGAATCAGCACCCTTAATTTACTTGTCTAAAAACCTGCTACAAAACAATGAGAATCAGTAGGCTTGATTAACTTGTCTAAAAACCTGCTACAAAACAATGAGCATCAGCAGGCTTGACTACAAAAACCTGCCACAAAACAATGAGAATCAGCACACTTGATTAACTTGTCTAAAAACCTGCTACAAAACAATGAGAATCAGCACGCTTGATTAACTTGTCTAAAAACCTGCTACAAAACAATGAGAATCAGCACGCTTGATTAACTTGTCTAAAAACCTGCTACAAAACAATGAGAATCAGTAGGCTTGATTAACTTGTCTAAAAACCTGCTACAAAACAATGAGAATCAGCACGCTTGATTAACTTGTCTAAAAACCTGCTACAAAACAATGAGAATCAGCACGCTTGATTAACTTGTCTAAAAACCTGCTACAAAACAATGAGAATCAGTAGGCTTGATTAACTTGTCTAAAAACCTGCTACGAAACAATGAGAATCAGCAGGCTTGATTAACTTGTCTAAAAACCTGCTACAAAACAATGAGAATCAGTAGGCTTGATTAACTTGTCTAAAAACCTGCTACTAAACAATGAGAATCAGCAGTCTTGATTAACTTGTCTAAAAACCTGCCACAAAACAATGAGAATCAACAGGCTTGACTACCAAAACCTGCTACAAAACAATGAGAATCAGTAGGCTTGATTAACTTGTCTAAAAACCTGCTACAAAACAATGAGAATCAGCACGCTTGATAAACTTGTCTAAAACCCTGCTACAAAACAATGAGAATCAGCAGGCTTGATTAACTTCTCTAAAAACCTGCTACAAAAAAATGAGAATCAGCAGGCTTGATTAACTTGTCTAAAAACCTGCTACAAAAGGCTTGGTTAACTTGTCTAAAAACCTGCTACAAAACAATGAAATCAGCAGGCTTGATTACCTTGTCTAAAAACCTGCTACAAAAAAATGAGAATCAGCAGGCTTGATTAACTTGTCTAAAAACCTGCTACAAAACAATGAGAATCACCAAGCTTGATTAACTTGCCTAAAATCCTGCTACAAAACAATGAGAATCAGCAGTCTTGATTAACTTGTCTAAAAACCTGCTTCAAAACAATGAGAATCAGCAAGCTTGATTAACTTGTCTACAAACCTGCTTCAAAACAATGAGAATCAGCAGGCTTGATTAACTTGTCTAAAAACCTGCTACAAAACAATGAGAATCAGTAGGCTTGATTAACTTGCCTAAAAACCTGCTACAAAACAATGAGAATCACCAAACTTGATTAACTTGTCTAAAAACCTGCTACAAAAGAATGAGAATCACCAAACTTGATTAACTTGTCTAAAAACCTGCTACAAAACAATGAGAATCAGCAAGCTTGATTAACTTGTCTAAAAACCTGCTACAAAACAATGAGAATCACCAAGCTTGATTAACTTGTCTAAAAACCTGCTACAAAACAATGAGAATCAGCAGGCTTGATTTAACTTGTCTAAAAACCTGCTACAAAACAATGAGAATCAGCACGCTTGATTAACTTGTCTAAAAACCTGATATAAAACAATGACAATCAGCAAGCTTGACTACAAAAACCTGCTACAAAACAATGAGAATCAGCAGGCTAAAAACCTGCTACAAACCATGAGAATCAGCAAGCTTGATTAACTCTTCAAAATATCAGCTACAAAGCATTTTGTAAATAGCTACCAAATGTAATCAAAAAGAAGGATTCAAATATAGAAATGAGAAGCATTATCTTTGTTCTAATATTATCTTGGTTCTAAATCAATACTAGACCAATAAACTCTACACTGAAAATTAAAGTGTCTGTTTTTCAATACAACCAGGTAACCCATACATGCAGGTCGATATTTTCACTATAACCAGATGCTTCATGGGAAATGTTATTGTCGCCAAGCTGTACAGATCTTACAGATCACAGATCGTGACAAGATAAAATGCATGTATTATGGGCTTTAAAAAAGCGATTAGTCATTCTGTGTGTTTTACTAATTTTGTTTTCCTTAAAACATGTAATAGTTATAGTATGTGTGAGAGTGTGTTACCAGGATATATCAGAGCTAGGAGTACATCGAGGGTATTTTTCTCTGCACATATCGTCGAGGCCGGTAGGCCGAGACAGATATGTGAAGAGAAAAATAACGAGATGTACCCCTAGCTCTGATATATCCTGGTAACACACGAGCACTACATATTATAACTGTTTTATCGCATAGTTTATCATTAAAATTTATATATTATTTTCATTTAAATTTGTTTATTATTATTTTTACTATTTTGATTCCCTTTCTGCGCCTCGCTGACTGAAACACAAAACTTCTGTTTTAGAAAATGTGTTCCCCAGATAAAAGTACCCAACAAATTTCTGCATTGGTTTTAAATCTTTGCATTTCATTGGCCAGACATATTGTAAAACTTTTGTTTTGTTTGTAAAAAAAAATCAAAGAAAAAGAAACATTTGAGAAATCTCAGAATTCATATATTTCATGTATTTTGAATTTGGCATTAACTATCAAGTTTTTGAAATATTCTAGTTTATTTATTCTTTTACTTTATAAATGTAGGTGTTTGTGACAATTCTTTTTCTGTGAACTGTAAATTGGAGCTAAAATCATCTTTTTTTTAAAAGGGAAAAATTAACCCCTTGATAGGCCCTCAAAGAAAAAAGTGTTCCGAATTATCCAACGTTTTACTGGTATATAATGGGAAAAATTTTTTTTCTTATGAAACTCCATAGAGTTTTCCTGTTGAATTATCGCAACAGTTTTGTAATTCACACAGTTTACACTGAAAAAGTCAAAGAAAATTGCCGCACATCGATAAAAAAAGGGAATTTTTGTTTGTTTCGTGTAAGATTAAAATATTTTTCAAAAGTAACACCAGATGTGCTATTTTCATGAGGGGACACGTAAAAGCTTGCTTATATTTTAAACTTACATGTAAAAAAAAATAAATTTTTTTTTTATTTCATTTTACTACATTTCCCTTTTAAGATCTTCCCAAAACAAATCAAATATGTTTTTCATTGTAAAAATACTAGATATATTTCACTCTAATATTTTGATAATTCACTAAAACATGTGATAAATTACAGTAAAGTGTATTACAGTTTAACATGTCCAAAAACAAAACAACATTCTCTGATTGTTTTTCTTATGAGTCAATTAAATGAAGCTTGCCAGCCTTGTAGATACTGGTATGCCAAAAGAAAACAGGATCATTTCTCACCAATGTTTTAAAAACAGGGTACATTATTAATTATTGTTTTAAATTTCTATGTCACAAGACTAAACCTTTTTTAACTTGACCCCTTTATAATGATTTTTAACCTGTAAGACTGCAATTAAAAAACCCAACTTTTGTTTTCTCCCCTCTTCCTCTGTGCAAATAACCAGGGCTTTTTTATTTAATAGTTCGTTATTTTATACATTTTCATTGGCCGCGATCATATCGAAAAGGGGCAAGTATTTTCACGCTGGGGAAAAAATTTCTGTGGACCGTCAAATTTTTTACTTGGGGTGAAAAAAGGGGCTCATAACGAAATCGACCTCTACTGATTTTAAAAAATACCCCACGATTTGTTGTGAATTAACTGTTGTTTTATTTTGTAGTTTAACCGCCACCCTTGTTTAAGAGCAACATTTAAAAACACGTTTTTTTCATCCTCAAGTAATAAGTAAGTAGACTCGCCCAGTTTAATCAATCTAGACGCATAATCTAAACTGTTATATATAGAACGCTTACTTCACCCGATTTACATTCGGAACATTTTCACGCGTTTCGGGCTTTATCGTATGTTTAACATGGGATTTTTGAACCGTCCAAGATGCTGGAAATGTTTGTCTCATGGTTTATTTTTTTTAAATAAAATGTTACTGCTTTTCATTGTCTACCACTTTTTTTCCACCCTTGCCTGAAAAAACAGTAATGATTTGTACACTGTTCAGACAATTTAACCAAACACAAGTTTACCTGCATAAACAGAAAGCATGATATGTCACCATGCGCGGATCCAGGGGGGGGGGGGGGGGGGGGGGGGACGGACCCCCTCTGGAAAATCTTTAAAAAAGGAAAGAAGACAAGAAGGAAAGAAAATGTTTTTCGAAAAAGGCAACATTAGGACTGCATGTAAAGTATATGCGGCTGCTGCTACATACGGCCCCAACATAATTCATATTATTTATCTAAAAGAAACTAAGAATTTAACCTTCAAGAAAGCTTGATTTTATCATTTTCCCAAATTGAACAGGTTAGTCCATAAAACTGTTCCAGAATGCAAAAAATGAAGTGCTAAATTTCAAAATTTCCAGGGTGTGTGTGTGTGGGGGGGGGGGGGGGGGGCAGGGGTTCGGACCCCCTCTGAGAAAATTGGCTGTGGCCGGGTGCATGGTCACTATACCTGTCCAGTACTGGACATTATGGTAAACGCTTCTTTCCTGCACAAATGACAATTTCGCAACTTCTGTCTGGTTTGTACAAATTTCTGGCCGCAATAAACCATTTGACTTGTTTTTAGCTCACATGTCACAAAGTGACAGTGTGAGCTTTTGTGATCGTGCAGCGTCCGTCGTCCGTCCGTGCGTCCGTCCGTGCGTAAACTTTTGCTTGTGACCTCTCTAGAGGTCACATTTTTCATGGGATCTTTATGAAAGTTGGTCAGAATGTTCATCTTGATGATATCTAGGTCAAGTTCGAAACTGGGTCAGGTGCCTTCAAAAACTAGGTCAGTAGGTCAAATAATAGAAAAACCTTGTGACCTCTCTAGAGGCCATAATTTTCATGGGATCTGTGTGAAAGTTGGTCTGAATATTCACCTTGATGATATCTAGGTCAAGTTCGAAAGTGGGTCAGCTGCGGGCAAAAACTAGGTCATTAGGTCTAAAAATAGAAAAACCTTGTGACCTCTGTAGAGGTCATACTTTTGAATGGATCTTCATGAAAATTGGTCAGAATGTTCACCTTGATGATATCTAGGTCAAGTTTGAAACTGGGTCACGTGCCATCAATAACTAGGTCAGTAGGTCAAATAATAAAAAAACCTTGTGACCTCTCTAGAAGCCATATTTTTCATGGGATCTTTATGAAAGTTGGTCAGAATGTTCATCTTGATGATATCTAGGTCAGAGTCAAAATTGGGTCACGTGCGGTCAAAAACTAGGTCAGTAGGTCTAAAAATAGAAAAACCTTGTGACCTCTCTAGAGGCCATATTTTTCACATGATCTTCATGAAATTGGTCAGAATGTTTCATCTTGATGATATCTAGGTCAAGTTCGAAACTGGGTCACGTGCCTTCAAAAACTAGGTCAGTAGGTCAAATAATAAAAAAAACCTTGTGACCTCTCTAGAGGCCATACTTTTGAATGGATCTTCATGAAATTGGTCAGATGTTCATCTTGATGATGTCTAGGTCAGGTTCAAAACTGGGTCACGTGCCATCAATAACTAGGTCAGTAGGTCAAATAATGAAAAAACATTGTGACCTCTCTAGAGGCCATATTTTTCATGGGATCTGTATGAAAGTTGGTCTGAATGTTCATCTTGATGATATCTAGATCAATTTCGAAACTGGGTCAGCTGCGGTCAAAAACTAGGTCATTAGGTCTAAAAATAGAAAAAGCTTGTGACCTCTCTAGAGGCCATACTTTTGAGTGGATCTTCATGAAAATTTGGTCAGAATGTTCATCTTGATGATATCTAGGTCAAGTTTGAAACTGGGTCACGTGCCATCAATAACTAGGTCAGTAGGTCAAATAATGAAAAAACCTTGTGACCTCTCTAGAGGCCATATTTTTCATGGGATCTGTATGAAAGTTGGTCTGAATGTTCATCTTGATGATATCTAGGTCAGATTCAAAACTGGGTCACATGAGCTCAAAAACTAGGTCACTATGTCAAATAATAGAAAAAAAACGACGTCATACTCAGTTCAAAACTGGGTCATGTTGGGACAGGTGAGCGATTCAGGACCATCATGGTCCTCTTGTTTATTTGTGTAACACAACATGGCATGAGTTTCGTAACAGTGCAAGTCATTGTTTCCCAACACTTAGACCTAATGCCCTACTCTGTACAGATGCATCAAAGGGTTTACCAAGATTTAGACATTATGTTTTTCTGGGAAGACAATAATGTCTTACATTTTGAATTAAATACCAATTAATTGCAACTTTTTGCTAAGAAAAATAACTTAAAACTGTCAAATTCATTAAGAATAATTTGAATAAAACTCTCATAAATTAAGATATACTGTCATCACAACACAAGTCTTTTGAGAATTTTATGATTGATAAATAACTCTCAAGGCCATATGCAGGATTTTCTTGAATATATGAGCCGTGCCATGAGAAAACCAACGTAGTGGGTATGCGACCAGCATGGATCCAGACCAGCCTGCGCATCCACGCAGTCTGGTCAGGCTCCAAGCTGTTCGCTTTTAAAGCCTATTGGAATTGGAGAAACTGTTAGCGAACAGCATGGATCCTGACCAGACTGCGCGGATGCGCATGCTGGTCTGGATCCATGCTGGTCGCATACCCACTATGTTGGTTTTCCCATGGCACGGCTCATTATTATATTAGATCATGTGTTCCAGTTAAGTAATATAGATCAATTTACTAACCTTCTCTTTCCTTCTTACGGGCTGTTCAGTTTGTGTCTCTGTGGTGTTTTGTTTTTCTTGCCCATCATGAACATTACATTTCTCATCATGATGTTCACTAGGCATTTCATGTGTCTTTGGTAAATCACCAGCATTGTCCACACTGGCTTCTGAGGTTTTATGGTCTTCAGTTGTAGTGTCATTGGTCTTTGGTGCATTTTCAGTTTGACTGACATGGGTTTCAGAAGTTTGTGTAGTGTCTGTATCTTCCTTTATTACCAATTCACATGGTGTGTTCTTTCCACTTAATTCAATTTCATTCATTTTAGAACCTGAAATTTCATCAGATGCTTCTATACTTGTTTCTTCCTGGTTTCCAATAACTTCTTTTGGTTCACTTTCCACACTACTTTCAGGAGCTTCGGTAGTTACAGCTACTTCATGAACATCATCAGCCACAGTCTTATCGCTGACTAATTCACTTCTTGTATCTTCATCACACATTTCATTAACCACTGAATCACATTCATCTGCTTCTATTACAATTCCTTGTAAATCATTTATCACTTCTTTTATAAAGTTTTGAATTTTCTCTCTATCAATAATTCCTTCATCAACATTATGTTCTACTTCCTTATTACCCTCCAAAGACTCATTCTCCAAATCAGCTGTACAATTTGCTTCAGTATCTGTGGAACATTTCTCACTTTTTGGATCAAGTTTAAAGTCTAAACCTTGACTTTCGTTGCCTTTATCTCTTGTTTCCTCACTGTCAGGACTTTCATTATCCAAATTATTCTCCTTTGTTTCTGACTCTGCCTCAATGGTTGTATCTACAGCATCCATGCCGGTATCCAAATTCTCTTTACTTGCATTCTCTACTTGTTTTGTGCCTTTTGTTGATTCATGTGCATTGTCATTTACATTTTCATCTGGACACCCTTCTTTTTGTGTAGGATTTAAATTTTCATTATCTAACGTTTCTTTTACATTGTTATTCTCTAATTCTCCCTCCTCAGACTGATCAAGCTCTTTCACATTCTGTTCTATATTACCATCTACATCTGTCTCCAAACCTTTGCTTTCCAAATTATTACCCATGTCACTTTTATCTTCAGGACCAGATGTACTGTTTCCTTCGAGAAATTCACCTTCACTGGTATTTGTATTCTCTACAATGTCACTGCCATCTTTACCAATCTCCAAATTTATCTCTTCATTTAACTTTTCTGTATCCCCTTTGTGACCATTCATTAATTCCTGATCATTTTTCTCATTATTTCCACTCTCATCTAATCCATCACCTTTGTCAGTTTGACTATCCTTTTTATCAACACTTTCATCAAGATCCACTTCAGCATTCAAACCGTTTGTATAATCTTGACCTTCCAAGGACACGTCAATAATTTCATCAAAGTCAACTTTTGACTTAATATCTGAAACTAAATCTTTGCTGTTCATAAAGTGCCCTTGTTTATCCTTGTCTTCCGAATCTGCACATTTTCCTGTCTCCATTTTTGACAAAATACTCCACTTCTGAATTCATGTGTCATCGGATACCAGGTGTAAAAAATCATAAATATTAAAGAGTATCAGCTGGCGTGCTCACACGTCTGTTACATTGGATCGTCAATAAACTAATTGATTTTCTTGAGGAAAATTCAATACTTCTGTCTATTTATACCTGTATCTCCAGACCACTGAAATAATAATTGCACAAAATGTCAAACAGATATTACAGCTTGAAGTAAATGTTATTTCTATTAGATACTCAAAATAAATTGATCTTCTTTATGGACTTACAAGACAAAATCTGAGCTTTTTAATTACAAAGATTAATGTTAGTCAATTACCTAAAAGCTTAACTTTTAAATTTCTTAAGACAATAAAAGTGGAGATAGTAATGGCGATGATGATGATGATGATGATGATGATAAAGAAAAAATTCTCAAATGACATAATATATCTACATTGCCTTATTATACAGTTTTTACATGTATTCAGCCATGACTGAAAAACAAGTGTTTGCAAATTCATGGCCTCAGAACTCTACTGCTTAAACTGATGTTGTGGCTTGTATTATGATGACAACAGAGATCTAGAAACCCACAGCAGTTGCTGACTATCTTGAAAATGAAGAGGGGAAGCTTTACTGTTACATTTTCTGGTCCTTCTGGATCATGGAGAATATTCCATTTTACTGTATCAAAATTCTACCTAATCCAGTGCTAGGAGGTGTGAGGTCATGTTGCACATTCAATTACCCCTCATGAACACTCTGTCATACAGAGTCTGCTGTTATTTTGACTGTTTGCATAATATGCTTCCAAAGGATCTTCTATTCTTTTTACATGGCTTTGACATATCTAGGTTTTCAAGAGCCGGTAACAGGTAAATGATCAACACTGATGATAACAATGATGAAAATGATCTTGAGGCTGCTGATGATGATTTATGCAGAGGCGTTTGTTTATATTTTGTTTATTTACAGTTAGATGGAGCTCTTCTGAGCAGAACCTCAATGCTGAAAATAGTATACAGTTATTTCATAGCTATTCAGGGAACAGTCGAGCTATTTTCCCAATGTAGAGGGGGGGGGGGGGGCAAAATAACCAATAGGCCAAGAGGAGCTGCTTTAAATGCTGTTCCCAAAGTCAAAGGCTAATAGTTTTGACTAAAAGTGCCAATAAAATATATATTTTACAACCTACTCCTAAAAAAGGTTTAATACCTGAGATTTAATTCTAAAGGAAATCTGGGTAATAACTGTTGATAAACCTAACAGGCATAAATAAAAGAAACTCTGACACTTCAGATCCATTTTGATACAGTTTCTTGATTTTATCTTCGTCAGAGACCTTTTCCACAAAACATTTTTACATTTACTTCAAGAAAATGAAAAGAAAAAAGGGTGTTGAATAGTATTTAGCAGTGAAATGCATGTCAACTGAAGTCAGGTACCCTCATATTGCTGCATTTCAAAAAGCAGTCTGCAGAATAAACACCCTAATTTTGTTTTCAAGTAAACAAGTTGAAAACATGCGAATATAAGCAAGAAAAGTGTCTTATTAAATGTAAATTACATTCCATGAGTAAAAAAATGCCCATTTGAACAAATGCGCTAGAATAAGAAAAATTAGGAACAATTTATTAGGGATCGACTTTTTCGAATACACAATGGAAGCATATTTTTGACCAAATTACTGCTATATGACCTAAAAGTGCTATGATCGCTGTCAATTAAATCGTTATTAAGACACGTCACATGGGATTGTTTAGCCCATCTCTGTTTTGCATATGCTACTGTTCATCAGAGAGGGCAACAGTTAAAAGTATATCAACCCTCACACAAGAATGACAAGAGCCGTGCCATGAGAAAACCAACATAGTGGGTATGCGACCAGCATGGATCCAGACCAGCCTGCGCATCCGCGCAGTCTGGTCAGGTTCCATGCTGTTCGCTTTTAAAGCCTATTGGAATTGGAGAAACTATTAGCGAACAGCATGGATCCTGACCAGACTGCGCGGATGCGCAGGCTGGTCTGGATCCATGCTGGTCGCATACCCACTATGTTGGTTTTCCCATGGCACGGCTCACAACATTAGTGAGAAACAGTAAAAAATGATGAATTACTATTTATATAGAGCATTAGGTTATAAAAACTACATTTCTCTTAAAATTAATTCTCTTAAATATGTTTTCTTTAAATTAAAGCAAAACATTCATCATCATGGGAACTGTATTACTTTATTCAACAATTAACATTTCATGCATAGCTGCATTTTGAATGCAGTACTATCAATTATGTCAATCAATTACCAACAAAATTGATGATCAACCTAGACACTGTACACAGTAAAAACTATTCATAACTGTCAGAGGGTACCTTAAACTGCTCACGCTGTTGTAAGTACTGAATAAAATTTGGACTTGTAAGTGGGCGTACATAAATCTATTTTCTTTTATATATATGCCCTTGACTTCATAATTTCAAAAGGATTTGAGCCTTAGTGCTCGGCACAAGTGATGCATGATTTTCTGCTCTTTGACTAGCCACATAATACTAAAGTTTATTTCAAAATTTCTTTGTGTATTCTAAAACTGTCATTAAAACTAACATAAAAATTTAATCTAAAATCTTATTGACAAAATGGAAAACCTACTACCTGTTTTTGTTTCAAAATTATCAAACATTACATTATGCAACCGGAATACCAAGTATCAGATGAAATATGTCATATCTTCATTGTATCAGTGTTAAAACTATTTAATTTAGCTAATTACATACATGTTCCGCATCAAAAAAGTTATGCAACATTGCCTGCAGCGGTTTTATACGAAGAAAACATGCTTGTCAAGTTTTAACATGCTTCATAACAAAATTTACACCCTTACATAGGATGGTCACAATAGGCACATTTTATTCTTGTTAAAGATGGTTAATTAGATTTTTGTTAAGTAATGAATTTACAATGGATCTAACTCTATGTAATGTGTCTTTCGTTCCTTCAATAAATCTTAACAAAATATACAAAAAAATTAAAAGTTTCGAGACATATTGCTTAAATGTGACTGACCGGCTTCACAGTTTCATCATAACTGAACTTAAAAACAACCTTATTGAACCTTTATCAACTTTTTGTACCAGGTTTTTCCCCTCATCAAATTTTGACTACTTCGGAATGTTTCTTTTTTTCTTTATCATATTTTATTATTGGATTTTTATAACTTCCTCTCCAGAACAGTAAACAATTGTGAAAATTATTCTAGCCTATGTACATAAGACATTGCATGTTTCGACACAGGAGCCAAGAAACCAAAAACCGCAATAAAACATTACATGACTAATGCTCCTAGATATACATCTAAATATCTAACTGCTATAAAATGACATGAAGTTGTAGAAATGATAATATCTGTAAGCAAATAAAACTTTTTCTGCATGAAACGTTTGCACCTAATGTGATCCGGGTTACTGCATTTCTATTAAATTGTTGCTAGTGAGAAACTTTCATTTTTAATTGCTGTTTGTCATAAATGTGGTTATTTTAGAAAATATTTTTGAGACTTGCTGCATTTTTACTCTTGTTTGCCTTTTCCCTAAAGTCATCTTTTCAGTGACTAAAACTTTGGCCACCTCAGAACATACCTGTGCAATATAACTAATCTTTATGTTTGATATAGATCTAGCATTTCTGTTATTTATTCATTTATGGGTAGTCAGTTAATCTACCCTGTGTTCCTGCATTCTGTACCAGTACTCACTTGTTCTCTGCAAGTAATTAACATATTTTTTCTGACTGTCACAGTGGTCTCAACCAGGGATCACACTTGCAAACTACAAGATAACCTAAGAGAATATTTGCCTCACCCGAGGGATTGTACTTGCAAACTACAAGACAGCCTAAGCAAATATTTGCCTCACCCAGGGATCATACTTGCAAACTACAAGACAGCCTAAGCAAATATTTGCCTCACCCGAGGGATTGTACTTGCAAACTACAAGACAGCCTAAGCAAATATTTGCCTCACCCAGGGATCATACTTGCAAACTACAAGACAGCCTAAGCAAATATCTGCCTCACCCGAGGGATTGTACTTGCAAACTACAAGACAGCCTAAGCAAATATTTGCCTCACCCAGGGATCATACTTGCAAACTACAAGACAGCCTAAGCAAATATTTGCCTCACCCGAGGGATTGTACTTGCAAACTACAAGACAGCCTAAGCAAATATTTGCCTCACCCAGGGATCATACTTGCAAACTACAAGACAGCCTAAGCAAATATTTGTCTCACCCAGGGATCATACTCGCAAACTACAAGACAGCCTAAGCAAATATTTGCCTCACCCAGGGATCGTACTCGCAAACTACAAGACAGCCTAAGAGAATATTTGCCTCACCCAGGGATCATACTTGCAAACTACAAGACAGCCTAAGCAAATATTTGCCTCACCCAGGGATCATACTTGCAAACTACAAGACAGCCTAAGCAAATATTTGCCTCACCCAGGGATCATACTTGCAAACTACAAGACAGCCTAAGCAAATATTTGCCTCACCCAGGGATCATACTTGCAAACTACAAGACAGCCTAAGCAAATATTTGTCTCACCCAGGGATCATACTCGCAAACTACAAGACAGCCTAAGCAAATATTTGCCTCACCCAGGGATCATACTTGCAAACTACAAGACAGCCTAAGAGAATATTTGCCTCACCCGTGGGATTGTACTCGCAAACTACAAGACAGCCTAAGCAAATATTTGCCTCACTCGAGGGATTGTACTTGCAAACTACAAGACAGCCTAAGCAAATATTTGCCTCACCCAGGGATCATACTTGCAAACTACAAGACAGCCTAAGCAAATATTTGCCTCACCCAAGGATCATACTTGCAAACTACAAGATAACCTAAGCAAATATTTGCCTCACCCGAGGGATTGTACTTGCAAACTACAAGACAGCCTAAGCAAATATTTTCCTCACCCAGGGATCACACTTGCAAACTACAAGATAACCTTAGAGAATATTTGCCTCACCCGAGGGATTGTACTTGCAAACTACAAAACAGCCTAAGCAAATATTTGCCTCACCCAGGGATCATACTTGCAAACTACAAGACAGCCTAAGCAAATATTTGCCTCACCCGAGGGATTGTACTTGCAAACTACAAGACAGCCTAAACAAATATTTGCCTCACCCAGGGATCATACTTGCAAACTACAAGACAGCCTAAGCAAATATTTGCCTCACCCGAGGGATTGTACTTGCAAACTACAAGACAGCCTAAGCAAATATTTGCCTCACCCAGGGATCATACTTGCAAACTACAAGACAGCCTAAGCAAATATTTGCCTCACCCAGGGATCATACTTGCAAACTACAAGACAGCCTAAGCAAATATTTGTCTCACCCAGGGATCATACTCGCAAACTACAAGACAGCCTAAGAGAATATTTGCCTCACCCAGGGATCATACTCGCAAACTACAAGACAGCCTAAGCAAATATTTGCCTCACCCAGGGATCATACTCGCAAACTACAAGACAGCCTAAGAGAATATTTGCCTCACCCAGGGATTGTACTCGCAAAGTACAAGACAGCCTAAGCAAATATTTGCCTCACTTGAGGGATTGTACTTGCAAACTACAAGACAGCCTAAGCAAATATTTGCCTCACTCAGGGATCATACTTGCAATCTACAAGACAGCCTAAGCAAATATTTGCCTCACCAAGGGATTGTACTTGCAAACTACAAGAAACTACAAATAACCAAGGCCTTGTTCAATTTAGTTCATTTGAGTTGAATATTACCAGAAAATCAGACACAAAGTATCCTGACTTGGATAAAAGTCTTTGTCACTAAGCAGGACAATGACAAACAGAAATGTGCTACTTAATTAATATTCATGACCTATTCATTACTGGTACTATATCTGGAAATAATTGTGCTGTTTATAGAGATAATTATTTAATAAGTAATTCATTAATGATCATGATCAGCTGGTCAATGGATATATGCACATACCCTCACCTAGTTAATATAATTAACTGTACATGTAATTATGCAAGCACTTGACAGTTTACAATACTTGCACTCAATATAAAAACACAAACTTCATAAAATAAAAACTTAAGAATTTTTTTTAAAACACTCTCAAGGACTGAAATAATTTTTTTCCATTATAAAATGTCTTCTTAAAAATCCTTTGGTCTGAACAATTATACTATGCATTAGTCTATATAACATGGCATCTGTCTCTCACAGTTGGATGTTGGGTGCGAATCCCAATCGGTTAGTCATCTCAGCTAGCATTTTGCAAAAAATAAAAAAAGTAACTTATTATGCTACATGGCTTTCAAGTACATTGCTAAAATATTGTAATAAGGATGTAATTATAAGAGCTCTTATCGTATTGCAAATATATTTGATTTTGTTATGTTATCTAATTAATTCAACCTTTACCCAACTAAATTTCTAAAATGGACTCCTCCGTCATTCAATTTGGGCAATACCATTTATTATTTGAAGGGGTGTTCACTAAAAATTACTGACTGAATAGTGAACTGTGCAGACTGATCTTGGTCTGCACTAGCCACAAAGGCAGAATCACTTGCCGCATGCAGACTAAAGGTAAAAGGTGTTATTCCTTGTGGAAGCCCCGAGTCATGATAAAAAACAGTAAACAGCACTTAAAAACAATCTAAATTACACGAAGAATGGAGCTATCAATCATATTGTTTCAAATGTGGTTAACAATCTCAACAATAACATTCTGTTTTATCTGAAGGACAATAAGAGATATGTAACACAACAACTCTAGTAACATTACTCCCTTTGTACAGGACGGAAATACAAAAAATACATGAAATTAAAACCATGTAATATTATATACTCATAGATATATTTAATAACACTTTGCCACTTTATTGCTGCGAGCAACAGATTTAAACTCTACACAGTAAAACAATTTAATTTCCATGACATGAATTCACCGATTTCAAATTTCAAATATAAAATGTGCAGAACTACTTTTTGTTCATGGATTGACAAAACCGTGAAATCCATAAAAAATAGTCCCCAATGAATATTAATGATATCACAGGACTGGCTTATTTATCTTAAATTAGCTACTAACCCTTATCATGCTGGAAACGATTGATTCTGCCTTTGCGACCTGTGTAGATCATGGTCAGCCTGCACATCCGTGCAGTCTGGTCAAGATCTGCACTGTTCGCCATTCAGGTAAGCACCACTTTTAACAGTTAATGGTACTGTCCAAACTGAAAGTGGGACAAGTTCATTATAGAAATTTAGCAAGGTAAGGGGCTTTAACTAATGTGATTCTTGTCAGTTGAATTCAACTTGCTGCATTTGAAATATACCTGAACACTGTCACAGAATATTATGTCCCATGCTGAGTCATTTTTATTAAAACGCTACCCCACAAGGTGTTTTCTTCTTAATTCATGCCAAGTATTTCTAAAAACAGCCATAAAAACCATTGCTCTATAATTTTTGCAGTCTTATTTCCCACATTATAAAAGCAAGACAAGGGTGTGGTACAAAATTAATGTTAATCTTGTTTTGCATATCATAAAGCTCTTATTACATTGGTATGTGATTTGCATTTAGAATTCAGACATATTTAAAATTTGCTGCCTCAGTTTATGTCTTAACCCAGATCAAAAATAAATACCATAAAATGATACCAAAATCTGAACAAAAAATTTATCATCGATTCTAAACTAACTCGCTTTAATTAGATTGTATTTTCTAACTTTGGTATCCTTCAACCTTAACATTTTCAGCACAGTATACCAACAGTCTTATTTGACTAGACTGACTAATCCTATTAAATGCAATGCTGAAATAAATAAGGCCAATAGCAGTAATATAATGACATAAATACGGTAATATCAATACATTGTTAATTACCTTGACCAAACAAATTACTCCATTAACTGTCCACCATAAACTTTATGTCCACAGGCCTTCTATTGATGTCATTCTGCGAAAAAATAACAGAAAGTTTTTCAAAAATACATCACAAAAAAAATCTAATCCAGTCCAATGTTCTTCCAATATCACATTTCAAAATTCTAAAATAATGACTATTTTATTTGAACATTAAAGTGTATAAAGCTAAATTAATATGAATAAAATTTTATTTTCCATAACATATCTCCCGAGACATGCTCTTAAATCCATAGAAAACTTCCATCCATCCATCACTTTTTTTTCTAATTAACAAATTAAAAGAAATGACTAACCAATTCAATTTTATTGTGGTATTACTCCCACAAGAAAAAATTTCAAATCATTAAACTATTGTCCTGACCACACTATTCTTGTGCTAAATTATTTCTTAATAAAACCTCTTGTCTTAAAACCACACTGTACTTGATATGTCTAAAACCACACTGTACTTGATAAATAAGCACAAGTTTCCTCTTTCCTCAGAAGATAAAATCCATGTTTATACAGTCCATTAAATAAAACCAAATGTTAACATGTCTTTGTGTGTCACAGTGCAGCATAGCTACGTCACCAGTTACAGGTAAAAATACGACAACTGTAACTTGTAACGGCAAAATATACTGCCTTAAGAAAATATAAACACTTTAAAGCCCATTTCTACTATACACGTTAAAAGCATAATTCTTTCCACTTCACCAAATACCCTTTATTGCATGTAATGCGAAAATGGTAATTTAAATATTATTCAATTCGTCTTTGATTAAATAAACCTAAACATTTAATTAATATCCGAATGCTGAATTATGATTTCAATGGAGATAAATCTAAACTATTTTTTTAAATAGGGATTGAAACTAATTTCTCATTGGTCCCCTGGATAGTTTATCCATAATTAACCAGCAATTATAATGAGCTTTTTTTTTTTTATTTATTCCATCTTCTCTTAAAATAAAAACCTTTTTTTCTGAATTTTAGAGGGAGTATCTGTGGATGTGCATTGCAAGTATCAAAATATTTAAAGGGGTAATCAGATATTTTTTCAAGAAACAGATCCAAGATTGATTAAAATATACTACTTCTCTCAGCAAATTTAAGGAAACAAAAAGAAGCTTATCGAAAAAAATCTTTCTATTATAGCCACTATATGACTATAAAGTCGAGACTGCCTTAACGACTCTCTGAAATTAGCGACTCCCTGTCATATGCGACCCTATCTTATGCTCCAGACGCCATTTACTATAAAAATAGTCTGAACTAGAAATTCCTTTTGTAAGGTGAACTAGAAATTCCTTTTGTAAAAAAGCTCATGTCTCCCCCAATGCAAAGTTCTATAGGCAAGAAGTCAATAGGGGTCAGGAGCAAAAGTCAAAGAGACACTGATGGTTGGCTGCAATAGGGATCATCTACTTGGCATGTCCAGTCATCCCGCTAAATTTCAACACTACTGGCCTAGTGGTTCTCAAGTCACTGTTCAGGCTCCTGTGACCTTGACCTTTGATCAAGTGACCTCAAAATAAATAGGGGTCATCTACTCTGCATGTCCAATCATCCTATTATGTTTCAACATTCTAGATCAAGTGGTTCTCAAGTTATTTTCCAGAAATGATTTTACATGACCAGGCCCCTGTGACCTTGACCTTTAATAGACTGACCCCAAAATCAATAGGGGTCATCTACTCTGCATGTTCAATCATCCTATGAAGGTTTAACATTCTGGGTCAAGTGGTTCTCAAGTTATTGATCGGAAAATGTTTTCAATGTTCAGGCTCCTGTGACCTTGACCTTTAACAGAGTGACCCAAAAATCGATAGGGGTCATCTACTCTGCATGTTCAAGCATCCTATAAAGTTTCAACATTCTGGATCAAGAGGTTCTGAAGTTATTGATCGGAAATGGTTATCAATGTTCAGGCCCCTGTGACCTTGACCTTTAATAGAGTGACCCCAAAAACAATAGGGGTAATTTATTCTGCATGAACAATCATCCCTTTGAAGTTTCAACATTCTGGGTCTAGTGGTTCTCAAGTTACTGACCGGAAATGGTTTTCAATGTTCAGGCCCTGTGACCTTGACCTTTAACGGAGTGATTCCAAAATCAATAGGGGTCATCTACTTTACATGTACAATCATCCTAGGAAGTTTCAACATTCTGGGTCAAGTGGTACTCAAGTTATTGATTGGAAATGGTTTTCAATGTTTAGGCCCCTGTGACCTTGATCTTTGACGGAGTGACCCCAAAAACTATAAGGGTCATCTACTCTACATGACCAATCATCCTATGAAGTTTCAACATTCTGGGTCAAGTGGTTCTCTAGTTATTGATCGGAAATGGTTTTCAATGTTCAGGCCCCTGTGACCTTGACCTTTGACGGAGTGACCCAAAATCGATAGGGGTCATCTACTCTTCATGACAATCACCCTATTAAGTTTCAACATTCTGGGTCAAGTGGTTCTCTAGTTATTGATCGGAAATGGTTTTCAATGTTCAGGCCCCTGTGACCTTGACCTTTGACAGAGTGACCCCAAAAACAATAGGGGTCGTCTACTCTAGCAGCCCTACAACCCTATGAAGTTTGATGGTTCTAGGTCAAATGGTTCTCCAGTTATTGCTCAGAAATGAAGTGTGACGTACGGACAGACAGGGCAAAAACAATATGTCTCCCCCATAGGGGGGGGAGACATAATTAAGCAACCCCCTGTCTTACGCAACAAGCGACTCTGAAATACGGCTCCCGACTCGATCATTAGACCATTTTAAGCTACTTTGAAACCCTCCCTCACAAATTTTTACATGACAAAGTTACCGTTTGTTATCTCGCATGAAGTTGTTTGAGGCGAAAACTGATTTGTTTACAAAACAAGAGCACCGCCTTGCTGGTGCAGACGCTCATCTGATTTTTTTTGTCTCTGTACAATAGAAATATTGTCCTACCCATGATTTTCTAAGTCCAAAACGGGGCCATAATTCTGCAAAAAGCAATGTAGAGTTATGGTACTTGCAGAGTTGGCTTTTAATGGCCAATAACTGCTCTAAGCTTTAAAGCAATAGCTTTGACCGTCAAGGAGAAAAGTTGACTTGAACGCAAAACTTAACCAAGAAATCTGATATTTTCTAAGTCCAAAAGGGGCCATAATTCTTGCAAAAAGCAGGATGGAGTTATGTTTCTTGCTGTACAGGGTCAGCTTATGATGGTGAACAAGTGTTGCAAGTTTTAAAGCCATAGCTTTGATAGTTTAGGAGAAAAGCTGACCTAAACGCAAAACTTAACCAAGATATCTGAAATTTTCTAAGTTTAAAAGGGGCCATAATTCTTGCAAAAAGCAGGATGGAGTTATGTTTCTTGCTGTACATGGTCTGCTATTGATGGAGAACAAGTGTTGCAAGTTTCAAAGCAATAGCTTTGATAGTTTAGGAGAAAATTTGACCTGAACATAAAACTTAACCAGGCAACGCCAACGCCAACGTCGATCAAGTGATGACAATAACTCATCATTTTTTTTTCAAAAAATCAGATGAGCTAAAAATGGTCAATGAAAAACACAAAAAAGAACTGTTTTGACATTAGAACAGCGTGTTAAGGCACTAGAATTGCTGGATCTAGGAAAACCAGCATATAAAGTTGCTGAAGAATTTGGGTTTGAGGCATAAATTAACAATGTTCCTGATGAAACAAAAAGAAGACGGTACTTAAGTGGCAGGGGCCAGTTACGTATTCGGCCAGGTACGTCTTTTAAATAAAATAGATAGATTTACTTTAAAGGTATTTATATTCAACTGGTTATTTATGATGTTTATAGAACTAAGAATTTCTGTGTACGAGTAGTTATTGTGTAAAATAAATATGCGCTTGAATTGATTTTCCTAGCTCCGCATAGATGACTGGGTATAAATCTTACCTGAGGTAACGGAAGTCAGACGAAATGGAAACGGTCATCCATCCATTCAGATTCAGCCCTAATCTGCGGAAAAAGTAAACGGTTATGAGACACTTTTCTTCCCACCATTATTTTTGTCTGGTCATATGCTTTAAAATTATACATATGTTTTAGGTCAGTCATTTGCAGACAGTACAGGTCATGCAAGGTGTGCATTTTGCCTCAAAATTTAGAGTCCTGAAACCAGACTTTTACTCATTTTTATCACAGAAACAACAGAACCGGCAGGCTGAAAATGTCACATAATGAAGTGCTAAGTATATGCAATACATCTGCTCAACACTTTCCTGAAATTTCTCATTGGATTTTTTA
This sequence comes from Mercenaria mercenaria, assembly GCF_021730395.1. NCBI lineage: Eukaryota > Metazoa > Mollusca > Bivalvia > Venerida > Veneridae > Mercenaria > Mercenaria mercenaria. The sequence continues at coordinate 22,169,593 of NC_069375.1, forward strand.
TGATTTTTTTCGCACTGGTATCAGCGCAGATTTGTGGAATTTTCAAATCTACTGTCCCTTGCCCCCATTAAGGAAACGGGATGCAGTCAATAAACAAACAAATATCACAGCACCATGCATTTATACACAAAGAAACAAATGAACATCAACCTCAGTGTGTAAATAGTTCCTCTGTATCTAGCTGAACATTTATATTTTAAAATCCCAATTACTGCTCACCTTTATTTTCTTGCCAAATCATGGTCTTAAACTTTAATGTTTTATCAACATCATATGAATGATGCAAACTATTTTAAATGTTTTATTTTATCAAAATTAAAGAAATAGTATTTAAACAATTGTCATTCATACCATAAAAGAGGCCTATATATAATTATATACTTAATTGAAAAACCAAGCAGATATATGTATATATGAAACAAGCGTCAGATGGTTGTGTGAGACTGTTTTAAGAGACTCCCGGTCATATGTGACCTTTTTTGTTGCTTCCCAAAGTCGGTCTCTTGAAACAGTCTCGACTGTATATAAAGTCTCGAAAATATGAGACAACTTGTCCAATCAAGAATCTGGCCATCAAACTGTATTTTCTCACCATTATCTAGCCATAGCTATGTATCATTAGAAAGGAAAGTAAAGTATTTTTCAGGTTTATCCTAACCCAGCAGGCTAGCATTCATCCTGCAGGACAAGCTACTTAGAATTTTCACTCATCGTGCTAATGAAAAATGAGGAAAACAATTTTTACTGACAGTGTTCGAGTCTGGGTAGCGGTGGGGGAAGGGAATGGCCTGAATTCTGTCTTGGAATATTGAGGGTCTTACTAATTTGTTCTCAATGCAGTATGGTAATTGAGAGGATACTATCAATTTTCAGAGTTTTGAGTAATTAAAGGGCCATAACTCCAGAGTAACTTGGACTTTCCAACTTATTATTGAATTTTGCCCCCAAAGAATGTCGATAAATATTCTGACCAAGTTTTTGAACAATGGATAAGAACTGCTCAAGCTGAAAAAATTGACAGCTGAAGAAACTTTCAGAGACAGTTACTGAATCATTGCTTTCACCATCAATGTATACCAACTGCACTCAATCCATATTTCGATCTCTATTCTAATATGCTTGACTCTGTTAAAACACACTTACGCTAGAATGACGTCACGTTAACGTGCGGTGAAGTCATGTTTTTGATGCGACCAAGAAAGAGCGCTACTATATTTTATCTACTGTTTTAGACATATGTTTAAGGACATATTAGAATCGAAATAATTTATTGTAAAATCGTGTTAAAACACTATTTATACACTTGGGCGGTAATATGTCGTATAAATAATTTCACACGGGCTGCACCCCTGTAAAATTATTACGCCCAACGTATAACTGCCCATCGTGCATAAATAGAGATAAAACACTCTTTTGCTACAAATTATTTCTTAATTAATGCTTGAAAAAAATCTTTTTAAAAATTCTCATGAAAAAATGCCAATTTCATGAATGAAAAAGAAAATCAAAAACAAGTCATATCAATAGTAATTTTAACCTGTTTATGAATCTAGAATTGCTTTAGGCTGGCTACATAACTATCCCTTCCTACACTTCAATTAAAATTCCCCATTATGTAAAAAAAACAATGTATACCCATACAGTACAAATATGAGCCTATATATAATTAAATAACAAAATCACAATAACAACAACAACCTAAATAAAATTTGACGTTTTATCATCTGGGTACTATGAACATGGTCTGTATATATTCCATCTTTAAAAGAAACTTTCAAATAAGGATAATAACAAAGGCAGTAACAATTTACTTATTATATCTCAAGTATATACAGGATATTTTTGTTTCAATGTAAGATCGCAATATATTTCACTGAGTGAACACCAAAATTCTGCAATATTTTCAGGAGTGGCATAACCACAAGTGAAAATGTAAATTACGGTTCTTAGTGAAATATATTTCAATCTTACATATAAAATAAATAAATTTTCTTTTTATTTCTTGATTATCTTAATGGTTTTAACCGCATTATATCCATTTTACCCGTGCAATGTCACGTGCATTGTGTCATGACGTCACAATGTCATGACATCATGATATCTATGTTGAAAAATTGTCAAACCGTTCTATGAAGCTTTCAGGTTTCTTTTACATTTTATTACAGAGGAGCGTATATCTTTATGCTCTTAGGTATAAATATATATATATATCTTTATACAAAGAATTTTCTATAATTAATATTCTTTTGCATTCAAATATAGTACCCTACCAGTGAAAAATAAAAATGATATTTTCACTGCCTAGAAACAGTGACAATATAGATTTTATTTCACTGATATAATTCAGTATTTCACTGAAAAGCATAAAATAAAAAACTTTATTCGATATTAATACCTTACATATTCTGCTGTAAATGTTTGTAATATCAAGTTGCTTCATTCATTTCAAACATTGTTTTCCACTATCAAATCTGTAATAATAATAATATAATAATATAGCATGAACAAAGGGTTGTTTAAAATCATTTTTGAATGTTTGTAATGTCTTTGATTGCTTAATCTCATCAGGTATTTTATTCTAAATATTAATGCTGAAGTACGAGAAGGAATCTTTACGTTTGATAGGATTTTTCCAAAGATTTTAATGTTATATCATTTTCTGATTATTTTTCAGTTCAAGCTCAACCTATACAAAAATGTAGGGCAATTTTGCTCACCTGAGTGACTCATAAATTTGAAAAACATGCAATAAACAAATAAAACACTGCGCACCTGCAAAGTACAGAATGTACTAGCCTTTGAAATTCAATCAAGTGTGTTAGATTTATGATGTAAACAAATATAGTTCATGATTTCCATAAAAACATTTCACTTTTGAAAAACAATTTTATTACAGCAAAACAGAACATCAGTCAATGCATGTCTAAAAAAAAAAAAGAAGAGCAATATAATTTGATTCCTTTTTAAAAATCTATGTTTTGGTAATGTCTTTGTTATTTTGATCTTTATAATTTTGTTAGGAAAGAATTGTATGAAATAAAAGCATCAAAACCTGAAACTAGAAATGTGTACACAGCACACAGCACACAGACGCCCATACAGCACACAGACACCCATACAGCACACAGATGCCCATACAGCACACAGACACCCATACAGCACACAGACGCCCATACAGCACACAGACGCCCATACAGCACACAGACACCCATACAGCACACAGACGCCCATACAGCACACAGCACACAGACGCCCATGCAGCACACAGACGCCCATACAGCACACAGACGCCCATGCTATGTGATAGTAGGGCACAGAAGTGGGAGTCCTGTGTGTCATGGTACTTTGACAATAGAACATGTATATTGTTGTTATCGACTTGAAAGAAACCATATCATACAAATGTATATATTTATTACACCTTTAAATGCGTAAATATTACATAGTCTTGTTACGATGAAGGTTCATACTAAGTTATCGGAATATCATTCTACGCATATAAAAATCAGACAAGAAAATTGAAAAAAAAATCTTTTGACTTCTAAGTCTGATCTTGGCCTTGGATTTTGGGTCTTGATTTTGACACATCATATCATTATGGTAATTGTTTGTGCTAAGCTATCTGAATATTCATCCATTCATACAAAAATTATCGATGCAAAATCTTTGACTTTAAAGGGATGACCTTGGCCATTCTACTGGTAGGTCTTGCACAAAACACAATTGCCTAGTCATGTTGAACTCTTCTGCCTTGTTATTTGAATATCCATTCATTTTAATATCAAAAGTTCAAGACAACACATGAAACAAGAGCTGTCTGTTGACAGCGCGCTTGACTATTCGAAGAACTGATGGAAGTATGGGGCCAAAATACTACCAAAGATTTTCAGACAAAAGAAGAAAAATAGATAAGACAAACAATGTACCTGTATTTGTGGATTTGGATAAGTCTTGCACTATATGGCAATGTGTGACCATGATGGTAAGCAAGTGTTCAAAGCCATATATCAAACTGTTTAGACAAAATATGGAATGGTATGCCAAACTTAACTAATTTCTATGTCAAAAAAGGGCCATAACTGAGCTAAAGTCTTTGTCCTAGTTGTGTAGTCTTGCCTACATATGTAGACTATGATGGTTAACAAGTGGTCAAAGTTTCAAAGCCATATGACAAACGGATTAGGCAAAATATGGACTGATATGAAAAATTTAACTGATTTCCAAGCCAAAAAGGGCCATAATTCAGTCAAAATAGTTGACAGAGTTATTCACTCTTGCCTACAGGAGATCATGACGATAAACAAGTGTTCAAAGTTTCAGAGCCACAATGTCAAATAGTTTTAACAAAATGCAGACTGGTACAAAAACTGAACCAATTTCCAAGTCCAAAATGGGCCATGATTCCGCCAAAATAGTTGACAGAGTTATGTACTCTTGCCTACAGATGGAAATCATGATTATAAACAAGAGTTTAAAGTTTCAAAGCCACATGTCAAATAGTTTTGACAAAACGTGGACTTGTACGAAAATTGTACCAATTTCCAAGTCCAAAAAGGGCCATAATTCAGCCAAAATAGTTGTACTCTTGCATACAGATAGATATTATTATAATAAAGAAGTGATAAAAGTTTCAAAGCCATATAACACAGTTTACACAAAATATGAACCGGTACGTTAAACTTAACCAAGATTTGTAAGTTAAAAGGGGCCATAATTCAGCCAAAATCCTTGATGGAGTTATGTACTCCTGCCTGAAACTGGACAAGGTGATGGTACACAAGCATTGAAAGTTTCAAAGCTTTATCTCAACAAGAAGGCCATGAAGGCCCTGTATCGCTCACCTGACCTACTGACCTAAAGATCAAAAGGATAGTTTCATAAAGATATGGTCATAAATGTGGCCTCTAAAGTGTTAACTAACTTTTCCTTTGATTTGACCTGGTGACCTAGTTTTTAATCCCACATGACCCAGATTCAAAACTGACCTAAAGATCATTAAGATTAACATTCTGACTAAATTTCATTAAGATACAGTCATAAATGTGGCCTCTAAAGTGTTAACAAGCTTTTCCTTTGATTTGACCCGGTGACCTAGCTTTTGATCCCACCTGACCCAGATTTGAACCTGACCTATAGATCATCAAGACAAACATTCTGACCAAGTTTCATTAAGATATGGTCATAAATGTAGCCTCTAGAGTGTTAACTAGCTTTTCCTTTGATTTGACCTGGTGACCTAGTTTTTGAACCTACATGACCCAGATTCAAACTGGACTTTGAGATCATCCAAGATTAACATTCTGACCAAGTTTCATGAAGATATAGTCATAAATGTGGCCTCTACAGTGTTAACAAGCTTTTCCTTTGATTTGACCTGGTGACCTGGTTTTTGACCCCAGATCACCCAATATCAAAATCATCCAAGATTTTATTGAGGGTAACATTCTGACCAAGTTTCATTAAGATCGGGCCAAAATTGTGACCTCTAAAGTGTGAACAAGTTTTTCCTTTGATGTGACCTGGTGACCTAGTTTTTAACCCTAGATGACCTTATATCGAACTTGTCCAAGATTTTATTGAGGGTAACATTCTGACCAAGTTTCATCAAGATTGGGTCAAAATTGTGACCTCTAGTGTGTTAACAAGCTTTTCCTTTGATTTGACCCCGTGACCTAGTTTTTGACCCCAGATCACCCAATATCAAAATCATCCAAGATTTTATTGAGGGTAACATTCTGACCAAGTTTCATTAAGATCGGGCCAAAATTGTGACCTCTAGTGTATTAACAAGTTTTTCCTTTGATCTGACCTGGTGACCTAGTTTTTGACCCCAGATGACCCAATATCGAACTTGTCCAAGATTTTATTGAGGGTAACATTCTGACTAAGTTTCATTTAGATGAGGCCAAAATTGTGACCTCTAGAGTGTTAACAGTCAAATTGTTGATGACGGCGATCACAAAAGCTCACCTTGAGCACTTTGTGCTCAGGCGAGCTAAAAAGTTTTGTCAAAATGTGAACTGGTACGAAAAACTTAACAAAGCTATGATGTCGGCACCGATGCCATGGTGAGTAGGATAGCTCTACTTCTAGTATAGTCAAACTGACAATGATGTAGTTTCTTTTACTTCCAAAATTAACTTTGACCTTTAAGGTCAAGGTATGGTTCTTAAAGTGGACATGTTGTATGGACAGTTCCAGTTTTTTGTAGATAAATTTCATGTAACTCCACCCCCTATTGTTATTCTATTTATACCAAGGTCAATTGCTCACAAGCGGTATTACAAACAGAACGCATGTGGTCTATTGTGTAAACCAGGTCAATCGTATTTGACAGTCCCGACAGTCTGTTTTATGTAAACATTAATGACTGACAGTTTTGGATCCGTCCATTGTAAAGGTGCATGTTTGTGCAAAGTCATTTGAATATCCATGCCTGCAATAAACAAGTTACACAGCAAACCAAAAAATACTCTAGGGTTATTGATCTTGGGTGTAGCATGACATCTTGTAATGGAAAATATTTGTGCCAAGTTTTTTGAATATCGATGCATGCATAAAATAGTTATAAAGTGGACATGTGATAATTATGATCATAAATTTTTGACCTTGACCTTTGAGCTAGGGGTCTGAATTTGCATGCGACAAATTGCTATTCCGTGATAATTATTTGTGCCAAGTTATGTCAAAATCTGTCAATGCATAACAAAGTTATCATCTGCACAAGATATTTTGCACACACTTATGTTTGCACGGAGATATTCACACAGATATGTCCCCTCTCTTTTAATGGCATGGGCATAAAAATGTTCAGCCATTTGGGATACAAAAAATCTATAACTTCTTCACATTTAGGACTTGCCAATTGGGAATACTGATCCTGGGTAACTAATTTTCATGGATTTCTTGGTTGAGTCAATCACCAACATTTAATCCCAGCAAACAAGTCAAATTCCCATTCTATGGTGTTGTAAAGTTGAAATCCACATTGCAAAATTCATATCCCTGCAAAGTGGCTGTATTGGTTAAATCCACAAAATTAGATGTTTTCACAGTATGCTTAAATATATTGCTTGTTGTTTGAATTCTTAAACAGGGAATTTATCAATATTCAGAAACTCCTCTGATACTCACTGTGTTGGTAGTGACTGAACTTGCATGATTAACAATGCTACACACCTACCAGTACCCGACACCTAAAACTTCAATGGCTTTCCATTGCAAACTTTGCTTATTTCAAAGGAACCTGCAAGGATACATTGGTATAAACAGTTTTAATTTCATGTTATGTATAAATATACTTACAATCATGTATTATCAATTTTGAAGACAGATTTGAATCTTATGCAAATTCATCTAAATTGAATCAATTATGTATCAAATATGCCATGTAAAATGATTGTTAACATGTACTTTTAATAACACAATGTCTTCAAAGAGATGTTACATACTTGTGGATAAATTTGACTGCTTGCCTCCAAAGTATTTATCAGTCTTGGCCTCATGTATATAGTACTGTTGAATTGACAATATCAAGAGTAAGTTAAATAAATGAATATCACAAGTCAAAAAGGGCCATAACTTTGCATACACAACAAAATTGAGTTACGGAACCTGTGCATTGCATGTCAGATCATCACTGTAAACAAGTGTGTGAAGTTTCAATCTATTCCTATAAGTGGTTACTTAGATACAAGCTCACCCACAAAAACTTAACCAGAAATTTCCAAGTCACTATAGCTGCATTACTTTGTAAAATACAAAACAGAGACATAAAATATGTATATTTCATGTTACACCATCACACTAAACAAGTGTGTAAAGTTTCAATCCATTCCCACAAGTACATACTGAGATACTAGCTTAAATACAAACACTAAACCAAAAATTTCCAAGTCAAGAAAGGGGGCTTAACTTTGTACAAATTGAAAACAGAGCAATGAAACCTGTGCACTGCAGGTTAGTTCTTCACAGTGTACAAGTATGTGAAGTTTCAATCTGTTCCTTCTAGTTGTTACTGAGAAATGCTTACAAGGTTGCTTTCAAAAGCATAAAGAGCAATTGCTTAGTCGAAAACAGGGCTTACCTTTGTAAAAGTGGCTAACAGTGTTATGGAACCTGTGGATTCATGTCTGACCATTGTAATTGAAGAATTGTCTATTCCCACTATTGGCTACTGAGATACAAGCTTACATACAAAAACTTAATAAAATCAGACGATGTCAAAGACAAATGGGTGATTGCAATAGCTCTAACTATTCTTCAAATAATTTAGCATAAAACAGAAATATGCAAAAATATTTTCCAACGAAAGTGTAAGAAATGAAACTTGATCCATTTCAAACTGAATACATTATTTACTATCTTGGGTAATAATCCATGTATGTTAAAAATCTATATGTGCAAAAATGAACAGGACCTGGTGTAACACACTAGTCACTCACCTAAACTGTAACTGGTGTAACTTAGTCACCCGAGCTGAAATTGGTGTAATCTAGTCATTTACCAGAGTTATCACTGGTGTAACCTAGTCACTCATCTAAGCTGTAACTGGTGAAATCTAGTCACTCATCTGAGCTGTAACAGGTGTAATCTAGTCACTCACCTGAACTGTAACTGGTGTAATCTAGTCACTCACCTGAGCTGTAACTGGAGTAATCTAGTCACTCATCTAAGCTGTAACTGGTGTAATCTAGTCACTCATCTGAGCTGTAACTGGAGTAATCTAGTCACTCATTTAAGCTGTAACTGGTGAAATCTAGTCACTCATCTGAGCTGTAACAGGTGTAATCTAGTCACTCACCTGAACTGTAACTGGTGTAATCTAGTCACTCATCTGAGCTGTAACAGGTGTAATCTAGTCACTCATCTAAGCTGTAACTGGTGAAATCTAGTCACTCACCTGAGCTGTAACAGGTGTAATCTAGTCACTCCACTGAACTGTAACTGGTGTAATCTAGTCACTCACCTGAGCTGTAACTGGAGTAATCTAGTCACTCAACTGAACTGTAACTGGTGAAATCTAGTCACTCGCCTGAACTGTAACTGCAGTAATCTAGTCACTCAACTGAGCTTTAACTGGAGTAATCTAGTCACTCACCTGAACTGTAACTGGAGTAATCTAGTCACTCGCCTGAGCTTTAACTGGAGTAATCAAGTCACTCACCTGAACTGTAACTGCAGTAATCTAGTCACTCAACTGAGCTTTAACTGGAGTAATCTAGTCACTCACCTGAACTGTAACTGCAGTAATCTAGTCACTCAACTGAGCTTTAACTGGAGTAATCTAGTCACTCACCTGAACTGTAACTGGAGTAATCTAGTCACTCGCCTGAACTGTAACTGGTGTAATCTAGTCACTCATCTGAACTGTAACTGGAATAATCTAGTCACTCGCCTGAACTGTAACTGGTGTAATCTAGTCACTCACCTGAACTGTAACTGGTGTAATCTAGTCACTCGCCTGAGCTTTAACTGGAGTAATCAAGTCACTCATCCGAGTTGTAACTGGTGTAATTCAGTCACTCACCTGAACTGTAACTAATGTAATCTAGTCACTCACCTGAACTGTAACTAATGTCATCTAGTCACTCACCTGAACTGTAACTAATGTAATCTAGTCACTCAACTGGAGTAATCTTGTCACTCATCCGAGTTGTAACTGGTGTAATTCAGTCACTCACCTGAACTGTAACTAATGTAATCTAGTCACTCACCTGAACTGTAACTAATGTAATCTAGTCACTCACCTGAACTGTAACTAATGTTATCTAGTCACTCACCTGAACTGTAACTAATGTAATCTAGTCACTCACCTGAACTGTAACTAATGTAATCTAGTCACTCACCTGAACTGTAACTGGTGTAATCTAGTTACTCACAGCCACACTGTAATCAGGTAATGCCATGGACAACTCCTGAAGATTAAATATTTATAAGTTACTTAAAAGCAAGCTGTTAGATGCCAATTAAGGTAAAGTGGAAGTCTTTTGTAGTCAACTAAGACCACAGGTGCTACACCAAACAGTGTATCAGTAATAAACTTTCATTTCTACTGTATTCAGAATCCATTTAACTCTATTTAAACATCTGGCACTAAATCAACAGTAGTTAATGTGGTATAAATTGTACATAAATTATATTATAAGAGAAAAAATATTTGTAAATGCTTGACCTTTTGATATTTGTTTAATTAATACCAATTGGCAATGATTTGATCTGAATTGGTTATATTGATCTGTGAAATACCAAACAATTCTGACTTCCTCAGTGTAACCTGATTTCACTTGTACCTTATATAACATTAATTGTAGAGAAACTTTTCAGATTTGATGATCTTTGCCGGTATTTCTGACCAGTACTTGCTCTGTAGTTCCTTGGAAACAATGCCTCAAACTGGATTTGAACCTGCAGTCACTGAGTCAGCTGTCTGGTGTAAACCTATCACCAATGGGTCAATCTGGTATGAACCTGTCATCACTGGGTCCGGTGTCTGGTATGGACCTGCTTCCTATGGGTCAGGTGTCTGGTATGAACCTGCCACCAATGGATCAGGTGTCTGGTATGAACCTGCCACCAGTGGCTCAGGTGTCTGGTATGAACCTGCCACCAGTGGCTCAGGTGTCTGGTATGAACCTGCCACTAATTGGTCAGGTGTCTGGTATGAACTTGCCACCAATGGGTCAGGTGTCTGGTATGAATCTGCCACTAATTGGTCAGCTGTGTGGTACGAACCTGCCACTAGTGGCTCAGGTGCCTGATATGTACCTGCCATCACTAGGTCAGATGTGTGGTGTGAACCTGCAATCATTGGGTCAGATGTGTGGTATGAACCACCAATCACTGGATCAGCTGTGTGGTATGAACCTGCAATAAATGGTTGAGCTGTGTGGTATGAACATGCAATAAATGGGTCAGCTGTGTGAAATGAACCTGCAATCACTGGGTCAGACGTGTGGTGTGAAACTGCCCTCACGGAGTCAGACGTCTGGTGTGAACCTGCAATCACTGAGTCTGATGTCTAGTATGAACCTGCCATCACAGGGTCAGGTTTCTGGTATGAACCTGCCATCACAGGGTCAGGTGTGTGGTATGAACCTACCATCACAGGGTCAGGTTTCTGGTATGAACCTGCCATCACAGGGTCAGGTTTCTGGTATGAACCTGCCATCATAGGGTCAGGTTTCTGGTATGAACCTGCCACCACAGGGTCAGGTGTGTGGTATGAACCTGCCATCACAGGGTCAGGTTTCTGGTATGAACCTGGCATCACAGGGTCAGATGTGTGGTATGAACCTGCCATCATAGGGTCAGGTATCTGGTATGAACCTGCCATCACTGGGTCAGGTGTGTGGTATGAACCAGCCATCATTGGGGCAGATGTCTGGTATGAACCTGCCATCACTGGGTCAGATGTGTGCTATGAACTGCCTCATGGTCAGACGTCTGGTTGAACCGCCATCACGGGTCAGATGTGTGGTATGAAATCCTCCATCATTGGGGCAGATATGTCGTGCTGGTATGAACCTGCCATCAAGGGTCAGGTATCTGGTATGAACCTGCCATCACTGGGTCAGGAGTGTGGTATGAACCTGCCCTCATGAGTGCAGAACTGCCTGGTCAGTGTGATACCTGCCATCATGGGTCAGATGTGTGGTATGAACCTGCCCTCACTGAGTCAGACGTCTGGTGTGAACCTGCCATCACAGGGTCAGATGTGGTGTGTAACTGCCCTCACTGAGTCAGACGTCTGGTGTGAACCTGCAATCACTGAGTCTGATGTCTAGTATGAACCTGCCATCACAGGGTCAGGTTTCTGGTATGAACCTGCCATCACAGGGTCAGATGTGTGGTATGAATCTGCCCTCACTGAGTCAGACGTCTGGTGTGAACCTGCCATCACAGGGTCAGATGTGTGGTATGAAACTGCCGTCACTGAGTCAGACGTCTGGTGTGAACCTGCAATCACTGAGTCTGATGTCTGGTATGAACCTGCCATCACAGGGTCAGGTTTCTGGTATGAACCTGCCATCACAGGGTCAGGTGTGTGGTATGAACCTGCCATCATAGGGTCAGGTGTGTGGTATGAACCTGCCATCATTGGGGCAGATGTCTGGTATGAACCTGCCATCACTGGGTCAGGTGTGTGGTATGAACCTGCCATCATTGGGGCAGATGTGTGGTATGAACCTGCCCTCACTGAGTCAGACGTCTGGTGTGAACCTGCCATCACAGGGTCAGATGTGTGGTGTGAAACTGCCCTCACTGAGTCAGACGTCTTGTGTGAACCTGCAATCACTGAGTCTGATGTCTAGTATGAACCTGCCATCACAGGGTCAGGTTTCTGGTATGAACCTGCCATCACAGGGTCAGATGTGTGGTATGAATCTGCCCTCACTGAGTCAGACGTCTGGTGTGAACCTGCCATCACAGGGTCAGATGTGTGGTGTGAAACTGCCCTCACTGAGTCAGACGTCTGGTGTGAACCTGCAATCACTAAGTCTGATGTCTAGTATGAACCTGCCATCACAGGGTCAGGTTTTTGGTATGAACCTGCCATCACAGGGTCAGGTGTGTGGTATGAACCTGCCCTCACTGAGTCAGACGTCTGGTGTGAACCTGCAATCACTGAGTCTGATGTCTAGTATGAACCTGCCATCACAGGGTCAGGTATCTGGTATGAACCTACCATCACTCGATCAGGTGTGTGGTATGAACCTGCCATCATAGGGTCAGGTATCTGGTATGAACCTACCATCACTCGATCAGGTGTGTGGTATGAACCTGCCATCATTGGGGCAGATGTCTGGTATGAACCTGCCATCACTGGGTCAGGTGTGTGGTATGAACCTGCCATCATTGGGGCAGATGTCTGGTATGAACCTGCCATCTTAGGGTTAGGTTTCTGGTATGAACCTGCCATCACTGGGTCAGCTGTCTGATATAAACCTGCCACGATAGGGTAAGGTGTCCTGCTCTCAACTCCTGAAGTAGTGAAGTACTATTACTAACAATGTTTAGCATCATGTGAACATAAACATTTAATTAAGTGTAGACTGGGACCTTTTCATAGGATAGGAAGCACCATTTTTCCATTATTATTGTATTTAGGGTATGTAAGGGTATACAACTAGTGATAGGTATCTTAACCTTTACCCTGCTTTTCTAACAAGAGGGTCATGATGACCCTATATCATTCACCTGTTAAACCTGGTCTTAGACTCATCAAGATAAGCATTCTGACAAAGTTTCATGAAGAAAGGGTCAAAAATGTAGCATCTACAATGTTAAAAAGCTTTTCATCTGATTTGAGTGGTGACCTAGTTTTTGACCCCACATGTTCCAGTTTCTAAGCTGGCCTAGGAATCATCAAGATAAACACTCTTATCAAGTTTCATGAGGATAGGATCATAAATATGGCCTCTAGTGTTAACAAGCTTTTCCTTTGATTTGAGTGGGTGGCCTAGTTTTTGACCCCACATGATCAGTTTTGAACTTGGCCTAGAGATCATCAAAATAAATATTCTGTTCAAGTTTGTATCAAATCAAAGTATAAATGAAACCTCTATATAGCTGAAAGGGCCAAAATAAAAAATTTTGCTCTTTTCAGGGGCAGTAACTCTAGAATCTATGATGGAATCTAGCTGGTTTTCGATAGAAACTGAGATCTGATTGTGACTTAAGTTGTTTGTAAGTGTGGTTAGTATCTATCATGTTCACAAGGTAAAAATTAATAAATTTTGACTCTTTCAGGGGTCAGTCAAGGGCCGTTACTCCGGAACCTATGATTGGATTTGACAGATTCATCATGGAATCCAAGTTCTATTGTTGTTAAAGATATTTTGCAAGTTTGTTTCAAACCAAATGATAAATGAAGTCTCTATATGGCTGCAAAAGGTCAAATGGCAACGTTTGGCCCTTTAAGGGGCCATAACTCTGAAACCCATGATGGGATCTGGCCAGTTTACGAAAGAAACCGAGATATTATACCAATACACGTTGTGTACAAGTTTGATTAAAATCGATTGCAAAATGTGGTCTCTATCGTGTCCACAAGCCAAAATAGCAAATTTTGGCCCTTTAAGGGGCCATAACTCTGGAACCTATAATGGGATCTGGCCAGTTTTTGAAAGGAACCAAGATATTACACCAATAAAAGTTGTGTGCAACTTTGATTAAAATCGACTGCAAAATGTGGTCTCTATCGTAAGGCAATCACTACGTGACAGGTAAGCTAAAAATGGGACTAGTCCATCATTCAATTGGGCAGTACCACTTCTTATCTGAACAGCGAACAGTACAGACCATTATCAGCTGATCTTGTTCTACACTGGTCAACTTGCCACCAGTAAGCGAACGGTTAAAGTAATCTTTCTTATTATCTGTTTCATCGATCAAACCAGAGATTCTGCCAAAAAATGTCAACAGAAAGACTAACACTATTCTTAAATTTACATATTTATTTGGTACTACAATTAACAATATACCATCCACGGTTCAGAAGAAATGACTTTTTTAATTTATACAGTTCCTTTTAATGTCAATCATGAATGTTGCATAAACTGTATTAATCAAAATGCACATATTTAATGAATTATACTGAATTATATTTCTACATGAGTCATTATTTACCATAAAAAGAGAAGTTGGAAGTCTGGCATATAAAGAAAGCCAGAATGTTAGCAATGTTGCAGGACCTAACATTTCCTCATCAAATACTTAATATATCTATATATTTCAAAGAGCAATACCGACATCTAATGCCACGGCAACACAAACATGCAAAACAAAGCTTCATCAGTTTCAGTAAGAAAATTTTTGAAAATATAAAAAAACTTTCAACTTGGTCAAATGGTGACCTTTTTGCTTGATCATTGCCACCCTACACTATCTCTCCTGACATATTATCTCCAGCCTCAAATATTTTACTGGTAAATAAAGGAAACAGAGTTCTCTACTTTTATCAGCCATATTATCTAATCAATTTTACATCTGTGAAGGGACTATGGTGACTCAAATTTTCAAGATTTTGATTATTTCAAAATTTTGTCTGTAACAATTATTTTTATGTGTACAATGTTGATTATTTTGCACTTTGAAAGTTAACAAAAGATCTATATTTTGTGACTGACAGATAGACAGACAGTCCAACAATTGGATGAAGGGACAAAAAAAGTTCTGTCTATTTTACATAATGCTTTCTATCAATGACCAATTAAGGTTTCAATGAAAACATTCTTGTATTTTTGAAGCTGTGACAAAATCTATCATTTGTGAATGACAGCTGGACAGACAGTTGAACAAACAGAGAAAATAATATTTCACTCCATATTGCCATCTAAGTTTAATGGAAAACTTAACTTGAACTTATAGTTTAATATTGCTGGATCCCACTTTGAGTAACTGACTGCTGGACCAAAAGTTGGGGGGCAAACAGTAAGTCCCCTTCACTGACACACCTGTATGGTAATAATAATTACATTAAATACCTTTAAATTCGGCCTAACAAAATAATGTAGTTCGGTCTGTTTAAACATGTCAAAATACTTATTTAATAATGTGTTGATCACCTATTCCAAAACTAACCCAATCAAAATAAACACATCAGATCTGAAGGCATTCACCTTTCCTCTCTTTTTTAAAATTCCAATTATTTTTACACACATTCTCATACATATATTACATTTTGTATGCATACTTGAAGCAAATATGTGCTGATTTATATGTCAGATCTTACTTAATTTATATTTAATAACAAAATGATATGGAAATAAAATCAGAATAATAAGTCAGAATCAAGAAACGTAAACTGATCAAATCTTTTGAAGTATTTTTTTTTTCACAGTTTATTTTAAATGCTTTCAAAGTAATAATAAATACCGGTAATCATTTTACCATGGCATATTAAAGTTATGAGAAAAAGTAATTTTAACAATTTTGTTCATCAAAGGAACATTGGTGTGAAATTATTTCAAAATCTGGCCAGTAGGTTCCAGTTTCCACTAAGGCTAACAGCCATGTTTTTTGACAAGAACTAATTCTGGTTAAAGGTCAACCACTGAACCTTTCTGTGAAATAATTTTGAAGCTGGCCAAGCAGCTTAGGTCAAGGTATCGATGGAACATTTTTTACATTTTTATGTCTGCTGATACTTGTGTACAGACAAGAGAAACTGTCTGAAAATCTTTAATATTGAGTTTAATAAACTTCCAGAGAAAAGTCATTTGAATAAAATGTGAACAGACAGACACTGATGATGGAAGCATTAATGTCATCAGGCAGTTAGAAATCAAAATATCAAATACTGACTTTGTGATCTGGTGAGCTGACAAATATCACCATTTGGACAATTCATAAAACAAACAAGACTTAGAAACCTGCTGCATGGTGAAGGTCCATTTCAGTTGTATTTTGCAGATAAGTTGTGCATGAATAAGTTCAACACAGGTGGCAACAGTTACAGTTTACTTTATCACCCCTCACACAGGATTGAATGTTTTTGCAAAACTCAGTCAAAATTTACATAATAACTAGAATTGTGTTCATAGGACACTGATGCCCCCATATACTGCACCATGCTCTAAATAGAAAAGTTTTTAGTACAGACCATCTTCACATGAAGGATGTTAGACTAAAAGTTTGAAGCAAATTGTATTAAGATAAGGTTGTGCATCTGAGCAACTTTGAATCCATTCCACCAAAAAGTGTATGAGGAGATGAACACACCAAATTTCTTCACTCATGGCCTATTTTGTGAAAATAAGAAAGAGCCATAGTTTACAGAAACAAGAGGGTCATGATGACCCTGGATCGCTCACCTGAGTAATATGAGCTACATGTTTCAAATGTCAAACTGATGATAAAATATTAAGAAAGTCAGTAGGTCACATTCATGGTCAATGAAATTCAGTTTTACGCTTTCTGTGCAAAACTGTGTAAGTCATCAATATTTCAAGGCTGTATCTTAAAAAACAAGAAAGTAGGTCAGTAGGTCAAGGTCACAATCAAGCGACATCATATTACTTGGGGTCATCAGGTAATTATAATTAAATAGTCTTGGAAATAGGATCAGATGATTTTTTAAGTATTTTTCCTATATAACTCACATAATAACTAAGTGACCCCAGGGTGGGGTCTCTTTTAACCACAGGGGCATAATTTGAAAAATTTTGGTAGAGGACTACTAGACAATGCATCATACCAAATATCAAAAGCCTAGGTCGCATGGTTTCTGACAAGAATATTTTAAAAGCTTTTTCCTATAAAAGTCTATATAAAACTTGGGACCCCCAGGGCAGGGCCTCTTTTCACCCCAGGGGTACATTTGAACAATTTTGGTTGAGGACCATAAGACAATGCTACAAACCAAATATCAAAGGTCTAAGAGTTGTGGTTTCAGACAAGAAGATTTTTAAACTTTTTTTACTATATAAGTAAAACTTGCGACCCCCGGGGCGGGGCCATATTTGACCCTAGGGGGATAATTTGAACAATCTTGGTAGAGGACCACTAGATGATGCTACATACCAAATATCAAAGCCCTAGGACATGTGGTTTTGTACAAGAAGATTTTCAATGTTTTCCCTATATAAACCTATATAAACCATGTGACCCCGGGGTGGGGCCATATTTGACCCTAGGGGGATAATTTGAACAATCTTGTTAGAGGACCACTAGATGATGCTACAAACAAAATATCAAAGCCCTAGGCCATGTGGTTTTGTACAAGAAGATTTTCAAAGTTTTTCCTATATAACTCTTTATAAACCATGTGACCCCCGGGGCGGGGCCATATTTGACCCTAGGGGGATAATTTGAACAATCTTGGTAGAGGACCACTAGATGATGCTACAAACCAAATATCAAAGCCCTAGGTCATGTGGTTTTGTACAAGAAGATTTTCAAAGTTTTCCCTATATAAGTCTATATAAATAATGTGACCCCAGGGGCGGGACCATATTTGACCCTAGGGGGATAATTTGGACGATTTTGATAGAGGACCACTAGATGATGCTACACACCAGATATCAAAGCCCTAGGCCCTGTGGTTTTGGACAAGAAGATTTTTAAAGATTTTCCTTTCGGTTGCCATGGCAACCAGAGTTCTGCATGAAATTCAATTCTTTAAACAATTTTGAAAGGGGGCCATCCAAGGATCAGTCCTGTGAAGTTTGGTGTAATTCTGCCCAGTGGTTTTCAAGAAGAAGATTTTTTTAGGAAATGTTGACGGACGCACGACGCACACCGCACGACGGACGCCGGACATTGAGCGGTCACCTTTGGCTCAGGTGAGCTAAAAAGTCCATTATTTTTTATCATCTTCACATCAAGGTCCTTCATCTGTGAAACATTCAAGCATATCTTTTCAATAGTGTTTGAGGAGATGGACAAACAACTTTTCTCTAATTTCTATATAGCAAAATTTATTATTTATATTTTATATTTTCATAAAAGTTCCTTCCTTTATGGTTACCTGTACATCATTGGAGAAAGTTTGAAGCAAATCAGGCTTATAGTTTGAAGCAAATCAGGCTTATAGTATGGGAGGAGTTGGACATACAATATTTTTCTCTATACTCTATACAGCAAAACTATCAAAGGGCAATAACTGCAGTAAAATTAGTCACAGCAAAAGTTCCTTCTTTATGCTTATCTGTACATCAACTTGTTCATCTGTGAAACTTTGAAGCAAACCAGGCTAATATTTCAAGACGTAAGTATGTATGGACGGACAGATGTAGGGACAGCAGCAATGCTATAATGCCCCCCACATAAATGTCAGGGCATAACAAGTGCTTCTGTAATTGTAAAATATGAAAGTAAACAATGTTTAGCTTACAAGGGATGTTTGGCAGGAGTGGTGGTCGTAATACCAAGATGTCTCTCAATACAGTAGGACATAACTAATACGATTACTTACAAAGGCTAAATTAGAAATCAAATATTGTAGATAAATTGCTGTTACCATTCTGTCTGTAATCTGAAAAAATTGCTTTTCCCTCGTAGCTGCTTAAATAAACTGGGCCTAATGGACTTTCACAGCTTTGTGTGTAATTTCCTTCCATGCCTAAGAGGTTAATATATAACTGAGTTGTGCCTTTTTGCCATAATGGCACACCTAGTGTCATAACTGCTCGAGGGCTTTAGCCATTATGAAACTATAGGTGTGCCATTATGGTTAGAAGGCACAACCAGCCTTTATTGACCTTTTTATTATACATTGTATATCTTCACTTCATATTAATTTTATCTTGCTATTTTCATTTTACATATTTTCACGAAGCATCATTTGTATTGCTGTTTCATCTACAGACAATCGATCTGAAAAAGATTCAGCACACTTTCATCCACCATAATGACGTTGCTACATGACGTCAACGTCAGAATGCGCTGACGTTCCGGTTATATTATGGCACATGAGGCACATTGTGTCATTACGGATTCGTCAACAGAGGCCATAATGACCGTTTTAATGGCTTTTTTGTTACTGTTATAGTAAGGTATGTAATTATAATTATTAATGCATGTACCATTGTTTCAAGTTATAAAAGTTTTCATAAACTTGCAGTTAACTAATTACTGCTGGCTGGAGTCTTGGAACCCATTCAGGTTGCTTTAACTCATTACGTATCATGTAATTTTTATGCTTTTCAAAACTGGTATCATTCATGACAAAACATAAAAGACCATAAAATAATGCAAGCTTATTATATACACCTGTCATTCATTTATGAAATAACATTCCAGCACACAAATTTATATTTGAAATGCAAAAATACAGCATATATTATAAAAAGGAAGTATAACGACATAGTTATTTCGTAAAGTAAATTTTATTTCAATTACACCGCCCTGCATCAACAGTACTAAGATGTCAAAAAACACATTTCTGCTAGAGTAATTACCTATTTAAAACAGTTTATCATAGTTTATAAGATCTTATCAGTATAATAAAGTTGTCATCAACATTCCTTTAGAAATAAAATACACATTACCAGAGCAGAAAGTTATTCAGAAGATGATATCTCCTATGCATTCTTGCTATTTCATCCATAGATCTATTTATTCAAGGAGGGTTTTCCAATGTATGACCATTTGTAGTCTAAGGCTGACTTGCTGAAAAAGTGACATGACCTTATTTATCAGACTGCAAGGCAGTGAACAAGTATCAGATATAATGCTGACTTGTCATTTTCAGCAGGCATGGGGATGGGCTTCATGGTTTTGTGGTTCAAATGCCCTGTAAATTAGCACTAATACCATGTAATGGTTCGAGCCTCACCAAAGATCTATTTCTTTCATGCAAGAAACTGACACTGTTGATAGTGCTGAAATGATTTGCTTTTTATGCTTTTTTACATATTTAGTGATTATTCTAGTAAACCTGGGGTTAACTGGTTTAGATTTCTATTTTGGGCTTCAGGTGGGGGTGGGAGTGTATCCCAACTTAGCCACAGATGTATGTTTTCGGCCATGATAACATTTCATAATACTTAAATTCATTTAATGCTGGGTCCATATCATTATCATAAAACATACCGTTTATCTTTATCTGAATGTGGTCCTTGCAGGGCCTTTCCGGGGTAACACAAATTTATACAGATAACTTCCCAATAGCAGGTCACTATCTACACTTTTAGCATGTAGTGAAGAATGTTCAGACTTTCATGATATATAAAAATACTAGCACTTAGAACTATTGCTCGCATTCATATAAATGTTTGATTTATTTGAATCTATTCTATCTTTTATGTCTGAAATTATGAAGAAATATTAAAACCTGTCCGATTCACCAATAGGGGATCACTTTTGCCAATAAGGGGTCACCTAGTTTATCATATTTTCTATCCATTTAAAAATAGTTGTTGTTTTTTTCTGACAAAACGTGACTGTGGTATTAGAAATAAACATTACAAGGCAGAATATAATGAGAATCAGTATGTTTACATTTCAAACAGGAGATACTAGGTACTATAGTGTTTTCACAGTTGTATTTCTATCAGTGTTTCAAAAATGCAGGGTCACTGAAAATGAATTTTTGAAAGACCCTGTCATTTTGAGTGACCCTGTTTCTATGCATTAATTAGCACCAACTATATCTAAAACTAAAATAAAAATATTGATGCACAGAACCTTATTTATTTATCTAAATGTGCCATTTCAAACCATTGCAACATCAAATCAAATTTATTCGTATTTTTAAGCAGAATAAACAACCTTTTGATTATCACTGAAATGAGTGGTCCTCTGTTCGTTGAATAGCCACCTCTGCTTGGTGGCACTTTTTTCACTGAAGTCAATCAAAAATTCAAAATCACATTATTCCTATGAAAGTTTGTGTTCCACTCTTCAAAATGGTACCAAATTTGTGTGGTTTTATCTAAGAAACTGTGAGTATGTTCAAAAATATTCGTATACTTTGAAAAACTCAAGAGTGCTAAAATCCAAGTCAGGAAACATTGGTGCAAGAGTTACCTACTCATGGGGATTAGATCCATCTTCTTTTGTCTAAGAATTGCTATGTGATAAGACTATATAACTGGATACATAAATATTGTATACTCTACTACATTAAAGAGAGATTCACATTTTATTTTCAAGTGACCCGCTATTCATGGCAGTGATCTTAGTGACAAGGGATCGAATTTAGTGGTCGCTAAATCGCAAAATTCCAGTAAGAATAAAAAAAATGCGAGTAGAAAATCATGGCACTCGAATATTTTCGCTATCACATTCGAAAATCGGGGAATTCGCTCAAACTGAGCTTTTTCTCTTTTAAAACTCTTATGGGGCAGTTTATTTACCGATAATCATGTGACTGCTTATAGACGCTTGTCGCTTTATACAAAAGTAATATGATATGTAAGTAAGCGTCTAGGCAATATTTGTTTTCATTTTGGTCTGAATTTGCAAAGTTCTGCAAAATGGCGAGGAAAATAACACGTTTCTTGGTGCAAAAAGGCCCGAGGAGATCTAAAATACTAGCAAAACTAGGGGCAGTGACCTGAGAAAAACTTAAAATAACAACGTCCTGCCAAAAGTTCAAAGAATCATTGAGTACTTTGGTTTGTATCATACTTTCGAAACCCCGGCCTGTCCAAACCGTGAACTTTTATAAGAAACCAAACAACAACAAAACAACTTAATAAATTTAGCACGTAAACAGCTTTTAAATAATTGCTAGTGGAACCCATCATTTTGCTAGTGGAAAAATATGGCACTAGCAAAAATTTGCTTGTGGAAAAAAAGTTAAATTCGATCACTGTAATGACAGTGTATTTACAAAACATTCAAAAACACATCTTGATGGCAGAAATTATCAGAAAATAACAAAAATTAGTAAAATTGCAAGACTCACTGCCGTAAATGAGTTTTTAAAACACTATCATATTTAATGTTCTTACCTTTGAGGTGTCTTCTGGCAGTGCTTGCAAATGGGGTAAATTGAAAAAGGGGAGGTTATTCTGTATATCTTATCTTATATCTGAATGTTAAGGGAGGTCACTGAAATAAACTTGCATGGTTTTGATTCTTAAACAGAAACAGCATTTTTTTATGACCAATTTTAAATACAGTATAGGTTCATACAAGTTTGGTTGTCTAATCTCCTACTTCAAACTGAGCCCGCCCACTTCGCTGAAATAGGAGAGCACAGATCTATGTATCGCAGAGTCATGCGTTTGATCCCTGCGACTATTTGATAAAAGATATTGTGTCTGAATTCATTCATGTGGGAATTAAGTTGGCAGTTTCTTTGTACTGGTAAAGAATCCAAGAACACTGGATAGGCTAACTGCCTGCCGTTACATAACTGAAATACTATTGAAAAACGGTGTTAAACCCAAAACAAACAAACAGATATTACTCATGTTATTTAAATTCAGGTAATTGCCTGAAAGGAATGCAAGTAACAGATCGCTATAATTTCTATTTTTTTCTAGGGAAGTGGCCTGAAGGTGATAAAATGGGTTTTTCATGGCATTTAAAACTATACTCAGAAATAAAAAATCAGATCCTGGAGCTTTGAAACAGGCCTGAAATGCATGGAGCCAGTATTGCATCAAGCTTCGAGACCAGTCTCAGGCTCCAGTATCTTATTTATGCACAATTTTGGAATCAATCATGGTTAATGATACATTTTGAGACTGATAGACAATGTGACCCAGTTTTATATTCATGGGACCTGCTTTAGCAGGAAAGAAACTTTTATTCTGCTCACTGGGCTTTTTAAAGGTGGATAATCAGATTTTGGCCATGTAACGGATTTGTTTGAAACTTTAGCATCTGATCACTTACACTCATTTATGTTCACTTAACACTTAATACAAAATACCGGTAGATTTTCACTTGAGGTATTTTTAAAAATTCATTTTCCTATCCTGGTTGCCCAACCAAGATAGAGTTATTTTATCATAAGTATAAATTTGATAAACATACTTTGCCTAAGGAAATGTATAAATATTAGACATATTGTAATATATTTGTAAAATATTTCCATAAAAAATTATGTATTTAGATGTAATTCATTAGAAACGTGTTTGAAAAATTATTATTACCTCCCTTCGCCTATCTTGGTTGCGCAACCAAGATAGATTGGAAATAAATGAATTCAGAAGCTACACACAGCTTTAAAACTTGCATTTTGGTTCAGATTGTTCAATAGTTGATATGTCTGTCAAATGCACATTGTATCGAAATAAAAAGAAATACCCAGCTTTTTATATACTTTCATATTAAAGGGGAGTAATTACAAAATTTTATAAAAATAATAAAGTATACATTTCAAATAGGAATCTAACTCTATGTAATCGGTCTTTTTGTTTCTTAAATATTTCTCTACCAGAATATACAAAAAGTAAAAAATGTCATTAAATGTTGATTAAATGTGATTGACCACCTTTAAGAATATTAAAGTATAGATGTATTTAAGCTCAACAACTTGAATTTTTTGAAATAGTAGAACTTTGTTGCCACCCTTTCACCGATATGTCTGCTTCCACATCCACACCATAAAAATTTTGCATGTATTAGCAGGTTTTGCTAAAACTGCTAGACCAAATGCTTTCAAACTAAATACACTTGACTTTGGCATCATGCGATAACCTCACAGAGCAAGATACATAATTTAGTTTTTAATTTGTGAAAATTATGCCTGAAAAGCATTACAATGTTGTTTTTAATTTAATTAACTACATGGTTTCCCAGATCATAAAGCCAGGATAGATTGATATGCTTCTTCCTGTGTTTGAAACAATAAATTTTCAGACATTATTGTCTGAATCTGGTTTTCATCTCCCAGTTTTGTACCCAAAGATGTAGTACATGTGTACTTACAGTTGACATTCACCCCTCATACAGGAGGCTCTTGGCAGTCATTCCAGATTGTTTGAGAATAGTGCAAGATTAAAATGTTTCATTTTGGGAAGCAAGCTCTGATTCTTAGCATGCTAGTTAAGTAGTACCATGATTTTATCTCACCTAGAACACTAGGTGAATCTTTCTTTTTAACATGGGACTCTGGGTTTTGTGTTTCGCTGTCATATAAGCCCCTAAATAGGCAGTGTAGGACACTTCATGTATAATTTTTTAAAGATAATTGTTTCTTCACTTCTGAAATAAAAACACTGCCTCTCAGCCTCACTCTTCAGCTTAATGGCAGAGCACCAATTTCAAGTGCACGAAGTGATGGGTTTGCTCCCTGGCTGCGTCATACCAAAGATGTGAAAAATGGAGCTAGTAATTTCCTTGCTTGGTGCTCAGCAATAAGAAGATAGTTCTAGGACTGGTCAGCCTGGTGTCAGTATAATGCGACTATCAGGGTATCATTGACGTGTTTACAGCATGATATTCCAGTGATGCAGCTCTACAAAATTGGGCATTATGCTCACTGCTACAACTATATACACACCTTCATTTAGTATGACTGAAAAATTGTACGCCTTCTAAAATAAAAATATGTATATAGGGCAAAATAAATGGCATTTTATCAAAGGCAATATAACTACATTTCCGCATTAATACAATGTGCACATTTGACACTAACATTTGTTCTTGCAATGTTAATTTGTGATCTCAGTATTAACCAGCAATAATGGAGTATGTAATACAACAATTACATGCCCACTTAAGTGATTATATTGACTCCTTACTTGCAAATTGTTTAGGTTGTTCATCACTTTCTTCCTCCATCTTTGGCAGGTTTTTTTTCCTAATTAGTATCACTGATTTCACACTATATATGACCTGTGTTAGGTGAAAAAGTTCAAGGTTTGATCAGATTGCTGATTGTCTTAAGGCCAGGATCTATAATCTGATCAAGTTCATTGACAGGCAAAGGGTTACAAAACCACATGTACAAACAATAATTATGAATCATTGTTTTTTGATACAGATTACTTGCATTCAAAGTTCAAAGGAAAAGGTCAACGAAATGAGAAAGAAAACAAAGTTGAGCACTGAATTACTGGATTCTAGAAGGGAGCTAACTTACATCATTCAAACATATTTGCAAGTTGGCACCACCTGATACTTCTAGTCTAGTCCATACTGCTTGTTACACGCAAAAAATAAGGTTATGTCAAAATAAAACTTGGTAAAAATTTTCAACAAAACCTCAACGCCAGATTGTTTTCTGTGAAGTTAATTTGAATAGATTGTCACATAAATAGATATAGATGAAGACAACACTTGTTGCAGGAACAGATGAAACAAGGAAGGATGTATGAAATGCTGACTACCAAGAACAAAAATAAGTCAAACAGTCAGATTCATGCTGATGACTACCTGTTAACAAGGAACACCTGGCTCTTAAAGACCACCAGTTACATTGCAGTGTACAAACAATCTGCAAGTAATGACTAGACGGGCGTCTAGGTTTTGACTCTTCCAAGCATGGTCTTCATATAGAGGTTCCATTGAATACTGTAAAATCATTTAATTTCGTGGGCAAGAAATTTCGTGGTTTTGGTGAAAACATCTATTTCATGGGGATATTAATTTATGGATTTCCACTTTTGAACATAAAATGAATGGGCATTTTACTTGTTCGTTGTGATTAAATTTGGTGGATTGACTCAACCACGAAAATTAGTCCCCCACAAATATTAATGATTTCACAGCACTTCAAGAACAGTTACTGTACAGTATTTATACTTTCAGACAAGAATTAACAGGAAATGGTTATGATTTAATAGTGTAATTTTAAAGATGTTTCTTGTAAGTAACTTGTAACTGTGCAAAAGTACAACAAAATTTTATTTGGGCTCTTACTTCACTTAATTCAGGGTTTAATTATCTAACAAAAGTTGACTTTTTATTGACCAATAATTGTAAATAATTAATTCATTTCTTCCTGCCGAAAATGTGTTTTTGAAATACAATGTATAACATTTTATGCTTTTCCTAAACCAGACAGTTGCAGTTTAGGATTAATCAAAGGGCAATAACTATGATCATAGTTATTTGATTTTTATAAAAATTGCATCTGCTATGAGTGAATACAGACTTACACATCAACATGTGATGTTTGTCCCCAATGATGACCTGTTCCATTTTCAGTCCCATGATAACTATGACCTTAAGCTTTGACCTCCAACATAATAGGGATCATCTACTGACCACAGGTAACCATCCTATAATGCAGTTTGCTGACCTTAGGCCAAACCTTTTTCAGACTCAAGGTCACTTTGACATTGACCTTTGACCTACTAGGAGTCATTTTCTGACCACAGCAATCATCATATAAAGTCTGACATCTGTTGAAACTGTTATATGTCTTGAGGTCACTGATCCTTGGCCTTTGACCTATTGACCCCAAAGCAATAGAAGTTTTATACTGACCACAGGCAGTCATCCTATTAAAAGTTTGAACACTAGCCCCAATGGTTCTTAACTTACTCAGCAAAAACCATTTTAAGTCTTGAGGTCACTGTTACCTTGCCTTTGACCAGCTGACCCTCAAAAACATTTGGAAATCTACTGACCACAGGCAGTCAATCTATGAATTTTGACAACTATAGAACAAAGCATTCTGTACTTATCAAACTGAAACCGTTTTGACCTACTGAGCCTAAATGCCATAGGAGTCATCTACTGACCACATGCAATCATCCTATGAAGTTTGAAGGCTAGGCCCAAAGGTTCTTAAGTTACTCAGCCGAACCCATTTCTGCTGTTCACTGTTACCTTGCCTATGATCTACTACCCCCAAAGGGATATGGATTTTCTACTGACAACAGGCAAACATCCAACAAGGTTTAAAGGCTAGGCCCAAGGGTTAAGGTACTCAGCAGAAACCATTTTCAGTGTCAAGGTCAATGTGATTTGACTTACTGACCTGCAAAACAATAGGGGACATCTACTGACCACAGGCAATCATACTATGAAGTTTGACAGTTGTTAACTTGACGAGTGTAAACCTGTTTTTTAGTCTCAATGTCATTATGATCTTTACCTTTGACCTCCTGACCCCAGAAAAACAAGTGGTCATCAACTAACCACAGGCAGTCATTCTTTAGTTTGACCACAATAAGACCAGATATTCTCTAGTTAACCTTTAGCCTGCTGGCGGCAAGTGATTCTGCCTTTGTGGCCAGTGCAGACCAAGATCAGCCTGCACATCCATGCAGTCTGAACATGATCTGCACTGTTCGCTATTCAGTATATTTTCAGTGAACACTCCTTTGAATAATAAGTGGTACTGCCCAAACTGAATGATAGACCAGTCCATTTTAGAAATTTAGCAGGCTAAGGTTAATTGATTTGAAACCAGATGGGCTACCAACAGACCAACAATGGGTAATATAACATACTCCCTCTTCACTGAAGTGGGGCATAAGTATCAATTTGAAATGACCTAACTATTACCAAGATAGAACCCAGGAAGGACTAAAATTGCACTTTTACAGTAATTTAGGAGAAACAACTCTGCTCATACTTATTTTTAAAAAAATACAACTGCTAGTAAATGCAACCAAATATCAACTTACTGTGACTTACCATTACACTGACATCCAGACATCGCTACAAATGGGTACCGCTTTTGCTCTTTTTAACTACTTGATAGTACTATATACTTTTGGATACCATACACACGCAGAAAACCTCTCGATTCAGTTGATTATTTTGCTTTTATTTTCCTCAACAGATTTTCATCAAATAGTGTGCTGAAGACAGCAAAATGAGTGCTTTCCTTCGCACAAAGCGTCTGCCATCAATTCTTGTTATTTTGCTCAAACATTTCACCAACTGAAATTCTCTTCTGCAAGTGAACACCAGATGTACTCTTTTCACCAGTGGCTATCCACGAGTAAAAGTGTAAGATACGGTGTCCGTGAGTGAAAGATATATGTAATATTTCTTTTCATTTCAGCTTTTGACTAAATTTACCCATTGTATAGTTCCTTTTGATATTTTTCACTGTGAAAATAAATACCAGATAAATTTCACTCTGATGTTTTGCTAATTCACTGAAAAACATGTAATAAAGTTTATTGGAGTATATTTTGGGAAGAAATTATGATTATCTATAATTCATATTCTTTCCTCACATGTGAAATTCCAAAGCTGTGAAAATGACAAAATGAAAATACCATGTTTCAAACAGTGAAAATTTCAAATATATTAAACCCATCAACATATTATGAAAACATTAACTTTAATGCTTTATTTGAAGAAGAAGAGTAAAAGATACATCATAATCTGTAGGGACCACTCTTGATTTCAAATAAAACTAGAAGATGCTTTTGTAAACAAGAGGACCATGATGGTCCTGAATCGCTCACCTCTTCCCACATGGTCCAGTTTTGAGTATGACGTCGTTTTTTCTATTATTTGACATAGTGACCTAGTTTTTGAGCTCATGTGACCCAGTTTTGAATTTGACCTAGATATTATCAAGATAAAAATTCTGACCAATTTTCATGAAGATCCATTGAAAAATATGGTCTCTAGAGAGGTCACAAAGTTTTTCTATTATTTGACCTATTGACCTAGTTTTCGAAGGTACGTGACCCTGTTTTGAACTTTACCTAGATATCATCAAGGTGAACATTCACTAATTTTCATGAAGATCATGAAATATATGGCTTCAGAGAGTCACAAGGTTTTCTATTTTAACCTACTGGCCTAGTTTTTGACCGCACGTGACCAGTTTCTAAACTGACCTAGATTCAGCAAGGTGAACATTCAGATCATTTTCATGAAGATCCATTGAAAAATATGCTCTAGAGAGTCAAGATTTTTTCTAATTTAGACCCACTGACCTAGTTTTTGACCCAGTTGACCCAGTTTCAAACCTGACTAGATATCATCAAGATGAACAATTCAGACCAAATTTCATACAGATCCATGAAAATATGGCCTCTAGAGAGGTCACAAGGTTTTTTTATTATTTGACCTACTGACCTAGTTTTTTAAGGCACGTGACCCAGTTTCAAACTTGACCTAGATATCAGCAAGGTGAACATTCAGACCAATTTTCATGAAGATCCATTCAAGGGTATGGCCTCTAGAGAGGTCACAAGGTTTTTCTATTTTAAGACCTACTGACCTAGTTCTTGATTGCAGTTGACCCAGTTTCAAACTTGACCTTTATATCATCAAGATAAACATTCAGACCAACTTTCATACAGATCCCATGAAAAATATGGCCTCTAGAGAGGTCACAAGTTTTTTCATTATTTGACCTACTGACCTACTTTTTGACGGACACATGACCCACTTTCGAAACTTGACCTAGATATCATCAAGATAAACATTCTGACCAATTTTTATGGAGATCCATTCACAAGTATGGCCTCTAGAGAGGTCACAAAGTTTTTCTATTTTTAGACCTACTGACCTAGTTTTTGACCCCATGACCTGTTTCGAACTTGACCTAGATATCATCAAGATGAACATTCAGACCAACTTTCATACAGATCCCATGAAAAATATGGCCTCTAGAGAGGTCACAAGGTTTTTCTATTATTTGACCTACTGACCTAGTTTTTGATGGCACGTGACCCACTTTCCAACTTGACCTAGATATCATCAAGATGAACATTCAGACCAACTTTCATACAGATCCCATGAAAAATATGGCCTCTAGAGAGGTCACAAGGTTTTTCTATTATTTGATCTACTGACCTAGTTTTTGACGGCACGTGACCCACTTTCGAACTTGACCTACATATCATCAAGCTGAACATTCTCACCAATTTTCATGAAGATCTCATGAAATATATGGCCTCTAGAGAGGTCACAAGGTTTTTCTATTTTTAGACCTACTGACCTAGTTTTTGACCGCACGTGACCTAGTTTCGAACTTGACCTAGATATCATCAAGATGAACACTCTGACCAATTTTTATGAAGATCCATTCACAAGTATGGCCTCTAGAGAGGTCACAAGGTTTTTCTATTTTTAGACCTACTGACCTAGCTTTTGACCGCACGTGACCCAGTTTCGAAAATGACCTAAATATCATCAAGATGAACATTCAGACCAACTTTCATATAGATCCCATGAAAAATATGGCCTTTAGAGAGGTCACAAGGTTTTTCTATTATTTGACCTACTGACCTAGTTTTTGATGCCATGTGACCCAGTTTCGAACTTGACCTAGATATCATCAAGGTGAACATTCTCACTAATTTTCATGAAGATCTTTTGAAATATATGGCCTCTAGAGAGGTCACAACGTTTTTATATTTTTAGACCTACTGACCTAGTTCTTGACCGCACGTGACCCAGTTTCGAACTTGACCTAGATATCATCAAGGGGAACATTATGACCAATTTTCATAAAGATCCCATGAAAAATGTGACCTCTAGAGTGGTCACAAGCAAAAGTTTACGCACACACGCACGCACGCACGGACTGACGGACTCACGGATGGACGACGGACGCTGCGT
Source organism: Mercenaria mercenaria (assembly GCF_021730395.1). Classification (NCBI taxonomy): domain Eukaryota; kingdom Metazoa; phylum Mollusca; class Bivalvia; order Venerida; family Veneridae; genus Mercenaria; species Mercenaria mercenaria. The sequence continues at coordinate 22,200,487 of NC_069375.1, forward strand.
GATCACAAAAGCTCACCTTGTCACTTTGTGACAGGTGAGCTAAAAAGCGCATATCTCCCCCAATGCATAGTCGTATATGCAAGAAGTCAAATGGGGACAGGAGCGAAAGTCAAAGAGACACTGATTGTTGGCTGCAATAGGGATCATCTACTTGGCATGTCAAATCATCCCACTAAGTTTCAACATTCTGGGCCTAGTGGTTCTCATGGTTTTCTATGTTCAGGCCCCTGCAACCTTGACCTTTGATCGAGTGACCCAAAATCATTTTGGTCATCTAGTCTGCATGTCTAATCATCCTCTTAAGTTTCAACATTCTAAGTCAAGTGGTTCTCAAGTTACTGACCGGAAATAGTTTTCCATGTTCAGGCCCCTGTGACCTTTGATCAAGTGAACCCAAAATCAATAGGGGTCATCTACTCTGCATGTCCAATCATCCTGAAAAGTTTCAACAGTCTGGGTCAAGTGGTTCCCAAGTTATTGATTGGAAATGGTTTTCCATGTTCAGGCCCTTCTGACCTTGACCTTCAACAGAGTGACCCCAAAATGAATAGGGGTCATCTACTCTGCATGACCAATCATCCTATGAAGTTGCAACATTCTGGGTCAAGTGGATCTCAAGTTATTGATCGGAAATTGTTTTCCATGTTCAGGCCCCTGTGACCTTGACCTTTGATGGAGTGACCCCAAAAACAATAGGGGTTGTCTTACCCATAAGCCCTGCCACCCTATGGAGTTTGAAGGTTCTAAGTCAAATGGTTCTCCAGTTATTGATTAGAAATGAAGTGTGACAAAACAGTATGTCTCCCCACTGGGAAGGAGACATAATTTGTGTTTTTTTCCCAGTGATGCATGGGAAAATCTACTTTCTGGAAGAGATATCTAGACATGCAGCTTTTCAAGTGTTTTCTCTGATGATATGGCATTCATATTCATAGTGTCGGGCATGTGTGAAAGTTGCTTATAGACCATACACCTTTGAGACACTGGTAACACATCGATCCAACAGAAGTATTGTGTACAGCACAAAAGTAGTAGATCAAACTTTGGCCAAAGGCGTGAATATTTTATCAAAATTGAATGTTAAGTATTGAAAAATAATAAAAACAAATGTTTTTAGTCTTAAATTCTCACAGGAATTTTATTCAAATCATAATACAGATCATTTTTATAAAAAGAATTATAACCAAAACCAAACACAAAAAGATATACAAGGGAGACAACAAATGTTCACAAGAAATAACTATTAAAATAGTAATTACTCCCCCTGCATAATTTTTTTTTTAAGTATTGCCATGGTTTGCAGTCATGATCTCTGCTGGTAATGTACAACTGGTTGCACTGGTCAAGAGGACTGCTCAAGTTTGAATCCTAGTCTATCTCAATGCAGTGTTTCCTTGGACTAGGCACATTATCACCACTGCCTCAGTCAACTTAGGTGTAAAACGGGAACCAGCAAACTGACATGGATAAAATGTAATTGGCTTTAACTGTAAGCTGTAAATGGGTACCAGCAAATTGACATGGGTAAGATATAATTGGCTTAAACTGTTCTTAAAATAAGGTCCCTCGAAAGCTTTACAGAGCTTATGTTAGCCCTTACCCTGCTAAATTTCCATAACAAACTTGTCCATCTTTCAATTTGGACAGTGCAATTAACTGTTAAAAGGGGTGCATACAAAGAAGATACTGACTGAATGGCAAACAGTGCAGGTTATGATCAGACTGTATGGACATTGCTAAATACTGGCTCCAATCTTGTTCTCTGGTTTTAGATACCCACAAGGGAGAATCATCTATCAGACAAATAAAAACCAAGAAAATTGCAAAAGGTCACATCAATTTAATACACCATCAAAATGTTTGATTATTCACTATTTCTATGAAATTCAAATCATGTGGGAAAACTTTACATCATTCAAATGGACTTCATCAAACATATGAATCCATCAAATACGAACTATCAGACAATTACTTCTGATTGAAGGTAAAACATAATCATACAATTCAAAGATACAATGAAATTATTTAATTCTGAGGGCTTGAGATTTCAGGTTTTTGACCAAAATTGCTATTTTGCAAGGGTCATGAATTCATGAATATTAACTTCTGAATACATTAAAACTGAATGGAAATTTCATTTTTTTTCACTGCACCCTTTGTTGCAACCACAAAATCGATGAAAATTATTAACAATGTCACAGTAACCAACAGTAACCAGTAAAATCTAAGAGTATTTCCCTGTTTAATGTTTGTATAACTGTTAACAGAATGATAAATTGTCAGTACACATACAACATAACAATAAACCGCCTTAATTCTAATCTGACAGTAACACTATATAGGTCATACACAGCCTCTATCAACATGAAATGAACATGAATTTGAAAAACAATTTATGGAAAATGACTTGATTGAATACAAAATAGATTACAAAAATCAATCTAATAGAAAATGTTGCTCCTAGTAATTGCTACACAATTTTAAAATACATGTACATGTATTTCAAAAAGTTGTTTCATTGATTTAAAGGGGCATACATCTCCAGATTTATGAAAAGTATTTCAAAATTAAGAAAGTGCTTTCACTTTTTAGGAACAGAAAACAAAACATTTTATAAGGTTTAAAATTACACTGATACAATCATAGGTCATATGGTGAATCGATGGTGGGGTAAGTCCCAAGGCACCCCTTCATGCATTATTTCTTACATAAGAAGGCACCTGTATAGAACCACTAACCTTCCATAAGACAAATGAATGGCTTCCTCACATGAAAGAACTCTAAAACCCAAGCAAGGTCTGTAAACAAAAATTAACAAGAGGACCACAGTGGCCAAAAGTTGCTCACATAACCTTTTTGGAATCATGAATGGAAATGAGCCGTGCCATGGGAAAACCAACATAGTGGGTATGCGACCAGCATGGATCCAGACCAGCCTGCGCATCTGCGCAGTCTGGTCAGGCTCCATGCTGTTCGCTTTTAAAGCCTATTGGAATTGGAGAAACTATCAGCGAACAGCATGGATCCTGACCAGACTGCGCGGATGCGCAGGCTGGTCTGGATCCATGCTGGTCGCACACCCACTATGTTGGTTTTCCCATGGCACGGCTCAAATGTGTTAATGATACAGTTTAATTTTTTAAAGTTATAATCCTGTTCAGAATAAATTACCAATGATGCTACAGACAAATATTGATGAAGATTCATTTATGAATTTATGGAAAGAAGTCATTTAAAGGGTTTTCTTTTTTTCCAACTCTAATGGTCCCTAAATGGGGCCAAGTTCCCTCGGCTGACCAAATTCTGTAGAAGACCTAATGATGCTACAGACCAAGTCTGATGAAGATCATGAGAAGAAGTTGTTTAAAGGGTTTTATATGTTTTGCTACATTAGACCCTAAAAATGGGCAAGTTCCTCCATTTGAGAGAGGACTGTGCAAGGATGCTTCAGACTAAGTTTGGTGTAATTCTGACCAGCAGTTTTAGAAGAGGAGATGTTTTAAGTTAAAATTTTGATGACAGATGATGGACAACAGACCAACAGCCTATACCAACAGCACACGAGGAACCGGGTGGTTTAGGTCAGCTAACACTAGGTTCTTTAGTCAGTTCTAGGCTGTAAAGTATGTAAAATAGCTCTTTTCTGTGTTAGTCCCCTGATCAACTATACATTACTATTATTTGGACAAGAGTCCTGTGTAGGAGTGCTTCACACCTGGCACACTATAGAACCAGGGCAGCTTCTTGAATTGGAGCATCTTCTGTATTTTGCACTATCCTCCCAACAAAGTCACTAACAGTCTTCAGGAAGAGTTGCCCATAATATGAATTACTGGTAACAGCTACAAATAAGCTTACAAATGAACAAATTCATCCCAAATTACTAGTTATACTTTTGGTGATAATGCTGCATGTTATACTCCATTGTTTTAAATTTGTGCCTCAAACTTTTTGTGAATGTTTAGCCAAATTTAAACCATCACCACTCACACTCAATCTACAGTAGTAACTGTGAAAACAAAAAATCTTAACTTGACATCAAAAGGGACTATGTACGTAACTTCCCATCACACTTTTGTCAAGAGAAATTATTTCTGAACCAATTAATTAATATCAACGAAGATTTACATCAATATAATTGCATACCATTTAAATCAATGAGGCAGGGATCCATAATTAATATAACTGTATAACTGTGAAGAGACAAATGAAATTTCTGCCTTCAAACAAGTATTTGTTGTCACAATGATCTTTGTACTTTATCTAACCCAGCTAAACCCTCGAAAAAATTTAGTTTCACGTTGCCACATCTACCCTTACGACACAAAAATTATATAGGAACACCACAGTTTGTTCTACACAAAATATACCCAAAAATCACAAAGGAACAAAATACACACAAAAAAGTATCCTATAACTACTAAATTAATACAAGTTTTACAATTTCTAACCTACTTTCCATATTAATTTAAACATTTATAACAGACATGTAAAACTAATAAAGTCTAGTGACCTAGGTAACAATTGTTGCACAAAATGTAAGTCATGGCAAAACAGCATAATATTTCAAAGTGACACACAATACAAAAAGTAAACAAAGTTGTATCTTAAAGATAGGACATAATAATATACATGACACAAACAAAATGTATACAACTTTGCTAAAGAAAAAATCAAAAGCCAAAAAACGCTGTTTCTCTTTCAGATTATGCCTAAACACATTAATAACTAAAGGTGCTTTTGAGAAAAGCACATGTCTCTCACAACTGCCTAATCATCTGAATAATAAGTCTGTCTATGTATACTGTTTGTGGCCTATTGGTATTCATGCGTTGGGAGTAACCGGTCTACAATGCTGTGTCGGTAGTGGTAACTGGTCTACAATGCTGTTCGGCGGCAGTGGAGAGGAGTAACAGGTCTACAATGCTGCGCCGGTAGTTGTTGGTAATTATGTTCAAGGGCCATAATTCCAAAGTGTCTTGGCCGATTTGACTAGTTATCGAACTTGGCTGATGTCTTATGGTCAAACCCATTTTGTTCAAGTTTGGTGAAGATCGGATGAGAAATGTTCGACTTAGAGCGCAGACAAGCCTTGTGACAGACACACAGACAGGAGTAAATCAATATGTCTCCCACACCACTGTGTGGTGGAGACATAATTAACAGATGTCAATAAATGCTGACCAACAGGAGTTATTTCAATCACCTGGATCTATACAGGTTGTGGCCATATGGTTGTGGCGGATCTATATATGTTCTGCTGGATCTACATAGGTCATGCCAGATCTATATAGACTGCACTGGATCTTTATAGGTTGTACTGGAGCTACATAGGTTGTACCTGATCTATACAGATTGTGCTGGATGTGTATCGGTGGTGCTGGATGTATAAAATATAAAAAGATTACTTAACCTTGCCCAGTAATATACTGGATATATTTGGACTTGCATCTAGCAAGAAAATTCATACTAAACATGCCTACTGGCTCATCTAATATTAATTTTCAGCTAGGTACCTGTCCCAATATTTCAGTGTAGTACAGAACAACATTAACAGTATTCTGAAAAAGATAACTGAAATACTGCCACTGTGCACTCATAAAAGTGGCTTTTTTCTGCATTTCTGAATGTTATTACAATAGATCAGGCCTGGGATTCAGTCAAAAATCAAAAGCATGAAAATCTACATTCTAAAGCTTGAAATGTTCTTTTTAAAAGGCATTAAAATGAGTAATATAGGGAAATTCTGGCAGCCCAAAGCCTGAAATTAAAATTAGGCCCAGTCCTGAAAAATCCCTGATAAATAGAAATTCTGTTGCTTGAAACAGTTATATATCTTATAACATCAGTTTTTTTATTTCAATACAATGGATCTCCTCCAAATTAGCTAATTTTTTAAAAAACAGACGACAAAGTCATGTGCAAATAGTTTTAGTCCTGTACATGGTAAATCTAAGAAAATACAGCTGAAAAATACTGACATAATTAATGATAGGACAAGAACTTTGAAATTCAAAACAACTGACTTTAGATAGTTCTAAGATAAAAAGTATTATTTTAATGGAAAATTTCTCCTAGACAGTTGCCTTATCTATGAAGATGTAACAGAACTAGGTTACTTTTCAAAACATGTTTTCTGAATTCAGGCAATTTTTCAAGACACAAAGCACAGGAAAAACCAATAAAATGTAACAGTTTACTAAAATTGCAGAAAGATACCAGGACATTCATTTCACTTGGAAAGAAAAGAAAAGTTAGATGCAATTTTATAATGAGATGAACATTCATTTAAATATTATCCAGCCAAAATATTTAAGATTAAAGAAACAAAAACAATAGATGATGTACATATTATCATATCATATGGGTTTTAGAAATATGACACTTTGTTAAGCTTGTACTGGACCACAGGAATGTAAATTTTACATTATGCAACAATCTATAATTTACACTCCAATGTACTGGACCGCAGGAATGTAAATTTTACATTATGCAACAATCTATAATTTACACTCCGATGTACTGGACCGCAGGAATGTAAATTTTACATTATGCAACAATCTATAATTTACACTCCAATGTACTGGACCACAGGAATGTAAATTTTACATTTTTGCAACAATCTATAATTTACACTCCAGTGAAAGGATTTAGGCACTTCAGTTATGTATGAGGTATTTTGTTTCTGAAGAAAAGTTTCAAACAAATTTTTATTGCTGGTTTTTATTTCTCCAATGTCAGCTGAATAAAAATGCTTATTGCTGATTTTTATTTCTCCAATGTCTGCTGAATAAAAATGCCAGTATGTTTGTGCACAAAAATCCTAAGGGTAAGCTTTTATCTTGAAAAAAATATAAATCAAATTTTTCCTGCGGTCAATACTTCAGATCTGAACTGCTATAAATATGTTATTTCAACCAAATCTGTTCCGTAAAGTAATTTTTCTTGTCTACAAACTTTCAAAAGTGTACAAAAACAACTCAAATGTTACAAACTTATTGAAAGAGACATAAGACATCATAAAAAATCTGAAATTCAATAATTTTACAACAGGGTGTGTTCAATCTCCATGAAGAAATGTTATTACTGTTCAAAAACAGCATACACTACTGGCTCTAGGCTGCTTTTTGTCAAAACAAGAGTTCTTCCCCTTGATAATCTGTAGTCAGCAGTTGTATTCTCCCTTTGTGGAGTTCTAAACAAAGCATAGAGTGATCTCCCTTTATTGGTCCTGGTTGCTACTAGTAACCATCATTGTTCCACGTGATGTTGTCATAATCACGATACTTCTTACTCAGTATGCGAGCTGTTATACTGTGATTTGCTTGCCCGTAACCCTGCAGGTAGAAAAACAATTGTTAAAGCATGAACATAATTATTATAATTTGTTAAACAAACTGAATTGTACTCATATGACTTGTGCAAGTTATAATATGAAACTAGAGCTATCACGAAATGTGATTAATACCATCAAACACCATGAAGACATTATTTGGTATGTCCCCCACCAAGACTCCCTACTCCACAAAATAGAACTGTGTAAGGAAATATTTTGCACCAAAACTGGGGAATGTGAGAACTGACATCCCCAACATGGGAAAAAATGTCACACACATCTTCAATTCATGGATAGCATATGTATTAAGCTTCAAAACAAGAAAGATACACTTTTTTGGAGAGTTGAGGTGGGGGAGAAGTATGGATGCCCAAACCTCTTTGAGCAAATAAATACACCATGCACAGCTACAGTTTGTGGTAAGTATATGTAAGCTGATTTTTGGATTCATTGTTGTTATATTTTTCAGTCCTTTGAGATCATGGCGTCCATTCAATACCTGTGTTATAAAGTTCCACTTAATCTGGTGCTATGGGGCGTGAGGGGTGTTGCAGTTTCCATTACCTCTCATGAACAGACTCAATCAAACAGAGTATGTGATTATTTTGCTTGGTTGCATTCTATGCTTCTAACAAGAGGGCATGATGGCCCTGTATCGCTCACCTGAGTACCATTGCTCAAAATGATATGACCAAGTTTTGACATAGAGCACATAGGTATACACATTAAATATCATCAGGATAAACATTTTCTTATAACAGTCCCTTTTGACCTAGTCAGAGCCAATTTCCATACCAAGTTTGAGGGTCCTAGGCTCAAATGCTGCATTTTTGTACCAACATGACTATTCCTTACCCTGGAAGACTTAAATAACATTTAAAACCAGTCTCATTAGATGCTGCTGATATATATTCGTTTACATAAAAAAGGGAGGTAATTTGTCATAAATTCAGTCAAAAGTTATCTACCCTGATTGTCTGAGTCAATCTGATGGCACAAATGACATTTCAAAGCAGTATCTTCATTGGTTACTGAGATACATCTATTTTAATTTGAAACAAAGGGAGGTAATTTGACATAAAATCAGTCCATAGCTTTCTACCCTGATTGCCTCAGTCCAACTAAAGACAATAATGAAATTTCAAATGAGTTCTATAAATATTTACCGAGATAAATCCATTTTTATTAAAATCAGGGGAGGTAAGCATGCATTGATATATGCATGTAGAAGATACAAAGTACAAGCCTATACAACAATATATTAGTAAAGTATTCATATTGATAAATGTTAAAGGTCCATTACTAAGGGAAAGTGAGTTGGCAATTTTTTTCACAGCCAGTGCATAGACTTCTGCAAGACACTAAATAATGAAGATTGGCAGGTCAAAATTTACAGAAGGTCTTTGGAACTCAAAGAAATGTATGTGTATTATGTTGAAATTTCAATGAATCGACAGAATGACCCCCCAGGTCTTTTTAACTTTCTTCATACTTCATAGAAAAATAATTGTACATATACTGCGATTTATTTCGAATTTCTACATACCAACTTTCATTTTCCAATAAAATGAAATAGTTTCTGTGCTTTTTAAAAGAAATTAAAATGTTCACTTTCCTTAGTATTGGACCTTTAAATGAAGAGTTATCTAATATGACTATTTCTTACCATGGAAGACATAGATAACGTTTCAAACCAATCTCATTAGAAGCTGCTAAGGTGTATTCATATTTATTTATTTGGGTTTTACAGCGCACCAACACAGTATAGATTATATGGTGCCAAACAGGACTACAAATTTTGGTTCCACATCTCATTCACATTGAAATAAAAACATGTGGTATGGAATCAAAATTTGCATACCTGCTGGAATCACAGAGTTACTGCAAAACCAAGTGTTAAGACCCTATTAGTCGCCTCTTACGATCATGCAAGGGTAAGGCAGTGGTTCAAATTCTTTTCATACACAGATTGTCCCAGAACCACATGGGGCAAGGTGTATTCATTTAGATAAAAAATAAAGGGAGGTAATTTGTCATAAATTCAGTCAATATGTATCTTCACTGATTGCCCAAGTCCATTTCTTGACATAAATGAAATTACAGATCAGTATCTTCATTAGTTATGGAGATAATTGGAAATAAAGGGAGGTAATTTGACATAAAATCAGTCCATAGTTATCTACCCTGATTGTCTCAGTCCAACTAATGATAATAATGAAATTTCAAATAAGTCCTGTAAGTACTAACTTACTGATATAAACCATTTTGATTACAATCAGGGGAGGTAATCAGATATAAAATAACGCTGGAACCTACGATTGGATCTGACAGATTCGTCATGGAATCCAAGAATTATTGTTGTTGAAGATATTTTGGAAGTTTGTATCAATTCAAACCATAAATGAAGTCTCTCTATGGCTGCAAAAGCCAAAATAGCAAATTCTGGACCTTTAAGGGGCCATAACTCTGGAACCCATGATGGAATCTGGCCAGTTCAAGAAAGGAACCAAGACCTTGTGGTGATACAAGTTGTGTGCAAGTTTGGTAAAAATCAAATTGTAAACTAGAGATGCTTTTGAGAAAAGCGCATGTCTCCCACAACTGCCCCTATGAAAAATGTTAGTTTCTCTAGATGTTTTAGACGAGTGGATCCAATTAGATGGTCTTGATGAGTGGATCCAATCAGTAATTCAAGGGCCATAAATCAAAAGTGCCTGGGCAGATTTGGCTAGTTATCGAACTTGGGTAAGGTCTTATGGCCAAACACATTTTGTTCAAGTTTGGTGAAGATCGGATGAAAAATGTTCGACTTAGAGAGCGGACAAGAGTAAACAGACGGATTTTTTCGGTAATTCAAGGGCCGTAACTCTAAAATGCCTGGACCGATTTTGCTAGTTATCGAACCTGGCCGAGGTCTCATGGTCAAACACATTTTGTTCAAGTTTGGTGAAGATCGGATGAGAAATGTTTGATTAAGAGTGCGGACATGAGTAAAAAGACCAATTTTTCGATAATTCAAGGGCCGTAACTCTAAAATGCCTGGACCGATTTGGCTAGTTATCGAACCTGGCCGAGGTCTCATGGTCAAACACATTTTGTTCAAGTTTGGTGAAGATCAGATGAGAAATGTTCGACTTAGAGTGCAGACAAGAGTAAAAAGGCCGATTTTTTGATAATTCAAGGGCTGTAACTCCAAAATGCCTGGACCTATTTCGCTAGTTATCAAACTTGGCTAAGGTCTCATGGTCAAACACATTTTGTTCAAGTTTGGTGAAGATTGGATGAGAAATATTCGAATTAGAGTGCGGACAAGAGTAAAAAGACCGATTTCTGGTAATTCAAGGGCCATAACTCCAAGACGCCTGGACCGATTTGGCTAGTTATTGAACTTGGCCGAGGTCTTATGGTCAAACACATTTTGTTAAAGTTTGGTGAAAATCGGATGAGAAATGTTCGACTTAGAGTGCGGACAAGCTTTCTGACAGACAGACACACAGACAGACTGGAGTAAATCAATATGTCTCCCACACCACTATGTGGTGGGAGACATAATAAAGCTGCTATTGTGCAGACAAGGTCAAAATAGCTAATTTTGGCCCTTTCAGGGGCCATAACTCTGGAACCCATACTAGGATCTGGCCAGTTCAAGAAAGGAACCGAGATCTTATGGTGATACAAGTTGTGTGCAAGTTTGGTAAAAATAAAATCATAAATGAAACCTCTATCATGCAGACAAGAAATTGCTGACGAACGCACGCACGGACGGATGCATGGAGGACGAACGAAGGGTGATCACAAAAGCTCACCGTCACTAAAAAGCAACCGGAGAAGACTACAAATAAATTGTACCAGTCAAAGAGAGTAACAGAAGATACTGACAAACTTGGAGCCTCTGTGGCCAAGTGGTTAAGATCACTGACTTCAAACCACTTGCCCCTCACCGACATGGATTTGAGCCTCACTTGAGGCATTGAATTCTTCACGTGAGGATGCCATCCATCTGGCTTAAGGAAGGACTGTGGTTCTATGCAGGTGCCCGCCCGTGATGAAATTATGCACGGAGGGGCATCTGGGGTCTTTCACCACAATCAAAGCTCGAAAGTCGCCATATGACCTTAATTTTGTCAACAAAAACTGACAAACTGTCTGTTAAGCTTAGAAAATAAGCAAGTCTTGTAATTTTCCCTATCAAAAGATAATTACTTGACTAAATCTGTCTCAAGAATAAAACAAGAAATATGTCTGCAGAACATGGATGCCCATCCTTTGTCATGTTGAGATGCAGAAGTGAGCGTATTTAAAATCCAGACTGGACACATCAACTGTTATCATAATATTACAGAGATAGCCAACTGTGACCTTGACCTTTAAGCTGAAGACATGGTTCTTCTAGTCTATGTAACAAACATTCTTGTTTTTTTTTTTGTTTTGGGTTTAACGCCGTTTTTCAACAGTATTTCAGTCATGTAACGGCGGGCAGTTAACCTAACCAGTGTTCCTGGATTCTGTACCAGTACAAACCTGTTCTCCGCAAGTAACTGCCAACTTCCCCACGTAAATCATCAGAGGTGGAGGACTAATGATTTCAGACACAATGTCGTTTATCAAATAGTCACGGAGAACATACGCCCCGCCCGAGGATCGAACTCACGACCCCGCGATCCGTAGACCAACGCTCTACCTACTGAGCTAAGCGGGCGGGCACAAACATTCTTGTTACAGAGGTCAACTAGTCTATAAATAATTTGTCTTGTTACAATACTCATTTGTGCCAAGTTATTTCAAAGGTCAAAGTTCAAGGCTGAACTCAAAAGGAAAAAAGACATAAATGCTCTGAACCCTAAGTGTAACCTTGACCTATGAGCTAGGGGTGCAAGTCCTCAAAGAGAAATGTCAACTTAATACAACAAATGTTTATGCAGAGTTATCTGACTCACCATCCATGTATAAAAGAAGTTATACACTGGCCATGAAAAATGACTTAAAATATTTGACCACTCAGTGTGACCATGACCTTCGAGTTTTGGGTCCAAGTCTTGCATGTGACAACTTGTCTTATTGCTAAGTTATTTCATATAAAATCATGCACAGATATAAAGAACATAAACTGGACAAGAAAATGACATAAAATATTTCATCTCTTAAGACTGACCTTGACCTTTTAGCATGTAACGCCTGAATGTTTGTGCTAAGTTATTTGAGTAGCCAGCAATGCGTAGATTGCTTAAAACACAACTTAACTGAAAAGCTTGGGTTTAAACAATGTCTTGCTATGAAGGATACTAGCGCACTTTTATTCAAATATCCACCTATGCATAGACTAATTATAGATCAGACAAGGAAAGACTTCCAACACTGACCTAGACTTCTTAGATATGGGTCTGGGTCTGAGACTTGCTTAAGAAAATGGAAGTAATATTTTGAACTCCCACCATGTACTACTTACATTCAATTCAAACTTGTATTTAACATACTGTCTTGTTATGGTGGTTCTTTGAATTAAGTTATTTTGTACTACTGCTATGCCTGGCAAAGTTAATGACTGGCCATGATTTTCTGAACATAGACAAACAGGCAGGCAAAGAGGCAGGCAGGCAGACATGCAGAGCATGAAGGGCAAGCTGAGGTGGATAGGACAGATTAGGACAGACAGACAGACAGGGGCAATATGGTATGCCCTTGCCATTATAACGAGAGGCTGGAGGGTGGATGGGGGAAGAAACCATGAATGAATAACACAATTATGCTTGATTATTATTAAACATTGCATACCTGATAATATAATTAAGAACTAATAACAGATTGCTAGTAAATTACACAATCCTATGAAATTGTAGTGTGGTAATTGTTTCCAGCTGCTCACTTTTATGCTTTTTTGATGCATTTACCTCATTTCATGAAGAGCAGATTCAATCAGATGCACTCCCTTGATTAATTAGCAGCTCATACTTTATATTGTAAATCCTCTTTAAATCATAGCCTCCAAAGCTCAGCTTATCCCATTATTGAAATTGACTGTTAGCACCAAAGGAATTTATATATTCAGAGGGCGGGGTTGATCATTTCATACCAGATCTATGATAAATGAAACAGGAAATTTGGAAGGAGAGGAAATGACAATGTGGTTATGGTTAGTCATACAGGAATATGCAGCAATGCATCATCAATAATATTTTACTGTAAAATGTCTTCAATAGCGAGAACTGTATGTAAGAGTCTCAACTGTATATGTAGGAGTTTCAAATGTACATCATATGTAAGAGTTTTAACTGTATATGTAGAAGTTTTAACTGTATATGTAGGAGTTTCAACTATATATGCAAGAGTTTCAACTGTATATGTAGGCATTTCAACTGTATATGTAGGAGTTTTAACTGTATATGTAAGAGTTTTAACTGTATATGTAGTTTTAACTGTATATGTAGGAGTTTCAACTATATATGTAAGAGTTTCAACTGTATATGTAGGTGTTTCAACTGTATATGTAGGAGTTTCAACTGTATATGTAGTAGTTTCAACTGTATATGTAGGAGTTTCAACTGTATATATAAGAGTTTCCACTGTATATCATATGTAAGAGTTTCAACTGTATACTGTATAGCGGGTATATTCACGGGAGGTTTAATTTTCGCTATATTCACGGTCAACATTGGCAGCGCGAAATCTAAACACCGCAATTTTTGTTACCGCAAACATATACATTTCACCAAGGGATGGCCAATAACAGGGTGATCTAGTGTTTATTATTCGTCTATTCCCTTTATCAGTAATTGCTTTGATCCTATAAATACAGGAATTATGCACATGACAAATAAACGTGTGAAAAGCATTGTATTGTTTTATAGCCGTTATACTTTACAAATCGATTTTTGATAACTGCAGTTGCCTTTTCATCATCATTTAATTTCGTTAGATCCGACAAAATTATTAAAGGCGGCATTTTAATACGGCACTTCCCTTTAAGCTTTGTAGCTATTTTCCCATAAAATCAGACACTTTCGTAGACTAGAATACACGTAACTCCAAGAAGACAAGAATCAAATGTGACCAAAGTTATCAGCACAAACATGTTCATAAAACTAGAAATGTGTCCATGGAACACAGATGCCCCCACTACATGACAAAGGACACAGATCAACTTAGGGAAAACAATATGTTGCTATCTAAAAAAAAAAATGCAAAAAATAACCATATATAATGTACATATAAACATATATGCTTTCTTGAGATTTTTAGATACCTGTCCATCACCACATTTTAATGTTGCTTGAACTCAACGATGACTATGCTGTGGTTTGAGAAGACCAACATTCCTGTAAACTTTTGTGACTCTAGGTCAAATACTTTTGGAGCTAGGCGCGACACAACATTCTCGGAAGGACGGACGGACAGACAGACGGACAGGGGCAAAACTATATGCCCCTAGTATTATGCGCTATATGCGTCACTATTCAGATGACAACGACAGACTTATTTGCGTGTTTGTTATTATTTGCATGTCTAGGAAGAGTGACCTCCCTTTCTTTTGTTTACAACTAATTTTTATAATTCGCATTCAAGGTAGTTTCCGCGAAATCAAGACACTGTGAATTCTAAACTCTTAACAAGAGGACCATGATGGTCCTGAATCGCTCACCTCTTCCCACATGACCCAGTTTTGAGTATGAAGTCGTTTTTTCTATTATTTGACATAGTGACCTAGTTTTTGAGCTCATGTGACCTAGTTTCGAACTTGACCTAGATATTATCAAGATAAAAATTCTGACCAATTTTCATGAAGATCAATTGAAAAATATGGTCTCTAGAGAGGTCACAAGGTTTTTCTATCATTTGACCTATTGACCTAGTTTTCGAAGGTACGTGACCCTGTTTTGAACTTTACCTAGATATCATCAGGTAAACATTCTCACTAATTTTCATGAAGATCTCATGAAAAATATGGCCTCTAGAGAGGTCACAAGGTTTTTCTATTTTTAAAACCTACTGGCCTAGTTTTTGACCGCACGTGACCCAGTTTCGAACTGACCTAGATATCAGCAAGTGAAATCAGATCAATTTTCATGAAGATCCATTGAAAATATGGTCTCTGAAGAGGTCAAAGATTTTAAAATTTTAGACCTATGACCTAGTTTTGTTCGCAGTTGACCCAGTTTCAAACTTGACCTAGATATCATCAAGATGAACATTCAGACCAACTTTCATACAGATCCCATTAAAAGTGTGGCCTCTAGAGAGGTCACAAGGTTTTGTTATTATTTGACCTACTGACCTAGTTTTTTATGGCACGTGACCCAGTTTCAAATTTACCTAGTATCATTTAAGGTTAACATTCTGACCAATTTTTATGGAGATCCATTCACAAGTATGGCCTCTAGAGAGGTCACAAGGTTTTTCTATTTTTAGACCTACTGACCTAGTTTTTGACCGCACATAATACTGTTTCGAACTTGACCTACATATCATCAAGATGAACATTCAGACCAATTTTCATACAGATCCAATAAAAAATATGGCCTTTAGAGAGGTCACAAGGTTTTTCTATTATTTGACCTACTGACCTAGTTTTTGAAGGCACGTGACCCACTTCGAACTTGACCTAGATATCATCAAGATGAACAATCAGACAAATTTCATACAGATCCCATGGAAAATATGGCCTCTAGAGAGGTCACAAGGTTTTTCTATTATTTGACCTACTGACCTAGTTTTTGACAGCATGTGACCCACTTTCGAACTTGACCTAGATATCATCAAGATGAACATTCTGACCCACTTTCATGAAGATCTCATGAAATATATGGCCTCTAGAGAGGTCACAAGGTTTTTCTATTTTTAGACCTACTGACCTAGTTTTTGAAGGCACGTGACCCAGTTTCGAACTTGACCTAGATATCACCAAGGTGAACATTCTGACCAATTTTCATGAAGATTTTGTGAAATATATGGCCTCTAGAGAGGTCACAAGGTTTTTCTATTTTTAGACCTACTGACCTAGTTTTTGATGGCACATGATCCACTTTCGAACTTGACCTAGATATCATCAAGATGAACATTCTGACCAACTTTCATAAAGATCCCACAAAAAATGTGACCTCTAGAGTGGTCACAAGCAAAAGTTTACGGACGGACGGACTAACGCACGGACGGACGGACGGACGACGGACGACGGACGCTGCGTGATCACAAAAGCTCACCTTGTCACTATGTGACAGGTGAGCTAAAAAAACGCGAACATTTGGCTCCGTGAATATATCCCACTATACAGTATGTAAGAACTTTAACTACATGCATTGTATATGTAGGAGTTTTAACTGTATATGTAAGACTTTTAACTGTATATGTAGGAGTTTTAACTGTATATGTAAGAGTTTCAACTGTATATGCAAGAGTTTCAACTGTATATGTAGGAGTTTTAACTGTATATGTAGGAGTTTAAACTGTATATGTAAGAGTTTCAACTGTATATATAAGACTTTTAACTGTATATGTAGAAGTTTTAACTGTATATGTAAGAGTTTCAACTGTATATGTAGGAGTTTTAACTGTATATGTAGGAGTTTCAACTGTATATGCAAGACTTTCAACTGTATATATAAGACTTTTAACTGTAAATGTAAGAGTTTCAACTGTATATGCAAGAGTTTCAACTGTATATGCAAGAGTTTCAACTGTATATGCAAGAGCTTCAACTGTATATATAAGACTTTTAACTGTATATGTAAGAGTTTCAACTGTATATGTAGGAGTTTTAACTGTATATGTAAGAGTTTCAACTGTATATGTAGGAGTTTCAACTGTATATATAAGACTTTTAACTGTATATGCAAGTTTCAACTGTATATGTAGGAGTTTCAACTGTATGTGTAAGAGTTTTAACTGTATATGTAGGAATTTCAACTGTACATATAAGACTTTCAACTGTATATGTAGGAGTTTTAACTGTACATGTAGGAGTTTCAACTGTATATGTAGGAGTTTTAACTGTATATGCAAGAGTTTCGACTGTATATGTAGGAGTTTCAACTGTATATGTAGGAGTTTCAACTGTATATGCAAGAGTTTCAACTGTATATATAGGAGTTTCAACTACAAGTAAGACTTTCAACTGTATATGTAGGAGTTTTAACTGTACATGTAAGAGTTTTAACTGCATATGTTAGAGTTTCAACTGTATATGTAGGAGTTTCAATTGTATTTAGTAACGAAAAGATAGTCAGTTAACCTAAACATTAAATAAATGACAGTTTCAGACTATAAAACAAAATATTTATTCAATCATACTGACATGTCAAATTATCACTGTTAACACTTGCCACACCCATGGATCGTAAGCAAGACCTCTAGGTTTGTACTTTCTTTGAAATGCAACACAAAACAAAGATTTTAGACATACTGACTTGTGTATGTTCAACATTCGCCTTGGCCAGGGATCGAACTCAAGAACCTCTCGGCTCATACTTGCTTTGAAATACAACATGAAAGAAAACAAACGATTTTAGACATAATGACTTATGTATGTAAAACACTTGCCTTGAACAGGGATTGAACTCAAGACCATAATTAAAACTTCCTTTTACATTGCAATTTTGCTTAAAATTATTCTGTTTTTGTGGAAGACTTTGTTCAAATAAAAGCTGCATTCTCTTCAAACATGATTTTTACTGTTAGAACTGATTTACTGTACTACCTACCCTTCATATTTAAGTAGACTGTATGTGCAACTGGAAGAATTCTTAAACAAGAGGGCCATCATGGTCTTAATTATCACCCACCTGAATGTCACTTCTCTTAAATGTTAAGATCAAAGTTAAGGTACCAGAGAACCAGATATGCATTCACATAACAAGTTTGACACAGATCATATATAAACCTGCATTGGTGAAAATGTTTTTTTATGGTGAGTGCTATATAAAATTGAACAATACTTGCTGAATCAAGGACATGTAACCCACAATAAACTGATCTATCGAGTCCATAATGAAGTCGGACAAAGCTTTTATGTAAATATACTGAAATAAGGCAATATTGATAAACTAAGGGTCATAACTCTTTACCTAATTGTGAGATTTGATTTGAGCAATTATCGAACTTCACCAAGAACTGAGGTGAGCTACAAAGAGATACAAAGACCATCTACATGGCTAAATCACTTATAAGAAAAAAATACAAAACTACATTTCAGATATACTAAAATGCAATATATTCAATACATTTATTTTTTTTCAAATTCTGATAGATTTTCAATAATGTTCTAGCATAAAATATAGTGCCTTATTTCAAGGTGACTTTGATCTGAAATCAAAGCTTTTAAAGTAAAGGCAGAGACATTAACAATCCAGGTAAAGCACTAAACATCAAAGACAAGATACAAACATGTTTCAGTTTCAACTTCCTGTCAGGTAAGTACATGAACTGGAAAAAAGACATTCCAAGAAACAATACCTCATCATGAAAGCTTAACAAACAAGCATTATAATAACCAACGACAAAAGAAAATCTGTAATTGATAGAGTAATGAAGTCTCTGCTGGAACTACAAAAAAGACACAGAGGTTTCCGCCCCCATTTTAGCCGACTAGATTCCAAAGTAAATGACGCCAATGTTACGAGACCTGCCAGCGAGTTCTGTCACTGCGGGACAGGAAACAGTTCCTCTCTCCAAATTTTTGTCTTAGATGTTATGCTCAATTCGTGATTTACACAAAATATTACAGATATATCGTTATATTGCTACTGGCACAGTCTTTTTTATTATGAATTGGTTATTACTTATATCAGTGGCTTTGGCAGCTACTTGACTACCTGTGTTTTCTTGTTATTTCTATTGTTCCTTACATTTATTTATCTTGATTACAGTAAGTAGAGATCTTAACCCATAGTCTGCTAAAGTTTTATAATGGACTGGTCCATCATTCAATTTGGGCAATACCATTTATTATTCGAAGGGGTGTTCACTGAAAATTTACTGACTGAATAGCGAACAGTGCAGACCATGATCAGCCTGCACGGATGTGCAGGCTGATCTTGGTCTACATTGATTGCAAAGGCTGAATCACTTGCCACCAGCAGGCTAAATGTTAATGTACACCACAAACATACATTTGTGACGATTACTTCTGTGTGGTGTGATCCATTTAATGTAATCTTTAACAGACTGGCGCTCGATATATTAAGTTTTTTGAAGAAAATGTCATTAATAACAAAAAGTTTTAACAGTCCATCAGAATGCAAAATCTAATTTTTGACATTTTTACTTTTTATTTTATCTGTTTCAATTCTATTAGATTAAAATGCATGCACAGAATGTTTTGACATAAAATTATTTCAACAATTTCATGGAAGTTTGATGAGTTATGCCACTTTAAGTGTGCAATCAGAATGCTTGTCTAAGTCTGTGATCCTGGGGTTTAAATAACGTGACTTTCCCAGGCAAGCATACTTGCTTAATGTGTGTGAAGAGGTACCAATATTCTGTCAAAAAGTTAATGAACAATTCAAAATTAACATGAGCAAGTTTTGCCGATTCCAGATGTAACTAAGATTTATTGTGAAAACACCTATAAGGCTACCAACTGTCTTGTGTCACAATGTCATTAACTATTTGAAATTATTATTACACCCTTTGAAATACTAACTTACATACAACAGAAACTGTACATAAGACAGCGTGTTCAACTATTGTCAAACAAGGGCCATAACTTTCAGTAAAGTGAGGCAAGACTAACGTAAAAATGTTATTTTATCAAAATTAAAATTTTTATTATGGCACTAAAAACAACTTGTGAAACTTCAACGAAAGTCAATAAAGAGCCATAATTGGAATTGCTTTCAACCAAGAGTTCTCTAACTTATTAAGTATGTAAGTTATGTAAGTGCATTAAAAAAATTTATTGAAAAGGATGACATGTGTGAAGTTTCAATCAAATTTAATGAAGTTGTTACCAAGATATAGAAATGTAACTAAATTCTTTAAGTCAATTATATTAAGAAAGGTAACAAGAGGGCCATAAAGGCCCTGTATCGCTCACCCGACCTATCGACCTAAAGATCATCAAGATAGTTTCATTAAGATATGGTCATAAATGTGGCGTTTAAAGTGTTAACTAACTTTTCCTTTGATTTGACCCCGTGACCCAGTTTTTGAACCCACACGTCCCAGATTCGAACTTGACCTGAAGATCATCAAGATTAACATTCTGACTAAGTTTCATGAAGATACAGTCATAAATGTGGCCTCTGGAGTGTTAACAAGCTTTTCCTTTGATTTGACCCAGTGACCTAGTTTTTGACCCCACCTGATCCAGATCTGAACATGACCTACAGATCATCAAGATTAACATTTTGACCAAGTTTCATCAAGATATGGTCATAAATGTGGCCTCTAGAGTGTTAACTAGCTTTTCCTTTGACCTGGTGACCTAGTTTTTGACCCTACATAACCCAGATTCAAACTGGACTTTGAGATCATCATGATTAACATTCTGACCAAGTTTCATGAAGATATAGTCATAAATGTGGCCTCTACAGTGTTAACAAGCTTTTCCTTTGATTTGACTCGGTGACCTAGTTTTTGACCCCAGATGACCCAATATCGAACTCATCCAAGATTTTATTGAGGGTAACATTCTGACTAAGTTTCATTAAGATTGGACCAAAATTGTGACCTCTAGAGTGTTAACAAGCTTTTCCTTTGATTTGACCTGGTGACCTAGTTTTTGATCCCAGATGACCCAATATCAAACTCATCCAAGATTTGAATGAGCGTAACATTCTGACCAAATTTCATTAAGATTAGGCCAAAATTGTGACCTCTAGAGTGTTAACAGTCAAATTGTTGACGATGGACGACTGGAGTGAATGGATAGAACATATCTGGCTGTAAGATAAAAGATATGTAGACCAAACATTGTGAAGAAGTACAATGTTTGTGATACAAGTGTAAGAGATATCATTTAAAGAAGAAATAGTTTTGTATTTTGCAATAAATTATCAACAGGATATTGTAAAACTCCATAGCTAACTAACAAAAGCAAAAAGAGAGCCATGGTTGCCCTATATTGTTCAAAAGGGTACACGATTTCTAGGCAGAGGCCAATATCTAACCTCTAGGCCTTGAGGTTTTTTACTTAAGATTTTCTTATATAAGTTAATGTAAAAGAAGTGTCAACCATTGGCGGGGACATCTTTAACCCCAGGGGCATGATTTGGACATACTTAGTAGAAAACCATCAGAAAATGCTACATACCAAATAATTGTTTTGTTACATAAACAAGTGACCCTGGCAGGGCTGATTTTGACCACCGAGGCATGTTTTAAAGATTTTTACGTTTTTCTCATAATATTATGTCATTCTACGTAAAACAAATGAATCACTAAGTCAAGGACCTTAACCATCTGACCTTGCTTCTAACCAGGTTTGCTGAAAAGCCTTTCAGCAGTCCATTTAAAAAGTTATTTAATAAAGACTTTTGTCTATATTTAGATGTGACGCCCAAAAAATGCTATTGAAAAAAAACTTCATGATTTATTCTTTTCTTCTAATTTTAGGTGTGATGTCCCCTAAAAGGGACCTAGCAGAACCATTGCAATGACACTACAAACCAAGTTTTATGAAAATCCATGAAGTGGTTCATCAGAAGAAGTCACTTGAAGGTTTTTTATTATTTTTAACTTTAGCAGCCCCTAAAAGGGCCAAACATCACCACTGAACATATTTGGGAGAAGACCTTACAATGTTGCTACAAAACAAGTTTAATGAAGATCCATCAAGTGGTTCAAGAGAAGAAGTCATTTAAAAGCATTTCTATTGTCAGCTCTAGTGGCCCCTAAAAGGGGCCAAGCGCCCCAATTTAAACAAATGTGAGAGAAGACCTTATAACGATGCTACAGATTAAGTTTGATGAAAATCCATCTAGCTGTTCATGAGAAGAAGTCGTTTTAAGGTATTTCTATTTTTAGCTCTAGCGGTCCCTAAAAAGAGGCCAATCGCCCCCATTAAAAAAAATGTTTCGAGAAGACCTAATAATGATTCTACACACCAAGTTTGATGAAGATCCACTAAGTGGTTCATGAGAAAAAGTTGTTGAAATGTATTTTTATTCTTAGTCCTAACAGCCCCTAAAAGGAACCAACTGCCCCCATTTGAACAAACTTGAGACAGGACCTTATAATGATGCTACAGACCAAGTTTGATGAATATCCAGCCTGCGTTTCATGAGAAGAAGTCGTTAAAAGGTATTTCTAATTTAAGCTCTAGCGGTGCCTAAAAAGGGCCAAGTGCCCACATTTGAATAAAATTTGGATAAAACCATATGATGATGCTACATACCAAGTTTGATGAAGATCCGTCATGAGGTTCATGAGAAGAAGTTGTTTTAAAGTATTTCTATTTTTAGCTCTGGCAGCAACCAAAAGGTGCCAATTTATTCTGTTGGGTTTAACGTCGCACCGACACAATTATAGGTCATATGGCGACTTTCCAGCTTTTGATGGTGGAGGAAGCCCCCAGGTGCCCCTCCATGCATTATTTCATCAAGAGCGGGCACCTGGGTAGAACCACCGACCTTCCATAAGCCAGCTGGATGGCTTCCTCACATGAAGAATTCAACGCCCCGAGTGAGGCTCGAACCCACATCGATGAGGGGCAAGTGATTTGAAGTCAGCGACCTTAACCACTCAGCCACTGAGGCCCCTTAAAGGGTGCCAAGGTGCCAAGGTGAAAAAATTTGAACAAACTTGATAGAGGTTCATG
Organism: Mercenaria mercenaria; assembly: GCF_021730395.1. Lineage (NCBI taxonomy): Eukaryota > Metazoa > Mollusca > Bivalvia > Venerida > Veneridae > Mercenaria > Mercenaria mercenaria. The sequence goes on from NC_069375.1 coordinate 22,223,574, forward strand.
CCAGGATGTTATTGACAAAGATTGGTGTAATTCTGACCAGTAGTTTCAGAGCAAAAGATGTTTAAGTACAACTGTTAACACACGATGCAAGACAACTGATGATGGACGCCAAACCATCCACTTATACTAAAAGCTCACCCGGAACAAAGTTCATGTGAGCTAAAAAGAGAATATTAAAATACACATACTTTACTGACAGTCAGTGAACTCTTGTACACACACTGTCAATCATGCATGTCAACAAAGAATAAAGAAGGCTTTGGAGGTATACTGATAAACATACATGTTCACTATGAATACAGATCTCTTGTACACACACTGACAATCATGCATGTCAATGAAGAATACAGAGACCTTGAACAAATACTGACAATCATGCATGTCACTGAAGAATACAGAACTTGACAAATACGACAATATGCATGTCAATGAAGAATACAGCGACCTTGGACAAATACTGACAATCATGCATGTCAATGAAGAATACAGAGACCTTGAACAAATACTGACAATCATGCATGTCAATGAAGAATACAGAGACCTTGAACAAATACTGACAATCATGCATGTCAATGAAGAATACAGAGACCTTGGACAAATACTGACAATCATGCATGTCAATGAAGAATACAGAGACCTTGGACAAATACTGACAACATGCATGTCATGAAGAATACACGACTGAACAATATGACAATCATGCATGTCAATGAAGAACACATCGACCTGGACAATACTGACAATCATGCATGTCAATGAAGAATACAGAAACTTGGACAATATGACAATCATGCATGTCAATGAAGAATACGCGACCTTCGCCTGGACAAATACTGACAATCATGCATGTCAATGAAGAATACAGAGACCGTGAACAATCACTGACAACATAATGTTAACTGAGAATACAGAGACCTTGTACATATACAGCCATTGAATTCAACCATACATGTTCACTATGAATACAGAACTCTGGTACACACACTGACAATCATGCATGTCAATGAAGAATACAGAGACCTTGAACAAATACTGACAATCATGCATGTCAATGAAGAATACAGAGACCTTGGACAAATACTGACAATCATGCATGTCAATGAAGAATACAGAGACCTTGAACAAATACTGACAATCATGCATGTCAATGAAGAATACAGCGACCTTGGACAAATACTGACAATCATGCATGTCAATGAAGAATACAGAGACCGTGAACAATCATGACAAATATGTTAACTGAGAATACAGAGACTTGTAATATACAGCCATTGAATTCAACATACATGTTCACTATGATACAGAACTTGTACCACATGACATCATGCATGTCAATGAAGAATCAGAGACTTGAACAAATACTGACAATCATGCATGTCAAGGGAAGAATACAGAGACTGGGAAATACTGACAATCATGCATGTCAATGAAGATACAGAGACCTTGAACAAATACTGACAATCATGCATGTCAATGAAGAATACAGCGACCTTGGACAAATACTGACAATCATGCATGTCAATGAAGAATACAGCGACCTTGAACAAATACTGACAATCATGCATGGCAATGAAGAATACAGAGACCTTGAACAAATACAGACAACCATCCATGTCAATGAAGAATACAGAGACCTTGGCCTGGACAAATACTGACAATCATGCATGTCAATGAAGAATACAGACACCTTGAACAATCACTGACAACTTAATGTTAACTGAGAATACAGAGACCTTGTACACATACAGCCATTCTTCCAGTTTTTGAAAGAAAAAAAAAGGAATTGTATACAAACTAATACTTTTACAAGTTTACAAAGGAAACTAGGTGAGGGAAGACCTTATATACACTGGTACCAGTACAGAGCAATCTAACATGGATTCCTTGATATACTGTAAGTCTGACAGACGTAAGAGTGGAGACATCTTTGCTTAACCACCAACAGCTTAACAAAAGCCTAACAACCACAGGAATTAATACAACCATTTAAGATCGGAGATATCTCATTTGTAACAAGATGGTAAACTTTCATAGCAATATTTTTGACACTTTATTGGCAGTTGATTATAGGTTTTTTTGCTACTGAGGCAGCAAGAATGAAAGCAATTCCACGCCAGCCATAGAGTAGAGGTTAGCCTGTACAATGTTACAGGTGTAATTTTCACCTTACACACTGATAAACTCATGATAAATAACTGCCTACAAAAGTTCCTGCTGTCAATTATAATAATCTTTAATCTTTGAGAAAACATTTGTTTTGTATCAATGAAAAAGTATTCATTGAACAGATTCACAGCTGTTCCAGCTTACAATACCCTTCCAGAGTAATATTTTGATGCTGACAACCTACAGCATGCTGCATGTATGTTAACATCAGGTTATTTAAAAATAATAAGTTCCCAAATGTGGTTTATCGTAGAATAACCCGAGTTTTGAGTTCTTATGCGTAAGAATATATCACGAAGGCCGTAGGCCTGAGTGATATATTGTTTCGCATAAGAACGAAAAACTCGGGTTATTCTACGATAAATCACACTTAGGAACTTATTATTTTGATTCTAACACGACATACTAGCATCAAAAGTGTTAGAAAAAATGGTAACTACTTTTTATGACCGTGCTATGCATGTGGATCGGATGACGTCATTGCACGCGAGTGGTATATTGCAAAATAACCCGAGATAGATTTTGCTCTACATGTATGTAGGTTATTTGCTGGTCATGTTAGAATGAATACTTATCCCATCTCCTAATTTCCTAAATTCTTTTCACTGATACTCAGCAACAGTCTTAAAATGTACTCTTGCAATTGGTCAATGTCACAAGCAATTATATATGCCAGAGTGAGTAACAAAACTTGTTTAAAATCTTGGACCTTGAATCTGATTGTACTTTCTTGTGTGACTGAATGTTCTTTATTCTCTTGTTTCAAGAGATATCAACATAATGAAAAATATCGCTTAATTTTGTAACAAAAAGATATCATCTAGTCAAAATACTGGGGCACTTACTAGATGACACTAAAACTTTACTATAAAATTATATCGTATAAGAGGTTGCCTTGCAGTGCATATGGCCAAATACAAGTGGGATGGTTTCTCTAAAATAACACCATAAAAGGATTGCTTAACAGGGCATAATAGGTCATATACAAATGGAATGGTTTGTCTAAAGAGATTCTAGCTATTCCTGAAATGGAAAACTAACCTTAGGTTCTTGTGACCTTTACTTTTGAGACAATGACCCTAAAACCATTAGGGTACTTCATCTAGTGATAGACATTTTGTATATAAGTTAAGCAGCTATAGCTTTTACTAAGTATACTTTTTGACTTGAGTCTGAAAACAAGAATATCAATTTTGGTTCCTGTGTCATTGACCTTTGAAACACTGACCCTACAAACCATAGGCATCTTCCACTTAGTGTAAAGTATGTGTAAAGTATAAAGATGTGTCTTTTATACAGTCTGACAAAAGATTTCTGACTTCAGTCCCTTTGGTCTTGACCTTTGAGCTACTGAACATAGAATGTCTATTTATTAGCCATCATACAGAAAGCGGGCATTATTTTTAAATTTGAAATATTTCAATTTAAATTGAGCAAATAAACCATCCTAATATGACTACGGAAATGAAGAATTTGACAGTTACTGGAGGAAACATTCACCCTATTTGATTGAGAACATTAAAACATGTGGGGAAAACTAAGGTACTACCTGTGAATATCCAAATATTTCTATTTTCTTTTTGCTAGTATCATGATGAATTCTCCCACCACCTAGACACTCGCAGTCAAGTCCTGCCTCCTCTATAGCTGGTGTCACCTCATCAAATATGTCTCCTGAAATACACAAAAATATACTGATAACTGCATGTTATGTTTATGTCCAAATCCTGGTTCACTCTGGAGCAGCTTTTATATTCCATAGGTCAAACATTTACCTTTTGTGCTTTGTCACTGACTTGTATACTAAAGTTGTGTGAATATCTCCCTTCTGGACCTCAGTACTCCAGCTCTGTGCTAGTTTTTTATCCTTCATCTTAGAAGAATAGGTTATCAATATACTTTAAGTGAAGAACTGCTTACATGTACATACTGTTTTAACTTCAACTTCTGTAACACTTCAACATTTCAAGGTGGCCACTTTAGCATTGTGCCATTTCCACAACAATTCAACATTACTATCCTACTACATAATCATACATCAACATTGCCATACTGCTACAATAACCTATTTTAACACTTCAACATAACCAAAAAATGCTACATAAACTGACTGCAAAAGTTAAACATTGCCAAACATACAAAACAGATCTCGCGCTTATTTTTTTGACAATGTACCGAACAAAAGCTGTCAGATGACAGCGTGCTGGACTATTTGAAGACCTTCCACCAGTAATACCAACCTACATACAAAAGCTTATGCAAAACTTTTAAGTAGGAAAAAAAGCATAATTTTGCTAAAAAATTTTTTAATGTAAGCAAGAGTTATGAAACTTGCCATGTGAAAAGACAAGTGTAAAGTCTGAAAGCATTTGGCCTAGTAGTTTCTGAGAAACCTGCTTACATTATAAACATTAACCTGAAAATCTAAGTTAAAAAGAAGCATAATTTTACAAAATAAAAACTAGAGTTATGTAACTTGTCCTGGGAGGTCATCTTATGACCCAAAGACATGTGTGAAGTTTGAAAGCAATTGGCCTAGCAGTTTCTGAGAAACATGCTTACATGCAAAACTTTAACCTTGTGACACGGACGCTGACTATTTAATTCAAATAGTCAAGCTAAATATTAAAGCAGTTCATGCAGAATTCTGCGTACGTGCATTGAATGTACAAAACAGTTCATTTTAAAATGTGTTTCAAGTACATATGAATGGGAAAACTGCTTAAACATTGCCATTCTGCTATATAACCCTAACTGAAAGATTTCAACAATATCTTACTGCTATTAAACTTCAACAAGAATAAAGAACAAGTTAAAAGAAACTTTTCAGTCAAGCAAGAATTTAGTTCTGATAGAATCTGTACACCATACCAAGATATATGCTGTAACTAAATGCACATCAAGGATCAAGGTATTTTTGTAGCTTCCTAATTTCTGATGGTTTTTACAGACTCTTATTTGTAAAAAAAAGCTGTAGATAGACAGGTGGCTACAAGCTTTCACCATATGTTGCACCGAGAGAAGGGTGCATGTTAAAGCAGCCCGTCTCTAGATGCACATAATTTTAAACACTAACTGTATGTAAAAAGTAAAATGCATGTGATTCCACAAGGTTTTGGGCTTTTTTTAAAAATTACACTCAAAAAGTATAACAAGAGCTGTAACAGGACACCGTGCGCTCGACTATTTTGATGCTGGATAGTGAACTTGGGCACATCTGAGGAAGCTGGAGTTGTCACTGGACAAAAGCTTAAGTCTGAGTCAAAAGTATTAAGTAATAACAGAGACAAACAAGAGCTGTCTCCATAGGATGACATATGCCCCCGATGGCACTTTGAATGAGTAGTTATGGCCGATGTTAGAGTTTAGGACCTTTGACCTACGGAGCTGGGTCTTACGCGCGTTACGTCGTCTTACTGTGTCACACATTCATGCGTAGTTATTTTAAAATCCATGCATGAATGACAAAGATATGGACCGGACACGCCCATCAATGCACTATCATGAAAAATGACCTTTAACGTCTAAGTGTGACCTTGACCTTTGAGCTACGGACCTGGGTCTTGCGCCCGACACGTCGTCTTACTGTGGTACACATTCATGCCAAGTTATTTGAAAATCCATCCATGGTTGACAAAGATATGGACCGGACACGCCCATCAATGCACTATCCTTTAAAGTCTAAGTGTGACCTTGACCTTTCAGCTACGGACCTGGGTCTTGCGCGCGACACGTCGTCTTACTGTGGTACACATTCATGCCAAGTTATTTGAAAATCTATCCATCAATGACAAAGATATGGACCGGACACGCCCATCAATGCGCTCTCCTTTAATGTCTAAGTGTGACCTTGACCTTTGAGCTACGGACCTGGGTCTTGCGCGCGACAGGTCGTCTTACTGTGGTTCACATTCATGCCAAGTTATTTGAAAATCCATCCATCGATGACAAAGATATGGACCGGACACGAAAATTGCGGACAGACTGACAGACGGACAGACTGACAGACCGACAGACGGACAGACGGTTCAAAAACTATATGCCTCCCTTCGGGGGCATAAAAATAACAAAATATTAAATAAATATAAAAGGGACATAATTCATGGAAAATTTCTGTAAGAGTAATGCACAATGCGTCATATTATATGACTAATAATGTGTAATAACTAAGTTAAGTGAATCAAATATATTTAGTAATAATTAAGACATAGCAAAAGTGCATCAAAAATTGAACCTGAAATTCTAAGTGAAAAGGGGGCATAACTCATAACATATTGGTGCCAGCATTATAAACCTTGTGTCATATGGTGTGGGTGATGATGTGGAACAACTGCTTAAAGCAATCAAATCCATTCAGTAACAACAGAAATATGGAGAAAAAGCATCAAAATTAAACTGAAATTCTAAGCAAAAAGAGGGCATTATTCATGCAATATTGGTGCAAGACTTATGGCCCTTGTGTCATATGATGTACATGATGATGTAAAACAACTATTTTAAATCCATTTGGTAATAATAGAGATAGAGGATATTACGTCACCTTAGCGCAAAAAGTGAATAAGTCATTCTTTAAGTCAATGGAGTTATCCACTTCTTGCACTGAGGTGACGATTAGAGTAAAAGTGAATCAAAACTTTTTAACTTGAAATTTTAAGCAAAAAGGGACACAATTCATAAAATATTGGTGCCAGAGTTGTGGCCCTTAAGTAAAAATTATGTCAGTGATGATGCGGAACAATTATTTCAAGTTTGAATCAAATCCCTTCTATAATAACTGAGATAGAGTGAAAAGTGCCTGAAAATTTTGAGTAAAAAGGGGGATAATTCATGAAATATTGGTGTGGGACTTATGCCCCTTGTGCAATATGTTGTAGGTCATGATGAGGAATAACTATTCAAGTTTGAAACAAATCAATCAAGTAATTACAGAGATAAAGAGAAAATGCATTGAAACTTTAACCAAGGTGCGGACGCGGAAGGACACCAACGCCAACACCGATGCCGATGCCGGGTCGAGTAGGACAGCTCTCCATACTTCATATTGTCAAGCTAAAAATGTATATAACAGTTCTTTACTGTGATAGTACTTACACAGTTTAATCAGGATGTGAAGTAGTGTCTCCTGCAGTGTAACTGTACACTTTGCAAAAATGCTAGCAGTTATTAAACCTCACATTTCATGAATTATCCCCCTTTTTACTCAAAATTTTCAGGCACTTTTCACTCTATCTCAGTTATTATAGAAGGGATTTGATTCAAACTTGACCAGGGACGGACCGATTTCTAATGTTGGCAAAACTTGTGGTCCAACCCTTTTGTATTATCACACATTCGCAAAGTTACTGAATACTTCCTAATGTACAGTAGTAATATATATGTCTTGTATAATGATAGTTTGCTGTTGTATATATATTTACATATGTATCTGTATAATATTGTCTTGATGTACATTACCATAATGTCTTGTGTGATGATTACAATAAAATATGATTAAACTAAACATTTGGTAGAAAAAAACTTGTAGTATTGTTGCCCTGACTGAAATTTTACCTGACAAATTACAAATCATGGCTGATCCAAGTGTCTGTTGGTGCGGCAACCTTCAAGACTTGCATCCTACCTTGCACTTATATCATAATCATACTGTTTAATCATTTTCATTGAATATTTTTTAATAACAGATATAATATTTCTATCAGCTACAAAAAGATCTGATATTTTGATGTTCCAGGCCATGTAGGATTCCAGCTGCTTTAAACTTATTTACCCCACCCAGTGGTATAATGTGGCTCCTGATGAAAGGATTAGACAATCTGATCAACAGACTCCAAATCATTATAGACATGTCTGCCACATACATATCACCATTTAACATCAACACTCATATCAATCATGCCCATCAAATTGTTCTCAAGAGTGCTAAATGCAATCTCTCAAACAGTTTTGCAATCTCTTAGAATTGTTGGGTATAAAAGTCATTTTTTAAATAGTCTGAATTTTTTTGTCCACATTTTTTTACAAGAACATGAGACCCAAGAGTGCCTAAGAAGCTCACCTGATTGCAAAGAGGATCTGATTGTCTTGAAGTTAAACATATAAGATGTTGGTATTAAAAGTAAATGATTTTCAAAATGAAAGCTGGTTACAAGCCCGTAAGATGCAGCGTAATCTAGGGCATTATAAGTACAAACTAGAGAAGACTTCACTAACCAATTAATCTTTAGCACAAAGTTGGTGAAAATCTGGCAAGTGGTTTCTGAGATTAATGGATGGATATATAGACAGACAGGTAATGGGCACTACATGGGTAAATAGAAAGCTGAGCTGAGCTAGTAGAATAAATTTCAAAATTACTAAGTGGCTTTTCTATGGAATGTTAACATAATAGTGATCTACAAGAAATGAGTAAATTCAAACTTGACACCCTATTTCCAAGTTTCTGTGATTTACTAATGGATGCATTTCCCTGCCTCAATTTGTAAAGGGTATTAACCACACTAAGGGGTGAGAATGCTAACTCTCTCTGGACTGGAAACAGCACATTTTTTCTACTGATTTTCTCTCAGCCTTTACAGTATTTCAGACACCCTGGTCCCATGGTGTGAGTTCTAGTATGATAAATCAGTCCTGAAGCTTCAGCATCAGCATGCTGCAGTTTTATTGAAACAAGAATCAGTTCATTGTTTTGATGTAAATCCTGCTTCTACTGTTAAATGTCTTATCTTCTAGTATCATCCTTTCATAAAACAATAACAGTGCAAACTTTCCTTCATTATAAACCCATCAGTAAAATCTCAGAAAAAAACAATGTCTTATTGTGCATTATATATGCATTTCAAATAATCTGTGAGAGAATTTTATAGTTTAAATGCAGTTTTTTCCTCTCACTTTTCAACAAAGATAAATAAAATGTTCCAAAAATAAATAAAACATGAATGCTGATTTCTCTCTATCAATATCCATGGTGTTGTAAGAACCACACAGAAGTTTTAATACAAAGAACTTTACCAGAATGATAGGATTTGTGTGTGTATGTATGGGGGGATTAATATTTTACTAACCTTAATAAAGAAAGTTTAATTAGGAACAGTAGTTCCTTATATAGTTCTATGAAAACTAAAAGTAAGCAAATTAAATTGAACTAATACTAAAGGAACAACCTATTATAATGATCTACAAGCTGTCATCAAAGTTAAAGTTTGAAAAAGTTCCAATCAAAATTACTCAAAGTTACTACTGACAGGATGATGTCGATTTTACTGATTTTGACTAAGCTAAGCTCATATGATTTTGACTAAGTCAAGCATTTCCCAAGCTATAAATTTTCACGATTTGACTAAGACAAGCATTTCCCAAGCTATAAATTTTCACGATTTTGACTACGCCAAGTATTTCTTAATAAACACTGGGCCTGTATTCATGAACACTTAGACTTAGTCTGTTGTACATCCATACTGCTGAAATTTTACTTAATTATCATGAACAGAAAAATGAAGAAGAGTCTTGCCAAGTTTATTTTGCAAATTATGAAATATGACAAAACCTGAGCAAAATGAAAACTTGGCATTTTAAAGTAAGTTTCAGACTTTAAATGTTGATGACGGGCCTTTGTTTGAACAAGCTGGTTATTAAACTTGACTTGGTTTCCATAGCAATACTGCTTCTGTATAAGTATGGGTTCCCACTGGTTGTTTAGTATGACCTAGAATTCCTAGTGATACACCTTGTTTAGTTCAAAGTAAAAAAGAAATACACATATGCAACCCATTTTTATGCTTAATCTAGAGGGTTGGTGAAGTAGATTTCAAAACAAGATTACTTCACATAACACTGTACTAGATTTAAAGACTGTTATTCATGTTTGACATCAGTATATTTCAAGATTCTTGGTTATTGACTGTTTGACATCACGATATTTCAAGATTCCTGGTTATTACTGTTTGACATCACGATATCTGAAGATTCTTGGTTATTACTGTTTGACATCAGTATATTTCAAGATTCTTGGTTATTACTGTTTGACATCACGATATTTCAAGATTCCTGGTTATTACTGTTTGACATCAGTTTATTTCAAGATTCTTGATTATTACTGTTTGACATCAGTATATTTCAAGATTCTTGGTTATTACTGTTTGACATCATGATATTTCAAAATTCTTGGTTATTGACTGTTTGACATCAGTATATTTCAAGATTCTTGGTTATTACTGTTTGACATCACGATATTTCAAGATTCTTGGTTATTGACTGTTTGGCATCAGTATATTTCAAGATTCTTGGTTATTACTGTTTGGCATCAGTATATTTCAAGATTCTTGGTTATTGACTGTTTGGCATCAGTATATTTCAAGATTCTTGGTTATTACTGTTTGGCACCAGTATATTTCAAGATTCTTGGTTATTACTGTTTGGCATCAGTATATTTCAAGATTCTTGGTTATTGACTGTTTGGCATCAGTATATTTCAAGATTCTTGGTTATTACTGTTTGACATCACGATATTTCAAGATTCTTGGTTATTGACTGTTTGGCATCAGTATATTTCAAGATTCTTGGTTATTACTGTTTGGCATCAGTTTGGTTATTACTGTTTGGCATCAGTATATTTCAAGATTCTTGGTTATTACTGTTTGGCATCAGTATATTTCAAGATTCTTGGTTATTGACTGTTTGGCATCAGTATATTTCAAGATTCTTGGTTATTACTGTTTGGCATCAGTTAATTTCAAGATTCTTGGTTATTACTGTTTGGCATCAGTATATTTCAAGATTCTTGGTTATTGACTGTTTGGAATCAGTATATTTCAAGATTCTTGGTTATTACTGTTTGGCACCAGTATATTTCAAGACTCTTGGTAATTACTGAAGATTATTGGTTATTACTGTTTGACATCAGTAGATGTTATTACTGTTTGACATCAGTATATTTTGAGATTCCTATTTGCATTCACTGAGTGCTTGATATGTGTAAGCATTTTCTTATCCTGGTTACCGAACCAAGACGATTATTTTAGCATTAAGTATAAAATTAATAAACACACTTTTCCTTAAAAGAATGACATGCATTATAAGAATTATTTCATCATATTTGTCAAATATCTGCATTGACAATTATGCAATTTATTTAGAATTGCAAGTTCGTAAAATTAGTATTACCTCCCTTTGCCTATCTCGGTTGCATAACAATGGCAGAATGAAAATAAAAGAATTCATTTGCCTTTTAGTTAGATTGTCGAAATATCTGAATATCTATCAAAT